>NW_027132813.1:5000000-6250000 GCF_026122565.2 Emydura macquarii macquarii | reverse complement strand
CAATTCATCCACATCTTTCCTGAAATGTGGTGCCCAGAACTGAATACAATACTCCAGCTGAGGCCTAATCAGTGCGGAGTAGAGCAGAAAAATTACTTTTAGTGTCTTGCTTACAATACTCCTGCTAATACATCCCAGAATTATGTTTGCTTTTTTTCTTTTTTTTTTTTTTTTTTTAAAAACAACGATGTTACACTATTGATTCATATTTAGCTTCTGATCGACTATGACCCCCCAGATTGCTTTACACAGTACTCCTTCCTAGGCAATCATTTCCTATTTTGTATGTGTGCAACTGATTGTTCCTTCCTAAGTAGAGTACTTTGCATTTGTCCTTATTGAAATTCATCCTCTTTACTTTAGACCATTTCTCCAGTACCTCCAGATAATTTTGAATTTTAATCCTGTCCTCCAAAGCACTTGCAACCCCTCCCATCATCGGCAAACTTTATAAGTGTACTCTCTATGCCATAATAATAAGAACTAAAATGAGAGTTTTTGATGCCTGAATGAAAAACCAGTTCTTAGAAACGTTGTGGAGACAAAAGCAGAAGTATCTGTCCACATCTTGTATGTGCTGGTTGAAGAACAGCAAAGAACTGATGAAGACCCCAGGTTATGGGGCATAATGGAAAGGATGGTGATATCAACAAAGAGAAAATAAACAAAAAGTAAAGAAAGTTTTCCACAAGGAAGTGAGAGATTGTTACCACATAAAGAAGTTTCTACATTTCAGCCCCAAAAATTTTTACATGAGAGGGATCTGACAGATATTTTACTATCACAGTGTATTGCTAACTAATGTAACACGCATCAGCATGATAACACATAAATCATTCAAAGACAGAAAAATTATTTAAATTCCAGCATACAGAAGAGTGTTTGGCTATGAACTGGGCTTTTGATTGTCCTTCCCCTGACCCTTTTCTCCCTTAGACAAGTGGATCCCTTTTTCTAAACTAGAAGATAGTATCTAAACTTAATTTTAACAAAATTTGGCACTGCTCAAAGTAATTGGCAAAACTGTGTTTAAAAAGTATTAGATAAAAAGTATTATAACCAAGTTATAAATAAATTCTGCAACTAAGCGTAGACTGTATAAAAACAGATGAGGAAAAACTATATTTATCATGTCTGGATAATTTAGTCCTGTTAACAGGATAACCCTATCACTGAAATACACCATAACTTTAATTCTTTGACAACAATAGAGAAGAAGAAGCTGTAGTACCTCTAGGAAATATTGCATTAGAATTTAAAGATGTAAAAACGTTTCCATGTTGTTTAAATATTTGTTCTGAACCCATATTACCATTAGATAAGTGATGGTAATGGGGGCAGTACTGAAATTGGTGTCTGCAATTTAACTGTGAATTTACAGTTCTTCAGACATTTACTTTAAATAGTCCCTGCTATTTTATAGGTGACTTTATAAATCTTTAAGTTAATGAAGTTTTGACACACAGGAGGTCTGCTCAGTAAATCTAGTTTTTTTACTCAGAATCATTTTGCATGCTTAAAAGTGCAAGCCTTTCAGCTCAAATATACCACCTCAAAGCAAGAATTATTAAAAAAAAAAAAAAAAAAAAAAAAAAAAATCGGTTACATGTCAAATGGAGATGGGAGTTTGGATGTTGAGAAAAACATCTGGCTAGATTTAGGATCTGTATATGTTTTACTTTAATTCTTTTCCCTACAGATATCAAGAAACTTTAAGCATATAAAAAGGAGTTAAATATCATGAAATTAAGCAATCCAAAATGAAACAAGACAAGAAAATACACACTTTGTGAGCAGTCTTCTGGACGAGAGTTGGATAATTCTTGATAAACATCTGAGATTTATGAATGGTGAAGATCACTGAGAACTTTTCTGCATTGAGCCCATGTGTGGTATATCACACCATTTGTCTTGATTTGTGATGCTGATTTCTGTATTGCAGCCCACCCCATTGCAGAAGTGGGAATTTCCCATGGAATTTCACTATACAGAAGATTTATTCCAATGTACTTATATATCTTGCTCCTCTCTCTACAGGGAATGTACACTGTAAATGAATATTTGTCTGGATAAGACCGACATAATCTACTTGAGATATTGAGTTCCTTTGCAAAAAATATTAATGAACGTTCATTGAAATAAAAACTGAATTTGCATGGATGGTTTTCATAACTCTTTTCATTGTTTTTTCCATGACATTTATATGAGTGCATTTTGTTCTTAAGAATGTCTGCAAAAAGCAAGCAGCACAAATACCCATGTGAATATGTGACCCCCTGAAAACAGAGGGAACCGTGGCTGTGTCACAAATCACAAAGACCAACCTTTAGCAACTGTAGGGAGGATTGTGAATAACAATCACAGTAACAAACTTTCAACCCTAGATAGTGATTTACATCGGCTACACTTTCAAGGCTATTTCTACGATGAAAAGGATAGAGATATAGTTTGAAAAGAAAAGAAAGCAGAGAATAGTGTTATTATTTATCATGTATAAATCACAGATAAAATCAGAGCAGAGTGTTTGTGCATGCACAAGTACAACTGCGAGCTAGCCCTTGTAGATTAAGCATAAAATTGCCAAAAGCACCTAAATGACTTATTAACTGAAGTCCCACTTTCAAAAGTGACTTAGGTACTTAGGAACTTATGCTTCACTGAAAATAAATGGGACTTTTGTTCCTAAGTACCTGAGTCATTCTTGGGGGAAAAAAAGATAATTAGGTTCCTAAATCACTTAGGCACTTTTGAAATTTTTACTCAGACTCAAATTTACTGTTATATTGCTGTTGCTCTCCTTGGGGAAGCATTCATTAAAACATAATGAGTATCTGGAGTAAAATAATTCATGTAACTAACAAACACAATTTGGTTATAATTTATTCCTTTATTTGTTTTTGACGTTTCTGTTTTGCTTGCTGCATACTGTTTTCAGAGCTGTATAATGTACAAATGAGGACGTGCACTCAGCAATGTCTCTTTAGCAAATATGTGCTTTGCACAGGTGTACATAGGTAATGGGTGGAATTAAGACACACGCCTCTTGACATAATGAATTCAAATATAAGGAAGGGAAATTTTAAAAAAGCCATTCAAAGTCTGTGTGTAATGTTTCATAGTAGGGAATACACACACTGATTATACCCCAAAAGAATGTGTTTGCTACAGATACTGGCTAAAAGGACCAGCAGCCAAACATCACCCATTCATACCATTTATTTTTAAAAGCTAACACTAATATCCAGTGTTATCCACTAATATCCACTATTCACACACTCTTCCAAAATAATTAATAACCTACAATTGTTATAACATCACTAACAACTTTCTAACCATTTTCTTTGTCATGAGCAGGCTAGAAATTCAACTGAGCACATTTTTGTCTTTGGGCAAGCTTATGTCCTTTTTTAAAAAAAATAAAATAAAATAAAAAGAGAAATCTTTCACAGAACTATGAGAGAGTAGACACAATGGACTGCAACTGCTTTTTTGAGAGACTATAGTCTATTGTGTAAATTACTATTTAACGACATTTGAAGTATGGATTATGTAAATGTTTATTTAAGGACTTGAAAAATGCATAGTATTGACAGGCCTACTACATTAGATTATCATGTAACTGTACATCCAGGGAGTTTTCAAGACATGCAGTATTGTGCCAGTAGTTGAACGTTCACTTGGAAAGCTTGACACTTGGTTCCACTTCCAACAGAGATCATGCTCATAATTAATTACGTTATGAGGTGTTGTTAACAATAAATTTGTTCAGGATTCTTAAATTAATCATTAAACTCAGGACGATGGATGAAACTAAAATTACCATATTTAGCATTTTTTGGTACTCTGCATAACAGTACCTGCAAACAAAATAGATTTTTGCCATGTTCATATTTAATTATAGCATCACTCTAAGTTTGTCAATGTAAGGAACTGGCAGCCAACTTTATATCTGTAAAAACAGATGGTGAAGGTATTTCTTTAGATTTATGGCTTTTGATAATTAAAAACAAAGGGGAGGGGGGTGATTCAACCACCTTAATATAACTGGAGTTCTTTGAGATGTGTGGTCCCAATCTACATTCCATTGTGGGTACACATGCACTCCATGTGTCTGAGAGGGGAGAATTCTTGCAAGTAGCATCCACTTGTCTGTACCTATGCCCCTGTTCTCCTTATGCTCCACATCAAGAGTATAAGGAGCGGGGCAGACTGACTGGTTCTCCAGTTCCTTCTCTATTGTCAATCTAGTCATGATCCGCAGCAAAGGAGAAGGAGAGCAGGTAATGCAATACAGATAGGGAACACACATCTCAAAGAACTCCAGTTACAATGAGGTAACTCATTGAGGTAACCTTTCTTCGAGTGCTGGTCCCTATCTGTTTTCCACTGTCAGTGGATGACTGACAAGCAGTGCTCAGAGAGAAGGGGTGTTTGAGGATGAAAGTGGTATGGTGCTTGTAGTACTACTGTCCCAAAGGATACATCAATGATGAAGTCTTGGACCAAGGTGCAATGTCTTGTAAATGTGTGGATTGAGCATAGCTGCCTGCAAATATCAAGCAATCCACTTACAGATCCCTCTGAGAAGATTCCTCATATTCATTCCGCTATGCCAACAAACAGCCTAGAGGACATCCTGATCTGTTTTGGTCTCTGCAGGTACAATGTCAATGGTTATCGCACACTGACAGAATGAAGTCTATACTCCTTGCTAGAGGCATAGGGCTTTGGGAAAAACACAGATAGGTGAACTGACTGGTTTATATGAAATTCCAAAACTACTGAAGGAATGAATTTTGGGTGGAGTCATAGTGAGACATTATCCTTATGGAATATTCTGTAGGTGGATCAGCCATTAAGGCGACAAGTTCACCTACACTTCTGGCTGAGGTGATGGCAACAAGGAAAGTGACCTACATTGATAGCTGAGACATGGAAATGTAGTAGTGGCCTGAAGGGAAGTTTAGTGAGTGCTGAAAGCACCACATTCAGATCCCACTGCGGGGGTTGGTTTCTTTGCTGGTGGAAAGGTTCTGAACAGGCCTTTCAAAAACCTGTCTATTACCAGGTGGGTAAAAATCAAGTAGCCATCTGTTGGTGGGTGAGACACTAATTGCTGCCACATGAACTTGTATCAAGCAAAGGGAAAGTCCCATCATCTTGACGGTAAGAAGATATTCTAAAATAGCAGGAATATCTGCTGTTTCTGGAGATATATAGTTTTGCGGGGCCCAACAGAGAAATGTTTCCACTTTGACTAAGTACCATTTTCTGCTGGAGTCTTTTCTGCTATTATTAAGAATGATTTGCACAGCGTCAGAGCAGGAACATTCATGAAATCTGTTGATGGGCAGGTAGGCTCTCACCTTGACTGAACCCAAGATTGCTCCTACAAATTCAATGGTCTGTTTAGGAGTCAAAGTAGATGTTTCCATGTTTATACAGATTCCCAAGGATGCTAGAAGGTGCAGCTGCAACAAAGTTGACATTGATTAAAACACGCAGGTGAGAACAGCTGGTTAGAAGCCAGTCGTCCAAGAATGGGAAGATGGTGGAGCCATCTTGTTTGAGTTAAACTGCTACTACTTTTGTGAAGATTGAGAGCTTTAGTGAACTCAAATGGAAGCACCCGTATTGATATTGGTGAGGGCTTGCCACAAACTTGAAGAATCATCTGTGAGAGGAGTGAATAGCCACATGAAAGTATGAGTCTTTCATTTGGAGAGCTGTGAATTATGTGCCTTTTTGTAGGTATGGCATTATTGATGTTAATGTAATCATGTGGATGTCTTTGAATAAACTTCTAATAAAATGTTCAACTGACACAGGTTGAGAATGGATCTCTAGTCTCCTTCCTTCTTGGAGACTAAGAAATACTTTGAATAGAACTTTTTTCCTTGATGCTGAGAGGGTACCTGCTTTATTGCTTCTTGCTGGAGAAAAGAGTGCACCTCCGAAAGGAGAATTCCCTTGTGAAAGTGGTCCATGAAAAGGGTTTTGGGAGAGGTAGGCAGAAAAACTTGATACTATAGCCAGAATGTATGATGTCCAACATCCTCTTGTCTGTTGTTCTCACCACCTGGATTTGAGAAAATTTTGCTAGGCATCTCCCAAAAATCGATTTTGGAATTGGGTGGAGATGGCATTGATATTGGCTCAGAGCTCAATGGCATCATGTCAAAAATATATTTTGGTTGGAAGGTGAGATTGGTTAGCTGCTGCTGAAGTTGAAGACACTGGGTACTTTGGTATCTGCATCTTTTGTTGTTTGTGAGGTGGCTCATAGGAGAGCTGGGCATAAAATGGCTGCAATACTGGCCTTGATTTGTGGGGCTGTTTATGACATTTTCTCTTAGGGGCAGGTGTATACATACTCAGGAAGTGGAGGGTTGCCCTAGAGCAATGGTCCCCAAACTGTGGGGCACACCACCCAAGGAGGTGCAGAGGAACATTCGGGGTGTGTGGTGGAGCCAGACTAGCCCCCACAGGAGCAGAAAAGGAGCACCACCCAACCCTGCTCTGCCCCCCAGCTCTGCTCCAGTCCCACCCCAACCCCACGTCCTGGCCCTGGCTCTGCTTCTGGTTATGGCCCCAGATGCAGCTCTGACCCTGGCTCCCAGCCCCACTCCCAGCTGCGGCCACAGCTCTGGCCGCAACTGTGGCTCTGCTCCCAGGCGTGGACCCTGGCCCTGACTGCGGGCCCTGCTCTGGACTGCAGCCGCTGGTTCCCAGCCCCGACTACAGCCCCAGCTCCCAACTGCAGCTCCTGGGAAGGTGCAGACTGGGTAAGGCGGTAGCACGACCAAAAAAGTTTGGGGACCACTGCCCTAGAATCTTTCAGTAAGTGCAGAGTCTCATCCACATTTTTTGTTGGGAAGATTAGGTCTCATCAAAAGGTAAGTCTTCAACCAAGTTTTGAACCTCCCTGTGGAACCCCGAATAGTGTAATCACAATTTCCATTATATCACAACAGCAGTTGTCATGGATCTCAATGCCGTATCAGCTGAATTGACTGGGACTTGTAATTAGAACCTTCTGATCCCTAGTTTGCTCTCATCAATAAGGGCTTGAAATTGAGCCCTGTCTTCCTGAGGCAATTTATACTTAAAGTCCAGTAATTTAGAATAGGTAAGGAAATCATATTTGGAGAGAAGGGCCTGATAAGTTGAGATCCTAAACTACAAACTAGTAGATGTAAAGACCTTCCTCAACAAAAGGTCAAGATGCTTGGCCTTCTTATCTGCAGGGGTGGCTCTTGGGTTTTGTTGTGTGGATCTTTCAGTGGCTATCTGGACCACCAAGGAGTTCGGGGCAGGATGGGTGAGTATGAACTTTGCTGCCTTCACCGGGACAAAGTACCATTTCTCTGTCCTGGATTCCTGAAGGTGTCTGCATTTCCCTTGTGAGGATCAGATCCGATAAAAGGGAAATTGGGGTCCAGGAGGGCCAAGATATCGTCAGGAGTAGTATAAGTTACTGATACCTTCAGAGGTTGCGATTTGTCACTTTGTACCACTGGACTAGGTGTTGAGAGTGGTTTCTTATGGGGTACCACTGGTGAACGAGACTCCAATCCCAATATCTCCAGTGGTACCAGTCATGCCCGATCTTTCGGGTCTTGAGGTTTTGTTTTAGGTGGTACCATAGTCAGTGTTGGGGTTGGTGCAAAGGCTGGTACTGAAGGAGTCTTGACTCCTATGAATCGGTTGAATATGCCTATCTGGCTTAGTAGGGCCTAAGTCCTTATGGCGTGGGCCTGAAGGCTCACCCAACTTGAACAGGCTCAGAGAGCGATCCCTCCTCTTACAGGGTCAAGGTGGGAATCTGCTTTTGTATTTGTGAGCGTGCCTTTTACTCTCCTGAGATGGGCCAGCCAAAGAGTCCTTTTCTCTGCCCCTCTCCATTCTGGAATCAGACATAAGTAGGGGGCAAATGCCTTGTTGACTCTGGCTGATATATGGGGGATGAGGGGTGTCTGTTCAGCCTGGGTCTGACTGATGCCTCATCTTGTGCTCCATAAGGTGTTTTCAAAGTTGAAGCTCTCACACCTGGCATGTTCGGCTGGGGAAGGAGTAGCAGATACTGCACTTGAAAGAGATATGTGCCTCCCCAAAGCAGCACAGGCAGTGCTGGTGGTTGTCTCTAACCAAAAAGGAGAGGGAGCAGGAAATACATTTTTTGGAGACTGGGGGGGGGGGGGGGTGTTCCCCACCATGGGGATTCTAACATTAGCAAACTAGAACTATCAAAACATTCACAACAAAACTAAAAATAATACAAAACTATGAATATTTACAGGAAGAAGAGAAAGGATCAGCTCCAGCCACTGGAGGATTCTGATTCAGGCCATGTGGCAGTAAGAAGGAACTGGAGAGGTGGTCGGTTTGCCTCACTTTTTATACTCTTGGTGTGGAGCATGAGGCAAGAAGGGGCACAGGTGCAGACCAATGGATGCTATTTGCAAGAATTCTCTAGTCTCCAGAGCATGGAACACATGTATATCCACAGTAGAATACACATAGAAACCAGAACTTGAAGAATGTCACATTATTTTTATTTGAAAATTGGCTACTTTATTGTTACTTCACATGTTTCAGGAACTTCTATGTCAGGGTCAGGAGCCTCAGCCCTTGAGGAAGCCCACCTATGATCCCCCTTCCAATAGTCTCTGCCTCCCCACCTATTCCTTGCCCCTCCCTGCTGGCCGTGAAAGGCAGCTGCTGAGATACGTTGTCCTGACAGGGGAGTGGGGGGAGACCCTTTGCCATCTATGTTCTATTTCTGTAAACAATTCAGATTGCTCACTCCATTTAGGGTAACTGTTATCCTCCCTTTCCTACAGTTTTTCCCCCGCAACCCCTTTCTTAATCCCAGCTCCTCAATCTGCCTATCTCCTTCCTATGCCTCCACCTGTTTGAGTCCCCCACACATACAGTTTGATCCTCAGCACAAATTTGCCCATCCCTCTCTTCCAATTTGCCCCCTCTGCACTCTTTTGTAACCCCTGTTAATAGCAGCAAGCATATTATGATTCCAAGTCAGAGCAGAATAAGGTCAGCAACTTCAGCAGATGTTACTGAGCATGCTCAGTACTCAGCAAAGTAGCTAACTGTGTCAGGAAGCAGTTTGTGCCACTATATTGGCCATGCTCCCAGATGTGCACAGTGGATACAGGATAGCTATGTGACCACGTGTGCCCGCAGCTTACAGGGAATGTTGTTCCTAAAAATACTGTTTAACATTAAAAGATATACTGTGCACAGAAAAAATGGAGGGACCTAAACTAGATCAAAGTTCTTGCCTTCATGCTTATACTGGTTGGAAACTTTATTTGCATATAAATAGTTATTTTAAAGCTCCAGTTTTGGCACTCAAATATGTTATATTTTAAGCAGCATAAGAACAGCTAAAGGAAAACATTCAGCATTATTTAAAATTATAAATAGCATTTTTAAATTCGAGTGTGTCTGCCGGCTCCATTGCATTAATAACTGATTTGGGCTTCTACATGTGTAGGGAATTATTTTGTTCAGAAGTCTGAAGTTCCCAAAAATCACATGCTCCCTTGCTTTTACTTCTGTTTCCAATACACAGAAACATCAATGATGGCTTAAGTTAATTACAGTGAATGTATCAGTTTTTGAAAATTTTAGACCTGCTGGATTTTAGTGTTGGATTTAAAAGTTGTTCTGCATTTAAATCTAAATCTTTCTGCCATCTAAAGCCTCTGCCCACTTGACTCCTTTCATAATACTTGGAGGCCTTGGCTTCAGCTATTATTACTATAGTTAGTCGTTGGCTGCGGGTTAGGCTCCATTTTTCTTAAAAACAGCAGAGGTTATGCCCTTATTGAAGAAGTCCTTCTTAATGATCTCCCTCTTAGGTTTGACATCCCTTACTAAGATTTTGGGGAAAAGAAGCAGCTACAAGTATACTGTATGTGATCAATTTCACTTTGGGTTTAGGGCAGGCCACAGGATTCAAGGAAACAATTTGTTCTGCAAACGAATACAGGAAATGGAGGGACTAGAGCCAAATCTTGAGGTTCTTTGTTCATTTTTACTCAGGAAATTCCCATCGACTCCAACAGAAGTGTGCCTAAGTAACAAAAACTGAATAAGGACCTCAGGATTTGGAATTATATTTCTGTGACATTCTAACGTGCACCAAACTTGTTCCTTTTGTATGTCACATGCAAGGCTGATCGTGAAATTTTCCTTACCAAATGCTAATATAAAAATGTTATTTATATGTGATACAGCATAACGTATTATCCACATTGGAACAATTACACACAAACCTAGATTGGTACAATATATGACGTAGAAATCCTTAAAGCTGGTATATATATTTAAATTCAGTGACAGGTACCATTTATCTTACTTTTACCCACGTAACTATATGCATCTATAAAAAGCTGATATACTCATTTATATCAAATGCATAAAGCTATATCTAACATTGTAGCTGATATTTTACAAACACAAGAGTTAGGAAATTAAAAATTATAGTTCCCATGGCAACCGTAACTTAGCCACTTTGTTTATGTGTAATATTCTGTGATGCTGCTAATGTGTTAAATTTAATGCCTTAATACAATATATGGGAACAATGTGGTTTAGTAACGGTGATCTGGGAATTACAGCTTTAAATGGTTTGTTTTCTGCGCATGTAAAAAAGTAGTTATAATGTTTCACCAATGTCATTTTTGCATTTCATTTCCTTGTTTTATATTTTTAATATGTAAAATAAGAACTTTTTAAATTGTCACCACTGTTTCCCCAAACTTTGGTAAATATTCAGGGTAAAATCCTGACTCCATTAAAGTCAACGACAAAATTCCCACTGATCTTAATCAGACCAGGATTCCATCTTTATTCTTTACTGAAGACTATAAATTAATGTTAAATCTGAAGCTTTAAATTCAAACCATTTTTTAGTTATCTGAACAAACAGAAGCATGTGAAAAATATTAACTGTCAAAGCTCATAGATCAACATGTTTAAATAACTCAGACTAGATAAACATATTTTCTTCAAACACTCACTTCCTAGGTAAGAACAAGCATAAGAAATTGCATTCTATTAGGTAACTATTTGTCAAAGGCACTGAACATAGAAGCTTAGACTGAAAATGCATTATCAATCTCAACTATAGCATTGCCAGTACAATACCACTTTAAGATATATCAGTCCAATTTATCACCTTTTTCTTTATCACTTGAGGGAACACACATGCAGGCCCAAAGGATACGATTTAGAAAAGGGTTTCCACAAACTTAATGAGCCAGAGCACCTTGTAATGCACCTTACATTAAGAACTTACAGAGGTCCTTGAAGTAGTGATTCCCCTCCCCGCCCCCGCCATCTCTCACCAAAAAGCAACTACACCATTATTGTGGAAAATTCAAAAGCTACTCATTTTCAGGCACAGACCAAGCATGGAACTTTCATCCTGAACAGTGAAAGTTTCAGAAAGTAATGAATGAATGAAAAAAGAGTTTATAATGGAAAATATTATGCAATCTCAAGGAAATACAGTAGTTTTCAAAGTTCTGAGCACTCATAGCTCCCACTGGCTTCAATGGAAACTGGAGTTATTCAGCAATTCTGGAATATCAGACAATTTCTATTTACTCTAAATTTGGACTTAAGAGCTTAATTTTAGGTTTAAAAATTTGGCCCAGGACCCTTGGGGAATAGTTTCGGCCCCTGCTATGTATTTTAATGTCTATATATCTCTTGGACAGTGTCTACACTATGAAATTTAACAAAACAATTCTTACCAGTGCTAACTTCCCATAATCTACACCTGTGTGTAGGTGAGAGACCTAGTATAGCTAAAGCTCTGGTGGCTTCTTCACTTTTACCACTTGCATTAGTGTGACGGGATGAACCACGCATTTGGTGCCCCCTGCTGGAGGCCCAACCATCTTGCCACAACCCACTCAAATAAGGTATCCTTTTGATGGAAAACAGAGTTCAGACCTCCAAGAACTGCCTGGAGAGGCCTCCCAGGATTCCCTCTGGCAGAACCAACAAGAATTAGTTCTCCAGTGGCTAGAAGGGCCAGTAGCAGGCACAAATCAAGCAGATCCCACCAGGCAAGATAAAACGGGGTGCCTGTTCCTTTCAGGGGACAGTTTCGGGTGAAGCTGAGTCAAGGAAGGAAAGATCTTCCCTATCTTAACCCAGAGAGCTAAGCTTGGTCAGAGGCCTGACAGTGACTACATCTTTTTGGTTGAACCAGTGAAAGACTGGTTTATGTTATGGCCATCTTGAGTTAAATATCAATACACTAATGTAAAATTAAGGAGAGCTTTCTTTGCAAGCCTGTGATAGTTAATTAAACCTTCCCTGGAGGGAAGAGAAGGGTATAGATTAAACCTACTGACAAGATTTAATTAATACAATGGCTAAAATCAGCAGAAGCTGATGGAGTCTTCTATACACCAGGGCTCCCACTGGTGCAGCCAAATTAACAGTATCTTTGCACCATTCCCTGATTTAGATAAGGCTGTTGTGATCTTTTTCTCATTAGTTTGGATGTAACAATCATTTTGAAATGCAGGTAGCAGTCACCAACCAGTAAGCTTCTTCATGGAGTATCCATGTTAAAGCCTGATATGGTAAAAGATGAAATATTGTTGATGCATTGCCTCACAGCTAAAAACTCTTCCACTACATAAATTTCCTGGTGATACTGACTTGATTGTTCTGCCCATCAGTGTTTAAAACCCCGCACAAAAACTAAAGTCTTCCCTAAGACATTACTTCCATGCCTACCAAAAGTTTCCAGCAACAGTTCAACAATGTTTGAATTCACTATTCATGTACAGTACAGTAGTAGTAGTTGGTTATGCAAACATAGTTAGATTGCGTAGGAGAGATACCCCCACCAGCTCAGTTACAAAATTCTGTCTCTAACATTTATTTGAATTGTTGCTATGTGCCTATAAAAATCTGCTCCCTTTTTGATGATATATACTAGAGAATCCTTCCTGCTAAATATGACATTATGCTTCTGTTTTTTCTCAAATTCTTCTCCAAAGGGTAGACAAACTTCCAGTGATAATGGACACCTATCAACAGAATCAACACTGATGTGCCAAGCAAATGTGTATTGCAATGGTCATTAAAGACATGCACCAGTATGACAAACTTATATTAAAAAGTTTAACAGCTAAACAGCTGTTTAGTTTAACAGATAAAAAATAGTACTGTATTTTTTTTTTTAAACAGATCCTTCACCTGAAAGGCTCCTATAAATCTTTCCAAACCTAGCAAAGAGATTTTATCCACAGAAAGGGAACTGAATTAAGGATAAGTGATTTGTAAATGAGCAGGTTAAAGCCACTAAGAAGCCCATGAACCAACACGTTACTTGAATGAGAGCTGCTAAATGAATCATCTTATTGAAAGATGATATGCCTTTGCTGAATGATCAGTATTGGATTAATCAAATGCATTCTTTGCTACTCCTCTGCATCCTGACTGCTAGTATAAATTTGCTTTTATGTACAGGAACCATCAACTCACATTCACCCATGTTCCACAGGGGCTACACTGCTCCCCCATGATCTGCCACGCCCATGTTATTAAATTATGGGATAGGTGCACAGCACCGATGAATGTTATCTCTTATGTGGATGATGTTTTCATTTGGACTGTAACCCGAGAAGACCAGCTGCTTTTGCTTGATGAAGTAATCTTGCTGACTGAGCAAGCGGGCTTCTGAATTAATTTGGAAAAAGCCCAATTGTGTCAGCAAGAGGTCCGATATCTGGGTTCAGTGTTAGGACAAGAAGGAATTACCCCCGATCAGCGTAGAGTGGAATTAATTCGTAAAGTGCCAGTATCCACTGATGTCTCTTCATTGCAATCCTTTTTAGGTCTCACAGGATGGCTCCGCAACCATGTGGAGAATATTGCCTTAAAGGCACAGCCACTGTAGCAACTACTGAGGAAGGAAGTACCCTGGAATTGGGGCCCAGAACAGGATCAGGCCCTATTAGACTGAAGCAAGCGGTAATCTCTGTCCCTGAACTAGCATACCTGGATAGCACTAAACCATTTGTGTTGCAGTTAGCTCATTCCCCAAAGGGAATAGGAGCTATTTTAAGCCAGGAGCAGCCCTCTGGTCAAAAGCCAGTGGCATTTACCTCCAGAGTACTGGAAGGGCCAAAGATCACCTTTACCCCTTATGAAAAAGAAATGTTGGCATTGGTATAGGCCTTGGGCCACTGGCAATACCTTACTGGTTTTGCTCCAATTATTTTGCGAACGACCCAGACCCCTCTTAAGACCATAGTGTCAGGGAAAATCAAAGAAGGGCATGTATCCAGCCCTAGATTAGCTAAATGGACCACAGCTTTAATGAATAGAAATGTGGAAGTCCGACCACCTATGGCTTCCAACCAGGCCCCATATGCCCTGATAATTGAGGGTGCTGAGCATAATCAACTTCTCCCTCCGATAGAGCCAGTCCTTCCCAATCCTTTTCAGCCTGTAAGTGGCTGGGAAACCATAGAGATTCTAACTGAAAAGCCAGAGGTTTGGTTTGTGGATGGACCCTCTTACATGATACAACAATCTCCCAAAACAAGGTATGCAGCAATTCACTATCCAGATGGAACCCTTATGGCAGGAAGCTGCACGCCACACTCTGCACAAGCAGCTGAACTCGTTGCTGTGCATGCTGCATTAATGGGCGCTGGGACTAATACCCCTGTAGTTATAGCCTCAGATCTGACTTGGCTACACGAGCATGCTTAGATTGGATGCCCATACGGAAGGAAAGAAACATGCATAGCTTAGATGGTAAACCCATCTAGCATGCTGAAAAAATTGATGCATTATGGGAAGCCAGATTGCAACACGAAGCTCCAATCTCGCTGCTGAAAGTACCCGCCCATAAGAAATTAGGAATAGTAGCAGAATGGAACAATAAGGCAGACAAAGCAGTCAAGGAAGGGGCACAAACATGTTCAGAATGACAGGTGCCAATCACCCCAATAGCTGCTGCTTGGGGAATCCAAAAGGAATCTGTACCCACTATAGATTTAGCAGCCTTGCAGAAAAGTGATGCTAGCATACAACAGTTGCTGCAACAAGGGGAGGTGAACGGGTGGAAAACTGAATAGCATTCACGTAGTTTGCTTATGGCCAAATGGGGGGGAATCAAGGAGTACCAGTATGGATTGTTCCTACAGGACAACGAAATGATTTAATACAAGCAGTGTATGAAAATGGCCATTTTGGTATAGAAAAAACTGAGCTGCTTATAAACAGTAGGATGGTGGCCCAAGATGAAATGATATGTGGAACCCTGGGTAAACAATTGTCTAGCCTGTGCAATAAACAACCCAGATGTTTCTAAAAAGAAAGGTCCACTAGGCCACCAAAGGCTTGAAGGACCCGGGAGTCGCCTCCAGATGAATTATACTGAGTTACTCACCAGTAAAACAGGCCATCTCTACTGTTTAGTGATTATTGATCAGTTTACCAAATGGGTCAAGGCCTTTCCCACTCGAAACAACACTGGTCATACCACAGCTAAGATACTGGTAGATCACATCTTTTCCAGATGGGGGCTCCCAAAGGAGATTGATAGTAATAATGGTCCAACCTTTATTGGTGAGATTTTGAAATACACCTGTGAAGCCTTAGGCATAAAACAAAGATGGCATATATCATACCATCCTCAAAGTTCGGGATCAGTAGAACGCACTAATCAAACTTAGAAATTGGCTTTGAAAAAAATAATCAATGCTTAAGACAGAGATTGGGATGCTAAACTGCCTTTGGTACTCATGGCTCTGACAGCAACAGAAGCAGCCCATGGGTATTCCCCCTTTGAAGTTATGACAGAATGTAAGATGAGATCCTTGGAGCACTGGTGGACAAATGGTCCCTCAGATGATCTCCAACCCAAATTGTTAGCTGATCAGTATGTGTCGCAGTTGCTACAAAATATTACACACATACATCAGCAAGTGGCCAATGCACTTTGTACAAATATTAGGAAAATGGATCAGCAATTTGGCCCCATATTAAAACCCCAAGAATGGGAAATAGGAGATCGAGTGCTATATAGTGTTACAAAGAATTTTGCACATGCTTTGAGCCCACAATGGATGGAACCTGCGTTCACAGTGGATAAAGCCAGCCCCACTGTGTATCAGGTAGAGATTAAAAATAAAAAGAAGAAAACATTGTATTGGTTTCATTCTTCACAATTCAAGGCATGGAAAGGCAATACCTAAATTATGGGCAAAGCCGACAAACCCCATGGCCCATGAGGCATCCTTTAAAGCACCTGCTATTGATATTTTTTAATCACATTGTTGATTATGTCATAGATAACCACCCTGAATTTGGAGAACCCATTATTGTAATATATCAAGCCTTTTGCCGCAGCCCATTTCGATTTATTTACTTACAAAGTCACCGCTGTATATTCGAATGGCAAATTGAGTGTGATGACGGTCAACTCATGTGGTTCTCTGCAGCACCAATAGAGTTTATAGGTGAGGGGAATTATAGAATACCACAGTACAATTTCTCTATTATGCCATATGATTTGGTAGGCCGCTGGATAACAGCAGATATGGAAATTAAATATATGTTGTAAATAATTGATACTAATGGGGTTTATAGATCCCGCTTTTGTTTTGTTTGTAGACAGTTATACACAGATCCACAATGGCACACGGAAGCACAAGATCAAGACATGCAATATGGAGAAAAGTTACTTGGAGATATATTGGTATCCTGGGAAATGAATAATGAAAAAGCACACCTGAGCCTATTAAACCTCACAAAAATTATGATAAATGCTATCTCTGAAGCTTTAGATTGCATACAAGCACAGCTTTGGGCTCAAGGAATAGGCCAAGGTACCATCCGAAAAGACTTAATGGAGTCATACCTGATGAAATAAAGAAATTGACTTGGGATGATGCCACCACCCAAGAAAGGGTCTTAAGTCATTGATGGAAGATGTTAAATTTCACAATAGATGCCCAGACTCAAGTGATTACAGTATATGTAATGACAATATCTGATGTTCACATCATAGACATGCACAAGTAGTCCCCCGAGGCCTTAATGTAAAAACTGGAGTGTTATGGCCTATTGAACACCTGACATGGGGATTGAAAGAAAGAAATGAAACTCGATTGATTAGTTTACAAAGCTGCACATGTGAAGCCATGTTGGGATCAGAATTGGGATATATTTGTGAAGAACCACTGACACAATTTACATACCTTGTAAGGAAGATGAATTGGATGTATGGAATTGTCAATATGCTTTGTTACCCGATAATAGCAATAATTCTACCATTGTGTACATTGGATAAGGTTGTGTTTATATGCAAGCACTGTACCCAAATTGTGATTAATGGAATTTATAAAAAAGATGTTAATCCTGCCCAAAACAACTGTTATTGCAATGTTGCTGTATTGGAATTGTGCGATGTAGTTTATGAAATATTAAATAATATATTTCAGTTATTAGTAGCAGATATTAATGTTGTAGAGTACATTCAACCCGTGATATTGGAAGTCAATACTGATCTGATACAACGCATGTTAACATATGACAGCCTGCTTACACACATTCAGGAACAATTGAAGACCCTAAATTTGATAGTCAAACATGATGGGATTAAAGTAATAGAAGTCCTAGATGCTGCAAAAGCTGCCACAAAGCACGGTTAGTGGGAAACCCTACTGGGATGGTCCCTCACTGCCAATGGAATTTTAAATCTAGCATTGCATCCCATTGTGCTTGTGTGAGAGTTGCAGATAGTTTCTATAATGGCTGTAGTGGGACTTTTTTGGTGGCCTAGAAGATCCCTAAAGTGACTCAAGGGTCTAAAAGACCCCCGTATACGAGTGAGGCAGCGCTCTGCAATATACCCTGCTGACGAGAGGATGCTACTCGTTTGGACCCCGGCTGGGGTATCTGGAGCCATAGTCGGAGGTTTGTATCAAAGAGTCGTCGTGGTGGCCTATCAAGTTATGGTGGCCACCAAGGAGGGGAATGTTGGAGGCCCAGTGCAATTTGAGTTGAGGACCATTGTCCTACAGGCCTAGCATAGCTTTAGTTGCTTGCTTGGATATTCTGACCCCTTTAGCATGACATCTTCCGATTGGCAGAGATGAACAGGACTACTGAGTAACCTTGCAGATGTCTCAGTTTCTGCATACCACGGCACATAACAAGATGTAATACACAACATGTATACTTGCAGCTGCACATATAGATAATGGTGATGTTAACAACAAGTTATCCTTGAACGTCTGGGGGTACACTTTTTCATTGCCAAGGGGCATATTTTTACACTGCCCCTCCTATCACCAGATGTTGTTTTGATGACCCCAATTATCATAGTGAGAATGGAATGCAGTTAAGGGTGAAAACCCAATGTAGGCAATTAGCATATATGATAATGAATAGAGGTAATTAGGTGAAAGCTGTTTATGGATGGGTATAAGAAGTCACTACTTAGAAAAAGCGGTGAACTCCATCAACATCTGACTCTGCGGGAGGTGCTGCTAGTCAGACCAGAGGATCCAGTGACTCCCTAGCGGGGCCCCTGAAGAAAGCCGTTCCTGTATACAGCCTTCTGAGTGACTGCTTAGCTCTCCAGGCTTAGTGAGTATGATATATTGTAGTTAATTTTAGGTTTTGTATTCAACTAATATATTTATAGAAAACCTTGCACATTAAACCTTATTGATCTGCAAATTGAGCGTATCGTGTCTCACTGGTATTCACACTGATCACTAATTGTCCAGTATCAACAATCATTTCAGAGCTTTCCTTCTATTAGGACACAGTGGGTGACGATGATTGGCATTTCAGCAGTTTCTGGTGCCAGTACATGGAGGACAACTAGATAATTTGTAGGTCTACATAGGAATCACCTTTCTCACTACTAAAATACAGTTAATCTCTGTTGTGCGGTGCGGCAGCTATTTAACAGACAACACTAAACAACAGTGCAGGAAATGAAGAATATCTGAAACTGAAAGTGAAGGGGTAATTTATGTAGGCAGAATTTCATTATTTATATAACGTGAATCTATGGAACAGCAACAAGATTTATTCATGTTTACTTCCTAGCAAAAGTAAAACCTCTGAAATAAATGGAACTACAGGACATTAGATCTGTATGTAATTCCAAACAGACATTTTCCAAGACTCTCTAATGATCATAGAATGCTAAAAAGAAAGTTTCCCTTAATGAGCTGAAGTAAAAAAGTAATAGAGCTTCAGAATGGTTTCTCTT
Organism: Emydura macquarii macquarii; assembly: GCF_026122565.2. Taxonomy (NCBI): domain Eukaryota; kingdom Metazoa; phylum Chordata; order Testudines; family Chelidae; genus Emydura; species Emydura macquarii. The sequence continues at coordinate 6,230,700 of NW_027132813.1, read as the reverse complement.
TCTTTCTGGGGAAAGTTGTAAATTGACTAGTATTATGAACAGCAAACTGATTTGGACAGTATGAGCATATTTTTGTTATAATTGCTTGTGTTAGGTTTGATGAAACCACTGAATGAATACACATTGCAATAAAAAACATCCTTTGACTTGCAAGCCTTACTGCAAACATTTAGCTGTGGAGGAAACACCCACCATATCCATCTTTCAGAGCAAAACCACAGCTTTGAAACATTGACTGGGCATGCACTTTGTTACCTGAGAGTGGGTAGAACTTCTGGAACAGAATACCATTTGAAGGTGTAGGGCCCTCCCTTCCTCTGTAAATGCAAATGATATGCCGAAGATAATGGTCATATTTTTATTAGTGCACAGCTCTGCAAAATATACTGTTAGCTTCCCCACCCTGGCTTAAAGTACAACCCATTTAACAATGTCAACAATTGCCTAATGTTAGAAGTAATCAAACAGGTTGTCCCAGGGGTGGATTGGGGAGACGGAACCTTTTATTGCCTGATTGTTCCACCTCGACACCGCGAGTGAGCAACGAGGGGGTTACTTTACAATTCTTTTATCCATAACAGTATGTAAATGTATACATTTTCAGCAACTCCCCATAAACCCTTATTTGGTTACATTGACACCTATAAAATGAATATTAACAACTACATAATGAATATAATTATACCCGCCCCTGTTTGTTATTTACAGGATTACCATACAGAGATCAGGCACATCACCTTAAAACCTATACATTTTACACTAACATTCTTTGAAGTAAAGGCATGTCAGGGGAAGAAGGAAGATAATGCTTTTTTCCCACCAAGGCCTTGCACAGAAATAGTATTAGACTCATCCCCTGCGCAGATGGCCAGAAAGGGAGGAGAAGAGAGATAACAGACTCTAACTAAAATTCACACCAATTAACAGAAACAAGATTTGCCCTTGCCTTGACCCTGTTCCCTGTAGTTTAGGTCTGACTACTTGTCCAGCTTTTACCTCTTTACTCTCCTACACCTAACATTACATTTCACATACCATCTTGATTTAGGTGGCATGATGCTGGCTTGAAAGAGGATTTGAAACATTAATAGGGATACTGTGATGAGTGAGTGAATTGTTTAATGAGAACAAAAGATGTAAACTTAGAATCAAGTTTACAAAATGTGCGTGATTCACTCCTTTGTTGGGGTACAGCAGTGCAAACTGACAGAAAAAACTGTTCTGCTAGGGAACACAGAGCATACCAGCACAGTCCACAAAGCAGGTGGGGTCAACTGGGGACAGAACAGGCCCAACACAGAGTGCACCAGCAAAACTCCTACAGAGCCATTGCTGGAGTTTAAAGGTATTTCCCTCTGGTGAAGAGCAGCAATGGTACCACCTCCAGTCTTCTGCACAGTGTTGTAACTCTTTTTGGGCACAGCTGTGAGCACGGGACAGGACGGTGAAGCAAATTTTATGTCCTATGCCCCACAGGGATGAACCAAGGCCAATGAATTTAATAAACAATGTGACTAATACTGGTTCATGCATCTTACACATGGAATGATTTTGATAAACAGCCGATATTGGTGCTGGATTCAGTTTACATGCTGCATATTTTCAACTCTCCATAGTATACAATAGAGCTTGGGATATTTTGAGACAAATTAAAAAATGTGTTTAAAAATTTTGAAAAAATAAAAAATATATCAACATTTAACTTGCTGCAATGTTTTTCTTTTTCATTTGTTCTAGAAGACTGCTTTGACATGAACAGGAGAAGGATACTCATGCAAATTGTTTTCAAAGACAGAAAAATTGGAAGCAAAGAAATAGTGGACAGTACAACTGGAAAAATGTAATTTTTGTTTATTTTTTAATTTTTAGTGACAATGAGTGTGTTGCATTGACCCCTCTGGAGACAAATGTGTATTACACACAGAGCAGTTTCAGCACAGACAGCAACAATGTATGCTTCCCTATATTGTACCTCCACTAAGTCTGAACGCAGACTTGGAGGACTCAACTTTGAGAGAGAGAGAGATGGGAGTTCAAGCTCCATGTCCCATTCTCCATGTCCTTGGCCATTCTACCAAGGATTTCAAGCAAGATTAACAATTAGAGCTAATGGTGATACAAACACTTGTCCATTAGGGGACAGATTCACAAAAGGACTTAGGCAACTAACTCCCAGAATCAGGCCCCACTGGGATTCACAAAGCCCCCACTCAGCTGTCCCGAACCCTGTAAGTGTCTAAATTTCTGCAGTAAAAGTTCCCTATCTTTCTGCTTCTGACTACACATTGCAGCCCCACGCCAGGCATCCAGACACCTAAGCTCCAGAGTGATGCACAAAAGGAGAGAAGATGGGCATTTCTCTATCTAACTCACCTGCAGGGCCCAATCTGGTATGCATGATCAGAGCTCACCTACTGGATTGAGCCCCTATAGAGAAGCCTACCCAAAACGTAAGAGGGGTGGGAGACAGAGAGGAGGATACCCTCCCTCATAACTTTAGACCAATGGTTAGGGTAGCCACCTGGTATGTGGGAGACCACCAGTTCAAGTCCCCCTTCTACCAGAGGAAGAGGAGGAATTTGAACTGGGATCTGCCACCTTTCAGTTGAGTGCCCTAGCCAGCGGGCTATAGGATACTGTGATGTGGGGCTTCCTCAGTCTCTCCTGTTGAAGCTCTTCCACTGTGGATAAATAATGAAAGAATCATTGAGCCAGAGAGAAGACGAGCAAGCATGAGGATGATCTGTATCCTGGTGGTTATAAGCCCTCATCTAGCAGGTGAAAACCCAGGATCCAGCTCTCCTACTCCAGTTTATTTAATTATTTTTTATTATCCACAGTTGAACAGCTTCAACAGGACAGACTGACAGAGTGCCATATCGGAATATCCTATAGCCTAGTGGCTAGGGAACTCCCCTGAGAAATGGTAGAGCCCAGTTCAACTCCCTTCTCTTCCTCAGGTGGAGGGGGACTTCAATTAGGGGCCTCCCACATCCCAGGTGAGTGCCTTAACCAATGGGCTAAAAGTTAAAAGGGAGGTGAATCTTGTGAATCTAGCCCTAGGAATTCAACTGAGACCCTTTTCACATAGGTCATCTACGTCTCCTTATACTACATGAAAGTATACTGGATGATGAAAAAGCAAACAGTCTCAGACTCCCTAGTCCTTTATTACTTTTTTATTTTTTATTTACTCTTTTAATGCTGTATTAATCTCTCTTTATTATTTTGTTGCCTTTCATGACAATTTTAAAAGTGTGGGGAGCTGAGCGCACCTTTGCATTTTTACTTCCTCTATTGTGAAAGAAGCAGATTGCCAGCAAGCTGTAGTTGTGTATGTACGAAGTTTATAATTGTCTATTTCTCAAAATGAAGAATATAGGCAGAAGTTTCACATGCAAACAACCTCAGAAAAATAATACAAAAGAAAACAATGCTTTTACCACAAAGAGAGAACCTGAAGGCTAGTATTATTCTATAGTCATGTAGGCAAAGGGTAGAGGCCACTTCTGATAATTTTTAAATTTGCACTTAACATGCATGCTAAAAGGTTCAAGGCACTAAAAAGGGTAGACTAGAAAGGAAAAAAAAACTATTTAATGCTATTATAATGAGTAAGTAAATGGCTGATAAATCATTTAACTTATGTCAGGTACTTTAATCACACATTAGAAGCCACACCTCAAGAAATATAAAGAAAAAATAAAAATCTGCAACACTATCAGAACTGTTCTGAGATAATACCTTTCTACATTTCAATTTTACATTTTCAGCCTTATTTTCTGTGTCAAATGTAGATACTAAACTCCATGACAGAGGGACTGTGTCTACTTTTTATTTTAATTTTTTGTTTTACAGTGCCAAGCATGCTGTTGGCACTGAATTAATGATTGCAATGACATTAGCAAAGAGGCTTGGGAACCAAATTTTCAGGCTGGGGACCACAGTTGTATACATTTTAATCTTTTCACTTCAAGTCTCACCTATATTTTCCTAGTCCATCCCTTTCAATTGACACTTTAACAGTCCTTTAGTTCATGAAGCTGACAACATGCAAACATCATCCTAACACCACTCACCTAGACTGTCCACCACAAGATTACACACAATTTTTTTCTTAATAGATTTAGAAGATTTCAAACATTTTCATGGCATGGATCACATTTTAATAGAGAGCGTCCTGTGGACATCTAACCTCCAACTGGTGACTGAGTAACATCTTTGTGACAATTACAGTAATAATTGGAATGTATATAATGTATTCTTAACATCTTTTAATTCATTTTATTAACTGGAAACAAAAAGGAAGGATAGCAACATGTGACCAGCCACATGCAAACCACCAGGAAGTGCTCTGCAGATCACAAGTGGTCTAAGTACCACATTCTGGGATCCTCTGCCCCAAATTTTCTCCTTTTAGGACATACACTCTGATCCCTCATTTAGAACAGTCATCACTTGCTGAAGTTACAAAGTGCTTCAAGGTATTGAATTCCCAGAGACCAGTAAGTGTGCTCATTCAATAACAGCGTACAGTCAACGCACATAGGACAAAATTTAAACAAATGGAAAAAATTGCCTAGGATAAAAAAAGGGAGCTACTGTAACAGGAAGTTCTCATTTTCCTCTTTTTCATATTTTTCCTCCCATCCCACTTGTCCTGTGTTCCCCTCTTCTGTGTGGCTGCATTACAATGATATATGAAGTTATCCCTGTATGCAGCCTGAATTTCAGCTACAGTTTCTAATGCACTTTGTGATCCTTTAGGAGAAAAAAATTTCTATAGAAAGATAAAAGGTACATTGTGTGCATGTAGCAAACACACAAATTTCAGAAGTGGATGGAATTTTAACGTTTGATTTGCAGTCCACCTTCAAATTCAGTACAAGTTGTACAGTACAAGTGAAAATGTTTATTAAGCAAGCTCAAACATTAAGAGACCACATTAAAGTAACCCCACATATATCTGGTATGTTCTGCTGCATTTTTTATTAGAAGACCATCTCCATTAAGAAAGCAATTTTTGTTGATCCATGGAGACGTGTTTCCCTGTCACGAGCCCTCTCTCACTATCCCCTGTTACAGAAGTCTTCTCTCCAAATCCTTAGCTACTCTAAAGAGAATTGTACCAATGGCAATTGAACCAGTGGGATTGTGCCAATGCAGTCTACCTATACTAACTATCTTAAGTACAGTTCTACCCTGTATCCATATACTACACTCTAATTGAGAGTTGCTGCTGAACTATGCACATATCCCATCACTCTTGACAGAGCTCTCTGAAGAAGCAAGACATTCTAAAAGCTTTCTAGCACATTAAGAGAACTGTGGGGAAAGGGTTCAAAACTACCACAAGTCAGAAGGAGATGCAGCCATTTCCACATTCTCAAAATGAAGGCCAGGATGAATGGTCAGAGCCCACTCTTTGCTCAACAATGTATTGCTGCAACTCCTGAAAAGGAATTGCTAACTCTCTCCAGCAGTCCAGGAGAGATGGTGGATGGTGTTCCAGCAATACATAGAGAGAGCCAGAAATGAGACTAGTGGTAAGTGAAATGCATGTTGCAAGTTTCAAAGAGAAGCTCTGTTTTCCCATTTCTAGAATAACCAGCTCTGTGTTCTACTTTAAAATAAAGCTGTATGGGTGGAGTGCCTTCTGGGTCAGGAACATGAGCACACACACTGTACAAAGTTGTTCTTGAGACTCTGAGGGAACAGTAGAGGCTACAGAACTTCTGAATGAGATAGACTTTTCTGGACCTCTATTGGGAGCTGATTCTACCACTGCAATTATTAGACCAATAGGTGGAGTTCTCTATGGAGAAGAGAGTGATGACTGTTCTGTGGAAGCTAGCTACCTGGAAAGCTACCAATCAGCTGGGCACTTGCTGGTGGTTGGGAAGCTCCTGGTGGGTATTGATGTACTGGAGGTATGCAAGAAAATAAATCAGATGTTGCAAGGGCCTGTAATCAAGACAGCAAATATGACGGAGATCACTAAGGGATTTGGACAGTTGGACTACTGAATGATGCAGGAGAAATGGATGGAACCCATAAGTCTATTCTGTACTCATTTCACCTACTCACTGAATACATTAAAAGAAAAGGCTACCGCTTAACAATGATGCAAGCCATGATGGAACAATATGGGTTGTTTCTACTGTAGAACCTCAGAGTTACGAACACTAGAGATATGCAATGACCAGTCAACCACACACCTCCACAACCACAAGCAAATACAGTACAGTACTGTGTTAAACATAAACTACTAAAGAAAAAGGGAAAGCAGCATTTGTCTATTGCATAGTAAAGTTTCAAAGCAGTATTAAATCAATGTTCACTTGTAGACTTTTGAAAGAACAACCATAATATTTTGTTCAGAGTTACGAACAACCTCCATTCCCAGTGTTCATAACTCTGAGGCTGTATTGTGGCTGTTTATCCAGAGTGGCTAGGCAAAATGTATGCTGAGAGAATTTTTTTTTTAAACTCTGGACTTTTCAAGAGCAGACAAAGGAGCATGCTCCTCTCATTCCATAATGCTGTTATTAACAGAATCTCCATCCCCACCATGATTTTTATTCTCCCATTTACCCATTGCTTCCTTGGGTTACAAAGCCATACACAAACTATCCAAATCCTGAAAGGCAGCGAATCAACTACAGACTCAGCATTTGTAGGATATGGCCATGGGCATCTTAAGGCAACTTAAAACAAGGGGGAAATGACTACTGAGATGCAATGACAGTGCAATAAATAATATGGATATCATATCTTCCTGTTGTGTTCTGCGCAACATTTATGAAAACAAGGGTGAGGAGTTTAAAAGTTTGTGGACATGCTTTACAGCAAACTATCTGTTGCAAATTTTTATGCATAAAATAGTCAGCAATGGATGCTGTAAAGGATTGGGGCCTATCTTATAGAATCCTCCTCCTAATGGACCATGTTTTGCTTTTGCTGAGCCAGCTCCCTCCCTGGGGTAAAATCTGTCTGATCTCTTTCAAGAAATCTAGGGAAGCAGTTTCAAGCAGAATTAGTTGTTTTATTTTAAGCCTTCTTAACAAAAGAAATCAAAAGGTGGCCGAGGCCCCATACAACCCAAAGGGCATGGTAACAAACTGGAATAGGCCCACAAGCACAGAAAAGGTGTTTCATCTCTCGGAAGTAAGGGGAATTTGCCAATAGCCCTTAGTTAGACCTAATATTATGATAAAGTGGGCTTGACTGAGGCAATCCAGCAGATCATTGACTCAGATCTTGGGATCCGCATCAAAGTCAGAAATGGCATTTATTTGACAGAAATCTACACAAAATCGGAGGGTCCCATTTGGCTTTGGTACCAAAACCTGACAACATCAAGGGCTACAGAATTCCTTGATTACCCACAACCATAACATTTCCTGTACTTCCTGAACTCACAGGGGTTTTATGCCTTCTGGGATTTGATATGATTTCTGAAGCGGCTTGCTCTATTGCAGATGTGGTGAGTCATCAAGGATATTTGTCCCGTTAGTGCTTAGGAGTTTTTTTATTTGCCTTTTCTGCCCATTAGACAGCCCCTCCCCAGCTGGCACCTCCTCTATCCCAATTTCAGCTGGCTTAGTGAGCTGAGACCTCAGATCCTCTTCTCCCTCCTCTCGGAGGATGAATAGGCTTTCTTGTACCTTCCAGGGTTTTTAGCAGATTAACATGATAAATCTACTTTTGTTTTCACTGTTCTGGGTAATACATTTAATAATCTACTGGTCCCATCCAATGGAGTACTTTATATGGGCCCTGCCATTTGGCCAGGAGCTTATTCTCTGAGCTGGGAAGGAGCAGAAGCACTCTGTCTCCTGGCTGGAATTTCCTAGCTCTAGCCTCTTTATTACATTGTTGCTTCTGGGTTTTTTTGAGCATTAGAGAGGCTAGTTTGGGCAAAGTGGCCCAAGCATTCTAACCTTTACCTCATTTGAATGACATATTAGAGGACATTGGTAGAGCAGGAGGGACGAGCTTCCCAAGATTACCTAACCATGTCTAACAGTCCTCAAGGCTGTCTTCCATAAAGAAGCATGAAAGGGAAGAAGCTGTATAGGCCTGCAGTTTTTTCTCACACCATAAACAAAAAGACAGGGGAGCAGCTGGTCCCAGCCTTTGGCCTCTGTTCTCACAAACTTTTTAAACATATTTTTGAGGGTCTTATTGAACTGCTCCATCAGTCTGGGGATGGCAGACCCATGTCCAGAGTGGTTGTACTTTCAACAGTGCCCAAAGCTGTTGAAACACTTGGGACATGAAATTTGCCCCTTGATCAGTGACTACTTCTGATGGAAGGCCGACCTGGGAAAACACTTGTAGTATCTCTTGCACTAGGGCGGAAGCAAAGGTGTTTTGTGAGGGAATTGCCTCTGGATATCAGGTGGCATAGTTCTCAAGTATCAAAATAATATTTTGACCTTGGGGCACTCGTCTAGAGAGCCTATTATATCAATCCCTACTCACTGGTTTCACAACAGATAGGGGGATGAGAGGGGCCCGTCCTCAATTTTTTGCAGCTTTTTGGCAAGTGGGGCATGATAAGCATAAATTAGCTACCTCTTTGTATATTCCTAGCAAAAAGAATTGGACCAATAATCTTTCTTGGGTTTTCATCTGGCCCAGGTATCTGGCCATAGGAAGAACATGGGCTAGCTGTAGGAGCTCCTGCCAGGAGTGCTTGGGGACTAGACGATGATATCTGGGTTCTTTAGTCTGGAGATGCCTCTCTATTTGGTAGAAAACCTCATCCCATAATTCAAAGTAAGGAAACTTGTGAGATGCATGTTCAGTCTCCCTTCTGTCCATTTGGTTTCTGGAGCAAGTCTTCTCTACAGTAGTTCCAGTAGCAGTCCATTGAGAGCATGGTCTCCAGCTTCTCAGCTTTCTTAATGGCGTTGGAGTTCTCGGCTCCATTTCCTGCTGTCCTCTTTTATAAGGATCAGCTAATCTAGTTTCAGCTCTCTCTCAGGTACAGCAGATGGGGCTAATCAGCCAGCTGCAGGCCTCTGACCCCAGAGGAATTGTATCCCTTATACCTTAACAAATGGTTTAACAATGACTGTAAGCAATGACTAGATCTGTATCCTCCTCATCTCAGTACTGTTGTTTCTCAATATTCAGCTTTTGCCTGTGTGGGGTCTTGGAATTTGACTTTGCTAATGCTGGGTGGGAACAACTGCTGTTGCTACTGTTCCAGGGTAACTTCAAAGACATATAAGGGCAAATCTGGGTTATACAGATACATTTTGCTTCATTGTAGAGATCAAAACATCACTGTGTTGCTTAGTTTTTCATAATGTTATGATAAAGGCATTCTTCCTAGTAAAAGACATAAAAAAACCCCAACATCTATTATGAATTTACATGCGCTACATTGACTGTATAATTGCAAGAATTTATTACTGGAGTTTTCTTCAGATATAAAACCAAACTGATAAGGAAAGTGTTTTTACTTAGTGATTACAGCTCTAACCTGGGTGCGTACTCCTTAGTTGAAAAGATGTTGATTACATGCCCTTACACTATTTTTTCTTTCCAAAAGAGTCAGTTTGGGAGATTCAAAGTACTAGACATACAAAACTGAAATGAATGACGTCAAAAAAGACTAACCTCAGAAACTTGGAAGCCACTGCTGAAACGTCATTGTCCATCAGCATTAGAGAAACATCTTTCAGACTCTCCCAGTACAACTCCTTTCTGAAAGGCCTGAAAACAAGAGTGGATTCTCCTCTTCTCTTTATAGAACTCAAATAATTTATGAATCATAAAATAATACCTATTTGCAGGTATAAAAGAATCAGAATTTTTATTAACGAATTTACCATCAGACTATCTTAAAAATGGTAAAAGGAAGGCTACCAGCAGTTTCTGTGGTATTAATCCAATCAGGCAGGTCTATGCCTATCTTCCTTGCTGAGATCTAAACTCCTGTTGCCCAACAGAATAGGAACTGGTGATGCAGAAAGAAATGCTTAACTGTACAACATTATTTTGCTTTGACTCAGCTAGCAGTTAACCGCATATGTGAAACTCTGCCAAGATGCCCTCCTACAACAAACAAAACCTTTTTTCTTTTCCATTTACAGAACATGGATAAGCCCAGACATCAGTAACAGACACATTTTAGACAGAACACTATTTATTTTATATATCCTCAAAAACAGCGTCCAGTTTATTTTACAGCAATTTTTACACTGAAGTAAAATAATATGCTCTCTGCTGATTAGTCTACCATACAAATATATGCAGTTTGTAGATTAAAATATACATCTATTATTACATGAAATCCTGCATCTCCCCCATGTTCTGTCATTACAGCTACTATCAGCTGAAGACCCTGTGATATGAATTCTTCAGAACCAGAATTCGGCAGATATCAAGGCCCAGAAGCTTGGGAGGCTATTAAATAAATCTTTTATATGGCAGCAAGAAGTGTGAATAATGAAGTTTTGCACAGCAAAATTGTGAGAATTGATCATCCTATGTAGATCATATTGTTTTAATTGAATTTAAAAAAATAACAGATATAGATACTCTGGGAATACGCATCACCTACAGATGGGCATCTAAGTAAATACAGCATAAAGATAGCAGCTGTAGATAGGATAAGACAGCATTGAAGGAGGATACAAAAGCCAAGCTGTGGGCAGAATCACTGACAAAAGTGCAATGGGGAAGACATGGGACAAGATTTGACCACTTAACTAATGACAAGGTCCAAAGTCTTCTAAACTCAGCTAGTTCGTTTGCTACAGAACTGGGCTACATCACAGCTTGTAGATTTTAGTCTCATTTGGGTCTAATTTTCTATCAGTGAAAGTTCTCCGACATGGAGATAATAATACCTACCTATCTTGCAGCCTTCTGAAAGGTCAAATTCCTTAACATTTGTAAAGTGTTTTAAGATCCTCGGACAGAAGGAACACTGAAAAGTGTTATCAGACTGTGGAATAGCACCAGTGGTGAAAGCTCCACTACTTGAATTGTTTAAAATCAAGACTGAATAAAGCAGCACAAGATAAACTGTAGTTAACAATCTCCAGTGGCAATTCTACTATTGAGACACGTTTGGGGCACTATGCCACTGAGAAAAATAAGAAAATAAATCAAAATAAAATAAATGTATTTTCATTTCCATTTTAAATACCAGCCACAGCTGTCAATTTAACAGCTTAAAGCTGATGTGAGTACATAAAGAATGAAACAACAACAAGAAGAACCATAAATGTTAGTTTCTACAGTAGGATGCTCTTCCAGGAACTCCCCCACAAACATTTGTTTTATTTATATTGCTTAACTACACTGTCTCACAGCAATATACTTTAAGGACTTTCATCCATAACTTGAACTGAACACCCATACATCCCAGTTAGCTGGAGATGAGTAAAAGAAAACACACAGCACTCTCTCTCTCTCTCTCTAAAAGAAAATTAACTTATACTAATTTAAAAAACTGTAGTGTTTCAATTGTATAATATGTACTGGTCCTACTATGCTTCAACTTAATAAATGTATGTCTATAAACTTTAAGATACTTTAAATTCTAAATGGCATCAACTGCAGGACCTAGTTAGGTATTAATAAACATAGGAACTGAGAGTTGCCTTGGTGAAAGGTAAACATTGCATACAGTCTGATGTAACATGGGTTGTTGCAGACAGACTCGACTATTAAACTATTAAGCCAAATACTCTCAACGGGTTGGGAGTGGAATGTGTACAGGACAGTGGACTTGCCCAATACACAATTTGAACTGAAGAGAGTAGGCCTTTCTTTTCTTGTGCCTGTTTTTGAAGTAGACTGAGTTAATTGTAGGTAGAAAAGATAAAGCAAAATCAGGCAAACTGCTAAGGTCATTCTCCATATGTTTGAATCTGTGCTATTTAGACTGTAGTTATGGTTGAAACACACATAATGTAAGAAAGAAATCATCTTAGCACACTATTTAGAGTCTATTTATGCATTGAGGAAAGAATAGTGCCTTATACTGCCTATGCATGGGAGAGCCAGATCTTCTCTTGTACCATGATCTCTTTGGTGTGTTAGTGGTGGTGGAATGGGTTTCCACCATGGAGACATAAAATTTCCTGGTTTTCTGCCCTGAACAGCCCCTAAGCTGTTCTAAACTACTAGTTGGCAACTGTCCCCAAGGGACCATCCACCAGCTAAGCTCTGCCAGGGCACATCAAATGCATTCTCCGATATAAGCCCTTTTCTGTTGGAAGAGAGGATATTGGGCTAGGTAGACCACTAGTCTGACCCAGCATGGCCATTCTTCTGTTTAAGTTCTATACCACGTCAGGAGGTGGTGTCAGAGCTCATCATGCCAACTTTATGCCAGCTCATAGTGACCTGAAGCCAGAGGAATTCTTAGCTGGCAAGATACAGCTAGCATCTGGCCCTGTTATACTGCCTGAGAGGCTGGACTGAGGGAAAGAATCCTGTCCATAACTTACTGGGGGGAAATAATTGATAAAGTGCACTGGTATAAATTAAGTTAATGTCCCACAACTGAGAAAATTTTTTAGAACATTAAAATGATCTCTATCTGTCATCTCCATGTTTTTGTTGTTAAAAATAATGTGTCAACAGGTTCTCTGTAAGACTGCAATTATCAGCTGCCTCAGAATGTGATGCTTGCTGTAAACTGAAATAATCCCCCCAAAGTGTACTGCACCCTAGAAACGCAAAAAACAGCAAAGTCATTTGCAGTTCAGGGAAACATGGCATCTACTTGATTTCCATCAACACAGGCAGTAATTGGAATATTATGGAAGGAAGAAAAAGGGTATTCATTTGTGCGTATTGTAAGTCTCTGGTACATGTCACTAACCGGGTACATATCACTAACTGGGAACTTCCTTGCCTTCACTGTCGTGTGACCACAGCCTTGGACACTTATTTTTCCTGTAATTTTGATGGGAGTGAATTTCCTATTTGACTGCCAGTTTGCTTTAAAAAAAAAAAGGGGGGGGGCATATTATTTTTGGCCATATAACGAAAAGTGGCCAGGCGAGCTAAAATTTACAGTCCAAACTAGAAATTGACTGCTATGCACACACACTGATAGATAATACAAGATGATTTAACAAATTTCCAGTTTTTTCAGTGATTAAACACAGCTTAACATGAGATACGTTCAGATTGTCCTTGTATGGGCAAATGGAGAATGATTTTGAGGATGGAAGGAGACACATTAATTAGGATTAATATCAATAATAATATCAATGACCTAGAACTGAGAATACATAATAAAATAGGGAGAAATCTACTGATGAATCAATTTGGGGGTGGGATTGAGGGGGTTAGAGAATTACAGAAATTTATGGTAGAAAAGATTTGTAGGTCACTTAAAACATCAACACCAAGAGACAAAAGACGATTGTTTTCTGTAGTATGTATGGAAAGATGGAAATAGTAGTATGTATGGAAAGATGGAAATAAAAGAAAAATGAAGAAAGGTTTCCTACCCTGTACACTAACTGGAGTCCTTTGAGACTCCACTATCTGTATTCCACTCTAGGGACGCATGAGCTCCATGCTCTTGAGACTAGAAGACTTGTGCTGCCATAGTGTACTGGCCCGCACCTGTGCCCTTCTTCTCTTTGTGTTTTGAATCAAGGACATAAGGACATAAAAGGTAGAGTGGACTGACCATCTCTCCAGTTACCTTTCTACCACAAACAGCCCTAGGATTTGGCTCTGCAGCAGAGGGAAAGGAGGGTGAGTAGTGGACTACAGAGAGGGATCACATATCTTGAAGAACTCCAGTTACTGTACAAGGTAGGTAATCCTTTTCTCTTTGAGTGATTGTTCCTATGTATCTTCCACTCTGGATGACTCACAATCAGTATTCTTTAAGGAGGCGGGTGTGAGGAACCCTGCTGTACCACAGGTTGGAGGATAGCTCTGTTTAAGGATGCATCTGCTGTAGAATCTTGGACCAGGGCATGGTATTTTGCAAAAGTATGAACAAACCCCAAGTTACCACTCTATACACTTCTAGAAAAGGGACATCTCAAAGTGAAGCAACTGATGTGGTCTGGGCTATGGTCGAATGGGCCCTCACATCTTGTGGGGAGAGTTTGACATTAACTCGTTACAAAGTTGGATGCAGCCCATTTGGAAAGTCTCTGTGTGGAGACTGCTTCCCCTCTCATACATTCCACAAAGGAGACAGTTTAGGAGATGTTCTGAAAGGATTTTGTCCTTTGCAGGTAGAATGTTAAGGTTCAATGGACATTTAGAGAGTGTGAGAGTGCAAAGGCAGGTGGCTTTGATGGAAGGGAGGTAAGTGGTTTAAATGAAATTCTGAGATGACTTTGGTAATGAATTTGGGGTGTTGTAACCGCAGGGAAACTTTGTCCTTATGAAAGACCATCTGAAGTGGATCAGTCAAAAGGGTCCCCAGCACACCTACATTTCTGGCTGAGGTGAACCAGAAAGGCAACCATCATAGATAAGTGAAGGAACATGAGGCCAACGGTGTGAATGGAGGCTTCATTAATACTGATAGGATTACACTAAGGTCCCATATTGAGGTAGGTCTCATTATGAGAGGAATAGAGTCTCTTCAGAAACCATTCTGTAGTAGAATGGATAAAGACTGAATGTCTGTTCACTGGAAGGTGAAAGGCACTGATAGCTGCCAAGTGCACCCACGTAGAGCTAAGAGAGAGTTCCAATGTTTTTAGAAAGTCCAGAATAGTGGGGATCTCTGCACCCTCTAGGGGCATCCAACGATGCTGGCATCAGGAGGAAAATTGTTTCCATTTTGCTGTGTAGCACATCCTTGTGGAACTTTTCCTAGTATTGCTGCCTCCAAGCATGACTTTTCTAGGCCAGTTTTTCATCCAAATATCACTGTTAGATGGAGGGATGCTGGGTGGGGGTGCTCGAACTTGCCTCTGTCCTGAGACAACAGGTATGGGAATTGCTGAATACGGATGCGTGGGCATGCAGACATCCGAAGAACGTTTGGGAACCAGAACTGCCATCTAGGAGCAATCAGAATCTTCCACAGAACTCGACTTAAAGAGAGAAACTGGCAGAAATGAGTACATCAGTTATCCCAACCATTTAACTGGCTCCAGAAGGGAATGCATCCCTTCTGGAGCTGCTCTGGAGTAGTAGGTTGGGTATTCCTTGTTCTCTTGAGGTGCAAAGAGATCCCAAGATGGGAATCACTACTGCTGAAAGATGTTCCATTCCACCAAAACATATAATTACCATTTGTGGTCTGTGGAAAAGTGTCTGCTGAGGCTGTCTGCTAATGTACTCTGTACCGCTGGGAAGTGTAGCGCCAAGAAGATGATTTGATGGTAAATGCCCCAGTTCCAGAGATTGACCACTTCCAGGCAAAGAAGAGTAGACCTTACTGCCCCTTGTTTATTGATGTACTAATCTGCTGTTGTCTGATGTGATTTGGACGTGTAAGGTCTGAATAAATAGTAGAAATATTCAGCCTTCATGTACTGTGAGCAGCTCCAGAAAGTTCACATGCAATTCTATTCTTGATGGATTCAGGTACCCTATGGTATCAGCTCCCCACCCTCGTAGGGTGGTATTGGTAATAGGCCTTTGCACTGGCGGGGAGGGACAAAGGGAATCGTCATCCATACCATTTCCCTGTTCTCCCATCAGGACAGAGAAGTCTGAACTCTGTGGGGGAGTAAGGTAAGTTTGTACAGACTGTGCTTGCCTGGTGTGTAAACTGTCTGTAATCAAGCCCATGGACATCAAAGGTGAAGTCTTGCAAAGGCTGTCACATAGGTGCACGCGGCCTTATGACCTAGGAAGATGAGACAAGTTTGGACTATCATCTGGGGCTCAGCTAAAGCTGGGTGATGAGATCCTTCATATGTAGGAATCTGTCTTGAGGAAGGTATGCCTTGGCACTGACTAAGTCTAAGGTTGCCCCAATAAAATTTATAGTCTGTGTGAACTTTTCTATGTTGATTTGCAACCACAAAGAGTGTAGGAGACTGAGTAGGGACTGTGTTGTTTCCCGTACTTCCTGATGAGATTTTTTTCCATAAGCGGGAATACGAGCTTCCCCAAGACAATAGAGGCATGTGTTGTGGTCATCACTGACAGGAAAGGCAGAAGACACTATTTTTTAATCCTAAAATGCTAGGCATACTAGGTAAGCCTATTGGTGGGAGTGAACAGATATCCCCAAACACCGAACTGCTAAAACTACCCTAACAACTATCTAAAGAGGTTTTAAAACCTATTTACAGATGACTACAAGTTTAAAGAAGAACACTAGCTAACACTGCGGACACTGAAGAGATTCCATCTCAGACAATGAGCAGTAGAGGGGAACAGGAGAGGTGGTCATTCTGTACCACTTTGGTTTGGAACATGATGAGGAAAAGGGTACAAGCATGGACCAACGGACACTGCTAGCAAAAATCTTCCAGTCTCAGGCACATGGAGCACATGCATACCTAGAGTGGAATACATATAGGGACCATCACTTGAAGAAGAAAAATATTCTTGTACTGTGTAAGGGGCCAATGGAATCACAATTTATCTACCACATACAGGCACCATTATGCCTACTTTACCATCAAATGGGAATGATAGAAAAATAGAAAGTACATAAGAGGCCAACCAAAAAGACAACATGACCTAAAGAAATTACTAATTCAAAAAGTTAGAGAAACCATTCATTTTTGGAAAAGAGGAGTCTGGATTCAAACAGAGGGAGAAAACACTTCAATGAGGTATGCAACCTTCTGAAGGGAATGGTGATGATAAAGGCTGTTTGAGTTATCATCAAATGGAAGAACAAAGGGGTACGGTCTTAAGCTAAGGAAAGGGCAGCTACAGGAAGAAGTTAGGCAGAATTTCTTTGCATGCACTACTTAACATATGGAATAAACACTACCAAAAAAGCACAAGGGAACAATTAATATAAACTGTTCTGGAAAAACTTGGACAAATATCAAGAGGGAAAAAATACTGTAGGAGACATCTGCTAATTCAGAAGAGGGTAGGGGCCTCGATGGGTTTCCTGCCTTCTTGTGTCCTTACGTGCCCTGTGTTTCTATTTGTATGCTTCTAATGCCCAGAATATAGGCTTTTTAAGGTCAGAAAAGCACTACAGAGCACAGATGCCTCCAGCAAAACAGTGCTTGACATCAGTAAACCACACAGAAGAGCAAAGCCCTTTTACTGGCTTAAACAGAAAATATCTGCAAGCAGAATTGTTTTGCTCTATTTATACAGGTTTTTCCATTGTAATGTATGTGTTACTCTGTTGCTAACACAACTTTACTCACTGAAAATTGGTGTAAAAGTGTGTGTGTTTCTTTCTGGTATATTATCTGTTTAGTTCTGGAACAGGAAATAAGTTCTATATTTAGCTAAAAAAGCCAACAAATATGAATCCATGCTTTCTTATTCTACAAATCATGATTGTCCTCCAGATTAATTTATTTCTGTCTGAATGAAAAGCACAGACACATTTTGAATGCACATGTTAAATGTCATGTTCACGAGGCTTGAGATATTAATTCCCTGACATTCTATGCTGGCATATATGTAGTTTTTCCAAAATACTAATATGCTGATTACATGGTTTCGGAGAATAGGGAACCACTGACAAAAGATTTTAGAATATCAATACCTTGGTGTCACTGTTTAGGTAAATGCTTTGAATAAAAGTTTCCCAAACTTCCCTCAGCTGGGGACCCCACTGACATCTTTTTGCTAATCTAAGAAACATACCTAATTTCCACAAATGGAGCAGACAGCAGCAACCCTCATCTCCAGTACAGAACTGTGGTCACAGAGAACTACAAGTCCAAGCATGTTATGCTTCATCTTTACTTAAGCAGAATGCCGCCCAGATCTTACGTTCTTAGGACACGTAGTCTTTGTGGGGCACAGTAACATAAAGAAGATTAGGGTGCTTGCAGGCAACACACTGTAAAAAAATCAGTGAAATAGTTTTAGCCGACAGGTACTCTCCCTTACACTATCAGTTTCTTTGCTATTACTCAGAAAAGGCTGTTTTTTTCATCTACCTAGAAATACACTATAATAAGAAAAAAGTCAGAGTTCACAGACATGCTCACTAGAAAGTAAAGTTGATATTCTGATCATAGAGTTTAACTGTTCGACGAGTACTCAAAATATAATCAGTGTTCTATACTCAGCATTTAAAATACCACTATCCAATACACTACTAAATATATGCCAAATGACACATTTATATATACAATAGTCTCTCTTTACTGTAAACTCTATTAGAGAGAAAGTCCATGTGTAATGAATTAGAATGAGAGTCACAAATACGTTTCAGTGCATTGTAATGTGAAGATTGCAATTCCGGTAAGAGTGGAGCCTCCAATTACAGTGATGTTGTTCTGTGAACAAAATGATTTTACTATAAGAAGCTTCACGGTATTCAAAAAACAAGCCACATGTTCTGAGTATGCAAAACCAGTGACAGTAAAGTGCCTTCTGTAAGGGAAGATGATATCACTGTCTGCAATATTGGGTTTGGAGTTATACCAAGAATAGAAAAAACATGTCCACACTGCACAAAAGCAGGTTTAAAGGGGGAGTGAATTAAAAATCTTGTTTTCCATAAATTTTGAATACATTTCTATTTCTATATTAATTACACTCACTGTGATGACAATTTTTAATTAGTTAATTTATAACCATTGTTCTTCATTTCAGTAATTAATGCCTGGTTAGAAAAGATATACAGTAAAGGCTCAAGTTTTAATAAGAAGAAAAATATTGATGTCCCAGTCATACTATAGTTGCAGTAATGTGCCTATATTTAAGGGATATAAATTAGTGAACCTCAGTGAGACTCATTTTAGAATTGGCTGTAGTTGGTAATTTTTGACACACTTTTTCTTCCAGGAGGAAGGATGTTTAGTTCCAGCAGAGATAGTTTTTGGGTATTTGGCACACTGTATTGTTGCTTCACTGTGATTTCCAAGCAATTCTCTCTCTCTCTCTCTCTCTTTTTGTTGTTGTTTTTTTTCTGTTTTAAATAAAAGAAATGTTATCCGAATGCATCTGATGCACTAAAATCAATCAAGTTCAATAGCTAGTTTCAAGCTACATTCTTCTCTATATGCTATCTCTGAATGAGAAACCTATCCTTATGTTATAAGCAAATGCCAGCAAATTCAGGTAGAAATGGTTCATTGGGAAGGAAATTTAAAAAGAGAAAAAGGAGTTCAGGAGAGGTGGCAGTTTCAAAAAGCAACTATTAAACACATGACAACAAACTATTCCAATAGGGAAAAAAGACAGAAAGAAAAGTAGAAGACCAATATTGCTTCATTAATCAGGAGCTGCTTAATGATCTGAAAATTAAAAAAAAAAAAAAAAAAAAATTGAACAAAAAGTGGAAACAAGGACAAATTGCTAAGGAAGAATATAAAAGAATAGAACAAGCATGTAGGGACAAAATCAGAAAGGTTAAGGCACAAAGTAAGTTTTAATTAGCAAGGGACATAAAAGAAAATAAGAAGAGGTTCTATAAATACATTAGAAGTAAGAGGAAAATGAATGAAAGTGTAAGTCCATTACTTAATGGGGAAGGAAAGCAAATAATCGATGACAGAGAGAATCCGAAGTGTTTGATATCTATATTGCTTTGGTCTTCCCTACAAAGGATAATTGTGAAAAACTGCTTAACAAGTAACAAAAGGGAAGAAACTTAGGCCAAAATAGGGAAAGAGCAGCTTAGAGAATATTTAGATAAGTTAGATGTATTGAAGTTAGCAAGGCCTGATCAAATTCACCTGAGAGTACATAAGGAAACAGCTGAAGTATTATTTTCAAGAACTCAAGAAGGAGGGATAAGGTCCGAGAGGCCTGCAGAATAGGGGGCAAACATAGTACCTAAACTTTAAAAAGGAAAATAAAGAAGACTTGGGGAATTATAGACCAATTAGCCTAACTTTGATACCTGAAAAGATACTGGAACAAATTATTAAACAATCAATTTGTAAGCACCTAGAGGAATATAAAGTGAAAATTAATAGTCAATATGGATTTGTCAAGAACAAGTTATGCCAAACCAATCTAATTTTCTTGACAGGGTGGCAGTCTTGGGGTGAAGCAGTAGATGTGATATATCTTGATTTTAGTAAGGCTTTTGACACAGTGCAAAATGACACTCTCATAAACACACTAGGGGAATATGGTCTCTATGAAACTACTATAAGATGGGTGTACAAATGGTTGAAAAACCGCAATTGAAGAGTAACTATCAATAGTTTGTTGTGAAACTGGAAAGACATATCATTTCCAAAGTCTGCTTTGTTCCCCAGGGATCTGGGTATGGCCCAGGACAAGTACAATTCAACATTTTCATTAACAACTTGGATGATGGAGTTTAGAATACATTTATAAAATTTGTGGATGACATCAAACTGGTAAGTGTTGCAAGCACTTTGGAAGACAGGATAAGAATTCAAAATGATCTTGATGAACTAGAGAATTGGTCTGAAATCAATAAGATTAAACTCAATAAAGATAAGTGCAAAGTACTACACTTAGGAAGGAAAAATCAAATGCACAAATATATGATGGGGAATAACTGGCTAGGTTTCAGTACTGTAGAAAAGGATTTAGGGTTATAATGATCATAGATCATAAACTGAATATGAGTCAACAAGATGATCTTGTTGCAAAAAAAGCAAATGTCATTCTGGGATATATTAACAGAAGTGTGAAATGTAAGACATTGGATGTAATAATTGTTCTGCTCTACTTGGCATCAGTAAGACCTCAGCTGAAGTACTGTGTCCAGTTTTGGGCACCACACTTTAAGGAAGATATGGACACACTAAAGAAGGGCCAGAGGAGAACAACAAAAATGATATGGGGTTTAGAAAACATCACCTATGTGGAAAGGTTAAATAAAACTGTGCATGTTTAGTCTTGAGAAAAGGAGACTGAAGGGGACATAATCTTCAAATATTTAAAAGTTTGTTAAAAAGAGTGCTGTGATAATTGTTTTCCATGTCCACTGAGAATAGGAGGAGAAGTAATCAGTTTAGTTTATAGCAAGGGAAATTTACGATAGACATAAGGAAAAGCTTTCTAACTATACAAGGATAGTTAAGCACTGCTTTTCTAGGGAGGTCACGGAATCCCCATCAATGCAGGTTTTGAAGAACTGGTTAGACAAAGATCTGTAAGGGATGGTCTAAGTTTATTTGGTGCTGACTCAGCCCGGGTGGGAGTGCGGGGGGGAGGGGGAGGAGAAGGGGGCTGGACTAGAAGACCTTTTGCGATCCTTTTCAGACCTACATTTTGATGATTCAGTGATTCTATATGGATGTCATCTCATCCCTTCCCCCACTGACAGCTTGCTCTGTTTTTGTGAATGCCCAGTCAGAATTCTTGTATAATTCAGTAACCTGCATGTGCTCATCAGAATGGTGCCAAGCTGGCATAGGTGCCAACTCCATGGTTGCTCCAGGACTGGAGCACCCACGGGAAAAAATAGAGGGTTCTCAGCACCCACAGAGCCTCATCTGTTGGGCAGGGGGCCGCCTCACAGCTGTTGGAGGGGAAGGCACTCTGATGTTCAGCTGCTCAGCTGTTGCAGCATGGCAGCCCCTACTCATGCTGTTCCAGTGGGGCATGGCTGCTCAACTGTTCACCACTGGCCACCCTTTTTCCTGGACCTCGATAGGTGTTCACTGCCAATTGCTGCTTTGGTGGCCCAGGGCTGGCCACCGATAATCTCTTTGGGACCCTGCTCCTCTCCCAGGCCCTCCTCCTGCTTGGCCCAATGCTGCAACTCTTCTCATCTCTGCTGCACCTATGGATGGCATGATGACATACATACATCCACCGGTTCTAGGTATGCTTAATCCTGCCTCAGTAAAGGTCCCTTCCAGCCCTGAACTTACATGATTCTATGACTTACAAGAAATGTCTAATTATGTATGCAGACAGGATAATATTCAACACTAGGGTAGAAGGCCCTAGTATGGCCTCACTACTATTATTATTATGTTTTTTATATTGGTATAACAACTCATTAGATGCTGAGCAAACCTACCATATTTTCCAGTCCGTCCCCCCCCCCTCCCCAATCCCTGCCTTGCTCACAATCTAAAACACACAAAAAACAGGCTTCTGCTTCGAAGGAAGTCTGGAGCTGAATTTACAGGAATGCTCCAAGAGCAGTCCAGAGTGTACCCTACTTTAATGTAGGAGGTGACAACTACAGGCAAATACGACACTCCAGTCACATCATGATTAACTTGTAGGCAAACAACCCACAACACACATGATTATCTGTTGCAGACATAGTTCTATCATACTGACATGGATTGAAGCTGCTGAGCAGCCTTCTTTTCTCCTTCAAAGAGAGAGATAGTGCATGACACCAAAAGAAAAATTACAAGGTGCTAGAATATGAGGCAGACCTTGATGTAACCAAAGCCTCTGAAACAAGGCACTGTCATTCCTTAACTCAGGCATGAGGCTGCCTGGAGAAGAAACCAATGTAACCAAGATGAAGGAGGCATCAAAAATGCCAAGAACTTAGGTATCAAAAAAGGGAAAAATAAGTGTCAATGCACTGCAAAAATGCACTTGTGTGCCAAAACACAGACCACACAACTTAGACAACTGTAAAGGAACTAACGATAAGCAGAGATTACTAAGGAAGGGTAAGATGGAAGTACTCAGTGTTGGCCTCATGCTATTTCTACTGAAGTTTTCAGTGGGAGTTTTACTATTGTCTTCTATGGAAGCAGAGTTAGATCAGTGCTGAGCACTTTTGAAAATCACATCCTAAAACGACAGAGATGTGAAGAACTGGAGCAGCAAGGAGAAATAGCAAATTGGAAACCTTTCCACCAACCATAGTTAAGAAAGAATTGAAAAGAATCCCTTTGGGAAGTGGTGCTTGATAGAGGGAGACTGGCCTGTTCCCTCCTTAATTACCATTGTCCTCAGATGGTAAAATGAATTAAGAAGTGAAGGAGTTCTGCCTCTTAGGACTCTTGACCTCAGGAGTGAAGACACCAGGAGTGAGAATCATGGAGAATGGTTTTAGAGAAACAGTGTAAAAAAAAAAAAAAAAAAAAAAAATTAAAAGTGACTGCATAAAAACAGGGATTATAATAATATAGAATAGTATGACAAAACATACACATCATAATACAGTCAATATATAAGAAAATGAATGCCCTGGTTATATTTTATTTGGCTGTACTGCAGGAAAGATGTATGTGTCTGAAAAAAGTTAATATATAGATGGAAAGATTTTTATCAAGATCAAACACAAAATTTGTTTAAGCTTTTAGAATTTAGGTAGATCATTCCACAATAGTCAAAAGGTTGAGGGGAATATGATGTATTTTAAAATCACATTTCTTTCTGTTCTTTCATATTTCATTTCTAACTTCTCAATTATGAAATTTTGCATCTCATCTCCAATCTTGCACTTTATTGTGAATGCCCATCAATACATGCAGTTATACTGACAGGCATACATACATTTTATCTTTAAACAACCTATATATAACCTGCCATCTTTCACAATCCCAGGCAAAAGCTTGAGGCACAATATTAACATTATAGGAGAAATAACATTGTAACATCTCAATGAAGGCAAAGGGTGGGAAAGACCATACACTACAAGCCCAGTCAAAACGCAAGCTCTGGTTTCAGAATGTTGAATTCAGTGGACTACGAAGTACTCTCTGGATTACAGATGGTCCACAGGTCACAGTGTAAGAACCACAAATTTGAAACGACAATAAAACCTCATGCCTCATAAAAATATAATGAAATGATCAGCCCTTTTCTCACAGATCTATCTTATAAATATTTCAAATTTCCCACCACTAGGCCTGTGTAGTCTAGTCTCGAAGAAGCTCTGTATTTCTGAATAAAGATCAACTTTAAAATTTTCATTATCAAAAATATCTGACAACACATGTTCAATATTAAAGCACTCAACCCCCTCCACCTGGAAGAGACTCTACAGACCCTTTCCTGTTAGAACTGGCCACATTTAATGTTTCCTATTTAATTTTCAGTAAAAAGATTCTGGGCTGGGATCATCTATAAATGAAATCAAATAGCAACTTCCTAAGGCTAGTGAAGGGGAATTCTCTAACCTTTCACATATCTGTTCAGAATTTGGTTTTCTAAGAACTTGATTTTCCTATCAACTACCAGATTTAGGTAGAGTATTAGGTAGAGTTGTTCTTCTAATTTACCCTCTACAGAACAGGCTGTAGACACCATATTATCCACTCACTTTCAACTCAAGTATAGTCTACATGTACCTCAAAGGTGCTAAGCTCAGTAAACGCATCCTCTACTATGTTCAGAGATAACTGGCTACAGAAAAGTCTTTCCAAGGAAGTGATGGAAACGCTACTATAAGATATATTTTAAATCCAGAGTGGACAAAAGATAACACACTATGGGAAACAATTCTGCACAGGCCCCAGGTGATGAGCTGAAAAAGCTAATGCATTATTTCCATCTCTACCTTCTAGGAATCTATGATATGGCTAAGAAGTCCATTAGATGTAACCTTGTTAAAAGTCATGCAGAGCAGGGCTTTTCAAATGGTAGGAAGAACTTGTTTTCATGGGCTTTTGAATACATGTTGCATGTCAATTCCATTAGTGTACACACTCAAATTAATTTGAAACTAACAATGAATGGTGATTCATTCCCCGGATGACTCGTGGCAATTAGGGGAGGTCCCAGATGATTCGTGGCAATTGAGGGAGGTCCCGGATGCTGGGGCCTGTTTTATTCAACATCTTCATTAATGATCTGGAGGATGGGGTGGATTGCATCCTCAGCAAGTCTGCAGCCGACACTAAGCTGGGGGGAGTGGTAGATATGACGGAGGGTAGGTATAGGATACAGAGTAACCTAGACAAATTGGAGGATTGGGCCAAAAAAAATCTGATGAGGTGAACAAGGACAAGTGCAGAGTCCGGCACGTAGGATGGAAGAGTCCCATGCACAGCTACAGACTGGGGACCAACTGGCTAGGCAGCAGTTCTGCAGAAAAGGACCTGGGGGTTACAGTGGATAAGAAGCTGGATATGAGTCAACAGTGTGCCCTGGTTGCCAAGAAGGCTAATGCCTTATTGGGCTGCATTAGCAGGAGACTGCCAGTAGATCAAGGGAAGTGATTATTCCCCTCTATTCAGCACTGGTGAGGCCATATTTGGAGTACTGTGTCCAGTTTTGGGCCCTCCACTATAGGAAGGATGTGGACAAATTGGACAGTCCAGCAGAGTGCAACAAAAACAATTAGGAGGCTGGAGCACATGATTTATGAGGAGAGGCTGAGGGAACTAGGCTCATTTAGTCTGCAGAAGAAAACAATTAGGGGGTATTTGATAGCAGCCTTTAACTACCTGAAGGGGAGTTCCACGGAGGATGGAGCTAAGCTGTTCTCAATGGTAGCAGATGACAGAACAAGGAGCAATGGTCTCAAGTTGCACTGGGGGAGGTCTAGATTGGATATTAGGAAAAAAAATTTCACTATGAGGGTGGTGAACCACTGGAATGGGTTGCCTACAGAGGTGGTGGAATCTCCATCCTTAGAGGTTTTTAAGGTGTGGCTTGACAAAGCCGTGGCTAAGATGATTTAGTTAGGGTTGGTTCTGCTTTGAGCAGGGGATTGGACTAGATGACCTCCTGAGGTCCTTTCCAACCCTAATCTTCTATGATTCTAGTCTATGAACAGTCACTATTGATATGAGACTCAGAAGGAAAGTGCTCTAATGCAAGATAGTAGTATGTTTTTATTGCTTAGTGCACTCGTTACACAATTACCATAGCTCTAATAAATAACAACAGACATTTTATGGTGCCTTTCCTCTGAGGACCTCTCTGCACTTAACTGTACAAAGAGAGGGTTACTCACCTGGTGCAGTATCTGAGGTTTAAAGCACAGCTGGATACATCCCATTATCCATTTGGATAGCCTTTGACTAGATATTGCTTTGCCTTTCATGTGTTCCGCCATTGATATGAAGAACTTATCACATTTTCTAAATGTTTTTGTTCTCTCTAGGTAAAAGGCTGGTGTTTGTCTGATGTCTAGTGTGTGGAGTGCTGCTTCCTGTGAATTATTATGGGGTTTCAGATAAAAGGTAGGTAAATGTATAGGTTGGTTAATATGGAAGTCTGACACTATTTTTGGTAAAAACTGAGTGAGGCCTAAAAGTGATCTTATCTTTGTGAAAAATCGTGTAGTGTGAGTGGGCCATGAGTGCACTAATCTCCCCTATGCGAGGTCTAGTAAAAAGGACATTTTCATACACATATAGAGAAGTGAACATGTTGCTAGAGGTTTGAATGGTGCCTAGTAATGACCTTTAGAACTAGGTTTAGGTCCCATGATGTAATGGGGGCACATATAACTGGGAATCCCTTTGTAGCCCCTTCAGGAAACGTTTTACCATTGGGTGAGTGAATACCATTGTGTGATTGATCTTGTTATGGAAGACAATAATTGCTGCTAGATGGACCTTTACAGAACTAATTGATAAGCCTGATTTTTTTAGTTCTAGGATATATTCTATGATAGCCACAATGGATGAAGATGCAGTGAGGATTTGGCTATCTCTGCACCCTAAGTCGAATCTGTGACATTTCAGGAGATAAGTTTTCCTTGTTGTTCATTTTTTACTATTGATTAATATATGTTTAACTTGTTCCGACCATTCTAGTTCCTCTGAGTAGAACCAGTTAGGAACCATGTCATCAGAGATAGCTTCTGTATCTCGGGATGACAAATCCGAACACTGTCCTGGGATAGGATATTATATTGGGTAGGAAGCATGATTGGTTTGTATATTGACATGTGCAGAATGTCTGAGTACCATGTCTGTCTGGGCCAAGCAAGTGTTGTTATTATCACCATCGCCTTGTCGGCTCTTATTTTGTGGATGGTCTTGGGTACCATTGGGATGGGAGGGAATGCGTATAGGAACTCCTTGCTCCACCTAAGTAGAAATGCATCAAACCTGTTCCCAGTCCCGCCCTTGAGCAGAACTATGGCATTTTTGGTTTCGTTTTGTGGCAAAAAGATTGATAGCTGGATAACCCCACTGACAAAAAATGTTTTTCAGGACTTCATTGTTCAGTTCCCATTCATGATTCTGGCCAAAGTATCTGCTGCAGCTGTATGTGGTGGTGTTCTGGTGTCCAGATAGGTATGCCACTGATATGTTGATGTTGTGCTGTATGCACCAGTTCCAGAGTTTCATTGATTCACTGCATAGGGAATGGGATTTTGTCCCTCCCTGACAGTTGATATAAAACATGCACGAGATGTGTCGGTCATTATCTTTATTGACCTGTTTTTTATGAATGATAGAAAATGACAGCAGGCACTGCGGACTACAAAGAGCTCTAAGATGTTTATGTGCAGATGGGTTTTGGTCTTTGACCATCGCTCCTGTATCGTATGGCTGTGGAGATGCACTCCCCACCCTAGGGGTGTTGCATCTGTGTTCATCATGAGTAATGGTAGATATTGTGAGAACTGGATTCCCATCATCATGTTGCTCTCTCAGGTCCACCACAGCAAGGAATCCTTGACCTTGTTCAGCATCGTTAACACTCTGTTTAGACTGTGTCTGTGTGGTCTGTAGATTGAAGTGAGACATCCCTGAAGGCAGCACATATGTAGACAGGTGTACTGGACCACGAATGTCGTCGCCGCCATGTGATCCAGGAGCTGCAAGGCAATGCATGCTGTTACTGTTGGACTGTTTCTTACTAGTAGTATTAGGTCTGTTATGGCCTTGAATCTGGGCAGTGGTAGTGATGCCCAGGCTATTACTGAGTCCAGGTCTGCTCCTATGAATTCCAACTGCTGTGTGGGTTCAAAGTGGACTTTTTGTTGTTTATTTTGAGTCCTAGCTGTTGAAACAATGTTATGGTTTGAAAAGTAGTGTGTCTGGCCATATTTTGGCTGGATGCCTTTAGTAGGCAGTCATCCAGGTATGGGAAGATTGTGATCCCTTGTCTCCTCAGATGTGCCGCAACCTCCAAGCACCTTGAAGAATACCCTTGGTGCTGTAGAGAGGCCAAATGGCAATACCTTGTATTGGTAATGTTCCCAGTCACTGTAAATCTTAGAAAACGTCTGCATACAGAGTAGATAGTGATATGGAAGTGATACAGGTAGGAGGAATGGATATGAACAGGATAGTGTATCCCAACTCGATGATTTCTAATACCCATTTGTCTGAGGTGACTGTTGACCAGTTGTGATGGAACTGTCACAGGCAGAACTCTAAGTGTGTGGTCAATGATGATGTCACTGATTGGTGAGTGGGGTCCTTCAGAACCTCGACCAAATTTACAAAACTGTTGCTTGGACCATGTTGTTTGAGAGGTCGAAGATGTTGGCTGCACTTATCTGCATCTTTGTGGTCTTTGTTTATCACTCTGTGACTCATATTGCCTATACTGTGAATAGAAAGGATATCTATGAGCGTAATGTTTACATTTGTGTTATTTTTTCTTCATTGCAGGTGTATAAATTCCAAGTACCTTTTCCGTGAAAAGCTGAACCTTGTCAAATGGGAGGTCTTCTATTTTCATCTGTAATTCTCTAGGTAGGCCAGCCGAGTTGAGCCACGAGGCCCTGAGCATTACGATGGCCAGGGCTGTCATTCTGGTAGGAGCATCAGCTACATCTAACAAAGCCTGTAGCGATGTTCTAGCTATGAGTTGTCCTTCATTAATAAGTGATTTGAACTGTTCTCTCTAGTTGTCAGGGATATCGTTGTTAAATTCAAGATCTTCTCATAGATGTTATGATCATAATTAGAAAGTAGGGCTGCATAATTGGATACTCCCATTAGTAACGTCAATGATGAATAAACTTTTCTGCCTAACAAGTCCAGTCTCTTCCAGTCTTTATCTTGTGGTGTTGATTTGTAATTGGTCTGCTTACTCTTCTGGTTTGCTGCATCAATGACAAGGGAGTTTTGGTGGTGGATGAGTAAAGAGAAATTTCATCCCTTTCGCAGGAATATAGTACTTCCTGTCACTCCTTTTATTAGTAGGTCGGATGGTGGCTGGTGTTTGACAGATATTGTTAGCTGGCTCCATAAGCGCTTCATCCATGAGTAGCACAATTTTTGATGACATTGTAGTATGAATGACCTTCAGCAGTTTATGATGGGATTCTGTAACTTCCTCAAGGGGGATTTTGTAGATTTTCTGCCACTCTCTTGAAGAGACCATGGAATTGTTTGGAGTCCTCCACCACTGTGGGTGGGTGGGTGGGTGCGGAAATTATGTCTTCATCCGGCGAAGAAGAGGAGTCCTGCC
Organism: Emydura macquarii macquarii; assembly: GCF_026122565.2. Classification (NCBI taxonomy): domain Eukaryota; kingdom Metazoa; phylum Chordata; order Testudines; family Chelidae; genus Emydura; species Emydura macquarii. Next base: position 6,201,336 of record NW_027132813.1, on the reverse strand, counting down.
TGGGCGAAGAAGTTTCTGCTCCTCACTTGTCTCCATCACCTGAGCATGTTCTGCAGCTGGTACAGATGTGAATGGAGGTGAATGTATAGAAGATTTCATTCTGCTTCTATGTGGGCTGGTTGGTCTGCTATATGTTTTGGAATAGCCTGACCACACATCCCAACTCTGACATTGCATGGGATATGGCATAGATGGCCTGAACCATGGTGGCCCATATCAGGATATGCCCTGGTTCCCTTATGAGGCATATATCTTCGTGCCTCTCAGGATGGTCTTGTGTGGGGGGAGTGTTTCAATGAAAATTGGCCTTCTTCTGCCTCACTGTCTTCTCCACTTAAAGAGCATACTGGTGAGAAAGCTTCATCGTGTGTGAAATGCAATGGAGAATCAAGCATTCCTGCGGTGGGTGCCTGCGGAGACGACATTACTATGGTCTGTGTTTGATGACACTGGTGTTGCTTGTCTTTTTTCTTTAGGGATGGTACTGATTACAGTGCCATGTTTGTGCTAGGTGCTGTCATTGGCACCTTGATGGTTGTCGGTGCCATTGCTAGTTCCGGTGCCAACGTGGGTGCCGTGACCTTTGCTGGTACCGTGACCTTTCTTAGTGCCATACTCGGTGCCATGGCCTCTGACGGTATTGTAGTTGGTACTGTATTGTAGTTGGTACTGTTGATCGTTGGGCCATCAATCTTTCTTCAGTGCCTTGCTGGAGGACAGTTTGGCTTCATTCTTCGCACTGGGACATTTTGAGTCTTTAGGTGCTACAGCCCAGTTCGTATCTGAGGAACCTGTCACCTCATTGGTACTAGTTAAGGGGCTGTTGACAGCCTTTTGCGCAAGCGCCTTTTCTTTGCTGTAGTCCTGGTTGGAGATGTTGAGGTTCTTTTCCTGGAAGTTTGTTCTGATTTTTCTGAAGAGGGGTTGTCTGGCCCCTTGTCAGAGGAAAGTCTGAAGGACTCCTCCATCAAGATGAGCTTCAACCTCAGATCCCTATCTCTCCTGGCCCTGGATCTAAGATTTTTACAGTGAGTACACTTTTGCAGCACGTATGTTTCCCTCAGGCAACAGACACAATGAAAGTGGCCATCTGACACTGGGATGGTGTTCCTACATGAGGTGCATCTTTTAAATCCTGGTGAACCTGGCATGGCTAGAATTTTAATTTCTAATACTCTATCTACTTGGGAGAAGAGGGGAGAAAGTCCATTCTTTTCCCCCAGGAAGGTAGGTAATACCAAATACTGACTAAACTAAGGTAATTATGACTAAACTAAACTATTTTCTAAATATAGCCGTGGTAAGTCGAGTGAAATCCATAGCTGCTGAGTTTGCTCTGTCTCGGACCGTGGACAGTTCAGAAGGAACTAAGAGGCTCGGGTTGCATGTGCACCAGAAGATGTGCCAACAGCACCACGAGAAGGGAGCTGCACAATCACAACCCAGATGAGTACTGCTGTAAACATCAAGGACAAAACCTAAAGTGGAGCACCCACAGAGACATCACTCGAAGAAGAAGAATTTTCACAACAACCCTGTGAGGCAGGTGTTATTACACCCACTGTACAGAATAATTAACTGAGAAAGTTAAGCTACTTTTCCATGAGCACACACAGCAAGTCAATGACAGAGCCTGGCATCAGAACCAAGGAGACCTGACTCCAATTATCCTTTTCTAGTCACTTGTCTTAAATCATACTGCCTCCCTATTAGCACTGATGGAGTTGCATGTGTGCATCTTGGGGAGATTAGACTTTTAGCACCTATTCAGTTCTGTTTCATTCATCACAACAGTTATCAAGGACACAGGTAGCAGTTCAGTTCCTCTGTTTGTGCTGGGACAGTAAAACTACCTGATTAATTTATGTCCTTGGGTAACAGCACTTCTGGTAAGCTCTGTTCTTTACATTTCTAGTACACTACTCTGTACTCTCATTTCTAGTATACAGCAACCACTAAAGCGGTGCACAGTACACAGGCATTAGATAAAAGCCATGTCTACGCTACCATTTATGTCGGCAAAACATTTGTTCCTCTGGGGTGTGAAAAAAACACCTCCTTGAGCAACATAAGTTTTGCCAGAAAAGTGGCAATGTGTACAGCACCATGTTGGTGGGAGAGCTTCTCCTGCTGACATAGCTACTGCCATCCAGTGAGGTGGTTTTATTACGTTGATGGGAGAGCTCTCTCCCGTCTGCATAGAGCGGCTACATAAGCAATCTTACAGCAGCACAGCTGCATCCATACAACTCTGCTGTAAACTCACTAGTGAAGACATGGGCAAAGTCTTCTGGGCAGATAAGCATAGTAAATTCACAGTAATACTGTATAAAGGAAGTTTTATAATGGGAGGAGAGCTTTTGTTTAACACAATAGCACTAAACTTTAAAAAAAAATTATACAATGAGATGAAGCGGGTAACCACAACCATTAAACAGAGTATTTATTATTTTCATGCTGACTGGATTTTCTTCCCATTTTGAAAGCACATTTAGAAATGATGGAAAGATGGTGGTTTCACAGTTCTGGAATATAAAAGTTCTCCAGCTACAACACAGACACTGGCAATGCAAAGCTTTTGACATTTCACCCCTACCAAAGTGCCTCAGTCTTGACCTGGAGAGATCTATTTCAGAGGGGGAAAAAGGTCATAGAATCATAGAATTGAAAGGGACCTCAAGAGATCATCTAGTCCAACCCCCTGCTCAGAGCAGGACTAACCTCAGCTAAATAATCCGAGCAAGGGTTTTGTCAAACTGCAGCTTAAAAACCTCTGAAGATGGAGATTCCACCATCTCCTTAGGTAACCCATTCCAGTGCTTCACCACCCTCGTAGTGAAAAACCTTTTCCTAATGTCCAACCTAGACCTCCCCCCCTGCAACTTGAGACCGTTGCTCCTTGTTCTGTCATCTGCTACCATTGAGAACAGCCTAGCTCCATCCTCCCGGGAACCCCCTTTCAGGTAGTTAAAGGCTGCTATCAAATACCCCCTCATTCTTCTCTTCTGTAGACTGAACAAGCCTAGTTCCCTTCAGCCTCTCCTCGTAAGTCTTGTGCTCCAGCCCCCTAATCATTTTTGTTGCCCTCCACTGGACTCTCTCTAACTTCTCCACATCCTTGTTGTAGTGGGGGGCCCAAAACTGGACACAATACTCCAAATGCGGCCTAACCAATGCCGAATAGAGGGGAATGATCACTTCCCGTGATCTGCTGGCAATGCTCCTACTAATGCAGCCCAATATGCTATTAGCCTTCTTGGCAACCAGGGCACACTGCTGACTCATATCCAGCTTCTTATCCACTGTTACCCCCAGGTCCTTTTCTGCAGGTCAAGTCAATCTCTATGACCCATTCAGTCCTTGTCTCTCTACTGAGACCACCAATAAGGCAGCCAATCAGTAAAAACTAGGGTGGTATTTTAGTCATGTGATTACCTGTCCACTAGGAAACAGTGATCATCAACTCATTTTAATAAGCCAAATAGACTAGTGATATTTCTAAATTAGATGCCATCAAATCTAATCCCCTCAAACACCCCTTTTTTCTCAATATACTTCTGTAAAAAACAGCTAAAAGGAAACATCTAAATATTACCAATTGCTCAGGGGTTGTTTACATTTACATAACTTTATGTTTCCATAAATATTCTATTCTAGGGCAAATACACACCAGTTGAATTTTCTTTCCAAGTTGTTCTTGTTGAAAAATACATGGATCTGTTAGAAATCTTACACTGAGACCATGATCATCATCTTTTTTTAATGGGCAGGAGAAAATTTAAAAAGTTAAGCAGTGTTGAAAACTTGCTGAATTTAGAATTCCATCCTCAATCACAAGGCACAACTCTGGCCATGCTCCCAGGCTAGTACAATGAACATTTCAGCCTCTAAAGGCTAAAGAATGGACTCTGTTCCATTAAAGCAAAACACAACTTCTACTGGCAGCTGGTTTTCTTAGCATACCCAAGTCTGTGTATTTATTAAAGAAAAGCCCTCCAGACAACAGTATTTGTTATAGGATTATTTCTGTGAATCCAGGGAACACAAGCACTAACTAAACAACATTATTTTCACTATTATAATGTATTATTTAAATGCTGAGAAAAGGTAAACCAAATCATTTTAGTTTTCTTTTAACAAGGACTGCTCATGAGGAAAAAAATATATTAAAACTACAAAATTGTGGAGCACTGAAATAGCTTCCATACATGCCTGTAGAATTTAGCTGCTCCCCCTTCTCACTACTTTCTTTGACTATGCCCTGATCTACACTACAGAGTTAGGGTGATACAAGCCAGCTTAAGTCGATCTAATCATGTCAGTGACTACACTAGAATGCTGCATTCACCAAAGTAATCCCCCACCACACGGACATAATAACTCCGCCTCCATGAGAGGCGGAGCACTTATGTTGATGTAGTTAGGGCAACGCAGTGTCCATGTAGACACAGCATTATTTACATCGACTGTTGGCTGTCAGCCACATGCTAGGCTGACGGAGCCCTCCCCCACAGGTGCAGACAGCCTGAACTATCAGCCAAGTGTGGGCTCACAACTGCTGCCCTCACCCCCACCCCAGCACTGATGGCGCAAGCTGTCAGATGGGCACAGAGTTCACCCAGTGCCTGGCTGACAAGCTTGGGCTGTCACACCGGGGAAGGCCCAGCTGTGAGCCCACGGCTGGCTAACAGCTTGGCTTGTCAGCGCCAGAGCAGAGGGGGTCCCAGCTGTGAGCCTGTGCCCGGCTGACAGCTCAGGCTGTCATCACTGGGGGGTGGGAGGGAAGGGGAGGATTCCAGCTGTCAGCCCCACTTGGGACTGACAGACAACACCAAGTGGGGCTAACAGCCAACAGGTGATGTACGTGTAGACAAGCCCTTAGATTCTAATGAGTTTGATAGTATCTGGAAATGTAATGATACGACAGGTTTTCTATTATAAACTTTTTCTTCTTAGAGATTTTTACAACACTTTCATTTAGAAAACAAGTACATTCAGTGCTAGTGACAGGTGTTGGCCTGATAGTCCTGGAGACCATACCACAGATTCTCTCTTTATACACAAAACAGGTACAGTACAGGCAGCAGTACTACGAGCTTCTCAGACACCATATCACCAACAGGCTTCAAATCCAGCATGGAAAGACCACTTCTAGGAATGGAAAGTCTAGTCATTCTCTATCGCTGAGTGAATTTTACATTTTTGAGGAAATCTCCCACTGTTGTACAAGCACCAGTGCAGCTAAGGTGGTGGTAGCAACGTGGGAGTGCCGGTGTAGACAAGGCTCATAAATTTTTACTACAATGCATCTAGACCTACTTAAGCAGGATTAGTCAATACCTCTCAGCCCTGTTGCCACCATCAACAGAACAGCACAGGTGCTACCGCAACAGTGAAAGATTTCCCCAAAAATGCATGTGTAGATAAGATTCATGCAGATACAAATACCATGTTTACACTACAGCGCCTATGCTGGTGTAGCTATGTTGGCATAGCTCCCTAAAACAGGCACAGCATATGCCAACAGAAGAAGGAGCTCTGGACTTTGACAGGAGTTCCCCACCACTGTGAATGACATTAGCTAGGTTGAGAGAAGCCCTCTTCTGTCAGCACAACTGTGTCTACACTGGGGGGTTTGCTTGCATAGCTATGTCAGCTAGGGGTGTGATTTTTTTTCACACTTCTAGGCAGGGGTGTAGGCAGAAGTGATTTTCTGGCAAGGCCTGTGATTGACTCAGGTGAGCCTGGGTCACTTCCTGCTTCCGGTCATGTGGCCCGAAGCAGGCTGTTTGGATAGCGACTGGCCGAAAGCTGCCTGACGCTCCAGGGTAGCTTAAACAGAGCACTGGAAGCAGAAGCAATGGATTGGGTGGGCCTGTTTTCAAAGTGGGTGGGCCGTGGCCCCCCCAGGCCCACCCATAGCTACACCCCTGCTTCTAGGTGACATAGCTATGCCAGCATAATTTTGTAGTGTAGATCACACCACAGAGATTCTCAGTCTGCTGAGACTGCTAACAATGAGATCAATTAACATTATTGTGATGATGCCCATTTACAACATACAAAATGTCTTCAAGCAGAAAATTCATTAAAGCATCTCAGCCTGGATTCAATTTGTTTAAACTTTGAAAATATTTTCTTTGAAAGTTTAAAGTAAAGCAGAGACTGTTTTTCAAAGCTCAAAGTTATCTAAAATAAATTAAGCAAGTTAGTTATAAAACACTTAATGACTGTTGGTATTTTGAAAAACAAATATAAATGCTGAAAAATGATTATGTCATGCAAGACCTTTTCCTTCAAGGATTTTTTACTGTGGTAAGCAGCACAGGAATGGGACTCGAACTCCTTGGGCCTGATCCTGCAGCCATTAAATGAGAGCTGCTGGATTAGACCCCTGGGTTGTATTCTTTACTCAGATACTGATTTGCTGTATGACCTTTTGACAAATTACACTTTGTGTCTTACTTTCCCTTCTATAAATGAGCATTCTTGCCCAGTTTTGTAAATCCCTTTGAGAGCTTATGATGATATATGTAACGTAAGTGTTATTATTATGTTTGCTATGAACATATAAAACACACCAACATGCATTTTAATAATTGTGCAAAGTAAAAACAGTGTATTTACATGATATTGTGTTATGCCTCTAAAGTTGCTGATATGATTTGCAGGTAAATAATACACATTTTAGGAAGAATGGAAATGTGTAATTACAGAATAGGGCCTAACAGTGACAAAATCTCTCAGAAAAATTTGGCCAACTTTCACATTTCATAAAGACATCTGCTTAACTTACCCCAAAAGTGGAAACATTCGTAGCAGAATGAGCCTTTTTCATAAAGTGTGAATGTACAGCTCATTTGATATTTCTCCCTAAGAGGGATATATAGTTGGCAGCATTAACAAAGTTACATTGTGATTATGTGGGAAAGGGCATTTCACAACATTCTTCTGTTTCTACAAATGTTGATTATTCCCCCCAAAATGCTTCCCAAAATTGCTAATCTCTCTCCTCAAAACCTGCTGCACACAAACTGTTCTGCTAATTTGCTTACACAGTTTTGGTATATTCAATTATAATCTTTAGCAGCAGCAGGAGACTTTGCAGCAGTGCACAACACAATGTAACACTGTCATGGCCACATGTCATTATGATATCCCTCAGGGCTTCTTGAGGCCTTTTTGCAGTTAAAAAAAAAAAAAACCCAAACAAGTAAATATTGTTGGTTAAATGCTTTAGTTTTCAAACAATGGAAGTCTGGTGCATATGACAATTTGACACTGCCAGAGCCCTCTGTCAGGACCACTTTTTGAGAGGACGGAGAACTCAAATTTAACTTTTCAAAGAAGCCCAGTGCAATAGCTAGCACTCAAAACCTGGTCATAAAACTTCTAAATCACAAGAAAAGATGTTCTTAAAATGAAGGCAGATGAAGCAGCCTAAATTAAAGGGCAGCTGAGAACATGCTGAGAAGAGGAGATCTACCTCAAAACACAAGAGAAGATAATAAAAATTACGAGTGTAGGTTACTTTGAAAAAGTAACTTATTGCAAATGACTAATAAATGGATCAGAAAAGTGATTATATATTATGGATTACTGGTGCTTAGATAGCATGGTAACGGTTGTTTTATAAATGAAATAGATAATCTAATAAACACTTTCTGATTGAAGAACAATTAGACTGGTAGATTATAAACACAGAGCATGCACACAGTTAGGCTATGGCACTACAGGTTTTATTGGCATGAGTTTGGGGTAGCCGCATTACTCATGAATGACAGAACCATGAGTAAAAAAGTTAGACAGGACATCTCAAATGTGTTGTTACAAAGCTCTTCCTCTACTTTGGTGGGTCCAGCACTTCTTTCTAGCGGTAGGTCAGGGAACTACTTCACCCTTTATTGTTCTTCCACCCTCTAGTTGTGGGGGAGAGTAATACAGCCTCTCTAAGATGGCCGCTCCCTGCTGGGTCCCAGTCCTGTCTCTGGTTCTCAGAGGCCCTTGCCTCTTTGCTGGGGCTCTTGCCCCTACAGTGAATGACTGCAGGGGGTGGGAGGGGCCCGGTCCTTCCCTTGACTCTGGGCCCCAACCCAGCAACCCTACAAGTAGCAGCTTTGTGCTGAAGCTTCAGGAAAGCTGCTAGCTTCCCTGGGTTACTTCCCTGAGCCCCTTGACTTAATGTCTGGACCTGCTCGGACAGGGGCCCTTCCTGGCCTCCTTGCCAGAGGAGGCTCCTGACCTCTGGCAGCCCCACTGGGCATGATAGTGCCGAACCAAATGTCCAGTTCTATCTTCCCCTTCTGGCAAGGTCTTTTCCCTCAGGCCTCCAGGTCTTGGAAAGGTCCTTTGCCCTTTTCGGGTAGGGTTTCCCCCTCCCCAATCTTTGTACCTGCAGAGTTCTCTTCTGTCAGTGTTCTGCTCCTTCTCCTAAACCCTCCTGGTTTCTGACAGCATCTTGCCTGCTCACACTCTCTGCTAGCTCACCTCACTCTCAGACACACCCTTTCTCTGGAGGGAGGCTTTTAACAAAGCCTTGGCTGGGCCTTGATTGGATCCAGGTGTGTTAATTAACCCAGAGTAACCCCTGCTCAAGCTACCAGGGGAAAAGGGACTTGCTGAATTTGGGGCTGATATATTGGCCATCTAGTCTGACCCTGTCACAGTGTTAATAAAACTTGTATATCACAGCATCACGTAATCTGTATACATCACATATTTAAAAGAGAAATAAAATATTTCAGAGAGTTTAAAAATACATTGGTGTGTTTTTCTGTATCCCTCCACTTGTAAAGCAAGTTGTGGAGAATGCAGGAAATTTCTGTATTATTTTTATGAAAAATAGGCTTGACTCAGTTTACCTCCTCAGATTTGTATTGCTACCTATTTGATCTCAAGGATTTTAACTTCTTTCAAGAGCCACTCAATAGGAGAAGGGGGGAATTGGATGAATAGACTGGCTGTGGATCACAGACATGTCTGAGTTGGTATAAATGAACTATCAAGGATTGTCAACACGTGAACAGTTATCTTGGAGATACAATGCAGATCAATTACTGGACCATTAACTTTTAACAACTACTGGACAAGGGGAGTTTTTAGAATGTAGATGGGTCATTACCTATCTAAACACAACCCTTCCCTACCTGAACCCAAGGCTGGCAATACACAAGAAAACAGTGTGAGACTGGGACTTGGTAAAAAAGGAGATGTGTTAAGAAAGAGGCTTATATAAGAAATGTTGCTCTCCCTGTAGAAGAGAGCTAAATCCAATCCAATCCAATCCAGGACTGCTGAGCAGGATCAGGGTATAGGCATGTAGTTTGTCTTCCAGGCAAACCTCCTTAAGCAAGGGGAAGCTGACAGGTTAGGGGAGAGTTGTGAATTTAGACTTTTCTTTGCCATTTTAAACCAATATCCCTGAACATTGTATTCCTATTGTAAATAATCTATTGTAAATAATATATTGTTTTGAAAAGGCTGTTGTATGCCACTGCAAACATTTGCTGGCTGCATAGCTCCCAAGGGAATAAGTCTCCAACTAGGGTCCAAACTCATTTGGACCTGCTGAAGGAGCCACAGTGAGAAACAGAGGTGTTGAAGCCAGGGTCTCTCCCCCTTGAGCAAAGTGTGAGCCCAAAATGTTTGTGGCAGATGAGACAGTTAAAGGTGCATAGTAAATATAATTTATCACATGGATAACACGACCATATGTAGGACGACTGGCTGGAAACAATTACTTTCTGACAGAAATAATAGAGTTCTCAAACATTTTCACAGTGTAGACTACATCTTATTTTGCAAAGTTTGAGAGAGAACTGGACAGTGAGCCTATGGCTATTCTGTGGGCAATACATTCCTCTCTAATGTAAAAACATTAGCAGGCAGGACAAAATCACCTGTAAATCTCTATGGATCTGTTAAGCTCAATACTCTTCTGCATCTTCTCATAGGGAAAGCACTGTGGGCACTGAAGCATGCAAGGGGCATGCCTGTCTTCCCTGGGTCCAAGATCCACAGGAAAAGTCAGAGAGGACACCAAGGATCTCTGCCTCAGTGAAGATAGTTCTTCCACTTCCACACTTTCCCCTATAGTACTGTCCACCCAACTTTGGCCCTGATGTGCTGCCACTAATTAGTTGTCTATCAACTAAGAGCTTCTGCTATCTTCAAGCTGTTGAAGGGGTGGGGCTGAGGAGTTAATTTTGCTCAAAACAATAAAACTTACTAGAGGGTTTGTCTGCACTTGAAAGTTAACTGGGATTATGGTACAGTGTGAATTTAAAGGACAAAAACTGTTCCACAATCTCTCTACTGCTGAAAAAGAATGTCCACACATGGAGTTAATCAGGAACAATTACTCTGAATAGGAAACATGCTGAATTGAGAGGCTGTTTCCCAAACTCTTCTCCCTTTCCATTAACATGCCCTTTGTCTGCATGAAGTAGAAGTGCACTGTTGCTAGAGAATAGTAAGAATTATGCAGCTAGGGAGGTAAAATATTAACGCACCTCCTCTGTTCAATTTGCAGATTTTCTGATTTTCTTTACTTCCCTACATAATGCAGAGAAGAAATTTGTGGTAGACCAATATATCATCACTTACACTTGAGATAGGAATGATGAAATTATCAAGTGACTGACCATTATCTGCATTATTCTGGCCTAAAAAGTACCAGCAATACTATTATTAATACTACTAATTTGAACCCCCTAACTAAAGACAACAAACAACATCAATGAATTAATTAGTTTAGCTTCACAACACACTTGCAGAACACTGTAACCAAGTACAACAATTTATAGAAAGATAAATAGGCCCAGAGAAATTATGTAACTTCCCCAAGATTCATTACATTAAATGCATTTAATATTGCAATCAGGTTAATTCAGCATGTATTAAAAAAGAAGTTAGTTCATATAATCAATTACTTAAAGTAAAATAACCTGACTGCATGTTACTCATTACCCTAATCATTTGTACCTGAGCTAACCTTTTCACATCACCAAGCTCAACAGAGAAAATGATTTGCATTTAAAATGAGCTACTAATGAAATCAACACAGTTATAATGTTAAATGAAGGAGAGAACAAAAACCTTTTCCAAAATAAGGCTAGTTGCTAAAAAGACTTGAAAATTCAAAAGAAACAATATATACATTTTCTACAGATTTTTCTTCCCAAATATTTTGTAAACTTTATGATTTTATTTCAAAACAAATCTTGGATTTTTTTTTAACCCCTCTACTTGATCACCCAATTTATCCATATCAATGTACTTTTGGTTTAAACATCAGGATGTCACACCCTTTCTCAAACTCTATGCACTATTACTGAGCTATTATAAAACTATGGTAGTCAGTAATTTTCCATCTCTTCTACTCCATCCAATGGTGTTTTCAGCAGTTGAAAGGAATGTCATTTCAGTATTGACCAGAATAATAAAAGCATCAGTGAATCAATGTTAGCTTAACTTGACCTCTGTGTAACTGCAAAATCTACTATAATTACTTCTGTGTAGTAATGTAGATAAACCAAGTAAAATGCTAAACAAGGCAAAACAAAAGGTGAAAACCAAGCTCTCATTTTAAAATATATTTATTAATATCAAACACTTCCCCCACTATCACTGATTCCTTATTCTGCACTCTAGTTATATTTAGGCAACCAGTTCCCCCTCCCCCACACCAAGAAGCCTTTTCAATATTCCTCTTTAAGGGCATTATAAATCTTTGAAGTTTTCTTCAAGGGAACAAACTTATAGCTTTTCTTTTGGGAAACTTTCATTTGTCAGGTATCATGCAAAATAGGGACTTGCACTACGGGATCTCAAATTCTAACTTATCTCTAAGTGAAAGTCACTTGTAAGCCTGAAGTGCTTTTGATGAAGCTTTGAAGCAGACATTTCAAGACTGAAGCACTGAAGGGGAGGGGGAACACTGGGACTTTGTTAATTCCAAAAATGGAAGAAGAGCATTCTAATGGAAGCAGATGGATTTTTCACCCTGCCCCTTCCATTTTAGGAGTAAAAATTAGTTTATTAGCAAGTCTGTGTGCCAACTGCGTTGTCCAACAATCTTAAAATGAAATATTCTGACACACCCTGGGAAAAACATCTTACTGAGACTGCAAATTCCTGACCACAGTTTAACAAATATAGCCTTACAAGCTTTCCTAATACACATTAATTCGAAACTATGTAACTGTATCCCTTTCTATTGAACAAACTGTCTGTCTTCAGGGAATCTGTATCAATCACACACAGGTACAGTACACACCTACACATATATAAACACAATCTAAAAAAACCAGAGCTTTCCCCTCCCTGGCAGAAATCCGACTACTAAGCTAAACCTGATGCCACTTCCTGTACATGTCATTGCAGGAAAACATAGGTTGATTTTCAGGGATCAATGGGCCACACAACAGTACAGCCAATGATGGCTCAGCTCCAAAAATGGTAGGCACATACAAATGGGACTGGCGAGACTAACTGAATTGCTCCCTCCCAATCAAAGCCAATTACAGTAATCGCCATCATGGCTTTTGTCATTTAAGTCAAAGTGGTTTTATGGCCTACCCCAAGACTTCCTACATAAACAATCAGAGAGTGAAAATTAAAAGGTCAGAGAAGAACTGGAATACCTTACAACCATTATTCTACTTACTGTTCAATACGTGGGGACAGATACAGCTTGGGAAAAACTTGAGCAGCTTCTGTATCCTCAAAACTGACTGAGAGAAGAGCAACATCCTCTCCTGGATCTTCATTCACATCCTGAACACAAAGAAAAAGAAGATAACATCAAACTTAGAGTAGTCATAAGCTTACTAGGTAATGGGTGAAAGGAGATCAAATACCCAGGGTAGGTAAAAGGGACAACTTAAAGGTTGGAGGGCCTCAAATTTGACCATTTAAAAAAATCTGTTTGTAAATTTCGTTAATATTTTGACAACAAATTCCATAGTGCTCATTTTTCTTCACTGGATCAAAAGAAAATCAATGACAGCAGCCCAGCACTCACAAGCAACTCCTTACAGTAACATACCACCTTTCCCGTGTATTGAAGCATAAACATTTCAGTAAAAACAGATTTCATTTCTAAAATTCCAAGAATTATTATGAACAACTGATGAAAATACCAAAGAATCTTCATACAGTATTGTTGGGTCAATGAGTTACACACTCAGATGTTACATTTATTAACTTTTGATAAAATACATAGACCATATTCTCTGCTGTGCTCAGCTTCTCTTTTGGCTGAGGTGGCAGGGACTTGGTGGGATGACATCAAGATGCGGATTAGGACTCCCTGATTCTGTGCCCCAGCCCTGGCCACAGTGCAAGTTAGAGCATACGTTAATTTAAGGCTGTTCTTTTATAACCAATCTCTGAGGTGTCCCTCCCTCATTTAGGTCCTATTTGCACACAACTTCCAATTGTGATTTTGTAACCAGTAAGAAAGAGGTACAGTTACCTTTACTGACATCAAGTAACAGAGAGCAATGCATTTATCCATAGAGTAGTCTTTCAACATCTTTGTGTCTGACCCTAGCACTCTGATAAACTGTATTTGCTTTCATCCATTTGGGAAAAATATGGGTTATTCTTCCACAGTGATAGGAAATAGCCCTACTGATATACACACAAAGCAGCATCAACAATACACACAGCAATCTGCTCTGGGATGCAATATCACACCATAGTTGTGAGGAAGAAGGACCATCTATTAAACCTAATAAACAATTATAATAAATCTATTAAACAATGCTAAGCGCTCCAGCCCAAACTACCAAAGAACCAGTGTGTTGACTGGTTACAGGAAAACATTCCTGTGCCAGCCCAGGCTTCTGGCAGGAATGAAACACCACTGGTTGTTATGGATACCAGCAGCATATTCACCATTGGTGTGTGCAGACCCAAACCATACCAGTGACTTGGTTAAAAACTGTAATGTGGACAGGGCCTTAGAACAGTCTGGCCACATTACACAAAACAGTAAGAAATAACTGACTGTTTTTTCAAATATTTCTCCACCCTTTTGCAACATAGTTCTAATTTATAATACAACAATAGTGATCACAGTCCACAAAGCCTGTAAACACCCCTACCCCCCAATACTCCATATATTTTCATGGTTAGGGAAAATTTTACATCTTTATCATAGTTAAAAAATCTTTAATTGTTAAAATAACAAATATGACATAATTTAACATCTTTCACTCCTCAAGTCTAAGTGCAGTATTAACTATCTTGTCCCTATTAACTTGCTAAGTCACACTAATCAGACAATGAGAAGTGTTAAAACTGATTAAGCAGTAGAGTCTAATGATCAAAAGGATCTTGTCTTAATTGACAAGCATTTGTCACATGATGCAAAACATAGAATACGTTTACCATTTTCATACTCAGGGTATCTTCAAGACCATGAGTACTTTCAGGTTGTAAAGCTTTTTCAAACACCTTGCTCATGTTAGCACCAAACACATGCTTTTTATTGACTGCACAACAGCAAGGCAAAATTGAACATCTTTAATCCCACAGGAGTATCGTAAATGCTCAAATAGATCAAAAGTTCACCTCTCCACACACAGTGATCAAAAGAACTCCAAAAAAACAGTTATATAAAAGAACATACATCAGGAAAAATAAGCTAAAATTACTAAGAATTATTATGACCACTAATAACTGCCATTTAAATTGGGACTTTTATGGTAGGAGAAAATGTAAAATATATAATCTTACATGAAAATGTAAAATATATAATCTTACATGAACAATGCCTTTGACATTTTAAGTTGCAAAAAGCTGAAGTTTGCAGCAGTAGTAGTAAACCATAAAGTGAGTTAAACCTAATTTTTCTCCCTCTACAAAAATAATATACAACAGTAACAATTTAATGGTACAACTATTTCTGCCAACATGGCATGGCATTGAATATTAATATAGTTACAGCCCAGTGCAAGTTTGTGGAAGGAACCTGACATTTGTCCATTACCACTACATTTCAGATGGTCAATTTTAGATATATGGTATAAAAAAAAGTCAATCAGTTACAGACACAATTTGTCTAACCCTTCCCAAAAAGGTTTTAAAAGTACCATAATATAATAATCATTGCAGAGCTGTTATGAAGCTGGCTAACCTGGTGGCTCACCCTGGTCAACATAGGATGGCCGCAGAGCCATTACAATACAAAGCTTCAAAAAGATCCTTTCTGTATAGATTGGCTGGACCTAAGTGCATATTCACTTTATGTCAGACTATCAAACATTATTATAATTAAATCCTTTGTACGTAACAACACACTGTTTATTTCTTTCATACTGTACTTTGTTACTTTTATTTATGCAAGAATCCACTTGGTGGAACTGCATTCAACCGTAATATGTTGGTTACAATTGTTGTTTATAAAACTAAAAATAAAAACACATGTTGTACAGAAAAACTATGGAAAAAAATCTGTCTTTTAAATTAATGGACCTTTTTGATGTGTCTGTGCCAGTCCAGATTTAACTCCTCAGAGCTGCATCTTTCAGTCATCTCTACAGACCTGTTAATGATTAGATGACTTGATATTCAGTGTTTGTGTTGGGAAACAATTATCTTTCCACAGAACAAAGGCAGCTCCCTTGCCGGGATCATCAGAGTCAAAAGGCCAAGGATGTTTTTATGTTTCATACCAAGCTATAACCAGGCATTTCCTCCCGTCTATCTATATTTTGTGCATGTGTTTTAGTCTCAAAGAACAGGCCAAGTAGATGAACAAAGCAAAAGCACCCTGTTCTATTATTATTTTTATTTAGGTTTAGAAAGAATGATATATCTAGAGAATACACTTTCCAATTACGATGTCTTCCTTCGTGTCATCAGCAAATTTTGTTTTTCAGTATTTTTCCCATTTCCAGAATACAAAAAGGCACTTGAATTTAAATGGCAACAAATTCTGAATATTTCAAATGAAACAATCTTTTGCACAACATATAATTAACCATAGAACTTGCTGCCATGGAATGCTATTAAAGCAAGTAGCTCATATGTTTCAGAACAGAAATAGACACTTGTATGAATTAAGAATGGAATTTTTATATGAACAATAGCATCTGTAGTTAAGCTAAAAATAAAATTACTTTGCATTTTTATAACATCTTTCATCAGAATCTTTATAAAAGGTGAGTATGATTTATATTCAGTTCCCCCTCTGTAAAATGGAGAAAATAATCCTTCTCTACCTCATAAAAGTGTTGTGTGACTTAATGACTTAATGTTTGCAAAACATTTTGAGATTCTTGGATAAAACTCATTATAGTAAGTAAAAATATCAAGTTCTCAGTAATACACAAAATCTTAAAGGGATATTAAGTAACTTGAAATCTACCCCACTTAAAAAATATATCCAGAATTAAAACTAGTTCCAGGATGTTTCTCTACCCGGTTTAAGTGGCTTTTTAACAATTATTCATTACTATTTTAAAAAATGTTTTCTCTCCCCTGTTTCACTGTGAAATACCACACACAACCAACAGAGAAAATAGACCGCACAGTAAGTCAGTGAAACAAAGTGCTATCAAATGCACAAAGTAAGGAAACTAGAAGAAAAAGATGTATTTTCCGCTAGTCTCTTTCAGTTAGTTATCTCTGGTGCTATGTATGATAACAGCAGGTAAAACATTTCAGATGTAAGTTTTAATTTTTAAGTTTTTGACAAATTGGAAGAAAAGTCACAACTCTCAATTGTCATTTACACTAAGGCCCTATGTCAGAACTTTAGTATATAAGAATTAGGACCATAATTTAAATCATGAGAACTACTAAAAGTCTCCAGGCTTTATGAAAATACATAACCAGCACAAAGATTATCAAAAGTGTGATTCTGAGACATTCAAAGAGGGAAAAAAAAGGTCTTTTTTTGGAAGCTTAAACAAGGGGCACCAAGTAACATGGGAACCAAAAGGAACATATAACTGAGACCTATTTCAATTTATATTAATTAGCACTATCTAAATGATCATGTGCTGGCTTTCATTCACAGATAATGAAGCTCCCATTCACAAATACCCTTCAGTATTTACATTTTACTGCAACAGCTGTACGTCTTTCACAATAATTTATCCTTTCACAAATTAATATGGATTATGGTTAACTGTTAATACCAAAAACACATTTTTAATTTAAAGTAATTGTTTTCGCGTGTCCTACCTATTGTAATTGAAAACTGGGAATTTACGGGAACTGAGGATTTATTATGAGTCAGATGGTTGATAGCCAGTCCAACCAAAACATCTGCTCTTCATAGTTACAACTGCTATAATCCATTTCCTTTTGGGCCTGGACCACAACCAAATTGTAGATTAGGGCTCTTTTTCCTTAAATAGATTCTGGAAAATCAGGCATAACTCAGAAAAGGTAATCTATAAGATTTTTGTCTTGCAACCTTAGTTTTGTAGTATACTTTCAAGAAGAGACATTTCTACACTTTGATTTCTGAAATATTCAATCTGTTTTCTTCAAGGCAGTTGTGTTTCTTTCTAGCATTTATACTTCAATGATGTCAAAAGACTACTTAATCACATGCCTCTTTTTTTGCATAACCTATCATTGTTGTTATTAACATTTGGATTGCAATAGTGCCCAGAGGTCCTATTCAGGATTGGAGCTCCACTATGCTAGGGGTTGTGGAAACACATAAGAAGATACATCTTGGACCCTGCTCTGAACAGTTTACAGTCTAAAAACACAAGCACCATGATAAAGATGTGGGGAGAGGGATGCATTCAAACGGGCACAATTTTAATATATGTATATACATCTAGTATTTTTGCTTCTTTTTTAACCCACTTTCCAGTAACCACTATTATGATCCCCTAGTTGTACCTAGTAGGATAAGCAAGTGTTGCTTCACTGAAGGAATGCAATGAAAATTGAGAAAAAATAAATATGGCTGTTACCAGGAAATGCTCCTTAACTGGGTGTTCTATCATATTGTGGAATAAGCCCCCGTCACTTAAAAATTTTAACACTATACTACTTGATAAAGTACTGATAAATATACTGCAGGGGACAAACCTATGTTGGCCAGAGAGTGGAGTTATTTTCCATCTTTAACCTCTATGATTCTATTTTAACCTCTATGATTAATGAGATTAAAATTAAAGCAAACTAATGAATTGTTAGTGTGCATTGGTATGGTCCCCTTGAACAGTAAGACTGCAGCAGGCTAGTGAGAGTTAGATTCACACATCAGCTTGCCGTGAACTAAATGTTCTTGTAGACAAGCTCTATGTTTAATAGTTTAAAAAAATAACAAAACACAAAGTAGGGAAAAGTAGTAAGAAATCAGAAGAAGCAAATGCTCACTCTTAATCTCCCCTGCTTCACTCTGAGGAGAAGACTTAATTATTCCAGGAAGTTCATTCTTGTGTCTTCCAAGAAATCCATCAGGATTGATCAAGGAGTGCCCATTTTTTAAATAGCACAATTTATGAAAACAGAGGCAGTCACCTTGCTTGCATTACACATAGTATTGAAATGTTATAAAAACAGCTCATATCTCAAGCTTATATATTATGAAATCTTTACCAAAATACTAATCAGGATAAAGCTCTGAGACTACAAAAAAATGCCAACACACTGCTTAAGGCCGCAGACATTTTGATTAGCTATAAGCTGTTTCTGATCTTCAACAAAAGTTATACAGATCTAAACTGTAGTGTCAGAAGACTATTTGCAGAACTTGAATAATTCATCTGTTGTAGAATATACCGTCTTCCTCAATAAAATGAATAGAGAACTAACTTTAATAAATCTGCAAACTGAATATTTGGTGAGCATAAGATAACCATTAGCAGCACTAAGGAGGATACCTCTAGGCATCCATCATCAACTATAAAGAAACAGTACATTACTCACACATAAGCAAGGCACCAGTTATACGAGTTTTCTGATAATTTTACATATAAATGTATGGCGCCTGCATACCATGAGTAACATTATAGGTCTAGTGTCTATCCACGCAATTTTTTTTTAGTATGTACATGGTAACTCACCACTACATTCCCTGTACAAGAGGGAAATGGCATGGAGTTAGACAAACAACTCTGTTTGGAAGAGCATAGAAAAACCAGAGCATTAAAGAATAAATACATAAGATAATATTCTTGTCTGTGGGAATACCTGTTAGGCACCACAACTTCCAAGATGGTTTTGTCCATGTATGAGGCATTTACTTTACACCTATGTCATAAAGGACATAAGCAACCTAAAAATACAAAGCAGTTTCTTTTAAAGAGGCAATTTAACACTGTAAGAAGGAGAAGCAGGATTATGGATTTAGTGGATGAAAGCTTGTATGAGAAAAATGCTAGAATAGTCTCTCTAATGGATAAATATGGATAACTTTTAAAAACAGATAAAAAGTTTAGCTGGTTTGACACTAAAATATGTATAATCTGTAAATGAGATATACCCAGTGCAATGATTAAAAAGGAGATTAATTATATCTTATTCTAAAAGTGGAATTTTTAAGTCCTCACAAATCCCTCTACCTAAGGAACGTGATTTAATGACATTGTGCCAACGTGTTTTTTGTTTGTTTATTTTTAAACTAAGGACCTGATTCTGCAAGGTGCTCAGCATCATCAACTTCAGTTGAATCAATGAGAATCAAGCACCTCAGTATATTGCAGAAAACACTGATCATCTCATGTCATCAGGCTTCACATTAAGACTACAACATAACATTTACACAGTGCAGAATGTCTGTATGATGGATTACTTCTTACAATCATCAAAAATTCACAATAGAGAAGAAATGTGACCTATTAGAGCACAATAATGTAAGTAAAGACTGCTGGGTTCTATTTCTGGTTTTGCCATTGATTTGCTATATGACCCCCAGGAAAGTATTTAACTTCTCCATGCCTCAGTTTGCCAAACTGTAAAATAGGGATACCCATCTTCCTCAAAGGGGTATTAAGAGGCTTAACTAATCAATGTCTGTAAACTGATTATGTAAGTGGAAAGCTTTATAAAAACATTACAAAGCTATTATATTTCCACCTCTTTTTCAGGTGGTTTATCATCAGATCCCAAACAGCAGAGCAATATATTGAACCTCTATCTGAAGAATATCTTTTGCTTTCCTAATTGGGAAAACTTACAGGTTATTTACATGAAGTGCTATGATTTGGGAACAGATGCCAACAGCATCACATCTTTCATAAGGCTTCAAACAACACAAACACAGGTCTCTTAGCCATCACTGGCTAATAATGGGGGAACGAGAAAGATCTGGAGACTCCAAAGTTTAATACTTTTTCTGAAAATACTCTTCCTCCAGCATGTCTGCACTTATAATCATGAATCATTCCATTCACTCTCTCCATGCAACATTGCTTTGCATGCCTACCAATTTTTTTCTTGAAACAAAGAACACTAATACATTTTTCAAAAATCAAGATTTAAGCAATATTTTTGAAGCACAACAGTTTGATGACAGGTTAAATAAATCAGAAGATCTATTGGTTTGGGATAGTTAAGATGAGGTCAACAAGTTACTCTGATTTCTTTACACTAAAGGACAAAAATAAGTATGTGTATATGCTGATGATACATAAACATGTAAAATAACTCACTTATTTTACTTCTGTGAACTTTTATGTCAATTATAACATTTTATGTCACTTTTATGTCAATTATGTCAATAAACTAATGATATCCACAATGGGCAGCACAGGTACTGTCACCTTTCTGTAAAATGCATCACGTAATCCTATAAATTATGAACCATGTTGGTGGAAGTCAGGCAAACTCCCTCAACTGATGCCACCACCTCCATCTCTATGTTTCTATCTATCAACAATCACTACTTCATACTTCTGTAGCTTGCTATACCGCTAATCTGCTTTCATCAAGACCACTAACTTGGTTTGAGACTGGGAAAGTAATGACATTTGTAGGGATGTAAAGGACTTACATTTAATGAAAATTAAAAACAAATGTTCTTGGGAGCCTGAATGTGTCATTTTATTAATTAATCATGGTCAGATTCTGCCATCTTTACTACCAGTGAAATTAACAGTGCTACAGCAGAGTAAGGATCTACTCAATGTAAACAACAGCATCAGAATCTGTCCTCGAGAGCACAAGACTGACAACTTTAATCCTTCTTCATAAGCACATATCTATGTCAAATGGCCTTTAAAATATTGCTCCATAGTAGTGAAATATCAATTCTTTGAGTTAATTGCTTCTTGGTTTAAATATAAGGGTAAGCATCCTGAGTGCTTGAAAAGCATACATGTTTGCAGATGCAATGAGATTCTGATTGAAGATCTGTAAAATTGGATATTCAGACTAATGGTGCCATTATCCTCAAGCAGAGATCAACCGCCGGGGGAGGTGGCGAGGGGGGGAAATGGAACTCTGCTCACTTGTATGGGCCCAATTCATGCCCAGTCCTAGGTATATTAGTGAAACCATTGCTGAAATAGGGCACATTTAATTTGGTCTCATATACATAAGTTTATGTATGTTTCCTTGTTGCATGGAACCTGTATGAAAATGAATTTTTGTCAGCTTTTTGGGTAAAATTTTAATAAAACATAAATTGATTGACAAAATAATAAAAAAGAGGATTCCATGTCTATTTCCCTGATAAGAGTGTGGGCTACTTCAGCTCTGAAATGGTTAAGCTATACAATTATTAAACCTTTGAGAAAAACACCAAAGCAAAAACTAAAGATTTCTGTGCTTATTCCTGCATCTATGCTGTGGTGGAGGTTCAGCACAGAAAAACATTGTTTTATCAGTCTAACTTTTAAACCATTCTTATTTCTCTCTGTAAGCTTCTTTTATTACTTCCTGGTTCAGTGAAGATTATTTTGTGGAATCATAAATATTATAGATTATATGAGTCACAACAGGAACTCTAAAAGTTATATTCTCAGATACCTTCAGAGAACCAGGAAGTACCAAAATTTCACAGATGGAAAAATGAATAATAAAAATGTAAGATAAAAACAAGCAAACAAATGTATTTGTGCTCAATGCTCTTTCCTTCAGCCTAATTAATTATTGTTATCTTGATTGAAGTATCTAAAATACTTTAAAGGATATTGTTAAGATGGAAATATTATCTGGCAATATATTTACCAATTGACAGTAGATGCTTTTGTTAAAGTACTAATAAATGCTCTTTCTTGAAGATAATGAAAAATATACTTAATAGGAAAATCTATAGCACAGTTGATTATGTATTATAACAGATTAATATGTGCCTACATACTTTTATAACTGTTTTCAAGAAAGATCTATTATTATTATTCTTTTGTCCTTCCATTATGGCAGTGCCCAAAGGCGCAAACAAGATTGGGTCTCCATTGTTCTAGACACTATACAAACACAAAAACCAGACACTATCTCCACCCCGAAGAATTTATGATTTAAGAAAATAATGTGTGTCACATTTATATTTTGAGATTACTGATGTCAGAATAGTACTTATTTTAGTTCAAAGGTAAGGATGTTGGTCTAGAGTCTCTGGATTGTTTGGCTAGTCATAGTCCTAAGGTATGGGAGGCAAAGGTGGCATTTCAATACCTTTGTGGCCTGGGGCTAGCCAGAAACCAGACTGGTTCCTGGAGTAAATTACAGCAGCCTGAAGTTTGCTTAAAATTATATCAAGCTGCCTCACATCCTCTGCCCATTCATTCCAGCAGCCAAAGCACATCATACAAGCATGTGCATATATTTACATACATATCTTACTGAACCCATCCTACTCCTTTTAAACAGATCCTAAGTAATTTTCATGTCTGGATAGAGTCAGAAGCTCCCGTTTCCACAGTTACAATGACAAAAGCTGAGTTGTGTACTTTATTGCTACAAAATACCTACCCATTAAAGCATTTGGGTATTGAGACAGAGACAAGGAAACTACTGTAGATGGACACTCCCTTTTCACAGTATTCTGTGAGCTGTTCCTTGGTATCTGAGATATGTGCTTGCTCTATTCTGCCATTTGTCCATCTCAAGAGTAAATTTGCCCTTTGTACTTATAAACTAGTAGTACATCAGCCAAGAATGTGGAGGAATTATGTTCATAACACCCAGTAATGATGGGTTGAAAATGTATTTCAATCAGCTATAATGTCAAAACTAACTTCCGGACTCTGAGGACATGTCCACATGGAGACATTTATTGGCATAATTAAACTGGTATAACTCAGTGTGGACATTCTTATACTGAAATATGAGTGTCCACATGGGGAGTTATACCAGTATAATTATGCCAATAAATATCCCTGGATAGACAAGCTCTGAGATTTGGTAGTATGCAGAACAATTTCCCAAAAGCTATGCGGCCCCCCCACTTCTCAAGAATTGCAGTTACTCGTTGCAAATAAATCAAATTAATTTTCCTTTTTCCTGTTTGTAAATCGTTGGCAAACCAATCCTTACTTTTGAATCTTCCCTAACTAGTTTGCACAAACAACGTTAAGCCTATCAGCTGTTCAGTAACTGATCATTTTACTGATTCATTATTTGTGGCTTGTGATTAATCATGCACAAATATCCTGGGTATGAGAACAGGGCTATTTGTACAAACAACAGCCATTCACCATTCATGTGAACAAAAACCCTTTCATGAAGGTATTTCCAAATAGTGAATAAAAAGAGAGACACATATGGTTGAACCAGACAGCCAATTCAAATTTGAATAAATGTTTGCAAAATGTTTTTGCAGTTTTTGACCAGTTTTATTTAATTGTTCATAACTTTAAGAAACATCTTTGGGTTGAAATTTTTCATGCATGGTCTTTGCCCAGAGGTGAATTTTTAATGATAGTTTGAGTGAACACATATGAACAGAGGACTAGAAAATGTAAGATGGAAGAAACCCATCCTGGCTGGAGGAGACAGACTACAAGACCTACCTTCATCTCATCATCGATGATCACTCGCGTACATAATTCTCTGATCTACTGTTCCTACACTTAAGAAAAAAAATGAGATAATTCTATTTTACCAAATGCAACTGTAACACACAAGGGCCTCCTTGAGTGCTTGCTCATCTAAAAAGGTGCTCTGCAGGTGGCCGGCCTCAGTTCTCCAACTTTCAGACTCTCTCCAAACACTCTTCCAGCATTCTCTTGGGCTCAGAATACTCTGGTCATGGGATAATTTACTATTATACAAATTTCAAAGGCAAACTATTGTCCCATATTGTAACTTAAAACATCTCTGTCTCTGTTGCCGTTTATCACTTTCAATTGTTCAATCTCTAATCTTCTTTCAAACTGAGGGGTTCTGGGTTTATACTTGTCATCTTCTAATAGAGTTCAAAGGCTCAAATGACACAATAATGCAAACAATGTCTGCCTGCCTTAGGATTAATTAAAAGTCTCATGTCCTTCACATACCAGCTCCTTGACCCTTGTATGGGAAGGTGGCCACAAGGCTGCTTCCCTGGCCTTCTTTCATCCCAGCACTCACTAAGACTGGCAAGAAATGTCCACTTTATCACTCTGCAGGCCCTTGGCTTCTTCCAACCTTGGTCTTCTCCCAGTTCTCTGGGACGGTGGCCACAGGGGCACTACCAGGGCCTTCCTCTGACTCTGGAGTCTCCACTTCCTGCCACCCAGAACTCCCTGCTTCTGGCCTGTCTTTCTTCCTTGTCTCCCAAGCCATGTACTGTATCTCCTGCCTCAGGTGCCACCGCAAAACCTAATCAAGTCTAGCCAGGGTGCATCTGTTCATTCACAAGAGAATTGAGATTCCTCTCCATTAAAGGGGCTGTGTCACTCTGTGATGGTAATTCTGTTGTTATGTGAGTCTATTGTTTATTTGCAGAATGCAAAAAGTCCTGCCACGCTTCATTTAAATAAAAAGTTTCATTTAAAAAAAAACAAAAAACCCTAAGTGATAAAAGGCAAATGAGAGCACAATAACTGGGTGGGTAACTCAAACTTGGCACAAATATCTCAATGGCAATTAAACCAACTAGCTGTGTGGCTGTTTGTCATAGTGCCCCATGCTCAAGTCCCACACAACTGCTATTCCTTGATTACTGTAGTATTTATTCTATTTGATAATACTATATATCAATATATGTATTAAGATGCATAGAAAATATAATGATCTACTCAGATCTACTTTCCTATTAACAGAACTGCTGTACCAGATTTAAGATATATTTTAATACATAAGCTTGAAAACACTGATTTTAACATTGACTCTAGCCTCAGACCTTGAGAACTGTACAGAGAAAAGGGATATGGCAAAAAATAACAAGCAGGATATATATATTTTTAAATGGGCTTATGCCATTATTTGCTTCTTTACAATGCAGGAAGGTAAGCACTAAAGGTCCCTCCCACTGAAAGAAAGAAAACAAGATGTTTTTTCTCCTCACTTTTCCTCTCTCTCCCCAAGAATAACAAGAAAATTAAGTATGGACCTTCTTTGGTTTTAGTGAAATACTTGTTGGATATTTCAAATGTACACCGAGACCTTTGCTTTTTCAATCCTTAATTGAAAGGGAGATATTGAATCTTTAACAAAGACACTCTTTCTCCCAAGCATTAACACAAACAACAAGAAAAATGGAGTTTTAAAAAGTCTATAAAAATGTCTTCCTTTCTCAATTATTTGCCTTCAGTCTTTTGTGAAATAAATCTGTTAGTTCTCCAGTTGTTCACAGAGTTCCAGGGCAGACAAGACCTAAATTTCTAATATTAAACTTAGCAGAACTTCTCATTTAGACCCAGCTTTCAGGACATCTTTGTATATAATAAAGAAGCATTAAAAAAGGACAAACTTATTTTCTCCCCTTTACAGTTCACTCAAGTAGTTTAGGCCACATTTCTCCTACATTAAGAAAGCCCTATTACAGTAGTGAACTCTCTCTAGATTATCTACCTAATCTATCTTTCTGCTTTCTTAATTCATCACTCTGTTGCCAGGAAAGAAAAAGAACAAATGCATATCCTGAGGTATTTTCCCCTCTACGATTGCAGAAGGAAAATTGATCTAGCAGGAGGAGTTCAAGCTAACAAATCCCAGAACTATGTTGTGCATCATTATTCAGTGATGATTTTGACAAACAAGGAAACAAATAAAACTGACTAGATAGTTTGTATTTTATAAGAAAAGGATGAGAAATAAATTGGTGTATGGCAAATGAAAAACAACTAAACTAAGAAATATTCTTTATTTCTCAAGACAATAAAAGACATTTTAAAGTGTCTAATAAAATACAGGATTTCTTTATATTTCACATTATTACATGGTGTTTCATTATTTGTTATACCTTTTGGGATATAAAATAAGATTTAGTTGTGTTAAATGGTATAATGTGGTAAACAAAGGGTACTAATCTGACACCTTCCCCCTGTCCCAAACATTAGTTCTCTACTCTACTAAGGGTCTATGGAGGAAGTCACACTACCAGCACAATACATATTGTGTCTTCATATGGAGCAGAAGTGATGGTCAGTGTATACCATCCAGTAAGGTGAATGTTAGAGTAACATTCTGAAATCACCACCTTGCACTGGCTATTTATATCTTTTGGGTATCAGGTCCCTCACATCTGTAGGTGATTCAGGTGAGCTTCCCAACCTGTTCCTGACAGGACCACCACTACTGCTATGCATTTCATGAACACACTCAATGCCAGAGAGAGTCAGAATGGCAGTACCTTGTACTCATAGTGATTTGGCCTTACTGTGAATCCCATATATTCCTTGTTGGATGGGTGGATAGCTTTGTGGAAGCATACATCTTGCAAGTCAACAGTCATGAACCAGTCTTGAACTTGAAGAGATGGAATGGAGGCAAGCATTACCATCTTGAAGTTGAGGAAGCATACGTATTTGTTCAGTCTCCTGAAGTCTAGGATAAGACAAGGACTCCCTTTCTCCTTTGTGATAAGGAAATATTAGGAGCAGAAGCCTCTTCCCCTATACTTCAAAGGTACCTATGGCTCCTAGATGAAGAAACAAGACCTGTACCTACCTTCTTTTTGCAACAGGCCCTTGTGAGAAGGTTCCCTGAAGAGCAACAAGGAAGTGTAGGCTAACAGTTTTTAAAATTGTATGGTTTGGGTTAGTTACTTTGCATTTTAAGCTCAGGGCAGACATCTCAGGATGCCTGGCAGGATGTCAAGAGCTTTGTTCTGCCTAGTAACAGCTAGAAAGGTGGGAAACCTGCAGAGGTAGGGACGAGTGCACAGCTTGGGGTCGTGTGCAAAGGCACCTAAAGTGGGAAAATCCCTGTGATCAGATTGGTTGGATCTAACTGGGAAGAGTGTATATAAGGACAGGAACCCCAAAGGCTGTTGCTGTCCATCTGAGTGACAGTCGTGTGCGTGTGCGTGTACCGTTTATTGTTCCGGAGACAACAAGGGACTTAAGAAGAGGAAAAGCTGTCCTGTCCAGTGTTCCTGAGAGGCCGAGACCATCAACCCTGTGGAGGACAACGTGTGCCCTTATCCCTGACGGGGTATCAACATCCTGGAGGATGAAGATAAACCGTAACGTGTTCAGTTAATTCAGGTTTATTTCCCCTTGGGAATCCTGTTGCACATTTATTTTTGTTTACCCATAGAATAAAACTCTTTGTTAAATCATACGGGATCAGTCCTCCTTCATTCCACCCAGGTGATAGATACGGGCAGGGTCCCAAACTCACAACATCAGAGAAGGGGTTTTCAGAGCCAAAGTAAGATTTCCCCTTCTTGGTTTAACAGAAGTGTAAATAGTAAGGAGCGGCAATGAATGGGGTAGCTTTGGGCAACAATACCAACACCTACTTGTTGATTGTGATAGTAAATCCCAATGGAAAGTTGACTTCAGAAGGCTGTAGCAAGTTCTAGATTGGCTGCTATGTGGCTCCCAACACTACCATCAAACCTGCTGACACTGAGAAGGTATCAAGTGTGCAATAGAGGAGGATGAATGACTCTTGGAATATCAAGATCATTTCCTAATCAGGTGCTTGGACTGTCACCCTTGGGAGTAGGCCAGCGCTCTCCACCTCTGCTAGAATTGGCATTTATATGGCTTTCAACAGGGAGACAGTGTGCAGATCGCTAAGGATCATAGTGTGACCTGTAAGTCTTTAAGGAAATTGAGTGCTTCATCCATTCTGCTGCTAAAGAACTCCATCCCTTAAAAGGGAAGGTTCTCTATGGTGGATTGTACCTCTTTTGGGATGCTGGACATAAAGAGCTGTGAGACCATCCTCATAGTGACTGCTATGGCCATCAATTTCATGGTGATGTCAGATGCATCCATGGCCGCTTGAAATGATGCTCTGGTCACCATCTGACCCTTTTATATAATTTCTTTCATTTCCTCCCTATTCTCAGAAGAATTTCGGATAGTAAGGGAGTGACTCTTTCCCAGATAAAAATGTTGTATTTTGTGAACAGGACCTGATAAATTCACAACACTGAGCTGCAAGAAGGCAGAGGAATATGCCTTGCGCCCAAAGAAGCCCTTTGTGGACCTGGTCCTTTCTTACACTGCTGAAACTACCAGAGTCACTTTTGGATGGGCATAGAAATGTGCAAAGTCTTTTGGAGGCATGTGTTATGTCTTTTCCACTTGTTTAGATATGGATGGAAGAGTGCCCAGGGTGGCCATATTTCCTTTGCTGGTGCAACTATGCCTTTGTTGATAGGCAGAGCAATCATGGCCAGAGGATGCTCAGGATGTCAAGTGCCTGTGGGATCTTTCCTGGACCAATATGGTTTCAATGTCCAGGGTGTCTGGGATCCAAGACAGGGGGTCCTGGATGAGCAAACAGAGGACAGCACGTATGGGATTTTGCGTAGGGTTTGTCCTTGGTGAGGAAGGAGCAACTCCTTGTTCCTTGGAGGTAAGTTTTTGTTTGTCTGTCTGTTGCTTGATGGTTTGTTAGCATTTTGTAGTTTGTGTTATCCATGTTGTGACTGGGCTGGAGGCCTTCTCAGTGAGTGTACGCTGGAGGCTTCCTGCCTTTGATCACTGCTAAACCTTAACAAGAGGGCCTCACTTACCCAGGCAAAAGGCTTAAAAACCAGATGAGAGTGCTCAGAGAACATCAAATGGGAGAATTTGTGAGGGAGTTTGTAAGAGGGAGTTTGGGTTCTTTTATCCTTTCTTCTTTAAAGCTAGGGACTAGGAAATGATGCTGATGGCTAGTAAGGCAGCACTAGAGGTAATCTAAGAAGAAGAGGAGACAGATTGTACCCAGAAGCTGAGACATATATTATCCTTAAACGTGTACCTGACAGAAGCTACTTAGGTAGTTTCATGGAAGAAAAGATCTGAGAACTAGAAAGGCAACTGGTGGAGTTCAGATAGAGATTTGAAGACATGTTGGAGGAGAGGAGAGAGAAGGCTGCAGAGATAACTTAATATTTGCAGACATCTGCCTAAGAAAAGACTCTGAAGGGCAGACTGTGAGAGGAGGACTGTGACCCATGGAAGAACATGATCACAAGGACAAGGCAGAGGAAGAGAGTGGCTAGTGGAGGAGAAACAGAGTTGAGAAAAAGGTTTGCTGAATGCAGAATGAGTAGGAATAGGGAAAAGATAGGGTGGCAAGGAAGAAAAGAAGGGAAGCCAGTCCCAGCAGAAAAGAGGAAAAGATAGCCAGGGAACAGAGACCTACGAAAGAATGAGGATGATATACAAAGGACTGACAGAGAGAGAATGGAAGGCAAATGTTCTGCAGAAGAAAGGAAGAACAGAGGGAAGGGAACATGAGAGTCATACCAACATGAGAAAGAGGCAGGTTTATGTGATTGGGGATTCTTTATTAGGCAGGATCAACAGGCCAGTCAGCAGAGCAGATCCAGAGAACAGAAAGGTGTATTGTCCAGCTGGAACAAGCATATGAAAGATGGACATGAGGCTGAAAAAGATCCTGATGGGAGCAAAGAAAAATCCACGGACAGTCCTTCTTGTCAGGGCAAATGATTCTACCTTATTCCTGCTGGAACAGATCAAGGATGACCATGCCAGGCTGGAAAAGGTACCCACAGGCATGGAAGCTTAGATGATCTTCAATGTAAGTATTCTGATCTATAAAGAAGGAGCGTGAACATGTAATAAGATAATGAAGTTTAGGAAATAGGACCAGCATTCTGAGTACCTGTCAGGAATGTAGCTTTCTCCCAAGCAGAACAGGCATTGTGTCCATCGTTAGGGGGAATGAAGAAGTAATAGGATGGACAGGATTTGAACCATAGCAGCTTAGAGTCTGCCATGAGATCACTCCACTATGCAAGGAGTTGTATGGGAAGGTTGCCAGATAAAAGTAGAAGAAAAGAAAAACAAACTTTTTTTTTTTTTTGGTGAGAGGGAAGACATTCAATTAGGAGAGGGGGAGAAGATGAAGTTCTTCAGAAATTGTTTAGGAAAAACAAGTTTTGAAGCTCTCAAGAGCGGCTGGTCAGATACCCCCTGGTTTATGTCTCACTGCCACAGGTGATAAGAAGGAACTGAAGGAAGGTCATAGCCACTCAACACTTTATTCCCTTGGATGAGAGCAGAAAGGGGCACAGTGCCTATGAATTGTCTGGTGGACACTGCAATTCAAGGGACTCCAGTCTTCTGCAAATGAGGTACATGAACACCTACAGTGGGATCCATACTAACACACATTTTAAAATAGAAAGAAGTTCTTTGAACAACTTAGTTAATTAAAATGTAGATTTGAAAAGCACCTTATCAGTAGCCTATAATAGAAAGCCATAATAGCGTCCGAAAAACCACAGAGGCAATGAAAGACAGACAGACAGAAAGGTCCCACCAAGAGACCTGTTAAAAGAATACATTTTTAAAAGCATGACTCATTGCTGTTAGTTACTGTGACCATTAACATGTTATCAGTCTAATAGCATAAAGCCTAACCTGACTAGAATTTAGTTGAAGAACAGCTCCATACCTATTAGTAGCATAATAGCTGTGAACAGACTTCTCGATCTCTTCTTTTTCCCATCTTTTATCCACATGCACTCTCCAGACTCTTTAAATAACTGCCATAACTGATTTTATCCAATCTGACTCTTAACACATCTTTTCCATTCATTTTGTCACTAGCAACTTGTCTCCCATTTTAAAATCACTTCTCATGCCTTGAGGTCTCACGTGCAAAGATTTTCCACTTTTTGATTTCCTTGGTATTTAACTGGAGATAAAATACACAAACAATTTCTGAACCCAAAACATAATGCATGAAAGCCTCAAGTCCATCTCGACTTTCCTGCTATTTTCTGTACAGTACAAAACAGAGTAACAGCTAGGTATCAAAATACAGATATATCAGTGATAACAGAATAGAAATAACTCATACAACTGACAGAGATGTATAATATGTTTTCTCAGTCAGTGGGACCTTAATCATGGGGATTACAAGGCACTGAAAAATTTATTAACATTGAAAGCAAAGAAAATCTCACTTCCCCACTCCTTGTATATTCTTACCCTTCAAGGTTAAGGATTCTCTGTCAACATCTTCAAACACACATACGCATATTGTAGTTTTATAATTGTTATCATTAATACACTTTTACTCTTATTTTTATAGTAAATGTAAGGGGGATTGTGAAAAGTTATGACTTCATATAAGGAGTCACCAACATGACAAAGTTGAGATACACTGGTTAGCCAATAGTTGTGAAGTGTACTGTACGTTTTAGTCAAGATAAAATTACCACCCCCCCAATTAAATAACAATGACTAAATTTATCAGTATTATTTGTTAAGCACTGACGGTGTGTTAGAGTTGTTCAGGACTTAAAGGAAGAAATGATCCTCTTTCCGAGGAGCTTATAATTAAAATAGAAAAAGATCAGACACAGCGACGTGATAGGAAACCCAAAGAATGTTCTAACATAGAACAATCTGACAAAGTACTAGCAATGAATATGAAAAATTAATGAATTGAACTCAATAGCTAAGGGAAGAAGTAGGTTGTGTACTTACATCATATACACTATTTAAATGACAAGGTTTTAGGAGCTATAAATGACACATTATTCCTTGTGTCATTGTAAAGGCACACTTACTGCAAGGAACTGATACTCATTCAAACAAACGCACTATATCCAATACATTACTTTTCCTTTTCAGCTGCACAGGCTGATGTGTTTACTTCTTCTATAATGACTTCATAACATCACAGACCCATATGATCATAGGGTTTGATTACTGTAATTTTTGTAGTAAGGCTTTTTGCAGTGCATATTTGTTGCTTGCAGTTCATTCACAATGTAACAGTTCCTGTTTAAATGACCAGGATTATAGTGTATCTGACCTGTGTTCTTCAACTAGGCTGCCTTTAAAGTTGCAAATTGACTAAATTGTCACTGTTTTCACATTTTTGATGTGAACAAATGCTGAATTTTAAATGATTTTGATTAAAAACCTGCAATCAGCATGGGATTGCTCAATACTTAATAAAATTTTAAAAGAAACTCCAAATCAGACAAGTATCATTGTGGTTCCAGTTTCATTAAGAATGTTTGCATCACTCCAACATTGTGCTTTTTTACCTGTATAAAATCATAACACCAGGAAAGAAACTATAAATTTCTTCGGCAAAAAATCTGTAGTCTTAATTCATAATTTAAGAGAAGCTCCATAAAATTATAGAAGTTGGAAAGAGAACTCCTGGCTACCTTCCCTTACCAATGCATTGTTGGTTGCTACAGTATATTCTTGAATGCTTTGTCTAGACTAGTTTTAAATGACTCAAGAGATGCAGCTTCTACCATTTCCCTTGGAACCAATTAAACAGCTGAATGCATTTCAGAGTTAGATGATATTTCATTGTATTAATCTACATCTTCCTTTGCACAATCTCATATCATATATGCTTTTCAGATACTTGCAGATGGTCATTTGGAGATTTTCACCCTTTGATAGATTTACGTGTATATATGAATATTCTTTTACAAATATAATTGATCTTTAGTTATCAAATTACTAATTTCTATATTATTCCTACTTAAGTATGTCAAGTTACTGAACTAAGTGGAACAATCCCGATATTCTATTCCTACCTCATTTAAAACCCACCTAACAAGTCTTGACAGATTTTAACCCAGGTGGTTAAGCATCCATAGAAGATAAAGTACAAACTGTCTACACCACAGATTTGCCTGGTATCATATCACACATTCCCCACTGGTTTTGGAATCTGTACACTTTCTCTCTACACAATAGTGTTTTTATTGATTGGTCTCCAGTAGAAGCTGCATCTTCCTTCACTCAGAGTTGGCCCCAGAAAGACCTCTGACAAAATCACCTGTCTTGACCCAGGCTTCAGATCTTTGTCAAATACTTTCACCCATCTTTTCTAAAATGGACTTTCCCTTCATCATATTGTGGTCTATGTGGTAACCAATATTAAGTGGAAATTCTCAAGCAATCTTCAGGAGATAATCTTTCTCCTGGCACCTGGAAACATTTTTTTTAAACCCTGTTCTCTATATATAGCTCAAAGATGGACCAGACCATGTTTGTTAATATCAACTTACTGATCTTGTCTTTTCTGCCTTTCTGCTGGCTCCTTTTCAGGGACTGTGACAGGGTGCATAAACCCCACACTAGGACTGAAGGTGTTAAAGAGCAACTCTGGGCACAGATGACGCCATCCAGCGGCACCTGCAGAGCATGTTCCAGGTGCAGGTGGAGCACGAAAGAAACCCAGACTACTCAGAAGACGGCTCACCTGGTCAGGAGAAGGACCTGCCCTGGACGCTCATGAGGAGAGGCAATGCAGAAGCCTTCTCTGGGAAAAGAGGCACATACCTGCTGGGCCCAGACAGACTGAAGGTGCAGGTAGTTCCTTTTTCTATTAACTTTTCACAACAGACTGCAAAACTTGGACAACAGAATGTATGGCTGGAAGTGGCCCAGGGAGGGTAGTTTTAAGGCAAGACCCTTAGTAATCCTTACCAGGCACTAGGCCCAAGCCCGGTGGACTGGGAGGGTGCAGGCTCCTCTACCAACCCCTCAGCATTAAGGATCACCTGACCCCCTAACCACTAAGCAATGGTTCCAATGAGAACTGACCATCACATGGATGACCTTTAGCCTTTTTGTCTTATCATCCCCAATTTTGTCAAGGGCATAATTCCTGTCTGTGTCTAAAGTGAAAGGCTGTATACTTATTTTCCATCTTCACTCCTCTGCTGAAACTCTTCAACCACCTCCACATCCAACTCAACAGTGATCTCAACCTGCCATGCCACTTCCAAATTGTTACCCCATTCATGATGCTCACTTGGCTTTCTTGTGCTAGCACTTCAGCTATTTTAGTCAATCCAGAAAGGAAAACTGTATGTAATTCATACACACATCTCTCCAAAGCTTCATTAAGAAATATTGTACAAATTTGACATCAGACTGTCTTAGAGCCATCTTATGTCCAAGTACATGCCTCTTACTTCTACATACACCCTCTCTCTTGCTGGAACATGTCAATGTCTAGACACTTCACTATATTTTTCTCCCCAAGGTATTTACTGTACTCTATTTAGAGAACAGTTGAAACATCTCTGCATTAATTAAGGTTAAATAATCTACTCGCATAAAGACATTTTTCTCTGGAGGTATTGTAGTATCTGTGCACCTGGATTCCCATCTGTATCACACTGAAACTTTAACCCTAACAAAGTCAATATCATTATTAGTAAAACTATAATTGGTTTAGTGGCAACAGTGTGTTTGGTGCTGTACTGTATACAAAAATAGACAAACCCTTCCCCAAAAGTTTACTGTTTACAAGACAGACACATAAAATGTGCCTGGGAAAACCAGAAGTTCTTTTTATTTATTTATTTATTTGGGGGGGGGGGGGGAGGGGGAGGAGAAATGCAGGGAGCGGTGTTTGTTTCTGTTTGCTTTGTCTTTATACATTCTATTCTTGTGGGCCTCACAACAGAAGTGGAATTTTACAAAAGAATAAGCTGCCAGCAGACACCCTATAAGTGTCTGCTTGATTCTGAAACACACTTTCAAACTCCTTGTTCAGTGACAGCCCAGATTTTTTAATCTGCTGGACATAATACAAAGCTCATATTTTTTCCCAGGCAAGGATGGTTGCATGAGGTTATTTATCGGCAGACTGATCAGATTTTGATTGTGGGACATAAAAATGGATTCATGGAGCTCAATGAGATTTACAGTATATTTCAGTAATCAAGATGTGTGATGATCAGAGCCTGGATGTGAGGGTTTTTTTGTTGGGTTAGATGGAAAGGCTTTAATTTTTCCCATGCTTTTACTTCACTTTTTGGTTGAAGACTATTAGCTGCAACAAAAGATTTAGGGCAACAATTTTTAAAGTGCTTGAGTGATTTAGAAGCTTTCATCCAATTTTCAAAAGGAACTTAAGCAATTAGGAGCCTGAGGTCTGGTCTACACCTAAAACACCCCTGAGAGGCACAGTTAAGCCAGCCTAAGCCCCGATATGGACACCATTAGGCTGACAAAAGAATTCTTCCATCAATCTAGCTACCACCTTTAGAGAAGGTGGATTAACTTCAGCAGTGGAAAACCCCCTTTTTCCATTAAAGCAAGTGTCTACAGTACAGCACCAGCTGTACTGTTGTAGCATCTGTAGTGTAGACATGCCCTAAGTCTCACTTAAAGTCCCCGTAGGCCCTTTTGTAAATTATTCCTTAATTTAAAATTATTTTAAAATGTTTAAAATCCTGTATCAGAGTTTAATTATAGTTTGGTACAATCAGTACAATTACTGATCTTGTGTAAACAGATCAAGTTTGTTTGCTGCATTAACTAATATTAATTATACTTTACCTTACCTTCAGGTTCCTTCTGATATTCTTTTATAGACTGGTCTGTGAGAAATTAAAAAACCTACACAGTAGACTTTTGTTAAAACGGCACACAACATATTAATAATCCTAAATTCACCAAAAAAAATATTTTTTTAAATCACTCCTAGCACAGCAAATCATGCTTAATTGATTTATTTAGTCAGTTTGAAAAAATACATCATGGGAATCCCACAATTAAAACCAGGCTGAATTAATGTTTTAAATAAGCTAGCATTAGGACTTACTAGCTTTGGCCTGAAAAGAAAGTAACAATCACATTCTCCAAAAATCATTAAATTAAAGGATGTTACTTAAAGATGTAAAGCATCTGTTGAATGTGAGATCTTCAAGTTTTGTAAAGCTAAGCCATAATAAACAAAGACTTGACTCAGCTGGACAAAAAAAAAAAAAAAAAAGCAGTGTGCAGCTTGTACTTGCCTATTAATGAATAAAATACTATGTATGGGGTGAAAACCACAACTAAATTAGTAGGGAAAATAATATACTACAATAGTTAGTTCAGGGACTAAAAGTTGAAACTACTAGGATCTATTTCTATTTTGTTACTGACTTGTATCACCTGGGAAAAGCTACTTAATCTACCGTTGACTCAGTTTTCCCATCTAAAAAATTAGGATAATAATACAGCACTTTTCTATCATACGGGGTGTTCTGAGGTTTAATCAATGTTTGTAAAGTACTTTGAGCTCCAACTGCTGACTACTACTTCAGAAATGGCAAGAGATATTTAACAGATTCATAGGTTATAAGGCCAGAAGAGACCATATAACACAGGTCCTAGGACATCCCTGAATTAATTCCTGTTTGAATGACAAAATATCTTTTAGCAAAACATCCTAACTTGATATACAAATTGCCAGTGATGGAGAATACACTGCACCCATTAGTAATTTGTTCCAATGGATATACTCTCACTGTCAAAAATTGGCACTTTATTACTAGCTTAAATTTATCTAACTTTAATTTCCAAGCACTGGATCTTGTTATACCTTTGTTTGCTGGATTAAAAAACCTTCTATTATCAGATTTTAATACCTTATGAAAGTGACAAACGTGTAGTCACATTGCTTAATGCACTACTCAGATACTAGGATGATAAGTGCAGTATAGAAACCTATATAGAACAGAATAGAATCTTCTCTTTCTTAAACTAAACAGATTGGGTTCCTTGAGTCTATCATTATAATAAAGCATGTTTTCCAGTCTTTTAAATCATTCTCATGACTCTTCTTTGGACCCTCTCCAATTTTTCAACATCCTTCTTGAATTGAGAACACCAGAATTGGACACAATATTCTAATAGCAGTTGCACCTGTGCCAAATACAGAGGTAACAATCTTCCACTTCTAGTCTGTTTATACATCCAAGGACTACATTAACCCTTTTGGCCACAGTGTCGCACTGGGTGCTCATGTTCAGCTGATTATCCACCATTGACTCCAAATTCTTTTCAGAGTCTCTTCTTCCCAGAATAGAGTCCCCCGTTCAACAAATCTGGCCTACACAATTTTGTTCCTAGATGTATGACATTATGGTCTTATTAACACACACATTGTTTGTTTGCGCCCAATTTACAGAGTGACCCAGATCATTCTGCATCAGTGACCTGTTCTCTTCAATTGTATCTTCTGCAAACGTCATCAGTGATGATTTAATGTTTTTCTTCCAGGTAACTGAGAAAAATGTTAAATAACATAGGGCCAAAAACTGATACTTCCATGGACCCCACTAGAAACACCCTGACTAGGCAATAATTCCTTGCTTACAACTATATTCTGAGACCTATCAGTTAGCCATTTTTTAATCCATTTAATGTGTGCCATGTTGATTATGTATTGTTCTAGTTTCTTAATCAAAATATCATGCAACATAGAGGTCTAAGCTGTAGAGTTTCCTAGCTGTAGAAGCATTTCCAATATCAGATAAAAACATTAAACAAATACAACATAAAAATAATTGTTATTAGAATAAGAATATAAGATAATATTTCCTGGGCCAAAACCTTATGTGCCAAGATTCTGCACAAAGTTAATTTTTATGGCAGAGTTATAAATCTCTGAAAATAGGACTTCATGTTATTATTGAAAACACTGAGACAAAAAAAAACCCAAAACCAATAGCAGGGCACATGCACCACTAAAACACCTCTTCGTGTCTGAACTGGTTCTGTTGCTTTAACATACACTTCATTTTTGTATATATTTATCCCTCTGAAGCACAGGACAAGCATGCCTTTATACATCCCATAATAATTACCCTTTATGTTGCAGATGATTTAGAAAAACTATGCAGATGAAAACAATTCTTTATTTATGGTCTGATTTTCTTCTGATTGACTTCAGTGGGAACAGAAGTGACCCTTCATGGAATAAAAAGCATAATAAACTTTGATTGACAAAACGCACAAATTGACCAACATATTAAAACTTTCTTACTAATAGGACATATGAAATATAGTTTGCCAAGTATATGATGAGCTTATATCATAAACAATTCACAAAGAAAACAGAATAGGAAAAATTGTGTTTATGTTTTTCTAACAAAATTAATAATTGCTGCCTGCATCAATCGATGTGCAGGATTGGGGCCTCTGTTTTATTATTACTCACAAGGGAAAAAATGGTGGCTCATGTGCATCTGAAAACAGTAATAAAATGAGTCAGTAAATTTGTATAATTTGCCTCATCAGACGTCAGTGGTTCTTAGGAATCGATGACATTAACCAGTTCAACTGTATTTGGAAACGAGCACTTTCTTACATATTTATCTATGATGAATAGTAGTTTGTTTGTAGTTTAACATAATTTCTCCTTTAGAACACGATATTGGGCGCATATATTATTGTTGATTATACTGAAGTCCAAAGGATTTTGTGGTGGAAGTGAGGAGTCTCAATGCTTTTGAGCAGTATGGTATTTGGGTGTTACAGAATATGAATAAAGATTGCCTTTATTTAGGATTTCCTTGATTTTTAGTGATTGCACTGATTTAGTTCACACTTGAGCAACTTTAACTCTAAATTAACTAAGTTTTTTGTTTGGAGGACATTAACTGTGGATTAGGCTAATTTTAAATAAACTTTCGGAAGAAAGGTAACATCTTAAAAGGGCCGCATAAACAGTTTGCGACTGTTATACTTTCCAAACACAGAAAGCAACCTTACATCTTCAGTCTGAATGTCTTCTGTTACATTAAGATAAACAACAAAACAAAAAGAACCAAAGTAAAGCTCCCAGAAAGAAGCAGCACATTTCCTGTCTGTGACATTCTATCACTACTCTGCCTCATAAAATAGTAGTTGCCCCAACTGACAGGCAGATTATTGAAAGTTTAAAGATGCATTTCAGAGAAAATAAAGTAACAAAAGTTACATTATTACATACACTACACAGTTTACTTTATTATTTAAAAACCATCAACAACATTTCTGAATTAACACTAGGAAGGAGGCTTCATTTTGTTTCTCCATTTTATTTTGGGGGAAACCGTGAACACTGCCAGAACCACAGCTTTGCCATACTGTCATGAAATTTAGCAGCCCAGGCACCAAATGATTAACTATCGTTTTCCATTATGTTAATAATAATGGAGGAACAATATTTTACTGGTCAATTAAAACAAAAAGCAAATTAACAAAAAAACTATTTGCCCAGACAAATAAGACGGAAGAATTTTGTAAGGTTGGAATAACCATTATCACAGCAAAACTATTTGGCATAGATAAATTCTATACTACAACCTCTTATAAAGCTGAATCTTTATAAGATTTGTATATATTTATTTACATATTTATTTATATTTTGTGTATATTTATATCTTATAAAGCTGAATCTTTATAAGTTCTCATTTCATTGAATCAGATCCACATTTTAGATTCTACATTTGGAAGAAATTATCTGACTTTCTACAAAGCAATGTACAATAGGATTTGCACACTTGAATTTGCTAGCATTACTTATTATATTCCGCCCATTCTTTTCAGAAAAATAAAATAAAGTCAACTAGCACTCATTTGGACATTATTACAACATTTACATCAATTATTTTTATACAAATTACATTAATTTACACAAACACGCACAAACACACAAGAGTTTTGAGGAAAGGACAGATGAGGCAGTTACTTACCTATAACTGGAAGTTGTTTGAGATGTGGTCCCTATCTGTAGTTCACTGAGGGTTATGTGCACACACCAGATGCCCAGAGCCAGAGCTTTTTCAAAAGCAGTAACGTCTGTTGGTCTGCACATGTGCCCTTGCACTGTCTTGTGGTTTCACCAGGGCGATAAAGGGCAGGGCGGATCAACCATCTTCAATTCCTTCTTCACTGCAGAGTTACCAGATCCGCAAGCAGAGGGGAAGGAGAGTGAGGGATTGGAATACATATAGGGACCACACATCTTAAAGAACTTCAAGTTATAGGTAAGCAACCTCCCCTTCTTCTTCGAGTTAGGGGACTACAATAGGGACTGAGGGTGATTAACAAGCAGTACCTAGATAGGAGGAAAATGATGGAACCGTGGAAAGACGGACAGCTGTACTAAACGAGGCATCCGCTGGAAAATCATGCACTAACGCATAATGAGAAGAAAAGGTGCATACCAAACTCCACATGGCTGCCTTACATATGTCTGCAAGGGGCACACTGTGGAGCATGGTGGTAGTTGATGCTTGCACTCTTGTGGAATGGGCCTGTATCCCACTTGGTGGGGACCATCCTGATAACTGGTAGCAGAGTGTAATGCAGCCCGAGACCCACTTCGAGATTCTTGGGTGGAGATGGCCTGCCTTTTAATTCTCTCCACTATGGCAAAAAACAGTCTGGGAAATTTCTGGAATGGCTTTTCAATGGGTGTGGAACATGGATGCTGTTGTTTAGCCTGCTTTGTAGTAGCCTGAATCACCAGGGAATTTGGTGGAGGATGTGACAACAGAAACTCAGACCCCTTGCAGGAAACATAGTATCTCTTTTCTGCCCCTTTCGGGGTGGGGGGACACAAGGTGGGGTATGCCACATCGTGCATGCTAGTTGTAGAATGGCATTGCTGATCAGCAGGGCCACCCTGGCCAGTACCGTTGCATGCAAAATGTCTAGTAGCTGGGTTCTGTCTTGCGCCTCTTCCAAAGGGATCTGAAGAGCATTAGCTATCCTTGGTAGCAGCTCTTGAAACTGAAGATAGTTGTCTGGAGGAGAGGAGGGTGTCGCCATCACAGCCGCATCCAGGGACGACAAGGGAAACCTCTCCAGATCCATCGGTACTGCCAGGACTGGGCTGATCGGTGCATTATCTAGCCCCAGTTCCAAATGTCTACTCCACGAAGGATGGCATGGTGAAACAGGGGAGTCTTTCCATGTTGAATGAGACAGGTTTGAAGGCAGATATTGGGGCCATGAGCTCCAATATGACCATCCTGGTTGATCCTATTGTTGCAGCAGTGGTGCCCAAGGAGTCGAGTACCACTTGATGATTACCTGTTCTATTTATTCCCTGCGAAGCACCTGGTATTGGCCACTGTCAGATGACAAGATATTGGGCTAGATGACCCATTGGTGTGATCCAGTATGGCCATTCTTATGTTCTTACCAGTGACCACTGGGCTGAGGTAAGCAATGGTGCCATTGAGACTCTCTGATAGTCATATCTTAGGAAAGGAAGCAGTGACCCATGCGTAACAGCTGGATCCTCAGATGCATAATCCAATACCCAGACCCAGGTGCTTGGGGAGGAGGGGATTGTTTGGTGGGAAACTGGAAGCGATGCCTAAAGTCCTTAATTGTACAGAACTTTCAGAAACAAGAAAATTACTATAAAAACAGCAAAAAATCTTGACTATATACAGTACCCAAAACTAGGTGCTATGGGAAGTGTTGGGGGTGGAGGTTAGAGATAGTTTGGCAGGAAACCACTGAAGTGGAGTTTCCATCCCTTAAATCTCTTCAGAACTTCTAAAAACAAGTAAACTACTACATAAAAGCTGCAAGAATCCTGACTATGTACAAAAATAAAAATAAAAATTCTGAAAAGTTTGGAAAATGTGTCACCAAGGACGAGAGGACAGCAGAAGCTCCAACTCGGACCATGCAGCAATGAGAAGTAAATAAAATGCAGTCAGTCTGCCCCACACTTTATCACCTGGGGCAAAACCGCAAGACTGGAAGGGCACATGCACAGATTGACAGATATTACTATTTGAAAAAGCTCCGGCTTTGGGTGCGTGTGCATAATCTTCAGTGAAATACAATAGGGACTATCACTCAAAGAAGAAATTGAGAGGATGATAATGCAAATTTCTCCAAATCCAATCCATTTATGTTATAGATTAAAAAAAATGTAAGGCCACAATAAATAAATAAAATAAAATAAAAAAGTAGGTATTATATAATGTTTTATATCCAAGGATCTCAAAGCCCTTTACAAAGGATTTTA
Organism: Emydura macquarii macquarii; assembly: GCF_026122565.2. Lineage (NCBI taxonomy): Eukaryota > Metazoa > Chordata > Testudines > Chelidae > Emydura > Emydura macquarii. The sequence goes on along the minus strand of NW_027132813.1, from coordinate 6,159,045 downwards.
AATGTTGTTTTCCCATTTTACAGATGGGAAACGGACAGAGGTTAAAGTGACTTTTCTAAAGTCACACAAGGTGAAATTCTTTGAGGACTCTGGAGGGACTTATATGGTATACTAGTGACAACCTGCAGCTTTGCCGCTTAAATTTATGGTTTTATGTTAAGTATGAGTGAGGGTGAGCCTGAGGTTATGCTGGGAGATGTGTGCTGATTTGTGAGGGTGGCAAAGGTAGGGTATGTACTGAGATGAGAGGCTGTGTGTGTCTGGGGTTATTGTGTGCGCTGATTGTGTTGTAGTGTGGGTGACTGCACTGACGTGTGAACTGTTGCAAGATTTGTGTTTATCTGTGAGGATGACAAATAAGGGGCATGTTCTGCATCGATGAGTTGAGTGTTCTGGTTGTGTTAATTTGTGTCTGGAGGCTTGTGCTGAAGGATTTTGTGTTGATTTGTGTGTGGGTTGTGCTGGAAGATTTTTGCTGATTTTGTGTTGGTCTCTTTGTGTCTGGGGGCTGTGTTGTGGAGTTTGTGTTGAGTTGTAGAGGTGGTGAATCAACCCTTGAAGAACTGTGGCATTTGGGCCAAGTAATCCATCATCTGGTGTAGTCTCCCTCATATCACTGATTCATAACAACCAATGAAATTGTTACATGCAAATTAGCTTTACAGCTAGCGTGACTGGTTGAGATACCTTTGGTATCACAATGGTCTAGGACAGTTTGCATAAATATGTATGTGCCTTACTGTTTTATTAACATAAAACCATTGGTAGTATGTAAGTATGAGTGAGGGTGGGTGAGTGTGTGTTGTGCTGGGACAGTTGTGTTGATTTGTGTGTAGGTTGTTTTGTGCTGAGAGCTTTCTGTGGATTTGTGCAGGTGGAGAACAAGGGGCGTGTGCTGCAGTGAGGGTACAAGTGTATTTGGGATTATGGTGTGTACTTGTGTTGCTGTATGGGTAGTTTCGAAGAACTGTGGCTGTTCATAGAATCATAGAAGATTAGGGTTGGAAGGTACTTCAGGAGGTTATCTAGTCCAAACCACTGCTCAAAGCAGGACCAACCCTAACTAAATCATCCTAGCCAGGTTTTTGTCAAGCCGGACATAAAAAACCTCTAAGGATGGAGTTAGGCAAATAGTCTGCCATCTGTGCAGTCTCCCTCACACAATCAGCTAAACGGCTGCATGAAAATTAGCTGCAGAGTAGGGTGATATTAGTTGAATTAACTCTGATATCATAGTGGTCTAGGACCCTTAGGACCCTTACTGTTGCCGGAGTGTAATTTGTACAATCAAAACAGATAAGAACTTAAAAATTGGATGGTAACAGACTGTGAATCCCAGTGATGATTAAACCTGGTGATATTATGAACAAAAAAGAGCCCTCAACCATGCCTGTAGCTTTTTCCAGCACTTCACACTGACTCAATAGACATTCTAGGCTTCAGAGTGACACACAGTCTTTTATATAAATAGAACAGATAAGACTAGAGCTGGCTGGGCCCTTTACAAAGGCATGAATTTCATCAACAATGAACCAATGGCAGAAATGAAGTTGATGGCTGTCCTTCAGCAGCAAGTTAAAAGATCTAAACATGAATGCTATGTTTTTTTAGATAACGTAAGAAACATCCACATTCCCGAAGTCTTATATAAATTTCTTAAACACAGTACACTGACTTATGTTGTATATTACCTGTGCAGGGGAGACATACTATGCCTGGTATCCTTATTTAGTGCTTTTGCTTGATACAGGAAGATTTGTGAATAAAGAAAATTGTTAGTACTGATAATTTTAACAAGAATAGAAAAATCTCCACTGAATATAACTGAAATAGAAGTGCACTGAACAACTTAATGGTGGCTTTTCACTTTCACATCTTTTCCATGAGATTGAATGACTTGCATGGTTTCTCACAACAAAATGTATCAGTTTCACATAATACTATTTGGTTGTTGCTGTTTTTTATCTAAATTCCCTTGAATCTCTCCTAAGCCCCACAGGAAAATAGGCCACAAATAGATATTTACTGCAACACTTATATCTCCACAAAAACAATACAGAATAGGAAAGACACAAAAAAGGCCACTCTTCTTAAAATACAAAAGTAAATTCTAAGGAATACATATTTTTTAAAAAATGCTAGATTTTGATAGGAGGCTTATTTTTCTGCATTTTACATGTAAGCTTCAGCTACCTAATCACTGATAGATCTGAGTTACAAGAACAGAATAAGATGAAGGCTAGACTAGGTACTTTAGAGGAAGATATTTTTAAAATTTCAACATGTCACTAAAAATGCCCTTTCTATTTCAATAAAGTTCTTGCAGTTACTTTTTAAAATTTCAGTTTTATATGTAAGCATGGGTTGTTAATAAAATAGTAGTTAGTTATTAGCTAGAAAGTATATGACTCGTACTGTTGCTTCACCCGTCAACAAAGTTGTTCTCAGACATATTATTCCTTCATGCACTGCCTGAAAGGAAATATTTCTCTGCAATAAAAATTCTTTCTGTATTTTTTACTCCCTTCCAGCTCATGCAAAACAGGAAGGCATAGTACATATCCTTTTATGGTTAAAAAAGATCCAGACCAAGGTTGTTAATGTTCTTGGACAAGTGATGCCCACAATATTACCACAACACTTTCTTGACTTAACACTCTCTGAAGAGGAAGATGATGCTTTGTATGCTCTAGGCCTAATAGATTTGTTAGGAAGATATATCTTGACAGACTTGCTTACCAGAATAAGGTCATTGATTAATCAGGCAGGGAGTCCATTAGAATCATGGAATTAATGTATTTGAAGACGTTTACTTAAAAGGACATTGTCAAGGTATTTTAAACAATTTTTAAAAATATTTTTCTCTCACTCAGTGTTGATAACTTTCTTACTGCAGAATTCTTTTAGACTTCACTATATCTACAAACTGGTCTGTAATTCAGGTAGGATGACCAAATGTCCTGATTTTATAGGGACAGTCCAATATTCAGGGCTTTTTCTTATATAGGTTCCTATTATCCTTTACCCCCTGTCCCGGCTTTTCACATTTGCTATCTGGTCACCCTAAATTCAGGGTTGCTCAAATTGCAAAGGGCTGTTCATTTTGATTATTATCTTTTCAATAAACAAATAGAATACAGAAGCATTTTGAGAACTCTCTTTTCTCTATGTAATAATTACATAAGACAGTGCAAAGACATCCAAGTGTGCAAGAGATAGACAGGTAAATACTGAGACCTGTGCCTTTAAAGCTTTGAACACTACTATATCTCTGCATGCATCAAATTTACAAAAGTTCTATTAAACAATGAGAAAAGGCTTTTCTGACTTAAAAAAATATTCTGAAAGAATCACGGAAGTTAAAGATGAAAGGACCTACAACAGTAGGTCAGACAATCCATTTCCTTGATAATTCAATTTCACACAGCACATTTTCTAACATTTTGTCCTGTCTACTTATAAATATCCCAAGTGATTGTGCTTCCCAAGACTTCCCTGAGACCACCCCACAATATAACAGAGCTCTGGTAAAGTTTTTCCACAGTGCTCAGCCTAATTTTCTGTGCATATACACTTGATTTGATTTAAACCTATTTAATATAAATTTAGCTTGCAGCAGTAAGTTTACAAGAAAGCTAAAGCAATGTAACCAGTTTTCAAGCAATATAAGTGTTGCACTGTTGCACACAGACTTTTGCACCAGTTTCAATAAACACATTATTAAACCTGTTTTAGTTAAATCAGTGCGGCTTCTGTGTGTAAAGAAGGGCTCTGTCCTTAGTGTTTACACTCTTCAAATATTTTAAATTAAAAGTTTATTTAAATGTTTTTAAATTATATAAATATACAATTTTTTAAAAAACAAACCATAAATCTGTGTTTGTCAGAAGACTGCGATTACTCCTTGCCCAACAAAATGACTCCTCTCAAAATACAGCCCAAAACCACATTAACCCTTTCTATGGCATATTGGAAACTCACAGTGTGGATTAATTTAAAATCAAAGCAATTTAAATCACCAATTTTAATCATGGTTTAAATCAGCAAGCAGGAAATCTTGTTTTAAATAATCGATTTCAATGGTGTTTTGCATTTGTACTTTCTAGTTGTTTTCCTAAAGAAAGGTTGATTCTAACTGGTTGGTAACCACTAAACATGTTGAATTGCAACCAAATATAGCCTTTACACTAGATTTGGTGATTCATTTTGCTAACCAGGAGAATACACTAAATCAATACACCTTTATTTAAGCAATAATATATCTTAACTTACATATATTCAGATTCTTAACTTTTTACATTTTTTTTATGTTAGAAATAGTGAATTATGCATTTGTATATACTAGATGATACTTTTTTTTTTTTACTTGTGATCTGTGCCAAGCAATATTTGGATGGAAATTCAAAGTCAATTAAAAATGCACAAAAACAGACTTAAAAAAAACCAAAAACACTACCTTAAAATGTGCTGGATAGATAAGGGCGAAAAAGTTTATTATAAAGTTTACCAAAACATGTCACATTTAAAAATAACTGATTTATTAAACAAAGGAAATATGATCTGTAGTTAGTGAATTGAACTGATTGTTTCTGGTCACGATGTGCTTCAAGATTTTAGAATTAGTAAATCTCATCCTCTCAGACCAAGTTTTTATTCATAGATTTGAAAGGCCTAACAAGCTTTCCTGCTTTTTTCAACTGACAATTGGTTTCTAAACTTTGAATTAGCTAGTCATTGAACTGAACTAGTTGAATAAATTGAAATGAAAAAAATATTCTCTCTGCACCTGCAGAAGAGGCTACTACTGTCAAAAGCTATATTGGGTACAACACATTCCGGTTCCAGATGCCTAGCCAGTGACTTCCACTAGCTCAGTGGTCTGCCTTTCTTTAAAAATTGGCAGCAAATATATACTGCTTCATATTATTTTTTGTATTTAATTTAAATGATTTTAATAGATGATAATATGGCCATCCAACATCTTGACAGATGAAAAGAAACACAACAAAGTCAGTCAGTCACTGGTGTTTGGCAACAGTGTGGGAGAAGAGCCCCATCCGCAAGTAGCAGACCCTCCCACAGTGCTACAGGTCCATTCGCCAGATGGAGGTTGGAGCACACTCTGCTTCTTGACTTGCCTATGAGCCTGAGCCAGGGCTTTCTGATGACTCTCTGCAATGACTGCACCAGCCTTGACCTGGCTTCTCCAGAATGAGTGGTTGTGGGCAGGGCTCTCCCAGTTGTCAGTGGGAATTCTAAATTTCTTGAGATCCTGCTTGACCTTGTCACCTTATCGGAGCTTTGGACTTCCTCTGCATCGCGGGTAGTTCTTGAGTTGGCCATAGAGCACAAACTTCAGCAGACAATCTTGAGGAATGCACTCCACATGTTCCGGCCAGCAAAGCCTCTGAGCATCCAGCATAATCTGCATAGACTGTAGGCCAGTTCTCTCAAGGATCTCGTTGTTAGTGTTCCGTGGTCCTAAGTGACTCCAAGGATTTTTCTGAGACAGCGAAGGTGAAAACTGTTCAATCTCCGCTGCTGTTTGGAGTACATGGCCCAGCTTTCATAGTGGTAAAGGAGGGTACTGAAGACACAAGCCTGATAAATGGACATCTTTGTATTCAGGGTTAGCAGCTTGTTGTTCCAGACACGTGAGGTAAGTTTACCAAAGGTGACAGAGGCTTTGCTGATTTTTGCATCAAGTTCTGTATCAAGGCTAAGTGAGCTGGTCAAAAATGAGCCAAAAAAGCAGACATGATCTACAGTGTCCAGAGTTTCATTATTGACATAGACTTTAGGTAGGATGTTAGTGCCCTGTGACACGATAACTGTTTTCTTAATACATGTTTTCTTAATCACGCCGAGCTTGATACATGCATCAGAGAAGTTATTTAATTCATCTGCAATTCATCAAGTGAATTAGAGGCGAAGGCAGCGTCATCTGCGAAGAGCAGATCCCGAATAGCGAGCTGGGTTTAGTGAGCCTTTTGTTCTGAAATCACGTAATGTTAAACAAGCTGCCATCCATCCTAATAAGTTTAATACAAGTTACCAATTCTAAATTTGATTTTAAATAGATTTATTTTTAAAAATACCCAGTATTTAATTTAAATAAAAATATTTTTTTTCATTTTTAAAAAAATCATTAATTTTTATTCACTATGGAAACTCATGTTTAATTTCCTGTCTGTTCTCATCCCTGAGGCTCTATCATCACCACCAATTTCCAGATTTTAGATTGTTTTCTGGCTTTCATTCTTCCAAGTTGAATCTCTCAAAAAAATTTTTCTTATTATGATTCTAATCTTTTTAGGTTCCTACTATTTCACTTTCCTCACATAAAGGTTTTTTTAAAAAAAGATTATTTCCCTGAATTGATGACAACTGCATCAAAATAACTACAGGAATGTTACAAATAATAAAGAAGCAGAGTAAAGATAGTACTGCCTGTGATGGACCATGCAGCTGGTGGGTAATATATAAAGGCAAATTGCTTTAATACTTCATTCTACATGGATATACCCTTCTAAATATGATCTGTCATCATTATTGAGGTCAATACTCTGGTCTGCAACTTAATCACAAAGTTTTCAGGAACTAATTAGGCATTTATTATAAATAAAAAAATAAAAAATTAAATGTGCCCAATGCTTGTTAAATAGCTGCTGCATTATAACACTACCACAAAAATACCTATACTGTTTGTGACTAAACAATGGTAGTGCTCCTCCTGAAACATTTGCTATTATGATCAGAAGAAGTGTAACTTTACAGACACATTTACTTCATTTTATTTTTAGGGGAGCTGATAAAAGATTCAGTTTCAAATTTTCACATTACTGGTTTCAAACTCCTCCAGATACATTGGAGAATTCACATGAGACATGGTTGTGTTCAGTCCAATAACTTGCACTGTTTCTTTAAGGAGACCATATTTTAATCCCCCTATTTTGAAATATCAAGTCAACAATGGGTTTAGGTTTTAAACATGTCAAAAGTTCAGCCCCTACTCTAAGTTTTAAATTGTCACGTCTTAAGTGAGTTCTTTATGTAAGATAAACAACTTTTCTGATCAGTACCTCTTCTGAAGTCTGTAGTCAAGGATAATTACAATATGGAACAAAAGCCAAAGTTTACTGAAATTTTAACAGCATTTTACACATACTGTAAAATATATACATTAATATAACATATAAATGAATAAACAAAGAACTACAGTTCTACCTCAGAGTGTATCATAAGTTTTCCATTTAAAGACAAAACTCAAAACTGTGGTGTAAAAGAAGATATTCAAATAAATATTTTAGCTTGAGTTTAGCTATTTTAAACCCAGAAAGCGCTGGCAATCAGAAGGTCTGGGTTCTCTTCCTTGCTCTGCCACTGATTGTCTGTGTGACTGAGAAAGTCACTAAACTTTTCTCATGCCTCAGTTTCTCCATCAGTGAAATAGAGATATTATTTTTGCAACTCACAGGTCTGTGAAGCATGATTAATCTTTACTGTGCTTTGAGATACTTGGATGGAAGGTGCTATAAAAGTGCTAAGTATTATTTTTGAAATGTTAAGTGCATTTAATATACTCTATTTCAGCAAGTCATACCATGCCACATTAAGAATCTCATCCTGAACACTAATGAGTACTTGCAACTATCACTGGAGTCAATGGAAGCTGGGGGTATGCTAGCCTTCTTAAAATCAGGATCTAAATGATCCCGAATAGAGCTTGTGGGAAATTTTTCATTGGAATGATTTTCCAAAGAAAAATACTGATTTTCCATAAGGAAAATCAAAGTGATAGCTACCCAAGTGCCTGCCCCGACTCTCTACCTCCCAGCCTCTCTCCTCCACCTCTGGGACCCAGAATGGCAGAGAGCTTTGGTAGCTCAGCCTCACTGCCAACTCCAGGAGTCAGAAAAGCAGACCGCTAGAAAGCTCAGCCTCCCTACCAGCTCTGGGTCCATAGAACCACAAAGCCAGAGTGACAAGTCTCCCTGCCTGTCCTCAGCGTCAGGTCCAGATATGCTGAGCACCCAGTCAGGCAGAAAGTGAAACTTGACAAGAGCCTTCCAGGCAGCCAGCAGAAAAATTCCATTTAGGGTATTCTGAAACAATTTTTTTCTTGAAATCCCCTTCTGGGAAAAAAAATTGCAGTTTTGACATTTTGCCCCAGTTCAGGACAAAATATTTTTCAAAAATGCAAAATTTTCCCCAAGAAAGGATTTCAATTTTCTGGCCAGCACTAGTTCTGAATATTTAAAAAAATAAAAGGGTAAAATTTTGGGCTGCATTTTTAAAAACACCAATTTTAATTGTTTGCATAACATATTTGGGTAACAGAATAGGCATATCCCACCAGAAAGTCTGGAGCAGGAAAGCTAATATACGTATCAGCTGATTCAGCCACGGTTTTCTAAATTATTGGGCCAAGTCCTGTGAGATACTAAGAGACCTCAATACTCACGCAAACCAATGGAATTAAGGACACTCAAGACCACAAAATTCTCAGCTTAAAGCACCACAATCAGTGGAAGAAGTGGTCCACATAAAAAAACTGAAGGGCTTGTCTACACAAGGAAGCTATTCTGAAATAAGCAAGGGTGTGAATTTAAAGCACAACAACTCTTTTGCACTAGCTCCCCATAAGGATTAAGCTAAACCCCTCATACAGGCACTCAGTGTGGGACAGAAGTATCCACATGGGGAGCATACAAGAATTAATGCAGAATGGCTATTCTAGGCTATATCCCACATAGAGAAACCTTAAGTAGAAACAAAATTCTGAAACCAGACACTTCCCTCTTGGACTAAAGTTGTACACATTTTCCCTGGACACAAAAACAAGCTAAAAAGTACTGGTTAAAATTGGTCTACTAAGTAGTAGTTAATTCCAGCTGCTGTATATCTGTGTGATTGCAATTATTTGGAAAGAGATGGGAGAGGAACTGGATGAACTCGAAAGACCTGCATTCAATTCCCAGCTCTGCCACAGAATTCCCTGTGTGATTTTGTGCAAGCTGCAATCTCTCTGTGCCTCAGTTCCCCTTCTGTAAACAGGACATAATACTTCCCTACCTTACAGAAGTGTTGTGAGGGATAAATTAATTAATACTTGTGAGATGCTCAAAATATATGATGATGGGGGCCATATGAGTAGATGGAGACACAGACATATAAAAATGGAATGACCGGGGGGGGGCGGCGGCGGCGGCAAAGAGACTTCCGTATAAATTGCCCAACACTTGGTAATTTTATAACAGAGTAGACAAATGACAATTAAACAAGCTTTATTATTTACAAAAGCCCTTAGTCTGGTTGAAATGAGTTGGAATTAATGATTTTATCTAGGACATTATAAATGCTAAAGCAGTGAAAATACTCATTTGGAACTAACTTCTCTATTCTTTGTTAACAAACTTACTGTCCTTAGGGCTCTTGTAGCTGATGATTTATGTAACATCAGAAAGACATCAGTCAGCTAAGACGATTCTTCACATCTGTCTAGCATTTTTCATAACACTTAAACATTTTTCAATACAACAGAGGAAATCTGCTGGCTCAAAAAATACAAACTGATTTAAGATATATAGAAATAAAAGTGGGGGAGAGGGAGACATTATTTGCAGCAATTCTTGCTGTGATGAGCATTAACCTACAAATCAGTAAGACTGGTGGTAAGCACAACAGTTTTATTGGTTTAACTTTACTCTTCTACCTGCAGGTACAGTGCTATCTGCACTACACAGATATATTTAAAAACATAAGAATTTATGCATTAGAAAGTTCATTGTGAAACTGGGAACCAATGTTATTTCAGGAGCATCCAAATTTTGCCCACATGAGGGCTGCACTGGCAAATTGTCAAGAGCCGGGGGATGGGAGGGGTGAACCTAACTACACAAAATGAAACAGATTGACGCCATTCTCATCTTTCACATGGATATGCATCTTGCAGAGGCTATGGGTCCCAACATATGACAGAAATACAGGTTCCAGCATGAAAAGGTTTAGTGGTTAAAGTCAAAGTGTAAGAATCAAGAGCTCAGATTCCATTTGTCTCTTCCACAGACTTGCTATGACATGCTGGACCAGTTAGTTCTCTATCTTATTTACCCCATCTGTAAACCCCTTCCTCAGAGGGATACTGGGAAACAGTTCATGTGTGCAAATACTTTCATATCCTCAGATGGAAGATGTTATAGAACTGCAAAGCTTTATGTAGCTTTGTAGGAAAGGAGCACCATATTTCTTTGGTGGGAGTTAATGGAGACATCATTGCTTTGCAAACTTTTGGGGATATGGACCCAAACAGCATAACATACTGGGCTAGTTATCTTTGTTTTTTATTCTGTAGTATTGTAAGTTACAAATTTTCTAGGTCAATTACATAAAAACAAAACTCTTAAAACAAGTTTTAGTCTTAAACTTCTATATCTATGAAACTAAATCAAAGTTAAGTAGGATAAAATATTTCCCAGTTACTTTTTAAACAACAATTGAAAAACAAAACATGCACTAGACTGCCAGTCACAAGGGAAAACGTATCTCATCTCTTTAACCGTACAACAAAAGTTACCAGTCCAAATGACAGGAACAAAACAAGAAAGATGAAGAATAATGTAGAATCAACAATCACATGTGAACTTTTCTCATGTTAATACTGCTTTTATCTCAAAAGAGATTGGTGCTTTCAGACTGTAGGTGACTAACAACCTTTAGTTATAGTAAGCACTGTACCACTACTACATCTATATGCCTTACGATGTGTTATGACATTTTCATATGTAGAAGTACTTCAGTGCCACAAAAGCTGAGATGCTGCAGTGCTTGTTCAGGCCCCACTCCAACCCAATGGAGGCAATGGAAAGACACCCACTAACTTTAAGGGGCTCTGATCAGCTCTTCGCTATCTAGTGATAGGGTGAGATGGCTCCTCTAATAAAAGAGGCCCTGCTAGTGGATGGGCTTACAATGTCTTTTCTGCAATTTTTGAAAGGCTATATTATCTAAAAGCAGGGTAATTAATTCATTTGGAATGTAAAGCAAATGTGCAATAAAAAAATTCAAGTAGTTAGTTCTATTTTCAGGCCATCGTATACTGCTTGTTTTGTGCAATATGATTGGACAAGAAGCGGGGCAGAGGGGAGGCACTATATGTAATAACCCGCAATTATTTTTATGGCGACTGCATTCCAATCTTCTTACCCAATATATAGAGCACTAATGTACAGCAATGGCACAAATTACATATTCTAACAGGGTAGTAAATCTGAATCAAGTCACGCAATGTAATGTGTTTGTGAACTCTCCCACCTGATGTGACAAAGCTTATTAAAATACAAAATCTACTCTGCTTAGCTTCTTATTTTTCTTAGTCTATAAAAAAACAAAAAGAAAAAAAATTCCAAACAAAAATCCTATCACAGCTCATTTCAGAATACCAAAGTAGAATTTCTATCAGACAGTGGGAAAATCCAAACTAAAATAATGTGGATACAATTAGATCTTTGGTATCATATAACTGCAGAACTAGATGATTCTTTTCCCCACTGTTACAATTATAAAAACAAAATAAAAATAGATGTCATTAGGAATTTAGTTGATTATGACTATGAAGGATTATGATTCATATGAAAATCATAACCTATAAAAATCATCAAATGTTCAGGATGAGCTCTTCCAGTGACAGATCTCATCAAGAAAATCTGCCAATAAAATACAGACAAAGCTGGTTAAAAAAAAATCCTGTTGACTTTCAGCATATGGAGTTCAGGTGCTCCTGACACATATTTTGCATGTTTTTAGCTTCTGACTACTAAAAACAATTAGGTTGATGTGAAAAGGCTGGAGCTAATAAGATTTGGCAAGCATCAAGGGAATAGCACAGATTTTTTTTGTATGAAATTTAATAAAAATGTTCTGTGCATGGAACACCTTTACCTCAATATTTATTATTGTTTCACCTGCCTTGAAATGAGGACTACAAATAGTTGGATAAATGGACTAAAATGCTGACTAGCTCCACTGGAGCTTCTGTGTTGGGAGAGTGCAGTGAATTGAGGTGTTGATGTATAGGCAGGTCCGGAGTGGCCAGGAAGCCTTTCTGAATCCATGTGGCAACACTACAGGCCAATGGAAAACATGCCAGCAGTTCAAATCGGAGGCCATTTGTGATGTTTCAAACAGCGACGTGATCAAAGATCCAATTAAAGCAGTCCCAGGAGTATGCCTATCCCATAGGCAGTGGACTGCATTTAACTGAATTCAGACAATGCACGGAAGGTGTGGATATCTTCTCCACAAATGAAAAAGCAAAGAATCACCAAATTGAGACTGTGGTGAGGTACAAACTATGTGACACATCACAGACAATTGTCTCATTCACACTTACAGTGGTGGCATGAGGGGGATCCTCCTAGCTACCCCAGAAGCATTAGAATGGCTTTCGAATCTCAAGATTCAATTATACTCTCAGCCCACTGCTTTTCAAATGTAATACAAAAGAAGACTGTAGCTTCGGTAAATGCCTATGGATTTTCTATTCAAAATGCTATTTGAATACATACTAAAGCAAGTGTCTTAGTGAATTGTGGTCTGTGCCCTTACATCTTTTCAAGCTACTGCCTACTATAGGGGTTATTCTTCCTTTTTTCTCCAGTGACAGACACATATCAGAATCATAGGACCCCATATTACACTGTGATGGTTTCAGTCTTCTCTGTTCTAATACAAAGAGAGAAAATCTAAAAGTTAGGCACAGTACTGAAAACTACATTTTATTTGTCCAACCATGGAGAATAGCAAATTCAGCAGAATTTCCAGAAATCTCTTAGGAACAATTCTCTAAAGCCGGAAAAACATTGTGATTATGAACAAGGTCAACATGATCATCTGACATCTTCAATGACCAAAATATTGGCTCTTAAATAGTCTCTTCTTATATGTCATCTTTGCAGGTTACCTTGGTCTACAGGAGAAATGCAGAGGTTTGGAATTTGGATTGCAATAGTAGTTATCGCATTCTGAGTGCAACTATCAATAGCATAATTTTTTTTTTAAGATCTTACACTTTCATGGTGGTGGTGGTCATATACCACTCTAACTAAAAGGTAATACTAAGAAAACTTACAATTTATATACCACATCATCATTTGAACTATCTGGAGAACTAAACCTTTATGGCCAGAAAAAGTTGCCTTACCACCACCACCCGTACTTTCTTGATTCTGCAGGTCCTCCAAATGCCAGAGAAGTGTTTCAAGATGCGCACAGTCTGAACACTTTATAGTGCACAATCATTTTACATGCCCACAATCACTACGCAGGCATGCCTGCTTGGATTGTGTGTGCTCTTGGCACTACAAATCTGCACAATTAAATATGCAAGACACTTCTATGCTGGCCAGAATACTAGTAAAAGTTAATATTTTTGTGGAAAATGTGAAGACGGCCTGAATTTGTTTGCACAATTTTGGCTTGTATTCACCACCAAGTGGGAACTGTTCTTTGGAAGACCTTTAGTGGCAAGAGATATCAGTGGGGTTTCCTCCTGGTGAATGCATTTGTCAGATACAAGTTTAATTTCTTTTCAGATCTTCTGAATGATTTAATTCATGGACTTCAAGTAATGCAAAATGTTGTATTTTTAATTTTGCCAGTTCTAACATGTTTTGGCATATTTTCTGATCTAAAATCTCTTTTATAGTTCCTATTATAACTCTGAATATAATATGAAGGATTTTATTTAGTTTGTTGGGTTTTTTTTTTTAAACTTATTTACAAAACCCTAAATAGAAGAAATCCAGAAAATCTTTTTGACATTTTAATACTCTCTGTTCCAAATCACTTACTTACTGGTATAGTAGGTAATCTATTTATTACATTATATAGCCTTAATATACCAATTTTAAACTCTTTGACCCAAAGTCTACAGATATATTTTCAAGGTAATTAATCAGTTCTAATTCGGGCAATTCAGAAAGTTCCTTTGTCCTGGTATCTACCAGTAAGCCCAAATCAAAGTAGTAAAAGGGGTAACTTTTGAAACAGTCAAGTTTGTGTGCTAATCTTGAGGCTTCTTTGGGAAAGGATGGTCTCATGGCCAAAGTAGAGGACTGGGAGTCAACAGAGCTGGATCCCCAACATACTTCCTGTATGATCTTGAGCAAGCCATCTAAATGGAGTGGGGGAGCCGAAGTGATAATCTTTGGATGAATTGGATGAACAGCACTAGATATTCTAAATCGCCAAAGATACATAAATCATCTATAGGCATATTTTTGCTCAACTATACACTTCAAAGATGCCAGAACTATAGTAGTATTTATTGATCACACACACTTGAGCAAGTCTGACATTCCAGACAATAAAAAGCAGTACTGACATATTTATTGTGGAAGGACAGAAAAATACATATTATATTATAGTATATAAATATGTATTATACTGCTTGGAGACTCAGTTGTTCAGGGGGAATGTGATCTAGAGGTTAAAGTAAGAGATTGCATATGGCTTCTGGATTCAAATCCCTCTTCTGCCGCTGATTTACTGTGTGACTTTGGACATGTCCTTGAAACCCTGAAATTAGCCATTCAGTTTGAAAAGTTATTCAAATGGCAATAAGGTTTTCATTTAAATTAAGAAAAGACACATTACAGGTAGCATTGTTTTCAATGTATTTCGCTGAAGCCTTTTAGATGACCAATGGAATAAAACACCCTTAATGCCAGTTATGTGCTTTACACGTAGTGTGGCATTCATATAAACATAATTAACACAAACAACAACACTGGTAATCAAATAAAACTGTTAAAACACAAAAGTAAAGAAACTGCATTAGCAAAAATTCCTTAGAACCCATATATTATACTCAACATTCCCACAGTTTCCTTTTGTTTGTCTACTTTAGCTGAATATTCACAAACAAATGTACACATGCACTATCAGCTTCTACTCATGGAATTTGGTCTGTCTCATAAACAAAGTTCCACTGAAGTCTTTAACACAGATTTCTAAATGATGAAATCACCGTAGGGTAAAAACAGCAAATATGTTCTTATCTTTGAATTTCAACTTGATGATAAACCTTCTGCATTGACAGCACAGAACACTGTGGTTGGCCCCTGGCAGTGTGTCTAGACAATGTCTGTTATTCGTTCCATTTCTTAAAGATATGCATTGACTACCATTACTATGTTCATAAAATAAAATTTTTTTGCAGAACAAATGCTTTAAGGTTGCGAAAAATGAAAACATCTGTGCAAAAGTAAAAATAAATATTTCATTCATATCTGATTAATTGAAGACATAAAAGCATCTGAAAAATTACACTGGAGCTGGTCAGAACAGCATAGGGGCAGACCCTGGCAACGAGGCACATCAACCTTGCTTCTAACACCTAGCAAATTGACATATATAACAATTGCATTTAATGATGCAGTTAAGGTTGCATTAGGACATATTCACCAACTCCAAACCTTGAAAACACACAAAGAAGAAGTTAAAGGAAGTATTTTGTGCGCCTTGCTGGATTCTTGTTGCCTACAACTCTGCTGATATCATACTATCACTTCGTAAGGCATTCACTTAGATCTCCATAGACATAAAAAAGCAATACATTCCCTAACTCCATCAAACTTGCATTCAGTGTGGTATGTATTTCTTTTTGGTATCTGTTGGAGCTGGAAACAAATCCCTTACACAGTGCTGCAGCACACTATTGTGAAAGTGAAAATGGCAAGGTATACAAGAGACTCCCTCCATCTTATTTCCTTGGTTTCAAGGTTTTGGGTTGGTGTGGTAGTATCCTGATACAATCTTTACTGTCACAAAACAAAGTTTTTGTGTTAATAATATCAGCATATGTTTAAGACCACATTACTTCTCCCAAATGGAATAGACTGATTAGTCAGAAAGAAATTACATCCCAAAAACTCACTAATTAGCAATATTCTGATGTGGAATGTGTGATTATAAAGTCAAACTACTCTCTCACTTGATATAACTATTTCCTTTACTGAAGATGGAAAATTCCACAAGGCTCTGTGGATAGCAAGCATCAATTTTTTCATTCATATTATTCTATCCTATTCAGGCCAAACAGTAAAATCACATTATTTAAACATGATAACGTTTATCACAGTCAGATCTTTTCAGCTAACCTGAAAGACTACTACTAAAAGTTTTACTTAGACCTTAGTCAGGCCAAACTCCCATTAAAAAGAATTTTGCTTGAGTAAAACCTGAGACAGGACTTCAGGATTTGTCCTAGTTTTAACTGTAGAAGGGCACAATCCTGGAAGATGGTGAGCCTCTCTTGTGATGTGTTAAACTTCCTCAAGCTGACAGGAGATGAGGACAATCAGCACCTCTCAGAACTGGAACTTTATGTACCACTACAAAAAATTAACAAAGGGCTAGATTCTCCAGTCCACCAAGTTCACTTTGCACTACTTATGTAGCACATAATGAATCTACAATGCAGTGTGATTGCCACTGGAGAACTCCCCCTATGCATAAATGCAGCATAAAGTACATAGAATCAGCTCAGAGAAAGCTGCCCCACTGCAACTATAACTTGCATCATGGTTGGGTGAATGAGAATCAGAAAGTGGTATGTACGTCCCGGATAGCACCCCCTTTCAATTCAGGTGCAGTAGAGAATCAAGCCTCATATGTTTATGGACTGATCCAAAGCTCACTGACATCCATGGAAAGACTACTATTGACTTAAATGGGGTTTGGATCAAGTCTTTAAAGAGGAAGTTGTTATTGTACAGTATTACGGAAATAATGTTGCAAGGCATTCATGTGATTTGTCTTAAATTCACATTTTTGAAAAGTCTAAATTATTTATTGATGACAGTAAATCAAAGATTTAATTTCAGTCAAAAAATTTAAATGAATACTCAGAAATTCCATAAAATTTGAACAGTCATAAAAGCATGGCTTAAGTTATTTGAAAAGATTGCAAATAATTCCTTTTGGATTAGAAGAGGACGGCAGAGTTCCAATGAATACTTGATAGCCTTTCAATTACAGCAGTCATTTATTATTTTATTGACAGATTTCACAAGTGTAAGCCAAAGATTTTATTTCTAAAGGCTCTTAATGATATGTGATTTCTGGAAAACAAATATCACTAAAAAGGTACACAATTCCAAACCATTCCTTCTGAGATTCTGCACAGAATCCTTATCCTGGAGTCACCATCCATATTTATTTCGCAAGAATGCAGGGCAATTTAATGGTTGCTACAGTATTTTGTACTTGCTGAAACAGGACATTATTGATCAATATCAGTGTTGCCACATAACTCAGCATGGCCAGAAAAGAAATTGAAAATAAACATCAACATTTTCCAATTTTCACCTCATTAAACAGAATTTTAAAAGGTTTCCAAATGCAGTTCACATTGCAAAATATATGCCTAAAAGACACTAGCAAATAATTAAAACCCTGAATTTACAGGAGGAAATATATATCTACCGTACATACCTATATTTTCCAAATGCACAGCTACCTACGATTCCGAAGAGTAATGGAGAAATTAACAATGCCATTTAAATAGGATTTTTTTCGAAAGTCTTTTTTTTTTTTTTTTAAGAGATCATCAGAAAAATATCCTATATGTAAATACCTATGTTTGATCTATCTATAATACCATAATCTCAGACTATTTCCTTAATGCTTTTCTCCATGGTTACAATGTTCGATTCCCTTGCAAAACACTTTAATTATCTCTTTAAATCCACACAATAGTTATTTTCAAAGTGTGTCTGATCACTCTGTCTTTCAAGAGTCACCAGTAGTAGGTTAGGCAGCATATACTGAACCTTGGACTTGATCCTTAAGTTGTTTCAATATGTGTAATTCTCACATAGTGCAGTCAGAGGATTTTGCATAAGAAAAGAATGCACAACTGGGTACAAGGCTCTCATGTTCAATTCAGTTGGTAAAAAGTATAGCTTTTCAAATAAAAAATATGGAAATGTGTCTTTGCTGCACGTGCATTTTCATTATATTTAAACCTTTCTTTCTGAACCATTCTTTTGTTTGTAATACACAAAATCAGATGCTTTTTTTTGCTTCCAATATGAAGCAATATGCCTAAAAAAATCCCACAATCATAGTATGTCAATGTCTATTAATAACCACCATGATGGCTGTTATACTTTCAGTCTGCAAGAACTGGATCAGTTTTTACATCTGAATGGTTTTAAGGAAGAGAAAATTGTCTAAGACAGCATCTCTGGTAGTTACATTTTCATGTGGATCTTACTGGCATTCATTCTTTTATTTTTATAACCACTACTGTTCTTAGATACAGGAAGCCAGGTGAAATAAATTACAAATTAATACAGTAGATATTTTAAATATAACCCATTCCATCAGCCTCTCTGATTCTTAAAACTCCATTTATATTTGACCATCATTTCAAATTGCTATTCTTTTCAAAAGAAGGGAAAGGCTCTCATCACAGCTGATGGAGAGTAAACAGCATACATCCCCAGGAATCAAGAGGACATTGTACCCCAAAGATTTAGTAGCACTACTAGAAACCTTCTCAACAATGCACCTCTTGAAAAGAGAGCATAACCTTTCAATGCAGAGCTTTAGAGAGACATGTATTGTATATGAATACAGCTACTGAGAAACTAGTGGGAATTCAGAGAACACCACCAAAATCAGAAGTCTAGAAGGTCTTTATGACAGAAGATTACATAATTAAAAATAGAAGTATGAGGGTGCTGGTATAGGTTAGCTGTCCAAGTACATACGTAGGGTCTCGGATGAGGCTGTACTCAAGACAGCTAAACTGTGCTGCCATCTGTGCTGCTATGTCCACAGGGCTATTTTTAGTGCAGTAGTTCAGTCAGAGCTAGGGTATGTACATCTGCCCAAGCTGAAAATTTCACTTCCAGCTGCAGACTATAAATATTTGAAGGATATAAACACGAAAGAGGGAGTGGAATTATTCAGCATAATAAAAGAGTATAACCAGATTAATGAGATGAAATTACAAAACAGAAAATGTAAATTGAGTATAAGAAATACTTCCGAACAGCGAGATCTACTAAGATTGCAGAACAGTCTCTCCAGGGAAGTGGTGAAAGCTGTATCACTTAGGCCATTTACAATTAGATGGGGGAAAAAAAAACCCAGCAATTCATTTTAATAGGAAATTATTTTGCTTTGGCAGGAAGATGGCCTAGATTAACTAATAAGTCTTTTCCATGTGATCCAGGTAACCCTTTATCCTCAAGCAAACAAAAACTCTTAACCAGTTTAACAGTTCACCATTAAAACTCTTAGAGTTTGTCTTCACTAGGAAAAAGGTGTACTTTTAACACGTTAACCAATAGGTCTTAAAATCCTAGCATAGACAAGCCAGTTGTAGTTTTATCATGTGTTAGCTTGTTGAGGTAACCCTTAGTGGAGACTCTAGGGTTTACCTTGGCCAGAAAACACGTGTCAAACTACAACTGCCTTGTCTATGCTAGGATTTTAACACCTATTGGCTTACATGGGTTAAAAACCTATCTTTTATCTTAGTTTGGACATGATCTTGTAGGAGCTTCCTTTTCCTTTAAATCTAAAATAATAACCTCTTTGGTATTCTTTTGAAGACTAGCAGGATTAAAGGTATTTAAATATTTGAACGGGATTGGACCATAAATTGACTAACCACTACTGGGTAAACATGAGGGTCTTATGGCAGTTCGTTGCACAGTCAAGTGAGCAATGAGTTTGATATCTAGATCCAGCCTTCCATTTCATAAAGCTAATAGGGATAATGAGTATTGTAGGGCAACACACTGGATACTGTGGAAAAGGGAGCACCACACATTGCTCATTAATGACTATGACAACTAAAAAAGGAGTTATGGAAATTAGATCTTCAGGATCATATATCCCATTTGCTAAGGCTAGAAGGATGGTGGGCATGATATGGTGCCAGAAGCTGACAGTAAGTGTGTATGGGAATGGGAGAAAAAGGTACTTTTAGACATCTTACAGAACTTTCACTAGTAAAAGAACATAAAGCTACAACTTATACTCAACTGCTCAACCATTAACTATGGTTAATCTTTTAGGGTATGTCTACACTGCAAAGAAAGTCTTCAGGTGCTGAATCTTAGAGTCTTGGTCAACTGTCTCAGACTCTTGGGGCTTGGGCTGTGGGGCTAAAGTAACAGTGTGAATGTTCCCAATCTGGCTGGAGTCTGGGATCCGAGAGGCTTCCCCCTCATCAGATTTGAGAACCCGGGCTACAACCTGAGCAAGAACTTCTACACCATTATTTTTAGCCCCTCAGCCCAAACCCTGAGAGCCTGAGTCATTTGAGGAGGCTCTGAAATTCAACGCCACAGGCTTTTCTTTGCAGTGTAGACATACTCTTAGCCTCTAGTTTGATTAGTGACCTGTTTGATGAGACACCCCCACAGACTTTAAAAAGAAGTGTATGTCCTTGAAGAATGCAGACTTGAGAGTGTCTATTAAGGTTGTGCCTTCACTGTTGTTCATTTGGGTGACAGGCATCTGGAACTGAGCACCTGGGTTAACCTAGATTGGTTGTGGCCAAAGTGAAAAGTCTTGCCCAAGTTACTGTGTCCTCACTGGTACTGCACTCACCCATTTGTGTCTCCGGGACTTCTGAGAGCATATCCTTTGATTCGTTGTCTTGCAGTAAGCTGAGCCATTATATGATTCTTTCTCAGTAATTTCTGGGAGAACTTGTCTGCCCCGCACATATGGGAGGTACTATGGAAAGGCAATGGAGGACCAGCAGCACTGAAATGATTAGCCTGCATCCTCACTGCTAAGTGGGCAGGTCGCAAGCCTCAGGGAAAGCAGAACTGACTCTAAATTATGCCCCTAGATGGATTAGCTAGTCTGGGTTTAAAGCACCAAACACGAGTGAGAAGGTTTTGCATGTGGATGAGAGGGGTTAGAAGAAACATCTAAGTAACAGCCCGAGTTAACTTTGCATTGAAGACGCTCCCAAAGAGAGTGCAAATCAGTTTGAAAATTTCATTGTTTTTTATTTTAAACCTAATCCATTTCCCTGTAACAAGATAGATGCCTAGCACTCTTTTTTCAGTCATTATCAGAATTAAAAGTCAGTTAGAGTCCATAAATGAGGAGGTACCACAAGACAGAGATTATTAAAATCACTTTGCACTCATTTGAAAGACACAGCACCACAAAGCATTTGTGAGTTTGGCTGCAGGCTACAACACAACAATACTAACATGCAACCCTGCATTCAGTTCTACAGTTCACACATTAAGCTGTCATTATGCTAGTAACCCATTTATTTGTCAAATTCTGTCTGTTCTCTCACCTCTTCATGTAATTTATTCACATCTTTTCTTCCTACATTGAAAGTTTAAATGGATTCTACAGCATTTATCAACATTCATTGGACAGTGCATAAACGAACATCATACCTAACAAGATAGCACTGAATGTGGAATCCTCTTTTATTAACAAATAGGCCTTGAGGATTTGTATGTCTCGAGGGTCTCATTCACAAAAAAATGGCTTACACAAGGGCAGGATAAGAAATGCAACTTCTTTCTGAATAATTGAACGTGTTCAGGCTACCCCTAATTCACAGAAATGTTTCAGGCACATTAAGAATTCATAAACTACAAGAGGGCTGTTCCAACCCTACCTTCAGATACATACCTCATAATTATAGGTGGAGCTGCTAGTGGTGGCAGGGGAACAGGAGCAGACAGGTTTGAGTCCAGTTGCCTACTACAGCACACGCCCCACCAGAACCATTATTCTTCTCCCGCTAGCAAGAATCTGTGAAACCCACTGGTAAAATGTGTCTCTCATCCTCCTCTAGTGGCTGGTCCACATAGACAATGGCAACCTATTATTGCTATCACTAGCTCAAGTGGCAGAAGTCTATGTGGCGGATCTAAATACTCCAACCCAGCGGATGAATCATGTGGTTGTCACTATGATGCCACATGATGGGACTTCTGCTTTTTCAGTTTGATTTTTTAAAAAGAGAGGAAATTATACCCAAAAAACAAAGTTAAAAGATTGCTGTAAAGTTGCAAAGCCAAGCACTCACAAGTTAGGAAATGCTAGAAGTAAGATTGGCCTGTGTGACCTTAATTCAGCCCCCTCGAGCATGTGCATTATGATAAGTATTTTATTTACATGATCATATACTATTTTTTCCACAGGACCACTGCCTCATTCCATGCATAGCATGGACTGGACTCTGGAAATGAACCAGGGTTATGTAATGAAGGAGACTGTTGTCTGCAGGACCCCTGCCTCAACTGGAATTGGAATGTGCATAGTAAATGACGGTGGGAGCTGCAGGAAGAAAAAGAATGGTCTCATGGTTAAGGCAACTGAATGCAGCCCTGGAGAAACAGATTCTACCACTGCCTCTGGTACAGAGTTCCTGAGATGATAGGTAAGACATATAAACCTGACCTTTCACAGACGGTCACTTACTGTGCTCCTTATTTTCGGGAAGCTCAACTCAAGACACTGGATTTTGATTTGCAGAAGTGCTAAGCTCTCGCGGTTGCAACTGAAGTCAGTGGGAACTATGGTATATAATGGTAAGTATTCTGAAAAATAAAGCCGTAGGCATCTCAAATAAGCACACAAAATTAGTGGACATTTTTATATCTGTCTTTCCATGCCTCAGTTCTCCATCTATAAAACAGAGATAACAAAACCACTTCACCTCAGAGCAGTGTTTTGAAGATAAATTAATTCGTATTTGTGAAGTATTCAGATACGACAGTGATGAGCACAATTGGGAAGCCTGTGAAGAAAGCAATAATTCTGCATTCAGAGCAGCGTTTGAACGGTGTGTAATAAAGTTGCAGAGGCAACTTTAATTCTGCCTGACATTGCAACCTTAACACTCTTTTAATGTAATTTTTTGTATGCAATACTATACTTATCCCCAAGAAATACAAGTAGAACAAGTACCACACTCTCCCTCTGCTTTAATCCAGTGAAAGTCACAGGTCCCTGAGGATTAGAATTAGAACTACTAAATACTTTGCACTTTCACAGCTACAAAGCACATGATATTTAGCCAGTCTCCTTCCTCATTCCTCTAGTGCAGGGGTGGGGAACCTTTTCCCTGCCAAGGGCCATTTTGATATTCCTACCTTCATTCGCGGGCCATGTCGCCGATTCCGCCGCCGAATTCCCTCCCATCGCCGCCGAAAATGGGCAGACGGCAGCAGGGTTTCGGCGGCAGGAACTGCCCGCCCCCCCCACGGAACCGCGCCGCCGCCGACTCCACCCCCTCGCCGCCAAAATGCCGCCGCCGTTTCCGCCTTTTCGGCGGCGCGGTTTTACAGTGTCCGCGGGGTGCCATGGGCCAGTAACCGCCTCCGAGCTCCCGCCGCCGCCGAAAATGGGCAGACGGCGGCAGGGTTTCGGCGGCAGGGTTTCGGCGGCGCGCACTTCCCGCCCGCCCGCGGGCCGGATCAAATTCTTTCGCGGGCCGGATCCGGCCCTTGGGCCGGAGGTTCCCCACCCCTGCTCTAGTGGCACCTCAGGCCACCATCCTACATATGAGATGGCCCAGAGATGTCAAAGGAAGGTTTTGGTGTAGACTGATGGCTCGATATGGCTCTGTAATCTTAAGAAAAATGAGTCTTTACATTTCATTTTCCTTTTTGTGAGGGGACATAGAGAGTTGCTTTGAGTAAAATTTTCCAAAGCACCTAAATGAATTTGGTGCTTAAGTCCCATTTTCAAAACTAATTTACGTACTTAGCAGTCTAAGGCCATGTCTACACTAGCAAGCTTACAGCAGCACAGCTGCACTAATGCAGCTGTGCTGCTATAAGACCACGCATGTAGCCACGCTATGCCAATGGGAGAGAGATCTCCCATCGACATAAAAAAACACCTAAACAAGTGGCGGTAGTGCTGTGTACACAAGCGCTTATGCCAGCAAAACGTATGTTACTCAGGGGTGTGCTTTTTTTCACCCTTGTAAGCGACATCAATTTTGCCGATATAAGTGGAAGTGTAGACATGACCTAAATCTCATTGAAAATTAATAGAATTTAGACTTAGGGCTTGTTTGGATGAATAGTTAGTGCACAGCAAGCTGGGGGTGT
Source organism: Emydura macquarii macquarii (assembly GCF_026122565.2). Classification (NCBI taxonomy): domain Eukaryota; kingdom Metazoa; phylum Chordata; order Testudines; family Chelidae; genus Emydura; species Emydura macquarii. The sequence goes on along the minus strand of NW_027132813.1, from coordinate 6,134,917 downwards.
CAATCTATAGTGCTCCAGCATGCCCAGGTCTGGATTAACCAATGTTCACTTGGTACACTTACAGAGGGCCCCTGAGAGGACAGGAATGACTGAGAAGAAAAGTGAAGAATGGCAGGGCAGTAGCCTGTTTTTCTTCTTCTCAGAGGCGGCAACTATGAGGATATAATCTTGACTGTTGAACAGCTGTGTCCCCTCAATTCTCCAGTCTGGGGTGCCTTTTACACTGCTTTGCTGTGAGAACAATCACTCCTGACCAATTCACACACAGCCTCTAACATGTGAAATAACTCCCAACTGAATTACATGAATGCTCTGGCCAACCACTCCTGAATTACATACAGGGCAACATCTGCAAATTCTCAGTCCCAGACCTTCACCCAGAAATGTGAGTCTTGTACTGCCCAGCTCTCCACTGGACAATGCAAGCCCATACAAAGTCCATCATTTCATCAATTGAAAATGATATACACAAACCTTATCATCTCAACTGGAGATTCCCAAATATGTCAGTCCAAACACACTGATTTAGATAAAACAATAAAACAGGTTTATAAACTGAAGAAAGATGGATTTTAAGTTATCACAAGTAATGAGGCATAAAAGTCAGAATTGGTTGCAAAGAAAATAAGAAGATAAAACAAAAACTAATACCTAACTTAGCAAGCTAAGTGGATTCATAGCATAGGTTTTTCTCAACACCTGCTCTTTGCTGTCTTCTACTGGCTGGAAGCCTCCAGGCCAGGACCCCTTCCCTAGTTCATTGTCTTTTCAGGTTTTGTTGCTGCTATGACCACAGAAGATTGGAGTAGAGGGGTAATTTGTGTTGAGTATCCTCTATTCTTTTACCTTCACCTCCTCTGAAGATTATCTTCAGCTGGGGTACAGGCAACAGCCAGTCTGTGACATGGGAACCTCCACCTGTTCCACTGCCCAAAATGTAAATTTTTTGTTCACACCCTTTTTCCTGCCAAAGAATGACTGTTTACCCAGGTGATAATCTATTTAATTATGCTGACATCTGGCTGAGGTGTTGAGTGGCCTTCTGTTTCTGAGAAACTGGTTTGGGCTGCTTCTCTATCCTTGGAACATGTCTCAGTAATGTCATACAGTAAAATCTTAACACATTACCTATAATGTTGTTATACACATTTTACCACAACAATAATGTTCAGTAGAATATGAATTTTCAAATGATGGATCACAAGGCATACTTTATATAAAGTGTATCATAGTCTTGTAAAAGTGGGGAAGATAAGGATATAGTCTGTCACAGCAACCCTAACTGGGCCCTGACCAGGTTTGGCCCGTCTGCCCCCGTCATGATTAATAATGAGGGGAAAGGGGTCGGCGGGCCAAACTTTAGTAAGTAGCATTGCGACCTGATGCATGGAGTTGCAGCACCACTCAGGTTTGATACTTTAGGCAGATACACAGGCAGGTTTGGTACCCTAAACAGCTGGGCCTCTTAGCACTCTCATGGACAGCCACAGCTGTCATAACCCATAAGAGGAGGGGAGCTTTTAGGAGGCATCCTGCTTCGCAGGTCCCTTTTTTGGGTTTAGCTCATCCTGGGCTTATTCTGCTTACTTGCTGGCACTGGTGTCCTCAGCCATCAGAGCCCCGGTGTCCTCTTTGAGGTCCTGGTAACTGGCCATCATGGAACCCAAGACCACTCTTCTTCCAGGGGGTTGGACCAGATGACCTCCTGAGGCCCCTTCCAACTCTAATATTCTATGATTCTAAGATCCAGCTTCCCTGTTTGCTAGGTTGCTGAAGCTCAATCCCACAAACAGTGTCTCAGAGTCAGTCCTTATTTGTATTAACTCAAATCAAACTTGTGTGCTGGGCCAGTTGATACTCAGTGTCCCTTTCCCTTAGGAGTTGGTAAAGTTCCTCTCTTAAACCTTGCCTGTTTTTCAAAAGGTAGCAAAGAGTCTCTTGCTCAGGAGGCTTGGATATCCAATGCACTAAAATACTTGCTTTTTCCTGATTTGCATGGTCTCCAGCAAGTTCCGCTTTCATCAGGAACCCTTTTCCCTATAGCTGGGAAGCCAACTATGCACTGATTTTATTTCTAAGTCTCATTTCATAAATACACCCCAACGATTAGCCTACTTAGCAAATGTTTCCCAGAGCAAAAAAGGAGTGAGAATGGGTATTAGATTTAAAAAAAAAATCAAACTGCCATGCATATTTAAAATAAATATTCTAGATCTATTAATATTAATATATTTCCATATTAGATTTTTGAAAAGTCTTCTCTGATCTTTCCCTGACAGTTTTGAATAACTATCTCATCTGGCTATTTTGGGAAAGTCTTGGTTAACTGATCTGATCTTAGTGAAAGTGGATAGGTTATTATTCCTGATGTTCTTTTAAGTGGGGGATAGGGGAAAGCTAATTCTTGTGGTGATCTGAGGTTCTGAAGGTTATTTTACTGTCATCAGTAAAATGAAGCAACCAAATATAATTGCAAACCTACCATCTTATTTGGGCTTGGCTGGCACAGGCATTCATTTTAGGGAACTGAGCTCAATCTTGTGAGCATGAAATTTCCACTCCCAACCTAGGAACCGAATCCATGGTCCAACGCTGAAATCAATAAAGCACAAAGGAAATGACTGTGATAAAGGGTGCTCTCTCCCCAGTTCTCAGATGTATGTCTACCTCTGTACGTACACATTTGCATTTATAATCACTAGAGTTTTGGCACAATGCCCAGCTAATTGATTACATATTATGTAGCAATGCAAATAACAAATTGAGATGTTTTTATATTTACAGACTATATATTACATGCTCTTTCTAGTGTAAGGAAGAAGGAGGCAATTTCCATAGTGCACAGGGCCACAGAATTCTTTAATCCAGCCCTGAGTGTGCAACATACTAACAGTTCACGTGGACCCTGCTGATGCACACTAAAAGTTCCTTAATGTACTTTGCATACTGCTGTTGGAAAGACATCCTGAACCTTTTTCTGTTGCATTACAGTGTGTCAGTATGGAAACATACAAGAACCATTATTTTAGAGAATATATGTATAGCATTTTTTAAAACAAACAGAGAAAATAGGGTCCTGAATTGATCTAGGAAAGTCTCACAAAGAAGCCAAAATTCGATGACTTTTAAATATTATAAATTTAGAGACAAGCTAGTAAAACTCTAAACACCGAATCCCTTTCTGGTTCATGCTGTAATGAGGATCCACAAGAAGGCTGACAACTGTAGCTTCTGATCTAGGAATCCTGCCTGCCAGGATAGAATTCCATGGTATACGTGTGGGGAACAGGTGGCCAGGCACAAAAAGGAGTAGCACAAGTCACCAGCTAATGCATGTTCATCACTAAAGCATGCATGCTTAGACAAACAGAGAGTGGGACATGCTTCTAAGACAGCAAACTGTGTCCTTTCACCTGCAGTGTGCAGTCCCCAATTCGTAGCATATGGGAATATCCCATGAAGTGATCCTGTCCTGCTGCTTGCACGGAATGGGAAGATGGTACCGTTAGACTCTTTCCCCTCAGCACCCATTTAGCAATGTCTAGCTCTAACATGACTGAGCAATAGAGTGGCTACTTGTCTAGGAATATTATATACTAATCAAGCTATAGATTTGTTGAGAAATGGATTAACCGCTAATCACATTCTGCTACAAAAAGTGCTGAAAGACCTAGGCAGGATGATTCACTCTGAAGCAGTTTTGTAAACAGAGAATGAGGGAAAGTAGCAGATACTTAACCAACAGAGGAAGTCTAGCATGTTGATACAATGAACATAAATGACCTCAGAAACTTTTGGAGGTGACTGGGCTCATTCAATTAACAATTCACTTTCTAAAAACTGCCAAAGTAATGATGAATGTAGTACGGTGTATGTAAAACACGTATAGTTCTTGCAATGCATCAATGATGGGCACCACACTTCAAGAAAGATGTGGAAAAATTGGAGAAAATCCAGAGAAGAGCAACACACATGATTAAACGTCTAGAAAACATGATCTATTAGAAAAGATGGAAAAACTGGGTTGTTTTGTCTGGAGAAGAAAAGACTGGGGGAGAGGGGAGTAACATAACAGTCAAGTACATAAAATATTGTTATAAAGAGGGTTATAAATTGTTCATTATGCACGGAGGACAGCACAAGAAGTAATGGGCTTAAATTGCAGCAAGGGAGATTTAGGTGGACACTAGGAAAATTTCCTATCAGGGTAGTTAAGCACTGGAACAAATTACTTAGGGAGGTTGTGGAATCTCCATCAATGGAGATTTTTAAGAACAGGTTAGCCAAATACCTGTCAGGGATGGACTTGATAATACTTAGTCGTGCCTCAGGGCAGAGGACTGGACTAGATGTCCTATCGAGGTCCCTACTAGTCTTATATTTCTGTGGTTTTTCAAGTGAATAATAAGCATTCCCAGTGTTAGAATACACTCCAAAATGTCTCACAATAACCCATGATAGCTCTATCTGATAAATATTTATTCTTAGTACTAACACCAGAACATCTTTTCCTCCAGTATCTCCATAAGCTCCTCATTCATTTCAGAATCTAGTGAAAAACTACTTAACTCATTCTAAAGCCCTCTCTGGGTTGTTCAACTCTACTTTTATGGATCATGTCGGTCTCTACTCCACTTATCTAATCATTAGTCTTCTCTCAGTCTGTATAATATACCACTATAAGTGTAAGAGCCTTCTTTTCTGCATGTTCTTACATCTGAAATAGCATCCTTTCATCACTCTCCTCTATGTGCATTCCACTCTCTTGTTGTTTTCACATGAGATTTGAAAGCAACTGCCTTTAACATTGCTTATAGGGTCACCAAGAAGTGCAATCTTGCCACACAAATTTACTGAAGCACCACAGAACTATTTATGGAATAGCATTATATATCATATGTCACAGTCCCACTGTAAATTTACTACAGGAAAACTACATTTTGGGGGTCTTCACCATGCCTCTTAATTTCTCTGTCCCCTTTTGCTACTATTTAATTCTAATGACACAAATTGACCTTTACATGGGAAAAGCCAATTTGGGGAAAATAAAGCTCTACAATTTCACATTCAGAGTTTCTTTAGAATTGTCTCAGAGTTTGTAGGTTTGTTCCCTTCTCCTACCTCATGGAACTGGCCAAGATTTTGGCCCCCTAATCCCGTGGATCATTAGAAATCTGAAGAAACCAGATCCATCTGTCCAACGGCCTTATGTTCCGTCCCCAAGTCACAGAAGTTGTTTCAGATATGGGTCCCCTCCATTACTGGAGGTGGAGGGGACCTCTCAGACCAGTAATATATAAAACTCTATACAGTTCTTTGAATTCTCTCTTGTATGGAAAGTGTCATACATAATGAAGTTGTATTTATCATATACACTTTGAAGAAAATGGAGAAAACCAAAACAGAGAGGGGGAAAAAAATCCTCTTACCAAAATAAAGATAATATTTATGCCAATCAGTATGTAACTGCTTTAATAAAGTGCTTATAAATATTCCTAAATATTTATTCCCATGATCTTAAATAGATATCTAACTGAGACAATCAAGTGGTACAAGCATGCATGTATCCACAGGGGTGCCCAGGTAAACGTATTGCTGTTCTGGAATAGAAAAGTAATTAGTAGGCCTAAATTAACCCTACTTCATACTCATTTTTAAAGTTCTTCATTTTGCTTTACTATATGTATTTTTTTGCAATAAGGCTAGGTCCCGGAGACCTGCTGTATTGTGCCAGACACCACCCTTGTTTAGGTTGTATAACCAATGGGTGCATACCAAAGAGTTAGTCGACTGTAAATTGAGGATGAAGGTTTAATGACTTGACTCAGGAAAAGTACAGTGCATGTATGTTCTTGAATTAATCACATGAATATTTCTGATAAATAGTGCCTGCGCAAGCCCTTATTTAAACACTCTACAGAAAAAGCTCATTTTTAGCATGCAGTACACATGAACACAGCACATCTCTTGTTGGTACGTAAATCACAAAAGACAGGGATGGCGAAAAACAGTCACAGCAAAACACTACGTATTAGTTAAAAGTCATCATCCATTCCCTCCTGATAGCTGCACAGATGTAAAGGTTATATTTGTATTCATTCCTGCATCGCATTTCTCATGTTCGTGATAATACCTCTTTATCATTATATCACAACTGGCTGAAGTTTTAGGTAAATAGGAAGAAGGGTTGTAGGGTCAGAAGAAGCACACTAATAAAATGGATTAAGTGAACCCCAGGCTGCTACATAGTTCTTTACCTCGACCTGCTAACTCATATGAAAGCTATGAACTACTTTGTCTTCACTTGGATTTTACTTTGTGTTAGTTATCTTGTGTTATTAATGTGAGCCAAGAACACACATTTTCTCCTAGTGAAGACCTACCCATAAATGAAGATACAGTCCCTGCCCTGAGGAATTTACAATTAGAATAGACAAGATTGGACAAAAAAAGCAAACCAACCAACAAAACCACGCTACTCCCAAAACCACATATCTGGAGGTTGGTACTAACTTAGAATGTCATATCTACCTATTTTTTTAAATGGTGTGGTGACTGCAAATTATTGACATGAGCCAGCATTTGTTGGGCTAACCAAAGTGTCACGCTGGCTGGACTCGGGCGGGTATTTAGTATATTGTTTGACATCAGTATGTCAAAATCATAATAATTCATGTAAAATATGCCATGTCTGGTACTGTTAGAAAGGTTATAAAATGCTAAGTAAGATGATAATACTTTTGTTCATGTGTTATATGTGTTATGGAAGTTATGGATATATTTGATATAGTTGTATTTCAAATTGTGCTGTCTGAGACACACCCTAGACCAAGTGGCAGCAGAACAACAGCCTGCTTAATGGCCCATTGAGACACCCACTGATGCAATGGGCCCAGGGCGAAAAGCCAGAGGTATACCTGATGAGTCACCAGAACTTGATCATGTGACTCTGAACCCCATTTTGTTCCTGTAAAATTCCACAAACAGCATGGGAAGGGCCAGAGGGTATATAAGGCAGAGGCCTGGGAATCTATTTGTTCTATAGTCGGGATTCAGCTTCAGCTATTAACCTACCTCTGGATCAGCTCATCTAGAACTGAACTGAAGCTGTGAAACAAAGGACTGAGACCCATCCAAATACAGGATGTATACCAGAGGGATTATACAAGCCTGCAAACTCCACAATTCTTCTAGAAACCTGATGTATATGGACTTTCAAATCATTTGTATGTATCTGATTGCTTTAATCCTTTAACATTTCCTCTTATGGTTTGTTTCTTTCTTTTTATAATAAACCTTTAGTTTTAGTTACTAAAGGATTGGCTGGCAACGTGGTATTTTGGGTAAGATCCAAACTTATATTGATCTGGTACTGTGGCTGTCCCTTTGGGGTCAGAGGGAACCCTTTTAGTAAAGAGCATACAGTTTAAATAACTGGTCTGTTTACTGGACCTAGTGGCTGACTGGGAGTCGGAGACTGGAATGCAATAAAGGGGACTGTGTGTATTTGTATACTGGCTTCTTGATAAGCAGTGTGGAGAATCAAAAGCACAGTTTGTGGCTGGTTGGAAAGTCTGGCTTCAGTGCCACCCACCAGTGCTGGGAGAATCTGCTCTCCTTTTGCAGCCTGCCCTGACCTTGGCATTTTCAGGTGGCTACCCTAGGCACAGAAGGGTCACACAAAGCAGTACATTTTAAAAAGGATTTGAATAAACAGAAGTTTAGTGACTCACACCGTGGGAGAGGGGAGATGTTCCAAGAACAGAGGGGTACAATGGAAGAATGCACAAAGATGAGAGTAGAAGGAAACAAAGATAATGGTTTAAGATGGAATCTAATCAATCAGTATGTTAGTTTTGGTAGTTAATTAATCCAGGTGGATTCTCCCTCTCTTTCCCCCTCCCCCCCACCCCTGTGGGTAAAACTTTGGAAAAAATCTGTGATTTTTTTTTTTCATTTGGAAGCAAATTCCTTTAATTATTACACATTTGCAAGAACAATTTAATCAGGAATACAAAGTAACTGTACCGACACTTTTCCAATTCACCAACCAAACATTTTGAAAGGTTGGATTTTCAGCTTCTTAGCTAAATTTCTGAAATTCAAAATAAAATTATTACTGGGAACATCTCACTAGTCCAAACTTTCTCACAAAATGAGCAGTATCAATACAGTCATTTATTTTACCTTGAGAAGGTATGTGGGAATATTGCTGAAATCCACTGGTAACTTCAAGAGGAAACGAGCTGAGAATTCACCTGTCTGAGGAGAAAGGAACAAAAATGAGACCTACAGCTATAGTGATCTCATTCTCTATTATAGCAGATAGAGTCACAAGCTGAACCTATTCAGACTGAAATATTTAACAAGGCAATGTCTTCTAGCAACTTGAGGAGGAAATGTCTGGGAGAGGAAGAGTTAAGCAATAGCTTTCAGTGGTAATTATTGAAAATGAAAAACATTTATTTACAACTTTCACAATAAGCAATATGGCAACATACCCCCAAAACTGTAAGGGCATTGCTCCCACTGAGTCAATGGTAAAAAGGTACTTAGAAAGCATAATGGCTGGCACTTTATAAGAACCTAGATTAGATTAGACCAGGCCTTATGTCTTCTCTTTACTCATCATTATTGAAGTCGTTGCTTCTGCAACCATAAGTTAACTTGCATCCTATTGTTTTTAACAAATGGATTGCATCTATTAGCATAAATTATTCCCATGAACATAAATACCTCATGAAAACTGAAATTACAATAATAAAGGGGGACTGCAGAGGTCATTAATGACGTGTTGTACAAACCGCATCCTGACTGCTAAATGGGTATGTCTTTAAAGGACTCTAATTAAAAAAATCACAGGCAAAAGAATTATTTTTCTGTATTGCATACAGAATACAATGTAATACAATACCAGAACACAATCTCTCTATTGTGGTATCACTTAAATATTCCAATCAGGGTGAGGGCCCTACTGACTTAGTACCATACAAACATAGAGGTAGAGAGTCAGAACCCTGAAGGGTTTACAATCTAAATTTAGGACTAGATTTTCTGAAGCAGTTAGAACCCAACAGTTCTCATTTAGACATCTAAATGTACTGCTCAGATTTTCACAAGTGCTCAGCACTTAGTAGCTCCCACTGAGAAGGATGAGAAAATTTTGCCACTCCATTTAGGTGCCATAGTGGAAACTGAACTTGTTTTTTGAAAATCAGGCTCCACTTGTGAGTGATGTGCTCATTTGCAAATCTGGCTATGTGTGTGTTCCTTTACAGTATTTAGATGCATTGGAAATTAGCACGCCTTGCACACATCTCTAATTTTAAAAAAATGGGAAATTCATTAAAGGTATTTTGATGGTACACTTGCTCAATATAGCGACTGCTTGAATGTTACTGGGAAGAACTGGCTTAATTACCACTGTAAAGAGATTGCAGCTGTGCCAATCTCATCAACACTTTCTGCTACAGTGAAAGTAAAGACAAAAAATACTGTGGAAGTTCTATGATATCAGTTAAAAAGAATACTTTTTCCTTGCAACAGAACAAATCACATATACACAGAAATGTCCTTTTTTTACAGCTGAAGAGACTTGTTGAGGAAAAAAAGGGATGTAATAAGATTACTCTTTTAATAGGTATCTACTGCATATATCTCTATTTCCAGGGATTTAAAACATGGCTTAAAAAATCCTTTGGGCATTTTACCTGTCCAACTGTACAAGATCCTTCTCTGACAAAACTGTATTAGAACATTTGTAAATTATACTAGTGGAGGAAAATATAAAAGCATGGATATATTCTTCCTCTTCCCCCATCATTCAAGGATGTGCTTACTTGTTAAATAACGTTTTTTATGCTATTAGTTTCCAAAGTGAGATAGTGTCTCTAATGAAAATAAGAACAACAAAAAAGATAATACTAAAGGATGTTTTATTTTATAAAGGGAGCTACAGAACCTGGTATGGCAATATGAATTACTTCTTTTAAATAGACATTTATGGTGTTACTATGTGTTACTGTAGTCCAGAAACTAAATTTTAGCTTTCAGCCATTTAAGACCACAAATTAATTTGGCCACAGTTTATCCATATTGAAAATTTCACTTGGTCAACAAATAATAATTAGAAATGAGCATAGGAAATTTTGTTCAAATCAGAATCCACACTGGACTATGATCTGGGTTCCAGGACAAACTAGAAGTTCCAAAGTTATAGTTTGAGTTTGGAGTATGCTATAAATCTCATGAGCTGTTTAATAAACTGCAAAATTGGGTTCTCTCACTGAGGAGGGATTTCTATTTCCTCTCATTAAGGCAGTCCATCTATGCACATCTGGGTAGCAGCCCTTTTCTGTTGACAGAAATTGACCATCCCTGCCTCTAAACAATGAAATGATCCTACCTGTAAAGGGCTTAATTTTGCACCCCATGGCTTCAATGGTGCAGCATTCATCCAAAGATAAATAAATGTACTCAGAACTATGAGCATGATTTCTGTAAGTAAAGCCTTTGTTTGTGAGAGTAACTGGAATGTGTCAAATGAGTTGTATGTAATCAAGAAGGGAAAGAGATTCTTTCATTCTCCACATCCTCTGGTTTGTTCGTTCTACTCTTAGCAAATTTGGAGAGATATTAAGATGCGAGAACTTGAGCTGAAAATAGTGTAGATGGCTCAGAAGTAGCATTTAAATCACAGTGAAAGAAAGAACTGGTAAGAGGTTTTTCCATAATTTCTCTTCAGGATTATGTAAATTATAACACCTGGAGGGCTGCTTTGCAACTGTTGTCTTCTGAGAAGTTGCCAAACTCTCCCTAACACATTGCTGTTTTTCATGCGTCAAGTATATGCAAAGGACATGGAAAGGATTTCCTTTCTGTTTCATACACTTCCTTAAAACAAGGCCTTACCCACCTGGCTATCAGAAGACTAAGTTTTTCTTCTGGAAGGAAAGAAACATTTGTCTGATTTCCTAAAGATTTTAACTCTACTGAGTCATAAAGTAAGGACATTTCATGCATTATGTCAAGAAAGTGATGAAGTTTGTCTTTTTTTGTATAACCCACGCAAAAAAAAAAAATCCCTTTAATTAATATAACATTAACTTTACACAGTTAAGTGCACAAGAATCAGAATATAGTGAGGAAAGGCCAGGTGAATGCTCATTCAATTTTAATTCTGCCTTATTTTTGCATATGTATTACAGATCTGGTATCTAATTACTCAATCACATATTATTTTTCAAGTACAATACTTTTTCCTATAACCAAAGGGGGGGAATTTAAAGTTGGGAGAATGTTCAAGTGCTAATTCAGCATTTCCTGGCATTTTTGTACCATTTTAATGTTGCACTAACGAAGTTCTTCGCATCTAATTTCCATGGGGTTTGAAAAATTTTAAGTGGACAAAAACAGAAAAAATTAGGAAAAAGAAAAAATAAAGATGTGAAACTACCACAAGCAAGTACAATGTATACAGTGTGTAAATGAGAGTGTGTATGTATATGTAGGGAGTAGGTATACATTATGTACTCAATGAAAGGGTGTGTGGTGTTTGGGTATGCAGGTAGGTGCAGATAAGATTGTTTGTAGTTGTGTACATAGCTTTAACACCCTGTGCAGAGGGGTATCTATACATATGTTAATAGATGCAATCTGTCTCTTTCTCTCATCTCTCTCAACAGAGGCTCTCTCTGTAGAACGTATTAAAATATATACTTGGTAAAATTTCTATAGAAATCATTCCACAAGACATTTCTATAACTTAAATTCAAACAATTTCCCTCCAAATTTAGCACAGCAGGCATTTCTTATTGAGAAATACTTTTCACATCGCAAGTCTCCTAGTGGCCTTCTTTGCCACACTCAAAGCTCTCCTTAAGACTAATTTATTCCAAAAGGCCTTTCCACAATAAATGTCTAAGGGCCCGAAATTATGGGAGACTTTCCACTGATTTCAGTAGGAGTTGGACGGAACTATCACAGTTCTGGGGTTGAGTGCACCTCTACCCCCTCCCATGGTCTGCTCAAGGGTGCCTCTCTACATCTCAGGCCTCCAGTCATCTCCCTCTATGGTTAGCGACCTACGTCCCTCCAGACCAAGGATTTAGGCTTGCAGTCCTCCTGCAATTCACTGTGACTATCCCGGCACGTCTGACTGTAATCCTGTGATTTGCTCACTCTCAAGAGACAATGACAATTTACCAGTGATGAGCTAGCTCTCAGAGAGCACAGTACATTTACTTTAGGAAAAAAGCATTGCAGAGAACACATCTTTCATAAAAGAATGAAGCGTCTACACGCATGTTAAGTTTATCATGTATCACCTATCTTCTAAATGGAGATGCTGGCAGGTTACATTGCTTCACACCCTTCCAACATGGTATGGACATCTTGGTTATAATCTCATGTCAGCTTTTGGATCAAAATCAGAGTCCCTCAGCCAGTTCAGGCTGACCTTTTATACCACAAGTTCTCCTGAACCCAGTCTAAACCAGAATATGAAATTCACCCAGGGGATTGTACTTCTCTGGAATTGTTCACTCACCCCAGGATCTGCATTAATAAACCTCATTGATTTTAGTTCTTGGAGGAAGTTTGTTAACCATCCCCAGATGGAGAAGGAATACAATCCCTAGCTCATAAAAACACATATAACATCTACAGATATCACAGTTTATGGGGTCCATGGGCACATCTCAATATTCTGGGTCCATGGGCACATCTCAATATAATAATTTTTTTTGAAATGTTCATGCTTCCACCTCTGTCACAGTGACTATGATTGTTCACCTCCCTTCAAAGAACTTAATACAATCCTGAAGCCCATGCCGAAGTTCCTATGTGCTAACCAGACTGCACATGCACCATCCCCACAGAGCGCTTGACCATAGAATCATAAAAATATAGGGTTGTTAGGGACCTGAATGGTCATCTAATCCATTCCTCTACGCTCAGGCTGGACCAAGCAGACCTAGACTATCTCTGAAAGATGTTTCTCTAACCTGTTATTAAAAACCTCCAATTACAGTGATTCGACAGTTTCCCTTGATAACCTATTCCAGTACTTAACTATATTTACGGTTAGGAAGTTCTTCTTAATATCTAACCTATTAGGATTGGAAGGGACCTCAGGAGGTCATCGAGTCCAACCCTCTGGTCAAAGCAGAATCAACCCCAACTAAATCATCCCAGCCGGGGCTTTATCAAGCTGCACCTTAAAAACCTCTAAGGATAGAGATTCCACCACCTCCCTCGATAATCCAGTCCAGTGCTTCACCACCCTCCTAGTGAATTTTTTTTTCCTGATATCCAACCTAGACCTCTCCCACTCCAACTTGAGACCATTGCTCCTAGTTCTGTCATCTACTACCACTGAGAACAGCCTAGCTCCATCCTCCCTTTTACGTAGTTAAAGGCTGCTAACAAATCCCCCCTCATTCTTCTCTTCTGCAGACTAAACAAACCTAGTTCCCTCAACCTCTCTGCATAAGTCATGTACTTCAGCTCCCTAATCACTTATGTTGCTCTGCGCTGGACTCTCTCCAATTTGTCCACATCCTTTCTGTAGTGGGGAGCCCATAACTGGATGCAGTACTCTAAATGTGGCCTCACCAATGCCAAATAGAGGGGAATAATCACTTCCCTCAATCTGCTGGCAATACTTCTACTAATGCAGCCCAATATACCATTAGCCTTCTTGGCAACAAGGGCAATCTGTTGACTCATATTCAGCTTTTTGTCCACTATAACCCCCAAGTCCTTTTCTGCAAAACTGCTGCTTAGCCAGTCAGTCCCCAGTCTGTAACAGTGCATGGGATTCTTCCGTTCTAAGTGCAGGCCTCTGCACTTGTCCTTGTTGAATCTCATCAGATTTTTTTTTTTGGCCAAATCCTCCAATTTGTCTAGGTCACTCCGTATCCCATCTCTACCCTCCAGAATATCTATCACTCTCCCCATTTTAGTGTCATCTGCAAACTTGCTGAGGGTGCAATCCACCCCATTCTCCAGATCATTAATGAAGATGTTGAACAAAACTGGCCCCCGCACCAACCCGTGGGGCACCCCACTTGATACCACCTGCCAATTAGACATCAAGCTGTTGATCACTACCTGTTGAACCTGATGATCTAGCCAGCTTCCTATCCATCTTGTAGTCCTTTCATCCAACCCATACTTCTTTAACTTGCTGATAAGAAGCCTATGGGAGACAGTATCAAAAGCTTGGCTAAAACTTTGCCTTCCCCCTTGTAAATATTAATTGTGTCATAATTTAACTTTTTTAGTGAAGACTGAAGCAAAATAGACATTCAGTACCTTAGCCTTCTTGGTGTCATCTATTATTAGAGCTCCTTCCCAGCTCAGTAGTGGATCTATACTTGTGTTCATTTTCCTCTTGCTTCTAATATATTTCTAAAATCTCTTCTTATTGACTTTAATGTTCCTTGCTAGGTGTAACTCATTTAGTGCCTTAGCTTTTCTGATTTTGTTCCTACAATCTTCTGCTATTATTTTGTGCTCATCCTTTGCAATCTGTCCATGTTTAACTTTTTGTGGAATTCCTTTTTGATTTTCAGGTAATTAAAGTGCTCCTGACAGAGCATTATTGGCACCTTACTATTATACCGATCTTTTTTTCACATCAAGATAGTTTGCTGTTGTGCCTCTAACATTATCTCTGAGAACCTTCCAGCTTTCCTGAACCCCTTTTTCCTTTAGATTTTCTTTCCATGGGCCCTTACCTGTGAAGTCTGTGAAAGCCTACTTTTTTCAAAGACTATTTTCCTTATTCTGCAGCTCTCATTCCATTTCCTTCGAAGTATGAAATCATTTCATTCTCAATTTCACCCAAGTTTCCTTCCACCTTCAGATTCATAATTAATTTCTCCCTGTTAGTCCAAATCAAGTCTAAAATAGCTGCCTGGAGGGTTAATTCCTTCAGCGTCTGAAACAAGAAGTTGTTCCCACAGATACCTGTGTAATTAAAGTCTCCTATTACTTGTGTTTTGGATATTTCTGTTATTTGCTCTAGAAATGCCTCATCCACCTGCTCCTCTTCTGGATGTCAGAACAAATGTATACATTCTTGATGTACAATGCAACATCTCTTCTCTTTATTCTCTGCTTGTCCTTTCTGAACAAGTTACACCCCCATACCTATATTTCAGTCATGAGATTTATCCCATCAAGTCTCTGTCATGTCATTTACATCACGATTTTGTTTGTGTATTAAGACTTCTAATTCTTCCTGCTTATTTTCCATACTCTTTGCATTAGTGCATAGACTAATGCATGAAATGCTGAGCAGATTCCCCTACTGTATTCCCTCATTACTCCCCTGGTTATTGTAATTTTCCCTCTTAACTCTAATTTCCAACCCTTTATCAAGGTCACCGTTTTTTAAATACTTAGCTTGAGTTTTTGTCACCTGCCCCATTTGAATCTAGCAGGCATCAGTATAGGGCTGTAAGAGCTGTGGACAGAATGGTTACTTACCATATATTAGCTGGTTTTTAAAGATGTTCTGGTCAGTGGGTTTCCTAATGTAGGTTCTGGGTCTTGAACCCAGGCCTGGGAGTCCCCAGACAGTCACCACATCCTGGCCTTCACTCAATGTCTGATGAAACCTGTCTGGCCAAGAAGCTAGTAGTACTGTAGATTCAGCCAAGGCACCACCAAAGGGAGCCCTGATTGGGGGATTGCCCAGCTCCACCAATTGGTCCAACCACACTATTTAAACCAGAAGGAGGCACAGGAAGTTTGTCCAAGCAACAAGGTGATTTCCTGTCATGGTTGCACTGTACCTTGTTTGTGCCTGCCTCTTGAACCCAACCCTATTCCTGATTTCTGCTCTGCTCCTGACTCATCCCTGCCTTTGCTCCAGTTTTCACCGTGCTCCTACTCTGTGCTTGATCCTTGCCTCTCCTCCAGTTCCTGCCCTTACACCTCACCCCCAGTTAACAGTTACCAGTCCTGTCTCCAATCCCAGCATCCGACTTCTGACCCTGACACTGATATGTGGTATCTGACCACAGCTCTGATCCTCATCTTCAATTCCTGGTTCTGACTCTGGCATTTGACAGGTGACTCTGTTGCTGACCACCTTGGCTTTGATCCCCAACCTGGACACCTGCTCCACCCACTGGACCTGACTCCAACTCTGACTAATAGACCAGACTACCTACATCCTGGTCCGTAACAGTAGATGTGCATGTGCCTCATGTGTACACGAATGAATTTTTTTTTCAATAGCAGCATCTGATGGGGCTTTGCATGTGATCTGTGCCTCTTCATACTGGCATGAGAGGTCATAACAGGCAGAGAAGCTGCAACCCTCCCTCAGTTCCCATTGCAACTCAAAGCCTGTGATAACTGAGGACTCCGAAAAGCAGGGATGGAGGTCAGGTTGAGGATCCACACTGACAACAACTCTAAGACCTACAGATACTATGAGGTAACGAACCTTTTTTCTTAGAGTACATTTCAATGCAGACCCCACTGTTAAGTGACTGTCAAGCAGTATCCCCTCAGGACAGTGGAAATGAAGAGTTTCTGCTGCATCAGTCAAATAGAGATTGGAGTACTGGTCTTCTGGACGTGGCAATTGACCTAGCAGTTAAGTCCAAGGCACAGTATTTGACAAAAGCCAATGGGTTACTCCGTATTGTTGCGTTGCAGATCTCAAATACTGGTACATTTCTGAAGTAGGCTGAAGATGTTGAGATCTTGTGGAATGAGCCTTGATGTTCAGTGGAAGAGATACACCTATCAGTGGGTAACCTGAGGAGATACATTGTGTGATCCACTTCAAACTTCTTTGAGATAAGACACCTTGAACTTTAGAATAGTCAGAAATAGACGGGACAACAGTGTGATGGTTTAGTCTGGTTAACATAGAGATTGGAATACACCTAGTGTGCACAAATCCTTCTGGTGCTGAGTGTGGGTTTGGGAAGACGACAGGTAAGGTGATGGACTGGTTCAGATAAAATTCTGAATTTTAGGTGAGGCCTTAGCACCAATTTGTCTATGGAGTGTTTTATGGTGACATTCATCCATAAGTATCTGAAGTTCATTTAATCTTCTGGTTGAAGTGTTAGCCACTAAAAAGATCATCTTCCAAGTGAGGTGGTGCAAGGAGCATTCTAGAGAGGTTCAAGAATATCTGGTATAGAGTTCTGGACTTTGCCCAGGCCTTTTTGGGCTGCCGATATCGAGAACTTCTTCCATTTGGAAAAATAAGTTGTTTTGATAGAGGTTTTCCTACTTTGTACCAGGATATCCTGGACCTGCAGGGAGCAGTTCCTGTCCATGGTGCTAGGCCAACCAACAGCCACACTGTCAGGTGCAGTAACTTCATATCTGGGTGGAGTATCTGGCCATGGTGCTGTGAGGTCAGATCCAGGCAGTCTGGGAGCTGAATCAGAGGCTGAATGGACACCTGTAGTACATCTGTCAGCCAGAAATGTCTTGGTTATTACAGTGGTATGAGAATGACCATGGCTTTGTCTCCTTTGATCTTGAAGATCACCCTGAGAATTATGGGGATTGGCAGAAAGTCATAAAACAAGCCACTGTTCCACAGCAGGAAGAATGTAACCAGTAATGACCTTGAACTCAGGCCTCCTCTGAAGCAAAAATTCTGACATTTTGCATTGTCCTTGATGGCAAACAAGTCTATCATGGGTAATCCCCACTGATGGAACATCACTTCTGTAATGATCCCTGAAAAGATAATTTGTGGTTGGTCACTGATTGTCTGCTCAGGGAACTGCTAAGTTGTTGCTGATTCCTGGAAGATGAAGGGCCATCAGTGGTACCTTGTTCTGATGGCACCAATTCCAGAACTTAATGGTTTCCAGGAAGAGCAGTATAATGTGAGCCAGGATATGATCATGAAAGGCCTTAAAATCATCAACCAATAGGTCAGGAGCTGGTGTGGCTGCCTCATTGAATGGTGATGATATTTTTCAGTGAAGACTAGGGTCATTATTTCACTACTCTCATCTCTTGGCTTCCAGCTTAGGGCCTCAATGTCATTTGTCTAGGTGGTAATGCCACTGGAGAGCCTGATCTCCTCTTCTGGATCTACAGGAAGGAGACTTGTTATGGAGCATTTGAGATGATGGTCCCCAGTATTGGCAGTATGGCACTTTAAATGGGTACTGACAGAGTTGTGGCTGGTCGGCCCATTGACGTGTGTCTGTCTGCTGAGTAGGCACCTTGTGTAATGGGATCCCCCGCCCCCAGGGTGCAGCCTGGAAACTGTGGAACCACTGTGCCTGCTTGCCGGCTCCCAACAATGCCTTGCTGGTAATAAATAGCAGAACCCTCCGGCACTATTATAACCCAACCCAACTATTATAACCCAAAGCAGATGGAGCCCCACACCCAGCTAAATAGCAGGAATATTTACCTGGGCTGCCTCTGGCTCTGTGACACTGTCGGTGAGCTACAAACCTCTGGCAGGTATTCACAGGCAGGGACAAACCCCAACTGTGCTAGATGAATGCTTTCCCTTAGCAACTCATGAACCATCAAGAGAGAATAGCATCATCCAGTTACCCCAGATTTTATGCACTGCACCCCAGAATTGTTCCGTCTTGCTCTGGTCAAAATCTGGCCAGAGTAAGATCATTAATTAGTCTGCCCTTCCCTTGATTTGGAGAGAACATACACCAGTCTTTGTTAACTGACCTGAGATTTCCCAAACACTTCAATCCAAGACACACTTTTTTTAGGTAAAAATATAAAATAGATTTATTAACTACAGATAGATAGATTTTAAGTGATTATAAGTGGTAGGCATAAAGAATCAGAGATAGTTACAAAAAAAATAAAAATAACTTTGCAGTCTAAGTCCTGATACACTAAACAGGATTACAATTTGCATTATCTCACCCTCACTGATGATACAAGCAGGCTACAGATTTTTGATATACAAGCTGAGTCTGATTTGCAGCCTGGGTTCTCCTCCCCCATCCAAAATCCTTTGTCTTCAAATGTTCCTTCAGGTGTTGAGTTGTGGTGGAGTGAAGACAAGTGATGATGTCACTCCCCCTCTTTTAGGGCTTCTTCCAGCTTGCTGGAACAGTCGATGTTTGTCACCTGCGGGTGCCATCCTTGTTGGTCAAGGTCCATTGACTACATGCTTTCTCTCTTTGAAGCCTTCCAGGATGGCCATTGGGAGAATGGATTTCCCTTAACAGGCCATTAGAACGTCTGGCTACTTCATTGTTGTACCTGAAAAGCTGGTTGTTGGTGTTTCTGACCTTCCAGCGTATTTCAATAGCACATACACAGCAAAACTTCATAACTTCACATATAATGATAGCACATACAATCCCACAGGATATTAATGTTCAACAGGTCAAGACTTTTAAAATAATGCTTCAAAAGGCATTCTTTGTACAAAACATATCATAATTATATGATAGTGGGAAATATGGGGGGTTTTGGGGTGTTGCTCTCAGACACAGAATGTCACACCTTGTGAGAGAGATGTCTCATAATCAGCTTTCCCGTTGTTCATTTAAGGTAGAGAGGCAATCCTGCTTGATGCGAGGGAGAAGATGTGATATGGGGATGGTGACAAAGTGTAGTACTCTTCAAATGGTGAGGCCATGTGGGCTCTAGTGCCAGGTATTAGCCATGTGCTGAAGATGTCCCAAGAAGGGGTCTAAGTGGCTGTGTGAGGGAGTATCTCATGACAGTTGGTGCTGAAGTCTTTGCCAGTGCTGGAGCTGGTTTGTCCAGCTTTATTCCCCTCATCACAGAAGACTCAGGCGCTCAATCTCTGGAGGAGTGCTGTTTCTTCTCCTCCTTATGCAATGATGTTTCCTGGGTTTTTGAGCCAGTTTTGGGCTCCCTTTGTCTGTGCCCATCAGCTTCACCCTTTTGTTTGGGGCTGGTGCCACCTTTGAAGATGAAGTTGTCATTGCCAGAGGTGCCAGTACTGAGGCCAGTGCCATGGTCAGTCAGTTCTGGTAAGGTTGTCGGCACCATTGTTGGCACAGTGACTGGTGCCACTAGTTCCAGTGCCGACATGGATGGAGTTGATGTAGCTGGTGCTGATTTGATGGTGTGTTTTTTTCTTTTCTTGTCATGCTGTTGCTTGACTCCAGGGTGCAGTGGCTACTTGAGCGAGCACTCACTGAAGATGATTCTCTTCATTCTTTTGTGGTGATAGTTTCCTCTGGTTCTAAGGTGGTATGCATCAATTGTTTAAGCAGGTACAGTTTCAGCTACATGTCCCTTGATTTTTGAGTCCTTGAGAAGGATTTGCACACTGTACACGTAGCAGGGATATGACTTTCCCCAAACAGAATAAACAGCTACTATGTCTCTTGACCAGGGGATAAGTCTGTCGCAGGTAGGGCAGGGTTTAAAGCTGAAAGGACTGGAATCTTCCATGGTCGTAAGGTGAAGGTCACCTAGCCCTGCTGTGCAGTTTTGTTTTAATCCAAAACTTGAGATGGGATGAGATTTTAAACTCAGAAAGAACAGCAAGTCAGACAATTGCGGTTTTGCATCTCATTGCCACTGGTATGCAATGTGAGGCACATATACACCTATGCTGGGATCCACATTGACAAATATTCAAGAACTAAAGGTTTCAACACTGCTGATGACAACATTGGGGGTAAAAGAAAGTGTCCCTGTGATACCACATGACAGAATTTCTTTGGGAGAGGGGGTTCAATTTGCTTTTTTGAAAAATAAAAAAGTAGAAATTAACATACGAAAAAACTTAAAAGAATGTCAAAGTTACAAAGTCAAGCACCAAATAACAAGAAAAAGCCAAAATTATGGTTGCACGTGCATTATCATAAAGCTTTTACATGATCATGTTTTTTCCACAGAACCGCTGCTTCGTTTAGTTCAAAGAATTGATGATGTCCTCAGAATCTTTAGCTTCAATCTTTTGTTTTATCTGCATTTTGACTGACATGGAACTGCTCTATAATAAATTATGAATATTGTAGGCAACCTGGTTACTGGAATGTTTACTGTATGAATACCCTGATTTAGTTTTAACAGCGGACTGTTGATTGGTGTTCTGTCTCTGACCCCTGCTAAGCTCATCAAACAAGTTTTCAAAGAGGGGGTCCAAGCTTGTGGACACAGAAGAACAAAGATCCCAACTAGTTTAAAAAGACACTACTTCAAACTGGGAGACAGTTAGCTAAGGGAAAAAGAATGACACCCAAACTTCCGAGGTTAGGGGTGATTAGAAAAGTGATATCTGTCTAATGTCTCTACCAAAGGATGGCAAACCTCTTGGTAAAAAAGACCTGCACATAGACTGTTGGTTTTAAAATTATTTTGTTATGTTGTTCTTTGTTCCTATCGTTAAGATTAAACAATATTTTGGTTTAAAAAGGCTATCTTGTCCATCAATTTACCCCAGATAACAGATTCCCAAAGGGAAAAGTAGCAGGTAATGAACCCAGTTGGACCTGCTGGGTAAGCACAGTTGACACACGGTACTGTAGCCCAGCGCCTGGTCTAAGAATGGAGAATTACAGAATTCCACATCAGGAATGGTAAAGGCACAATGCCTGGCACCCGTGAGAGACCAGAGAGAAGTCAAAAGTGTAGTTAACTGTAAAAACAACAAGAGTCCTGTAGCACCTTAAAGACTAACAAATTCCTTGCGGGCATAAGCTTTCGTGGGCTGCAACCCACTTCGTCAGATGCATGAAATGGATATCACAGATAGGAGGTATATATATACACACACATTCAAGGGGAAGAAATAACAATGGGGAGGGCAAATGCTAACAAAGTCAATTCAGTTAGAGTAGATGAGGCCTATTCACAACCGTTGATTAGAAGGTGAGAATGTGTGAACAGTGACAATTACTTCTTGCAATGAGATAACCATTCCAAGTCTCTGTTCAGACCCAGTCTGATTAGTTAACTATGGTAGTTAACTGTGTAGCTATGACATTCATGCAGGGCCCCAGGCCTTATTTACTACACACCCTTCCTCTGCTCCAAATTCAGAATTACAATTAAATTTGGGATTTTTTTTATGGCACTCATCACCAAGTGCTTCTTAACCATTAAGGATTTTATCTTCACAGAACTTCTGTGATATTAATATCTCCATTTTACAGATGAAGACTGGAGAAACAGAGATGCTGGTCACAAGTTTTGAGTGCTCAATCAGGAGTAGGACCTTACTGTCACAGTACTTAGCATTTTATATCACTGTGTATGCTTACAACAGAACTCCCATTGACTTCAGTTGCAGTTGTGAGCGCTCAGCATTTCCACAGCTCAGACCTCATGGTCTCAGGTTGGGCACTCAGAAAATGACTGGCCATCTGTGAAAAATTTGACTTACGTGACTTGCCCAGCTTTTCACAGGAACTTTGGGACAGGGGCAGTGATAGAATCTGTCTTAATCATGAGACCTTTCTTTTTCTTCCTGTAATCCCCTGCCTCGTTAACTACACACCTTTCAATTTCTGCAACTAATGAGGCAGGGGAACTACAGACAACACTCTCCCTGATATGCTGGAGGGTAGGGATAGGATATGAAGTGACCTAGACAAATTGGAAGATTGGGCCAAAAGAAATCTGATGAGGTGCAACAAGGACAAGTGCAGAGTCCTAAACTTGGGACAGAAGAATCCCATTCACTGCTACTGACAGGGGAGCGAGTGGCTAGGCAGCAGTTCTGCAGAAAAATACCTGTGGGTTATAGTGGACAAGAAGTTGGATATGAGTCAACAATGTGTCCTTATTGTCAAGAAGGCTAATGGCATATTAAGCTGCATTAGTATGAACACTGCCAGCAGATCGAGGGAAGTGATTATTCCCCTCTATTTGGCATTGGTGAGGCCATATTTGGAGCACTGTGTCCAGTTTTGGGCCCCCAACTACAGAAAGGATGTGGACAAATTGGAAAGAGTGCAGTGAAGGGCAACAAAAATGATTAGGGGGCTGGAGCACAAGACTTATGAGGAAAGGCTGTGGGAACTAGGCTTGTTTAGTCTGCAGAAGAGAAGAATGAGGGGGCATTTGATAGCAGACTTTAACTACCTAAAAGGGGGTTTCAGGGAGCATGGAGTTAGGCTGTTCTCAGTGGTAGTAGATGACAGAACTAGGAGCAATGGTCTCAAGTTGGAGTGGGAGAGGTCTAGCTTGGATATCAGGAAAAACCTTTTTACTAGAAGGGTGGTGAAGCATTGGAAGAAGTTTCACCTCCAAAGACAAATCCTTCAAAAACCACCAGCCACTGAAATCAGAGGGAAGACTCCTATTGACTTCAACGGGTGTTAGATTGAGCCCAAAAGTTAGAAGTACAAGAAACAAAGGAGTTCATAACAGAAAGTATTTTGCAATCTTAACTACAGCTTTTGGTACTACCAAAGCTGATTATAAAGTTTGAATATAAATCTACAAACTAAAAATATGAAGAAGGCCTTTCACATTTCAACACAAAATAATTAGGCAGTGTTTGTAGGCATGAGTTATTTTTCTAAAGCATGCTTTCCAAGCAACAATTGTGAAAGGATTTCCCTACATTTCATCTCAGCATTTTTCCTGAATGAAGGGTTTGACCAGATACAGCAAACTGGAGCTATGAGACCAAATAAATGTTAAGAGTGTGGTCAGACAATATGCAAAAAAAGGGATTAAGGGGTTGACAGTGTCCTATAAGTATAAGGCAATAAGTACCCTTGTGCAATCTACAGTCCTCAGATACTGAAGTTCAGATAATGAAACTAAAATTCAGGCCCTGGAGGTGTGGAATTTGAAAGCTTCATGAATATTCAGGCTATGGCTACACTAGATTACAAGACTTCGACAGTACAGCTATACCGGCAAAATGCTCCTAGTGGGGCCATAACTATACTGATAAAATTGCACTTTTGCCAGTGTGTAACTGTGTCTGTGGTAGGGGTTTTTAACTGCACAGCTATGTCACTAAAAATCACATTCCATCATACCCCAACTGAAATACCTATGACAGCAAAAGCCTTCTAGTGCAGACATAGCCTCAGTCTGTATGGGTGGGACAGAACAAGTTTACCAGTTCATTCATAAACCTGATGCACTGTCATCAGCTCAGAAAATAGTTGCTCACCTGGAAATCAGATTCAAGTGTGGTAATGGAATAGAAACAGTGAACAAAAGGGGGAGTGAGTGGAGAGTGCAGAAGGTGAGCTGGGGATAAACAAGGTTTTTTCACCAGTGTAAACACACAGTACATATATGCACACATCACACAAATAGCTCTATATTACAATGTAATGGCTTGAATTACTATAATGAAAGGAACTCTAAAAGCATTAGTTTCTTTTGCTCTTATCAGAAGTATTCTTAATAACTTACCCAGTTGTTTTTTTTGCCAGCATAAATTTCCATGTTCTCTCCATACTGGGGTTCTTCAAGTAAAGTCTGGTATTCAAACATGAGGCGAGAGCTCTCACGTAGTCGGCTGCATTGGAATTGGTGATATTGCTGGACAAGCTCTTTCACAACAAGCAGGAGGCATTCAGGGTTTGAGGGATTCCAGGAGGCTAAATTCTGTTGAATATTGGGGAAGGGAAGCATAGACCAGTTTACAGCAGTAGAAAGAGATGAGCATTCTTGCCTACACACTAGTAATAATTTGTACTTATTAAGTCTTCATAAACATAGTGCCTTGTTACATCTGAGGACCTGACACCTTTCCATTCACAAAACAAAAACTGATCTGAACAGTTTATGAGAACTGGTTCAGACAAATGCAGTCCTGTATTGAATCTGAAATAAAAAGTACTAAGCCAAGCTAGTGCCAGTGAATGTGCCAAACTGACAATAGCACTGGAAATCATATTCCTCTGCTCAGTCTCAGAACAGGCACACTGCATAGGCAGGAGCAGAACAAGTTTCCACCCAGCTGCCTCAACCATGTGCCTAAGGCTTGTCGTCACTGTGAGTTAACGTGAGTTATAAACTGAGCATTGCCTGATTCAAGTCCCATCCACACACAAAAACCCTTAACTTCAGTGTGTTGGTGTTCTTAAACTCGAGTTGCTGGCCTGTCAGGGAGCTTAGGCTACAGTTCAAGTTAACATAAAATGTCAGCTGCTACCATGATCACTCTGTGATACTAATTCAATTACTCTGTACTGCTCAAGAATTATTTCAGAGCATGGCTGGTCTCACTCAGGTTAGGCTAGGGCTATATCCCCACAGCAAAAAAGGTGGGGATTTTCCCAGCAGGATAACTAATGCACATTTGCTATCCCACTGAAAAATCCTAGTGTAGTTTTTTACCACAAGGTAGCTAGGAGAGGTCTATATACCCTCACCTGTGGTTGATCTCACCTAGTTTACCTACAAGGACTTGTGTCCACTAGGATGTTACCATGGGATAGGTAATACATGTTTAACTTTAACTGTATTTATTGTATAATTAATTATGTTATGGTGCCTAGAGCCTCGGACAGGTTTCTTATTTTAAATCTAAATATAATATCAGTCCCCTCTCTGCCCCGCTAATTTAGACATTTCTGTTCAAACTATCTAAAGAACCTACAATTACTTTTGACATGGAAATACTGAATATTTGTAATGGATAATTTAAATATATACAATCTACATGTGTGACTAAAAACACATTGACATTTCTGAACATTTTAAAGTGGAACAAATTGTTTTTAGTATGCAACATTTCAAAATCTAGAAAAGGATAGAAAACATTTTGTTTTTAAAAAAAATTAAGAGCAAGTGACTGTTTTATATTCTAACATACATAAAAATTTGATTTTTAACCTAGATTTTCATAAAATGAATTAAATTGGAATAAAGGTTGCCCCAAATTATATGTGCTATAGTTTGTACATCACCATGGATAATAAATACTAATAAAAATATCAAGATAAAGAACCCAAACATTAAAAATATGGAGAAGCTAAATAAGGGGAAGGATCCACAATTCTGACTTGCAAAATAGAAAAATAGCTGTGTCAAATTTCTATTCTTCCATTCTATGAATAGAAATGGGCTATCCAGGCATGAGGTTCACAGTCTATATGAACACTATTTCAAGCCAAATGTTCTAACAATACATATCTTACAGAAGGATATGACCATTTGTCTCAGGTTATTAAAAAAACAGGACTTATCCTATTTCTTGTAACTGAAAATTATAAGTTTACAGTACACATCCTCAGACTAGTTTTATAGGAATTGAATGTATCAGTGTTCATGTCAGCTTCATTTTTCTTTTCTGCAAATATTTTTCTCTTTGGGCCACTTCATCATTTAACTGAGAAATTATAAATATTAAATTATTAAAAAGATATTCTCCAGTTTTGAATGTTATGATCCAAAGTAAAACACAATTACAATCTGTTAGTGGGAGAGTTATTGTGTGTGTGTAAAACATCAAGATACTTTCTTTGCAAAATTGTCATAAAGTTTACTAACATAGACATAAAATCAGTGTGGTCAACTCTTACGATTTTATCTCAAGTTTCACAATATTTAGTATTTTTCTTCAAGCCCCAAATCCTGGAGGATTTTTTGTGATTTTTCTGAGAATCTCAGCTTCCATTAACAATGTTTCTAGAAATCTTGGCTGTGGAGAAGAGCCTGAAAATATGAACCACACATACCTTAATGGCTCAAAATCCACAAGGCAAATTATAAGAACCCAAAATGTTGGGTTTCTTTTAAATCTCATTTCTTTTAAGGCACTATCTTGACTGTTTGGGGCCTGACTCATGATTTTTGAATGCCTGGGGCTGACAATGCTGCAATATTTACTCACCACTCATTATCAGAATGAAAAATAAAAGAATAATGAGGCATCAGTCACACATTTAAAAAGAGAGTGGGTGAACTGAATTTTGGAAGGCTGGACCTCATTCTTCAAAAATATAGACCACATACTTGCCTGAACAGACACAAGTCATGTGAACAGAGTGTTTAAGGGAATAGTTAAATCCAAAGTGTGATCTGAAATAGGACAGGGACTAATTGACTTATGATACCTCTCATCTGAAAAAGATAGAGCCTTGACTTCAGAATTACAACTAAAGGGCCAGCCAATATACCGACACCTCTCTCTCTCACACACACACACGTCAACTGTCCAATAAATAGTTACAGCTGAGTGCTGACTTGTGATCTTGGGGGGAAGATGGTCCAGTGGCTAGCTACTAGCCAGGGACTCCAAAGACCAGGGTTCAATTTCCTGCTTTGCCACAAACTTCCAGTGTGACCTTGGGAAAACCACTTTGGAAACTGAGATACAGACTCACTATCTGTAAAATGAGGATAATAATACTGCCCTATCTCACAGAGTGTTGTGAAGATAAATACATTAAAGTTTGTGAGGTGCATATATACTATAGTCATGGCAGGCATATAAATACTTAGGATAGACAGATAGATAGATAAAATAGATACCACAGAAATTATTATGAAAATCTTCAGAACGGACAATAATTGCTTATCAACCTAAGTTCATTTAAGTTTAGCTGATTTAATAAAATAGTCTACAAAATACTGTCCAGTACACAGTGTCTTCTAGGAAACAGACCTTGCATCATAAGTCTGAAACCAAGTAAACATACTATGTAAAACCTCAGACTTCCTGTTCCCAAGCACCTAGTCAAACAGAGCATTTCCAGAAAGCTGAAAGATGTAATATGTTCGTATGTACTGATATCAGCCAGAGAAACAGAATAACCTTTCCACCAAATTCTATTGTCTATCTATCAATGCCAACATGTTGTCAAAGGAAATGACCAACCATATTTTAATAAGTGACCTAATTGTAATTGTACATTTAAAACAAAACAAAACAAAAAAAACATTACACCAGAAACCAAGAAAGCAGCAAGAGGAAGCTCATTGTCATCTGTTCTATACAGAACTATGGTATGACAGTTGCCCTTGTCAACAAAGAACTCAACAATATTGCATCAGAACAAAGTTTTTATACTATCTTGCCATTCATAGCATATCAATTACAGGAATTCAAAAGAAATTGTGTCATTGCAGGGCTTCTAGATTAATATGTCTTTCATTCAGAAACTAGCTAGAAATTAAAAGAGTTAACATGGCACAAACTTGTTAGAAAAAAATCTGGCAGAAAACACAGAACCTAGCTATGTCGTGCAAATTTTCTAGTGTAGATTTATGTACTGATTTCAATAGACTCTCACACAAGATTAAAGCAAAAAATATATATATATAATGGCTACATTCCCTTTCTATAGCAGAAACTATTTATTACACATACTTTTCAGACATACACCACCAATAACATGTTTCTCAGAGAAATAAGAAGTGACAAATGGCCATGAAGTGGCAAGTGGCCAACCGTTTTGTTACCTTTTCTGTTACACCATTTTTATCAAAAGGTCTTTTTTATATGAGGTTGCACCAACTAAAGATAAACAGAAAATAAATTGTTTTAGCACAATTGCATGAATAAAATGAGGTTTTCCTCTGTGGGACTTTTTTCCTGTCTAAGTGTTACTCAGTTGCTATAGTATTTGCTGAACTGAGGACTCTTAACTTATCTACCATCTTATCTTCATCCAATCTCAATAAAGTGTGAAAATACATTTAGATGTTCCTTAAGTGTTTCAAATAGTACCTTCTTTAATATTCCTTCTTTTATTTTGCAATAATCTAAAGGCAATGTAAGAACCCTGCTGCAATTTTCAGCTTTGGGGAAAAAAAAATTAAAAGAAATCATTTGAAAAAAAAACCCGGTTACTAACCTTCCGTAACTGTTGTTTTTCGAGATGTGTGGCTCATGTCCATTCCAATGTAGGTGTGTGGTCACCCCGAGCACCACTATTGAAAAGTTTTTCCATCAGTGGCATCTGTTGGGTTGGCTCCAATGCACCCTGGAGACATGTGGTCATGGTACAGGTATAAAGGGCTCCACAGCTCCTTCTTGCTGGCTAACTCCAACAAAGGGGTAGGGGTGTAATATGGCGGGGTCGGAATGGACATGAACAACAAATCTCAAAGAAAAACAGTTACGGAAAGTTAGTAACCATTTTTCCTTTTTTGAGTACTTGCTCATGTCCATTCCAATGTAGGTGACTCCAAAGCAGGTAAGCAGGTGGAGGATTTGGCATGCTGATTGTAATACGGCTTGGCTGAAAACCATGTTGTCTCTAGCCTGTTGAGTGAAGGCATAATGAGATGCAAAGGTGTGGATCTACGACCATGTTGCCGCTCTATAGATATCCTGGATAGGAATGTGAGCTACGAATGCCGTCAAAGACGCTTGAGCCCAGGTGGAATGCGCAGTTAGAGCAGGAGGAGCGGAGATCTTTACCGGGTTGTAGCACGTGCAGATACAGGAAATGATCCACAATGACAGTCTCTGAGCCAAAACTGGGAGGTTTTTCATTCTGTCTGTTACGGCCACAAAAACCTATGTAGATTTTTTAAATGCTTTAGTCCAATCTATATAGAAGACTAGAGCACATCTGACATCCAACGAGTGGAGTCATTGTTCCTCTCTGTTGGCATGCGGCTTGGGACTGGAAGGAAGATATCCTGGTTACTATGGAATTGTGAGACCACCTTTGGAAGGAAGGTCGAGTGTGGCTGAAACTGAACCTGGTCCTTGAAGACCAGGTAAGGTGGCTCTGACGTAAGGACTCACATCTCTGAGACCCTTCTGGCAGAAGTAATGGCCACTAGGAAGGTTACCTTCTATGATAGGTAGAGCAGAGATCACATTGTCAGTGGTTTAAATGGGGGTTCTGTCAGCTGCACCAACACCAGGTTGAGGTTCTGGGGGGGAGAGGTTGTCACACCTGGGGGTATAATCTCTCCAGGCCCTTAAGGAAAGGACCATAGATGGAGCTCGAGAAACCGGAATGGTCATTCACCTATAGATGGAAAGCCGAGATTGCTGCTAGATGGACCCTGATAGATGACTGTCAGGCATTGTTGCTTCAAGTGGAGCAAGTAGTCCAAAATAAAAGGCAGTGTTGACAGTGTAGGAGAAATACCCTTCTGTATTGACCACACTGAGAATATCTACCACTTTGCCAGGTAAGTGGTTCTTCTGGGGGAGTGCTTTGTGCTCCTTAAAGCACCTCACAAACTGCCCCCCCCATCATGCTAGCTCTGTGGGGTTCAGCCATGGAGCTTCCAGGATGTGAGATGAAGGGACCCGAAGTTTGGATGATGTAGACGTCCGTGGTCCTGGGAGATCAGGTCTGGAAATGGAGGTAGACGGAATGGACCACTGAGAGGACCGGGAGGATGGTGAACCATTGCTGACGGGGCCAGGCTGGGGTTATCAGAATAAGATGCATTCTGTCCCTTCTGGCCTGCAGGAAGACCTTGTGTATGAAAGGGTTGCGAGGAAATGTGTAGAAGAGATGGCCCATCCAAGGGAGGAGAAAGTGAATAACTCCAGGTTGAGGCCTAGGAAAGAGCAGAACTGAAGACACTTCCTGTTGTGCCTTGTCGGAAACAGGAGTTCTCCACTTTTGGAAGATGTCCTTCATGACATCTGGACGAATAAACCACTTGTGGTGGCTGGAGAAGGATCTGCTGAGGTGATACGCTAGCTTGTTCTGTGACCCTGGCAGAGAGGAGGCCTTGAGGTGAATTGAGTGGGCTATGCAGAATTTCCACCAGCAGAGAGCCTCCTGGCACAGGTGAGAGGACTGCGCCCCACCTTGCCTATTTATATAAAACATCGCTGTCGTGTTGCCTGTGAGGACCAACACACACTTGCCTTCCAAGTGGGTTTGGAAAGCATGGCAGGCTAGACGAACTTTCCTGAGCTCCCTGATGTTGATGGGTAACAAGAGCACCTCCGAAGATCAGAAGTCATTAGTTCTTAGGGGACTTAAATGAGCTCCCCAGCCCACTGCCCAAGCATCTGTGATGAGACATTGAAAGATGGGGACTCACAAATGAGACACCAACACACTGCCACCAAAAGAGGAAAGCGATCACTGATGGGGGAAGTGTGACTACTATTTCCAAGTGGTGTTGGCCTGATGCATATAGCGATGCCAACCAAGCCTGGAGAGGTCTGAGCCGTAGTCTCGCATGTTGCACCATGTAGGTGTATGATGTCATATTACCCAGGAAGATCCTCGCCATAGCGACGGAGTAGTTCCTGAGGCTTTCCATGTGTGCCGCTATCGCTTAGAACTGGGTTTCCCAGAGGAAGGCTCTGGCTTGGGCCGAGTCCAGGATCACCCCAATAATTTGTATCCTTTGAATTGAAGAGAGGGCAGACTTTTGGGTATTTATTAACAAGCCTAAGTTCTGAAAGTTGACTGTAATAACTTTACATTTGCCTCTATCTGGGCCTTGGTCCGACCTCTGATCAGCCAATCACAGAGGTAAAGGTAGACCCGAATCCTTTTTTCTCCAGGAAGGTTGCGACGACTGCCATGCACTTCATGAACACTCAAGGGGCTGCCAACAGGCCGAACAGGAGCACTGCGAATTGGTAGTGCACATGGTTCACAATGAACCTGAGAAACCTTCTGTGTGCTTGAAAGATCACAATATGAAAATAAGTGTCCTTCAAATCGAGGGCAGCGTACCAGTCCCCTGGATCCACAGGGGGGATGATGGAGGCCAAGGAGACCATGCGGAACTTCAGTTTCTTCATGAACTTGTTGAGCTTCCGCAAGTCCAGAATCGGTGAGAGACTGCCATTGGCCTTCCAGATTAGGAAATAATGGAAATAGAAGAGTGGGTTACTCACCTTGTGCAGTAACTGAGGTTCTTCATGATATGTCCCCCCCATAGGTGCTCCACCATAGGAAACTCCAGATGCAAAGGAGCTGCAGCACCTACAGTGGAGCACCCATGGGGATATCACTCGAAGAAGATATTGCTTACAATATAGTTTACTGTAGGTGTATAAGGAGGCAGAGCAAGGAAACCTACATAGTACATGGAGAGACCAATTTGGAACACTTAAATATCAAGTCTTCCAGCTGATTAAGGTTATACACTGATTGGGTTCTGAAGGGAGAGGCCTGTCCAGAGGATCCACAGTCAGAGGACAACTGTCTTAATGTGAGATCTTAAAGGGTGGATGAGCACAAAAAGAAAATGAAGAAGTATCTCAGCATTAGTAGGAAAGAAGGAGCATCCTTTCACCGGTGTACTTTTAAAAAGTCATGAGATTTGACATTGGGCTAAGAAAAAATATTCAGCCTTTAGTCTGGAATTCAGTGTTTCCTTCACGTTATCTTTACACAAACCGCTTCAGCCCCTACATCAAAACTTCATAATGGGTGAGAATTCTCTTTTCCCTATTTTTAGCTTATGAAGCACCTTGTGTCCATAAGAAGGCAATTCATAGCCTCCACAACAGGATACTGGCTATTTCAGATTTTCAGGCAATGCCTACAGTAAACTGTAACCTCAAAATATCAAAAAGAAAATAAGCTAACATAATTTCTAATTGAATACAAGTTGTTTTTCTTAAGAATATGTTTAAATATCCAGGTTGCCAGAATATCTTCCAGGATTGTGATTTTTAAGACGACAGCTTGTTACTGTTTTTCCTGGCTAAACTACAGGAAACAAACGACAGGATCTTATTTAAGTCAGTGTACTTCTGTATTTCTAAGCAAGAAACTAACTCCAATCAATTTCATGAGAAAATGTCAGTAAACACGAAATCTCTCAAGCCCATGATGATAATGGTAATGAGTTTGCATTTCTATAGTAGCTTTTAACCAAACTGATCACAATCATAGAATCACCGGGCTGGAAGAGACTTCAAGAAGTCCCCTGCACTCATGGCAGGACTAAGTAATATCTAGACCATCCCTGACAAGTGTTTGTCTGACTTGCTCTTAAAAATCTCCAATGATGGAGATTCCACAACCTCCTTAGGCAATCTGTTCCAGTGATTAACCACCCTGACAGTTAGGAAGTTTTTCCTAATATCCAACCTAAATCTCCCTTGTTACAATTTAAGCCCATTGCTTCTTATCCTGTCCTCACAGGCCAAGAAAAATATTTTTTCTCCCTCCTCCTTGTAACAACCTTTTATATACTTGAAAGCTGTTATGTCCCCTCTCAGTTTTCTCTTCTTGAAGCTAAACAAACCCAGTTCTTTCAGTCTTGCCTCATAGGTCATGTTTTCTAGACCTTTAATCATTTTTGTTGCTCTTCTCTGGACTTTCTCCAATTTGTCCACATCCTTCCTGAAATATGGCGCCCACAACTGGACACAATACTCCAGTTGAGGCCTAATGAGCATGGAGTAGAACGGAAGAATTACTACTCATATCTTACTTACAACACTCTTGCTAATACATCCCAGAATCATGTTTGCTTTTTTTGCAATAGCATTACACTGTTGATTCATATTTAGCTTGTAGTCCACTATGACCCGCAGATCTCCTTCCTATGCAGTCATTTCCCATTTTGTACATGTGTAACTGATTGTTCCTTCCTAAATGGAGTACTTCGCATTTGTCCTTTTTGAATTTCGTCCTATTTACCTCAGACCAATTCTCCAGTTTATCCAGATCATTCTGAATTATAATCCTAACCTCCAAAGTACTTGCAACCCCTCCCAGTTTGGTATCATCCATAAACTTAATAAGTTTTGTACTCTCTATGCCATTATCTAAATCATTGATGAAAATATTGAACAGAACCGGACCCAGAACTGATCCCTGCGGAACCCCATTCATTATGCCCTTCCAGCATGACCGTGAACCATTGATAACTATTCTCTGAGAATGGTTTTCCAACCAGTTTTGCACCCACCTTACAGTAGCTCCATCTAGGTCATATTTCCCTAGTTTAAGAGAAGGTCACGAGGGACAGCATCAAAAGCCTTACTAAAGTCAAGATATACCACATCTACCGCCTCCCCCCATCCAAAGACTTGTTACCCTGCCAAAGAAAGCTATCAGGTTGGTTTGACATGATTTGTTCTTGACAAATCCATGCCGACTGTTACTTATTACCTTACTATCTTCTAGATGTTTGCAAATTGATTGCTTAATTATTTGCTCCATTATCTTTCAGGGTACAGAAGTTAAGTTGACTGGTCTGTAATTCCCTGGGTTCTCCTTATTTCCCTTTTTGTAGATGGGCACTATATTTGCCCTTTTCCAGTCTTCTGGAATCTCTCCTGTCTTCCAAGATTTTTCAAAGATCAGCACTAATGACTCATATCTCCTTAGCCAGCTCGAGTATCCTAGGATGCATTTCATCAGGCCCTGATGACTTGAAGACATCAAACTTGTCTAAATAATTTTTAACTTGTTCTTTCCCTATTTTCACTTCTGATCCTGCCTCATTTTCACTGGCATTCACTATGTTAGACGTCCAATTGCCACCAACCTTCTTGGTGAAAACCGAAACAAGTCAGTCATTTAGTACTCCTGCCATTTCTGCATTTTCTGTTATTGTTTTTCTCCTCCTCCCCCCTCCTCATTGAGTAACGGACTTACCTTGTCCTTGGTCGTCTTCTTCCTTTTAATGTATTTGTAGACTCTTTTCTTGTTAATCTTTATGTCTCTAGCTAGTTTAATTTCGTTTTGTGCCTTGGCCTTTCTAATTTTGTCCATGCATACTTCTATTATTTGTTTATATTCATCCTTTGTAATTTGACCTAGTTTCCACTTTTTGTAGGACTCTTTTTTGACATTTAGATCACTTAAGATCTCCTGGTTAAGCCAGGGTGGTCTCTTGCTATACTTCCTATCTTTCTTATGCAATGGGATAGTTTGCTCTTGTACCCTTAATAATGTCTCTTTGAAAAACTGCCAACTGTCTTCAATTATTTTTCCTCTTAGACTTGTTTCCCATGGGATCTTGCCTACCAACTCCCTGAGTTTGCTAAAGTCTGCCTTCGTGAAATCCATTGCATTTATTTTGCTGTTCTCCCTCCTATTATTCCTTAGAATCATGAACTCTATCATTTCGTGATCGCTTTTGCCCAAGCTGTCTTCCACTTTCAAATTCTCAACCAGTTCCTCTCTATTTGTCAAAATCAAATCTAGAACAGCCTCTCCCCTAGTAGCTTTCTCTATCTTCTGAAATAAAAAATTGTCTCCAATACATTCCAGAACTTGTTGGATAGTCTGTGCCTTACTGTGTTATTTTCCCAACAGATATCTGAGTAGTTGAAGTCCCCCATCACCACCATGTCCTGTGCTTAGTTGTTTAAAAAAAAGCCTCATCCACCTCTTCTTCCTGGTTTGGTAGTCTATAGTAGACCCCTACAATGACATCACCCTCATTTTTTACCCCTGAATGAGACAAACAGATTACACTAGCACATACTGCATTTTATTCATATTATATACCTCCCCAAACACAAAATGGTGTGGTATAAAATTTTAATTTGTAATCATTTAGGTTTTGCCACAAGTGAGCAATGTGGTCATCCTAAACTTACACCATTAAAAACCTATATATTCTCACACCTTTTTTTTAGTTATACACACATACACACATAATTTTGCACATCAATGTAATGCTGTCACTTGTGAAATTAAAAAGAGAAGTGGTTTAGATGCATAAAGCTACCATATATACCACTTACGTTAAAAAAGCAGCAGGAATTTAGGAAGGCAGAATGTAAATACTCAATTTGAAACCAGGCCAGGCCTTAGAAATTCTACCCTTGTAATTGCAAAAATTACCATGGGATTTTCAATTACCACAAATGGTCAAGAACTTGTTTTTAAGAGCTCACATAAAAAACAACCTCTCCATTACCAAACTGGGTAATGGTTTGGTAGTGACTCAGAGGAAAAAAGATTACCCACCAAAATCATAAATACTACTTCCCAAAGCATCTGGATTTTCCCCAGAGGCTTTGCGTCCAAGTTCTGACCTGGCTTGACCTGTTGCTTACAAAATCTGACAAATTTCTGCATGGAGTGGCATGACTCCAAATATCTCAAGAACCTAATTCTACTGTTATCTTTTCTTTAGTGTTCTCTAAATTCAGATCTAGACAATTGTATCAAATGGATTGATTTGTAAATTTAGTGCTATCTGCAGAAATGTGATGAGAATAAGTCTGATTTATCATCATTCCCATAAAGATAAGAGTGAAATATGTGAAAATCTCTCTAAACAGTCATTTCCAACTGGACGTAAGTTGATTTTTTATGATACTCTAGATACAGTTAATACGTAGATCTAATATATATCCGAATCACAGATATCAGATTCCCATTGACGTATTAGCTGTTGTCTGAAGTCACATGAAGTATTATATAGAAGTTGTAGTATTTACTTTATTAGTTAACAAAATTATCAACTAGATGTCATTTACAATGGGTGGCACCACATTTTTCAGCTATCATTACCATCCATTGCCCGGGTATTAAACATATATATTACATGAAAAAACTGATATTTTAAGACAGGAAAATACTGAGTCCATCCACATAGCCTTCTACTCACATTTCTATATATGCTTATGTGGATGGACCATCAAAACACCAAGTTTAGTAGCCTGCCTTTAGCAGCCTAATTCTGAGGCTTTAAATGGAGGCAAGTCATTGTGCAATGCTACAGGGAGAGGGGGGAGGAAGAAGGAGGTTGTTCTTGTTGCCACCTTTCTTATGGCTGGTAACCAGACCTCCGGGGCTCCTCCTCTTGCCACACCTCTTCCCCCAAGGCCCTGCCCCTTCCCTCAAGGACCCACTCCCTTCTCTGCCTTTTTATCCCAACATCCCGCCCCTGAATGCCACGTGCTGCTGCGAGCCACACAAACAACCTGGTCCTGGAGGCAGTGGCTGCTGCTGTTGCACTGCATCCTTCCTTCCACTTAGGGTTGTCAAAGATCAAAAAAACTAGACATCAGGCTTGTCGAATGGCACCCAGACACACAAGTTGAGACCTGGATTGTCTGGGTGAAAACCAGACAGGTGGCAACCTAACTTTTGAGATTAGCTCATGTCCTGAAAGCATGAAATTATGTAACTTTGGCACATATAAATACAACTATTGTTGGCAGTCATAAGATTATAGTACTGAGGTCCTATATAGGCCTTTCTTCTACACTGAAAACCACAAGTTTGCTCATCATTGCTGAATTAGCATTGCTCATTTCATAGCAATGAAGATGGTTGATGGAATACTTTTCATTCATTCATTCAAAGCACCTCAGACTCTCCCTGATGGACTTGCATTGCACTCTGACCCCACTTCTCTTCCTTTGGCAGTGGGACCTACTGCACAGCTTCCCAAATTTTCAAAGCTGCTGCCTTCTTATCAGACTAGTGATGCTATGTGATCCCATCCCCCAAAACTTCTATCTGTAAGCAAGTTAAATTGTGTGTCAATACCATATGTGAAATAACTAATTTCTGTTTATTCAAAGCCCTGAGTTAGCACTTCATTGCCTGAAAGCCACTCCACTCCAGCATAAAAAAGGAGTTGCTGGTGAAGGGAGCTCATGTAATCACACGGCAATGCAAAAAGTCAAAATTCAATTAACAACCTTTATTGAAGTTCACTGTTTTGGCAACTTCTTTAAAGGATTTGTCATTTTTTAAATGTATTTTTCTCTGCAGCAAGAGTTTAGTGACATATGAAACAGTGGAGTCATGAGGCACTAGATGCAATATTTTAGATCATGTGACCAAGTCATTATTGTTACCTGCCACTGACTTATCACCAACAATGATGACTGCAACATGCCAAATCTAGTGAACATGGAATCATAGAATCATAGAAGATTAGGGTTGGAAGGGACCTCAAGAGATCATCTAGTCCAGCTCCCTGCCCAAAGCAGGACCAACCCCAACTGAATCATCCCAGCCAAAGCTTTGTCAAGCTGCACCTTAAAAACCTCTAAGGATGGAGATTCCACCACCTCCTTAGGTAACCCATTCCAGTGCTTCACCACCCTCCTCGTGAACAAGGTTTTCCTAATATCCAAGCTAGATCTCCCCCACTGCAACTTGAGACCATTGCTCCTTGTTCTGTCAACTACCACCACTAAGAACAGCCTAGCTCCTTCCTCCCTAGAACCCCTCTTCAGATAGTTGAAGGCCGCTATCAAATCCCCACCCCTTCTCTTTTGCAGACTAAACAAGCCCAGTTCCCCCATATTCCCCCACTACAGAAAAGATGTGGATAAACTGGAGAGAGTCCAGCAGAGGGCAACAAAAATGATTAGAGGGCTGAGGACAGGCTGATGGAACTGGGCTTATTTAGTCTGTAGAAGAGAAGAGTGAAGGGGGATTTGATAGCAGTCTACCCAAAGGGGGGTTTCAAAGAGGATGGAGCTAGGCTGTGGCAGTAGACAGAAGAAGGAGAAATGATCTCAAGTTGCAGTGGGGGAGGTCTAGCTTGGTTATTAGGAAAAACTTTTTCACTAGGAGGGTGGTGAAGCCCTGGAATGGGTTACCTAGGGAGGTGGTGGAATCGCCATCTTTAGAGGTTTTTAAGGCCTGGCTTGACAAAGCTCTGGCTGGGATGTTTTAGTTGGGGTTGGACTAGATGACCTTCTGAAGTCCCTTCCAACCCTAATCTTCTATGATTCTAAGTCTTCAATAAAAATATCAGAAACATATCTGGCAAATAGTAAAGTTGTACAAGAACAATGACTGACTCATCAAGTTTTATTGACAAATAGTTACTTCTCAAAAGTTCTGAAAGCAGTTTTTCTGTACTTCCTCAGCCACTTCCAATGCAGCATAAAAAATTGTTATTTGACCAAAGAAGTTTTTTCAATTTGATAGCTGCCTGAAACTGTGTCTGCTATGGAAAGAACTGTTGTGGAATGCAATTCACAGAGATACCAAACAAGACACCTGATGGGAGTTTGTACTGATCTTGCCAGTTTGAGTCAAGTCTGGGTGAATTTTCAAGTTTTCTTTAAAAGGCCTTATAAATTTATCTTTCTCTGATAGATAGTTGGTTGGTTCCTATAGCCTTGCCTGTTCTAGAAGCTATCTGTTGCTGACAATGGGTGTGTCTGAATCAGTGCTATACACAAAATAGTAACTGAAGGAATGATGCAAAGTAATACGCAAAATAGTAACTGAAGGAATGATGCTGAACACAGTTTGTCCTTAGCTACATTTCCAGTTAAACCACATTCAACACAGCTGTTCAACTACATCCATCATTCACACCCATTGTCAACAAAGATACTTTTCATGTTGGCAAGGCCTAAATGTACCAAAAACTTTGAAAGCTTCAGACTCTCAACAACCAGCACTTCAGAACAACCTCCACATTCAAATAAATCAGTGTAAACCTATTTTCACATTTGTTGTTTTCCTTTTTTGAGCCATCATTGGAACAACTTCCCACAGTCATTTTCATTTTATGATCCATCTTTCCAAATTACCGTCTTTGGCAGAATGGAGTACCAACAAAAACTGAATGATCTATGAAAATGATTAAATAAAGCTTAGCAGAATCCATGGGTCTTAGCAACTACAGCCAACATATCTGGTATTCCTAAGCAGTGACATTTTGTCATGGGCTATTCTACTTTGCATCACACATAACATTTTTATTGAGGCTTAATTTCTTTTATATAAGGCAAAACCACAGATGTTGACATGAAAAGGTTTAACTTTTGTTTTATCATTAGAAGCATTAGAAGTCTGATGCACAAAAACTCATATCTTGAATTGACCTATAATGAAACACCAGCTGTGTTTCTCAAGGTAAACAGTATGATGACACCAATATATAGGGCTCATTTTCCATCATTCCAAAGTTATTCAATTGTTTTAGCCACACATTTCATTTTGTATAATCTTCCCTCATGCCTTCACCTCCCCTTTCTGGCTAGGGTGACCAGGAGAGCAAGTGTGAAAAACTGGGACGGGGAGGAGGAATAATGGGGGGTAATTGGTGCCGCTATAGTACAAATCTACCTAATATCTGGATGGTCCTGAGTGGGACATCTGGTCACCTTATCCCTGGCCATACTGAATACTCATAAATGAACAAATAAAGTGAATGCAAAAATGAAAAAACAAATTTTGCCAACAAACCTCATTACCACAGAGAATATGCCCCTCCCTTCAAATAATTCATCTGAAAAGGATACAAGGCATTTTAACTAGAAAGATGCTATAGACTCATCCTGTATGTCCAGGGAAGCCAGATCCTGAATTCCTTGAACAACTGAAATTCAGAGTGAGCTTAATAAGAGTTTTGAATGTACAAGGAATGCCAGATTTGTCCCAGAAGAGTATCCCCAAATTGCAGGTTCTCTCTGAAGGAGGTTGCACCTCCTTTTCACTGAAGATTAGAATCATAAAATGATCAAAAGCACTAAACCTGCTAATGTATACTACTACCACAAGAGGTAGAGGACAGCAGAGAGCTTCTCAGGCAGAATGATCGTGCATTATTTCAGGCTTTAAATATTAATAGTAAGATCTTGTTATTCAGAATGCACATTTTAAGCAACAAGTGCAGTTTGGACATCATAGGACTCTTACAGATGCCTGAGCAGTTCTTGTCACACTTGAAGGTGTCAAAGCACCTCTGTCCCCTTCCTGGTCTCGCTGAATATATCCCCTCAGGTGTCTGGCCTGTCTCTTTACCTCTCTTAGGGTGGAATTCCACAATTTTGGAACTTTTACACGGAGTACTGCAGCCCAGGGCATGATCTGTC
This sequence comes from Emydura macquarii macquarii, assembly GCF_026122565.2. Classification (NCBI taxonomy): domain Eukaryota; kingdom Metazoa; phylum Chordata; order Testudines; family Chelidae; genus Emydura; species Emydura macquarii. Next base: position 6,094,314 of record NW_027132813.1, on the reverse strand, counting down.
AACTGTATATATCCAGTAAGTCTAACTGGATTTGGCACCTACAGTTCTTCTTTGGGGGAGTCAATGACCAATGGTGTATAAAGTGATCAGACAGGCGTCTCAATACCATTAGAACAAAACATTTAGAGGACAAGGACCTTAAGATAACAAACAGTCAACATAAATCTCTCTTACCTGAAGGCATACCATCCCCTGATGTAGGCTAGGTATGCCTGGCTTCCTCAAACAGCTGCCTGATGCCTATCCCAGTCTGCTTCCCTTAACAACTCTCTGAATAGCTACTCCACCCTCATAACAGGGAGTTCCTTTTTTAAACTACTATAGTCTTTTGTTTTGGTCAGTTCCTGGGCTTTTCATGCTTGTCAAAACAAGTTCTGTAAACTGGCTGGAACAAGGAAGTAGAAGCTTTAGAGTTAACAATTTGGGCATTGTCGCTTAAGAACCTTTAAATGTTTATCTAGGGGTGGCTTATCTTGAGCCACTGTTTTCTTCTTGCTTAATTTTCCTTATAGCCTCCTATTAAACTAAACCAATATATTCATATAGTGAGCATCCCAATAATCAGGTCAACATACAGTATTCATAAACTATTAAAAACCAGCTCCATTTCCATATCCCGCAATAGTCCCAACCTATACATGGCTTGACAGGATAACCCCAAATAAAACATTTTTGACTAACACTCTTGCCTAAATAATAAAATGTTGGAAATCAAAAGAATTTCTAGACCATATTGGACACAATAAAGCAAATTATAACGTTCCCTTCTGAAAATTATATATTATAAAAGGGAGCAGAATTCACAAGCATAAAAATTAATCTAAATCCAAAACAGCATTATCAGACTGAATATTTATTTCTTAACTGACCTTCTGTAATCAGTTAAATTAAAAGGCTGTTCTGCTTGCATATTCATAAGCAGTTAGTGACTTTCTCTGCAGAAAAATGAATTATCGCGGTTCAATAACTTGAGTCTAAAGGGCACAAAACGGTGAATTTAAATGAGTTATCAGTTCAAAAAGGCTTGCGCTAGATTTGATTTTCCAGATTTTTTTTAATTTTGCAAATGTGCTTCCAGAAAGCTAACAAGCTGCTGCCTCCAAGCCAGCCCGCTCCTTACTGCTTTGGAGTTCTTGCAAGGAAATGGAGTGTGCTGTGCCAATATCATTACATTTTAGGGCCAGAATCGTTTTATTTTAAGCCAGTTTCCTTTATGGCACATTTTATTCATATTCTACTAAAATGCTGCTTGTACAATGTTATATTTTGCTGAAATGGACAGTTACAACTTCACTAATCTCACATTGAAGGTTTTTTTCCTTCTTATTCATAACTAACATAATATATTACTTCTACTAAAGCTGCTGTTATTTCCAATTTTCTTTTTGCTAATCATTCTTCTTCTAAACAGCCATGTGGGGGCTAAACATCTTTTTCTGTCTATACATTCAGTCTTAACATCTTGTCCTTTTGATCTCAATTTCTAACTCACCTAGCTATATTGTCATAGAAAGGGTACTGGCATTAATGTAGTGTACCGTAATGGCAGAAAGCAGCAGTTTCAAAAACAGAAGTATTTTCTCATAGCAAATGGCTTTCTAGGTCCCAAATATCTCCAGTTCAGAATGAATAGGTACCTCCTCATAGGTACCTCATTGGGCAGAACAACAACAAGGAGTTTCTCTTATTTTGGCATTCTTCAATTAACTAATCTCTGATGGTTTTTATTATTTATTTATTATTATTATTTATTTGCATTATCACAGTGCCTAGGAGTCCCAGTCATGGACCAGAATGCTCTCTTCCATCCCCTCATCTATGTACTTCCTGTGCTGAAAAACTAGATTTTGATTAGATCTGAAGTTCAAAACTTCCCATAATACAGGGTCTTTTGACTAGCCAACAGGATGCAGTCTATGCCAGAAAGAAATGAGGTAAACTTCTTTCTGTCTCCCCACTCCACAGGCAAGAACAAATGAGATCAGTTTGGCACTCTCCATTAACAAATTTTCAAAGTGGGATAGGCAAAGCTGCTGTAACTATCCAGATCCCACAACAGATACTTTCCCAATTTTTTTTTTAAAACAAGAAAGAAGCCAGTTATGAGAAACTGTGGGAGTCCCAAACAACTAACTATATTAGGGATAATTGGTTTAGGATTGGTCCACTGAATTGTTACACAGAGAATGCATCTTTCAAGGTCACATCTACTGAAGCGAAGCCTTCCAGTCGTAATAGCTACAGGTCATGTGCAAGAAGTTCTATGCGCTATACAGTTCTCCTACAGTAGACTCACCTATCTCAGATGGACACCGAAGCTGTCCTTGTAAAATGAGCCTCAGTGAAGACTAAAAAGGAAAAATTAGTAATTTTATAGGCCTTTAAAGAGTGTTTCATCTGGCTCTAAAAGGGATTTAGAAGCCTAAAAAGTCTTAAATTCTATCCAAACAGAACATTAGAACCCTATGCATGTGTAGATTGTACTATATCTTCTCCCTTCTTTGCTTGAGATTAGGACCAAAATTTGGCAAAACTATGTCCTGATTAAGATTAAATGAAGCCAAAACTTTGGGAAGAAAAGTGAGGCACAGACACAGGACCATTTTACTTCTGTGGAAAACCTCATAAAGAGAGATACATGGCTAACTCGCCACCCTCCTAATTGAGATCTCTCCCACTAAGAAGCCACCTTCCAGGAAGAGAGGGAGAAATATAGGAAAGGGGCTAGAAGAGAAGATGACAGAAGACCTGAAGGATTAAATTCAAAGTCCAGGAAGGTACAAATCTTGAAGGAAGAGAAGAGTAGAAAAGGAGGACAAGGAGATTGGTAGCCCACAGAAAAGCCTCCTATCCATCCTCCTATGGAGGATAGAGTAGAGACGTGAACCTTAAGGGAAATGGAAAGAACCCCTCAAGAAACACACACAGAACAAAAGGGATGCCAGATATCTTAGAAGAGAGTTTCCTCACAGTACACCATTGAGAAAAGCACTCCGACACATACCAGTATGAAATCGAGGAAGATTTCTTTCTGGATGCTAATAGGATCTTCCTGAGTCTCTTGATAATGTCTAACTCCTTCAGCATATTCCTTTCATGTGCCACGCCAACAGTGAAAATGGATTTGGGTTGTGATGTATCTATACAAAGGGGCCTTAGGACAGCAGATCCTTCTGATTAGGAAGGAGAACTGTGATTTTTGGACATTCTTAGAAGGTCTGCATAGCATATCCCAGCCCTTTAAAGCAAGTCCAAGGCCATTAAGATTACAGTTGCCCAAGTCTATTTTTATTAACACCCTCAAAACGAGAGGAGAAAAGGGAAGGCAAAGTCAGATTGAATTTCCAAGGGACTGAGCCATTGCCCAAAGGTCTGGATACCTGCTGCAAAACTTGCACATCATCCTGTTGTGCCTTGTGATGAATAAACCTATTTGTTGAAAGTCCAGTCAAGCCACCACATTCTGAAATGTATTTTCCTTGGAGTTCCATTCCCATGGGTGAATTTTTTACTATTGTAGCTAGTCCACTTGTAATGTATGTTCCCTTTCCCTAGCACATGTAGAAACCTGACAGACTTTAGATTGATATTTCACAAAGATGAAAAGCAGGAGTTTTCTTTTAGAAGGGGTTGAATTCTGGTGTCTCCTAGAAATTTAATCAGGATTTAGTAAACATTGCCACTGAAGAATCTGCTGAAGGAAGAGTTAATGAAAGGTCCTGAATTTCCTATCCTATTTGTAATATTTGCCCATTTACCTGCCTACAGAAATCTTAACATTTGGGAATTCCCAGAAAACTTACACAAATGTTGTTTTTATACCACCAAAGAGGAAACAGGCAAGTTTTTCCCCTCTTCCACCCCAATAATTTAGCTTCATCAAGAAATATGTGGGGAGACAAATTCTCTTCTTTTAATACTGTAAATTGCTTATTAAAGCCCTAGTGTAGATGTAGTTCTCCTAGCAAAAAGTCCTTGTGTCAGCACAGCTTATTCCATTCAGGAACTGGTTTAAGCAAAGTAACTCTTGACAGTGTAGAGTTGTGTCTCCACTAAGGGGTTTGCCAGGATAGTTGTACAGGTATAACTATACCAGCAAACCATTTTATGTGTGCACAAGGCCTCATTATGTTGCTTCAGCCTTGTATGAGCTACTCATTTATTCTGTGCTGGGGGAACCAGGACACAGAAGTCACTCATTTGTTTTAGAAAATGCAACACAATATTATTGCATTATAAAAACATTGTGTGTGTATGATTTCAAGATAATAAGACTAAAGAGGAAATATAGATTTGTGGTAGATTTGTTTTAAATCTAGCAAGTAAACTTCTGATAAAATACAGTTTTGCACCCAAACTGAGATCAGTGGGAATTATAGGTGCACAAGGAACGTATAATTAGACTCTTTTGCTCTCTCTCAATTTGTATTTTACATTTTCCACTCAGTTTAATGCTATGTAAAGGTGTCATACTCCTCTATGAATGTGCCTCAATACTGACCCAAGCAGAGAACATCTACAGTTGAGAGGGTATATAAATACTCATGGCCTCACTGCACATTGACCATCAAGCCACTGAGAGATGGCAACAAATATAATCTGGATTGGTTTAAGTCAACAACATAAAGGTGAAAGGTTTATTACCTCACTGACAATTTTCTGTTTTATCCCCTTCATCAACAAACACTACAACATTTTCACGAAATCAGAAATATTCTAACAATTAACAATTTGTTTATATCTTTTCAATGACTAAGCAAACAATGTTTTATAAAATTAGAAAATCCGATTCTGAAGTTTCTCTGTGTTACATACACTAAATTACATGCACTATTTTGGACAAATCCTTTTTCAAAACCATATAAACAGAGTTTAGTTGGCACCTCCATTATAAATCCAGATTTTTGGGTTTAGATATCTTGGCTCTTTTAAGCTTCCGTGGGTGAAGTTTGGCATACAGTTGCTGACCAGATGTAGATTTCAAATGTTTTTAATAGAAGAGCTTTTCACATTCTAAAAAATAATTAACCACCTTTCTGACCACCCACCCCTCAAAAAAATATAATTTGTAATAGGTTTCAGAATCAGTAAGAGTAAAAATAAGTTTTATTTTTAAAGTGCTCAACCCTAAAGACATCCAAGTGCAGCACAAAAACAAACAGAATATTTTCTAAAGCAACAGAGTACTCAGTGAAAAATAAAGTTGCCAACCTAGCATAAAAATGCTTAAAAAAACAACATATTAACTCAAAAATAATACATAAGCCCAACAGACACCAACTGAAAGGGAAAATACTCTGGCTAGAGAAATGGTTTAGGCAGAAGCAGTAAAGACAGAGAAAAGATATTCTAAGTGTATCCTCCCTCATTAGTTTAGTTCATGTACTGGTAGCAATCTTGTTCAGAGCTCTTATTTAGACCCATTGGTGTTCATTTCTATAAAAAGTGGAACACATTCTAATACAATTATGTGATAACATTTCACCAGTATTATTCAAATACACTGACTTAACTGTTCAACCCCCACCCCATATTGAAGATGGTCAATTTCCAGGTTGTGGAGAGCTACAGATACATTTTGTATATTAACTTCCTCCCAGTTAGCTCATGGTGAAGTTGTTTGGATGCTAATCTTCTCCAAGAGATCGAAATGTCTGGACATGCCCAAATGTAGAAAGTATCACCACCTAAAGATATCAAGGACAGATATGTTTTCAAATATTGCTGGAATAAAATGGATGTAGCGCTGCAAGAACTAGGGCCTGTGAATTCTGTTTAAAGAAAACACATCCCTTGCTCAACACCACTCAGTCTAGTTCTGACAAAAATTTTGTTTTGAGAGTGCAGTGACTTTTGGAAATGTAGGAAAAATCCATTAATGTTTTAGAAAACATTCAATTTGAGTCATGTCAGAGTCTTTTTGTGTGAGGAACCTTAGAGTAACTAATTCCAAAAGGACCACTCACAAAAGTGTATTTTATATCACAGGGTGAACCCTGTATGGGTCTATCTTTCAAGAAAATGATCCTTGAATGGAAAGGGACGTAGCAGAATCTGGGAGAGTCTCTGCAATGTTTGCAAATTTAAGAGGGAATCCTGTCACTTAACCACTCAAATGTTTTTAAAAACCTTAATGAAATGCTCAGTCAAAACATAAACAAAATTAGGTAACCTGAAAATTGGTTTGTAAATATATATAAATAACAAATGGGGAAAAAATCTTTATGAGAAGTCGCAAGCAAAGTTAAAGTTAAACATTAAAATAAACACACAAAAATTTATAAAGTATGGAAATTACAGTTACCATCACCCAAACAACCATAAATCTGCCCATGTATCATCATGTAGAGCATATGAGAAACAGAAGACAATGCTATTCTCAAACAATGCACCAGTCACTCAAAAAACCAATGTGCTCTAACTGGACTAGATAAGCTAATTGTAAACTCACTACATTAACATTTAAATCAAAGTGCACCTGTCTTTAAATGCCTGCAAAAAACAAACACACTCCTGACATATTTTTAAACCCATATTCTGCCCTTGGAATAAGGCGGGCTTTCACTTATTTAAGTAAAAGTGTTCACACTGAGACAATTACACCAAAGCAGATATGTTTAAAATATAAACGTGTTCCGAAACTTAGCAAAAAGATATCCCGCTACTATATCTGAAGATACTAACTTCATAAATGGTCAGAGCAAAAAATAGGTAATTTACACAGAAAGATGTAGTGCACCACGGGAATCATATTTACGTAGACACAAAAGTGCTAAACCAAAGCCAGAGTTCCTCAACTCCACAAACTAGACAAATAAAATGGATTTAAGTAAAGTAAAGTTGATTTAGTAGATTTAACATAGCCTCATTACAAAAGCTCTATCAAACATGCAGAAGTTAAGGTTCTAATAAAGTTTTTCTATTTGGTCTTGGAATATATACAGGAATCATTTCTCCAACCATTGAAATGTAGCCATCTCTAAAGTGGAGGACAACACACTACAGAAAGGAGAGGAAAATTCTGACCAAAGATATTATAATAGCAGATTTTTGCCCCAGTAAGGACTGTGGCATCTTTAATCTCCACAAAGCGAAGATACAAAGGCTTAAAAAGTCAAGTTTTATGAAAGATCTTCATAACGTAAACAGCACATAACTCAGTTAATGTGTCTCAGTGGACTAAATGGATGAATTGACTCTACCAGGATTCAAATCTCTACCAAATATTGGCAGTTAGTTAAGATATCAAAAATGAATCCTAGTCAAATTCAAAGGTAACTTTAGCCATAATGCTGCTATGTCTCACCATGCAAAGCATACTTCAAAATTACTGGAAAACCAGGATTAACATTTTACATAGGCACTTCAGTTACTGACTGGCTCACACTAACAATCAGCAAGGCTAACATAACAAACAATTCTTGTTAATCAAACTAGCATCAAAGTAATGAGCTCCAAATTAATCTCATCTATACACAAATTATTAATCTGGTTTTATGCCAATTGAATTTTTATCTGAATAGAGTGAATCTGAGGGAAATGGGGGTTGTTGTTGCTGATGTTTGTTAAATACTTGTCCAGTACTTGCCATCCAAAATGAACGAACACCGAAGAGGGGAAGATCTTTATTAATTAAATCCCGGGAAGCTGATTTTTATATTATAAATATATAAACACAAATATATAATGTAAATCTATGTCAATAAAAGTATTTATTAGAAATGAAAATAAGACCATATGAATGTTCATTTCTAATAATGCTTTGAACTTCTAAACCACCTTCCAACCAATCATTTTAAAGATTTTTACAAATTTTCATTTATCTATAGTAGTTACAAAACAATCTAAAATAACGGCTTGATTCTGCCTTTGGCACATATCATCTATCATTACATATTATAGAAAAATCACTACATGGGACAGCACAATGTGCCCAGGTGCAGTAGCTGATTTTACAAGATATACAGTGATGAGCAATAACTGTAGATTGTCAAAGTAGTGACTTCAGCAATTGCAAACTAGAGGTACAATAGCAAAGCGGAGCAGCACTCATTATTTTAAAAGCTCCATCCTGTAAGGTGCTGAACATTCTGACTCCAGCTTGGCAAAACAGTCAATTATTTGCTTCACGTAAACACATGCATAAGCACTCTGCTGAATCAGGGCCAGGATGCTCAACAGCTAGCAGGATGGAGCCCTAACTGCTAAATGTTCAGAATACTATTACCAAAAAATTCAACACACAAACTTCATCAAAGAATTCTTGGAGAATCTTGTAAAGAAATCAGTGTCTTAGACTGGAGCACCTACTTCTTTTAAAAATACATTATTCTTGCCACCCTGTTTTAACTGTTTAGTTTAGCTTTTTTTAGCTAGATATCTGTTCTCCCCAGACTGCTGTCTTTAAAGTCTATTTGGGGTTATGGCAGCTGGATGAATTGCTAAAGCCATCCACAGTTCCTCCAACTGACTCTTCCTTGGCAAGGTTACTGAAAGCCCATGTTAGAGCCACATAAGGTTGAGGAATCTAGTTCATATTTCGAAGGCTGGACACCATGCATGACTCCCGTCATACAGCAACACTTGATAACTTGTGCATAAAATAAACTGCTCAGGGAGTTGTGGCCATTTAAAGATCCGCACAGTATATGGTATCTTTTGGGATTCTGCTACATTTGCTATTTGTTATGGGATTCTTTGAATTGAATTGAATTTGTCTTGCATCATTTTTATAAGCTTCTATTCCTTCCATTTTGATTGTCAGGAAGTCAAAGAGTTCTGAAGCAAACTAGTAAAAATATAAAAACAGCTTAATATAAAAAGTGTTTAATTATGTATCTTGTGCTACCCAAGCTTTACGTATAATCAATAGGGAAAATATGCTAAAACAACATCAAGGTTGCCAGTTTAAATATACAAAAGGTATGAAATGCAAAGATAATAAAACCTAACAATCTCACAGGGGTACTGTAAAGATTAATTCATTAATCTTCGTTAAATCACTATGAGATTCTTGGATGAAAGAGCTATATTCAAGTGTGAAGTATAATAAAAATAAATATGTACTGTATATTATTTTAAAGCACTCAAGAGTGTGCTAGGTACCTTATAATATAAGGAACTTACAAACTAATTACAGGTATGACACCACAATGGTAAGGAGGAGACAATACAGTAAGGAGGGATGGGGGTGGGGAGGAAGACCAGGGACAACATCAAAAGGTAAATTACACAGCAAACACTAGAGTACAGTAAACACTAGAGCACAGCATGCTAAAGAAAGGCTGGTTGGTTGTTTTGTAAATCTTTCGTTAAAAATAGATACCTTAACTGGTTAATTAACTCTTGTATCATGGAAGAACTGACTTTTCAGGAGAAATTTCACTTAGGAAAGAATAAGGGCTTTGCAGTCAGCTCAGAAAGGAGCTTCCATGTGTAGGAAGTGACATGGAAGAAAGCACAAAGGTGGCTATGGGAGAAGGGGACAAACAGGCTACTGAGGCTGGCATCTTTGGTGGAGCAAAGTGGATGGTGAGCTACACAATAAGAGACAAATTTGGATAAATAAAGAAGGGAAGAGTTAAGAGGAAGGAGCCAGTGGTGGGATTAAATGACTAGGCTGACATGGCCAGGCACGCTTTCTGACATTAGAAATAAGGCAATATACCATACTTTGTCAAAACTTATCACACAAAGCTTATTTAGCAATTAATTTTATATAAACATTTCTTCTGCAAGAATTCCCTTGAAATGTTTCACACCTCATTTGCTGCAAATACCTGTTTGCTGTACATAAAAAACAAGTGTGTTATTCCTCACTTTGTATGTCATATATGTGATGGAGACTCAAACCTTTAAGTGATGTTGCTATAAGCACCACTGAGAAGCTTGGAATAGAGTGAAACAAGAACTAAACAGAGAAAGGAGTAAACATTAGGAGAATTTAAGAAATGAATTAGAGAGTATGAAAATACATTTTAGACTCCATTTATTACAATGCATATTCTTCTTTATATTTTATTTAACTTCCCTGTAGCTCACAATTAATAAAATCCGGTTAGTGCTGCATTACTGCATCCTGCCTAAGAACAGAGATAATGTGACTATTAAGAGAGCAGACCTAAAAAGCCCACGCACATATAAAGGCCATAATAAAATCAAATTCCTGAAGAGATATAACGGTACAAAACAATTTAGATCCATTTAAACAAAGCACTCAGCTTTTCTATGTGGTAGACAGATGTTTTTGCCTCTGAAAGAAGAATGTTGTCCCTTTGAAATCATATTTTACTTTTTATTTTTCAGTGTTTTAAAAGCAATAGTAATAAAGAAATTTGTGCTTTCAGTTTTAAATTAACAACAGTCCATTTGCCCAGTCACAGAAACATTCCAACTATAGAGAAAAACTTTTGTCACTCAGAGGTGTGAAAAACACATCCCGCTGAGCAACATCAATTTTTCCAGCATAAGCACCAGTGTTAGACAAACTCCAAGTTAGACATCTCAAGATATAATAAATAGATTCTCTCTGATAGCAAATGAGCTAGTCAGATGAATTAAAATTACTGGTTAGTCACTTTGCAGTCTCAGACCAAGAGACAAAACATGTCCAGTATCCAAATGACATCTTTCAAATTCTAGACATACAGAAGTGTAGGTACAGAACTTCCAAAGTAGTTGGCTAGCTGAAAAGAACAGTGACCCTGGGGAAAAAAATAAAGGACCAAGAACAAACCCATCTTAGTCTAACCAGCAGAATTTTTGTTAATACATTGATGACTAAGGATATCATTTGGTCATGGAGGTCATAGATTCCATAACTTTCTTGGACCTCCAGAACTTCTGGGGCAGGGCTGGAGCAGCTGCAAGCCTGGTCAGGCAGCAATATTCTCCCCCTCCCACAGGGTATTTTTAGTGAAAGTCAAGGACAGGTTGCAGCTTCCGTGATTTTTGTTTATTGCCTATGACCTGTCTCTGACTTTTACTAAAAATGCCCATGACAGCATCTTAACCTTATTGATGACTAATGGATCAATATGGAATGTATCTGTGACTGAAAGAATCATTCATAAGAGAGTACAATTAGAAACAAAACAGAAGTCAGCAAGCTAAAAAAATATTTAGCAAAAACTGAAATTTTAATTTGCGCTTTAAAACACAACAACAGAATAGAAAAGAACTGCTGATGTAAGCCACTGAGCAGGAATAATACTGGAGCTCTATGCCAATGGTTCCCAACCTGGGGGGCGGGACCCTCTTGGAGGGGTGCCAAAGATTACTGGGGTACATGAGGCTTCAGTAATATTCAGTAGTCATTTAGCCCCCCAAGCTCCATGCTAGGTGCAGCAGCCTCGAGTTCCATGCTGACCAGAGTGGAGGAGCAGCACCCCCAAGGAAACTGCAGCCCTGAGCTCCATTCTGGTCAGACTGGAGGAGCAGCCCCCTTAGCCCCACATTGGCCGGGTGCCTGACTAGAGAGGAGCAGCCTCAGCAAACCCACCAGGGCCTGCCTCCATTACCCTCAGTCCATGAGGGACAGGAAGAGGTGGGTCCACATGAGGCATGCAGTGGCAGCTGAGCCAGGGAAGGTTTAGCTTCTTACTCAGGTAAAAGTAATTTATTATTAATTATTATTTATGTAATGTAGTGTTATTTTTATTATCATTATATGTGTTTATAGGGGTTATATGTGTTTATGGCCAGTGAGGGGGTGGGACAGGGGTGCATGTTTTTTACCTAGTGTTAAGTAGTGGAGCTTTCACTCAAAAAGGTTGGGAACCACTAGGCATATATCTGTCTGACAAAGAAGGCACACTAATATGACTACTAGATCAGAGTTAGAAGTATCACAGGTTCCCAACCAAAGTTCATTTCTATGTACAAGGCTTTGTTATTAAAGACTAATTTTTAATACTCAGTAATATTTCATATTTGTGGTAATACAGACTAATGCCAAAGCCCAATCCAATTATACTTCATTCTCTGCCATGAAATAAACTCTACCAAAGTCCAAATAACGTTTTAAAGGCAAGGCAAAGGTTTACCCCTTTGCTAAAAGAAGCATATGTTTGAAAATGACCAGGTGCTAAACAGAAGAAACTGATTTTTTAAAAGCAACTTTTTGAACAGGTATGTACTGTAGAACATTTTAAATGATTATATATGGGAAATACGATGTCTTGTCTTGATTAAAACATTTTTAAATTAAAACCTTATTTATAAAGTCAACTTAATCATCAAAGAGGAGAAAGTGGGTACATACTCACATGACAGTGAAATAAAAGATTTTTTTAAAGTCTGCATTGTTAGCAAATTCCTATTGTTGAGCCATTCTCAAAAGCCAAATCTCTCTACAGCACATAATGATTACAAAAACACTGCAGCCGTACTCACATGCAAGGCAGAGGGATCTGGCAGGAATTCAGCATCCTCTCCAAAGATAAAATCTGGTGGCAGCTCTGGGTAGTGGGCATTGAAAATTATATCCCCTGAAATAAAAATAATTAAAAAACACTGTTTATTTGCTCTTCATATCACCAAAATCCTAAGTGCTACTGTGGAAAATTTCAATAAATCCGTTTTCACTTAACAGAATTCATATGCAAAACACAACTATCAGATGTATTGGATGATAAAGTTAATCCTTGAATTCACTGCATCTTCCTGTTCAAGTACAGAAAACATGGAACACATTATTGCTTGGTTTCTTGTTGGTTATCCCACAAGGGGATACCCTGAAGCATTTATATAGTTAGAAGAGCAATCATATAAAATAGCACCTTCTTGAAGCATCTGGGATATTAAAAAAATAAGAATTAATACCCAACATGCCTGTTTCATGTATTTCTGTAAGTTGTATCTGTTTACTAAAGAAAACTTGTTGATTTGCTATCAATTTTATAAGGCAGGCACTCAGGCAATATGGTGATGGGTGGCAGTAGAAAGAAGGCAGCCAGGCACTCAGGCAATATAGTGATGTGTGGTGGTGGAAATGCCAGTGGCTGGGAGGCAACCACGCAGGCAGATAGATACATAACTAAATTTTCAATCCAGAAAATATAGGGAGTGGAAACAGGGCACAATTCTGCCTCAAGAATCATCACAAAACTGTTAGCTAAGTACCATTTGCAAAATCCCTATTATTGAAGATGACATAAGAGTCAGAACACAGATTAATTGTTGGATCTAGGTTTTCAGTGCTGACAATTGTGGAGAAAAAAATTATCATATGATTCAAATATCATGGAGATAAAATATGAACTGTTTGCTAACACTTTTACATTATTTTCTAGATTTAATAACCATATTTTAAAAAGAAAACTTTTCTCATTTTGTTTACATGGTAAAATACACTTACTACAGTTGACCTACAAAATAAACATTTTAAAACACAATAAATAATCTTGAGTTTCCTGACACGTTTTAGGCATCTTGTTAAATGACATCAACAGTCCCATGCGGTAGGCTACTTTAATGCTGGTTTAATGAGAAATCTGTACACAGTAGAAGTCGCTTAAATAGACACAGGGCAACAGATCTCTCAAACGTCATTTAAGCAACCTTCTTGATTAAGGTGAGGTAGTAAGCTCTGTGGGAAACTGAGGGAGGTACCGAGCTTCTAAGATCTATATAAGTCTCTGTGTACCTTACTATCTGTATTGACTGACACACAGACTATCATTAAATCTGGATAGCACCAGATAGGACCATCCCAAATCCCTGGCACTATCATCCTATTCTGCAGTGGTTTTTCCTAGCAAACAATATTTGGGAGAGGAGGGAACAGATCCACTGGAGTCATCCCAACTAACCACATCCTGATTGAGTGGAAGAAAATATAACGGTTATACTAAAGATCTAGGCTATATGTTATTTTTTTCTGTGTATTAATGCAATCTGAAATTAAATAAGAATATTAATTAGGTCACAATCTCTGACATTGAGTTCCCATTTTATCAGTAGCACAAAGTATGTAACAAAACTACTTAGCAAGATTATGGCTTCTAACAGTAGGTTAAAAAATACCAGACTGTATTATAAACTTAAATGTCAAATAAAATTCTGAGTTAACACAGATCAAGATGTGATTGTTATCATGTGAACTTTCAGAGAACTACACTCAGCTAAACAGGAGGAACTGTCTTTGAAAGAAACTGAATTCATTACTTCTTCCCTGCCTCTGAACCACTCCATTCTCCTTGTGAAGACATATAAAAGGCTGTAGCTCCACGACCTCTGTATGTAAAGCATGGGGCAGCAGGCATGAAAAGAAAGAAGCCAACAGCTAAAACCTATTATCTGTGTAAAACCCATGCAGCATAGTAAAACTGAAAACAGGAAAGTAATATATAAAATTCTGTTCACATAGAGACAAAACCTCTGGATGATTTTTAGCTCTCAAAATTTGTGTTTTGAATTTAATGCTGATGAAAAATACTAGATAAACAGCCCCGCAAACTGATGTCCTCCATTCATCCATGGGAGAGGTACAGCATGGACAATGGGGAGGATCTGTAACAGCTAAAGCTCTGCAAGTATGTCTCAATGTTCACTGAAAAGCACCACCTCCAGAAGCAGTGTGGGCCAGTGGATAAGGCACTGGAATGTGATCAAGAGATCCAGGTTCTATTCCTATTTCTGATGCCTGCCTGTTGGATGACATTGGTCAAATCACCTGCATTCTCTCTGCTTTGTTTTCCCTCATTGGTAAAATGGGGATAATGACATTTACCTTCTTTGTAAAGCACTTTGAGTTCTACAGACAAAAATGATATTAAGTCAGTGGTCCCCAACTGTGGGGCACGCCCTCATACGGGGGTGTGGAGGAACGTTCAGGGGCATAATGGTGCCCAAGCCAGACCCATTATGGGGAAAGAGCGCTACCCAGTCCCTCTCTGTCCCTGGCCTCAGCTCCCGCCCCTGGCCATGACCCCCAGATCTGGTCCCCAAACCCCTGTTCTGTCCTCATTCCCTCTCCACCCCCATTCCCAGCTCTGCTGCAATCTCTGCCTTCAGTCCAAATTCCTCTGCTGAGCCAACCGTTCAGTAATGGGGGAGGAGAGGCACAGACAGATTCCATTACTTGTTAGGAGCGGGCGTGACTTCAAAAATTTGGGCACCACTTTATTAAGCGCTAGGTATTATTCTTACATGGATTACGCTAGCTCTGTCACGATGGGCTCCAGTCCTAGGTCTCCCTGCCAACTAGTGTGCAATTTATACTGTTTTTTATTAATGTGAATGCTTGTCCATTGGAAATTGACATAGAAACCAACAAACTCATTCCATGCAAGTCACCAAACCACCATCATATGGAAACAACTTTCATTCACACCCTGGATTTTAAACAGTGACCTAGAGCTGAAAGTTTCTGTAGTCTATGATCAGCCACCTGAACCACCCTATCAATCCATTAAAGATTTCTACACAATTTTTTCTGATCAATGGTCTTTCAAAACATAATGATGATCTATAATCTATGTTGTGCTAGAATTGCATAGGGAACATATCTGAAAATAGCTACAGTGGTTGAAATAACAACTTTGTGCCCATTAAGCTGGAAAACAAAGTAGAAATTTCCCATAAAAGAAAAGGTGGAAATGCTCAGTTTCAACTACTGTAATATAGTGACCATATGTGAACAAAGAGCTTTGATAAATGTTCCTAACAAATTTCAACTAAATCAATAAGTTCCTACAAAATGTTTAGATTTCATAAGATCAGCATTTTCTGATGGAAATCCATTAAGTCCGAAAATATTCAACCATCTCTGAAAATATAAAAACACAGTAGATATTACAATCCAACCATAATATTAACACTGAAGACACAGTATATGCAGTAAATGTTTAAATCATTTATAATATTATCTTTTTTAGTTGAGAAGCAGGGAAAAGACGGTTGCTTACCTGTAGTAACTGTTGTTCTTTGAGATGTGTTGTACTTGGAGCTCGTGTCCATTCCGTTCTAGGTGTGTATGCACACTCACATGCCTGGTTACCTGAATTCTTTTCCCCCTTAGCAGTATCTGTAGGGCTGGCTCTGGTGCGCTCTGGAGCTGCATGCTCATGCTGCAGTATATGAGTCACCGCCGGCTCTGTGCCCCCTCAGCTTCTTGCCGTCAACTCCAACAGCAGGGACGGAGGACGGGTCAAGGAATGGACAGAAGCAACATATCTCATAGAACAACAGTTACTACAGGTAAACAACCGTCTTTTCTTCTTCGAATCCTTGCTCATGTCTATTCCATTCTAAGTGACTCACCAGCAGTATTGTTGGAGGTGGGCTTGGAGCTCATGGATGTGCTGTCTGTAGCACTTCCCTCCCAAAGGTGGCGTCATCCCAAGCCTGCTCAAGTATGGCGTACTGAGACGTGAAGGTATGTACCAAGGACCAGGTAGCAGCTTTACAAATATCTTGTATTGGTACCTGTGCCAGAAGGCCAACGATGAGGCTTGCGCTCTGATGGAGTGGGCTGTGATAGTTCCTGGCAGAGAGAAATTCACCTGCTCATAGCATAGCTTAATACAGGAAGATATCCATGAGGAGATCCTTTGGGAGGAAACAGGCAGCCCTTTCATTCTCTCCACCACTGCAATAAAGAGCTGGGAGGTCTTATGAAAAGGCCTAATTTACACTCCTCACTAGAGCTATCCGGCTTCGGATAGAACACTGGCAGGAAAATGTCCTGGTTTTGTGGCATTAGGATACAACTTTAGGCAGGAAAGCTGGATGCAGCTGTAGCTGGCCCTTATCCTTATAGAAAACAGTGTATGTGGTTATGAGGTGAGTGCTCGTAACTCGGAGACTCTACGTGCCACGGTGATAGCTATAAGGAAGGCCACTTTCCAGAAGAGCAACAAGGAGCAAGTTGCTAAAAGCTCGAAGGGAGGAACCCCGTAAGCTGTGACAGAACTAAGTTCAGGTCCAAGGGAGGCAGAGGATTGCAGACCTGAGGGAAAAGTCTCTGTAAGCCTTTAAGAAATCTAACTGTCATGTAATGGGAGAAAACCGAACTACCTTGGATTTGGGGGTGAAAAGCCAAAATAGCTGCGAGGTGAACTTTTATCAATTAAGTTGCTAGGCCCTGCTGTTTAAGATGCAGCAGGTAATCCAGTATTGACTGTACTGAGGCTCGGAGAGACGGGAACCCTTTCCCATCTGGCCAAATAAGATGCTCTGATAGAGGGTTTAGAAGATTTCCTACTACCCATCAGTACCTCTTGGATCTGAAACGAACACTCCTGTTCGTCTGTATTCAGCCAGTCAGCCTCCATGTCATCAAGTGCAGGGATATCAAGTCCGGGTGAAAGAGTTGGCCTCCATCCTGTGATGGGGGGAACTGAGAGTTCCAGTATAGTGCTGAACCAATGCTGTCTTGGCCATGCAGGAGCTACTAAAATCACATCCACTTTGTTCCTCTTGATCTTTAACAGGACGTTGTGTATCTGTGGTGTTGGCGGAAAGGCGTCCACAAAAGCCCCTGCCCACAAGAGGAGAAAGGCATCGGACAGTGACCCCTCATTGAGCCCACAGATGGAGCAAAACTTGTCACATTTCCTGTTCAGGCTGGATGTGAAGAGGTCCACTTGGGGAATTCTCCACCTCTGGAAAAGTATAGCTATAACCTGAGGGTGAAGTGACCATTCGTAGTGAAGTAAGAAGAACCTGCTGAGCTGGTCCACCACGGTGTTCCTGTATCCTGGCAGATGGGATGCCATGATATGGAAATTGTTCTAAATGGCGAGGTCCCACAGGCGCATAGCCTCTTGACAAAGTTCCAATGAGTGTGTTCCACCTTGCCTGGTGATGTAAAACATCACAGCAGTGGTGTCCACTAGAACCTGTACCACTCTGCCCTCCATATAAGGAAGAAATACCTGGCCTGCCAGTCTTGTCACCTTGAGTTCTTCGACGTTTATATGGAGGCTGTGGTCCACTTGGGACCAGGTCCCCTGGGTGCTGAGATTGCTGTTGATGTGATCGCCCCATCCCAGGTTTGAGGCATCAGACAGCAGGGTCACCGAAGGAGCTACGCCTCTGAAGGGTATACCACTGAGTGTGGGTCAGACCACCAAATCAAGGATGACAATACATGAGGGGGTACCATTACTGTTCGGTTCAACTTATGTCTGTTCGGGGAATAGACCGAAGTCAGCCATGACTGAAGTGGTCTGTGCCATAACCATGTGTGTTGCACCACATACACGCAAGCTGCCATGTGATCCAAAAGCTGAAGGCAAGCACAAGCCATCGTGAGGGGAGACGCACGGATATCCCTCCACAGTTCGTAACCGGGACTCTGGGAGGAAGGCTCTGGCCCATGTGGAGTCGAGCACTGCTCCAAGAAACTGTATTCACTGGACCGGTGATAACACTGACTTTTGTTTGTTTAGCAATAGGCCCAAGCGGTGACAAATGGACATGACAAGATCCAGGCTGCGTTGCACCTGAGAATGGGACTTGCCCTTGAATAATCAATCGTCCAGGTTGGGATAAATCTGTACCTCCTGATGTCTTAAGAGTGCCATGCATTTTGTAAATACCCTTGAGGCAGAAAAGAGGCCGAAGGGCAGTGCTGTAAATTGGTAGTGGGTATGCCCCACCACAAACCTGAGAAACCTTCTGTGCCCAGGGAAGACTGAGATGTGGAAATATGCATCCTTTATTTCATGTGCGGCATACCAGTCTCCCGGATCCAGTGAGGGGATAATGGAGGCTAAGGAAACCATGCAGAACTTCAATCTCTTGAGATACTTGTTGAGACACTGCAGGTCTAGAATGGATCTCAGACCGCCTTTTGCTTTGGGGATGAGAAAGTAGTGTGAATAAAATCCTCTCCCCTGCAAGTCTGAACGAGAAGATGCTCATGAGAGGGGTCCCTGAAGAGGGATGAGGAAGGGGGTTGGTTGGGTGGGGTCAAGGAGAACTGCAGGGTGTAACCCCCCGAGATAATACTGAGGACCCATCAGTCCGATGTTATATGTACCCATCCTGGAAAGAAGGGGAAAAGGCAGTTCAGGAAGGGTCTGGAAAGTGGATTCTGGATGGAGATTGGGGTGTCGTCCTTGGGTGCCCCTCAAAACTGCTGCCTCTGGCCACTGGGGGATCGCAAGGCTCCCAGGTGGCAAGAGAAGGAGATGAAAGCCAGGTGATGGTGTTTAAAACCTCTCTCCCTATCCCGTCTCCTGTAGAAGGAGAAGCGGTCACTACAAGGGATCCTGGGAGTGGGCGGGTGAAGAGGTACTCAAATGTCAGTATTATGTCAGGACATAATACTTGTTTTCAGCCCTTTTGGATGTTGATGGCAATTGACATGGTATTTGCCACTGGGCCCTGACCACCTTAAGCACCCCTTCGTGCACTGGTAGTGCGACTCAGACTGGCACTACAGCTGCCAGCACATCAAAGAGGGTGTCAGAGGCATCCTTGAGCTCCTCTGTTTCCAGGTCCAGGTTGGAAGCCATCCTCTTGAGGAGCTCTTGATGTGCTCTGAAGTCATCTAGCAGTACCGAGTACCCCAGACAAGGCCTGACAAGGGTTCTGCACCCAGAGCCCCTTTCTTGGACTTCTTTGGTGCCAGGGAACGGCTTCTCTTCGTGCGATGCTTTTTCTGCCTCTGCCTTCACGATGGTGATGCGGAGCGGTGCTACAATGCACTAGGTGCTGGCGGTGCACTCTGCCCCAAGGCTGATGTACTTGGCACTGAATCAGCACAGGAGGGCTCCGAGGCCGGCCTTAGAGCTGCCTCCATTAGCAGGGCTTTCAGACAAATGTCCCTGTCCTTTCTGATTCTTGGCTTAAAGCCCTTGCAAATTGTACACCTATCCTTCCTATATGCTTCCTCCAGACACTTCAAGCAGCTGTCATGGGGGTCGCTAAGCAGGAAAAGCTTATTGCAGGTAGCGCAGGGTTTAAACCCCAGGGAATGGGGCACGCCCCAAGATCAGACCAACGCCTTAAACTATTTACACTAACAACAATTATTAACACTGAATTAAAGAAAAAGAAAAAAGGAAATCTAACTAACAGAATAATACTGAGCACTTGCAATCACAAGTCAGAGAGGAGTTCCAGCAGCCATCACGGGCAGAAAGAAGGAACTGAAGGGATGTGAGGCTGGTGGCACCTCATATACAGTGGCATGAGTGCACAGCTCCAGAGGGCATCAGAGTCGGCCCTATGGATACTGCTAAGGGGAAAAAAATTCCAGTAATTGTGCACATGGGCACATATACACACCTAGAATGGAATCGACATGAGCAAGCACTGGAAGAAGAACTAGGGGGATCATCACCTCTGTGTTTTACTCACAGTTCTCCAATTAATTCTGTGCAAAACAACATAATTATGCCTTTTCCTCTGCATCTATAAAATGGGGATACTTCCCTAACTCACAAGGGAGGTTGAAGACAAAAGCTCTGATCCTGCAAGGAGCCCTACAAGTGGGTCCCTGGAACTATGCTGAGGACTATTTAAGTCAATGGGGTTTAATGCAGATGCAGGGATCTGCCCACACACTGCCCATTGCGGGTTTGGAATCTGAACTGTTAACATCTATAAAGCACTTTCAGGTTCTTGGAAGAAGAGCTTATATGTTCAAATGAATCAACTCTTACAATATCTCTGTGTAATATTATCCTTATTTTACAGATGGTGAAACTAAGGCACAGAAAGTTGTGTGACATCCTCACCCCCAAAAGTCACACAGCAAGTCAATGGCAGAGCCAACACAGAACACTGATTGCTTCTCATTTTTGTGTGATAGCTACTAGAGAAGGTTCCTCTGAAAGGCAACCCTTTTGAGTTTACTTGTTACTCAAATAATATTTGAATAAGATGGAGTTTTAAAATATACACACGCTATGGTAAGCAGCAAATTTGCAGTTTTACAATGTTGTTCAGATTGCTCTGTCATGTGCTTACCTATCACTTGCACATAAAAACTTGTCATGCTGTTTCTTCAGCCACTTTTTCCAAATCAATTCTGAAAACACAGTAATTTTCCTCTTTACTTTCAGTCATTAGCATGATGCTTTCAACTGTATTTATACATTGGGAAAATTAGGCAGGTGAAATAGTATCTTTTATTGGACCAACTTCTGTTGCAGAAACAGACAACCTTTCAAGCTACACAGAGCTCTTCTTCATGTCTGGGTAAGATACTCAGAATGTCACAGATAAATACAAGGTGCATCAGATTGTTTAACATAAGTAGTTAACACATATTGTAAGAGGTGAAGTGTACAGAAGGTATAGAGATAGCTCCCTTCCTGCTGCTGTTACTAACGAGTTTCCCTCTCTCTGAGAACAGAAGACACACACACACCCCAAAGATTCCTCTTCAAATCACTTACTGAGGCAGGAATTCCTCTCATATGGGAGCACCCACACTCTTTATGGACTGCCTGTGAGAGTGCTAGAGGACACCCAGCCTAAGTACAAGAATGAGACAACATGAGGTAAAATAGGAGTTCTCAATTTTTGTCCGTAATGTGGAGCACATGTGACCAGATAGTGTCTTGTGGATGGCCATCCCTACTATGTTTGCAAATAAAAGAAGTGGACCAATCATATATAATATCATGGCTGTTGCAACTACAGAAATTGCTTACACTTAAAAATGTCAGAAATATATTTTTTAGATTCTATAATGCAATTTAGCAGCTGTAGAAAAGGAGTGGAATCATCTCTGTGGATGACCAACAAGCACTCAACAGACCAGTTTGAGAACTGCTGTGGTGGAAGAATGAATTAACGTTATACAATTTTACAACAGGGACTAAAGAGACACCAATGTATATGATTACATAAAGTCAGGAGTGATTAACTTCTTATGACCAAGGAACTTAGTTATAAAGAAGCCATGAAAAATTACAGCCAGATAATATTGTAAGTTTCACATAAACCCAGAAAACAAAGAAAAATAAAGTTTAAGGCTAACACTAATGTTTACCCTTATGGTAGTCTGTACTGAAATATACACAAGGCTAAATTCTGCTCTCAGTTTTGCATGACAGATTTAATTCCTGATATTCCCTGTGTATACTCCCAGAGAAACATCCCTCCAATTCCCCACTCAAAAGCCCCACAGAGAGCACATTTGATGGGGTTCCTCTATGCAGTCTGTCCACCCCACTGCTGAGTCACCTGAAGAGGTGTTCAAACAGAGCAATGCAATGTATTCCTTCTCCAGAATAGCTGAATTTGCTGCCTCCAACTCCCCCCTTCTGTCTGTAGCTTAGTTTCTTGAAATCTGAACCAACATCCCTGTGTGGCACCATGTTGTACCGGCCATTAGAGCACCTTCAATGTTTCACTAACTAATGATGCCTCATGCATTACCTATGAATCATGGACTCTTTTATCCCAAAAGAATTTAATTTTTATAAATGGATTTTGAGAGAGAGGAAAACTGTCACCTTCATACTATCGGGTATAAAACACTTTCAGAATCAAAAGCAAGTTTAAGGACCAGCTATGAATTGGATAATATAAGCATCAACTGACACTACTACTGTACAGCAACAAAACCAAATATTAATTAAAGTTTTGGAGGTCATAGTGCAGATCTTATGCTTAGAGGTAAAGGGACTGGAGGAGCAATGTGTTCAGTGTATCTGTTTGTACTCCATGTGGGTCATGTGACTGGGCTGTGGGCCCCTGAAGAGATCAGGTGAGAACGTTCTGTTTGTGTCTTGGTGAGGGTTGTGAAACTGGGACATTTGGATCTATAGTCAGCCCCCCCGTTTGAAGTCTCAAGTGGTTAATGGCCCCCCTCTTAGCAAGGGGATGGAGCTGAGCAGCAAGGTTCAGTATATAAGTCAGGTGTCAAGTGAACTCCTGAGCAGGTGAACAGGAGAGTTTTGGAGGAAGTCTGGTTTCTTCCATTTTATGTATGCCTCTACACCAGGTGGCAGATATGAACAAGGAATGAAATCGGGTGACCTGACTTGGACATGCAAGATTTTCCTTAACGCGGGAAGACATAAAATCAGTTATTCAGCAAGTCAACTGTTGAGGAACTGGTGTCTAGAGGAACAGAACAGAAAGCTGCAGCTATGCGGTATGAAGCAAGTAGCTACCAAGGGGTGCTCTTCAATCACCCTAAGAAGTCAAACCACAGACAACAGTAACTCTACATTAAGAGTGGATAAAGAATTCAGCAAAGGACACAATGAAAACAGGATGGCGTGCTTTTTTCCTGCAATGAAAAATATCAGATGTAACTGCAAGATTGGACAAGATTAATGCAGTTGTTTTCCATTGGTGATGATACATATTGGAAACAATGACTCAGCATCATGTGGAACAACACAGCTCATAGAGGATTTCACAGATCTTGGAAGGAAGCTGAAGAACCAACAAGTCAGACAACCTTCTGCTCCCAAAAGTGAGAGAAGGCAGGAAATACTGGAGCTAAATCACTAGCTGCATAACTGGTGTGATGTTGAAGGTTTTGGTTGTGTGGAACACTGGGCCACATTCCAGCGGAAGACAGGGCTCTACAAACAGGACAGTCTGCATCTCACATATAGGGGACTAATCTTCTCAATTGGAGACTAGCTGCAGAAGCGAGGAAAGCAAATAATGCAAGGGATGGGTACTAAAGAGGCAGATGCAGTACAAAATCAAACTGTGTGTGTCAAGAACAGATTGAATCAGTGTGAAAAAGAATATGAAGAGAATATTTTTTCAGTTGCTCAGATACCATGGAAGGAGTCTGAGTAACAAGTAAAAAGAAACTGGAAATTCTCATTTAAAAAAACTGATATAATTGGCATTACTGAAACCTGATGGGACAATCTGAATGACTGGAATGTTAAAGATCACCGATTAAAAGAAATAATGGTGTGTAATGTGAAGGGCCACCCCGCACCACCACCACCACCTCCTTTTACCCACTCTATCCTTCCTGAACAGGTTGTGGTAACTCAGAATTATTGGACTTGAAATCTTATGGATCAATGTGCTAAGAAAGCCAAGGAGGGCATACAGTGGGGTCAGTAACAGACTACTAAATCAAGCCAGGGAACAGGATGAGTTACTCCTTAAGCACCTATCTATGAAGTGTGAAAAGAAAAATTGTGTGGTTATGGAGAATTTCAGTTTGGAAGACATGCTAGAAGCCCAATACAGCCATCATTAAACCATTAAAGT
This sequence comes from Emydura macquarii macquarii, assembly GCF_026122565.2. NCBI lineage: Eukaryota > Metazoa > Chordata > Testudines > Chelidae > Emydura > Emydura macquarii. The sequence continues at coordinate 6,070,155 of NW_027132813.1, read as the reverse complement.
CTCTAAAAATTATGCATGATAATTTAACACAAAATGTATAACATCCAACACGAGGTAATTCTATTTTGGACCTTATTATAATGGATAAAGATGAACTGATCACTAGACAAGAAGGGACCAATGATTATGACCTGATTATATTCAATATGGGCAAAGAGAGGACAGTCCCAACCAACAACATATATACTTGGCACTTCAAAAAGTCTGATTTCCCAAAGCTGAGGAAAGTTATGAGCAAAATTAATTGGGAGGGAAAAAATCAGACAAATATATGAATGAAAATTAGAAGCTCTTTAAGAAGAGTTTTAGATGACCAAAAAGTTATTATACAACAAACAAGAAAGAGGATAACTTTGGCTAAAAGCCCATCCTGGTTCAGTGACAAAATGAAGGCAGCAATTAGATATAAAAGAGCAATATACAGATTGGTTCTCTTTTTATATTAAGAGTTATATCTGTTTACTTGAATGACTAAAACAACATTATACTACTGTTAACACCACATAGCCAATACAGCTAAGTGAGAATGAGCTTGCTTTTGGCAGAGTAGAAACAACAGAACTAAAGTTTTTATTTCAGAATCTTTATTATTAGTGATGCTGAACAAGCCAAAAAGAACACAGCTTGGCTGGCAGTTAAGAAAACATGGTTTTATTTCTAAAGTGAGTAAATTTCATGTGGACATCATTGTGATACAAAAAAAGTAATTTCATGCCCCTCAGTGTCACTGATTACAATGTAACCACTTTATTACATATAAACACAATACAATATCAACTTCACCTTTTATATAAGGTGTGTTTGAAAACCATTTGCAGAGTTAAATTAATTACAATTACAAAGTTAACCTAAAAAGAGAAGAGAGAAAAAAATTAAGTGGGTATATATGTATTGGAGAAAGATATTTTCAGCTGAGATATGAAGATAGATGAAGATTTGATGAGGAAGAGAAATAAGATACAGCAACACTTTTCTAGATGGCAAGAGTTGCTGTTGCAAAAAATATAGTTAAGATTATGTGAAGGAAGAGAAATAGAGCCTGTGCTAGAGAAGCAATGGGGCGAATGATAAGATCTAAGAGACAGAATGGAGCAAATACTTGTAGAATTTTTTTAAAAGAGCAATTTTGCACTGGATCCTGAAGTGTACGGAGAGCTAGTGGAGCTGGCTATATTCATTTGAAAATGTGAGAAGGTGGGCAGGAGCTTTCCAAAGATGTTGGTAATTGGGGTGAATATAAAGAGAGATGCAACAGTCAAAGCAAGAGCAGATGATGATATGGATGAGGATTTCAGCAGACACAGAACAGAGTAATGATAAGTAGAGTCAGACACTGGACATGTACAAGAAGGTGAGTTGAATGAAGAGGATATGTATAATTGAGGCAAATGGGAGGTCCAAGTCTAGGACAGAAAAAGAGTTGTAATTGTCTTGAAGGATATTCCTCTTGCTTAAGAAATAATCTGCTATCTGAAACCTTTGGCTGAAAGAAAGGAAAGAGGATGCCATACGTTTACTTGTTCAAGGCAGGCAGAGATTTTGGTCAGAGAAAAGTAAAAAATGTCATCTAAGTCAAGGGCATGCTAGGGTTAGAAATGAAGGAGACTGATGGTTTAGAATGAGACAGCGATTATAAACTAGGAGCAATAAGATGAAATAAAGCAAAGAAAAAATTAGGCTATCATTGGAAGATTCCCAGTGGCAAGATCTAATAGACAGTGAAAGAGTACCCCCAAGTAGAAGAAGCCTGCCAACAGAACTAACTATATAGGAACCAAGAACTAAGTGCCTATTCCAAGCTCAAGCAAAGCATTAACCACCTCTGTTGCAAAATATTCAAGGCTTTATATAAAATACTGGAATTATTTTAAATTTGCAAAATTACTCTTATGACTGCAGGTAAACAGGCGGGTGTGAAGTAAAAATAACTCCCATATGAGCAAATAAATCAGTAAAGAAGCGAAAAAGTATCAAGAGGGTTCAAACAATTTTGCAGAACCAATAAGCAATAAATAACATAAGATCCCACCTTTAAGAAACAAAGCCAAGAGAACTAGAAGAACAACCTATTACACTAGGAAAAAGAATGAATACAGAACTATAAAATATCCTGAGGGGAACATTCCTGCACAGGCTAGCAGAGCAGGATAGACTCAATGACCCACTATGTATTTCCATCTCTAGTTTCTGTGATTCAACTGAATAAGGAGCTGTGAGACAGAAATTGGACTGAAAAAAGAAACAAAAAAACAAAAAACCTAGGCTTCAGAGAAGACAAAAAATGCTCTTCAGGATAAAGGAAGAGAAATGAAGTGGTGAGAGTAGAGCTCAGATCTGTAAACCACTCACATAAAAACAGTGAAAATCAAGCAGAATAAGATAAAAATACTGTAGTTCAAAAGGCCACAGAGAAGAACAGTAGTATCACAAGGGCAACACATTGTTTAATAACCGTTAAATTCCAGATGACAGCACTCAAGGACAAAGAGAGAGGCACAGTGCCTGGAAAAAAAAAACCAAACGTGAACAGCACAGAAGAAAATTCCATCAGAATCTCTTAGCAGCAAAAAGTAGTGGAAGCTTTCAAGTGAAAAAAAATCAGAAACAAGACAACACAGGATTCAATGAGGCAAAAGTGCAGTGATCAGGGGACTGATCATTAAGAAATACAACAATTATGGTTCTCATTCATAGAGGTAGAGCCCAACAACTACATTAACAAACCCGCACACATTGAAGATTCTGGTACAACACTATTCACTTACTCCTTTATTAGCAAGACTAGCTGGATTACTGTACTTTTTCCTCAAACAATAATTAATTTTTCAGAACAAAAAGATGACCTGTACTTGGCATGTGTGGTAGCTCAATTAGCAGTTATGGACCAGTTGCAGCTCCACAGTTAAGGCTGACTTTTGCCTTTGAAGCAGTCTCCCTGTTATATGTTATCAGATCCTCTTTCTACCCAACTACCTTAATAATGGGAACTACAGATTCTTCAAAACTTCCCATATAGTTGAAATCTTGTGCATAGGCTACACTTACAGAATTTTTTTAGGATTAACCATCATTTCTCCTTTATTCTTCATAAATGCAAGGGGCTTGAATAGTAATTTTCTAGTTCAGAGAATTCCATGAGGAACTGTCCTCTTTAAAAATGACTGTCATCTATTATTGTCAATGGAACTGAGGCTGACGACTGCCCCTAGTTCAGCTGTCCTTCTCAAATTGCCCACCCAATCTCCCATTTTTCTCAGTGGAAAGTAGGAGGGTCACAGGAGCCATTAGCTAAGATGGCTACTACCTCCATTCACCTGCTCCTCACAGTGTTGCTGTTGACCTCCTGACAGAACAGGGGGCCTATCATCATTCCTGAGAACAGCTTGACTCACTCCCATTGGGAGCAATGGGAAGCAGTGGATATTTTGAAAAAGAACATCTTAACTAAGGGCAGCCAATTGGCTCATGCTCATCAGGAACAATGAGATATGACAGCCATTTTGAAGAGGCCAATTCTTAGTTTCTCTAAAGAAACAGGGAAATCACCTAATTAAAAACAAGTATTATACACACACAGGGAATTCAGAGTTAAAAATTTGTTTTTTAATTGAACTAAATATGAACATTAATAATGTACTCAGTATAACAGCCTCTATGCTATTTAATATTTTAAACATTTATAATATACTGGAATAGGGGCTGGAATTTTGACCAAGGACAATCAGGCAAACCTCTATTTTTGAATAAATGGTATTTGTGAAAACAGGCATAGGGTATATAAATATCCACGCAGAGCAGACTGCACCACAATTTGAAGGTCACAGTTGAAAGACCCAATCATACCAAACTACGGTGTTTAATGGAACACCATAGAACACTTGAAGAACGAAGGTCCAGGATGACCCCGCTGTGACTTTAATACACAATTATAAGGAGGGTAAGCCTGAAGTTTAAATCATTAAAGTATCTACTCTGTCATGATGATTAAAACACAAAGACAAAATTAATATTTCCCCATCAGAAGATGAACTTTGCATGATTCTTTTAAAGAACACTGTTAGCAAATTATTAATCTTTTATTAAAATACATATACAGTATAGGCAAATTGATTTATATTAAGCCTGATATAATATAAAGTGTTCTCCAGTATAAAAGCTTCTTTTAAATTAAATAAAAAGCACTGGAGATCCCCAAGGCCTTATCTAGACTGGTGTCAGATAATGTTCCAAGAACACCACAGCAAGCAAGCACTAAAAGCAAAAGTGAACTGAATGTGAAATTTGAAGGACAGAATAAATCCCATTTGGAACTAAAGAAAACTTATTAAAATTATAGGAAAGGCCATTCTGAACTGCCAGCTGCTCAATGTTATCAAAGCTGTCAAAAACATGGCTTTATATTGCTGGCTGACATCTACTGAATTTGCTACAAGTCCATTTTTTCCCCTTTTTCAAGGAAGAAAGCAACAACAATAACAATTGTGAGCTTCCTGATATTATGGAAAACAAGACTATAACTGCACAGCTGTACTACTCTAAATAAGTATGCCAACACTTTGGGACAAAGTATCAGGGTATTTGCATTGTGGCAGCAGTTATGATTGATGATCTGCACAAACCTGATCTGTTGCAAAGAGGATGCAGCACAAACCACAAAGGAACCAGACACTTCAGCCCATGTTTGGCACGATACCCTGGAGACAGGAGATCCTGACCATTGCAGCAACCTTTTTCTACTGCCAGATTTTGCAATCTTCCTTTGCAGAATTATTCTGCCCTGGAAAGATAACAGTCAAACATATCTGGCAACAGGCCCCAGGGAGTTTTTACAGATTTCTGCTTGCCTATAGCGGCAGGCTTCTCCCACAGCAGTCACAGACTTATTTATTGAACTCTAAATTATTAACCCTTTCTTGTGTCTGTTGGCACAAATCTTTATTATGTGAGCTATAATGTAGCTCTATGCCAAGAATGATTCATAAGCATTTTTAAACTCATAATGCTGAGAAGAATTACAACTTCAGTTCCTCAATCACTATTAATAATCTGAAAAATCAATTAGTCGGAAAAAAATATCTATGTGCATCACTTTCCTTAGTCAATCAGTGTGTAGGTTAACAACATGATTGCATGAAGGTGTTGGTTGTTTTGGTTTTTTAAATCATGGAAACACAGTGAATGAAGAAAAGTTGATGTGTTGAAATTTCCATCTTGATACCAAAGTTCAACGCATACTCCAAAAACATTAGCAGGAAGGGCACTTCCTGGCACAGCCTTCCAGAAAGACAGTTACTAACCTTCTGTAACTTTTGTTTTTCGAGATGTGTTACTCATGTCCATTCCAATTAGGTGTGTGCATGCCCCACGGTTGCCAGGAAGTTTTTCCCCCAGTGATACCCATAGGGTCAGCTGTGGAACCCCCTGGAGTCGTGCCTCTATGGTGCCCTACATAGGGCTCTGCCCTCCCTCCACCTCCTCAGTTTCTTCTTGCCAGCAAACTCCGACAGAGGGGTAAGCGGTCAAGTCTTGGAATGGACAAGAGCAACACATCTTGAAGAACAGTTACAGAAGGTTAGTAACCATCTTTTCTTCCAGTGTTTGCTCATGTCAATTCCATCTAGGTGACTCACAAGCAGCCCCCTAGGTGGCAGGGTCAGAGTTCAATGGCATACTGATTGCAGAACCACTCTGCCAACTGCTGCATCATCCCTGGCTTGGTGAATGATAGCGTAATGCACCACGAAAGTGTGGATGGAGGATCACGTCACTGCCCCACAGATGTCTTGGAACTTGAGCTAAGAGAGCTGCTGAGGTCACCTGGGCCCTTGTGGAGTGGGCTGTCAATGCCGGGGCAGGCATTTTTGCCATGTCATAGCATGCTTTGATGCATGACGAGATCCTCTGGGAGGAGACTGGGAAGCCCTTCATTCTATGCTATAAAGAGTTGAGAGATCTTCCTAAATGGTTTCGTTCTTTCGATATAGAAAGCTAACGCCCTCCTAACATCTAGAGTAAAGTCTCTGTTCACGGCTGCTAGTATGCAATTTGCAGTAGAACACCGGAAGAAAAATGTCCTGTTTTGAATGAAACTGTGATAGTACCTTCAAAAGGAAGGCTGGATGAGGCTGCAGGTGAACCTTGTCCTTAAAGAAGACCGTATAAGGAGGCTCCGACATCAAGGCTTTTAGTTCCGAAACTCTTTTGGCCACTAGGAAGGCTACCTTCCATGACAGGTATGAGACAGCATGTTGTTAAAGGTTCGAATGGTGGTCTCATCAGTGCAGACAGCACCAAGTTAAGGTCGCATTGGGGAACTGATTGGCGCATTTGAGAAAACAACCCGTCGAGGACCTTGAGGAAGTTATTTACTGTGTGGTTCGAGAAGACTGAACAGCCAGACACCCATGGATGGAAAGCTGAAATCGCAGCTAGATGGACTTTAATTGAAGATACATCTTAAACATCAGGGGTTGTCAGTAACAGGTAGTCTAAAATGAGAGGGATTGTTGACATCTCCAGGGAAGTGCCTTTCTGCCTGGACCAAAGGGAAAATCCCTTCCATTTTGCTGGGTAGGTAGCCCTAGTGGAGGTTTTCCTACTTCCTAGGAGGATTTCTCTGACCTGCTCCAAGCACACCATCTCCTACTAGTTCAGCCACAGAGCTTCTATGCTGTAAGGTGTAGGGATTGCAAGTTCAGGTGATGAAGGTAGTCGTGGTCTTGCGTAATCAGGTCTGGCACTAATGGAAGACTGATAGGGACCTCCACTGAGAGCTCAAGTAGCATGGTGAACCAGTGCTGGCGCAACCACACGAGGGCTCTCAAGATCATTACTGACTTGTCTTTTCTAGCCCTCAGAAGGACCTTGTGCACCAGAGGTATCGGAGAAAAGGCATGCAGTAGACAACCCAACCAGATAATGAAGAAAGCATCTGCAATCAATCCCGGACTGTGGTTCTGGAAAGAGCAGAATTCAGCGCATTTCCTGTTGGACTTCGTCACAAACAGGTCTACCTGCGGAATCCCACATCTTTGGAAGATATTGTTCACCACATCTTGACAGAGAGACCACTCATGGGTAGATATTGATCTGTGGAGGTAGTCCGTACGTTCTGGGATCCCGGTAGGTACGAAGCTTCTTTATGTATCACGTGAGCGATACAAAAATGCCAGAGGTCAAGGGCCTCCTGAAACAGGAGACACGAGCAAGCACCACCCTGTCTGTTTATATAGAACATCGCTGTCGTGTTGTCTGTTTTTACCACAACACACTTGCCTTCTAGATCAGACCTGAAGGCTTGACAGACAAGTCGTACTGCTCTTGGCTCTCTCACGTTGATGTGCATGGACAGTCTTATTGCGACCACAGCATCTGAGTCCTTAGAAAACCCAAATGAGCCCCCCAGCCTGTGTTCAATGCGTCAGTCACTAGGGTGAGGGTGGGAGAAGGCCCTGAAAATGGGACTCCCGCAGATACCACATTCTGGTCTAACCACCAGCAGAGTGCATCCAATACCAATGTTGGGATTGACACTACCTTGTCTATGCAATCCCCGGACGGCCGGTAAACCGAGGCCAGCCATGTACAGGCTGCCAAGTGACCCAACAATTTTAAACAGTTTTTGACTGTGGTCATGGGTGTTGTTCCCACTCCTCTATGATGGAGAGTATGGTCCAGAATTTTGCATCCAGAAGGGAGGCCCTGGCCAGGTTTGAGTCTATGATTGCCCCTATAAACTCTATCCTTTGAGTGGGTACTAGGACTGACTTTTATGCGTTGATGAGGAGGCCTACCTTGGCAAACATCAGGATCACTAATTCTATGTATGATTGCACCTACTGCCAGGAGTGACCTTTGATCAACCAGTCATCTAAGTAAGGGTAGACTTGTATCCTCCTCTGTCTGAGGAACATGGCTTCCACCACCATTCACTTCATGAAGATTCTGGGGGCTGCTGAGAGGCCGAACGGTAACACTGTAAACTGATAGTGGGATCATCCAACCACAAATCAGAGAAATTTCATGTGCCTTGGGATGATTGACACAGGGAAGTATGCATCCTTCAGGTCGAGGGCAGCATACCAATCTCCTGGATCCAGAGAAGGGAAGACTGATGCCAAGGAGACCATGCGGAACTTCAACTTCTTCATGTATCTGTTGAGGCTTCTCAGGTCTAAGATACGTCTGAGATTGCCCTTGGTTTTCGGTACTAGGAAGTATCGGGGAAAAAAACCCTTTCCCCTCAGATCTAGCAGGACCTCTTCCACCACTCCCACCTTTAGGAGTTGCTGCACTTCTTGAATGAGAAATTGCTCGTGAGAGGGGACCGTGAAGAGGGACAGAGAGGGGAAGGAACATGAGGGTGGAAGGGAGCTGAATTGGATAGAATATCCCAGTTCTACAGTGTGTAACACCCATTTGTCTGACATGTTCTGAGCCCACACATGGTAGAAGTATGATAAGCAAAGAAAATAAGAGAGGCGGAGGATCCAAGGTCCAGATTGGTATGCTGTTCCTGGGCGCACCCTCAAAAGTTGTGCTTCAGGCCTGGGGGCTATTTCGCTGGCCCCTCACAAAGGCTGGATGAAGCCTGAGAAGGCTTCCTCTTATTGTTTCTGCCTTTCCTATGATTAAAGTCCTCCCTCTGCTAAGGCTGGTAGAAGCTTTGAAGCAGCTGTGGCCTAAAGTAACTTCTCTAGGGCTCCGGTGTATGCAGACCCAGGGACTTGAGGGTGGCCCTGGAGTCCTTAAGACTGTGCAGTCTTGAGTTGGTTTGGTATGAGAATAGGGACTGACCCTCAAAGAGGAGGTCCTGCACATGAGGTTTGTTGGACCTCATGTGAGAGGCCTGATGCCTGTAGCCACAAGCTGCAGCGCATTGCATCCCCAGCGCATTGTACAAGCTGCAGCGCATTGCATACAAGCTGCCGCATCGGCCTTAGATCCTGAGATTGTCTCTGGCATCTGGGAGCAGACGGAGACCAGCCTGACTGAGGACCTTGGGCTTCATGAAAGGCCCATGGGTCCAAAAAGGTCACTGTGTTGGGGCCTGCCACTACTGGGGCCACAGCATAGAGAAAGGGTGAGCCATCTCCTGGCTTCGGTACCCTCCTTTGTCCTGGAGCTGATTCCTCTATGAGGCATAGGACTCTGTCTCTAAGTCAGATTCAGAGCGTTCGCTGCTAGGGGACCAAGGTGGTGTGGTGCCTCTCAGTGCCAGCGACCGGTGCTGGGGCGACGGCTGACAGCACATCATCACTGGCTTTCCTGTTGACGGTGCCATTTGCGGCCTCAATACTGGGAGTGTCACCTCCAATGGTCTCCCACGGGAATGTGGTGGTGGTGGCTAAGTGCCTTCAATAAGCTCCCTGGCCATTTCGAAGGTCTCCAGTGTAGATGGTAACTGTAATTCCTCCTCCCTTAGTTCCCTGGGAGGGGAGCTTGTTGGCCTTGGACTCAACGCACTCCTCTGCGGGGCCAAAGTTGATGGTGCTGCAGATCCAGGGACTGTGCCTGAGTGGCCTGACCTGGGTGACACTGCACCAGCTCTCTTATGCCCAGATGATCTGGGAGTGGGTAAGTGATCCTCATCCGTCCTCTTCTGCTTCTTCTTAGGCACCGGAGAGTGAGAATGGTGCTGTGCTTTCACCAAGGCCCTCAGTGCCAGTGACTCTTTGCAGAGCCAAGGGTCTCATGAGCCCAAGTCCTTCCTCAGCACTGGATCCCAAACTGACCCTGGTGCACTCCTGATGGACACCGAGGAGCTGGGTCCCAACTCTGACTGCCTCGGAGATGGACATAGCACTGTCTCCATCAGAAGGAACTTCAGCCTTTGGCTTCTTTCTTTCTGTGTGCAAACTGGGTCTGAATAGGGACTTGGAATGGTTATTTCATTACAAGAAGTAATTTGTCACTGTTCACACATTCTCACCTTCTAATCAATGGTTGTGAATAGGCCTCATCTACTCTAACTGAATGGACTTTGCTAACATCTACCCTTCCCATTGTTTTTCCTTACTCTTGGATGTATATATATACCTCCTATCTGATTTCTGTTTCTTGCAACTGACAAAGTGGGTTGCAGCCCACGAAAGCTTATGCCTGCAGAAATTAAATTTGTGCGTCTTTAAAGTGCTACAGAACTCTCGTTGTTTTTGCTGTATACAGACTAACATGGCTACCCCTCTGGAACTCTTTTTGATGTGTCTTCCCAAGGCACTTAAGACACATAGTATATGGGTCGGTCTTAGGCATGGGCTTCTTACAAGCCCCACATGATTTGAAACCAGGGGACCGAAGCATACCCCAGCCCCCGGGCTGGCGGGGAGGTAATGATCCCTTAAGGGGATCCGACTAATCCAACTATTGTAATTCTAATTATGTATAAACAAAGAAGAGAAAACACTGGAGGAAGGACCCTTGCTGAACAAGAGCCAATAAATTCCAGCTAACTGTCAAAGATGATAAGAAGGAACTGAGGAGGTGGAGGGTTGGCAGAGCCCTATATCCCACAGAAACTATGAAAATATTCTCAAACCTGCTGTCACTGGATCAAGCTCCTTTGTTACAATCTGGCAATAGCCACAAAGCCAGTCTTTAACTTTGTTTTATGGCACTTAATATATGGAAGCAGGTTGTTCAAGGCTTTAAATAGGGTTGCACTTGCTACCCTGGATGTTGAAGAATTCTTTAATTATAATTTAGTTGAAAATGGACATCTCTATAAACAAAAAGGCTACAGTGTACACACAAGAAAGGAGTATTAGGTCATATATTAGGAAAAAATACCATCATTTCTCAAAGTAGCATATATTGAAGTGATTAGGCTAAATCCAAGGTTTGGACTATCCACTTTATGATGCTCCTGTGTGTGCGCTGTAACCTCTATAACCTAAGATTGTATTTTTATCTTTCTGAAAATATCTACCCATATTTCTGTGATGAGTCCTGAACAACATTTGGTACTTTTAGAACATCAGATTAAATATACACTTCATCCTGACAGTCATGCTGGAGTCTAGCTAGACTATACTCACAAAATAGAAAAACTAAAGCAATTTCATGGCCTACCTAGAGTAAATTCCTGAAATGATAGATTTTACTGTAAATGTCAAACTACCATTACAATATTTGTAACAATAAAAAAAGATTAAAATGGTATTGATTGCTGTTTGTAAAAGGAGTGTATGGCTTCTAATGCACTGTGCAACCAGAGAAAAAGTCCTAATGCATAATGAAGTACAAAGAAATTCTCAGCATTTAAACTGTACCACACACACTTTAGATCAGTGTGACTCTCAGAGTACATAATAAAATTATTTAAAACAAAGAACATGTTTTGTGAATAAAATATGTACTACCCATCTGCTTACTGACTGGCCTAAATAAAAAATATGGTGATCCTCCTCTAATTACTAAATAAAATTTGGGAGGGAATGAAGAATTTCAGAAATGGCAAGTGAAAACTTTACACATAAACATAAAAGAAAAGGTACAATAAACAAAGTCAGTAGACCACATTGAAATGATACAGCGTTCAGATTTGAATACATGGAGAAATTAGCGTGCAGCAAGTTAGAATGTGAACTGACAGCACACTAGCTGCTTCACTCTATCCCCCCATGTGAACACTCTTGCTGTGCACCAAAAGTGCCCCCAGACAGTTTATCTTAGTACAAGAGTGTTCACATAGGGAGTTAGTGCAGAGTAACTAGTGCACTGTAAATTCACACCCTAGCTTGCTGCGTATTAATTTCCCATGTAGACAATGCCTTAGATTATGTAGCTGCACCTCCTACCAGGTCCAGCTTTGGGCTAGCCATTGCCTCTGTTTCTCCTCACTCAGGTTGAACCTCCCAACCTTTCAGCCTGTTTTGGTTGCTGTGGTAACTCGCTGCTGTGTCCTGGCCATCTAGCTAAGTTATTAAAGAAAAAGTGCCTTTTGCTGTATATCCAAGACCAAAACAAACACAAAAGAGTTTTCTGTCCCCTAGTTTCAAGCTGGATCCCGGCCTCCTTGGTTCCTTTGAATCTCTACCAAGCAGCAGTTCCCCACGGCTTCATACTGGAATCTCCCTTCTCCCCCTCTGGCTCTCCACAGGCTTCTGTTTTACCTCCATCCCAGAACAGCTGATTTAGCCACATGAGCTATCATGTGACTTAGCTCACCCAGGTGGAGAAAATAAGCAAAGTGTGTGACAGGTTGGACTGGACCAATCACACTTAAAGGGCAAGTCACCCTGTCATGGGTTACAATAATTGATTTCAGACCCAGAAACATGGACATTTTTTTTTTTTATCATTACATCTGAATGAACACTACCTGAAATTCCATGAAAGAGTGATCTTCACAAGTTCAGATACATTTATTGAAGCAAAATCACAGCCAGGAAAAAATAAAGCAAGTTTTTATATGCATTTTATAGCCAAGATAGATCAGTCACATTATTATTGCTTTGAAGGATTATCCCTCCTCACAACTTCTAACATTCTTCACCTGCAGCAGAATGGCAATGGAGAAAATGAGAAAATTCTTTCCGGTCTCCTAAACACATGAAAGGAAATATTTTCATATCTAATTTTTACAACCAAATACCCATTCAATAGCGGAAGGGTCAAACAAACCAATACTTATAGATAGAAATGGCTTTTAGAAAGGAAGATTTGATCCACAAAGCTAAATAATCTCTCCAACTATTAATCAGTAAAACCAAAACCAAATTCCATTGCTTCACTCAGCATAACAACAACCAATGCCAGGTATTCGGGTTTCTATACAACATAACAAATACCAGTGTTGCCAACACAAAGCATTCCAAACCCATGAGTCTGGCCTAAGGTGACCAGATGTCCTGATTTTATAGGGATAGTCCTGATAGCTGGGGTTTTTCCTTTCATAGGTCCCCTATCCCTGTCCCAATTTTTCACACTTGCTATCTGATCACCCTAGTCTAGCCTCCAAAAATTGACAGTCTTAATCACAACATTTAAAAAAAATAATAAATGTTGGTTTCTTTGTACATTTTCAACCATTTCTCTGCATCCATGAAAGCCAGAAACTTATTTTTTATTAAATGTAAGGCAAGATTTTCACATAGTTACATGACTCCAGAAGTTGGAGCTTAAGACACCAAATATCACAAGACTCATGATAAAATGGCAAAGTTGGAAATACTGGGAAAAATTAAGTTGTTAGCCTAGATCATTGTAACTGACATAAAAAGTGGTGAGAGCAGTAGAGAATGGGTAATATAAATGGCTTTAACTTACATTTGAGTGTTTCTCCAGCATATGGGATATGCAACTTAAATCGATCACAGCTGGGTCCACGTGTCAAAGATGTACAGCTAAAAATGAAAACAAAAGGAATTTCTAAATAGTTAAACAATGGTAGACAGTAACAATGCTCAACATGATACAAATGAGATGAGCAAGCACCAACTGGATTGTGTAGTAGAGATTTTTATGGAAAGACTGACAGCGTTCTGCTCTCCTCACATTTCTCGAAAAACAAAAAGATTAAGTGGGGAGCGAGGAGTAAGCCACAATGCTGGAGGTCCATTCCACTCCATTCAGTCCATCCATAAATTCACACAAAAATCTGAGACATCAAGGCCTATCCCAACAAACAGCAGTTTCTCAAGCCGAAGCATCAAAAGTTCTGCCAGGATAAACACTCCCTGATTTGAGACACCTCACAACATCCTTTAATCAGCTATCCTAACCCACTGAACTCTCTCACTCATGTAGTACAGAAACAGTCAGCTCTCCTTGACTTACTGAACAGTACAACAGACTTGTATTCCCTGTCTCCATCACTGAAGAAACTGAGGTACATTGTGAATTTAAACAAAGTAATAATTCACAGCCATTTTTACCCATTTTATAGCTGGGGAAAATAAAATTGAGAGATTATATGATCTGCCCAAAACCGCAGTAAATTAATGACAGAGCTGGGATGAGAAATCAAGTGTTTCAGGCTCCCATTCCCATGGTCTAACAACACTAGTGATTGAACCATGTCATTTAAGAAAAAAATATTGTAGTGTGTGTGTGTACGAAAAATGTTTTGGAACTGCTACTTACTTAAAACATTCAGAGTCTGAGCTCAGACAATGCATTGTTAACATTGCCATTATTTTTATTACTCTAGCACTAAAAAGCTCCAACTAAGATTGTAAAGTGCCAAGCACAATGAGAACCAAACGCAAAATAAAAGTCCATCCCCTGCTCCAAAAAGCTGACAGTCTAAACAGACAAGGCAGACAAAGGGTGTGAAGGGAAACAGAGACCTAGAGAAGTGAAGTGACTTGCCCAAGGTCACACGAGGTCAGTGGTAGAATTACTAACTCTTGTCTCCTGAGTCCCAGTGCAGTACCCTACCCAATGGATAATGTGCATAAACAAAAGTAAAATGTGGTAAATAGGACAAATAGCACAGGGATACCTAACCCTGCACAGCTATAGCTTCTGTGTAGATGCCAAATTATACCCGTCTTGCAGCAAAAGGGAGATCAGAGTGAGTGGTGTGTAGCTAAGTGCCTCATTGGCATATTGAGAATGGTGCTTAAGCTCATTTCTCCTAAAACAGATGTTCCCAAACTTTTTTGCTGTGTCCCCCTCTCTCCATGGCAATCACATAACAGATCCTCCCTCCCCCAACTCCTGCCTATCTGGAGCAGAAAGTGACTCACCAAGAAATTGTGGTTCATTTCTAGGATAGCAGCAAGACCTTGCTGACGCCATCCCCAGAGAAGCCTAAGGCAGTGCAGAGTGGAACAAGGCACCTTGCCTGCCCTCTCTCCCCCCACATGCCCCTGCAGGCTCCGGACAGTTTAAAATATAGGGGCCTGCAGCCGGCCAGGTATCTGCGCCAGGGCAGGGTAGTAGCAGGGACAGCACGCAGGGAGTCTCTAATAGTCAGGGTGGGAGGAGGGGAAGAGCAGCAGGCTGCTGCCAGTGCAGGGTGCAGCTGCACTCCCCCTCAACTGCTGCAGGTTCCCTGGGCAGTCTCCCTGCTACTACCCTGCTCTGGCCCAGACACCCAGCCAGCTGCAGCCTCACATCCCACCTTATGCCTCCCAATATTCTCATTGCAGCCCCCCAGAGGACATGCTCTGCAGTTTGAAAACCAGTGTCCTAAAACACATCCATTCTCTCCCTGCACCCCACCTGTTTTACCTTGCACTCAAAAGCTAAGTCAAGGACATGCAGGGGCTTCGGATTTACTTTTGATCACCATGCTAGATCTATTGTTTAACATTATTTGTGCCAAGGTATAGCCTCCACCTTGTATTCCCTGCTGTGCACAGAGGGCTTGATTCAATGGCTGTGGGATCAGGCTCTGAATGAGGAATTTCAGGATCAAAGTCTCAGTGTAGTCAGAGTAAGAAAATACCATGGCAGTGAGGTTTGTTTTAGTTCGCTTGTTTGTTTTTTAAAAAGATACATTACTTTATGTGCACAGATAAGAACACCAAGGTAGAAAGGAATGCCCACTATCAGTGCATACATAGCTGTGATTAGAAACGTAATAATAGTTCTGTCTCTCCTCTGATTATTACTATCTTAGCCTATAGTTCCAAAGCATTTCTAAGGCACACATCACCATAGTATCTAGCCCAGTGGTTTTCAACCTTTTTTCATTTGCGGGGCCCTAAAACATTTCAAATGCAGGTGCAGACCCCTTTGGAAATTTTAGATGTAGTCTGCGGACTCCCAAGGGCCAATGGACCACAGGTTGAAAATAACTGTTTTATGATAACAACTATCTTTTGTGAACCCCTTAGACATAGCTTGCAGACCCCAGGGGTCTGCAGACCACAGGTTGAAAACCACTGATCTAGACCAAACCTTCAAAGATGAGGGGGTTTATTTAAATTAGTGTAGAAGATTCCAAAATAACACATCAACAGCAGTTAATATTTAGTGGCAATTTATTTTGAAATATCACAGGTCATAGGATTCCTGTCACCTTTACCATTAAGACAATATATTTTGGTAGCTTTTAAAACAAGAACAAAAATTTCTGATTTTGCAAATACAAGCTTTTCTTTTAGCGCACTAAGCAATTCGGAAATACTTGAGGGAAAAGTATAATATACGTTACATTAAAATAAAAGAGTGATCTAATGATATTAATGTCCCTAAAAGTAACACTAAGTATTTTTCCTAGGTTATTATCTTCCACTTGGGAAGTGATGGAAAGTGACAGCATTCACAGTCATTTTTTGCCAAATTACCCCTCTTTGAATACCACAAGAGATTTCAAGCACTGCTATTGGCTGAATATCCAAGCAAAAAATCTTACAGAGGCGCATCTAAAGAGAGCTAGTTACTTTTCACTAACAGAAAGAAAAAAAAGAAAAAAAACACCATAAAGCAATTCAGAAATTTTGATACAGAAAGTCTAATAGAAAAACCAAACTTTTTAATAATTTTCACAATGGGACAAGTACTTACATACCATCTGAAGTTAAAATTAAAGTATGGCATATATGCAAATAGTTTGTCACAAGAGATGCCACCACAAATCCAACAGAAGTAAATGGGCAACAAAACTGGATATACAAGTGGCCCATCCTCTGTCCCAATGCAAGGGAATGAAGAGATGTAAGTCAGACTTTTACTTTCTTGTGCCGATGTTTCAAGTGCTCTGCTATGTGCAGATTAGCAGGAAAAGGCATGGACCTGGCCCCAACCCCTCTAGGCTAGCCAGTGGCATAGCTTCACTGGCACATTGAGGCATGTATGCTGCACCGGGTGTAGACCTGTCCACAGCGTACTCCCTCTACAGAATAGTGAGGAGACCAAGAGTCTCAGAGTGACAATCTCCCTTCCTAAAGGCAGAACAACAATGCATCACTCCCTTCCCCCTCACTCCCACAGACTGTAAACATATCACATAACCCTTAATTTTTTAGACACCAATCCTGCAAGCACGCACATATGAAGTGGTTCCACTGAGCTTAAGAGGGCAAATCATGTAGGCAGGGTCAGGAATGGAGTTTTAATTGGTCATCTTCAGGAATTTTAAAGAAAAATCAAGTACTTAAATACTTTAAAGTAACTAAAATGGAAAAAAATTCATATTGCCATTTCTGATAAACACTAACTATTCCATTTGTAAAGCACTAATAGGTACCAATTATACCCTGAAATCAGGTCCTATGTAATAGAGTAAAAACCATGAAGAAAAACATAAAAACCAAAACACAGAAAGATTTTTAACCTTAACCTAAAATATCAAAATTGAGATTAAATATTACCTTCTTCAGCTGTCTCGTTGCTTCAAGTTTTCTCATGTGGCCAGACAAACCCGTATCTGCACTGTCTGCTGATGGCATTGTGGTAGTGGCCAACCAGAAAGCTATAGTCTCATCTATTACACGCTGGTTGTCAGTCAGTTTGTAAGTAAAATGGTATCCCCAGGTGACTAAATAGCCATCACAATCACAATACCAACAAAAAAGAAACATGCAGCCCAGCCACTAGAGCTCCTCTTGCCTCTTTGTTGCATGTAATTATCTTTCTTTAAAATGTGTGGGCCTGAAGAAAGTAATGTGCTGGAATATGCACCAAAAATGAAAATCATGATTCTAGATTCTAAGGCCAGAAGGGACCATTGTGAGCATCTAGTCTGATGTCTGGTATAACACAGGCCAGAGAACTTCCCCAAAACAATTCCTAGAACATAGCTTTTAGAAAAATATCTAATCTTGATTTAAAAATTCTCAGTGATGAGACAATTTACCAAGAGTCATGTTGGATTCTCCAAAGATTAATTACTCTCACCAGAAAAAATGTACACCTTTTTCCAATCTGATTTACAAATCATTAAAGTAAGTCGTATTTTTGTTGTTTTCAAAAACCCTGTGTGGAAATCAATTTACTTTATATAGGTTCTCTTATCTATATACAGTAGTTAAGATTATAACCAAGTTATTGTATGATCCATAGTTTTAAGTCCAACACATATGAAGACATGGTCTTGCCTGAAAATTTCTAAATTTACTCCAAAAACTAAGGAGAATTATTCTACAAAATCTGAAGAAAATTGTGGGGAGCCAGGACCTCATCACCCATCAGGAGCTCTTCAGTGACCTAAAAATCAAAAAGAATCCTACAAAAAGTGGAAACATGGACAAATTGCTAAGGAGAAGTACAAAAGATTAGCACAAGCATGTAGGAAAAATATCAGAAAGGCTAAGGCACAAAATGAGTTATACCTAACAAGGAACATAAAAGGCAATAAGAAAAGATCCTTTAAATACATTAGGACCAAGAGAGATGAAGGAAAGTTAAAGTCCTCTACTTAGTAGGGAAGGAGAGCTAATAACTGATGACATCAAGAAAGTTGGGGTACTTAATACCTATTTTGCTTCAGTCTTAACTAAAAAGGTTAATGGTGACCAGATACTTAACACAATTAATATTAACAACAAGGGGAAAGAATGCAAACGAAATTAGGGGAAGATCAAGTTAAAGAATATTTAGGCAAGTTAGATGTATTCAGAGCCAGGTGAAACTCATTCTATGGTACTTAAGGAACTAAATGAAGCAATCTCAGAACTGTTAGCAATTATCTTTGAGAATTCCTGGAGTACAGGTGAGGTTCCGGAAGAATAGAGAAGGGCAAACATAGTACCTATCTTTTAAAAGGGGAACAAAGAGAACATAGGGAATTTATAGCTCAATCAACCTAACTTAGATACCTGGAAAGATAATGGAACAAATTATCAAACAATCAATTGGCAGGCACCTGGAAGATAGCAGGGTTACATGGAATAGCCAGCATGGATTAGTCAAAATCAATTCCTGCAAAACCAACCAAATTCCCTTGGATTACTGGCCTAGTGGATTGGACAGAAGCAGTAGATATATCTTGATTTTACTATGGCTTTTGACACAGTCCTACATTTTCATAAGAAAACTAAGGAAATGTAGTCTAGATGAAATTACTATAAGGTAGGTGCACAATTTCTTGAAAGACTGTACTCAAAGAGTAGTTGTCAATGGTTCACTGTAAAATTGGGAGAGTGTATCTAGTGGGCTCTTGAGCAGTCAGTTCTGGGCCCAGTACTAGTTAATATTTTCATTAATGATATGGATAATGGAGTGCTGAGTATGCTTATAAAATCTGTAGATGACATCAATTTAGGAGGAGTTGCAAGCATTTTGGAGGACAGGATTAGAACTTAAAACAAGCTTGACAAATTGGAGAAATAGTATGAATTCAACAAGATGAAATTCAATAAAAACAAGATCAAAGTACTTCACTTAGGAAGGAAAAATCAAATACACAACTACAAATTGGGGAATAACCGTCTCGATGGTAGAACTGCTGAAAAGGATTTGGAGGTTATGTTGTTGGCAATCCCTTATTGGTCAAGGATGTTCTCTTTCATGGGTTTTATTTTATATGGGTCCGTCGGTGACTGAGGAGTCCAATCCTTGAACCATAGACTTGTTGGCAGATGTTGCAGGTGATACTGGAAGGCAGGATTGGGTCATGATTGCTGTATGACAGTTGTCTGGCCTTTCTTTTCTAGCGTTTTTCAGCGACCAAGGCAAAGCTATTCTCCTCAAAAAAAGGTCGTTCCTTCTCTGACAAGTCTTCATCAGTTATTCCTATCTTTGGCTACTGTCTCCCAGTGTGTGATGTCAATTCCACATCTCTTGATGTTTGTCTTGAGGGTGTCCTTAAAGCATTTCTTCTGGCCTCCCCATTTCCTTTCTCCGTTGGTGAATTGGGCATACAGCAACTGTTTTGGTAGGCGTGGATCAGGCATGTGCACACAGTGCCTGCTCCACTTTATCTGATGCTAGATAATCAGGGCCTTGGGGTTATAGAGGATAACAAATTGAATATGAGTCAACACTGTGATGCAGCTGCAAAAAAAGCTAATATTCTGGGGTGCACGAAAAGGTGTGTCATATAAAAGACATGGAAGGTAATTATCCCGCTCTGCTCTTCACTGGTGAGGTCTCAGCTGGAGTACTTTGCTCAATTCCAGGCACCACACTTTAGGAAAGATGTGGACAAACTGGACAGAGTCCAGAGAAGAGCAACAAAAATGATAAAAGGTTTAGAAAACTGATCTTATGAGCACAGGTTAAAAAGATTGGGCATGGTTAGTGTTGAGAAAAGAGACTTGATACCAATCTTCAAAAACTGAAAAGTCTGTTATAAAGAGGACGATGAACAATTTTCTCCATATCCACTGATGGTAGGGCAAGAAGTAATGGACATAATCTGCTGTAAAAGAGATTTAGGTTAGATATTAGGAAATGGTATTTCTAATGGTAAAAATAGTTAAGCTCTTGAATAGGCTCCAGTGGAGGTTGTGGAATATCCATCACTGGAGGTTTTTAAAAACAGGTTGGACAAACACCTGTTAGTGATGGTCTAGATTTACTTGGTCCTGTCACAGCACAGAGGGCTGGACTTGATTACTTCTCTAGGTCCCTTCCAGTCCTACATTTCTACAATACTATGATCACATCATATGTTTTCCATACGACTCCTGCCTTACTCAGTGCACAGGATAGATGGCACTCAGGGATAAATTAGGGTTGTGTAGTAAAGGCAGCTATTGTTTGTAGGACCCCAGTTTCATTCACTGCAGAAGTTAAAAAGGTTTATGATGAATGAGGCAGGGAACTGTAGAAAGAGAAACAATGGTCTATAGTTAACAAAATCGAGTATTACCCAGAAGAACTGCATTCTATCTCTGCCTCTGCCATAGGTGGCCACTAATTACGTGTTCCTCATTTTCTGGGTGCTCAGCTTGAAACACCTGGGCTCAGATTTGCAGAAGTGCTTAGCGTTCACAGTTCCAACTGAGCTCTGGAGGGGAGGCGGGGGCTATACTTTGAACATATAAGTGCTATGGAAATGAAAGTTACTCACCTATATACCATAATTCTTTGAGATGGACTCTGCACATTCACACTCTCGGGATGTGCCAATCATGAAGCATGTACTGGTGAAACCTTTTAGTAGCAATGCCAGTTGGAACACACTCACACTATCTGCTACTCCCCTTGCAGACCCAAAAGTTCAGAGGCAAGGCTACAAAAAGGGGCTGCATTAAACCAACTGCCTCAGCTCCTTCTACTGCCTTCTCCAGTCCAAAGTTATGACAAGGACTCTCAGAAAAAAGGGATGGAGAGTAAGAAGTGTGAATGTGCAGAGTCAATCAAGAACAACTCCAGATACACATGTGTAATCTTCATTTCTACTTTGAATGGTCTCTTTCACATTACCACTTTTGGCAGTCTGGCAAGCAGAAGTCTTTATCTATGGGGAGCAGCACAAGGAGACCTAGTTAAATACTGTAATATTGCTTTCTCAAATTGGTTATCTAATCTAGGTGACAGATCTAAGGAATAATGTTCTGTAAAAGTATGAATTGAACTTCAAATGGCTGCACTACAGATTTCTAATATGGGAATATGTCTAAAGCAGGCCATGGAATCAGACTTCGTTCTAGTCAACTACATTTTAAGGACTTCTGGAAGAGGAACAGTTTTATTTTTAAATCACACGCTTCAAAACAGAGCCTAATCCACTCACAAAGGTGTTGAGATATGATCACCTGATCTTTACTCTTTTGCCTATAAGCAAGAAACAAAATCAAGTGATTTTCTGTATTCCATGGATTTATTCAAATAGAAGGTTAAATAGCCTATTAGCATCAAAGATATGCAAGCTTAACTTCCCCCGAGTGAGAGTGAGGCCTAGGGAAAAAATACTGGCAAAGTTTATGGACAGCTTGAGATTGAATTCTGTTACACCCTGGGGAGAAATATAGGTTGTGGATGAATAACTATTTTACCTTTGTGAAAGACTGTAAAAGAGAGGTAAGCCATGAGCGCCTAAAGCTCACAACTTCTCTACAAGATATAATAGTTGTAACAAAGTCTGTCTTAACTGAGAGATGAAACAGGGAATATTCCCCCATGGGTTGTAAGGGAGGATTTCATGAGTTAAGAAAGAACTAGATTAAGATCCCATGTGGGTGTGCATTCTCTAACCAGAGGGTTCACTAACCCTTCAAGAATCTTTTTACTATATCATGGCTAAGTACAATCATTTGCGTGACTAAACTCTGATGAACTGACATGGCTGCAACATGTACTTTTACAGGTAACATGAGAAGACCCAAAGATTTCAAATAACGTACTCTAATACAGACTGTTTAAGAGATGAAGCTGTATTTATGTTACTGGTGGTTGATGGCAAAGAGAATCATTGCCACTTTTAACCATAACACAGGCAGGTTAACTGCTTCCTGGAGTTTAATGGAATCTTCTGTTTTCTCCAAATAGGAAAGTTCTAGATCTGTCAAAGTCTTAGGAGCTGTGCTGTCAAGTGAAGACAGACTCAGTCTGGATGACAAACCTGTCCTCTCTGTTAGGTCAACAGGTCTGGAATGGCAGGGAGCTGCAGATAAACCCTTTGTGACAGTTGTAGTAGATCTCAGAACTAATGTTGTTTTGCCCAAGGCAGTCAGAATAACCTTGGTTTTGTGATGTTTGATTTTTCTCAGAACACTTTGAATTAGCAGAATTGGAGGGAAGGCACAGAGAAGACCTATCCGCAGGCTAAAAGAAATGCTTCCTAGGTGGACTGGTTGTCTGCCCTATCCTGGAGCAAAATCCCAGGCCTGGTCTACACTGCCGGCGAAATTCGGCGGAAGTCAACGGGAGTTACGCAAGCTACTCTTCTTTGTAACTTCCGTTTAGCGCGCTGTTTCCACTACGCTGTGCTGATGGGAAATGCGTACCTGTTAACGCAGTGCTACACTTTTTGGGGAAGTGGTTTTATTAAATCGAATTCCGGATCGATTGAGCAGATCTTTACTTCTGCTCAATCGATCTGGATAAATTGATCTAACGGCGGTCTGTGTAGATATATCCCCAGTCTAGTTGCATGCAAACAGGACTCTCTCTTTATACCCCCGTAGGGAGAAGATGATGCTTGTTACCCAATTCCTGAGTGACCATTCATGCTCATCATTATGGACTTGCTTAGCTGTTTTACTAGTGTATTGTCCTGGCCTGCAAGGGAAGAACTACTGGATTAATCTGGTGTACTACTACTTTGCACAGCTGGCTGGAATGCACGCCATCCCGCTTGTTTACATAAAACATTACTGTTGTCAGCACTACTTGAAGCATTCTAGCTTGTTGACGAGGGAGAAAGGACTTGAGAGCCTATTGGATCGCTATCAAGTCTGAAACACTGATATGAAGGGTTTTTTTTATTTATTTTTCCACCCCCCATCAGAAGGTCCAGCAATTGTGAACTGTCAAGTTCTTGCAATGAGCCCCTCTATCCTCACCCCAGCTGAGCCTGGAGGCATCAGATCACTGTGGTCAACAGAGCTGGGGAGTTGAATATAACTTCATATTATTTATTTATATATAATTAATTATATTAATATTATACATATAATATATATATTATTATATTCATCATCATAATACTGATGTTGAATATAACATCATTGTTCGACACAAATTCTCCTGTGGTATTTCTATTGCTGTAAGCATTTTTAAATACCTTTCTTCTGGAAGAAAGGCTCTGACTTTTTGAGAACCCAAAAGTACCCTGTAAAAAGATGTGATCTGGGTTGGAGCCATGTGTGTTTTTTTACCAGTTTACCTTGAATGCCAGCATTTGAAAAAGGATACAAGTTTGCAAGATACCCTGATGAGCCAATTGTCCAAATAAGGTAGAAATGGATACAACAATGTCTCAAATGTGCTGCTACCTCTGAAAGGCACTTTGTGAGTTTTCAATGTGCCATGAACAGTCCAAATGGAAGGATCTTGTATTGGTTAGGATCTCTTCTCACAACAAACCATTGATATTTTGGATGGGAAAGTCTGCTTGAGATGTGAAAATAAGTGCCTTTAAATTGAAAGCCTCAAACCAATCTTGGGTAATATGATGGGGTGTTCATCCAACACAAGCTCTGAAAGGATTAAAGTGATGAGATAGGCCAAATTAATTCCACAGGCTGCACCTGGAGGAGTCAGGGAGCAGGGGATTGGAAGCAGGCCCATCTGAGGAGGAACAGGTGGGGCCTATATAAGCCAGGAAGCTGGCAACAGAAGGAGGCTGCAGGGAGGTAGTCTGCAGTCACTCCCAGGGAGAAGGGAGGTGTGTTAGAACTATAGAGGGTAGTCCACAGTTATTCTATGGGAGGATGGAGTGGGGAGGCTAACAAACCCAGAAAGGGGGAAAGCCAGGAAAAAAGGAGGAGGATCAGGGGAAAAACAGCAGTGTAGACCTTGGCTGCTGATTAGAGGACTCTTGAGCTGGAACCCAGAGTGAAGGGTAGCCCCGGGCTCTCCTACCAGCCAGTAGGGACATGACACATACCAGGCAGAGGATAGTGGACTGCCTGGAGCAATTTATTCCAGGAAAAACTTTGTTATACTCACACACAGCTCGAAGGGGGAACCATGTAGTGACCTGACCAGAGTCTGCGTTCCTGGAGCAAGAGGGGTCCACAAGGTGAGAGGATGATGGCAAAGACACTGCTAAAGAAGGACACAGCACCTGGCCAGAGCTAATCCCCAGAGCAACCAGGAGGAGCTGCCACCAGTGGTGAGTGGACACTGTGACATGTAGATAAAGAGGAGATGATCAAAGCTAAGGTAAACATAGAATTTGAACTTTCTGATGAAAGAGTTGAGCTTCCAAAGGCCGAAGATGGGCTGGAGGCTTCTGTCTGGAATAAAATCCTTTTCCTAAAATTCTTTGATAACTTCTTCTGTGGTTTCCAACTATTAGTGAGTGAACTTGTGATCTTAGCAAGTTCTCATGAGAAGGATCCTTGAAGAGAGACAGGGAAGGAAGGTTGAGCAGAGAGAGTGTTGAACTAAATGGAGTACCCTGTAGGATGACCTCCAAGATCCAACAGCCTACTGTGACAGTATTCTATGTATCTTATCCCTGGTCTACACTACCTGGCGATTCAGCAGCAGTTGATGGGAGTTACGCAAGCTATGCAGAGTACCTTGCGTAATTCACGTTGACTGCTGTGCTTCCCTTCTGCGCAGTGTCTTCACTGCACTGTGCTGACGGGAACTGTGTTCCCGTCAACGCAGCGTTACGCTACTTGAGGGGGTGGTTTTACTCAGTCGACTTCCTGATCGATTGAGCGGGTCTACACTGGCCGCTCAATCAATCCAGAAAGCTCGATCTGGCGGTGGCAACTTTGCTGCCGTCAGCATAGACATACCCTAAGAAATGAGAGAGACAGTTTCCAAATAAAGGAGAGGCTGCGAATAGGACTAACACTAGTCTGGGGTTCTCAGCTGTCCTGTCAAACCTGGAGGCCAAGAGTCTACATCTGAGGAAGGTGATGCAGTGGATCTCCCACTAATCCATGGTTCACAGGGTTTACATCAGTGCTGATGCTGAAAAAGAGACTGTTGTGAGAATGTATTCCTTTGAAATTAATAGAAAATAGAGGCTATATACAGTTGTCCCTGGTAGTAAAACATCAGTACACCAAATCTTTTCCTATTGCATTATGAAATCCTCAGAGACCTTGCAGAAGACCTGTTGAATCTCATCTGTTCTAGAGCTAAAATAGCCCTTCACCCTCAAATGGAGTGGAGATGGGGGGTCTTCTTTCCAGCATCTTATTTCTGAAGGAAGGCCAGATGAATATAACCACAAGTGGCGTCTCAGTAATCATGGATGGAACAGTTCTAGATGATACACCAGAAGCACTGACAGATGCGCTCAAAGTGTGCTTAGCAACTGATATACCTTCAGTAATAAAGGTCATGGCCAGTTTTTCTGGTCTTCCAGAAGTGACTGGGCAAAGATTGCCATCTTCTCCCATAAGCAGTATTGATATCTGGACATTACTGCCTGACAGTTCATCACTTTAAATCCCAATCATAGAATCATGGAATTGTAGAACTGGAAGGGACCACACAAGGTCATCTAGTCCAGTCCCCTGCACTTATGGCAGGACCAAGCATTCTCTAGACCATCCCTGACAAGTGTTTGTCCATGTAGCAGAGAAGAACATCTATATGCCCACAGAATCCAATTTCATACTCTCTGTCAGAAGGGGTAGAATGGACCTGACCCCCTTTAGTCCATTGACTGATAGCTGCCACTACTAGTGAACCTGGAACTGGGAGAGTTTTGAAGAATGAGAAGCCCTCAGAAATCAACTAGTATAAATTGACCACTTTCTTAGATATTGCCGACTCAGATGATGGATATAAACAGATATATTTTGCAGGTTGTAATAAACTGCCCAAAACCAGTACGGTAATCTTACTGCTAGAGGGCAAACTAAGAATATCAAACACCTCAGGTGGGGTGGGGGGAAAAGTAAAGTAGTATCTATGTTATCTAGAAGTTCATAAAATTGAAGTACATCAGTACAAAGAGGAAAATGATTGTCCCAAATTGTCATCCACAGAGGTTTGAACATCTGGATCCATATATGCATCCAGAGGTTTGACAGGTCCATCTAGCTGTTCTTCAGACAGCATGTCTGTGACATGTACTGATGATGATTCCCTCAGTACCAGTGGGAGTGACAGATCAGAATCAGAATGTTCCAGTGAGTGACATTTCCCTTGAACACTTCTGGGAGAAGACACCCTAGGCAGTTGCTTTAGTGGTTGACTTTCTTCAGCCCTTTTAGAATCAGGGTAATACCTAGGGGAAGACTCATATGGCCATATTGCCCATGGTGGCACCTGCCCAATTCTCTCAGTATCCTTTGGGAATCCCTGTCATAATGCCTGGGTGAGGGAGAGAGATATTGCAGTCTGAAAGGTTGGAACTAGGAGTCCCCATAATGCTCTCTAGGTTTCCTGATCCATTCCCTGGGAGGAAAAGGATAAAGAAATTGTACTGTATTCTGTTCTATGGAGGTTTTATACTGCACCCATCACCACAGAGTTTGAAAGGAATCAGATCAGTTGTAGATTAACTCCAGATCCAAAATGTGGATGCGAGGAAGTTTCCAAAGGTGGCAACTGTGGTTTGGTTAAAAAGCTGAAAGAGGTGAGCCACATCTCCCCAGTGAACCAGGAGGGGCCCTAGAAAGGAGCTTCATATATCTCTGGGGAGGCTGCATAGCTAAGGAAATAAATTTAGCCTTGTAAAGCTTTTTTTAATTTTCTTTTTTTCCCAGAGGAGGAACAGGCACCACTGCCTTAAACTTCTTGTCTTTAAGCTATTTATTTGTTTAAGTAGTTTTAACAGGTTTAAAAATCTTTGCTATGTAAATATCAGAGACAAAACAATAATGATTACAACAATGAACTTTTGTTTAGAAAAACATTATACAATAATGTAAACATTAGATCTCTTTATTTAACAAGGTGTTATAGTGCAGATTGAGATTCTTTATACTATCCGTGACATATCATTTCTAATGATTTTATTAAAATGAGTGAAATCTGAATACACATACTTAACAAACCAGGCATGTCTACCAAATGTTCATATTCAAAAAAATTGGACAGGTATGCTGGGTTTTTTGGCAGATGAATGTATTTTGTCACAATACTGAACAAATGGTAACCAAATTTTGTCTATTTTGCTTGGTTCATAATTTATACTTGCCTTGATCTTTAATCACCAAGGATAACCTTTCTGGTGCTGCATGAGGGACCTTCTGATCAGTAGGCAGATCCAAGTGAGTGAGTGTTCCAGGGACTCAAAACAATGAACCTGAGTCACCACGGTAACCATGACACTGACAACTCTTAGGAAGCTTCAGGTGCCTTAACAGACTTGCAATGAGATTTTGAACACGGACAGATCCATAATATAGCCTTGGCCCTCAATATCACCTTTTGCTGCAGCTCTGACTTTTAAGAGTGGAGCTTTGTGGAAACACTTTTGCATTTCAGTGAACAGAACTGGAAGTACTGGATCATTAGAGATATGCTCTCAATAATTGGCTCTTTCAACAGAGGCTGACAATTGTGAGGCCAAGCATTTGCACTCATGCAGATCCAATATTTCCAGTTGAGGAGGCCAAAACCTGAGTCAGGACTTTGCTGGGTGTTTTAACTCCATTGGGTGTTGGAGCAGAGGTTGGTGTCCCTGCAGCGTGGATCCCTGAGTTTCAGAGCCGGAAGGTTTAGCTGCTAATACTTCTTGAAATAGCACAGAATGTTCTTTCTAGCTTTGGGGGTAAAGGTATTGCATATAGAGCACTAAGAAGCATAATGACCTTCCCCAAGCAAGACACCTGTGTTTCTGAGGCAGGAAAAACACCAGGACAAGAGGTGCACCTCTTGAACCCTGCTTTTTTTTTCTGACATAGCAGAACTAAGGAAAAACTTTCTAACTATAAGGCTAGTTACCAAGGGAGGTTGTAGAATCCCTGTCATTGGAGGTTTTTAAGAAAAGATTAAAAAAACACCTGTCAGGGATGGTCTTAGTATACTTGGCCCTGCCTGAGCTGGTGTGATGGATTAGATGACCTCTGAGGTTCCTTGCAGCATTTCATTTCTATGATTCCATGATTTTATAGTAATGCTATCTTACCTCACAGGGGTGTTGTGAAGATGAAATCATTAATGTTTTTAATACACTCAAATATTACATTGACAAGCACCACAGAAAAGTCCATTTTGGAAAGAAAAAAGTCTATTTTCAGGACAGGATTTAGATGGTGTGAGGAAAGTAAAGCCTGGTGCCAGGCATTCAATGCGGAGGATAAAAAGAAAGAAATGAATAACTACTCTCTCAGTGAGCACCATCCATTCTATGCACTAAATGAGGCAAGAATCCTGTGGAAAAAATAGTATGTGATCATGTAATCAAAGACTATCATGATGCCTACAAAGATGACAAATCAAGGTAATACAAACAATTTTACTTTAGGAGTTACTTTAGGATAGAGCAGGGGCATGGAAAACAAAAGGACTAAACATTTAAGAATTCTGGGAATACCTAAGCAAGCCCTGAATCTAGAGTTATAATTACTCTTTTATTTAATGGTCAACAGATTTATTGGGTCATTCTGCCTTACAGTCACTCTCTCTCAACTGCCAGGAGACTTCAGGAATATTCTATACTAGGAACATTTTTAAAAGGTTTCCCACTATGGTTAATACCAGTTCAGTTCTACCAGTGGCAATGATGTTTGGAGGTGTACTGTAGAAGGTTTGATATGTTTACATCTATGTTGATTAGACTTCCTCTGAAAATTAACTTAAGATATAAACTGTGATAATGGCAAAGCATGTGCCAGTTTATGCCAAGGTCCCTATGCCTCACTTGGATACTGACAAACACATAGCTGGAATCAGTTTGGTTCATCTGTATGTTACTGTTGGTAAAATAGGTATTAAAGTTATAAAAATGTGCTTTATTGAACACCTGTGAGTTGCTATATGCATTAATCTCACTTCTAACATCTGTATCCCATATTTTAAAGTAATATTTGAGCATTTGCATTGTAAGTCGCTGGAACTGTGTAAATCATCAGACAGGAGGAAAGCATTAACTAGTCTCCAACAGATGTTCTGTCCTGCCCGACAAAGAAGGCCCCTCAACATCAGATGAATTATTGTGGAACATCAGAGATCAGAAGACTTGTGTTTGCCACCCCACCAATCCATGAAGAGGAGACATGATAGTGAATTCCTCCCATCAGCTAAGTCTGCAACTCAAAGTAGAAGCGGGGAAGGAACAAAAGCACTAACAAGTAGAAACTACATCCCTATGCTGCTCGGACTCTGTAGGGAAAGATTTCTACGCGTAAGCAAGGGATCCCCAGCTAAGCCCTAATGGACATATAGAACTTGCTTATTGCATAAGCTTCTATTACCTTTTGAAACTTAAGATCATAACTCGTGTGTGTATATGTTTACCTATTTTAACCTTGTAAATAAGTCTCACTTCATTTTCTTATTTAATAAATCTTTAGCTAGTTTATTACAGGATAGGCTACAAACCTTGTCTTCGTGTGAGATCTAAGGTGAAAATGACCTGGGGTAAGTGACGGTCCTTTGGGACTGGGAATAACCGGAATATGCTATGTTCTTGGGGTAACAAACTATCTATTACAAAGGTAATCTTACATGGGTGGCAAAACAGATCAGAAAATCCAGTGGAACTGTCTGGCTCTATGTTAACGTTGCTACAGTGCCTGAGGAGTTTACACTTAATAATTAGTTGGTGAAACCTAAGTATAGCACTCACAACCAATTTGGGGTTTGTGACCTGTTTCCTAAAAGTTTGCCCTAAATTTGGTATCCATGTTCCTAAGCCACTGCAGATCATCTTGACAAACATTTAAAAATGACACCTTTTCTATTTTTTTAGTTTATTAATGTGCGCGTTTTTGATTTATGAACACAATTAGTTATGTTCATTCCTATTTATGCTGTACTGTTTACTGTATATTTTTAATCTAATCTGTAAAATTTATTTTTCTATGAATACTGCAACAGTTTATTTTTTCATCAATTACTTTTGATTGAGACTTAATTGTACAACTTATATCTGCAAGATAAGTCACCTGAGCAGACAAAGAAAGCATTCTTCATCAAAAAGGGGGAGGAAAGTCAGGTGATGGATATTAAGATGAGGATCTTGAGAGCAGAGCTATCCAAGAAATAGAACTAGGGAATCTGGGGAATTGTTTATATGATTATAATCTACTCTTTTGAAAGGTTGAAATTCCTGATGGCAAAAAACTTAAAATAGTGTCATGTTTCCTTGTCCTGGCATTCAAAGCTTTTCAGGCTGTCAGGCTCCTACCACTACATATAAAAAGTGTTGGATAGCTAATAGTGAAAATAGTGGATCCAGTTAAAACTTTTTCCGCCGAGCAAGCAAAATTTAAAATGGAAGAGAAGATTATTCAGTCAGTTTGGCATCTTCACTCCCTTCAGACTGTTTCTTCAACTCTGCCATTATCAGCTATGTTAATAGACTCAAACAATAAAACCTAAAATTTTCAAACAAAAAAATCAAAAACCTGAATTTAGATTTAAGTATGCTCAAGTGTGTATCTTCCTAACACCACAAATACTAAAAACCACGGAGATAAAAAGTTAAGGCAACACTTACACCCATCCCAACACACCCCTCCAGGCATTTAGCCCAGTCCTTTCACAACACTTAACCACGCCAAAATGCTAATATTCTCTGCAACCGATTCACTTTCAATTAAGAAACACTACCGTCTTCAGTACATACACTGAAGAACTGTAAGCCACACTGCAAAGATCAATCATAACTTCAACATGTTAATTTCTTATGTCACACAATCCAAGTAGGTTATTTTATATATGTTCTGGGGCAGGGACCCTCTTTTTGTTATTTTGTACAGCACCTAGCACAATATGACCCAGGTGTATGTCTGGGCTCCTAAGTGCTACCACAATGCAAATAGTAATTAATATTTGAAATATTCATATGAAGCACTGTGGATGTATACATTTCAATAATATTGTGTATGGATTTATTTAGTACTGTGGATTGTACAGTTTATCTGATTTTTTTATTATATAAATATATAGCAGAAGGTTGTTTTGATAAGAAATCAGTTGGAGTATGTAATAGCTATATTTTTTTCTTGGTTTGGTGTATAGTATGTGAAGATAAAAAGATTGCAGTTTTGTGATTAATTTAATGACATTTATAATGCAGCATTGTAGTTAAGGTTATGTGCTGCAATGTGATTTTCAGTTCTTTGTGTTCATTAAACACAATACTATTGCTGAACTGAGGGTATGTGAGTTAAAAAGGGTGGTGGTGATTTGGTGTGAGCCAGTATTTTGACATTACATTGGTCACATTTACTAATTTTCTTCTGTTTTTAAAGATTCTACCCCATGATTTAGCCTTTATTCTTTATACCTTATGCTTAAAACAGGAAATGCAGCTAGAACTGGTCATAAGAAACATTAAATATGGTTGTTGTAGAAGGCTACGGTGTGTAAACAGTTATTGTGCAATGCACTACCTTTCTGGATGGAAGAAACTAATTGACACATCTTGTTGATTTTGAATCCTATAGTCACACAGTGCTGATATTTTTTAATTCCACCAGCACTTTAGTCTTCACAGTTGCTGGAATAAATGTTTTGAAAACTGGCACCTCAGTCTGAAAGACCTCAAATACATACCTAACATAACCTTCAACTATTGCAAACTCTGAGCTGCTGTAATATATATATTTATTTTCTGTGATGCCTGTACACATGTAGTTCACTATAACATGTGAAACTGTAAATGAGGATGGAATACTATGCAAAATATGCAGCATAATACTGCAACCAACACACATGCCATCTGTTTGGAAGGAAGGTCAGGCTAAAATTTAAAATTAGGTCAATGCAGCTGCTAACTAAGTATACTTTGAGTAAAATGCCATTGAAAGTGGCAGTGTTCTGTGATTTCCTGTAATTAATAAAATGGCAAATTTAATAGCATTATAATTTACTAATGGCAAATGCAGGTTTACTACATGACATCAGTGACATTTTGTTTCTAGACTGCTGCTGCTGAAAGAGCTATAGTGGGTGGAGGTAGAGAAACAGCTAAATTGGTCTTCTTCATTCCTCCTCCCTGCCCACCCAGAGATCTGGAACACAGCCCAAATTCCTATCCCTGCTCTGGAAATACCAAAAGGGGCAGGAGCCCTCCATCGCCTGGCATGGGATTAGAACCCAGCTGCTGTTGCAGGAGCTGTAGGAAAGAGGTGAGAGAGAGAGCACACCTTCAAATACTTGGGAGCCATTTTAAATAATTTTTTCTTAAATATATTTTAAATATTTAAAAAAATGAAAGAGAGATCTGAACATATTTAGGTCCGCAATTCCCTCCTCAGTTTGTTTAGGAGTGAGAACTTTTTTTAAATTGGACAGGTTGAAGGAAGTACTCTTTGGGTCAGTAATGGTGGTGCAGTTTGGCAGGGGCACTTATACAGAGGATAGGAGAGAGATGAATAGTTTATGGGAGCTAATAAACAAACACCAAGTTTTGTACCTTTTAACATTTTGCTTGTATGTGGTCTTAAAATGTAAGCTCTTCTGGCCAGAGGCCATCTCATACCTTGTGCATGTACAGTGCTTGACACAATGGGTGCCATTCTGAGTTGGGGCTTCTAGGAGTTTTAATACAAACAGACAGTAATAATAGTTTGTCCAGCAGAGAGAAGCTTCACAATTGGATTCAAGTAACAGTTTGAATTCTTAAACACCTTATAAAAACTGAGCTCTTCACTTTGTAAGAGACATTTATGACTTGGTGTATGTCTGTAACTGCCTTTAATACTAATGATTTATGCACATGTACAAAGAGGTTAATATACTTCGAACAGGAGTTAGGAGTTAACAACAATTAAGAAGTGAAGGAATTAAATTTTTAAAATCACACAAATAAAGAGGGAAATTATAAGAGAATTGCTAAATTATATGCTCCAAGGGGCTGAAGTTAGATGGAAAATTCCAGACTTGACTTGATTTATTTAGCATTAGCATATAGGGTTCATTTTTCTTCGCAAATTCAGATGGGGATAAAGTTGTAAAAAGGAGCTTATGGGGAGGGCCTTCCAAGGGTATGAAAGAGTTGAAGAACTGCCTCTTAGCTCAATTTTTATCCCTTCCACAATAGAGGGATTTTTGCTGTGAGTATTCAAAATTCTTGTGACATATTTTCACGATTGCTGTTCCCTTTACCATATACTTACTCATTACAGGGTAATACATAATCACACATGCACTACTGTAATCATTTCTGCTCTTTACAAATGTGAACTCTAATTCTGAGAAAAATCAACAGACCATGAATATTACCACTTATACATTATTCTCAAAAAGAGGAGCATTCAGTATGAAATTATACTCTACCACCTGCAGTTTCAGATCCTCTTAATGATGTTCATGGACAGAGCTGATTCAAACAGAAAGTTTCAAAAGCTATGCTATCATAAATGTGATTTTCATTAGACAGCTAGCATTGTTTCCAACGTTCCATGTAGTAGTCAAAAATATCACCAACTTCTCTTTTAAAATCAGAGACTTCATTTCAAACTGGGTTTTTTGTTTATTGAATATGTATCACTGGGACCGAGAGAGCAGTGAATGTTAGAAAATACAAACTAACTAAGAATGCATACAGGTTTATATAAAATGTTTTCCTCAAACCACTTAACTAACTCATTGTTAAAAAAGTTCTATCGCGGCATTAAACCTTTGGTTTTTAACTCACACATTCCCTTCCTGGCTGGTACCCAACTTTTCCAATTCTGTTTTTGATAAATGCATTGAAACTAATTTCTGTCTTGCAACCCTAAACTCTCCATGTGCTAATCACAGGAGAACTCAAACACACAATTCATGAGTACAATCAAACCATGCCCATCTTGAATTTACCATTTCATGAGGACCTCCAGAAGCTTGCAAAGACTTGCCTGAAATATTGCAATGCCCTTTGGAATAGGGATAAAGTTCTTAACGTGCCCTCATTCAATTCTGGGGCACACTGGAAAGAACTCTGGGATAATCCTAATGTCCCAAAGAAACTTCTGATTACCAACCCCACAAAAGAGCTTCCCGGCTTCAAACTTACCCTGGAAACAGTGGTCCACATTGAACTGGTTCAGAACATTACATGGCAGTTGCTATCATTCTTACACCTTTGGAGGATGAGAGATAATGCACCAGGTGACTGTGGATACCGGTTGCAAACCATGTATCACATTGTAAATCAGTGTCCCCTTTGATCATTTGCTGGTGGCAGCTGACTTACACCAAGCCACTTCCAAAGCTATTCACTGGCTCACTAATCAAGATTTAGTTAATTAAATGTTGCTAATCCCCTCTCTCACTGTAAGAAAAAGAAGACGGGAATCCTTTGTTAAACAGAATTGCTTAGGACAAATATGCTTTACAATAAAGATATATGAATTTAGGAATCCAATACTTTGGATCCGAAAATTAGACTAACTGGAAAGCACCCAAGATATGTACTGGAATTATAAGGCTATGCCTTTGCCCTGGCCTTTGCCCATTAAGACCTTCAGTGATGTACCTCTGCTCCACGTACTTTCAAAGTGTGCCCAAAATGGATACTATAAGCTGCTTTAGGAGTGAGGGCAAAAGACGAAGGAGCCAATGACAAAAACTTTAATGGTTCCTACCTCTTGCACTATCACCGTTATGGTGTCTGGGCCCCCCTCTGCCATTAAAAATTAACTCAAAAGTAACAAAAAAACACTGTTTTGGGTATCCAGCAGCACTGTCTACACGAAAAATTCAAAAATCATGAGATTTTAAAAACAATATTTTTGCGTGGTGTTATTTGCCTTTTGCTTTCTGGGCCTTTAAGGTGAACTTGGTTCACATTTTCAGGCTTTTCACTGCAACCGTGAGAGACAGAAACTTAAAAAATAAAGCTGAGATTCTTATATAATCACTTGCCTTCAGGAAATAGGGTTTTAAGAAAGACATCATCTATCGTGAGACTTGAGATAAAAATCAGAAGAGTTGGTAACACTGCATTTTGATGTGGCAATAAGAATTTATGGGTTCAGTACCTATGTCTGGGTTGAGGGGACATTAAGATGGAGTTATAATTGAGAGTATGCATCAATAATTTAATGATAAAAATAGTTACAGGAATGGTGTAATTATTCCAGACCAGGCGTTACAAACCCAGATGGGGAAAAAAAAATTTCCCCAAGATTAGGGTTACATGATATGCACATTAGCTAGATGTTTCTGCTAAAATAATCAACAGTGAAATGATTAATGTTGATACTTAACCACCTAGAATTTCAGGTTGTTTGCAAACTAAAAGACAATGCTACTCAGTTACGGTTTTCAAGATTTCTTCACAGCCATAAGGAATAGAGACATTTACAGACACAGATGTTGCATCAATTTAACATTTTAAAACTGATTTAGTGAAACCAATTCAAAACCTTTATCAGTATATTTTGTTTACAAGCGGCTAATTTTGGCTTAACTTAAACCTCTTCCTAATTGATTTAAGATCAACCAATATAAACCAGGTTTATATCAATTTAAGAGTGTTCACACAGGCTTTTGCATTGGTTTAACTAAACAGATTTTTAAATCATACTTTTAGACAAACTGGTGCAACTCTGTACGTAGAAAAGGCTTTATCTTTAAAAAAAAAAATGCAGGCCTTATCTATCGTAGAAAAATTGTACCAGTTTAACTAAATAAAATTTAAAATCAATCTAATCAATCCTTTGCCAAACCATAATGTAGACATGCTCAAACCAATTTAACCTTTGCTGAAATTGCAACTAAAATCATTTCAGCAAGAACTAAGCCTGTTTGAGAGTGCCCACATTATTAATGGGTTTGTACCGGTTTAACTGAACTGATTTAAAACTGATTTAATTAAACCAGCACAATTTTTCTAACATAGATTAGCCCTCAGATTAGATTCTGGAATGCAATTCTGAATCAAGGGGTGAATTCCACAGTGAACTTCACAGTTCACAATTACACATAAAATTGTCAGACACGTCACAAATTCACAGCATTTTTGACTAATCACAACTCTCTGTTATTTGAATTTCCAGAAGAGACCAGGAGAGCTTTAAGGCACTCTTGCTAGGACTTGATGGGGGATGGCATCTGAGAACAGATTGTGCATCCCAGCCAGGAATGGTCCTTCTCCCCCCTTCTATACCAATAAAGACAAAACACTGAAAAAGAAACAACCAAGAAGGCATCAGAGTGTATTGGTCATAAACAAGGCCACTTTTGAGCAAAGGCTCCAGTAGGGAACAGGACTCAAAATTCCCAGTGTGTCAAAACCTTCACCCTAACAGGCACATAGTACTCATATGGAACTAACTCAAATCTAGTTCCTTTCCAAAGTAACCAGGCTTGAATCTTGATGAGTTTGGGTGGAAGGGAATATGACAGCCTTAACAATGCAATAGTCAAAGTTAAATTGCCAACAGAGGCAAATGGAAGGCACGATGCCACTGGAGATGTCAATTATTATAGGATGCCTCAACAAAAGTGCTCCACAGATCCTAAATGTTGAGGTTCATTTGAAGATTGACCACAGAAGTACCATAAGAGGACAAGGGGGGGGAGAGAAGGGAGTAGTGAGGGGGGAGGAGAAATCAAAGCTGGAAACTGTTATCAAGGATTATCAAGGGTTAGTAGGAGTTGTTATTATAAAGGCGAGTGTGACTGTTCCTGAGTGAACTCATCCACCAAACCATAAAGCACTGACCACGAAGTGCAGTGGAGCAGTACAGATATATTGACTGCAGTGTCTGCACGGCACACCTATAGCTGTCTTGAAGGCTCAAAATGTAAGTACTCTGGAAATTCCTATATGGTTTCCAGTAGGATGCACATAACCATGAGTAGGCCCCACTGAAATTAATGGGTATTTTGCTACTGACTTCATCAATGGGGCCTAAGAATCCACAGAAATAGGTATCTTGAGAAAAAATAACTTTTAAAGAAACAGGTTTTAAAGTTTTTTTATAGGAGTTTATTTACAGTTTCACAATAATCAAATTTCCCCAATTTCTTTCATGTTTTGATCAATTGTATTTCACTAGGATACCTTTGTCTTCCTAGTAATAACTAATATATCAGATCTTAACAGCAGTCCCAATACCACTCCTTAACCTCTTTGTTGTTGATTCCTTTGTAATCATCACCTAACCTTCTCTGCTGTCTGCCTCCAACACATCACACATCTTTGAGTCATTACATTACTTTGAGTCTTTACAAAGACCAAATTCAATAGCTTTGATAAAGTACAACAAATATCCAATCCACAGGCTATAAAATCCTGTTTACTTATGAACACAATTTTCCCTCGTGGCAACATATTGCCCTGATACCTCGCCACTGGGTCAGCTCCATCTTTCTAGGGACAATTAAGATACACATTTAACTGTAAAGAAAATGCAGTAGCATCCTCAGGTCTCTTGCTTCCCCAGGGCAGAAAAATCAAACTCGTTGCAGACGGAAAAGGTTTGGCTACCAATGAGCAAATGAAAGTTGTTTGCTATAACTGAACTTCCTGGTAGCCAATATCAAGGTAGTACTTAAAGAAGTTTATTTCCCCACATCATAGCCAGGAGAAGAGTACTAGGACTTTGGTCATCCAAGAGATCATAGAGAGTTTGAAAGTGATAGCACTACTTGGGGATCCCAAGGCATTTTTTTCCCCCAGCATCAGTGGAAATCACACCCTAGATAATAAAACTTCCTTTTTGTTGTAGCCGTGTTGGCCCCAGAATATGAGAGAGACAAGGTAGGTGAGATAATACCTTTTATTGAACCAACTTCTGTTGGTGAGAGAGAGGCTTTTGAGCTTCCACAGTGCTAAAGAAGAGCTCTGTGTAAGCTCGAAAGACAGTTGGTCTAATAAAAGACCTTACCAACCTTGTCTCGCTAAAACTTCCTTAGAAAGATTTGCGTGCTGATTTATACAATTCTGATAGCACTGCAAAAAAAAAAAAAAAAAAATTATGTAGGTGTTTGTTTCCCATTGTGTCAGAATAGTAAAGAGCCTCTCTGGCAAACTAGGAAACTTTCTCTTTTAAGCTGATTTGTTCGAAGACTACCTGAATCTCAAAAATGACTGTCCTTTAAGAAAACACAGTTGTCCAAATTTGCTTCTTGCCAGACTTTGAAATTATTTTCAGATATTAAGGGCTTGATTCTGCCACCCTCACTGACACTTAGTAGCACCTTACTATGCACGTAGTCCAATTTATTTTAGTTGGGTGTAATGTAAGGATGGTAGAACTAGGCCCAAAATTGTACTGTACATTGATTGCAAGGCCAGAAGGAACCATTGCGATCATTTAGTCTGATCTAGTGTATAACCCAAGCCATAGAACATCCCCAAAATAATTCACAGGGTACAACTTTTAGAAAACATCCAATTTTGATTTTAAAATGGTCTGTGATGGAGACTCCAACATGACCCTTGGTAAATTGTTCCAGTGGTTAATTACTCTCACTGTTAAAAATTTATGCCTAATTTCCTATCTGAATTTGTGTAGCTTCAACTTCCTGCCATGGGATCATGTTATACCTTTCTCCGCTTGACTGAAGAGCCCATAATCAAATATTTGTTCCCATGTAGGTACTTATAGCCTGTAATCCAGTCACCTCTTAAATTTCTTTGTTAAGGTAACTAGATTGAGCTCCTTGAGTCTATCACTATAAATTATGTTTTCTAATCCTTTAATCGATCTCGTGATTTTTTTAAAAATAACCACTCTACTTGTACTTGAGATTCCCTCCTGCTTATGCATCCAGTTCATACTCAGGAATGTCAGTCCTTCAGGTCAGCTGCTGATCTCATCTCACCTGCACTTAAAACTCCTAAATGCATCTACTGACTAATGTGTCTGATCTGAGACTAAAAATAAGAGCCAGCCTCCTCTGACTCAGTTTCATTGTAAAATGCCATAAACCAGCCATTTAATCCCATATCTGAGTTGCAGGAAACGGCATAATTTAGCCAAGTACATCACGGAATATGATGGACTGAGAAGAGGTGGAGAAGGAATTTAGAAAACAGCTGTCCATGTAAGCAAATCCATTTCTTTTCCACCCAGCACTGTTGACAAGGAAATTGAGGCAGAAGACCAGGTTTCATTTTCAGCGTCTGGTCAGATATACTAATCAGTTAAAAAACTTGGGTGCACTGACCACGTCTAGAATTTGTCCAGCAAATATTTAATTGTATTATTAAAATAAATAATTAAATGCCACTTGTCCACATCAGGTATTTAATTGCACCAAGCTTTGACTACTGTATTATGTTTTTCCTAGTCTATCCTTGATAAGCTTACACTGAGAAAGGAAGCCTTGTATAACAGGAACTTTTTCTACATAGTGCTGCCCTATGCAGGGAAAAAGGAAGGCAGTCTTGATAGTAAGCAGCCCCTGGCAGGAACCTCTAGTACATTAATAAAAGCTCTGGTTTTCAAAAAGGGTGCATTGGGTCAACAAGGCATGGACACCTAAAATAAATAAATAAAAAGTGTTCTCTCTATAACAAATTGGGAAGAAGTGCATTTAGCAGGTAGATTTAGGGCTATATCATCTCAAAATATCTTTAACCAGACTACAACACACCAATTGGCACTCCCACAAATAGCTTCCTCTCATTGTTACTGAAGTGTACATCTGGCTGAAACAATATTCAGCATTTTTGAGGTCAAATAGGAGGAAATCTCTCACTTTACCAACCTAAAGATATTAACATATAACCATGCCAGACAATGTTTAAGGTGAATTAAGCTTGAGAAAGAGAAAAGTAAATGGTATTTCATGCAGCTGTTAAACCACAGATCCCAGGCTAACACAGCAATGGCAGTTGCTAACCATAATTCATTTTGGTGCTCTAATTTTCTTTTGAAATATTACAAACACTTATATTTTCATCTACCTACTCCATTTACTGCAAAGCCATTAGCAGCTGTATGCACCATGCTGAAATTACCCCTTCTGATCAGACATTTCCCCCCTTCTTTTAGTTCTAAAAGTGAAAGTGCAAGAATAACTGCCCTAGAGACTGGACTCTAACTCTTCAGAACAGGTGCAACAGAAACAGAGGCAGTGCAAGGTTTCCAACACTTCCCCATAAAAGAGGTTTCAACATCTGAGCCCATGAAATTCTTGGTTTAACTACTGAGACTGCCAACAAAGCAACCAACTGTATGTAAAAGTGGTTTTTTGGTAACATGGACACACATCCATTAGAAACTGGAGTTAAACTCCATCAACTTACTTTACACAAGAAGCTGATAGCAACAGCTTGTGGTGTAGTCTGTTCAGCAGCAAAATATTCTATATCCCATTATTAATCCCATCAGCTATCAAGTTCTCCCAGTTACACTCATTTTACTTAGAGTATGGAAAACTTTTTAAAACAAAACAAAACAAAAAAAAGACAAAAACCAACAATTTTTCATAATATCTGTCCATCAACAAAAGCCACCCAGCCTGTCAGACTTTATCCTAAACCAATCAAACACATATTTAAAAAAATTAATGTGAATGATGGAATGCAATTTTTCTCCAGTACCTGAAGAAGAACCTTTCACTTCAAATGAAACAATGCCATGAGATTAAAGGATTAAGGAGAAAACTATTACAATAAGGGAATCATTGTTTCAATATTTCACAGCACATCCCAAATGATTTCATGAAAAATTTTAAAATGCAAATGTACATTTATATAAAAAAGGGAAACACCCATATGAAAAAGGAAGTATCAAAACCTCACAGTCTGTTTGCTAAACACAGAGAACAAAGTAACGTTGTCGGTCAGGAATCAGGGCAATAAACTAATTCATGAACATCCTATTAAATCTCTGTACAGAACTTGCATGTTGCCAGCATCTACTCCAGAAAGTACTTCATTGTGTTTTACAACTGCTGTATGTACATTCATATTTAGGAGTTTCTGAAAGAAAGACTAATCTCAGAGATCCAGAAATGAATGAGAGATCTGGACAGGTAGAAACATCAAAATACCAAAATAGATTACTACCAACATATCATAAGAGGAGAATTTTCCACTGAATTACATCACAGAAAATACAGAATAGAGTGTATATGTCTAGCATCCATATCTAATTTATATGATTAAGTGTCTGTAAGAAAATCATATAGAGCTTGAACCTAGCCCAAACAGTTCTGCTCTTAAAACTCTGCCTGGCCCAAGATCTCCAACTAACCAATACAAATAAAAATAATAATACTGACTAAATAAAAAATCTTTGTAGTATGAGCTAAAGCTCACCAAGTGTGGGCTCTGATGGACAGTGAAGGGAAAAAAGTTCCACAGGCAAAGGCATTCTACTGAGAATGTCCTTCCATTAACCTCAGAAACACAAATTCTTGAGGCCAGAAGCCTCAATTGTTGTAATATGAGATAGGAAAGACAGCAGCCTCTTAAATAACTAGGTCGTAGAACACATAAGGCTTCAAAGAGAGGTTTTCATATGGAAGACCATTTTCCATTTCTACATCAATTTGTTTGATAACCGACTTTCCCCATTCACATTCTCTGCTGTATAGAAGTATTGAATGAAGTGAAAAATGCCTTCAGCCATACCTCACTGTTCTATTGTTCGACCTTTAAAACACAGCAAGGCTAGGAAGAGTCAGCACTTGAAAGAAAAACAGCCAAAGAACTCAGTGCTGCAGGATGTGGTGTTTAAGCACCAGAAGGCACTCTTCTTTGGGTCAGTAACAAACTGATAACCTATCAAAGTGCGAAGTGTGTTGATCCATTCAAACACTTTTTGAAGAGTAGGGCTTTTACTAATAAACTAGAGATGCCTGATAAGGTCTTTTTAACACCACAATTGATGCTGTTAGAAGTGACATCTTTCAGATGTGTTATAGTATCGAGGACCTATTTTTGTTCACTGAGGAGTCCATGGCACTTTTCACAAGGACAAGGATAGTACAAAATTTTACTTGAATCCCCTTCTCAAAGAAGTGTCAACCCCAACTAAATCATCTCAGCCAGGGCTGGAGATTTCACCACCTCCCTAGGTAATTCTAGGGATTTCCCTATCATAACACTCTCCTCCTACACTCCCTAGGAGCATGAATTAACATACCATTATACTTTATCTGCTCATCATACTGCTTAACTGTATATCAGTTCTTTACTGGCGTTTGCAAAACATGGAGAAACCTGAACTCTACCATGAATCTAGACAGTAAATTTGGAAAAGTAAATGGTAAATATGTTATTTATTGAAAACATCTAACACATCTTGACTTCAAATAGTAGAATGATAAAAAAAACACTTTTTAAATTTTGCTGATCATTTATAATTCAAAATTGATTGAAATGATATGATAGAAACTTAGAGCTTGATCCTGCATCTTTCAAGTCAACAGGAATTTTTCCACTGACTTGACTAGAAAGGGGATCAAACCCATAGTCCCAAAATGCTGATGAAAATCTCAGTTAGTTTTATAGCTACCTCCATAACATGCAATAAAAATATTCAATGTCCTGTAAATGCTTCAAGCATTCAAAACTCTACCACTATGACTCAATATAGAACATTGTTAATCCTAATTTATAAAAAGAAATAACATAAGAACTGCATGGCTGGTAAAAAGATAAGAATTCATTCACATTTTGGTCATGTGCAATCTACAGATTTTAGATAAACAATCTGCTCACCGAAGCAGATTCCTGAAACACTGTGGAAGGGGTACCTGCAAACTTCTATTATCTATGTTCATAGCCACTGAAATAGTTACTTGTCATAATTTCAGGGCCATAGAAGTTATTCTAGAGGGGTTTTTTTCTGTTGCATGTTTTAATGTTAATTTAATATTGTCAATCTGTGCAGTGGATAGGGGTTATTTTTATTATT
Source organism: Emydura macquarii macquarii (assembly GCF_026122565.2). Classification (NCBI taxonomy): domain Eukaryota; kingdom Metazoa; phylum Chordata; order Testudines; family Chelidae; genus Emydura; species Emydura macquarii. The sequence continues at coordinate 6,026,746 of NW_027132813.1, read as the reverse complement.
ATTACAAATTCCAGTGTGCCCTGTAATAAACAAAACCATGCAGTGCTTTGACAGATATCATGTGTTCACAGCTTTGTTTATATTCCCACAAAGTTATGATCTCTCTTTTTTAAAATTTAACTTTTGATTTTTGAAATTACAACATTTACAGGAAAACTAGAAATGTTTACTCCACAGAGACTTCATAAATTTCTGTTTAAAGTTAGTCATTTCCAAACATTCAAGCAATAGGGCCAAATGCCTCTTCCTCAACCTCAATACTTACTTTAACTTTAGACCTGGTCCAGCATCACTGAAATCACAAAATGGGAGTTCTGTGACTGACTTGAATAGGAGCAAAAGCAGTGTCTTCTTCCCAATCTATAGCTCTTCTCTTATTTTCCTTCTATTTGTGCTTAGACCTCCCTCCTAATGGCTCCTTTTGTTCATGTCACCACCTACACTTGGAACAGCTTCCCATTTCCCCTAAGCACTAAATGTTCTCCCTCTCCTCCTTCAAATCCCTCTACTTCTACAAAGTCTTCAAACTTTCATCACTCAGGATGCCTCCAGGCCATTTTGTACTTGTACTTGTATCCAATTATATCTAATGGAGTTAGATCATAAGGAACTCACAAGGAATTTGTCTGTTCCACATTTCTAAATTGCCTTGCAAATTCACAGTGCTGATAACATATTATTATGCTCCATAAGTAAACAATAACAAAATCAGCAACCTTTCTGAAAGCCCACAAGGTTTACATATATTAAAAGCACTTGCAGCTAACACACTTGAGGGCAAGAGGAATTATTAGGGGTAATTAACATCCCTAAAGACCTAATGCAATAGCTATTAAATCATGTTGATTTGGAAAAACCTGGTAGCATGGAAAACATAGGGCTAATATACAGTGTTCAAGTAAACACAGAAACTTGGATTAATCCAATTCAGTTTCAGCAAGAGACCACATACAAGCTTCAATATGAGAATCAGCAAGTATCAAAACATAGCTGAGCCCTGAAACAAGAAAATATTGGGACTTAAGCACCAGCCTTGGTATATGGCAGAACCTAAACTAATTCATCATGCAGGGGAACGTAGGCCCTATTTGGGGCTGCTTCTGTTGAGTCCTAGATTCCTGTGCATAACTATACAATATAAAAAAAATCTTCCCTAAAAGAATAAACTCTTCCAAAAAACATTTAGAGAAATAAAGAATGAAAAAAATAATTTTCCTTTTAGAAAAAATACATTTGAAAAAAATCAGCCAGAAAAAATACATCTTAATATCACATTGCACATATAATGTATCTTGCAAAGTCAAGTCACCTCATCATTTGGTTTTGTGTCAACCTCTCCCTTCCTCCCCCTCGCCTAATGTCAATTGTCATGTCAGATCATGTTTAACCTCGTTGTAAACTCGTGAGGCAGAGATTGCATCTTTACTATCTCAGTAAAGTACCATGCACACCTCTAGAGTTTCCCAAGTATTCATAATAATAAAAATTAAAATCAGATGTGAATATAGTAATTTAGTAAACCCTATGCAAATGGATGGCCCTGATGATAATTGGCACATATTATGAATGTATCTTATTGATCTCTTGAGAGAAATCAGACTGGAGGAAGGAAGAACTTTTCTTCCTCCCTTACAGCATGGAGGTGTCATGTTCATGACCAGAAGCAAGGCTATTCAAGTTTATCTTAACTGAGAGCATTCAATATTTGGCTTAGAGTGAGAAAGCAAGCAAATGACAAAATCTTCACAACTCTGGGTTTACTGCTTAAGGATAGTATTATCAAGATGAAAATGTTTTAGCAAGAAAGCTACTGCCAATAGCACAACAGATAAAATCACAAATACTAGAGAATGGTAATGGAGGACAAAAGAAATCTAGTTGATCTCTCTGCCCCGGATTAATTAAAATACATATAGACACAGTAAAATCAGCACTCTAAATAAAGACATATGGCCTCTTCTCAGATAAATTATTCAAATACTTACCCTGATTTCAGGTCTGTAATTCTTAAACAGTTAGTAGAATCCAATCCTACTTTTCCATTTCTGACCACATTGGAAATGAAAGAAGAGAGTGCTGGTGAAATTCTGTTCAAGGCAACTTCAGGAGACATTTTAACTTATCCTTCTTTCCTACTGTACTGAGCTCTGCATTGGAAAAAACAAGAAATTACCTGGTGCAAATTCGCATGGAATGTAAGTAACTCAAAGGAAGCACTGGGTCCCAAAGTTTTTTTGGTTTGTTTTGTTTTTTTTAAAGCTGTAAATTTGATGTGTTAAATAACTGTTAATCTAACACAGTGATGAACTCAAATATTCAGGAACGTTCCATAATTATAAACAGACTGAAGTACATACAGGTTTATAGGTAAGGGAAATGAGCAGAGTATAATAAGGCAGTTCTCTCCCCCTAACTCAAGAGTGGTCAGATCAGGAAGGCTACTCAATGAATCTGAACAAAATAATGGAACCTTTTATTGGTTCTCTACTTTTACTGGAGATCCAATCCCTATCAGTAAACAAAATCAACTGAAATGGACTAGCCTGACACCTAGGAACATAGCAATTATTATAGCCCTTGCAAATTAAAATTCCATATGTGACAAATCCTGGCCCCATTGAAGTCAATGGGAATTTTTTTTATTAACTTCAATGGAACTGGATTTAGATCCCTATAGGTATCTTCCCATGTAATTTCTAATGAGAACAAAGGTCAGAAACTAGATTAATTTCACTACAGCTGGTACAACCAGGACTGGCATCCCTTTTGCAATTCCTTTTCTTCACTAAATACCTAATTGTAAAGACTTCACTGAACATATTAGATTTACTTATTAGTAATGACTAATATAATACTCTTCATCCAAAGATTTCATTGCACTTTTACAAAGGTATCACTATTCCCATTTTAAAGATGTGGAAACTGAAGCACACAGACGTAAGGGTACGATTTTCAGAAGAGCCTATGTGACTTGGGTGTCTAGGTCCAATTGAAAGTCAATGGTACTTAGGTGTCTAGGCCATTTAGGTGCTTTTGAAAATTTAATCCTGAATTATTTACTCAAGATCATGCAATAGAGTCACTGGCACAGCTGGGACTGGAACCCAAATTCTGCATTGTGACTCTAGACCATAGCTTTTTATATGTTTGAAAAAATATCAACTGAGGCTGTATTTACTTTCTTACTGCAATATAGACTTCAGTTACTCTGGACAAGATCTCACATCCTCTATCTATAACCCAATAGAGTTCACATATACAAAAGCATCTCCAGAAACCAAATGCACACAGAACAAGCCTGAGATCTGGGGGATTTGAACCCTTTTCTCCACTTTCACTTTTGCTCTTTTTCCTTCTCTTATCAACCCTGCTCCTTGTGACTGCTGTCATTATGATATCTTTCTTCCAGTTTGTTTCAGAGAACAAGACAAAGACAACAATAATGCTGTATATGGATTGTGGCTATTATCAAGTGTTCTATAAGAGAGCAAATAATTCCCTGCAGTAGAAAACTTCACAGTATCATGTTTTTCTCTTCTTTTAACATTTGCCAATTTGAATCAAATCCCATTTGCAAACATTAGTAGGCGACTAATAGCTAATTCTTACAAATTGATAATTCCCTGTAATTGGTACCAGTGTGAAGCATCTGATTTAAAAATTTAGCTCTTATGAAAGTAATTAACATTAAAATATAAATCTTCAAGAAACAGAGCCTACATTAGCACTTTTAAAAACATTATATTTAAAGCAAAGGCCTAGCACTTTATGACAACCAAGAGACAAGTACATTAGTATCTCAACTGAAAAGTGTAAGGTTGCCAATATGTTATTGTTCATGGCATTTCCAGAAGGCACAGAAACAAATATCTGTGATTGTTTTCTGCTCAGTATGGATGGATTATCATGGCTATGTCCCCACAGTCTCTTTGAAAGACACATAGGAACACCCAGAGTAAATGTTGAGAAAAATAATAGTTTTCACCCATTTCCTGTACAATGTGAGGGGGGTGACCCTTTCTGTATAAAAAAGAAAGAGAGTTCAGTTTTGACTTTGTATTATATGGGTAATTTTTTTCTGATTCAACATAATCTTTGGTCATTTGAAGCTGAACTTACAAGCCCTCCACAATGACAATCAGGATCAGGCCCTTTATCTGAGTCACAAAACACAGGGATATTGTCACAATAAAGTGCAAACAGCTCCTATTCATTCTCCTCATCTATCTCTGATTATGAGGTACAGTACATCATTTAGTTTAGACCCATATTTATTTCCATTCTACACAAGCGGGTTATTGCACTCTTTATCAACATCACACAATGCTTAAAAAGATATTATCAACTAAGTTTATAAAAAACATTCAGGTTTTGTAAACAAAGGCTTTACAAAATATGTTTACAATTTGTCAGAAATTTTTTAAATTCTAATTCACACTGAAATGTTTTTCCACAATTTAAACCTTCTTCTGCAGTACTGGAAACAAAACACAAAAGTATTGAGTTAACTTAGGTGAAATGAAAGTGACCAGATAGCAAAAGTGACCAATCAAGTTTCACTACCTAAAACAAAATACTTGAAAAGTAATCAAAAAGCATAAATGAAGAAATGCAAATTAATTTGTTTTAGTCCTTTCAATTTTAATAATCTATTACTAGTAAAACAGGTAAAACTAATATATGCTTTTTATTCTTAACAATGATACACTAGATCTGAGAAAATTATGGGTAGGAACTGCCTCAACAGCATGAGGGATCCTAATATAGGATATGCCCTTCCCTTCAACCTGGGTGGCAGCATTATGGATATTCTATAATTATATGATATTACATAAATTAATCCATATGAAAGCACCAAAGAATATACTGGAGGTAACAATTCTACACTGGCAAGGGGAATGGATTTGAAATGACTTAAAGATCTTTTTCATCTCATCCATGATTCTATAATTTCCACCTAACTTTCCTTTGCTCTTTGTGGTTGTGTCCTTCATTCCAAGGGTCTTTTATAACACACATTTTAAAGTTCACATTGTCCCACAATGGGGGTCTTCTGATAAGCAATATGGTACAGTCCACTACATTACCTCTCACCACTTTTTTTTACAAGATCTGCAGGAAAAAAAACCACTACACCAGGGTTTCCCAAATAAGAGTTGTATTGATGATCTGTTGGGAAGCCTGAAGATGACATTAAATGATATAAAATGGGGCAGGGTGCCGATGCCCTTAACTTTAACATAGGAGTGGGGACAGTAGAGATGAAAGGTCCTCAACAGTCAATGCTCCATCCTGATCATAGACAAAGCCACTTGGATCAAGACGATGTATCACAAACTCCCATTTTAATAGAGCACATTAGCAGTGATCTGTTTTCTTATCAGGATGGATGCTGGGACCTGTCACTTACACAAGGGCAACACAACAATCTAACAGCAGTGCTTCGAGCAAAACTGCTTGTTACGGTGTAAACTCTTTGAGGCAGGCACTATCTTTTCACTCGGTGTTTGTACAGCACCTAGCACAGTGGAGTTCTGGTAAACGTCTGGCTCTCCTAGGTGCTATTAATAATTAATTAATAATTAATTAAAAATAATTAACAACATCAATAGGACCAGGCATTTCTTCAAGCTGGAGCATTGAATATGGAGACTCTTCATCACCATGGGAAGCTGGGATCAGGATGGTGCATTGCATACTGCGGACTGTTGTCACCACAGGCAATATCTGAGATTACACCAGGAACCAATGCACAGTCCAGTAGCAAACATACACCACAGTTGGATCCCTGGCACCACTGCAGTGGGGAGAGGCCTTATTCCAGGATCCTTTGCGCCAACGGTGGGGAGGGGCATCCAATATGTTGGGACCCTTGCTGCACCCAAGTTGGGTGGGGGAGGAGCATAACCTATAGCAGGACCCCCCGCGCTGCGCGGGGCAGCCCCTCCTCCATATCTGCACCCCGCCTGCCCCCAGAACGAGAGAGACCTGGGAGGAAATACACCCATTACCTACCCCTCCCCCCCTGCATCCCGCCAGCCCAGCCCAGTGGGGGCGCTGCTCCCTCTGGCCCCTCCCCAGCGCTGTCTCCAGGTACCTGCAGTCACTACAGGACAGCGGGAAAAGCCCTAGCAACAGCCTAGGCCACGCGCCTTACGACCCAGGCACACTCGCACCTACGGGCGCGCCCCCTCTGAAAGCGGGCACGCTCCCGCCCGGCGCGCAGTTACCGGGAGAACGAGAACGGGGGGCTTCAACCTCCGTGTAGGTGACTTCCACACATGCCTGGATGAATGCCCCCCCCCTCCCGCTCCGTAGCGGGGGCTGCAGCCAACAGGGGAGAGGGGAGAGTGGAAGGGGTGGTCCATGCGGGGGGGGATGGAGGAGCGAGACAGCGGGGGGGCGACACACTGAAATCAGGCATTTGAGAAGGGCAACCCCGAGCTTGCCACAGCCGAAGGACCCGGCAGGCTCGGGCTCGCCTGCCAGTGCCAGAGTGTCACCCGCCCGCTGCCCCGGCTGCCGGGGTCAAAGTTCACAGTGCAGAGCCCCAGCCCCAGCCGCTGAGCCCAAGAGCGCAGCGTCCCCTGGGCCTGCCTGCGCCTCTCGGGCCATGGCAGCTGCCGGCCTGGCTGAGGTGGTGGTCGTGGGATCCTGCATGACCGACCTGGTCAGGTTAGTAAGTGGAGCCGCTCGCCTGGTGGTGATAAGCGAGCACCACTCGGTGCTTACGAACCAGCCCCAGCGCTGCACCCACCCACCCAGGGCAGCCCAACCCCCATTGCTCAGGGGGCTAGAGTGAGGCACGCAGGGGTCACACTGTGAGTTAGGGTCAGAGGCTGCATGAGAAGAACCCAGGAGTCTTGGCTCGCAGACCCCAGCTGCAACCACAGATCACACTGGGCTGGGAAAATCCTCTTGCCCACGAGCTTGGGATAGGTAAAAATGCTAAATGTGCAAGTAAAAGCGATGTCAGGATTCCTTCCTACCGTGCAAGGATGAATGGAGAGGAACAGGCTCAGTGTCATCAGGATAAACTGAGCTGCCAGTCAGAAGGGAGGGCGGCTGGAGGGGATGAATGGGAGTGAAGTAAAGACCTGCTTCGGCTGTAGGGGAAGAGAGCTGCCAGTCAGAGGTTTGGTTCTAGTTGATGTCAGCCATACATGTAATGCTTTGAGAAAAGGGTGTACATCCAGGGGGAGAAGTGCACTGTGAAGAATGCTCACTTTGAATGCATTGTTTGTTAGTGCTTTGATCCGCCCTCTGTGGTAACTTGGGGACAGAAAAGATTGAGTCAGAGTTCTCTTTGCCAGAAAGTCAAATTTAATTTTTCACCTTAAGAGGGTAAATAAAGCTTGCAAACACATCTTCAGCTAATTTAAAGGTGATTTTTTTTCTGCCACCTAAGAAAGAGAGAGTTTAATATGCTAACCCAGCTAAAATAAGCTCTATGGTAAAAAGAGCTGTAGTAGGATTAGTTGCTGCTTCTGCAAAACACATTTTATTTGATTTTTAAGCTAGAAGAAGGCCTCATTTTTACATCCTTATAAATGTTGTATTGCCAACCTCAAGTGTTGAATAAACATGAGAATTTTTTTTTTTTTTTAAAGTTTGGTTCTTTGTTTTTTGCCTTCTGGTTTTTGAGTCCTTAGGGTGCATTCAGGTCAGATTTTCAAATTATTTTTACATACCACAAAGGTTAAAAACTTCCTTTAAAAAAAAAAAAAAGAAAAAAAGCTAAGATTCTCATGAAATCTCTTGATTGCCGCAGCTGGGGTTTTATGATAAACACCATATATTGCAAGACTTGCAATAAAATTGCATGAGTTGGCAACAGTGCGGAAATGCAAATTTATACTGTCCGGCCCTGGCAGCAGCAGCAGTTAACTTGCAAATCAGTCGACTTGTGCGCTATTTTAAACACATGTTTTAAAATTATGTACAAGCAGACTTGGTTGATTAAAATAAGACTTAAAAAATGTCTGGAACACATCAACTGACCCTGTTGGAGTTTTTTTTTGGTTAAACCCCATACACACACCCGAAACCAACCCATCAACCTAAATCAGTATGGGATAATACTGAAGACACTGGTCAAGAAAGTATAAAATACATGGCACAGAAGAATATGCTAAAGAATGTGAGACACAGAAACACACCCATTCCAGAATTCATGAAAAACTGTCCATGGGTTGTGTGTTAGGAAAATTAAGTGTTTTGTGTAATTTGCAGAAAGCATCAGAAGTTTTCTGAGAAAGATAGTCCTCTTATAAGTAGTGGTAAGACGTTTTTAGAATTGATCCGTACATGTACATGCACATTTAAAAGTACTACAATAGAAAATGTGGCCCTTTAATCACAAAAAATTCCTATTATTAGTTTGTTCTGTAAAATGTAATATGAAGAGATGCAAAAGTTTGTGACATATAGAATATTAGAGTTGGAAGGGACCTCAGGAGGTCATCTAGTCCAACCCCCTGTTCAAAGCAGGACTAACCTCAGCTAAATCATCCCAGCCAAGACTTTGTCAAGTTGCAGCTTAAAAACCTCTAAAGATGGAGACTCCACCACCTCCCTAGGTAACCCATTCCAGTGCTTCACCACCCTCCTAGTGAAAAACGTTTTCCTAATGTCCAACCTAGACCTCCCCCACTGCACTTTGAGGCCATTGCCCCTTGTTCTGTCATCTACTACCATTGAGAACAGCCTAGCTCCATCCTCCCTGGAACCCCCTTTCAGGTAGTTAAAGGCTGCTATCAAATCCCCCCCTCATTCTCCTTTGCAGACTAAACAAACCTAGTTCCCTCAGCCTTTCCTCATAAGTCTTGTGCTCCAGCCCCCTAATCATTTTTGTTGCCCTCCCCTGGACTCTCTCCAACTTGTCCACATCCTTTTTGTATTGGGGGGCCCAAAACTGGGCACAGTATTCCAAATGCGGCCTCACCAGTGCCGAATAGAGGGGAATAATCACTTCCCTCAGTGAGCTCAATTGAGCTAGTTTAACTTGCATGAAACTCCACTTAAACTGTGTCTACATTGGTAAGTGGGATTTTCAATTGAGTTTGTAAAACAACTTGATAAAAAAGCACCCCTTTTTTAATCTAGAGATTTCTCAGAGATTTTGGAATGGTCTACGTTTGCCAAAAGCTACTTTAATCTTGTATCCAATTACATTCCAACCCCTGATGAGGAAGACTTTATATGGGCAATTTCAAAGCCTCTGAGGAAGGGGTCTCAGATATGCATACAGAAAGCTAGATGTATTACTGTGCTTCCTGATGAATCCAGTGACATGTCTGTAGCTGAGCTAAATCAGCGTACATCAGATTTGTGGAAGATAGGAAACTTTGTACTCTCTTTGCTGGTGTACCATCTGGAAATAAACACTGACTCGGAAAGATGGTGTTATCATAGCTTTGTACCTTTTAGATCTTTTGTACACAAGGAAATTAACTGGAATAGCTATTCTGAAATATTTAATTCCAGAATAAGAGCATTCACATGGAGACTAAATCAGGAATAGTATTCCAGATTAAATTCACAGCCTATTTTGATAGCAAAATAGTACATATGAACTGTTTAGATAGTGTTCTGGTCAAGTTTAGACAAGATGCTCATATTGTGGTTGATTCCATGCAAAGCAGCAATCTTGCACTTTATTTTCTGGATCTTCTATATAAAAAGTCCTATCCTGAAAAATTTGAGTTTGTGTTGAAAGACATTTAAGCCCCTGTGACACTGGCAACCCAGCTAACCTGTGTATGACCCATAACAATTTAGCTAGCGTCATTACAATTGTATCAAGACAATTCACTAGACCAGCAATCATTAACCCATTCATTTGTAGTACAGTAATAGAAATTAAGGGTAGATGCGAAGTGTACTAGGCTATGTCTACATTACAGCCTGTGTCGGCAAAATTTATGTCACTCAGGTGTGTGAATATTCCACCCCATAGTGACATAAATTACACCGACATAAGCACTCGTGTGCACAGCGCTGTCAGTGGGAGAGCTTTTCTTGCTGACATAGCTTCTGCAGCTTGTGGAGGTGGGTTTTTTATGCCGATGGGAGGGAGAGTTCTCTCCCGTCAGCATAGAATGTCTTTACCAGGTACACTGCATGGTTAGAAGTTTAACCATGTAACCAAATTAGCTTGTAGATGCTAATTCCCTTTCATGTCTTAATTGCCTTTATATTATGTATGCAACTGCGTTCAGTCAACCTTAAGATCAAAGATGTGAGGTGGGTTGAAAATAAACTGAAGACAATATATGTAATATTGTTATCTATCCATGATATAATGTATGACTGGCAGTCGCCTTATGTTAATCAGTGTAACTGGATTACCTGTGTATGCATAGTAAATAGAATGTTAACTTCAAAGTGGTGGGACAGTTTGTGTTCAACAAAGAAAAATCCTCAGTCCAATGATGTGCTCAAAACACTTAACAGCCTGCTTCAGCTATAAAAGTGAAACCTTAGGCCTGATTCTTGCATTTCCAGTCTGCAGAACTTTGAACAGGGAAAGTTTAAGCTATTGGACTGAGATCTTCCAAGTAACTATTTGGAATACCCTAGAAAATGTATGGAAAGACTCTATCAGACTTTATATTTAAGCTGCATTTGAATTCTGTCCTTTTGGGATGATTCCAGAAAGACTTTTACAAGCTAGTAGATCTAACATCACTGCTAAGATCCTGATCTATGAACACTGAAAATCACTTGTTTGCATATGATTCCTTAACCATTTAATAACTCTCTTCTTTTATTAATAAATCTTTAGTTAGTTTACTAAGGATTGCCTGACAGCATGACATTTAGGTAAGATTTGAAACAATGTTGACCTGAGGGTAAGTGTCCGATCCTTTGGGATGGTAGAACTTTAAGTATGATAAATAGGGTTTTCAGTAACCTATCACTATATTACATCTGTTTGCCTAGATGGGAGCCAAGGGCTGGGATGCCTAAAGGGGACTGTGTTTGGCTTCTGGTTAACCAGTGTGATACTGCACAAGCTCTTTTGTTACTGGCTTGGTGAATCTAATTATAGAATAAACCACCAGGTTTGGGAATTGTCTGCCCTATTTCTTGCAGTCTGTCCTGTGTGTGGCACTTTCAATGTGGCCAATTCAGGCACTTGGTAACAGTCCCAAAGAATGACGGCAACTTCAAGCATTTACTGATGTTTTTTAAGTTACAGTGAGCTATTTGTCTATCACCTATTTGGAACATATTGCAAAAACTAAATCAGTAGCTGATGTAGCCCAAGTTAGAGGCGCTGTTACAGAGATGAAGAGACACACATTTTTGACACATGGCATGTAATGAAAGACTTATTTACCACTGTGACTGAAGTCATCTTACTTTTCTAGAGGAGAATCTTATTGTTTGAGGATTGCCTAAGCTATAAAATGCTATTCTGTGATTCACAGCAATGTAATAAAATCTTCCGTCTGAATGCTTAACCTTAGGAATTGCTTACTTAAAGGAGTAAACATTTCTGGGTCTTTGAGGCAAAGTTACAAAAAATATCAGATGCGTATGCTTGAAGCTTCCATTGAACATATGGATGCCAGGTTCATCGGGCTACAGCAACAATCACTTAATGCTTTACTCCATACAGTGGTCTAGCAATTAAAAACAAACAAAAAGAGAAAGATGGCCCTTTATGGCAGAGTACAAATTGAAATCTGCTAGGCCAGTTTACACAAGTAGTGAGTGAGAAGGAAAAGAAAGAGTGCCGTGTGTCAGAGATTCATAGATGGTTAGGGTTGGAAGGGACCTCAGGAGGCATCTATTCCAACTTCCTGCTCAAAGTAGGACCAATCCCAACTAAGTCATCGCAACCAGGGCTTTGTCAAGCCGGGCATTAAAAACCTCTAAGGATGGAGATTCCACCACATCTCTAGGTAACCTAGTCCAGTGCTTCACCAACCTCCTAGTGAAAATTTTGTTCCTAATATCCAACCTAGACATCCCCACCTGCAACTTGAGACCATTGCTTCTTGTTCTGGCATCTGCCACCACTGAGGACAGCCTAGCTCCATCCTCCCTGAAACCTCCCCTTCAGGTAGTTGAAGGCCGCTATTAAATCCCTCTCTCCCCCCCGTCTCCCGATTCTTCTCTAAATAAGCCTAGTTCCCTCAGCCTCAGTGTCATATATTGCTTCTAAAATTAGATTTAAATGTCATCAAATTCACTAGAAATGATAGTGCACATGCATATTTTAAAAAGGTTTTAACCACCAGGCCACCTGCCTTTCAAGACTGCTTCTGTTAAGAATTCTTTTCTCTCTGTCGCATAGCCCTGCAGTGGCAGAACTTGGGTTTTCCACAATTAATTTAGCATAATTAAAAGAACCTCACATACATATATGTAGTAAACCACACTCCTCTAGCTTCTAGTGGGATCAGGAACAAAACGTATTTGTGGGCACAATCACAATCAACACTTCATCAGCAATAGCAGACAGTAGTAGTGAAAGACAAGACCAACATTATTCCATATGGATCAGATCTAGATATCAAAACAGATGGATACAATCCATAATATCATTTAAATATTAGGCATTTTAATTGAATTTTTTAAGCTTCTGTTCTGACTCTTATTCCGAGACTGGTGGTGGCAGAAGCATTTTAATTTACATTACAAAGACAAGATTAAACATATAAGCCCAATGAGAGTCAGACACTAAAAACAATTAGAGTAAACACAAGAAACTTCAATACAATGGCCCAAAACAGCAAAAGCAGAATACAGAGAAATGTCTTTAGATCATCTCTGCAGCAACCAGCAACAATATTTAATTTTAAATTGAGAGAAGGACCATAGCCCAAACATGAACAACCATGTTTTCTTGTTGGATGATCAAAATTTGAAATTTTAGTTTCCTATGGATGTTTTTCCCCACTCCAGCCTGGTACAGTCTCTTCTAGAGCTGGGAACTGGAGCTAGGAGTCTTGGCTCCCAGACCCCTGCTGTAACCAGGATTGTTAATAGTTATTATTTTAACAAGCTGGCTGACTGACTTTGGAAGAAATTAAAGAGATGACAGAGAGAGCATCAAGCTACAGACCAGCCTGAACCAAAATCAGAATGAACAGTAGTGACAAATGCATCTATGGGGTAAACCCCCAAACACACTGCAAAGCCTTAGTATATTTGGCAGATGCTGGATGTATTGTATCTGTCTTTGACAGACACGAGTCTTCTGTCCCCTCTAAACTTTGGAAATACTTGCATAGTTTGTCTTGCCACTAAAAGACCAAATTTTCTGCAGTGTAAATTGAGGGAAATCCACTGATATGCATCCTGGAGGGTTTACACCTTCCTCTTAAAGCTCCAAAATTGACCACTGCCAGACAAGATATTGAATAAATGGCTCATAGGCCAGTTCTGGTATGAAGATTCCTGTTCTTAAATTATATTCTTGCTAAAAATTGTAGAAATAAAAAGGTAGATAATATAATATTTCTTTAATTTCACTTTTTTTTTTTTTTTTTTTGTGGGGCAGAAAAAAGTATTTTCTTCCTCTTCTCTTTCAAATGGACAGAGAGACTCACACTTTTTTTTTTCCTTTTCTCTTTTCCTGCTATGTTTCCATACATGTCATTTCCATGTGTGCACATTTCCATGAGCTCATACACATGCACATTCATCATCTCTTTACAACATCCTTTCCTGGTTTTATTATTTTTCTGCTTTTACCCACATGCCCCCAGCAGCAAAGAGAAAATCCTCCTTAATCTCTACAACCAATCTTGAAGCAGTGGCACCTAATTCTAGTCAGTTTCAAACTGCTGTTGCCTGCAGTGTGAGGAAAGCACAACTGTGAAGGAGTACAAGTGTGGTACAGCTGAGGGAATTATTCTGCTGGATCCAGAAAAGTTTATAAGGCATGAGAAAATGTCATCTCTGAATTTTTTGATTTATGTAGTAATGAGAGATCTGGGCTTGATTTCAAAACCACGACTCTGTCTTGTTCTCTCTGACCCAGCAACGTCTGGTTGTGCAGTAATGCAGTCTGCAGCCCCTGTGTTGTGTTGCTCGGCAGTGACTCCTATGTCAGATCTCAAAATGGTACAGAGGAGCTCCAAAGGAAGTCCTATCCGCTCTTTCTTGGCTGGAAGGAAGAATGACATAACATGGGGCTCTTGAAGGACTGAAGGGTAAACTTCAATGGGATGGAATCCAGAAAAAAAAGGGTTCCCTGCACATACAGTTCTTGAACACTTTAGATGTTCTGTTATTTGACTTACTGACATGGTGCCTGATCCAGAGCTCATTCAAGTCAATTGAAGTCTTTTCACTGACTTGAATGGTCATTGGATTGAGTCTTCAGGACATAAGCAGTACTGGTGTATTTTAGCCTAATACCCAAATCTACAGACTAAAGTTTGGTTTTCAGTGATCCATGCATTAAGAATCACTGGTGTGATGTTTTGGAGATGGAAAGTTTAAATCCAAAGAAAATTCACTTACCAAAAATGACATTTAAAATAAATCTATTAAGCAGAAACAAGAGGAAAGAGATCTTGCTAAGTGGCATTTAGGTTCATACACAAACCTGAATGCAAAGGCAGCTTTTGTGACAGGTAAAAATGTGATTATTTACCTCAACTGTTACTGTTACCTGCAATAGAAAAATGCTGCACCATTTATCATGATTCACATTCACTGTCTAAGAGAAGCTGTTGTGTGGTAGAACAGGTGTGTTTTATGGGAATTCAGTAAGGGGCATTGGTAGTATTCAGGAAACCTATTCCATACTTGTGAATGTTGTCCCTGGCTCTTACCAGTAACATTTACCATTGTTGTTTGTTTTTAAAATAGGTATTTGGAGGTTGTGTCACAGTTCAGGGCAACTGCATCTGTATTCCCTATCCGTTATCCAGCAAGAACACCCACTTTTAGGCTTCTAGCTCCAGCCGTCACCTCTCATGGGCAGACACACCTCTCTCTCCCTCCTGACTGGGTTTTTTCCAGGGTGCACAGTTCTCTGTGTACACTGTGATATTCCCAGCAAGCCAGACTGCCTAAACATGCCAGCATCTGCACTTAGCTCTCTCTCTTCAGAGGCTGTACACAGCATTAACTGCCCACAGTTATAAGTCCACAGCTCTGTCTAAGCAAACACTTTTATTCTTAAGGTGAAATCATTACAGAAAAAACATATTAAAAACAATAAAAGAGTCTATACGCATGCTAATAAGCTCAGAGATCACTTCCTGCAACTCTAGCAGGGGCTCTGGCAGGAGTCAGTTCTTCAGCCTCCACACAGGGTTTTTCCAATGGTTACAAGTTCATAACAGTTTCAGCTGAGAACAAGAACATCGACTGGGCAGATCAGCCTGTTTCTTTGTACATCTTGGACTTATGATTTTCAGATTCTGAAACAGTAATCGGTAGACAAAGGTCACATTCTCAGGGCATAGCTTCAAAAGACTGGATTTTTGCATAACCAGGTGGAAGGAATTTGCATTCACTTCCTCCTAGATATTTCCCAGTAAATCCATTTTGCACATACTGTCCAAAAGAGCATTCTTGTCTGCCATGTAGTTTATGTAGTCCTTTAATCATCCAGGCTTATAACAATACAACATTGATATTTAATACAGTGGACTCCAAAGATACTGAACTTATTGAAATAAGGTTTTCTAAAGATATTGCAGGAAATAGCCTTATCTATCACAGATTGTAACAGACTGAAGGAAATATAAAGATGAAACTGTCCATACACTATCTTTTAATGCAGAAATTCAACAGGACACCACTTACCAGACTTCATTTAATGAAAATTTCCCTTGCCTTTTAATTTGGATACGGTGTCTTCAATTCTTGTCTTATGCTGTTGTGTAGTGTGACTGTGTACTATCAAGCTGCTACCTTCTATCCCGGCGGTGGCTGTATTCTAGTGAGGGGTTACATGCTCTCTGTTTATATCTAGTTTGTAAATTGCTTTGGGATCCTTCAAGATAAAAGACTGTACTTAAATGTGAGATCACTATCTCCTCCAGCATTCTTCCACTGCCTATGCTCTGCTCAGGCTTCTCTCCTTCACTTTGATTCTGCCCAGTACCAAGCACTGCAATCCTGATGCAGCAAAGCACTTGAATACAACTTTTAACTTTTCAACCCTTGAATAATCCCACTAACTCCTATGAAACTACTCAAGGGCTGAAAATTAAGCACATACTTATGTGTTTGGCTTGACTGGGGCCAGAATGCTCAGTACTCTGCAGGATCGAGTTCCAACTTTTGGAGTGTATGCCTTTCTTCATGTTGCCTCCTGCCTAAAGCAGCTTTATAGTTCCCTTCCTCCCACTCCCTAGAAGTTTCTTAAAACTTACTTGTTCCATGAAATATTCCAACTATAATAGCCATGTTCAGTTCTTTATTAATTCTCCTGCAGTTAGACATTAGGTCCTTCAGGGCAGGGAACTGATGTCTGTTTGGCACAGTGAATTTAATGTATAGAACCTTTGACACTCATAGACCTATATAAGTAAAAATCATAATGCCACTGTGCCTTGGAATTGGAGAACATCTAGTGGGTTGGCTGCACCTCTAACTGTAACTTCCCATTTTTTCACCATTTGCAGTCACGTACCATTTTTGCCATAGTATCTTGGTGTCTGTATGTATTTATTCCCAGTGTCATTGCCATTCCATCCAGATCTCCCTCCTTTCTTGTAAAGTGAGATCACTAAAAACCTATGTTTGTGATAATACAGTTATTTCCATGGCAGTAGACTATGATGTCATCAGTGGAGGATTATGCCCTTCCTATGTGTGTTAGCAATTAAAAATTATAGTTTGTGAGATAAAGTTTGTGTTTACCAAGCTTTTAAACATAGTCCACATGAGGCTAGGAAACTATTGCTTAATTCTCAAGAGAGTTCACATGGGTAATGGAATAAATGAATTAGGAAGCCTTTTGATTCTAGCGGGTGATAAGTTGCATTAAAAAAAAAAGGAAAAGAGAATCAGTTACTCTGTCTTGCTCCTCACGTGGTGAGAGCACATACTTGTGACTGACACAGTACATTACCCTGTATGTTCTATATTACACAGAACCTCGGCTTAGAACATCACAATTTTCCAGTTGAACTGTTATTTTTTCCTTTTAAGGAAGTCAATGCTAAACAAATATATTATAAAATATCCTGCTTTACCCCCAGAAAAGTAAAACATTCCAGCGTGCTTATCACTCTTTTCATTGCTGTTTAATTGTTGCGTGTTTGTTTTCTGCTAGTTTGGCACAGCAGAGGACATTTTCTGCTGTCAGATATTGAAAGTAAATTGGCTAATTGAAAATCCATTGTTAAATGTCACAAGTACTGCTATCACTATAGATTGTCGTGGAAAAGAATCACACTGCTACATTTTAGAGTTGGATCGGGTGCAGCTTTAATTGTGACACACACAATCACATAACCATAGCTATGGGGAATACTATAGCCATAGGGAAAACCCAGGTGGCTATAGGGAAGTCAAGCAGCATGTCTGGATGCTGGGCAAATGTACTTCACCTGGCTACCAGATACAAAAGACTTATATAGGGTTGCTTAGGTTCATTTACATGTTGATCGTATAGTGGAATTTGATTAACAGTTTATACTTAACAGGAAAGACAATCACAATGCACAGTGGGGCACACCAGACGCCCTCACAGGAACGCCCAATGAGTCACTTGATTATACAATCAGGTTTTCAGGGACCCTGGCTAACACCTGAAGATGGGTGGTGACACAATACCTGTTCAAATGCTAATTTATATGGAGTGAGTTTCTATGGGGCCGGTAAGACAAAGGGGGGCAGGTACTGGTACTTATCAAAACAGTTGAATTCTGTTCAGACTTCAATAAGGCTTAAGGCTCATAACAGAGACTTGCCTCTCGGGTGTGGTTCAGAGACTTCTTGTGGGGTTTTAACATCTTTATCCTAATTTCATTTGAGGCATTCTGTTAATGGCTTAGCCTGGGCCTTCTATTTCAGTTTCAGGCTACAACTTCAGGACAGGCCTTCTATGACCAGTTTCAGACCAGGCATTCTATTATTCAATTTTATGATGAATTCTTGGATTCCACAAGATGAAAATCATACACTTGAAATTGTGGATTTGATGTGTCATTTCTTTTTTTCCTGAAATAATGCAGAAATATTAAAGCCAAATTGGTGAAGGAGATTTGAATACAGAAGATGGAGGGGGCGCGGAGAATCAAATCAGTTCAGTTTAAGGTTTTATTAAAAAAATAAGTTTTGATCCTGGAAATGGAAAACAAAAATTTACCTTTTTATTATTATTTATGTATTTTAATTATAGTTAATTCCACACAAAACCCCTCAACTCTCATGTAATCTCTTTCTAAATTACTTGGACTGGTGAATTTGAAGGGAAAAAAAGCACGACATCATCTATATGTACATATAAAATGCCTTTTTTGCCTCTGTCTTCAAAGATAAGGTCAGCTCCCAGACTACTGCACTGGGCAGCACAGAATGGGGAGAAGGTGAACATCCCTCAGTGCTGAAGGAACAGGTTCAGGACTATTTAGAAACATTGGACATACACAAGTCCATGGGGCCAGATGCAATGCATTCGAGGGTGCTGAGGGACTTGGCTGATGTGGTTTCAGAGCCACTGGAAAAATCATGGAGCAGATCCTCAAGGAATCCATTTTAAGGCACTTGGAAAAGAGGAAGGTAATCAGGAACAGACAACATGGATTGACCAAGGGCAAGTCATACCTGACCAATCTGGTTGCCTTCTATGAAGAGGTGACTGGCTCTGTGGATGGGGAAAGCGGTGGACGTGATATACCTTGACTTTAGCAAAGCTTTTGATACAGTCTCCCACAGTACTCTTATCAGCAAGTTAAAGAAGTATGGGTTGGATGAATGGACTATAAAAGTGTTAGAGAGCTGGCTAGATCATTGGGCTCAACAGGTAGTGATCAATGGCTCCATGTCTAACTGGCAGCCAGTCACAAGCGGAGTGCCCCAGGGATCGGTCTTGGGGCCGGTTTTGTTCAACATCTTCATTAATGATCTGGAGTATGTGGTAGATTGCACCCTCAGCAAATTTGCAGAGGACACTAAGCTAGGGGGAGTGGTAGATATCCTGAAAGGTAGGGATAGGATGCAGAGTAACCTAGACAAATTGGAGGATTGGGCCAAAAGAAATCTGATGAAGTTCAACTAGGACAAGTGCAGAGCACTTAGGATGGAAGAATCCCATGCACAGCTACAGACTGGGGACCAATGATCTAGGCGGCAGTTCTGCAGAAAAGGACCTGGGGTTACAACGGATAAGAAACTGGATATGAGTCAGCAGTGTGCTCTGGTTGCCAAGAAGGCTGGGATGATTTAGCTGAGGTTAATCCTGCTCTGAGCAGGGGGTTGGACTAGATGACCTCCTGAGGTCCCTTCCAACTCTAATATTCTATGATTCTACGACTTAGTTGCTGATTGGGAGACAAAGACTGAAATGCAATAAAGGGGGCTGTGTATTTCTTTTAAGGGCTTCTTGATAACCAGTGTAGGGAATCAGGAGCACTGTCTGTGACTAGTTGGTGAATCTAACTTTCCAGTGTTAGCCACCAGTTCTGGAAGAATCTACTCTCCTTTTGCAGCCTGACCTGACCTTTTCAAGTGGGCTATCTTAGGCACATTTGGATCAAAGCCACTTTCCACAATATTCTGTGTTTTATTTGAAGAGCTCCCATCCAAATAATGGTGAATTCATAGCCAAAGATGGAAGGACGAAAAGGGACAGGGGTGGAGGGGAAGTCGTGCGTACATAAATCAGTTTTTAAATTAATCAAGCTGTATGGTTTTACTTCTAAATAAAGCTTGAAAATTAATTTACTAATGTCTGCTTAGGGCTTTCAATGCATAAAGTAATACAAGTGCTACATATTAAGTATTATCAAATGAATACAGTATATAGCTTACTAGTTTTGTGGAGGGTAAAACTACTGACTAGCAACACATTTTAATTTTAAAAGTACATAATGTGCATTTTTCCCCTTAAAACAAAAAAATGTTCTTAATAGGCAAGTAATGGGAACAAGAGAATATTCATGTCCACTTAGATACATCATTATTTAAAGTGAACACCAATTACACAATGGGAGAAAAAAATCCAAATATTCTTCTTAAACCACAAAGTAAATAGAGTTTGACAATCATTTGGCATGCTGTGATGCCTGCTTATTTTGCCGAACGTTGTCATCTCATTTCTTCATTTTGCACTGCTTCCCCTTCTGTTTTTTGTAATTACTTACTGTCTGTGGTGTTTAACTTAATATGCACGAATTTTGGGGCAGGGACTGCTGTGTCCTTTTATTATACATTTGTGCAGCACCTAGCACAATGAGAACTTGGTCTCTAGGTGCTACCTCAATATAGATAATAAATAACAACAGAACAATGCAGAAATGAGGCATGCAGAAATAAAGTAATAAAAGATATGGGCTCGAACCCGGTTCTGCTCCCTCTGAGTCACTCTTACAGCCAGTTTTGTTTCATTTGCACTGAATCTCCCTTGCTTGGAATTCCCCGCTATTGGGGCATCCCAAGTGGGTTTAGAGACAGTGTAGCCAGTGCCTATCCAGCTCCCACAACCCACTGGATCCCATTAAGCTAAGCACCATACAAACGCAGAGGACGACATGGTCTCTGTCCCCCTAATGAGGGATATTAGTCCAAAAGTCGTGAAAAACCCCCATCCCATGAGTCATTTAAAACTGAGCTAGTCAAAACACTAGAGAATATGCTGTAGGAAACAATCCTACATCAGCTGGGGTCTAGACAAAAATATAGGAGTTCTTTTCAGTATCTGATTTCTATGATCTACTTATATGCTAATCCTTTTTAATGAAGCTGCACCTCCATGATATGGGGAGAAAATGATTTGGGAGACTGAGAATGGGTTAGGGGAGCCTTTCATTTCTATATCCTTGGTTTCCAACCTGTCCAGGTCAGTAGTGACTAAAAGTTGTTGTTAGAGCTGGTTGCGAAAGGCAGAAAAAATATCATTAAAAGTGTTGGAATTTTTCCATCAACAATTTTTGTTGAAATTACAAATGTTCTGAAGATTTTGATCACTCCGTTGACTGACTGAAAAACAGCAAAAAATTCCGAATAAATTTCAACCAGCTCTAGTTATCTAATGGCAGTTTGCTGACCTCTGTGCAGTTTCCAGAAGACAGTTACCTGCATCACAAAACCACCACCAAAACTGGCACTTGGTAAAGAAGCCAATGAATAAAGGGACTGTGAAGACTGAATTAGAGTACCTCTTCTCTCCTAAAGATAGTATCTATAGGCCAACGCTCAGACACTGGCAAAATGGGGTGCAGAAATTAGCAAGACTGCTGGCTAAGCTGTCCACATTTTGTAGATAATTGATTTCAGTCTCCAAATCTGTCAAGCCACTACAGATCCTTTCTGAGCAATGGGTGTTGTCTGCTCTCTTCAGTGTCCCTTAATTGCATGCTGTTGTTATACCTTTGGCTCCACCTTCCCTAATCCCTCCATATTTGCTTTGTCCCCCAGCCTCCCATAATCCATTGACCTGTTTCCTTGGCCCATTCCCTCCTCTGAGGGTTGGTTGCTCTTGCTCCTGTGGGCAGACCCTTTTGGGGACCCTTCCTCCCTACATGGGATGTCAAATCAGCTATAACCTTCCACCACCATTAAGTTCACTAAGGGCAAAATTCACCCCACACAAAGGGATGGCATAAGGTCTATGCAGAACTTTAAGATCTAATTTAGGTCCTCAAAACAGGGCTCAAGTAGAATTTAAATACCGCTTAGGCTTTGTGCTTGCCTTCTCCACACAGGCAAATTTTACCCTCAAAGATTTTAAAGGGAGGGTGGAGAGAGAAGAGATCACCTGGTAATTTTTTAATGTAACCATATTAGGATGTAACCTACAAAGAAGACATCAAAATGAATGTCCTCAAACATTTGTAACATTTCTTATGAGAAATGCCATCAGAGACCAAAATTCCTAGATTGCATTTAGAATATTTAAAATTCAGCACAAAGGGAGTGATTTACTGAATTAAATTACAGAAAGTGCAAAAAATTTCACCATAGAGAAACTAACCCAGTAATTTCCCCACATCACTGATGATGTCATATTCTGTGGAATGTGTAACTGCTGTAAACGCTAGTCTGTGAAGAAATTAAAAATATGAGTCTATCGTCAAACATTTAAGACTCAAAAGACATTCCATCACTCTTACCAAACATCTGCCCTACATTTAAAAAGACTGGAAATTTTCAAAATTACCAGGCTGTAACTTTATTTTCCTCCCACGTTGTTCTTCCTTGATGTCTCTCTCGATTACATTATTTCTGGAACTGCAATTGTGTATTATTTTTTTTAGGAGATCTGATTGCAGTGTTAGCACAGAACACTTTTTAGATTTATTCAGTTTGGCCAGTGTTGAAGACCGCCTACATATTTCAAAGATTATACCATGATAAAATACCAGTTACTTAAAAAAAAATCCTCATAGCCCGAGCCCACCCCAACCTGACCTTTGTGTCCTCGAGGACAGATTAGACTAGGCAAGACATATATGGACATAAAACCATTCTATAATATTGTGAGAAGGGATTAAATGATAATCATTTAGCAAAATGGAAATAATGTGGTCTAGTGGTTAGGCCAGGGAGGTCTGCAAATCAGGACCCCTGGATTCTAGTCTTCTCTTTATTATTGCCACACTCCATGACTTGGCTAAATTGCTGAAATGCTCTGTGCCTGTTTCATTATTATAAAACAAATATAATACTTATCTATCACATAGAAGTTAATTTGCTGATGCTCACGTTTTGAGAGTTTCAGATGGAGCATGCTATAGAATTGTCATTTACTGAAGGGGAAATTAATACTTGTGTGTTCAATTAAATACTTAAATACTGGTAATAATGGGATGTGAGGTATGTTGCCCCTGTTTCCAACCCTCTAAAAATCAGGGCTGAAATTCAATACAATACATGGTTAAATAGCTACATTTTCCACACAGTTTGCTTTTATTAATGTTATAATCCATAGTAACGAAATCTAAATGTTTTTACTATCTAGTCACATTTCAAGAAAACTAAAAAAGATTAGCAGGAGGAAACATGCTCATCACAGATATTAATCATTTTCACCAATGAGTTGTTCTGAAATTATGCACCCCAAGACAGGAATTCTGACAGGTGTACATCAACATTGCATTAGGTTCAACTGTAAAGTGCTTCTTAGAGGCTGCAAATGACTAGTACCATCAGAACAATCTTCAGTCGAAGCTTCACTTGGGTCAACATGTCACAGATAATGAATATATTCTAGCAGAGTGTATCAAAATCCCAGTATTTCCACTAGATAAGAGTTGTTATTTTGAAACGAACCCATCTCTGATTCAAAAATCCATTGAGGAATGCTGTCTTTGGAGAACAACAAAATTGTTAAAGATGGTCTCTCAAAGTCTAGGGCCCTGGAGTAATTTCATTCCACACTCCAGAACATACCCAATGGGATATTTTGTTGGTGAGAGAATACTATGATAAAAATCTACTAATCATCTGTGACAAGTAGGAAGCTTTCCTTGGTGAACACTTTTAACTTTTTTGTTATCTGAGCTTTTATTAAAAACAGACTAAATTTCTAAACCTATGACTGCAAAGATAACCCTCTAAATAGAGAAAGAGGACAAATCGATGCAATGCTACCTTCTGAAATCTGCTGACAGACAGCTCCAGTGCATCAGCTGATGCCAAGGATTTTTCCAAGTTAAAGCAGAATGAAAACTGACTACAGTCTTGATCGTTTTCACTGCGCCTATTCAGCATATTGTGAGTGGCCGTGGACTGAAAAGAAATAGGTTAGTTTCATTCTACGGTTGCTGCTTGAGAAAGCTAAGAGCAACAGTGAAGGAGAGCACTTGTGCTATTCACTGGCAAGGAAGAAGCTGGCTCCCATTTCTCTGTAGCTGGGGGGTATGAAAGACTCTTGGCTTCTCACATGGGCATTGATCCTGGTCAGTGCCACCTCCTCCCTACCTGTTATGTCAATCTTGGACTATTAGGTTTAGTCCTTCACCTGGTAGGTATCTGGTAAAACTATGAAGGTTTATGCACATATGAATGGATGGGGTAGGGGTAGACAAGAAAAGGCAGTACTGAGAGAATAAAAGATTTTTGGAGAGGTCAGAGGAAAAAAAAGGCAGAAAATATATAGGAGAAGGTAAGAGAACACAACGTAGAAATAGAGACAGGTAAGGGATGGAGAGAGATGACAGGAAAGTGACACTGATGGCAACTCAGGAAATGGTACATACATCATGATCTTTTACAGAAGAGATAAGGAAAACAAAAAGTGGAATGAAACCAGAAAGGGAAAATAGGTTTAATAAAACAGATATAGTAAGTTACATATACAAATATTAAATAGAAAATTGATTAACAATGTTACTGTTAAAAACATCACACAACTCTTGTACTCTTTTAAATTATTGAGGGGAATGTTTGGCCTTGAGAGTGTGACAATGCATGTATTCTTCACCTTGGGCTAGTAGGCTTAAGTCCTTTGGCTCATAAGTGTGGGATAGTTTTTTCAAACCCTGTATAGACACACCATGGTTCTCTTCAAGAATCAAAAGTGAGACCTTCAGTGTTAAGAGCACAAGCCCCTAATACTTAAGCTAAAGGGGAACTCTTTTTTTGCTATGAATAAATAGTAAGTTATTATAGTGCATGGATCTAGCCACTAAAGGAAGACATGATAACAGACATTAAAGGCCAGATCCAGATTCACAGGTGACCAAAAAAAAAAGGAAGTCTGAAAGCAAAAGGCTGTGTCTGAGGACACAGAACCAAACTACTCTGGGACAATAATATCTTCTTTCACAATAAGCTTCCACAAAGATCTACTTGTTCTGTAAAATACCCTCACCCCTTTGTTTAGGCAACACATTGGTAAAATTGTTCTAGTTCTGTCTGTGCGCATAATATATCATATATTAGGCTAAGATGGAAACAGTGAATGTCAAATTGAAAAAGCTTACTGTGTATGACAGCAGGGAGCTAACAATTAGGGCTTCCCCCCTCTCCCCCTCCCGTTTCTTTTTTTTCAAATTCCTTGCAATTAAATTTCTATGGAAAGAATAGCTCAGACAATTCATAATGGCAATATCACATATATGCCTGTCCAGAACATTTTACACACATTTGTTATCAATTCTGTTCGATTTTTTACTGTAGCTTTTGATTTGTGTCAGCAGCTCCTTACAGTCACGACTTTTTAAAATTTACCAAATGCTAGTAAAGATATTGATGTCCATAAATGCATCTAAGAAGAGAATTATTTCCATTACTGGTAGATACAGTAAGTAATTTATAAACAAGACAGAGAAGAGCTATTGACTATAATAGTCCACATTTCATAAAGCAGAAAAATACAATGTTCTCAGTATTTGGTGCTATATCTCAAATGCAAAAGATCTTTATTGTGTCAGCGATGTCCTATGGACATTTTAACAAGGAGCTACCATAGAAAATTTCCTCTTTAGCCTACTGTAAATCTTGTGTGGCAGGAATACAAGCGCTTCTAGAGACAAGGGGTGAAGGACTAGGAAATCTATCCATATTTTAAACAAAAATGCTCTCAGAATAAGAAACAATCAATAACACTTGCCAAACAACATTGTGTCACATGATAGAAATGTTTATACAGCACTTTGTTCCTAGTGAGTATTTTGACAATGCAGCATAATGTTCAGTTTGCATAATTAAGGGTGAAACAAAAATCTTGTAGAAGGTTCAAAGTATACTTCTCAAGCTGCCAAGGCCAAGTCAAAATCGTTTGATGTAAATAACTTAAGAATATAAATAATGTACAGTGGTCCATCTTGCCCAGTATCCTGTCTTTGACAGTGGCCAATACCAAAGCTTCAGACATAGTCAATACAGAACAAGTCAATTATGGAATGATCCAGCCATTTTCTACTCCCAACTTCTGGTCGTCAGAGGTTCAGGATTGCCCTGAGTGTGGGGGTGTGACCCTGACTATGTTGGCTAACAGCCATCAATGGACCTATCCTCCATGAATGTATCCAGTTCTTTTTTGAACCAGTTATACTTTTGGCCTTCACAACATCCCATGCCAATGAGTTCCAAAGATTAATTGTGCGTTATGTGAAAAAGTACTTCCTCTTATTTGTATTAAACCTGCTGCCTATTAATGATGTATTGTAGGAAAGGGTAAATAACACCTTTTTATTCATTTTTTCCACACCATTCATGATTTTATAGGCCTCTATCACATCCCCCCCCCCACCTTAATCATCTCTTTTCAAAGATGAACAACCCTTATCTTTTTAGTCTCTTCTCGTATGGAAGCCATTCCATACCCTTGGTCATTTTTGTTGCCCTTCTCTGAACCTTTTCCAGTTTCACTCTATCTTTTTTGAGATAAGGCAACCAGAATTGGACACAGTATTCAAGGAGTGTGTGCACCATAGATTTATATAGTGGCATTATGAGATTATCTGTCTTGTTTTTTTATCCCTTTCCTAATAGTTCCTCACATACCTTTTTGATTGCGGTTGTGCACTGAGTGGAAGTTTTCAGAGAACTATCCACAGTGACCCCAAGATGGCTTTCTTGGGTGATAACAGCTAATTTAGAACCCATAATTGTATATGTATAGTTGGGATTATTTTTTACAATGTGCATTCTTTTGCACTTTTCAACGTAGAATTTCATCTGCCATTTTGTTGCCTAGTCACTCACGTTTGTGACATCCCCCTGTAATTCCTCACAGTCTGCTTTGGACTTAACTATCTTGAATAATTTTGTATCATGTGCAAACTTCACCACTTCACTGTTCACTCCTTTTCAGATCATTAATGAATATGTTGACCAACACACATTCCAGTACAGATCCTTGAGGGACCCTATTATTCATATCTCTCCACTGTGAAAACAGAACATTTGTTGATGAGTGATCCAGTTGATGCAGTGCATTTGTAGTCAAAGGCTTTCTGAAAATCCATCATGGTCTAGAAATCACCCCAACTCTCTCTTCCATTTGATGCCAGAATTTTCACAGGTCTCACTTCCTCTCCCAATCCATCAGGCATGGTGACCAACATATATCACTGTTGTGTGTTGCAGCTCCCAGGATTAGCACAGTGATCTAGAAATTCTGTGCACATCAGAAGGAAACAACAGTATTTCTATAGCAGGTGACATTATATAACACAAAACAGTTTATGGGTCATTGTATTAGAATGGTATGCTTCAAGCAGTAGAAATTAAATGAAACATTCTTAACTTGTGATGCTGTTAATCAAGAAAAGAAAAAAATTGTTTGGATGAAAATTAATTTCATGGATCTTTTTGTTTTGGCTTTCCTTACTAATTTTCCATTTTCTTCAACCAAAGATACCAATTTGCGGGCTGTTGCAAACCTTAATAACTTTATAATGCTAGTCCCCACCAGGAATCTACAATAAACATTCTCTTTTTTTGATTGCCCTACTCCAGGCTTGCATACAGAAGGCCCAATTCTGTTTCCGTTGATTTCAGTGAGAACAGGATTCTGCCCATAGTCATTAGTCTTAGTGGTTCTTTAATAACAATTGTAAGCATGCCTTTATTTCACTCAAATGACCCCCAATTCACTTCAGTGCAAAAGGGCAACATTACAGAAACATAGAATATTAGAGGTGGAAGGGACCTCAGGAGGTCATCTAGTCCAACCCCCTGTTCAAAGCAGGACTAACCTCAGCTAAATCATTCCAGCCATGGCTTTATCAAGCCGCAGCTTAAAATGCTCTGAAGATGGAGATTCCAAGCTCTCTAGGTAACCCATTCCAGTGCTTCACCACCCTCCTAGTGAAAAACCTTTTCCTAATATCCAACCTAGACCTCCCCCACTGCAACTTGGGACCATGGCTCCTTGTTCTGTCATCTACTACCATAGAGAACAGCCTAGCTCCATCCTCCCTGGAGAACCCCCTTTCAGGTAGTTAAAGGCTGCTGTCAATTCCCCCTCATTCTTCTCTTTTGCAGACTAAACAAACCTAGTTTCCTCAGCCTCTCCTCATAAGTCTTGTGCTCCAGCCCCCTAATCATTTTTGTTGCCCTCCGCTGGACTCTCTCCAACTTGTCCACATCCTTTTTGTAGTGGGGGGTCCAAAATTGGACACAATACTCCAAATGCAGCCTCATCAATGCTGAATACAGGGGAATAATCACTTCCCTCGATCTGCTGGCAATGTTCCTACTAATGCAGCCCAACATTTTATTAGCCTTCTTGGCAACCAGGGCACACTGCTGACTCATATCCAGTTTCTTATCCACTGTAACCTCCAGGTCCTTTTCTGCAGAACTGCTGCCTAGCTCGTCGGTCCCCAGTCTGTAGCTGTGCATGGGATTCTTCCGTCCTAAGTGCAGGACTCTGCACTTGTCCTTGTTGAACCTCATCAGATTTCTTTTGGCCCAATCCTCCAATTTGTCTAGGTCACTCTGTATCCTATCCCTACCTTCCACTCCCCCTCGCTTAGTGTCATCTGCAAATTTGCTGTGGGTGCAATCTACCACATCCTCCAGATCATTAATGAAAATGTTGAACAAAACTGGCTCCAGGACCAACCTCTGGGGCACTCCACTTGTGACCGGTTGCCAGCTAGACATGGAGCCATTGATCACTACCTGTTGAGCCCAATGATCTAGCCAGTTCTCTATCCATTTTATAGACCATTCATCCAACCCATACTTCTTTAACTTGCTGATAAGAGTACTGTGGGAGACTGTATCAAAAGCTTTGCTAAAGTCAAGGTATATCACATCCACAGCTTTCCCCACCTCCACAGAGCCAGTCACCTCTTCATAGAAGGCAACCAGGTTGGTCAGGTATGACTTGCCCTTGGTGAATCCATGTTGACTGTTCCTGATTACCTTCCTCTTTTCCAAGTGCCTTAAAATGGATTCCTTGAGGACCTGCTCCATGATTTTTCCAGGGATTGAGGTGAGACTGACTGGTCTGTAATTCCCTGGATCCTCTTTCTTCCCTTCTTTGAAGATGGGCACTATATTTGCTTTTTTCCAATCATCAGGGACCTCCCCCAATTGCCATGAGTTTTCAAAGATAATAACTAATGGCTCTGTAATCACATCAGCCAATTCTCTCAGCACCCTAGGATGCATTGCATCTGGCCCCAGTAAAGAGACAAGTTATTTAAAAAACGATTCACTTTACCAGAAATTTCTCATGATCCCCAAAGAGTCAGCCATATTACCAGATCAATATTAGTTTGTACCTTACGCAAATTATCACGCTGCCAGCCAATCTTTTAGTGTCTAAAACTAAAGGTTTTTTATAAAAGAAAGAAACAATCAAGATGAGAGATGTTAAGTGGTCAAAGCAATCAGATACATTCAAATGACTTCAAAATCCATATTTATCAGATTCTTAGCAGTATTGTGGAGTTTGCAGGCTTGTACAGTTCCTCTGGAATACATCCAGTACCTGGATGAGTCTCAATCTTTTGTTTCATGGCCTCAGTTGTAGAGTAGTTTATCTAGAGGTAAAAAGCAGGAGTGAAGACAAAATGGAGATGGTGCAGCTGCATTTCATAGTCTCTGCCATGTGGCTTGTTGTGATGTTCGCCCCCTGCAATCTGGACTGGTTTGTAGCTGTGTCATCCCAATTCCTCTCTCCTGGGCCCCAACTTACTCCGCTTTACTGTATGAACTACCCATCATCTTGGTCCCCTAGGAGGAGCGCTCTGAATCAGACTCAGAGGCTTATGCCTCTCACAGGAGTCGGCACAAAGGAGGGTACCGAAGCCAGGAGATGGTTCACCCTTTCTCCATGCCATGGCCCCCACAGTGGCAGGCCCCATCACAGTAGCCTTTCTGGACACCTTGGGCATTCCAACAAGCCCAAAGTCCTCAACCAGGCTAGTCTTTATCTCTGGCATCCAGGAGCAGAAATGACCAAACCCCATCAGAGACAATATCAAGAGCCGAGGCCAATGCTGGCATAGAATATGAGACTGAGTCAGTGCATGGTACCGAATATGGCACTGGCACCGAGGGAGATGCTGGGGGCTCCGGCGTGGAAGAGGACTACCCGGCACCACAAGACCCACAGGGTATGGAAGGGCAGGATACCATCCAAATAAGGGAGTCATCTTCCTTTTCGCCTGACGAGACAGTGACCAGCTCCACTCCAGCACCAATGGCGGAAGACAGCAGAGCCCACCAGGACCTCCTCCGCAGAGTTGCTCAAAACCTGGGGATCCAGGTGGAGGAAGTCTCTGAAGGAGGGGGGCACCCGATGACAGACATCTTGTCACCCTTGGGGCCAGGTAGGGTCACCTTCCTCCTGATTAAAACTATTGTCAAGAACATGAGGGTGCTATGGCAAACCCCTGCATTGATTCACCCAACTGCCAAGAGAGCTGAGAGAAAATACTTTGTGCCCTCAAAGGACTATGTGTATCTTTTTGCTCACCCACCCCCAGGGTATTTGGTTGTCTCCGCAGCAAATGAGAGAGAGAGGCAGGGGAACCAAGGTCCCACACCAAAAGCCAAGGAGGCAAAAAGGATGGACCTCTTTGGCAGAAAGACTTATTCCATGGAGGGGTCTGCAACTCAGGGTGGCAAACCAGCTGGCAGTAATGAGCAAATACTCTTTTAACACCTGTGGGTCAATGATGAAATTTGTGGACTCTATCCCTCCAGAGTCCAGGAAGGAGTTTATGGCCCTGGTAGATAAGGGCAAAATAACAGCTGAAGCCTCACTCCAGGGGGCAATGGATGCTGCTGACACAGCAGCCCGTATTATGGCTTCAGGGGTTGTAATGCGCCGCAGCTCTTGGTTAAAGGCTTCAGACATCCCACACAAGGTCCAACAAACTATGAAGGACCTCCCCTTTGAGGGTCAGTCCCTATTCTCTGACTAGACTGATTCAAGACTACACAGTGTTAAGGACTGTAGGGCCACCCTCAAATTCCTGGGTCTGCATACACCGATGCCCTTTATGCCACAGCCACCCCCATAAATCTACCAGCCTCAACAGAGGCAGGACTTTAATCATAGGAGAGGCAGGAAGAATAGGAGGAAGCCTTATCAGACTTCATCCAGCCGTGGTGAGGGGCCAGCAAAACAGCCCCAGGCCAGAAGCACAACTTTTGAGGGTGTGCCCGGGGACAGCATACCAATCCAGATTTTGGATCCTCCACCTCTCTCATTTTTCAGCCACTTATCCCACTTCTACTATGCATGGACCCAGATCACATCAGAAAGGTGGGTACTATGCATGGTAGAACTGAGTTACTCTATCCCATTCAGTTCCCTCCGCCCTCATGTTCCCCACCCTTCTTGTCCCTCTTCAGGGACCCCTCTGACAAGCAACTTCTCATTCAAGAAGTGCAGCAACTCCTGTAAGCAGAAGTGGTGGAAGAGGTTATGCCAGATCTAAGAGGCAAAGCATTCAAGAAATGCAGCAGTTCCTGTAATTAGGAGCGGTGGAAGAGGTTCCACCAGATCCGAGGGGCAAAGGGTTGTATTCCCAATACTTCCTAATCCCAAAAGCAAAGGGCGGTCTCACCAATCTTAGACCTGAGAAACCTCAACAAATACTTGTAGAAGTTGAAGTTCCACATGGTCTCCCTGGTGTCAGTCATCCCCTCTCTTGATCCAGGAGATTGTTATGCCACCCTTGACCTAAAGGAGGCATACTTCCATGTATCAATCCTCCTGAGGCACAGGAGATTTCTCCGATTCATGGTTGGACAGTCCCACTACCAGTTTATGGTGCTACTGTTCGACCTCTCAGCAGCCCCCAGAGTCTTCACTCCTGGCAGCAGGTGCAATCGGATATAGAGCTAGTAACCCCGACATTTGCCAAGCTAGGCCACTGATCAATGCATAAAAGTCAACCCTAGTACCCACTCAAAGAATAGAGCTTATAGGGGCTGTGAAAGATTTGATACAGGCCAGGGCCTTCCTTCCAGAAGCTCGTTTCTGGTCCATATTCTCCATCTTGGAGGAATGGGACCGACATCCCATGACCACAGTCAGGAACTGTTTAAAACTATTGGGTCACCTGACAGCCTGTACTTACGTGGTCCAACATGCCAGACTGCGACTGAGACTTTTGCAGACGTGCCTAGCCTCGGTGTACCGGCAATCCAGGGACTTCGTAGAGGTGGTATCAATCCCAACACCAATATTGGACTCACTCAACTGGTGGTTAGACCAGAGAGCGCTATGCGCAGGAGTCCCGTTTTCAGGTTCATCCCCCACCCTCACACTAGTGACCAACACATCGGATGCTAGTTGGGGGGCTCATCTGGATTCCCTGAGAACTCAGGGGCTGTGGTCACAGGAAGACCTGTACACCCACATCAATGTGAGAGAGCTAAGAGCAGTACGGCTCACCTGTGAAGTCTTCAAATTCCATCTGGAACGCAAGTGCATCGCAGTAAAAATAGACAACATGACAGCGATGTTCTATATAAACAGACGGTGGTGCTCGCACCTCTCTCCTTTGTCAGGAAGCCCTCAACCACTGGCATTTCTGTATAGTGCATGCGATACACATAGAAGCCTTGTACCTACTGGGGTCTCAGAATATACTCGTGGACCACATCAGCAGCTCTATATCTACACATGAGTAGTCTCTCCGCCCAGACATACCAAATGATATCTTCTGAAGACGAGGGAGTCCACAGGTAGACCTGTTTGCAATGAAGTACAACAGAAAATGCATTCAATTCTGTTCTTTCCAGAACTGAAGTCTGGGATCAGTTGCAGATGCTTTCCTCATTCCCTGGTCAGGACGTCTTCTCTATGCCTTTCCCCCGATACTGTTGGTGCACAAGGTTCTTCTGAATGTCAGGAAGGACAAGTCGGTAATGATCTTGATAGCCCCAGCCTAGCCGCGCCAGCACTGGTTCCCCACGCTACTTGACCTGTCAGCGGAGAATCCTATCAGTCTTCCATTAATGCCAAACCTGATTACACAGGACCACGGCCACCTTCACCACCCAAACCTGCAATCACTGCACCTTACAGCACGGAAGCTCCGTGGCTGAGCCAATAGAAAATGACGTGCTTGGAGCAGGTCAGGGAAATCCTCCTGGGAAGTAGGAAGTCCTCCACTAGGGAAAAGATTCTCCATTTGGTCTAGGCGGAAAGGCTCTTCCCTCTCATTCTGGACTACCTGTTACAACTTAAACATCAGGGGCTGTCAGTAACTGCAATTAGAGTCCAGTTAGCTGCGATTTCAGCTTTCCACCCATGGGTGGTTGGACGTTCAATTTTCTCGAACTACACGGTAGATCGCTTCCTCAAGGGCCTTGAAAGATCGTTCCCTCAAACGTGCCAACCAGTTCCCCAATGGGCCCTTAGCTTGGTATTGTCTGTGCTGATGAAACCACCTTTCAAACCTTTGGCGACATACTCTCTTTTGTACCTGTCATGGAAAGTAGCCTTCCTACTGGCCATTACATCGGCCAGAAGGGTTTCGGAACTAAAGGCCTTGATGTCGGAGCCTCCTTATACGGTCTTCTTTAAGGAGAAGGTTTGCCTGTGGCCACACACAGCCTTCCTTCGGAAGGTAGTTTTGCAGTTTCATTCAAACCAGGACATTTTTCTTCTGGTGTTTTACCCCAAACCACATGCTACCAGCCGTGAGCAGAGATTTCAGTCGTTAGATGTTAGGAGTGCGCTAGCGTTCTACACAGAAAGAACAAAACCATTTAGGAAGACATCTCAGCTCTTCATTGCAGTGGCAGACAGAATAAAGGGCCTCCCGGTCTCCTCACAAAGGATCTTATCGTGGATCACATCATGCATCAAAGCTTCTTATGACCTGGTGAACATGCCTGTCCCGGCTTTGACAGCTCACTCCACAAGAGTCCAGGCAACTTCAGCAGCCTTCTTAGCTTAAGTCCCGATCCAGGACATCTGTAGGGCAGTGACATTGTCCTCCATCAACACTTTTGCGGCACACTATGCCATCACTCACCAAGCCAGGGATGATGCAGCAGTCAGCAGGGCAGTCCTGCAGTCAGTATCCCCTTGAACTACGACCCCGTCACCTAGGGGGCTGCTTGTGAGTCACCTAATTGGAAAGGACATGAGCGAGCATTTGAAGAAGAAAAGACAGTTACTAACCTTCTGTAACTATTGTTCTTTGAGATGTGTTGTTTGTGTCCATTGCAAGACCCACCCCACCTATCCCTCTATCAGAGTCTGATAGCAAGAAGGAACTGAGGAGGCGGAGGGTTGGCAGAGCCCTATATAGGGTGCCATGGAGGCATGACTTTAGGGGGCTCCACAGCCATCCCTATGGGTACCACTGGGGGGAAAAACCTTCTGGCAACCGTGCATGAGGTGCGCACACACCTAATTGGAATGGATATAAGCAACACATCTCGAAGAAAAACAGTTATGGATTGCATGTAAAGCATTTTGGGATCTTTCAGTATGAAAAATGCTCTGTAAATGTGAAAATAGTGTAATTAATAATCACACAATTTGCAAAACACGTATGTGTTATGTATTTTACAATTTTATTTCCCATTTATTGAATGGGGAAGTATATTTCAAAACTGGTCAATGTTATCCATAGCATGTAAGGTTTCAATATTTAGTTAGTGAGCAATATATAGCATTTATTCTTCACAAAGTTGAGCAGAAATTGCTTCATAAGCTAAGATGTAGGCTGTTCAGTTTTCTACTCAAATCCATTCGCTGTCTAGTTTAATGTTTTCAAGTTACGTCAAAGTTGTAAATTGCGTTACAAAATATCGTCTATAACAATTCTGAAAGTCAGTGTGACAGGTTTTCTAATTAACTTATTTAGCCTAGTTTTTTAGTAACATTAGCTGTTTCATCATTTTTAAGCTATTATGAGTACTCTTTGTGGCACCATCAATAAGCCAAGAACTCATATGTTTCCTTATTCATACAGATTACTCATCATTGCCTGTTCATAACAGAAGCCAGAAACGCATGTTAAGATTGTCTGATGAAAATCAAAATCCAGTAATATCTTATCATTGCAGAATTAAATGACAAGATAATAGCATTGCATTAGAACAATGATTCTTTTGATTGAATACCTGTTTCAGTAAAAGTGAAACCTCCAGACCTATATATAGATCAGTACTGTGAATGTGTTTAATAATAGGATTTGGAATGAAGAAGTGTCCTAAATGATCAGAGTTCATCCTGTGAAGCCAAATCAGTTTTTTACAGTGAATTACTTAGAACTAGCTGAATATTTTTGCCTAATTTGCCTGGACTGTTTATAAAATTGTGTAATTATAATTCACTGTTCTATCTTGATCTTTGCTCTTCATTTTGCACATTCTCATGAACAACAACAAAAG
Organism: Emydura macquarii macquarii; assembly: GCF_026122565.2. Lineage (NCBI taxonomy): Eukaryota > Metazoa > Chordata > Testudines > Chelidae > Emydura > Emydura macquarii. Next base: position 5,991,322 of record NW_027132813.1, on the reverse strand, counting down.
TCATCTTCCTATATCCAGCAAGCTGTTTGCTTCTTACAGGCACTTGTTATGTTATGCTGCTTTAAACACTGAGGTCTGGATTCTCGTCTCATTTACCCTGGTTTCACACTACTGTAGTTCTATTCACTTAATTGTGAGTTACTTCTTATTTACACTAGTGTGACTGAGAACAACAGGTCACTGTTAAATCATGAATATATATGGGAGTCTCCGTCTTGGAAAGCATGCATGAACTCAGAGAGCAGGGCTACTAGCTGACTTCTGTTGGGAAGCTGTGGTTCCAGACTTTTGTTTAAATATACCGTAGCTTTTGTTGAGCTGAATCGTATCTAGAATAAATCCCAGTCTCCTGGAAAACTCTTCAGGAATAAAAGTGAATTATTAGTTGATACACACTTTCTTAATCTAATTTCAAAGTTGAGTGAAATGACTATTCATTATAAAATGACATATAGCTTTAGAAGGCTGCTTGCACTTACTTATGATGTTGTCACAATGGGAGTCTCTTGAAAGCTGTAAAACACAGACATGCTCAATATTTTGGTTCCCTACAAGGCATTGTTCTGATGATACATGAATTAGTGTAGCAGTCAATTCATAATTTTGCCATTAAAAGTCAGCATGTTACCTACATTTACTACACAATGATATTTGAGATCTTGCAGTCATCCCCTATTTTAAGTATGGAAAACACTGCAGAATCTCACATGCCTCTGGGTGGCAATCATTTGTAAATGCTGACTTTATCTGAACATTTAATAAAATCTATGTATTTTTGTTTAAAATAGCTGGACCCCTTCCACTCCTCTGCTCTGTCTTTCCACCATCTCTGTGGAAACAAGTGTGATAATTCAGGACTAGCTACACCTTTGACCCCTCTCTGGTCTCTCTGAGTGCATCCCCATAGATGATAAGCCTTGTTCCTTCACCTCTTTCAGGGTGGAATCCCATGATCCTCCCACTCTTAGACTGGGCTCCCAGCTTCAGTATCTCATGAACCAACCATGATTGCTTAGCATGCCCAACAGGGTTTGGCTGCCTTAGTCTGCCCTTCACGAGCTGTGACCAGTGGTAAAGACAGATACAACAAAAAGCCTTTTCAAAACAGAGTATTGTTTAATCATAGCAGTAGGAGCACAAGGTAACAAGAAAATTGAGAGTTTAACATAATAAAAGGTCTACACACATATGATTCTTGTAAAGGTTTGAGTAGGCCTATCTTATCCCAACTTTTGGGGACTGGGGGTTCAATCTGCTTCTTTCCCTCCCTTTCTCCCCATCTTTCAGGGACTGTCTTTTTATTCACCCCAAAGTTTTTTGTTTCATTTCCCACCTGGATCCCCTGTACTTACACATGGTTATAAGCCAGAGGTTGAATTCCACATGGTCAGAGGTGAAACTTAACATGAATGACATCTGTATTGTCTTTTAAGTATTGGTAAATAGGGCCATCAGAAGCTATTATGCAGGAATTAACCCTTTGGAATCATATAGCAAATAAACAAAAGCACTCAAAGAAAATACAATATTTAACCTATTGCAGGCGGTTTCCAAGTCCTTTGGAATAGATACTTCGGAGAGAACCATTAGTACAGGAACTGTCCCATTTCTTCCAGATTTTAAAGAGTTACGGATGTTCAGCCAGTTGTGAGATCTACTTGGCTGAACATGCTTTAATGCTCTGTAATTACAAACAGCCACAGGTATTCTGCTCCTCCTTGGTGAAGGCTCCACCGCATTCTTGGAAAAGCTCTGAAACTTCCCCTTTCCCTGCTTCATAGCTTCCACTCTGAGAACCTTTTTGCCACCAGCCTTCAAACTATCTTTTGGGGCCTGTCAGAGCTGGGGTTGTCAGCTAGATGAGTTGCTGTTGAGTGACAAAAGGCATTCTCTCCCCACAGGTGCTGAGTTTGTTGCATTTGTGTTAGCCTAGGAGGTAAAAGGTGTTTTTTGAATATTGTATTTGTAATTCACTGCCCCAAAGAAGCAGAATTTTGGGTAATAATATGATCAAATACTGCTCTGCCATGATATAGATTAATCTCTTTAGAGTGTATTTATTATTAATACAACTGACATAGGAGACTAGTCCAATGAATTCAGGTGAATTTTCTGCACAAGAGTAGAGGTGATTCATTCATTTGTTTTCTTGGAGTCATCAAAAAATCTGCTATGGTTAACAAAACATATCTTTTCAAAATAGTATGATTCCAGACTATCTTGAATACAACTCTGGTGAGTTTGAACCTGTACTAGTGCATTCAGTTCATGAAGATATAGATGTAACTAGGGCGAGTTCAGAGAAGGACAAAATGACAAGGGGGCTGGAAGGTCTAATTTACAAAGAAAGATTAAAAGAGATAAATATGTACAGCATATCTAAATGACAGCTAAGGGGTGATCAGAGATGGTAATGATCTACAACTCTCTGAAGGATGTAAATACCAATGTAAGAGAAAAATTACTCTAGGGAAGTCTAAGGAAGTTAATTAGCTGATTAGCTGAGATTAAAATAATAATATGAAAATGTAGGCTGTATATCAAGGTAAAACTTCCTAACAGTGAGATCTATTGTTTTATTAATTTATTTATGTATATGGTGGTAGCACCTAGGGATCCCAGTCATGGACCAGGACTTCATTGTGCTAGGTGCTGTACAAACTTGTCATAAAAAAGACTGTTCCTCCTTTGCTTAGCGCTTCTAAAACTAGACTGGACAAAGCATTTGTAGTGTATGATATAGAATAATCTTACACTGGTACTGGATGAACTAGATAACCTAATAGGTCTCTCATATCTTCAATTTTTGTGATCTATTGAATGAACTCATAACTGCCTCCTGTTATAGCCCCAACTTGAATGTCAGGTCCTATTAGGATTGTATCAATGTAACTCTTACTTTAAAGTCTCTTGACCTATCAGTTACTAATATATGTAACTTCTTTTTTAAATTGCAATAGCCTTACCACTCGTCTGCCAAAAGCTGGAGAAACTATCCATGGACATAAGTTTTTCATTGATTTTGGGGGAAAAGGAGCCAATCAGTGCATCCAGGCTGCTCGACTTGGGGCCAAGACCTTGATGATTTGTAAGGTAAGTATTGACTTGAAGCTGCTGGATAACAGCCAACCCAAATGTTCATTCAAGCTCCAGTGGAACTTTTATGTGGTTGATAGAGAAGTTAACTCTTTTTTTAATGCAACTCTCCTCTTCCTGGTTTTGGCTAGAAATGGATTTAAAAAGTACCACCTGGGAAACTGTTCTCATGATATTTACAAAACAGCCAGAATAGAGAGTTGGTTAGTGGTCTGGTGGGAATTGCATGTAATGAGAGACTACAAAGTCTAGAATAATGCCTAGAGAATTTGAGATATTCAGAATTACACTGAATGAAAACTTGACCAGTCCCTCCTTTTTACTTTGTCCTGTGTTACAAGAACAAAGGGTCAGTTGATGATATTTTTGGTTCTGTATTCACCTGCCATGCTGTATTTCTATATTTAATAACATATAGTCAGCCTGGAATTCACTGCCATTAATGGTCATAGGTCAAGTACTGACAGGCTAATAATAATTTTGGAAGGACTATAAAACCTCATTCTCCATGGTTTAAACCAACCTTTATTAGGAATTAGGATGAAATCTTTGGGGGGAGGGGAAGCCACAGATTATCCTACATGTGCCTACTGTGGGATTTTGTGAATCTTCCTCTGAAGCACCTGTGTGCTGGCTCCTGTTGGAGACAGGCTTCTGGGCTGGATGAACCATGGGTCTTGTTCACTCTGAGCAGTTCCTATATTCCTGTGTTACTGAGTCTTGATTTTGGAAAAGGATGATAATTAATACTTTTCATAATATCTGTTATATGGGGAACCATAAGGATAATTAAATGTTATGGTTCAGGGCTGATTATTGCTAGGATTAAGATAGAACTCCCTCCCCTTCTTGCCTTTACCCGCCCTTCTGTAACCATATACAGAGTTCCACATTTGATGAGTGCACTGCTTCTTCCCCACCCCACCCTGCACACATATATTCTATTGAAGTACTAGATATTGGCCCTGGTTGGGAACCGGATACCAGATTTGATGGATTAATGTCTCTTCTAAGAGAGAAGCTACTATAGGAAAAAATGGAATTCTTATTTGTAATGAGGTCCACAAATCCATGACATTGGATACTCTGCTCTATGCAGCCGTGGAGACAGACCAAGCCTGTCAATCAGCGGCAGGGGAGGTGTGGCTCCATCTCTGTGAAATCACCAGATTTTATCTGCCTCTCCAGCTCCTCCCTGCTGCAGAGCAAGTATAAAGACGATGGGGGGAAAAGGGACAGGGGAGGCTTAAAATCTTCAGGCTGTCAGGGGCTGTCGTTACTAGCAGGGAGGATTCCCCTTCTCCTCAGTCACTGGGACTGTCCCTGCTCACCCGTGCAAAATGCTGCATGGCAGAGAAGGCTAAGAGAGGGAAAGCCAGCCGCTGTGTCTCCTGCACCTCCCTCACTGAGTACCTGCCTGCCTGCCTGAAAATCTGTGTCTGTTCTGTGGAGACCAAGGCCTCTCTCAAATGCTCAGGCAGGAGCAGGGTTTCTAGTAGCCTCCCTCCCTCCCTGAGCAAGAGAGCTCCCATGAACCAATGGCAGCACCTCAGCAGCACAGGTTACAGCAGCAGTCCTGGGACCAATAAGCAGCAACTTCCTTCATCTCCCCAACCCAATGTGGAGGGAGTGTAGATTGAAGCTCAATATCAAAGGGCCAGGAAAGCATCCTGCCCAACCGCTAGAGCCTGCTCTCATAGCCATAGCTGCCTAGCCTCTCCCCTGCAATGCTATTGTGGCAGGGAGCTACTGACAAGGATCCAGAGAGAAAACAAGGAGACCTTGGTAAGGGGCCCAATCCCTGCCTCTTCTATAACATGTCCCCCCTGTCCAGCCCTGCAGTGGCTCAGGGATAGCAGTGTCAGCCCAGCACTGTCTCCCAGTTCAGCAGACGGGCCAAGGGTTCCATATGGACCTTCAGGCTTCTAGTCTGATGCTTGGGGTGGGGTCAGTCTATTTCCAGGCCACATCCAGGAATTGCCCTTCAAAAAAGTGTGGAACCCAAGGAGGCCCCCTTCTGAAGCCAGTCCAGCACAAACCTCCAGTCTCAACCTCCTCTTTCTCAGGGCAAGAAACCTGTTAAAAAAAAGTATGCACATGGTCCTCCCTTCCCCCTCCAGGGGACTATCAGTCTGAAATTTCCCTCTTTTTCTGAGGAGGAACATCAAAGGGAGACATAACACAAGAGATTTCACAGACATTTAGACCCCTCTAGTTGCCTCAACATAAAGAGGGGTGGAAAAGGCCCCCCAATCCCATTCATCAAGTCTGATTCAGGGATTTCTTTAGGAGGCTTTCTGAGACACAAAGTGAAATCTGTTTCCTGTGAACTGCATAAATCTGCAGAGTGCAGCGGGGCAAATATCCTCAGCAACTGGTTCTCTTGCTCACCTTCACAGAGCACAATACAGGGGATAATACATCAGTGCCTTGGTCCCCTGCTCATCTTCATGGAGTGCAGCATGACAAATCAATGCAGGAAAGAGCAGGCCATAGACAAGTGCTATTTCCTCTCGGAATGCATACACACAGTCCCACAAAGGGAATTCTCCTTGCTTAGTGGAGGAAGGCCAGTGCTCCAAATCAAAGTTAGAGACTCAAATAATAAAACATTAAAATATTAAAAAAACAAAAATTCAAGAGTCTCACAGATGCTTTTTAAACTGGGCTCTAAGAACACAACATCAGCAATACATGTCCTTAGCCTTTAGGTTAATAACAGCGCTGCCAGTGTTCACAAGTGCTGGTAGTGTTCATGTCAGCTCTCAGACCGGATGCATGCACTTTCCTGGGTGACTTCTGTTACCTGACCAACTGGGATCTGATATTACTGCATTCAGGAATTGACACAACACTCGTTTGATAATGACAGAAAGGCTTTAATTACTACACTTATAAAATGATCCCCCAAACCAAAAGTCCAGTATACATTAGCTGCAAAAGCAGTTTTCCTCACCAATGCAGGCAAGAGGCAGTGGTTTCGATTCTTGACAGCTTCTCTGAGAGCTTGGATCCATAGTCCCAGAAGAAAGCTGGGTGTGATAAGATGACAGTTCTGTGTCTGGAATGATTTCTAAGTCTTGAAGCTCACTTCCTAGTGGCATTGCTTCCTTCTTTATACTCTTAAATTCAATGTTTTCAAAGCATCTTTGGTAATTACATGAGAGAACAAAGGAAGTCCAAACAAAAACAACAGGGGAAAGAGCTATATGTTTTTACTCAGTTCAAAAGGTGTTAGCCATCTGGATTTTGTTTAGTCAACAATCCAGCACTTGTTTGTCACAAAGTTCCACCCTTTCCTAATAAAAGGGGGTTGGAGTTTGCTGATATGAAAATTGAGTAATACCTGAGCTGGCACCCATCGGAAGATAAGATCAAAAGGTATCCTTGACAGATACAGCACCAGTGAGGTATAGATGAGTTAATTACAGAAGATAATTTCATTAGGGAGACTAGTCAGTCAAGAGGGGCCATTATTCATAGGAAAAGCAGTTATACCAGACATGCTTAAAGAAGGAAAACAGCACGTGTGATGCAATAAGAAGCAATCACTTCTTTTCAAAAAAGGATTTCCAACCACCACCATACTTTTGCAATATGCATCTTATTAGTAATATTTGGTAACTTAATTTTATAAGTATGCCCAGCCTAGCTTGAATCTCATAGTCTACAACCTCATCCAGAGTCAGTCATAGACTGTACTATCAAAGTTCTAAGGATGCTGCAGAGCCACATTTTTGTTAGAAGTCAGTTAACAGTCTCAGTTGTATTCCCAGTTTCTGAGTGGGAACAGTCACTGCCCTCTGCAAATTTCCCTATTGCAGGAAAAATAGCAGATGCTGAGAAATCTTATCAAAACAATGAACTCTTCAATAGTATTACCCATTCATATGCTTCTGTCTCTTCTGGGTTCAATGGTCTCCTGTGTGGATATTTTTAGTGGACCAGTGCTCATAGAGCCACCTCTTTTCCCTCCCTCTATCATCCCTTACCTTCACTGAGGGATGGCTATCTCAACCGGGGAGGATTTTCTGGTCATTCACATGGGGTCAAGGACTGTCCAAGGGATCTGATCCAAACAAAAGTGCAAGCACAGCATAAACTGGTGAAAGCTCAGGATAATCCGATATGGTCTCAAGGCTTTGCTCCCATGTTGACTTGCCTCATGCTGATCATGACAGAAAACACCTCAATCATGTCATACATGAATAAACAAAGTGGAACAAGGTCTACAATCCTTCAAAGAGAAGCTCACCTCTTGATGACTTGGGAAAAGGGAAATGTCCATTCAATACACTCCCTTCACAGCCAAGGGAAAATTGAATGTTGTAGCTGACTAACTCAGCAGGCAAAAGGTAGATATCATCCAGAATGGCAACTACACCTAGAGGTGTTTCATCTGATAAAAGAATTCAGTCTTCCAGTGATAGATCTGCTTGCATCCCACCTGAATCACAAAGTGTCAGTTCTTCTTTTGCTGCTAGGACCAGAAAGCCAAGGCAACTGATGCCTTGTTGCATAGGTGGCCAAAGAGAATTCTCACAAGCCTTCCCTTCCTTTTTGTCTCCTCACCAGAATGCTACAGAAGATCAGGAGAGAAGAAGCACTGGTAATTCTGGTATCCCCATTCTGGCCAAGGAGGCCTTGGTTCTCTGACCCCCTTGACATGGTACAAAAGAACTCCCATCTGCTTTCTCTTCCAAAGGGATGTGATATTACAAGGGACAGTCAGACATCAGAATCCAGCCAGTCTGCGCCTAGGTGCCTGTTTTTGAACAGAGCCTCTTAAGCCAACAAGGTTGTTCAGAGAGGTAATATCCACAATTTTAGCTTCCAGAAATAAATCTACTAGCCCAGCATATTGAAGGGCCTGGTTGAGTTTTAGCCATTAGCCAGGACAGAGGTCTCAACCCCTCATCTACACTGATGCCACAGATTCTCAAATTGTTTCAAGATGGACTCAAGTTAGACCTGGAAGTTCAGACTCTTAGAGGTCCAGTTGCTGCTTTGTCTAGCATCCTTAGTGCTGCAGACAAGTAGTGAATTTCATCTTACCCAGAAGTCCACCATTTTTCTTAGGTGAGCAGTATCCTTTCTACATCCTTCTGATGCGCATCAAGTTATTTTATGGGAACTTACCAGGCTCTCATTGCTATTACAGGCCCTCCATTTGAACCACTCATGAAGGTGTCTTATTCATGTTTAACCAAGTGGCCTTTGTGATAACAATCTTGTCTGTTCACAGTGTGTCTGAGTTGAAAGCTCTTTCAGTACTGCACGTTCCATAAAGCCAATGTGATACTCAGAACTAATCCTGTCTTAATATTAAAAGTAACTCCAGGTTCCATAGACCCCCAGGAAATTTTTCTTCCATCTGTGGCAGGGTCAGACTCGATGGCTATGGGAGAGTGCTAGATGGCCAATATATCAGCCCTAGGCTCAGCAAGTCCCTTTTCCCCTGGTAGCCGAGCAGGGGTTACTCCAGGTTAATTAACACACCAGGAGCCAATCAAGGTCCTGCCCAGGACTTGTTAAAAGCCTCCCTTCCAGAGAAAGGATGTGGCTGGAGTTGTGAGAGTGAGGTGAGCTAGCAGAGCGTGTGAGCAGGCAAGACACTGTCAGAAACCAGTAGGGTTTAGGAGAAGGAGCAGAACACTGACAGAAGAGAACCCTGCAGATACAAAGACTGGGGGAGGGGAAAACCCTACCCGAAGAGGGCAAAGGACCTTTCCCAGGCCTGGAGTCCTGAGGGAAAAGAACCTGCCAGAAGGGAAAGATAGAACTGGACATTTGGTTTGGCACTACCGTGCCCAGTGGGGCTGTCAGAGGTCAAGAGCCTCCCCTGGCAAGGAGGTCAGGAAGGGCCCCTGTCCAAGCAGGTCCAGACATTAAGTCAAAGGGCACGGAGAAAAGTAACCCAGGGAAGCTAGCAGCTTTCCTGAAGCCACAGCACAAGGCTGCTACTTGTAGGGTCCCTGGGTTGGGGCAAGTCCAGCCCTCTGTGCTGTGGCAAGGCAGTGTAAACCTAGACCACCCCTAACAGGTGTTTGTCCAACTTGTTTTTAAAAACTTCCAGTGACTTCCACAATCTCCTTTGGAAGCCTATTCCAGTGCTTAACTATCCTTATAGTTAAGAAGTTTTTCCTAATATCTAATCTAAAACTCCCTTGCTGCAGATTAAGCACATTACTTCTTGTCCTACCTTCACTGGACAAAGGGGACAATTGAACACCATCCTCTTTAAAAGAGCCCTTAACATAGTTGAAAACTTTTCAGGGGGAGAATTTTAGGTCTTTTCTTCTTCTTTTTTATATATTTTTTCTTTCCTCATAGCTCAGTGTAATGGGTTTGGCACCTCCTCTTACAAGCGTCTCCCTTTGACGAATTGTGGGTCTTTGTTTGGAACGGGGTGGCACCCACCTCTCCCGAGGGCCCCCCTTGCCAATGGTTTCTTCAGCGACTCAGCCCTTCGGCTGAGTTACACTGTCTTTAGGTGGAACAACAAAACCCCTTCTGGGGTATACAGTCTTTACTGTCCGCCAAGGCTTCTTTCCAGGATACACTGCCATCTATACTACAGAGCTCATTATGGTACCCTCCATTGGTGTGTCATTTCAGCAGCCTTCCCTGGGTTCCGTCCTGCCTGCACTGAGCTGTCCCTGGTCCTACTTGCTCTTCCAGCCAGCCAGGAACCCATCCTTCCCTCTTCCAGCTCCAGGTAGCACCTGACTGACTGCTCTCCTCTGTTGCTCCCTTTTATATGGCCCTTCTGGCCCCTGATTGGCCACTCCTGCAGCTCTGTGATTGGCTGCTTCCCTTGCAGCCACTCTAGGGCACTTGGCTGACTTCTCTTCTGCTCTTTTCTGAGGCGGGGTGAGGCAGGGTCACAAGTCCTCCAGTCAGGGGCCTCTGAACCTAGTTAGTCTGCCCCGTCACATTCAGGTTTTCTAACCTTATATAATTTTTGTTACTTTCCTCTTGACTGCAATTTGTTCACATCTTTCTGAAAGTGTGGCACCCAAAATTGGACACAGTACTTCAGATGAGGCTCCAACAGTGCTGAGTAGAGCAGGACAATTACCTCTCCTATTAATACACCCCAGAATATTAGCCTATTTTGCAGCTTCATCACATTGTTGACTTCTATTCATTTTGTGATCCACTATAAACCTCAGATCCTTTTCAGCAGTACTACCACCTGGCCAGCTATTCCTCATGTTGTAGTTGTGCATTTGATTTTTCCTTCTAAGTGAAGTATTTTGCTCTTGTCTTTGTTGAATTTAATCTTGTTGAATTCACACCAATTCTCCAATTTGTCAAGGTTGTTTTGGATTGTGTTCCTGACCTCCAAAGTACTTGCAGCCCCTCCCTACTTTGTATCATCTGCAGAGTTTATAAGCATATTCTCCCCTCCATTATCCAAGTCATTAATGAAAATGTTGATTAGTATTGAACACTGCGGGACCCCACTATAGATACCCTGTCCCAGTTTGACAGTAGACCATTAATAACTACAACTAAGTAGACTATGTTAGTGTCTCAACTGGCAGTTTCTCAGAGGTGGAGCCTCATCTCCCCTGCCTCTGACTGACAGTTCTGGTATGCCTCCAAGGCTGCACAGAACAGAGTACCCAATATCATGGATTTGTAGACCTCATTACTTCAAGAAAGGAAATTTTCAGTAAGACATGGGTAAATTTTACTAATCTCATACAAGAGCCTTTGCTCAGTAGATTTCCAGCCCAGTGTTTAGGTTAATGAGATATAGATATGTATCCAAATTATACCCGCAAATCATCTGAGGTTCACCTGTTACTAGCTGTTCTCCATTGTTCTCTAATGTTAGGGTTGTCTGTGTCCCATATCTTACAAGTCATAGATATTTGGTCTCTTTTTCTTCTGTAGCTGTCAGGTTCCTGTATAAAAAAAGTTTGTAGAGAATTTGGTGTTAATGTTCCCAGCTGAATGCTAAGTTTTTTTGTGGAGATAAGTATCTTGGATTATTTGAAGATAGTCCAGAATTTACTTACTGCCAAAAGTAAAATATGTGTTTCCTGAAATATTTGCATCATTCGTCAAATTCCATGTGCCGATATTATGGCTAGTAACTTTACAAAAAAATTATTTATATAGACTTAAGAAGACATAGTCCTAACAGTTTTTCTTAATGTTATTTCTGTGTTGGAGAAAAGGACAAAGTAGAATAGAAGCAAGAATTTTTCTAAGCTCTCTAGAATTCACCTACAGTTCTTGATTTTATTTAAAAAGTTAGAGTTCACTTTATAGCCTTACATAAATCTTACTTCAGACAGCAGTTATTCAGTTTCTGCACAAGTCAGTGAGACATATATAATACAATTCTACACATTCAAGGTAAAATAGCATTGCAATAAGCCATTGCAATTTTAATTATTTTGTTATGTTAACAAGTCATTTTTAGGAATCAAAAGTGCTTAACATCAAACAATATTAATGCCCATGTTAGTGGATTCTCCCATCTTTTTGAAACTTCAGTCTTAAAATTCTGCCTTTCATAATTTGTTTTCAGTTTCATATTCTTTAACAATAATATGAGATGTTTACATGAACATAGCCAATTTGATTCCAAAAATTCCCAAGTGCTTTATAAAACAGAGTGCATTGATGGTGATCACTTCAGCCACCAAAGAGAGAGAGGCCTATTTTTAGCCTAATCTGAACATCGTAAGAACATTAATATCTGTCCCTCAATGCATATAGGTATTTATAGTTCAGTCTCAGGATTTCAGTCTAATGGCTGTATTGCAGTCCCGCAGGAAAAATGTATGACTTGCATAGCTTAGTTAGTCTCCTCTGTGCATATCTTATTATGCATTTCCATCTTTATTGTCTCGAAGATTCCAGATCATATTTGCTCAGTTTACAAGTAAAAATATGAAGGTGTGAAGAAAAATAACAGTCATGAGTTATGAATATAATGGATCCACATACAGAGCAGCATGGATACCAAAAATTGCTGTAGATTTTGTTTTCAATCTCGAACACTGACCATGACCTAGTAAGAATGACATGTGGCATGTTGCTCTCTGTCTCTTGATTGGAGTATCTCTAGCAGTGGGTGCTGCTATTATTTTATATTATAACTTATATGTATCACAGTAGCATCCATTGTGCGAGGCACTATAAAGGAATATACAAATTGACAATCACAACCCCAAAAATGAGACAGACAAAGGGTGGAAGAAATGAATAATTATTATCCCCATTTTATAGATAGGGAACTGAGGGATAGGGAGAATAAGTGGCTTGCCCAAGTCATACAGAAAGCAGGTGGCAGAACTGGAAAATATACCAAGACCTTCTGCGTTTCAGGCCATTACCATACCCTGAAGAGCATCCTTTCTCTTTCTTTATTGGCCATCCCAAAAATGTCAGTCTTAACAATCCAAATTAAAACTGTTCAGATGAGGAAAAATGACGTGTTCTGAATAAGTCTTGACAGTTTCACTTGTAGCAGACATCCTGGGATGATCCTAGCGGTTCCTCTAATATTGGTGTCATTGTTCTGCATCTGATGAGTTAAATTCTGCTTATGTGTCCCAGTTGCATTTGATTTTTATTCTCAGAAAGAGGAATTACTGTATTGCTATTTATATAGTCTTTCCTTTTTATAGTTCTTACCAGTTCAAAGATACAGGTTGGTCTGTGAGCCCAAATTTAGAAAGAATACAGTGAGCCTGAACCTTTACTTTGTTATAAAAACGTAGCTGCATCTATAATTCAGCTCAGCGTGTGTAATCACCTTTTAAACCATGTTTTTCTCCACATTACTAGCCCTTAGTTATTTTTAGTAGCAAAAACTGGTTGCATTCTCTATGCAAGGAAAAGAGTAAATACTCTCCCAAAAAAGTTAATGGCAGAATTTAGTATACAGAACAGATGGAACAAAAGATGTGTCAGCAAAGATATTTTTCAATACAATTAATTTGCAGGTACAGATTGAGTTTGACTCTCAGACTGCTAGAATTTCATCTGTGATGATGTCAACCCTCCTGATGGCACATGGAAAAATGCCGATAGCAAGCCAGGGAAAGCACATGTTGAAAAATTGTGAATAAGAATGAATATGAATTACATCAAATATTGTGTAGCTAGAAGCCTAGTAAAAAGGGATATAAATGTAGTTACTGTAGAATAAAGAAACAATATTTCAGTACATAGTATCTTTTGCAGTCATCAGACCAAGAAATGTGTTTATTTTTCTATTTATAAAATACTCCATCTAGCAGAGTCTGAGCACATGTAGAGAACATTTAAACATAATATATTGTATTTATTGATAATGTCAGATTAAATGTACTCAATCCTGAAGTGATCTTGATGTTGCATATTCACATCTCCCTGAGAGTAGAGCTTGAATGAATAGATGAACCTTGCACAGTGTGCTGAGGATTAACAGACTTGGATGCTGATGGAGCAACAAGGGAAAGACATTCCAGAGTCTAGGGTTGTCCACCAAGAACACCTTCCTTTCAACTTCAAGGTGTGCAAATCTATGAGCAGTGAGCAAAAGTGCCCCACCTAATCTCGACTTTTGTGACAGTTGGGTAGCATGAGATACAGCCTAGGTCTCTAAGATATCCAGGACTCAAACTTTGTAGGCTTTATATAGATTGAATCCAGCAAGTTGAAGGGAATCTGAAGTCAGTCCAGCCTGAAATGCCTCTGTGACAAAGGAAGTGAGTAGCTATTGCTTTGTGCACTAGCTGAAGCTTCATAGAGGTCTTCATGGTTATCCCCAGATAAAGCACATTGTAATAATACAATTGTTAGGTCATAAAAACGTGAATAACTTTGATGAGATGCTTGTGTGAGATGGCTGCAATCATCCAGTCGAAAGCAGATGGAAGAAAATGCTTCTGACCACCAGCTCTATCCAGGAATAGTCAGCAATCCAGAAATACCCACATTGCAAACCTCCTTGAAAAGGATGGGTATACACCCTCCCAAATTAGAGCAGATGCTTATCCTACTTATTAGCCTTAACTTAATCTGACCTGGACTGATCCTCAACCAATTTTCTGCCGTACAAGCTGCTATTTAGAGACATTGACCATCCCTAGTGACATTTTAAGATAAATCCCTTGCAGGATTTCCTTATAGGAAATGGAAGCGTACTTCAAAGTATGGCTGTACAATGGGATGAGCAAAAGAAGAGAATCAGCCTATGATTTCAATGTGTGTTTAGATTTTGGTTTTATATAATGTTTCTTGTATTCAAGGTATCTCACAGAGCTGAGATATATACGTACCTCACACTAGGCAATAAGGCAACCACTTGCTCAGACACATCTATGAATATTAGTACTTGTGTCATGGACAGAAAGACCATTGGCTAGGATACTAAGCTTATCTCCCAATTCTTTGGCAACTCATTGGCATTAGACAGCAACCAGGATGGGAAGAAAGGATCTTTACTTAACAACTTCTTTGGAAGATGACCCCTCAACTCATGCAGTAACATTTACTATTGCATTGCACTATTGGCGTTGCCGAGGTTCTGGTGTGGGATTTGAGACCATAATTTGCTCTCTCAGAAATGAGAGTACAAATTATACAGCAGTGTTGACATGTAGAAACTGACTGGATGAATTAAAAGTTACATTGGCTTTATTAATATGTAAAATGTGTTTTTAGGTCATATAAAAGTGACACCTTCTTTCTCCACGTGTTCCCTCTGTGTCTCTGAGTCACATTTTTGCTTAATATACTGAAAAAAATGTATTTATTCCTGTAAGCCCTGCACAGCTACTCAAAATGATATGCTTAGTTCTAACTGCAGACTCTTTAAGGTGATGTACGAGACAGAAAAGAGCACAGTTTGAATCTCAAATCCTATTTAAAGTTTTCAGCATTGTCAGTTAAAATAAAAATAATTTTTTGATTTGTAAACTGAGTGCATTTGCTTTGGAAGTCCCAGAAGGAAACTAAATATAGATCCTATGATAACATATTTATAGGGTTACTCTCCAGACCATAAAGACACTTAAAATGTGTAACACTGTAGTAAGGAAGCGTGGCCTCCCTATGAGATTGACAAAGAGGGACCACAACCCCACCCCCTTAGGGGTGAAGCCATGAAGACCACGCCTGCCCTGCTGGAAGCAGAAGGATGGGACAGGAAGCGAAAGTATAAGAGGCAGGCCCTCCAGCTCAGTTGTGCTGCAGCCTTCGAGGTAGACAGATGCACCACACCTCCTGCTGGAGCTTGCAGAGGATCCCTGCCATACTGAGAAGCTACCAGAGCTGCCAGAGTCACTGGCCAACGGAGACACCAAGGAGCTGCTGGAGCTGCCACTGGTCACCTATCCCAGGGAGACAGAGGACACCTACAGCAGGGAGGTATCAAATCCAGAAGACATAGGAAGAAGCCCAGGGAAACTAAACTATAGTCTGATTTCGTTGTGGCTTGGAGATTACATGTGTTTCAGGCAGATCCCCGCTGACCCGGTGGCGGACTACATTATTAGGGATGTGGATCCTGTGGAATAGGATGGGCCTGGATCCTCCTACCCCCTACCATCTCACCCTTAGGGTGGCAGCATCCCCACTTTAGGCCAGGAGGCCTGTGTTTGGTGCCCCGCCCTGCTTGAGGGCCAGGGCTCATAGATGTGTTACTGCTTGCCCCAACTCAAGGGCCTGAGCTTGAAAAATAGCCAATTCCAATTTGATTGATTGCTGTGTTTAGGGTGTGACAGCAAGGCGGCTAATTACTGTTTAAACGCGTAGGCTTTTACATCCCTAATGGAGAGCGTCATTTTAAAGAATTTGCTGCCCCGCATGGCCTCATACATAAGGTGCATGTGAGGTCATGCCACACTAAGTGCGCCATCTTTAAGAGCATGCTGCCCTGCCTCTGTCAGCATGACCTCGTATGCATGGTGTTTGCAAGGTCAGGCTGCACCAGGGGTGCCATTTTAAGAGCTAGAGGGAGTGGAGTGCTGTCCCACATCTGATACTAGACGAAACCAGTCCCACTGAGGAACAAACTCCTCAAAAAGAGGACGGTCTGGTTTAATACCAGACCAGTGGCCTACGTAATAACAACTGACATTTTTGCAGTGGGGAAGTCTTAGAGCTAGAAAAGCATTTTAAAACTCAAAATGTGGAGTGCAATTAAAGAGAACAATGGAATTACTATTAGTATTTCAGTCTGAAACTGAATAATGGCAAAAAATGCAGGATAGAATTATAGTCATATGGCAGTGCCCCAATACAGAAGTTTGTGTCACTTCTGTTTAAAGGTCAACCTCTTTCTAAGTCCTCTAAAATCAACATGCTTAGTCAGTTTCCTTTGAAATAGGGTCTGCCTCAGGAGAGTGCAGAATAGAATTAGTGACCCAAATTTGGAGTCGTTTGTGCTGTGGGTTCTGGACATATAATTCCCAAAAAACAGCCATTTAAAAAAAAGTTTCTAAATGGCTTTTTTTGGGGGGGGGGTGGCGGGGATTTTGGAGTAGAGGTGAATGCTTTCTGGGAGGGAAAGAGATTTGGAAGCAGAGGAGTGGGGGAATAGCAGGGAGAGGGGTTTGGAGCTGCAATGAGGGGCAGGGGGATAATGGTCATAGGTGGTAGGGGAAGAAAGAGAGGTTGGGGGCTCAGATGAGGGGCACTTATCAGCTCTGCCAGTACACCCCAACCATCCTGTGCCCCAGTCTTCCTTCATAGACTGATAGATTCCAAGGACAGAAGAGACCATTGTGATCATCCAGCCTGACCTCCAATATAACAGAGGCCACAGAATTTCCCCAGAATAATTTATAGAGCATATCTTTTAGAAAAACATCCAATCTTGATTTAAAAAGTGCGAGTGATAGAGAATCCACTACAACCCTTGGTAGGTTGTTCCAGCGGTTAATTATTCTCACCCTTAAAAATGTATGCCTCATTTCCAGTCTGAATTTGTCTAGCTTCAAATTCCAGTCATTGGATCATGTAATACCTTTCTCTGCTAGATTGAAGAGACCATTATTAAATATTTGTTCACCATGTAGGTACTTACAGACTGTAGTCAAGTCACTCCTTAATCGTCTCTTTGTTCAGCTAAATAGATGGAGTTCCTTGTCTATCACTATAACTTATGTTTTCTAATCATTTAATCAATCTCGTGACTCTTCTCTGAACCCTCTCCAATTTATGGCTATATTCCTTTTTCCTAGATGTATACATTTACATTTAGCCATATGAAAATGCATATTGTTTGCTTGAACCCAAAGCACTGTGTGTCAGTGACCTGTCCTTTTCATTATTTACCATTCTCCCAATTTTTATATCATCTGCAACCTCTATCAGTGGTTATTTTATGATTTCTTCCAGGTCATTGATAAAAATGTTAAATAGTGTAGGGCCAAGAACTGATCCCTATGGGACCCCACTAGAGACACACCCTCTTGGTGACAATTCCCCATTTACAATTACATTTTGAGACTATCAGCTAACTAGCTTTTAATTCACTTAATGTGTGCCATATTAATTTTATTTTTCTAGTTTTTAATAAAAATATCATTCAGTACCTAGTCAAATGCCTTACAGAAGTCTAAGTATATTACATCAATACTATTACCTTTGACAACAAAACTTGCAATCTCATTTTTAAAAAAAGATATCAAGTTAGTTTGACAGTGTGACAGGACACTAGCCTCGGCTGTCTTGTCACTGAGATTGCTGCAGCACAGGAAATACTTCAGGTTTAAATTAAGTCAATTAACTAGTTTCTGTTTGGGATTACTAATGCTGGGCTAATGAGGCAATCGGTTGAGTAACTAGTAGGATATGTTTGGAAGGAACAGAAACTACAGAGGAGCTCAGATGGTGAGCCTGGGGGAGAAAAGAGAACTCTGTGGAATATTCCTCCTGCTGTAAATCGGTGGTACATTCTATTATGCTTTGAAACTGAAGATTAAATGCAGATGGGGTGAAAGAGAATCAGTCTGTGTGTGTTTGTGGCTAGGACACCACAATAACAAGCAGCGGCATTTGCCAGCTTGATGAAGGAATACCCTGTGACAGACAGGATCCATTTTCCATAAATACGTGTTGACTGGCATTAATTATATTACCCTCCTTTAATTGTTTATTCATCAAGTCCTGTATCATCTGCTCCATTATCATGCCTGGGATCAGTGTCAGACTAACAGGCCTATAATTACCCAGGTCATCTGTTTCACACTTTTAAAATATTGATACAACATTAGCTATCTTCCAGTCTTCTGGAACTTGCCCAGTGTTCTAACACTTATTGCAAATCAATATTAATTGTCCAATTAGCTCCTCAGCCAGCTCTTTTAAAACTCTTGAATGTAAGTTATATGAACCTGTTGATTTTAAGATGTTGAAGTTTAGTATCTGCTGTTTAACATCCTCCTGAGACACTAGTGGAATGGAAAGTGTGTTGTTATATGATATGACTACATCATCTGTTTTTCCTCAAATACAGATAATTTCACCATTTACATCTAGCAATGGAACAATACCATTGTTAGGATTCTTTATGTTCCTAATATACTTAAGACTTCTTATTGTCCTTATTACTGCTGACCATGAATTTCACCTTGTGTCCCTTTGCTTCACTTACCAGTTTTCTACAATTCCTTCTGATTTACGTTCATTACTGTCAACTTTCCCTTTCTTCAATTTGTTATACATTATTTTTATAGCTGCTTTCCTACACCTCATTCCTCTGCCAGTACACCCCAACCTCTTTGCACCCCCAACTCTGCCAATGCAACCCTAACCTTCTTATACCCTCAACTCTGTCAATGCACTGTAACCCCCCTGCAATCCCAGCTCTGCCAGTGGACCCCAACCTTCTTGCACCTCAAAGCTGTGCCAGTGCACTTCAGCCCCTTGCTTGCACCCAACAACTCTGTCAATGTACCCCAACACGTACACCAATCCTGCACACATTCACCAATTAACTTACACTGTGAGCTCTCTGGGGCAAGGACTACCTTTGTTATTATAGAGGCACATTAGATAGAATCCTAGGTGAGAGTGAATGGGTTGTGAAAGGGGTGAAGAGTTTGTACATTTCAGCAACTGTGGGGTTAGCAGAGTAAATGTTTGTGTGTTAATGGGTCATATTGGGGCACTGCTACAAGAGAGTAGAGTTAAAGTTGAATGGGCAACCCTAACCATGCATTTGGTAGTTTTCAAAAATTTGAGTTTTTCTCAACTCACCGTTCTGCCAAGGTATAACGTGCCACCAAGCAACCTGAACTCTTTGTTAGTGTAGGGTTTTTGTCATTGAATAATCAACTTAGTGTTAGAAGAATGAATTAATTATGGTGCCACTGTGAGTGTGAAAGCTGCATAATTTTGTTTGTATCTGTGATGGGCTTTTTAATTGTAGAGGTGGGAGAGCACTATAAAATGCTATTTCATCAAATAACTCAAAAAAAAGAGCTGTAAAATAAAGTTGGTTGCATTACATCAGTTTGTGGATTGTGAAAGATTTAATGTGCATACCTTCTTTGCAGGTTGGAAAGGATTCCTTTGGCAATGATTATATTGAAAATTTCAAGAGAAATGGGATTTCTACAGGTAAAATTTCACTTGAAAAATAATTTCAGTTATTATTTTTTTAAATAAAATTTGAAATGAGAGATGGAGGAGGGGGAGGGTAGATTGGCTCGGTTGTCTAATTCACATGCCCATGCAGATGCAGAATTGTTGTTTGCAATGTATTCTCCATTACTTTGTCTGATCTGATTTGAACTGGCCTATATTAAATCTTTAGGCCAACATTTACAAGAGTGACCGCTAATTTTGGTTGCCGAACTTGAGGCACCTAGAGACTTGCATTCAGAGGTTTTGGGAACCTACAATTCCATTTGAAGTCTGTAGGAGTTGCACATGTTTCGCATGTCCAAAAAATGAGGTTCAGGTCAGGCACCCAATTATTGAAGCACCCAAAATTGGCATCCACTTCTGAAAATTTTGCCCTTAATTTTTAGCCTAGAAGTTCAGTGTTGATTTAGAGCAATAAATAGCAAGCTGTAAATCATTGTCAGGGAATGACTTCAAAGACAAAGAAAGTTCTACTCTCATAAAAGTCACTATAAGACTCTAGTCCCTCCTTAAAGCGTGATGTGGTTCTACTCTCTAATGTGAATTTATATAAATGGCACCTTCTTACTTGGCACACAGGTATTCTGAGTTATATCTATTCACTTCAGAGATGAAAGTAAATTGTTGTTACCTTTTACTCCTGTTAGCCCTGCAAAGCTAACATGGCTAACAGAGACTGAGAGACTTGCACTGCTCTGCTGTTTTCTTCTTGTGTATCACCAACGGCTGATGCAACGCATCTTAAAGTCAATGAGAGTCTTTCAATTGATTTCAGTGGATGTTGGATAAGGCCCCAACAGAACTATTGAGTAAGTCCTAATTGAAAGCAGTGGGGTTGTACAAGTGTCACTGAGGGCATAATCGGACAGATAGGGAGGTTGCATAATTGTCTGCACCAGCCTGTAGCACTTCAGTTACTGATGATGATGTGTGAGAAGTGAACAATCCATCTTGACTCACATCCCAGGTTAACTTTGCAGGGCTGACAGTTAAGGAAATATCTTTTTACTTGTAAACTGAATATATTTGATACATGTATTATAATGAGGCAATAAAAGTCCAACCCCATAGTGCTATTTTTACATAGTCATGTCTCAGAGTGCAGCCACATTTTTAAATACACTTTTTCCAGGAAGTCTCTAACTCCTAGTTTCCTTTTCTATCTCAGTTATAGGCGGGGCTGTTACTTCTGCCTATGGTTAAGGTTGCTTGACACTTCTCATTATAAGACCCAGTTTTCAGTTATGTATAACTTTGTCACACTGTAACTGTTCAGGTTGAAATTTTCCATGCCAGGTATCAGCCTAAGAATAAATTTCTCTGGCAAATTTCAGCCAGAATGGTCCAACTGTTTCTGAGAATGAGGCTAGGGAAAAATATATTGCTTTGCCCATGTAAAAAAATTGTGGTAGTTTCATTTGGTTTGGCCTTTTGCCATCCCTTGTGAAAATCCACCAAAATTTGGCCAAGAAATAAGCTTTGAAAAATTGCAGTACACACACGCTCAGTAGAAACTTGCTAGAGCATTGCAGCTGTTTTCCTCAAAGATTCCACCTGCACTAAGCATTAGCTAGCCCAGGGCTGTAAGGAACTGAGCAGGACCTTCCCTCAAATGTAGCTCTGAGTTGCTAAAAACTTCCATTTTGACTGAAATTTTCAATAATAATAACAATCAGCCAGAGGCAGTCAACTGGCGTGGTAAATTTCAGCCCACATGGTTAATATTTGGTTAAGTTATATATAACTGAAAACTGGGCTTTATAGTAGACAGTTTTGGGCAACCATAATAACAGACCATGCTACCAGCTCAGTCTATAATAATTTAACTGAATGGATTAATCCAAAGAGGAAATGTACAGCTCCACCACAACCTCCATCCTAGCATTAATGCAGGCTGCCTTCTCTTCTGAAATGTAAACCAGCAGAGAACTGGGGGGGGGGGGGGGGGAGGAGGAGGAGGATATGCTGTATTATTTCAATGCTTTAATTTTCTCCAGACTAGAATCTGTTGTTTCACTGGATAAAAGAAGTATGCCCTGCCCATATAGAAAAAATGCCTGACAGAACTGTGTTTAAAAAAAAATGTATGCTGTCACTGAAACAGAGACATAGCTACATTAAAGAATGTTGCGCTCACATTTGCTTTATTGTGGGTGTAAGTTAACATTTTTTTGTTGTTAAGCTTCTTTGGCATTGTTACACACGAAATAGTTATTAGCATTTTTAAATGCTGGAGGTTATGGGTTCATTTCAGATTTAATGCAGTTAAACTGCCTCACATGTTGTTGAAAGAACTGTACTGAAATAATGCATACAGTAACTTTTCCCTTTCTTAGAATTTGTAGGTCAGACTGAGGATGCTGCTACTGGAGCTGCTTCAATAATTGTTAACAGCGAAGGTACATATTTCACATTCTATGTGGTGTCCTAGCAAGCAAAGGTTCTGCCTTTCTAAGCCGCAAAAGAAACCTTTCTCTGGTCCTTGTAAGTTGCGGGTTTTTTCTCATTTATGGTAAAATTCTGTCATCCTGACACTGCCACACTTACTTTCCTGTGAAGTAGTGTGCTACTCAATGTGAGTCAGGGTGACAGAATCTGACCCTTAGTTTATCTACATAAAAATAGTTGTAAATAGACTACCCCACTGATTCATCTAATCTGACAATGGCCAGTATGTGGTGTATCAGAGAAAGGGTTTTGTTTTTTAATAATTTTTTTTTCCATAATGTATCTAGCAGATTTACCATTGGAAAAGGGGATTCCTTCCTGACCCCAGCACATGATCAGTTTATGCCATGAAATATGATTATCTTTATTATCATAATCTACGTAGCTACAAATATTTTGGTTCTCAGGTTATCCAGTTGTCTTTAAAATCTTGCCATAATATTTGACTCAGAGTTCCTTCTGTAATGCATATGCTCCAGAAGTGGTATTTGACCTACATATTAATTGTCCTTTAGTTTAGCATGTACCTTGGCTTTCATATTTTAAAACAGAGTAGAAAAGAAGGAATTGATCATTTTTCATATTGTCTTTCCTAGTGGCTAACTTTACCTCTGCTGAATTTTTTTCTTTTCAAACAAATTACATCTCTTATACTCTCTAGCCTATGAACTCTTGGTGGGGGGGAAATGACTACCGTCTAGATTGAACCTTGATTCAGCCCTGAATAAAGGTCAGCATGTGACAACTCTGTCCCAGAAGCAGGCCTGGAAAGGAATCGTGACTAGGGTAAATTAGAAAAGTTAATCCAAATAACGGAAGGTGTAAATTTTAAGAGCATTAGTTAAAGCACATAAAATCTCAGTTTGTGTACTCACATTCAGAAGTAGGGTGGACTTAGTTCCCTTTAGATCACTAAATTAAGCTAGACATACAGGAGTCACAATTCCTTTCCTGATATTTCTCCATGAACTCCCCACCTCACCGCCATTTTGGTTTGGGAAGTAAATTACTGAAGCTCTTAAGAGTGTGCAGCTTTTATCCCTCTCACACCTGGCCAGCTACTTTGGCCAGCGAGTGGGGGCAGAGGGCAGAGCCATGGCATCACCCTCTCCAAGGCCCTCTCATTCCTCTCTCTGCTCATTTCCAATGGGAGGAATATCCAAAAAGTATTGGCTATGCTCTACACTGGACCTAAGGTTCAGGTTGGCTGAGTAAGGGATGGAGTCTTACTTCCCCTCTTGTAGTCCCCAGCTAGGCAGAGTAGAAAAGCCTTGAAACAATAATGTGTGACCTTTTGGATTTTCAAGAACCCTGTGATCTGTTATCTGAGGGATAACGGACAAAAACACATGGATTAAAAACTTTTGGAGCACTAGGAAAGAGAACATCGGTGATTGTCTACTGCTCTGAGGTTAACAGTAGATTATTCTGGAAACTGGTATTGGTACAAAAGTTCATTGGTAGTTTTGTGGTGTGGAGGATGAACTGAATAATGCATTGTGGCACATAGGTTATTTCTGTCAAAAATGGAAAGTTCCTAAATTAAGCTGCCAAATCTAAAACTGGCCTCATATTTTACATAACAGCCGCTGTTAGAGCAAAGCGGGTCAGGACAGTGTTGTAAAGCAAACAAATGTACGGAATTGGTAGTGGTAATGGTTGTTACTTCTACTTAAAACCATTTGGGGCCAGAATTGAGTAAATGACAACAAAACAGCAGTACTTGTGTTCTATGCTGTTAGACGAGACACTATTTTTCTTTGCAGAAGCCTGCCTGCTTTGACCCATTGGATTGTACAATATACTCATCTAAGGGCTTGTCTACACATGCAAGTTGTACTGCTGTAGCTGTGCTGGTACAGTTAAAGCAATACAACCCACAAAGTGTGGATACAGTTATATCAATATAAAAAAGCTTACACCTAGTACATCTTATTCCTCTAAGGAAGGAGTTGAAGTTTTTTGAAGAGTCTGCACTATTCTGTTAAGTTTATTCTGTTAAAATAATTCAGGATGAAGAAAAGACACAGATGCTAAATTTCTTAAAGGACCCTGTTATAATTAATTTTAACTCATACGCTACTGAACAGATTCACTTGTAAATTCTCAGAAAATTAATTCTATAGACAGAGTAAGTGCTGAAAGTTTGGGGAGAAGACAGTATTTTTCATACAAAACAAAGAGGTTGAATCACAGCTTTAAGAGCAAAATGGAACTCAATTTATGGAGTCACGACAACATCTCCATTATGTGGTCCTGTGAAATTCACAATTAAGATGCATTACAAAGCTTATCTTTTGAGGCATCCCTAGAAATCTGTGTTTTCTGGAAATTTTCACTGCTTCCATTTGCTATCTTCTATTTGAGTGTGCCTCTTCCAGAAAGGTGCTTACTAAATACAAATTTTAGCTTCCTAAGTGGGCTTGTCAACTAAGACCCTGCAGATGGTGGCCCCTACCCTCCTCTAAAAACAAGGAACTGGAACATGCCCCCAGCAGCTTTTCTGAACACTTCCCCTCTTCCAAATGTATAGTCCCACTTTCCACTCCTACTTACTGCTACACTCCCTTTTCACTTCTTTTCCCCCACCACTTTTACTATTCCTACAGCACCCTGTCTCCTAACAATGTATTTGTTGGTTTATAGGGACTCTATAAAATTATTAGGAAAATTGTTTCTGTTTGATTTTTTAATAAAGCAGCAGTTACAAGGCAATCTCTATGTAGGAAAGAAACTTCCTCTATGGGTAGGTTATTCTGTAATGACCCACTTCACAGTTTTTGCACCTTCCTGTGATATATCTGGCACTGGTCACTGCTAGTGGCAAAATTCCGAACTAAAAGTCTGGCAGTTCCTTCATGCATAGCAAAAGCCCAGTTCAGGAACAGCAAGGCTGTGGCAGGTAATGATAAGAAGGTGTATTAGCAAAACAAAGTGAGAGCCCAGGACTGGAATAGCAGAGAATGTTGCAGGTTAGAAGTGAGGTGCACTGGCAGAACATTGTGTGGAGAAGCAAACATAGTGTCTGCCTAAATTAACATTGACTATAGGTATTGCTATTCAGTCATTTCATGAACACTGAATTCTCACACTTTTTATAAAGCGTGGGCACACTTCAGTTTCAAAGCACTACATGTACATGTACCCACAGAAAGCTTTTCAAAATATACATTTAGATGTGACTAGCAAAATAAGGCAAAAAACATGCAGAACATGAATGTCAATGTGACTGAAATATTCTTTGTATAAAGTAAAAAACATGATTTGGTCCTACAGGGGAATAGACAACAGATACCTGGATCTAGCACATTATTTTAACATGCTGGCAGCCATCATGAATTTAAAATGTTTTTGTATGGGGCTTTTAACTTGTCCAGCAAGTGACTGTAGAGAAATGACTATACCGTGGACAAACCCAAAACTTGTCCTTATGCTTCTGAACTGTGTGATTTGTCAAAAAAATTCTCATAATATTCTTTTATAGTCACAGACATTATCATTTTTTCCTATGAAATACTGTGCAGGAGCTCTGCAGCCCTTACTATAGTTGTAATGATTGGTTGAGACACTGTTAGGACATAGGTTTGTCTACACGGCCCCCAGTGCAGACTACAGGGATGTTAATTGCAGCACATGCTGAAATATTGCACTGTAACTACCCTGCATAGACCCTGCTAGCGCGAACGACAAAGTACTTACTTCACATTAATGTAGTCCCATTAGTCCCCTTTTAGTTCACACTAGCAGGGTCTATGTAGGACAGTACTTTAGTGCACAGTGCAATTCAGGCCCCCATAGTCTGCATTGTGGGGCCGTGTAGACAAGCCCTTAAATACCACTGATGGCTTGAGGGTTCTTTCCCGTGTATTTGTTCTAAGGAAAATCTGTGCCACAATTGTATTCAGCAATGTGTTCTGAGCCCTGGTCTGCATTACAAAATTATTTTGGTATAACTGCATCGCTCAAGGGTGTGAATAATCCACACCCCCTGAGCGACATAGTTATATCTACCTGAGCACCAGTGTAGACGGCGCTATGTCACTTTGAGAAGTTCTCCTGCCGACATAGCTACCGCTTCTCACGGAGGTGGATTAATTAAGCCAACGGGAGAAACTCTCTGCCATTGTCTTAGAGCATCTTCATTAAAACACTACAATGCAGCTGCACTGATGCAGCATTTTAAGTATAGAGGTGCCCTGAATGTTCCTATCATAAGTATTTTGTAGAATGTGTTTAAAAATAACACTTTACATTCATTTGACAGTTTTCAGGGTTTGTCTACACAGCAATACTCAGAAAAAATAATCTGTATTAATTGAAGATGTAAATTTAAATTGGATTAGTTAAACTGCATTAAGCCCCAGTTTGGATTTTCTCATTCAGAATTGAAGTGGCCTTAATTTGGTTTAATTTAGTTCACTTCCAAGTTCCAAAGTGAATTAAAGTAAACTGAATTAAGGCCACTTTAATTCTATATAAGAACATCCATACAGGGATTTAATGTGGTTCAAACAATCCATTTTAAAAGTTAATTAATCTTTTTGTACTTTTCATTGCCTGTTTTCTTTATGAAAATCAATAAAAAAATTTTTTAAAAACCTCCCATCACAAAAAAAAAGATAATTCAGATTAACTTTCCTGGGTATCCCCATGTAGACAAGCCCATAGGCTATTGCAAGTGGCCAGTTTAAAGCAGTATTTATGTACTCAGCATTCACACTGGTTTAAGTATCAGTGTTAGTGTCCATTACTATTTAATACTGTTTTATTGTCTCTGGTGCGGGGTTCCCATCTGGGTCGTGTTACCAATGTCCTTGGATGTCACAATAGTAGACTCAGAAATGCTAACATTGCTTGAATATTTTGAGCCAGATTCTGCATTCATTTATACTGGTATAAATTTGAAGTAACTTGATTGTCTTCAATGGTGTTACTCCAGACAAAATCAGTGTAGCTAAGAACAGAATGGGGTACATTATTTCTCCAAATGTTGGACTGAGCCAGTACTGGTTGGTACAATGTAGTAATACTGTATTTCTCTAATGGTCTAAAGCAAAATGTAAGTCTCTAGCCTTTTACAGTTGAAAAAACCTTTTGTCTATGAGCCAGTGCAGTGCTGTCTACCTTGAATCTGCAAAAACAGGTTGAAACAAAGAGCTACAATTAACTTAATATGCCATTAACTCTGAAGTTAGCTATTTTGCTGTTCATCATTTCAGCAGAACCATGCAGGTACCCCAGTGGGTAGAACTTAGGTTAGTAGGCAGCACAGAGTTCAGGTGGAGGGCCACCACAATTTTATTCATTTTGCCCCCATAGTTCACCATTTTTAGCTTCTCACTGTGTAAACTTTCAGAAGGCATGTTGGGTAAAATAGATGCAGTTTGCCTTTGAATACTCCTTCAGCAGAATCCAGATACTTTTGGTTGGCATATATTTGTTGCAGAGAATTTGTTCATCCAAGATGCCCATCCTTATCTACTGAAATACAGGATGTCAGCCAAAATGCTAAGGTTTTGCCATTCAAATGCAACTATTTTGAACCAAGCCATTGCAAGTGGAGTTGCTTTGGAAAGCTTGGGCCCTTCCCTCTGAGGATGCACAGCACCGACCCAAGAAAGGTAGCATGGACATCAACCACCGCAGTAGTTAATGCAGTGGTTGTAAGTCAACCAAACATAGGATGCATTATCTTTGTAATGTAAACAAGGCCTGAGTCAGTAGTTTTCAACCATTCCACACTACTGTACCCGTTTCAGAAGGCTGATTTGTCTTGCATACCCCAAGTTTCATCTCACTTAAAAACTACTTGATTACAAAATCAGACATAAAAATACAAAAGTGTCATGACACACAATTACTGAGAATTGCTTACTTCCTTATTTTTACCATATAATTATAAAATAAATCACAACCCCCAGATTGTAGTATATAGAGCAGTATAAACAAGTCATTGTCTGTATGAAATTTTAGTTTGTACAGACTTCGTTAGTGCTTTTCATGCAGCCTGTTGTAAAACTAGGCGAATATCTAGATGAGCTGATGTACCCTTGGAAGACCTCTGCATACCCCCAAGGGGACATGCACCCCTGGTTGAGAACCACTGCATTACAGAATCAGTGGTCTTTAGCGATTGGCAGCCCCTAAAGGAATCTTCAGTGGAGGCGGGCAGTAGGAGCTGTAGATCAAGGAGCAAATTTAATACTTAGTGATTAATAATACATTCTAATTAGCAGGCATCCATGCCTGAAAGTCTCTCAGTGTCTTAACAGAAATAACTAAAACAGAACTGCAATTAAATAAGGCTTCTTTAAAAAAAAAAAAAACACACTAGCAAGAGCCTATGGTAATGAACCTCCCCGGCCAGTTGTATACATTAAACAAACAAGCAGAATAAAAAGGACACCAGCAAGGGTTTGAACTATTATCCTAGTTGTGTTTTACAACATATCCATAGGAAGAGCATTCTCTCTGCCAGCCCTCAAAGGGCCATCTTTACTCCCTCCTGATATAAAGTTCTTATGAGTCAAATATTAACTATGTGTCTTAAAAGTCATGCCATTTGTACTAAGGCCTGTTTCAGGTTCTCAGAATGCTTGAGAGCACTGACAATGTGGAGTGTCCCTTATAATTGATGCAGGGCTTGCCTCTCTTTTTGAAATTCACAGGATGCTCATAGTTTTCACAGATTGATCCATATCCAGTGATCCCAAACTGAAGGACAGTTAAAATTCTGAATGCATTTTGGGCATCATGACTCACTATATCAGAGTGATTACTTCTGCTAAGGTAACCTCACAGGAAGACACAAATGTCTTTAAGGGACCCTCAAGAACCTGTATCTCAAATTTGGTACAGTTTAGTGGTTATTTTTAGTCCAAACAGAACATGAAAATCAAATGTGGAAAAAATCTGTGCATGGAAAATCCTCAAGAAATGCATATACACCATTATGTTTGGAGTACAATATAATATCTTTTACACACAAGTCTTGGTGGGATGTCACCTGAAATCTTTGGATAAGTACTCCAGCGTGCATCCTTCCAAGTTTTTTTGTAAAGTGCTTTGAAATCCTCATGTGAAAGGCACTGAATAAGGGCAGAGAGTTGTTTTATTTGCCTTAATTAGTGAAATATATAATTTAAAACATGGAATCTTCTCTCTAGGACAGAATTCTATTGTCATAGTTGCAGGAGCCAATTTGCTTTTGGATTCTGAAGACCTGAAGAGGGCTGCTAATGCCATTTCCAAGGCCAAAGTGATCATCTGCCAGCTAGAAATAGCTTCTTCTATTTCTCTGGAAGCCCTAAAAATGGCACATTCCAATGGAGGTAATTTAACTTAAGCCTTAAGCATTCATCCATTAGGTTAATGCTTTTACATCTTCATCTTGCAAAATATTCTTCATGGTTTCTGCAAACCATTTTAATTTCTGTCACACCAGCCTTCATTACAGATGAAGCAATGACCACAACCTCATGCCACTCTAATAAAACTGAAATTAAATTTTAAAATATATCAATGCATATCGTGGCAGACAAACATCCCCATAACCTCATTTTATGTAAACCTCCCTTATCTAGGTTCCTTGTGCAATGTTGTCTTTGCTGTTTTGTGTCATGTCATGTCATATCTAATCAAGATTGTAATAAACTCAGGGTAGGAAGTGGGACCGTAGACCTGATTCTGATCTCACATCAGTACAAAAGAGGAGTAGTTCAGTTAAAGTAAATGGTGCTACATTTGTGTAAAATTTATACAATAAATTCAGAATTAGGCTTATTTCTTTATTCTTCCAGTACAGCACCACGCATACCTGTGGTGCTATATAAAAGTATTAATAATAATAAAATGCCATAAGGTCTATTTGATTATGTTACTGATTTAGCAACGACTTCATGTCTATTCAGTGTATTTGGAATGTTGCCATAGAATGGATAATGTCACAGGCTGGTATTTACATCTAATTGTTACTGTGCCTTTCAGTGCAGATAATTTTGTGACAGTGGATTTCTACACTGAATAAGCATATGGATAAAAGATATTATTCTTTTCCTAGAGAATGGAGTTTCAGTATTGTTGTGATGTTTTGTTTTGTTTTGCTTGTAAAACTTTAAACTACCCAACCTTAACCACTATAGTGCTTTAAACAATATTGGGTGAAAGATTAAGTGATAGAGGTGGCTATGTGAGATTCAAAATTTTGTTCTCATTTTACCCACTAGGAAACTAAGGCTGAAATGTTACAGCAAATAACTTGGCCAAAGTCACACAGCAGGTCAGTGACAGAGCTGGTATTAGAACTCAGGATTTCCTTGCTCCTAGCTCCAGTCTCATGCTACCAAATCATGATACCGCTAGATTAGAAAAATTGGAGGTCCTGATTCTCCACTATCGTGTACATTTTGAGGTCATTTACACCAGTGCAAAGTGGATATAAAATGTTATTGTAGGAGTAAGTGAGGGGAGAAATCAGATTTAGTGGCATTTTAAACACATTTTGCATCTACTTTGCACTGGTTTAAACAACTGTGTAAAGTGCAGAATGTATTCCTGGGGGAATTCTATGCCACTGCACAATGCAGAATTTGTGCAGAACTAATATTCTGGGCAGAATTCCATTTTTCCCTGTAGAATTGACACTGCAGAGCTGCTGGCCACCACTAGGGACCAGTGGACCCAGAAGAGCCTGGCTCTCTAGCTCTCACTGCACCTGCACAGGAGGCACAGGCAGGCTGCAGTTCCTAGCGGTCCCTGAACAAAGGAGGCAGCATGTTGGCCCTCGCCCAGCAGTGAGCGGAGCGCCCAGCCCGGCGGGGATGGAGGCCCTGCAGCCCTGCACGGTGTTACTAGATTTGCCTGTTACCTTGGGGTGCGCTCATTTATTAGGGTTACTTTCCTGGGGGTGGGGAGCTTGTAATTCTATTAATGTACTGCTTGTGTCACTTGTGTTTTTATATGGAGCTTTACTTCTCCCTTCTGCAAGTCC
The DNA here is from genome assembly GCF_026122565.2 of Emydura macquarii macquarii. Taxonomy (NCBI): domain Eukaryota; kingdom Metazoa; phylum Chordata; order Testudines; family Chelidae; genus Emydura; species Emydura macquarii. The sequence goes on along the minus strand of NW_027132813.1, from coordinate 5,960,181 downwards.
CCTCCCAATGAAGCTACCCTGCAGGACCTAAGTTTCACAGGGCTGGGTTCCTCCAGCCCCAGACTCAGATCAACACCCCACATACACACACACACATTCCAGATTAACAGAGCACATCTGAGCACACCAGGTCAATCAGCACTCTCAAGCTGACCACTTATATGTCTCTGGGCTCAGCAAGCTAGGTCGAACAGCACTTCAAAGCTGCCACCCTTACATGCCACTGGCACCATACCGGAATAGAGAAAGTCTGAGCAGGCTTGGTCAAAACAGCACTTTCAAGCTGCCACCCTTATATGCCACAGGTTCAGCACATCCCTATCCCCACTTTCTCGTTACAATTATTCTGGTAGCAACCCCCTTGATGAGTAACACCCCTTGATGGGCGTTACACGGATCTTTGTCTTAGGTAAAAGAAGCATTGCTGCAGAGCAAGATAACGGAAGCCAAGAATACGAAAAAGTAAACAAAGTTTGGAGAGAGTCTGGCAACCAGCTTGATTATAAAAGTTATTTTATTTTATAGAGTAATAGCCATACAAGGAGAGACCAATAAACAAAACAGTTACAATATTACATGGTTTAACTGGGGTACTGAGGAAATCTAGCCCAAGTTTGATTACAAAAGTCAGGTTTAGAAAGTTATACCTGGAGTGAGAGAGAGAAAGAGAGAGAGAGATATCCAATTAGGTCTGAGGGGAAAAGGTGGGCTTACACAGAGACAGAGAGAGTTGGGGTTTCACCACTCAGCGCAGCTTGAACCGGTCGAAGGTTCCCAGGAGACAGGCTCTTCAGCTTAGGGTCCGGAGTGCTTGAGACAGGCAGAGCCTCCAACACAGTCAGTCAGGAAAAGGTGAAGTCCCAATGGAACTGATGCAGCTTTTAGATCCAGGCATCAGAACAGAGTTTTGAACTTGGGTAGGGGTTTTTGTAGGGAAGAAACAATGGTTCAAGGGACAACACTAGATTTGTTTATGGTAAACAATGACTCAAGGGAGTGTACTAGAGTTGTTTTGTTTAAGGTTGGACAACAGGAACTGATCATTCCTGACTATGGACAGTGTTCCTTCAGGCAGATTCAGTGTTTTGGATATCAATAAAGGATCTATGACTAGAATTGGTCTGATAACTTCGGAGCTGGGTGTGTGGAGACGTGGATTCATTAACATCTGGAGCAGAGATCTCCCATCATGCCATGCTTCGCTGATCCCAGATTTCAGTGTGGTTCCTGCCTTGGAGCTTGGTTCTCTATTTGGTTTGCTAATAGAGATATTTCCTTGTTCCATCTTTGATACAAATGAGGGTCTCTGCTTTCCATTCAGTATGCTAATAGAGATGCCTCCTTCTCACATCTTCGATGTAAATGAGGCTAAGGGAGTTGCCTTAATCCTGTCACCCTTGTCTGGAGGGAGTTTAGGTGTGTCTCCCACTGCCCTTTCATTGCTTTTGGTAAGTCCGTCTCTGATTGGTTCTGGTTCAAGCAGAGGCAGAGGATGGGGGGGTTCAGGTGAGTCAGACAATAGGGGTTTTGCCCCTGGTTCCCCAAGAACACAGAGCTTACAGGTAACAGCGGTCTGGCTGCCAGGCCTCATCCACCTGTGAATGGGAGCAGACCCGGGAGACCTGACTGTATTGGCTCTCACAAAGGGTGAGGAAGGGCAGGGCCACACCGCATCCTGAGGCGGGACACTAACAAAGCTGCGCAGAGCAGTGCCTGCAGCTGGGCTCTGGAGAGGATGGGGTGCAGCCATCTGAGCTGGGTGGGGGGTGCTGTGCAGCCCCCTCCAGCAGCCTCCATTACCTCCTCCCAGTACACACACCTCTCCAGCACCCCTCAAATACCCTCTCCCAGTACACCCACACCCCTCTGGAACCCCCCAACTGTACCCCCTCTGGCAGTTTTCTCTATTTGGGAATTTGAAATATGGTAACCCTATGGGGACAGGGCGAAAAAATGGGAATTGACTACAAGACTCGAGGGGCAGAGTTTCCCACAAGATGTGCCCAGCTGTGACAGACCCAGGCAGAGGTGTCCAACAAAGGCATAACAGAGAAATAGGAACTGGGTAGTTGTAGGGATTTCTTTTACTCATCACTGCTGGGGGAATCTTTTTTATTGTCCGTATTATAACAGACATACTTGCTGACAGGTATTTTGAATTAAATTACCAAAATAATTGAAACTGGTGTGATTATATTGTGTTATTTTGACAAATAAAATATTCAGAATTTTGCAGAATTTTAAAATATTGTGCACAGAATTTTTAGAATTTTGGCACAGAATTCCCCCAGGAATAAAGATGAGAGAATCTGGTCCTGAAACTTCAGTGGTTCTAAGTGTGTATGGATATCATTAATAGAATTGTGCACATTGGAACAAAAATCCACATAATATTATAAGTTCAAAATTATTTTGATACAAATATGAATTAAATGAGGTTGTGACTCCTTTCCACTGCTAAACCTGGCTTATCAATCAGAAAACTTTTGTGAGACCAGGCACCTTCCTAATTGCAGTTTAACACTTGTTTTAGTAGTCCACCAAGATCCCCTACTGTTTCTTAACTTGGATCCATTTCCATCCATGGAAGCCTATCTTCTCAGCCCATTTTGGTTGGTGCTCTGGGACAACTGTCAAACTACTCCCTATAAGCTAGTAGGGCAGGCATAGGACATTCTCCCAACAGAAAAACCTCATATTGCATGACTGCAAAATACCTTCAAAGGGGGTCTCTGAAATAACAAAATTTAACCTAACTTAAAATTGTGAAATCTGTTGGGAAATGTTTTTCTGGTTTCTAAATCAGAGTATATTTGGGAAATTAAATAAATAGTGGCCATTAATTACACATTAGCGTCTGGGTGTTGGAGAGCTAGCTAGAAAACTGAGTACAAGTTAACTGCCAAAAACCATTCCCAGTAATGTGCTGACATCATGGATGATTAGTTAAGAAGCCAGAACCATGCTGCTTGTTCTCCATTAAAAAACAAAACAAAAGCTCATAGAGGAGAAAAAAAAATCCATTTTACCAAATACAAAATGACAAAACTAGCATGGGAAGGAGTTTTCCATGAGACCTTGAATTTAAACCTTGACAGTTTTTTTATGGTAATTGTTTATAATGTTTCTGTCAAATAAGTTCCTTTGCTTTGAAATAAATATACAGACCAGAACCAACATGCCTAATTTCATCAGTTATGCAGCAGCAGCTCTTTGGCATGCCAACCATCTGCTGTATTGCCATGATAGGACAGGCATGGGGCAATCTGAGCATGCTGCCCCAAAATTGACCCTTGTAAATATTTTTAATACTAACAAAGATAAATGGACATGGGGAAATATTTCTTTTTAGGATAATGTAAACTAACTTTTTTCCTGCCGATAAATTTTATTTTTCAGGTAATCTATTCTTGGAAGATCTCTGTTAGATAGGGGATACCTGGAATACATGAGATATGGGGATTTTTAAGGCCTTTATTGGTTCCACTATATCCAAATAGTCAGAGTAATTTAGTATAGTGTTAAAACAGTGGACTTGAAGTCAGAAATCCTGGGTTATATTATCTACTCTGCCACTGACTCAGTGTGTGATCTTGATCAAATCATTTTACTTCTCTGTACCTCCTTAAACATGAGATGGGCCTTTGACAAAGGAGAAATGAAAATGAAAGGTGTTTCACTACTAAATGGAAGTGTGAAAAAACAACATATTGAATGGGCAAGCAAAGACTTAGGCCTTGTCTACACTACCACTTATGCTGGCAAAAAATTTTGTCGCTCAGAGGTGCGGAAAAAAACACCCCCCTCAGCGACATAAATTTGGCTGGCATCAGCACTTGTGTGGACAGCACTATGTTGGCAAGACATGCTCTGCGGCCAAAATAGCTACCACCACTTGTTAGCGGTTTTATTATGTTGGCAGGAAAGCGCTCTCCCATCGACATAACGCATCTACACAAGCACTTACGCTAGCAAAATTTATGTCGCTCAGGGGTGTGTTTTTTCACATCCCTGAGCGACAAAAGTTTTGCCATCATAAGGATTAGTGTAGACAAGGCCTTAGCAACCTTTGGCAGTACAATATGCAGCAAGAGTCAGGAGCAGCCTTAGGATCACTACAGCTCCGAGCCTTCAATCTGGAATCATTGTGCAATCAAACCTTTGCTAATATGTGGGCCAACTCTGCCATAGATAATATGCTGCACATCTTCAAATTCTCTGTGCAGTCAAATGTTTTGCTTTCTAAAACTGTGGAATCTTAAAGCCCATCCTGACTGTCAGTTGTTTCCCTTGGTTTAGCCTGCAGCACCCTCATGAATAATGCAATACTGTATGTTAGGAAGTACTCTAGACTATTTTTGTTTAACAGATGTACATCCAGATGCCTCAAATCTCTGTTTCGAATTTGGTGCTTTTTTGTTTTTGTTTTTTAATTAAAAGGAATAAGAAAAAGGGGGTGAGGGTGGATGGAGGCCTAGCTTGCCTTTGTTTCCATTCAGTGAATCTCACTGGTATTGGGGTTTTGCAGACTACATATGGAAAATGTTGTTTTTGCAAATGTCTCATTGGACTGGTTGTTAAAGATCCCAGGGCAGTTTGTGAAAGAGCAGGGACGTTAGCCTCTGATCTATCATAGTTAGACTGCAGCTTGAATAACTCTATTTAGTGTGCATAAATTCCCCTGAAAGTTTTACTTGAATACTATGTTCCTCCTTTTAACTGCTGTCTAATGTTGCAGTGTGTTGTTAAACTGCTGCCATGTCCCTCCCTAGAGGTGTCTATTTCAGCAGTGAGTGCAGTTCTTCCTGTGTTTGAGAAGTTTGTGAGATCCCAAAATGCCTTGAAGATGATGGACAATATAAAATGGAAGTTAATGGTGTCAGACCCATTAGTACTGTATTGGAGGAGAATTGTGATGCAGTTCTCTATGGATAGAAATGTATTATAGGCAGGTCTGCTAGCACCATCTATAATTAAGGTTGCACAATACTTTCCATTATAAGGTCCAGTTTTCAGTTACTTATAACTCTGTCAAACTGCAATCATTTGAGCTGAAATTTCAGACATATTGCTTTCCAAGAATGAGACTAGGGCAAAACACATTGTTTTGCTCATGTTAAAAAATTCTGGCAACCTTGTATTTGAAAAGTTCTGGTGACCCTGTGCTTTGGATTAGGGACTGGAAATTTGCCAGGGAGGTGGACTTTGTGTTAGAGATGTGCCTTGGGAAAAAATAACATTTTGTGTGAGCTCAGGAGACACTTGCTAGAGCTTTGCAGTTAAATTCCCTAAAGATTCTATCCACATTGAGCATGTTCCCAGTGCGGGCTTGCAGGACTTTCCCTATAATTCTTGTTCCCAGTTGCTCCAGGCCAGGGTGGGGCAAGCACACTGGGACTGGGAGTCTAGGGGGTGGTGAAGATTGGGAGTGGTGGGAGAAAGATTCAGAAAGGGAATCCTGGGGGTTGAGAATAGAAATCAGTGAACAAGGAAGAAAAGACTGAGGAATGAAGACTGACTCTGGCTAGGTAAGGAGAACAGGACTGGGGTGAGGAGGCAGGGGTGGGGAGGAGACAGGACTGAGATAAGGGGTTAAGCTTACAGGGAATGGGCAGAAGAGTCTGTATCCATTAGACATACTCTCCTCTAGAACCTGAAATGGCACCCACGATTCCTGAGTCTCACATTCCTCTGCTGTCAGCAAATATCTGTGTAACCCACTGGCAAAGTGTCCAATCCCCCTTTAATGCTGGTCCACATAAAGGGTAACAACCTACTTCTGCTATCAGTTACTCTGTTAACTCAAGTGGCAGAGGACTGTGCGAGGGATCTAAAAGTTCCAGTCTTGCTGATGATCCACATGAGTATATCAATATGATGCCGGATGATGGGATTTCTGTTTTCACTTTGCTTTTTTAAAAAAACTAGGGAAATTACATACAAAAACACTATGTTGATAGAACATTATTAAGGTGACAAAGACAAACACTCATAGTTAAGAAATACTATGAAAAATATAAATGTAATTAGACTGTATCATAATGCAGACACACAAGGGGGCTGAATTAAGGCTGCACAAACTTTTGAGTGCTTGATTTTGCAACTTCAGTAGTGTTCTTATAATGTAGTTGTTTTGTATGCAATAGCATTTTCAAATGATAAGAAGATAGAGAGGAACTGTGAGGTTGAAAAGTAGTCACTGGCCAAAATTTTCAAATCTGAGTATCTAAAGTTAATCTTCTAAATTAATATTTATTCATAGTCCTAACATTTTTGATCACCTAAGGCTTCCATTCAAATAAATGGGATTCATAAGTGCTTGCGTGTCTGAAATTCAGGCTGCTTATGCTCTGATGCCTAAATATAGATTTAAGAGCCAGACTTTCAAGTTTGAAAATTTTTGCCACTGAATATAAGTAAGATTTTTAATGTAAGAGGTTATGTTTCATATGGAAGAAGGGATGATCTTATGGTTAGTACATCTGTGTCTTAGCCAGGAGATGGGCAGAGCAAGGAATCCATAGACTTCTGTGTTACATTGTGTAAGTCATTTATGCTCTAATGATATGGCAAACCTTTTTTGGTGTAGACTAGGCCTGAGGCTTTGTCCTGAGTAAGATTTAAAGGCATGTTGTTAGGAGATGTTTGCTAACATATTCTGACAGGTTTTAACCAAGATTACATCTCCACCAGCTAATGTGTTATGTCTACAGTGCCTTGTCTATACAAGTGTTGGAACGTTAGCTAACACCTCCTAACACTTTTAAATTGTAGTCTAGATAAAGCCTTCATCACTCTGTGTCTTGGTTTCCTTATGTGCAAAATGAAGATTACAATGCTTACCTACCTCCCAGGAAGTTCTGAGGCTAAATCAATATTAGTAAAGCTCATTAAAATACTCAGAGGGAAGACACTCCACAAATGAAATGATTTATATTAGATATCTACATTTAGATTTTTTTAGTTAAAAAATCTTTTGAATACAGCTTGAATCTTGTCTATTGCTCTCCTCTCATTTCCCCCTAAAAACAGATGAATTAATATCAATTTGGGGATTTTGTATATTTTTCTGTAATATAATTTAAAAATGGTTAAATGCTTTATAAAATGAGAAAACAGGGTTTTGTGTGTCTGTAAGTAGTTTGCATATCTGTGGGGAAAAGACAAGGAGCTGAACTGTAGTAGCCATAATAGGGAGCTTTGGGGCTCCAGGCAATGGTTTGTAAATGTACTGTGCAAAAATGCCATTGATTTAGACAATTTTTTCCATTCTGTTGCAGTGAAGACCCTATTTAATCCTGCTCCAGCTCTTGCTGAACTAGATCCACAATTTTACACGCATTCCGACATCTTCTGTTGCAACGAAAGTGAGGTAATGGCCAGCTGTCATGTTAGAGAACAGTGATGTGGGCAGCAAAACTTCAAAGGGACTCTGTCCCCAGCCGTACATCATGGGGGGAATCAAGCCATACTCCTGAGACTTCTCTCTCAAACACTGGAGGCAGCAGGCGTGGCCTCTAGGCCAATGAGGAAGGAGGAGTTCTTGCTTCACTATTGAGTAACTCCTTCTGGATAGCACTTGAAGTAGATTGAAGCTCTTGTGCACAAGTTCGAGAGAGTCCAGCGGAGAGCAACAAAAATGATTAGGGGGCTGGAGCACATGAATTATGAGGAGAGGCTGAGGGAACTAGGCTTGTTTAGTCTGCAAAAGAGAAGAGTGAGGGAGGATTTGATAGCAGCTTTCAACTACCTGAAAGGGGGTTCCAGGGAGAATGGAACTAGGCTGTTCTCAGTGGTAGTAGATGACAGAAGAAGGAGCAATGGTCTCAAGTTGCAGTAGGGGAGGTCTAGGCTGGATATTAGGACAAACATTTTCACTAGGAGGGCGATGAAGCACTGGAATGGGTTACCTAGGGAGGTGGTGGAATCTCCATCCTTAGAGATTTTTGAGGCGCAGCTTGACAAAGCCTTGGCTGGGATGATTTAGTTGGGGTTGATCCTGCTTTGAGCAGGGGGTTGGACTAGATGACCTCCTGAGGTTCCTTCCAACTCTAATCTTCTATGATTCTAGATTAATAGGCTCCAGAGAGAGCTAGGGCCAACCCCTTATTGGCCATAAGGTGGATTACCAAGAGGGGAGTGGATGAGTGAACAGATTAATAAATGAGACACTCTTAAAATGTGTTTTGCCATAAACGGTACATATTAAAATAGATCCTCGCTCCCAGCCCTGTCTTCCCTCTGTGTGAATGATGTGATACTCCTAAACTGCCTTGCCAGAGATGGTGTGTGCACGCTGTAGATGAGAGGGTATAAGCAGCTCCGTATATCCCTACCTGTCAGTTGCCTTTTCAGTGCATGTACAGAGGGACTTTTATGGGCTGCTACTGCCAGTGGACAACAATGGAGCCCTCAGTTTTTCCACTTTTTGTTCAATGGTTTGTCAGTTTCCAAGATTTTCTCTCTTCCCCCCAACACCTTCCTCTGTCATTGTCAGGGTTTTATTTATCCAAAAACAAGTGATTTTGTTTCACAGGAAACAAGTTGGTCTCAATGGCTCAAAAGGCCCTTGTTTGATTTTGCTGCTGTATGTTATTGTTACTGTTACTATGGTTTTCTCCCTTCTTCATTTGTCAGAAATGTGTGAGGAGCAACTCAGCAGGTAAAAGCCACGCCCTGAATATGGTTGTAAGATATCCCTGGTGAACGTGACTTGAGATGTCTTAGCGGTTTCAGGAAAACCATGACTCAACTTGCTGTGGGATCACCATCCCAATGTCACTGCTTGTAGGTTGTACTTGAAGACTCAGTTAGTCTCTTTTGAAATTTCTGCTAACAACAATGCCATGCTGGCCAATAAGACATCAATGTGCAGGTCTGCTAGAGTTTCAGGATTTAAATGACCCAAATGGGCATCAAAATTGTGTGGCAGCAGTACTCATTTCAGTGCAGCTCTGTAAAGTTAGCCCCCACAACAGCATTTAGACATCTGCAAAGTAGTCAACCCTTTTCTGCAAGATCAGTCACTGTGGTTCATCAAGAGTCTAGGGGCTGATTGTCCAGTCCAGCTGGCAATGATGACTCTTGTGGCTCAGACTCATAGACTATAAGGTCAGAAGGGACCATTATGATCATCTAGTCTGACCTCCTGCAAAATGCAGGCCACAGAACTTCACCCACCCACTCCTGTAATAGACCCCAAATGTAAAACTGAGTTATTGAAGTCCTCAAATAATGAATTAAAGACTTCAAGAGACAGAGACTCTGTCAGCAAATGACCTATCCCCCATGCTGCAGAGGAAGGTGAAAAGCCCCCAGGGCCTATGCCAATCACTATGCCAATGACTCGCCAGCCAGACTCCCAAAAATAATTCTCTGTAGTAACTCAGAACCCACCCCATCTAATATTCCTTCACAGGTCATTGGACATATTTACTGCTAGTAATATAAGATAGGTCAATTGCCAAATTAGGCTGTCCCATCATACCATCCCTTCATAAACTTATCAAGCTCAGTCTTGAAGCCAGCTAGGTTTCTTGCCCCCACTGCTCCCCTTCAAAGGCAGTTCCAGAACTTCACTCCCCTGATGGTTAGAAACTTTAATCTAATTTCAAGTCTAAATTTCCTGATGGCCAGTATATATATCCATGTGTTCTTGTGTCCTCATTGGTGCTGAACTTAAATAACTCCTCTCCCTTCCTGGTACTTATCCCTCTGATGTATTTATAGAGAGCAATCATATCTCCCCTTAACTTTCTTTTGGTTAGGCTAAACAAGCCAAGCTCTTTGAGTCTCCTCTCATAAGGCAGGTTTCCATTCCTCGGATCATCCTAGTAACCCTTCTCTGCACCTGTTCCAATTTGAATTCATCTTTCTTAAACATGGGAGACCAGAACTGCACACAGTATTCCAGAGGAGGTCTGACCAACGCCTTGTATAACGGTACTAACACCTCCCTATCTCTACTCAAAATACCTCGCCTGATGCATCCTAGGACTACATTAGCTTTTTTCATGGCCACATCCCATTGACGGCTCATAGTCATCCTGTGATCAACCAATACGCCCAGCTCCTTCTCTTCCTCTGTCACTTCAAACTGATGCGTCCCCAGCTTATAGCAAAAGTTCTTGTTGTTAGCCCCTAAGTGCATGACCTTGCACTTTCCACTATTAAATTGCATCCTATTTCTATTACTCCAGTTTACAAGGTCATCCAGATCTTGTTGTATGATATCCTGGACTTTCTCTGTATTAGCAGTACAGAGAAAGTTTGTATCATCCGCAAACTTTATTAGCACATTCCCACTTTTTATGCCAAGGTCAGTAATAAAATGGTTAAATAAAATCAATCCCAAAACCAATCCCTGAGAAACTCCATTAGTAATCTCCCTCCAGCCTGACAGTTCACCTTTCAGTATGACCCGTTGTAGTCTCCTCTTTAACCAGTTCCTTATCCACTTTCCAATTTTCATATTAATTCCCATCTTTTCCAGTTTAACTAATAATTCCCCATGTGGAACCGTTTCAAATGCCATACTGAAATCTAGGTACATTAGATTCACTGCATTCCCTTTGTCTAAAAAAATCTGTTATCTTCTCAAAAAAGGAGATCAGGTTGGTCTGGCACGATCTATCTTTTGTAAAGCCATGTTGTATTTTGTCCCAAGTACCATTAACCTCAATGTCCTTAACTACTTTCTCTTTCAAAACATTTTCCAAGTCCTTGCATACTACTGAGGTCAAACTAACAGGCCTGTAGTTACCCGGATTACTTTTTTCCCTTTCTTAAAATAGGAACTATGTTAGCAGTTCTCACGTCATATGGTACAACCCTGGAGTTTACAGATTCATTAAAAATCCTTGCTAATGGGCTTGCAATTTCATGTGCCAGTTCCTTTAATATTCTTGGATGGAGATTATCCGTGTCCCACAATTTAGTCCCATTAAACAGTTTGAGTTTGGCTTCTGCTTTGGATGTGGTAATTTCTACATTCATATCTTCAAACCCATTAGTCCCCCTGCCACTATCCCTAAGCTCTTTGTTAGCCTCATTAAAAACAGAAGCAAAGCATTTGTTTAGATATTGGGCCATGCCTAGATTATCCTTAACCTCCACCCCATCCTCAGTGCTTAGCGGTCCCACTTCTTTCTTTGTTTTCTTCCTGTTTATATGGCTATAGAATCTTTCACTGTTGGTTTTAATTCTCTTTGCAAGATCCAACTCTACTTGGCTTTTGGCATCTCACTTTGTCTCTACATGTTCTGACCTCCAAGAGGTATCTTTCCTTGCTGATTCCTCCCATCTTCCACTCCTTGTAGGCTTTCTGCTTTCTCTTAATCACCTGTCTGAGATGTTTGCTCATCCAGCTTGCCTATGAATTTTTTCCCCTTCCTTGGGATGCAGGCTTCAGATAGTTGCTGCAATTTTGACTTGATGTAATTCCAAGCCTCCTCTGCCTTTAGATCCATGAGTTCTTCAGTCCAGTCCACTTCCCTAACTAATTCCCTTAATTTCTTTAAGTTCGCCCTTTTGAAATCAAAGACCGTAGTCACAGATCTATTTTTGTTTATCCTTCCATTTAGTTTGAACTGAATTAGCTCATGGGCACTCGAACCAAGGTTGTCCCCTTACAACCAGTTCTTCTACGAGATCCTCACTACTCACCAATACCAAATCTAATATGGCATCCCCTCTTGTTGGTTCAGCAACTATTTGATGAAGGAATCTGTCAGCTATCACATCCAGGAAAATCTGAGCCCTATTATTATTACTAACATTAGTCTTTCAGTCTATATCTGGGAAATTAAAATCACCCATAATCACACAGTTCCCAGTAGTATTTACTTCATTAAAAAACATTAAGGAAGTCTCTGTCCATAGCGAAATCAGATCCTGGTGGTCTGTAGCACACCCCGAGCACTATCCCAGGGGAAGCTCTAGCAGTTTTCTTCCCCAATGTGATTTTTGCCTAAACAGACTCTGTCTTAATCACTGCATTACTTCTAATTTCTTTACAGTCTACTTCATCATTGATATACAGTGCTACTCCATCACCTTTGCCTTTATTTCTGGCTTTCCTAAACTGCACATACCCATCAATACCTGTACTCCAGTCATGACTACTATTCCACCATGTTTCTGTTATTCCTATAATATCTGGTTTCACTTCCTGCACCAGTAGCTTAGTTCCTCCATTTTGTTACCCAGGCTCCTCTCATTGGTATACAAACATCTTAATTTTTGCTGTTTGGCTTCGCTTACATGATTCACCACAGTCATTCTACTGCCTGTATCACCTATTACACTGGTATCTACACCACCCTTCTTCATGTCCATTCTGCTCCCCACTGCTATATCCTTTCCTATTTCATTTTCCTCCCTCTCAATGTTAAAATCAGGCGTGCAGCTCACCTCGCCATCTCCCAACCATCTCCCCCAGCTCCCTAGTTTAAAGCTCTCTTAATCAGTTGTGCATCCTAGAAGTGCATTTCCCTCCCTACTCAGGTGAAGTCCATCACAAGAGAAGAGTCCTATTTCCATGAATGCCTCCCAGTGATCATACATCCCAAAGCCTTCCTTATAGCACCACTGCCTGAGCCATCTGTTTATCGTCATAATCTTGTCACGCCTTTGTTGTTCTCCTCTAGGGACAGGCAGAATCCCACTGAATATCACCTGAGCATCTATTTCCTTAAGAGTCTTCCCCAGCCTGGCATAGTCTCCCTTGATTCATTCCAGTGAGAATCTAGCCATACCATTTGTACCCATGAAGGACAATCAGTAGATTCTTTCCCGCTCCCACTAGGATCCTCTTCAGCCTCAGGTCCACATCTCGTATCCTAGCACCGGGCAGACAACATACCCTTCTGTTCTCCGGATCAAATCTGGTTACAACCCTGTCTGTTCTTCTCAGGAGCGGAGTCCTCAATCATGTAGGCGTGCCTTTTGCTGGTGACAGTGTGATTCTCCGGCCTCTCCCCTGTTCTTTTTGGCTGCAAGTCCTCTCGTCTTCTGTTCTCCTTTTCAATCTTCTGCAACCCATCCTGGATCTCCCTGGGGCTCTGATTTGGTGGTATCACCATTGGCTCATCCGCTCTTTGTATAGGACTAGCTTCTCTTCTCTTCCTGGCCCTCCCACTTTCAGTTACCACTTGCTGCACCCATTCTTCATTTTCTAACTCTGCAAACCTGTTCCTGAGCTCTGTTTCTCCTTCAGTAGCCCATCTTTTCCTCTGCCTGGTTCTCGTAGTCACATGCTTCCACTGGCCACTTTCCTCACCCAGCAGTCTCCCCTCAGAGTTCATTGGTCCTGCTTCCATCTGCAAGTCTGGGCTTTTCCCTTCAGCCTCTTCATGCCTTTGCTCCATCATCTGCTCGAATCCTCTTCTAAACTCAACCAGAGTTTCCACCTGCATCTCCAAGCCCCGGATCTTCTTTTCCATCAGCTATATCAGGCAGCACTTCACACAAACAAAGCTCTTTTGTGGTACCCCCTCCAGGATCATGTACATCCCGCAGCTCCCACATCCAGTCATCCTCATTGTCTCCACCACCGCTAGGGTCACTACCACTGCTGCCATTGTATCTGGCATAGCTTCTTCACCTAGGTCCTGTCAGTGAGAGAAAAAAAAAAACCACACACACACACACACACACACACACACACACACACCCCACCAAAACAAACCCCCCAGTGACCATTGCAACAATACGAGAACCCTACACACTCCCTCCCCAAACTCCCCTTGCAAACTCCCACTCAAACTCCCCTATTTACAGCTCTGTTTGCTGGCTCCTGTGCCACTGCAAACAAATCTAACAGCCATCACAATTCAACTACAGGAGATGGTGGAGATGACTCTCTACGGTATATATAGTATAACATATATTGTATTACATCCAAAACAACTATATTAAAAGAATGTTAATGTTGCAAAATTGAGCACTCTAAAGTTAGAAAATGCTTAAGGTTGCCAGTGCAATGTTAGTTTGGCCCTTATGTGCGTATGCATTGTGATACAGTCTAATGACATGATTACATACTCGTTTTTTAACAGGATCTCTGCCTCGTTCAACAAAGTCGTGTCATCATTTGGCAGACTATCAGGCAGAGTCTGGCAGCAACATGATATTAGGCTTCAAATCAAGCCAAAAGTTCATAAAACAGTTGTGCAGTCCAATTTGTTGTATGAGTGCGAAACCTGGAATTGCTACAAGCATCACATCAAACTTCTAGATAAGTTCCATTTACAACATCTGTGTGGCATACTCCACATCAAATGGCAGGATGAAGTTACCAATAACGAGGCTCTGGAATGCAGCCACTCCACAGGGATTGAAGCAATTGCTCATCACATCACAGTTACGTTGGGCTGGTCATGTGTTGAGGATGGATAATACCACAATGCCAAAGCAGTTGCTATAACGAACTGAAAGTGGTAACTGCACACAAGGCAACCAGAAGAAATGCTTCAAGGACACATTGAAGCATAACTTGAAGCAGTGCAACATTGACATTGACAGCTGGGAGTTGTCAGCAACTGACAGATCACTCTGGCAAGCAGCAGTCAGTGATGGAGCTAGTTTGAGATTAATTGCCATATGGATCTTGAGGCACAGAGGCTGAGTCATAAACAGCAGTAGATTCCACGGGCATAGACTGTAATCTCTTCCTTGATATCGAGCTACATACGCACTCTGTGTGGAAGGGGTTGCCACTCGCACATCAGACTTTTTAGCTGCAATTGTACTCACAAAACATAATACCATCATCAGCGTCATCTTCGATCATGAAGGACAACAACAACAACATCATTCGATAGTTCTTTTTATCCTCCTCATTTGATGCATAGCACTGAGATGCTAGAGATTCTCATGAAATTGTTGTGTAAATAAAAAAAAAAAGGAACATGGCAAAACAACATGTTTTTTCCTGCCCTCATTCTGAGAAACAGCTGAACCATTTTAGTTGAAATTTTCCCCAAATTTCAACCTGAGGTAGACACTGGCATGGAAAATTTCAGCCCAAATGGTTAAAGTTTGACAAAGTTAAATGTAACTTAACAGTAATTTAAATAAGTAATTTATAATGGGAAGTGTTTGGCAACAGTAACTATAGGTGTCACTACACTCTCAACCTATAATGTAGCAACAACAATTTAATATGTAGGAATCCCCACTACAGAGAGACTTGAGAACAAATGCTCTGTGTCTCAGTCTTTTACTATTATATGTTTCTTTATCTTACAGTAGAACCTCAGAGTTACGAACACGAGAGTTATGAACTGACCGGTCAACCACACACCTCATTTGGAACCAGAAGTACACAATCAGGCAGGCGCAGAGAGAGAGAGGGGGAAAAAAGCAAATATAGTACAGTAGTGTATCAAACATAAACTACTAAAAAAAAAAAAAAAAAGAGAGAGAAAATAGCATTTTTCTTCTGCATAATAGTGTTTCAAAGCTGTATTAAGTCAATGTTCAGTTGTAAACTTTTTAAAGAACAACCATAACGTTTTGTTCAGAGTTACAAGCGTTTCAGAGTTATGAACCACCTCCATTCCCAAGGTGTTCGGAACGCTGAGGTTCTACTGTACTTCTCTTCTTGGATGTACAATTTTGGCAATCTACAACTCTACTGCTGTTTCTCCTATATATCTTAGGTATGTCATCCATTTTCTTTCAAAATCATGCTACCTATCCTCCCCAATCCAATCTTGACCCCACCTTCCTCTCTATCTACTGTCATATCTCTGTTCTCCCCTTCATCACCAAACTTAGTGGATGTGCCATCTGCAACTATTGTCTTAAGTTCCAGTCTTCCAACTCTGTTCTTGACCCTATTCAATCCAGTTTCTACCGTCTCCACTCCACTGAAACTGCTTTCACTAAATCTTGAATGACCGCTCCCTGGCCAAATCCCCTGGTTTATATTCCACCCTCATCCTCCTTGAGGGGCCCTAATCCTTGATTGGAGTTCCTAGGTGCTACCATAATACAAATAATTAATTATAACATTAATAAAGCTGTCTTTACTATGTCTGTAACCATCTGCTTTGCAGATGGAGCATCTTTGTCCTTCCAGTGAGCAAAGATAATTCTTTTAGCAATTAACAGATGTACAGAAATCCAATTCAACTGTTTCCAGGATATTCCATTTAACTTAGACACATCTGCTGAGATACATTTGAGGCCAAATTAAGTTTTGTGTGTGTATGTGTGTGTGTGCGCACGTGTATATATATTTTTTTCAAGTATTTGTGACACAACTTGCCAACATTTCTTTAATGTTGGCACTCATCAACATATGTCTACAGGTGCTAAATTTTTATGGTATATGAATACAAGGCTATTAACCTCATGTTTGTAAACACAGGAGTACAGTATCAGCTGAAAGGATAAGCCAGCCAATTAGATTACGGCATCCAGCATTCAGTAGTAAGAGCCATACTGTAATTCTTATTGTTACATAACTAAAGAAAAGACATAGCTCATAATTGCCTGAAAACAGTCATGTGATTGAATTGTGACTGTTCTCTTGTTTACCTTCTCATAAATCAACAGTCTGTACAGTCTTTCAGCCTCTCGCCTCTCAAAATATCAAAGGCTTAGAGGTGTCAGGGGTAGTTGCAAACTTTGCCATGTGATATATTCCAAGCATCTGTGTATCTAATATAGCTTCACACCTTATTGCCTGTCATCCATTAAACTCTTTAGATATTAATGCTTCTGCATACAGGACATAGTATAACAGCATATCTTGTTCCTTATGGATTTATGTGCTAGAAAGAAGCATACAAAGTTATGCTATCAGTGAATCATCTACCTCTAGTTCATCTAGAAAGCTTTTCACAAGCTGTTCTTTTTATTCTTGGTCACTTCAATAATAAATATTTTTTACATCTGATAGTTTTTTCTGTCTATGCGGTTTATGAAAAAAATACTCAAAACAAATCTTGCAAGGTTATCAGTTCGTTCTTTGCTTAGCTAGTAGTTTAATTTGGTTTCTGTTTTTTTCTTTCTCTTCTTTTCCCAGAAAGATTAAGCTTGTTGAAACTGGTTTGTTAATTCTCTGTACACCAGATGTAACATAACTTAATCCCTGAGGTTTGTGCAGGAATGTGCTCGCTCTTCAGTCTCCTCATTCTTCTAATGAAAGAAATGCAGAATAAATGTATCAAATTTCATATTAGTGAAGCAAGAGAGTTCTTTTCTAACATTTAATCTTTTTAAATTTTGAGAAGATAGACATGCACAAGTTGACTTCTTCAAGGGCAAGGACCATCTCTTTGTTATTTGTCAGTACAGTGCGTAGCACAATGGGGCTGTGGCCTCTAGGTGCTACCACAATACAAATAATAAAAACAATCACACATGAGCTATTTCTGAGTATTGCTGCCTAGCCTGGAAGGGGATAGGTAGTAATATATCCCACATGTCTGAGATTCAAGTCTGACCCTAAACATATTTGAAGAGTCGTCTGGTTCTTTACAAGGGGAATTACAAAGCTTTTCAAAAGAAGCAAATTTACCTAAATGTTAGGTTCTTAACTCATGAGTTGTAATCCCAGTTCTGCCAGTGACTTGTGCAGCTTTGGGTGAATCTCTTAATCTTTCTGGTCCTTGCCTTTCCCCATCTGTGAAAAAGATACATTCATAATAACCTAGCTAGAGGTTCAGCAGAGATGAATTAGTTAATATTTGTAGAGTACTGGGAAATGCCTGGGTGAAAGGCCTTATATAAATGTAAACTGTTTTTTTTTTTTATATGAGAGATACCAACCTGATTGACCATGCCTAACAAACCTGATTACTTTCTATGAAGAGGTGACTGGCTCTGTGGATGTGGGGAAAGCGATGGATATAATATACCTTGACTTTAGCAAAGCTTTTGATATGGTCTTCTGCAGTATTCTTGCCAACAAGTTAAACAAGTATGGGCTAGATGAATGGACTATCAGGTGGATGGAAAGCTGGCTAGATCATCGGGCTCAATGGTTAGTGATCTATGGCTCGATGTCTAGTTGGCAGCCGATATCAAGTGGAGTGCCCCGAGGGTCAGTCCTGGGGCCGATTTTGTTGAACATCTTCATTAATGATCTGGATGATGGGGTGGATTGCATCCTCAGCAAATTCGCAGATGACACTAAACTGGGGGGAGTGGTAAATACAGTGGAGGATAGGGATAGGATACAGAGTAACCTAGACAAATTGGAGGATTGGGCCAAAAAAAATCTGATGAGCTTCAACAAGGACAAGTGAAGAGTCTTGCACTTAGGATGGAATAATCCTATACACTGCTACAGACTGGGGACCGACTGGCTAAGTAGCAGTTCTGCAAAAAAAGACCTGGGGATTACAGTGGACAAGAAGCTGGATATGAGTCAACAGTGTGCCCTGGTTGCCAAGAAGGCTAATGGCATATTGGGCTGCATTAATAGAAGCATTGCTAGCAGATGGAGGGAAGTAATTATTCTACTCTATTCGGCACTGGTGAGGCCATATCTGGAGTATTGTGTCCAGTTTTGGGCCCCACACCACAGAAGGGATGTGGACATATTAGAGAGAGTCCTGTAGAGAGCAACGAAAATGATTAGGGAGCTGGGGCACCTGACTTATGAGGAGAGGCTGAGGGAACGGGTCTTATTTAGTCTGCAGAAGAGAAGAGTGAGGGGGGATTTGATAGCAGCCTTCAACTACCTGAAGGGGGGTTCCAAAGAAGATGGAGCTAGGCTGTTCTCAGTGGTGGAAGATGACAGAACAAGGAGCAGTGGTCGCAAGTTGCAGTGGGGAAGGTCTAGATTGGACATTAGAAAAAAGTTTTTCATTAAGAGAGTGGTGAAGCACTGGAATGGGTTACCTAGGGAGGTGGTGGAATCTCCATCCTTAGAGGTTTTTAAAGTGCGGCTTGACACAGCTCTGGCTGGGATGATTTAGTAGGGGCTGGTCCTGCTTTGAGCAGGGGGTTGGATCCTGAGATCCCTTCCAACCCTAATCTTCTATGATTCTATGAGATCTATCATAAATAACCTGATATGAAAAAATCATGGAAAAAAATGTATACATGTATATTATCCCATTGTTTTCTCCTCCATATTATTGTGTATTAGTGAAAGCTAAATAGTTTCTGAAGGAATAATTAATGTCTGGAATCAAGAGTATGTTCATTATCACTGATAATTTATCAGAATCAATGATGCAGTATACTGAGATTATGGAAATATGTCTGTTATTGATTATAAAGCACTACTTTGCTTCCCAATATGGAGATTTATTTAATACATAGAAGTTTTACTAAGCAATAGATAACAGATATCATATAAGGTACATAAAGCAATAATCTGTCCCACATGTTTAATACTTCTGAGCTTTGCATGATCTGGCATTTACTGAGTTAATACACTGGGAAATTACTGTTGCTGCATTACTTATAGATGGTGTGCGCATTTCACAATATAGTTAAGTTTGAATTCCAACCTCATTCTAAACCCACTTTATCAGTTGTTTATAACTTTTGAAATGACATTTTTCCATATTTAGTCTTTAAATGAAAGATGTGATACTTTGGACAGTGCTTTGGGTGCACAAGGGAGAAAGAACTTTAAGATAAAGCAGTTCAGCCTTTTTTGAATTATTATAGCATGAGAAGTATTTTTCCCCCATATATTCTGATTAGAAACTTTGTAATATGAAACAACTAAAAGCTACAAACAACTAACTTTTGTGGTATGATTTTACAATCCTTTGCTCACAAGCAGAGCTTCATGACTTCAGTGGAATTACTCATCTGTAAGAATTCATACAAACCAGATTTTGTGATGTAGCTCTCAACACAATATAAGGTGCAAGTCAAGTTTGAAACAAATTGGTTCAACAGGTTTCAAACGGTGAATATTTAAAATTGAGGCATCTTGAACTAGGACAATCTTAAGAACTGCAGATCAGACCCTCAGCTGGTGTAACTCAGCATAGTTCCATTATTATTTTATTGCAACAGCATCTCAGTAGCCCCAGTCATGGACCCAGTAGGCCATTGTGCTAGGCGCTGTACAAATACAGAAAATGATGGTCCCTGCCCCAAAGAGTTTACATGCCCTGTTACTGTACCAATTTACACCAGCTGATGATCTGGTCCTGTGTCCTGGAAGTTTCTGGATGAGACAGAGACTCCCCAAAATCCAGCATGATAGGAAGGCTTGTCCAAGAGTGACTGGGTTATGGAGGCATCAAGCCAAATAACTCCTGATCAATTAAATTACAAGCTCCATAGTTTGAATAGTTGAAATGTATCTTCCCCTTTCAAAACAAAACAAATCAAAACAATTCCATGCCCAAAACACTATATTTTTAATGTAATGTTATGTTTGGGGTTCCAAGCACTTGGATGTCAAGAAAAGCAAGCAAGTAAAACTGAACACTCAGCCTTAATTTTGCCTCTTTTTGTTTATAACTTAAAATATGGTCTGTCTTTAATTATATATTTGTCAAATAATACAATATATAATATAATGCCATACAATTAAATAAACTTATATTTACATAGTTAAGCACTCAGAAGATAGAAAATGAAAATTAAGGTTGAACATAGCCTTTCATAACGTGACCACATACTGTTTCTCAGATTGTATTATCTTTCTCTACAAGTTAGCATCTATGTTGCATCTTGTATATACGTTCTAATAATGTATACAATACATACACAAATATCACTATGATATTCTTATCATCTATGGATGTTATATTTGCATTCTTCTCTTTAAAGTATTATATTTGAGCACTATAGTGGAAAACTAAATTAGATAGAAATACATAATGTGCTTTATATAGTTGACATTAAAATAAATACTGCAAAATAGTGTTTATCATAAAAATTGTATATAGCCTTAATTTTTATTTGAATTCTTTTCATGGAATGATATGTTGCACTATTTAACAAATATAAAGACCATGTTTTAAGGCAAAAGAACAAGGAAGCAGAGTTTATGTTGAACCTTCAACCTTAACTCTGCTTTTTTCCTGATGTTTGAGTTCTCAGCTTTTCAACCTTACTGTTGCGTATTTTGAATAAAATAGTGGCTTCATGAGCTACATAATGTTTGTTTTGAAGTTATTTTATTGACGGTTTGTGAGACTTACTCTTATTTAAAGCGTCTTTTTGTGTGTCAGTAAGAGTGTTGTGAGATTTAATCAGAAAAAGATAGACTTTTTTATTTGCTGCCGTGTAGAGTTCAATCAAAAGCTATTAAAAAGTCCATCTTGGGCTTTTTGTATTGTTATTGTATAGTGTTGGGGTTTTTTTAAGACAACCATTAGTTATTTCCTTCAATTGTAGCACAGTATTTTTTTAAATGAGATTTTATTGGTGGGAGGAACTTTATAACCCAGCACAGCAGATTTATATTTAACATCAGTTGACATTTACTGTAAAATTCTAACTATTGGCAGAGTATCAGTCTGGTTTCTGTCACTTCTGTGGGAAAATGGCTCCTAGCTTGTTCCAGTGTGTTCTAGTTTCACCATTCTGCTGGAAATGAGTTACATCTCAGTAGTGACAAACAGCTGGAGTGCTATGTTCATACATATGTAGCAGCAAAGCTATCTGCTTAAGAATCTCTTTTAAGAAATATTTTTGTGTGGACGTAATCAACAAAGCGGAAGAAGTAGAAGAGTTTCTGTTAAACCAAAAAACCATCAATCACAAAACAATGGAGCAAATCCCGCTTTCTGTACTCAGGAAAAAGTCCTCTTGACTTAGGTCCCAGATGATGACCACAACATAAAAACCTAAGCAGACAAAATGAGAGTTTTGCTTTAGAAAGGACAGCATCATTTCCTCTTTGTTTTGATTTTTATAGAGCCAACCTCAAGATTTTTTGGGCGCTTTGCAAAATTTAAAACCAATGTTATTCATACAAACTGAAGTAATATAATCACCTTGTGCAGGATCTTATGAAATCCCCATCGTTACACAACTGGCCAAACAGCTGCAAGAATAAAATAAAAATCAGCCCAACTAAACCCAAATCAAACTGTCTTCCAACCCAGATCAAACCCACTTCTTTCCCAAAGGCCTGAAAAAAAAGCATGCCTGGAAAGTTAACAAATCTGGCCTGTGGAGGAGCAAATTTCAGAGTTACTTAGAGTCTATTTCACCCAGTTGTTGTTTTGAATGTATTATTTTTATTGCAGTGGCACCTACAATGTGCAAGGTGCTATGCACACAAAGGAATACATAGTCCCTCTTCCAAAGATCTTACAATCTGTACAAGCAATATACAAAGGGCTATGATGATACAATAAAAAAAATACTCTTTAATAAAAAATAATTATCCACTATCCCTAACTTCCCCTTCTATCTATCTATTTTATTAGGACTGGCTAGTTTCTTGCAAGTGTCACAGAAGAGGCATAGTTGCCAAGTTTTGTGAAGTACTTTGTGACATTTTATGCTGATTTTTAATTAGCTTTTTTGCAGATAATTTGAATTTTACTTTTAAAACAATTGTCTGGATTTAATTTACTTAAATATTCTCCATCTAGAGAACCTTGAGAGTGTGTTGACCTTAATCCACCAAACAGAAACTATGCTAGGTGTAGTAACCTTCTGCTCAACCTAAAATATATTACATTCTTGTCTAACTGAATAGCTTACAACTGTGGCCAAAACACTTTGAATTGTGTGAATTTGTTACCACACCTTGCCACCACATTTATAAAGTGTGCTCATTTGAAAACGTCTACAGAACCAAACCAAATCCAATGGATGATTTGCCTGAGTAAGTACTGCAGGATTGGATCCTAAGCATATGTACAAAATAAATCCCATTAAGAATCTCATTAACTATATTGTAAACTCTCTGGGGCAGTGTATCAGGCCAGAGTGGGAGGTCTTGAGCAACAGGAGATCTGGGGCAGACAAGGAATAGTGACAGACATTGAGAAACAAGGCTGAAGTATTCCATTGACTTCAGTGGGAGCTGGATTGCACCCATACCTAATTCCGCAGCCTTAGTATTAATCCTAATTTTATTCATAGGTTTTCAAAATCTATTATTACTGTATTTTGTTAGGGCCTCATGGCCTTGATCAGGGATCAGAGCCCATCATGCTAAGTGTTGCATAGCCCTGACATACAAACACAGTCCGTCCCTCAAAAAGTAAACCATCTTGATTTATGAGACGGTGCAACAGGTGAATGAATGAAACAAACAGATGGGGTTCTAGGGGAGGAGTTAACAATGATGAGCAGGAGATAATGAGCAAGTTCCTCATGGAAAGAGGTAGCCACAGCTCAACATCTGCCTAGCTATGATCAGCTGGCAGGATTTTGTGGGTATTACAACAGAAGTGAGTCTTACAGATGGATTTGAAGAAGGATAACGTAATATAGCATGCAAGAAGGGATATTAAATTGTAGATGAGACACATCACTATGAATCAAGGCTAGAGAATATTTCAGTACATTGCATGGGAGTGGGGAAATTACTTCAAGATGGTCCTTCAATAAAAACATTGCTTGTTTGACTGTGTGTGTATATGTATTTATTTGTAGTTTGGTCTTATACAAACTCCACACCAAAGAGCTCTCATCCAAACCTGTGTGTATGTATGTATGTATGACATGCGTAATTACACTGAAATGCACATACCATCATCTCAAGCCACAGACATACGAATAACAGGACAAATTCACCAGAGGTTCAGTAATTTGACCCAGTCATTTCTTTCAATAAATCCTTCAGATAACACAACTCTGAATATTGTTAGTAAAGATAAAATATTTGGTTCACCTAGCTAAATTAAAAAGAATTAAATAATATTTTAAAATTCAACCATTTTCTGATACATTAGTGCTGTCTGCTTATGATTTTGATTTGTTTGGATTATTTTCCAGGCTGAAATTTTAACGGGCATCCCAGTTGGCAACCCTGAAGATGCTGGGAAGGTTGGACTTGTGCTATTAGAAAGAGGCTGTAAGCTGGTAATTGTTACTTTGGGACCAGAAGGCTGCGTGATGATATCAGTGGAAGAGCCTATTCCAAAGCATATTCCTGCTGGGAAGGTCACGGCTGTGGACACTACGGTATGTTTTTGTGGTTTAATTGTCTTGCCTTGGAAAAGGCTACTTAAGCATTAAAGCAAAGCAGTGAGTAATCAACCAAATCCCTGGCGCTAGCACAAAGGCTAATTTATTATGTGAAACTGATACGTTGCTTCCAGCCTGTTATACATCAAATGCCAGTTCACTCAAGTTTTATAGGTTGTACTGTAAATATACTAAAGTTATTGTATACATTGATGATATCTTCATTTTCCTTCATCACTGGAGTTGGTATATTTCTCTCTCTTTTGCTCACTCCATTATGGATGAGGACAGTGGCATGAACAGCCCTGTTGTCACCACTGCACAATCATCTAATTCATCATCTCAAGAACTCGAATGACCCTGCATTTAGTGCAGTGGGAGAAAGCAGAGAGCCAAGGATTCTGCCCTTGGAAAAATGAACGAGGGTCTCTTCCTACACAAGTCTGAATTGCTCACACAAAGTCCCCTAGTTAGTCCAGCATAAATGGCATCAGCTTCCACAGAATATAGTGAAAAGGCACTAATAATATGATGTGTCAGCTCATTTTATGATGATAGGTAAGGATTAAAATGTCACTGACCAGGTATTATTTATAATTTTTAGGGTATATTTTCCTCTTCCTGCTCAAAATTAAATGTAGATTCCCCTATCTTAACAGAACATTAGGACTGCTAATTTAACCACAAATGAAAAGCAACAGTTAAAATTCTCATAGCAAAATTATATTGCCACATTGTGCAAACTGGGACATTTTGTGCTCAGTTACAGCTGATATAAATCCAAAGTATATCTGTTGACGTTACTGAGAGCAGAATTTGCCTCACTGTATGTACTAACTATACATTTAACTGACGGATGTAATAGAATACTATTACATATGTTCTGCTACAATAACCTATTATAGAAACACTTGGAGATTTGACCATCTGGTGCCTCACATATCTGAACTGTATTAATAATAATATCTAGTTTTTAATATGTTACTTTTATCAGTAGATTTCAAAGTGCTTTACAAAGGAGGTAAATTCCCCTTTGCACAGATGGAAAAAATGAAGGGACTTAGCCAGGGTCACTCAGCAGGCCAGTGGCAGAGCTGGAAATTAAATCCACTTCACCCAGAACTGAGGGTCATTATGACCAGATTTGCATTGTGATTTATTGATACAGTTTGCACAGATTGCTGATGGCCCTGTGTTTTAAGTGCCACAATAATGCCAACCCCAAGCATTCAAAAATAATGACATTGGCTTAAAATCATTAGATTTTTTTTTAAGTGTTCATTTCTTTTTATTTGCTTTTTGATTTCTGAGTCTTTAGTAGAGTCCACTCAAGTCACATTTGTAAGCTTTTCTCTGCAGCCGTGAGAACTAGAAAAAAAAAATTAACTGCAAGCTGACATTCTGATGCAGTCTCTTGATTCCAGAAAATGGGGCTTTAAGCAGCACACCAAATATTGCGAGATTCTTGATAAAATCATGAGACTTGGCAACTCTAGTACCAAGTCCTATAAGCCTGCTGTGAGCTGTAAGTGCTGGCAGCTGCTTGGACCTGTATCTACAGTAACACTGCCACCATTACAGCCACCAGTTCGCCACCAGTGGTAGCAGTGGTGAAAATTTTTGGCAATCTTTTTGTAGGCCCAGACAAAAAAGAATGTGGAGCTTAACAGAGTTCTCCTAGTGGTTTAGACAGGTCTCTCTCCCTTCCTCCCCCCATTAGCAAATCTCATCAAAGAGGCTAAGGATCAAGCAGATCATGGAATCTGAACTCTCCTCTCAATCCTAAAGATGGGCCCTCTAGGTCAGGATTGAAGCCCATTGGCAGAACAGCGGGAAAAGCTTGCACTGTCCTGTCATACCAGCTGTGTGGATAAATAGGCACATCAGTCTCCAGGGCTGAGAATCTGACATTTTTTCACCCACACTTTGTAAAGAAAATATAACCTGGTGGAATTTTTTGTCCCTAATTACTTTAATGGAGGCTTTACTAATGTATCTGATACATCCTACAACTGCTGGCAGATCTTTCCATCGATTCTATAATATATCTAGTGCATCAGTAGTGATTTAGAAGGAAGTTTTGCAAGAGTAGGGTGTTGTAAGGCCCAAATGTCTGTTTCTCCTGGTACAGTGACATACTGTAACAAACCTCTATCAACATGAATTACCTTTCTTTTCAGATTACTTGTTTGTGCTAACTTTGTATATAGGTTTATTTCAGGAACACAATATTAGGTGACCATCCAAAAATAATATCCAGTTTTTGTGTTTTGAGAAGAAAATAAAAATGTATACAGAGAAGCCATTTAATACTGGCTACTGAGCACACACATTAAGGTATCTTAGTTCAGGTGTTCTTAGAGGATCCATTATGTCTACTTAAAACAATATCTATGAAGTCTCCTTATCTATTTTTAGAAACAGCTATTTTTCAACTTACTTGAAATGACATTAAATACACAGAACTATATTAAAATAGCTTTAAAAGATAATGACCTTTGGTTTATATAGCTTTTTTTTTTTTTTTTCAGATGGGTACCAGAACATTTCATAAGCTTTACTAAAATTGTACAGATCTTTACATAGAAATAGATAACACATTATACCCTAGTGTATTGTGTGTGTATCTACATTATGTATTATATTGCCTTCTACTAAAATGCAGCCACATCTGAGATGGGATGCAAAGGTACACAGCAGCACTATATAAAAGTGTAAAACAGTGGTTCTCAACCTTTTCGGCTCGAGGGCCACAAATATCATTTTTACAACCCTGAAGGGCCACCAGTCTATCAACTCATAAAAAATGTATTGACATATACTACAGATCACTACATAATTAAAGTAAATGTGTTGATGCTACTGTGCTCATTTTTACATTCACTATTTTACACGTACAAATTACTCACAGTATGTCACACACTCACAGACAAAGCACTAGTGTAGATGAGTGACTGTCACTACACACTGAAGCACGTGGGCTGGCAGCTAAGTCACTGTGAGTGGTCTGCTCAGTGCAGGCCAAATCAGAAGGCACTGATTTTTAGAATCCTGCTACTCTCCTCAAGCATGGTAGATCCTGCTTCTCTGCTCCCCTGACCCCCACTGCAGCCAGGGAAGCCACTGCAGCGAGGAGGCTCCCTCCTTGCTGATCTCTCATCCCCCTGGTTGCAGCAGGGAAACCGCACGTGTCCTGTAGACCCGTGCGCACCACCTGGGTCCCTAGGAAGAGACTCCCTTCTGCCACCATGGAGATCAGTGCTCCCCTCCCTCTGGCTCCAGCAAGGGACTCCAGCAGTGTTCTGCTTAGGGACCCAGGCAGAGCACTTTGCCATGCTCCCTTCTGGAACCAAAGGAGGGCAGTGCTGATCTCCTGTCCTCTTGGGTGCAGCAAGGAGTCTGCACCAGTCTTGCAGCCCAGTGGCACCGCACTCCGCCTGGGTCCTTAGGCAGCAGCTCCGTTCTGCAGCCAGTGGGAGGGGAGTGGTGGGCCACTTTGAAAGACCCTGCGGGCCACCTTTGGCCCCCGGCCCATGGATTAGGAACCACTGGTGTAGAACAAGAACTGACGAGCCTCAGGCCAAATCTAGAAGTGATATAAATGGGATGTATCATTATGTTGAGCAACAGTATAACTTACTTTCTGAAAGCTAGACTGATCATGGTTATGACAGCCATTGCCAGTGTAAGCCAGGACATGAGATCCTGCTAGGAACATAAAAATTCTACCAAGGAGGAAGGTTAGGGTGGCACAAGGGGGCCACAACTTCATCTAGACTGGGGAGTGTATGGATTCAGTGCCGCAGTAGCAACAAAAAAGTCTCCCACTCTCCCCCATCATTTTATCTTTTTAAACCCTTCTTCTATTCCTCTCTCCCCCTCTCCCATACAATAATCCTGCCCTTTTCCTCCTTTATACCCAGCCTGTAAAGCAGGGGAAGTCAATTATTTTTTGTCAAGGTCCAATTTTCTTAGTCAGGGTTTAGTCAAGGTCCAGACTCCAGAGGAAATAATAATAAGAAATCCCAATAATGATAACTAAATAAAAAGATTCGGGATCCATTCAAAAGTGTTTGGTGGTCCAAATTTGGCCTGCAGTCCACCTATTGACCACCCTGCTGTAAAGTGTAATTTACCGAATCGTTTGCATCACCTCATTATTTTCCATTGAGACCGCCAAAGTATTTAGGTCAGGAGGATATAATTATATCCAAGCTGGAATATGGCCAGAACTGGGAGTACCACCCTTCCTTTTTATGAAAAGCATCATGGTATCTTTTAGGGCTGCATTTTTAGTAACCGCAGTTTGACTTCTAAATTTGCACTTTGCAATTTTCTATGCACAAAACCCCCCATTCTGGTACCTAGAATCAGATAGTTAGATGTCTCTGTCCCTGATTTACACATCCAAATACTGTGTGTGCATACAAATGGATGGGTTTGTGCACATACAATATTTACTGGCAAACTTATAGCCATTTTTCAAAAGCATGCCCATGATAATCACAAGAAGTCCAAGGTGGCTGTTTTATGTTAATCAAAACACAGCATCTCTAGCACCACTGTGCCCTTTGAGTACACCTACTGAATTTCCAGCACTACTTCCTGCACCACCAGGATTTTCCCCAGAGGTTTCCCTCCAAGCACTGACCAAACTCCACCCTGCTTTGAAATAAGAGCTGTGGAAATCACAGGTTGAGGTGACCTGTGTGATCATAAAAAGGGAATTCACTTACGAGTTAGGTTAAAATTACAGTTTTCCTCTGCTCAGTTATGCCTCACACTTGCAACTAACACTGAAATTCCATAGTTATCTAGGACAGATTATGGATGCTGTTTGTCATCATTCTGAATTTCCTGACCATAAATGTTGTTGTTTTTTTATAACAAGATGCAAAGGGAAAGTTCATTATTACAATGTGAATTTGTCACCAGATGTTTTACGTTCCAGTCATATTAAGTTTTTCTTCTAATTTTTGGTTACAGTTAATTAAATCTTGCCATAATTTGCACTATTGAAATGAAGTAAAGAGACTGCATTTAAAGAAATAAAAAGCACATTGAGAGTGCCTTTGTCCTGAACTTTGAAGTTGTCATGCACTTTATTTTTCTATTAAAAAAAAAAAGACTGACATAAGTAGATGGTTATGTCCTATTAGATACGCCCCAATATGCATAATTACAGTTGTCTGTAGTGTAATTGTTGTCTATTGAAGGCATTGTGGTCTACTGATTAGACCAGAGGACTGAATAAGGACTCCTGGATCTGCCACTGACTTGCTATATAAACTTGGATGAGTCATTTAGTGTCTCCGAGTCCCATTTTCACCATCTGTAAAATGGAGATGTTAATTTCTGTGTATTAAATATAGGAAGTCTATGGTAGAGGCGAGAACAGAACCTAAGAGTCTTTATTCCTAGAGTTGTCCCTTAACTTCAAAACCATTCTTCCACTCCTGGGATCTTACTGAGACTCTGAGCTTTTTCTCTTAGATTAGAAGTTGAGAGATCTTGTATATAGCAACTTTGTTTACACTAAAATGATTTGATTTAGACTTATCTCCTGATCTGGAGAATGCCCAAACCAGAAGAGTGAAGAGGACACTGAAATAAAGCTGTTGCATATAAATAAAGCAGAGAGCAGCCTTTTAATAACAGCAATTCTTTGTCTTCTGAATTTGTGGCCTAACGGCTGTGGTTCACAGGGATATAAATACAACACTCCATGCAATGACTAATTATTCAAAATTCTGTGCATCAGCAGAAGTGGAACTTGTGGTTGACTCTAATATTATCGAATTTCTTTGCTATTTAATAATCTCCCATAGCAGTACATTATTTAACATGCAGTTTGCACAAAGAACAGTGATTTTGTTTCAACTACCTCTCAACAAAATACAAATGCAGCTGCTAGTAAATGAAATATTTGGCAGACAATGTATTTGATGGAGACTTCTGTAACTTGTTAAGAGGAGAAAAATGTTATTGTGTGGTTAACCTTTTCCTACCAATAGCTGTAGCATGAGATGGGAAAGGGCACTGACCACAAAGGAGAGGTCCTGTTAATGAAGACCAGTAACTATCAGGAAAACAGCTTGGCCATCAGTAGGGTTTATTCACACATAAACACAAGAAAATTATGTACAGAGTTCCCATTAATGTCTCACAAGTCAATGGTGTATAATAGCTTCTTATTTAACGTGCATCCAAAATAAGTTAGCTAATAAATTTAGTTTCAGTCATAGCCCACTTTCTGACTTAGCCTTCTGCTTTTCCTGTCTTACTAATATGGAATCCATTGACTTTTGGAACAGAGAAACCATAAGGAATAAATTAATCTGCAAGACACTGCAATCAGCAATCTGCACTGTAAATCTATTTAAAGATGCACCCATTATTTTCTGAAGTTCAGATTAACTGTGAAAGGGCAGTTGACTGAATTCATTGCATGTGACTTGACTCACAGTTGAGTGTAGATGGGAATCTATTCGCTCATCATAGTTTCAGAGCCTTTAAATATACATCAGCATATATAGATGATCATTAAGAGTTTGAAAGATGGAATTCAACAGAAGTTATGAATACATTGCATCACTCTGGATCAGGAGCCGGAGGAGGAGGAGACGGAGAAATTATAATATCTTGTACTCTTCTGAATACTAGGATCTACAAGTACTTTGCAAAGTACTTAAGCCTCTGAGATTGGAAAGTTTTATTATCCCCATTTTACAGAGAGGAAAAATGAGGCACAAAATGTAATGTGACCAGCCTTTTGAAGATACTGGCCATCTTTGAAAATTGAGCCAAATAGGCCTGCCTTGCCCAAGGTCACAAAGAGAGACAGTGTAGCAAAGACAGAAATAAAGCCCAGGAGTACTGGATCTCTGGTACTAATCAACATGACCAAACAGAAGTAGGCTTGTACAATACAACTTGCAGCTTTGTTTTCCAATTGAGGAGTTGACAGACCACCCAGGCCTTGCTCTAGTCTTATTCTCAACCATCCAGCAATCTAATTAAATCCTTCTCCATTCCTTTCTGTAATGGGAAGAGAGCCTACAGCCCTGTATAGTCTCTTTCCAGATGGAAATGCATAATTTAACAGATACAGATGACAGAGAAGTGGGCTGTAAGCAGCATAAATGGCACTAAATTACAATGGGTGCTTAATAAAACTGTAGAACAGACAATGTTAAAACCAATATTGAGACTTCTCCTTCTAAGAGTTAATGCCCCATACCTAAAACATCATAGGGAACTTGATTTTCTGTTTCATATACTGTAGTGTGCAGGGAATTAACTGGCTCTCTTGCCCAGAAGATCCAAGTATTGGAGTATGTTCTCCCTCCTGTTTCTTTTCTGAGCACCTCATGGCTTTATTTTAGGTATTTATTTGGCCTCCATCACTGTAATAACTGAGCAATTCATAATCTTTAAAACATCTATTCTCAAAAACTCCCTGTGAGGTAAGTAGGAAGAGCAGTTCTATTATCCCCATTTTACAGATGGAGAACTAAGGCACAGAGAGATTGTGACTTGCCTAGGGTTGCCCAGAAAGTCTGTGACAGAGCAGGAATTTAAACCGAAGGCTTTCAAGTCCCAGACTAGAGCCCTGAGGTTTGGACCATGTTTCTGCTCAAAGGCAAATAGCATTGAATGAGGAATGGTTCAAAGATTTCACCATCACATTGTTCTGGTTATGGTAGGATGTACCTCAGATAGTCTTGTCTACATTAGAGAATGGCACCATTGCAACTTACAATGGTTCAAATGACCTGTTGTAATGTGTCCAACAATGCAGTCAGGCCACACCAGCCTTCCTGTTCCAGGTGCACAACTGTGCTCTGTATCTATATGAAGCAGTCTCTCAAACCATTGTAGTGCCAGTGTACTGTGGGCACCTATCCCACAGATCCCCAAAGCAGGGGATTGTGGGAATAGTAATGTGAACTCCATATATTTTTCATTGTATGATCCAATGTATTTTTATAAATGAAACATATACAGTATGTATATGAGAGACGATCATTCCATGATTGTGAGGGCCGGACAGGTCTGAGAAGATTGATCTATTTGCATTGCACCTTCTAAAACAAAAGAACGTATATGCATTAAAGTATAACAATTGTAGGAGCTCAAAACAAGAAAGCAATTGGTTGTAGAAGAGTTGCTATGAAGTGCACACAGTACTCACAGAAGGGGTTGCAGAGGCTTTATGGCTCTGTGCTGGGAGAACCAACTGCAGCGATGCAGCAGCAATACTATTTCTTTCTCTGCTAGATACAATGGTAGTGAGCCTCGTTTCGAGCAAATGTAATTGTAGGAATGCTGGCAGCACCTGTGCATGTATCCAAGCATTTTTGAGTGTGGACATGAGGTGTGTCACCACAGTGGCAGGGATGTGCCACATCAAAAGCCCATAGCCTAGACAAGGCTTATGAGATCAGGGGCTGACATGAGATTCTGTGCTATGCCTCCAGAAGGTGCAGCTCAAGGGAAGGTGAGGACAAAGGTGTCTTTATGCTACGTTTGCGCTCTCCCAATTCTGGGCTGCTCTAAAAGCTGCAATAGCCAAGTGTAATTGCTCTGGGATCTGCTGTAAGTTATGGCCTTCCCAGGGCTGCATATGGCTTGCAGCATAAGCCAAAATGGCCATAGAAGCATGGATACATCACCATCCTTGACATACTCCTTTCCCCAGCACACCCTCTATACCTCTGGCAGCCCACAGTGCCTGCCCTAAGATGATTCTCCCCTAGGAATAATCCACCCTGGGTATCTCTCTTACACTGTGTCAGCAGAAGGTACAGCACCCCCAGGATAGGCGCACAGCACAGCAACAGTAGCATATGGATCACTGCACTCTGGGATGTACTACTGCACAGAGTTGGGAGGAAGGAAGACCAGCCAAACCAGTGTGCAGTCACAACAGCCTGTGTAAGCTCCTGCTGCTAAGAATAGCCACTTCAAGGTGGCACTCCCTGTGAACCAAGAACTTCACTTCCCAATGCTGTTTTCTGACCTGAGCAGCAGAAAAGGCTGAAGTTAAAAATGTGAGCCACTGTGCTGCAAAGTATTCTTGGCCAAGCTAATAAACTACTATTTTTTAATTTTGTATTTTAGTTATCCTATAAATGTCAAGAGACTCCTTCCCTCCTTCTTTAAAGTGAATTGAAATCTGGTTAAAAGTGCTGGATTCACTTCCTGGGAGACTGGAGTCTTCTCTACATAGAATCAGATACAGCAGAGTCAGTAGCAAGATATATCCACTCCTTTCCCCTGCTTCTGAATATCTCAGTCTTGACCCAACAAGGAGAAGGATAGGTCAGGCTCCAAGGCCTCTCATCTCTTTGCTGAGATTGCCAGTTGCAAAAATGTTGAAACTGAACTGAAATCTAATTTCCCTTCTGCCTCCCCCAAACACATTTTCCACTGGTAACTAGTTTTAGTCACCACAGAAACCAAACAAGCTTTGAATTTGATTTATGATATTGCATAATAACTGTTTTAAAATAACAAGAAAAGAGAAATGAGAATGATGTGGAAATCAGGATTATTGCTCTTGCGAACTCTTAGTTAAAAAACAAGGAAAAGGCCAAGAGTTTGTTTTCTTGTCAAGAGTGAAAGGGTTAATGCATCAGCCTGTCCCCTGGACAGAAGGTGCTTTGTAGCCTCGTTTGGGTTTAGGCAAATAAAAGGAAGTTCAAAACATAACAACAAGTTTGGGTGAATAATGGCAGTAACCTGTGAGAATGGATATTTAGGGCCAGTTTGTGGTTGCACATAATGATTTTGTCACATTCCTCAGGGATTTGTTTAGAATTTTTTTAAAAATCAGCAGTCGTAGCACAACCGAGATATGGAAAAGCAGATTCCAGCCTCTCGCCGTGATATTTGCCAGCTGTCCAAATGTTTAGGGGGTGGATTATTTATTCTTTAAAAACAAAGAGTTGGACAGAAGTACAAGGGTAAGATGAAAAAGGTCTGTGAAGGTTTGTGCCCTGCTTACTGAAGCCTGTGACTTTTTTACAGAGTTAGAAGGGTATCCTGGCATTGGACAAAGTAGCCCATTTTATAGGCAGTTGTATCCTGCAAGCAGCAACTTTCCAATCAGGGGAAGTACCTCTGTGCTGACTTGTTGTCCTCTCTCACTATCTCAGTCATTCACACCCAGTAGACTCGTTGGGTTTGTTTAAATACATTTTTAATTTACCAGATCTCCATGTGCAGTAGTGCTGTGGGGTAAAGTAACGAGCACAAATACAGCAACTTTCCACTGACTGACAGAGCAAAGCACTATGGTAAGGAAGCCCTGCCAAACCATGCGTTCTACAGCAGGGATTCTCAACCTTTTTCATACTGTGACTGCACACTTAGCTGATCCTCTCCAGATCTGCCCTGGAACTGCTTGTGCCCATTTCCACTGAGCTTCCAAGAAGTTACCGTGGGATCAAAACACATGTATATGGTGTACTCCTGGCATCTCCGGACGATCTGGTTGGAAGGGACTGACCAGATCTCCTTCAACGGAAAACAATAAATGGGGGAATGAAAACCTCTGTACCCTTATGAGTTCTGGCGACAGGATTGATTCAGGAGAACAATGTTATATAGTAGAAGAGCAGTTATGTTCTATACATCAGATGTTGCTGAATCAAGCAGAGAGAAGATTCAACAAGAATGCTCATGAGAATGGTTAAACCAGCTCATCAGGAAAAAAAATGAAAAGAGCAGACGAGACAACACCCCCACAAAGAACTCAAAGACAAAAACTACCAAAGCTTTTCCAGAATATGTAATCTCCAGAGGTAGCAGGGAGCAGTGGCCAGCTAACAAAGGCTAGATACTGTGGTTTTAGAAGAGGCATTCATGCATATGGAGTTTTACTGCAAAAATGCTCTTTTGATGAATTCCAGGCCACGTGACAGCTGTGTGTCATTGGCAGACTGTAGTGTCACCAAGAGTCATTTTGCATTTTCAGTTTGAGAGAGAAAAAACAAATGTGGCTACTGAAATATTACAAGCACGCAATCTTCCTCCCTCATGGATCATTTTTGGTGCCTGCATGTTTCTCCCCTCCCCTCCATAAAACTATTTTTATTTTAAAAGACAGACAAGAATGAAACCAAAAAGCACAAAAACCAGCTTCTTAAACAAGAACTTAATTTCAAATACAGGCATAGTTGCATTGTATGCATACTGTGCTGCATTTCTGTCATTATGAAGTTATAACATTAGTATTAACATCACTATAAAGAAGGACCCTATTTCATGGAAACGACCCAGACTTTCATCCACTTAAAATGTGATTCTTTTTTTTAATTAAGAAAGCCAAGATCACTTCCTGTACCAAACCATTGTATTAGGGTGCTTTGTTCTGTTAAATACTTTGGTTTAGATGTGATCTGTTTGTTTGTTTTTTTTTTAAAATACCCCCATGTTCCATAACATCGTCATTAACTTAAAGTCCCTGAACAGCATTTCACATCACCACAAAGAAGCAAAATTCAGGAAATCAACAGCCTATGTCAGTATTTCCCTATTCTCAAAGACTGATCCAACGTCATCACGTAACCAAATCTTCTCTAAGGCCCCCCTCCCTAAACTCAAATGTGCAACCAAACCTACAACCTGAACCCTAGAGACCTGTCATAAGAATATGGTGCTTTGTGTGCATCCACATCACAGGCCAGATCCTCTGGTTTGGCCAACCTGTACTTAGCGCAGGACTAAAGGCTAGTTCAGCTCCTGGCACAATTTAAAGGAGCCTCAGGGGATCACTAGAGGAAGTGGCATATAGAGTAGCAGCGCTAGCTCTCCCCTGCTTGGCGAATTCCCTTTTACAAGGGGAATCCACCAGTAGCTGGATCTGCAGGGTTTCCCCTTGCTTTGTGCTGCCAGAATGGTGCGGAGCAACCTAGAGAGAGGCTGGAGTCTGGCTCCATTTGTTTGGAAGTATTTTCTGAAATGGGAATTGTAAATGAATGTGTAGGTGTGCGCATTATTAGAAAGAAATAACAGTGTATGGCAAAAATGATGAAGATGAAATACTTCTCAAAGAAGTGAGATGAGTAAAGTTGTTGGTAGAGGCGAGAGTCTGGTTGTGTCTTATAGAGGTTTTTGTGACTAAAGCTTGTGAGGTGTTATGAGAAAATTCTGCATAGAAGATGTTATATAGAGAGCCAGGCTGAACTAAAACTCTAGATCTGTATACCCTCAAACTTTGGGGAAGTTTGGATTTAGATCCACAACTAGTCTCTATCCCTGTAGTAGGCGGAACCAAAACCCCACCTGAACATTCTTATATTTTGCATGTCAGGGCCATCCTCATCATCATTGTCACTGATGCCTACCTGCCACCCCAAACCATCTGGAGCACGCTGGCACACGCCTTCCTCAGCTGCCTCCAAGGGCTCCAATACGACCAGCAGCTCTTTTATCTCCATCCGAGAGGTCTTCCGCAAGACCTTACTGAGCTGCCGGTTTTCTACCAGGACCTCCTGTGGACCTGGAGGCTGGTTTTGGCAACCAGGTCCCTGGCAGCCGCTGAGGGGGTGGATTGTCTTGTGAAGCCCCTGCTACACAATCCTTAACTTGGTGTGCAGGTGGCGGAGTCCCCCTTGTTGTGAAGGAGGTTGGGCCTGGCAGGATTCATCAGGATCAGAGACCACCTGGGCTACAATCAGGGGGACTGGGTGGACCCCAGGCACTAGGTCGGCGCATGGAGGTCTCCATGGCGCATACGCCAGGAGGGCAGGGCAGCCTTACTGCCCATCTCTCAGGTTTACCCCCTAGCCCTCCGGATCTTTTCATCAGGACCCTGCCCTGTGAGCTGCCCCCCAGCTGCCCCCTTTGCATGCACAAAGCTGGCTGCAAGACTTGCAGCTGGTTCGTTTCCCAGTCGTGCTGAGGGCACATCTGCATACGCTCGTGCTTCACACTCTCCATTTCCTCACCCTCATGTCCCGCCCTGACACTAAGTGGTGGAACTTTTTGCCATCTGTTGAGGGTGAGGAACCCAAGTGGGCCAGCCTCTATTCCACCCTGGTCCCATGGCCCTCCAGGGATATTAGCTGGCGGCTCCCTTATGGAGCCGTGAGCACAGGCATGCACTGGGTGGGTTCCCTCCCCTCCCTGATACCCGCCCTTTCTGCGGCATGACGGAGACCCTGGCATTCATCTATTTGGAGTGCACCAGGTTGCAGCCCCTTTTCTGGCTCCTCCAGAACCTTCTCCTATGATTCTGGATGCACCTCTCTCCACATTTTCTGATAATGCACACCTCATCCGTGGCTCCACAAAGTCGTGGGACCTGCTCGTCAACCTCCTCCTAGTCAAAGTGGATGTCTATAACACCAGGGCGAGGATGTTGGCTGAGGGGTTGCTCTGCAACTGTGGGGCCTACTTCTGTTCCTCCCGCCATTCACACATTCAGGCAGAGTTCCTCTGGGTCGTATCCTCTGGGACCCTAGATACCTTTGAGGAGAAGTGGGCACTGTCCAGGGCTCTCTGCTTGGTGTCCCCTTCAGGTTCCCTACATTTGACTCTTTGACCCCAACATCTGTTCCTGTTTTTTCATTAGTTCATTAGACCCCCATACTTGGTTTAGTCTCGGGCTCAGTAGCTCCTCCTTTTAGGCTGGGGGAGGGGCCTTCAGCCACTTCCCAGAACCCAATAGGACCCCAAGTCCTTTTATGTACATCATTCAACAAGCTGCTCTTCCCAAGATCTCTGCTGAAGGACATTTCTGTTGGGCTGAAGCTTGCTGAGAAGTATGCTGCACTGTCTTTGTGTGTTCTTAAGGTTTGTACATTCACCTCAGCCAGGAAGAAGTTTTTTTCCATCTGTTTTTATTTTTTTATTTCGCTGTTAGGTACATGAACTTTCAGATTAAGTGAAAGTGAGACTACAGATCATAATTCAAGTGTGAAAATAATGAAGTGGCAGATATCAAAAGAAAGGCTAATTGTTGGTTAAACTAAAAACCTACCCAGCAACGTATCCTAAAGTGAAACGTTCCCCACCAAAATACCCTATACCCACTGTACCAGGATTGGAACCAAATTAGTGGTGAATTGTTTGAGCTGAAAGGAGAATTTCATAGACTCAGCAAGATAAATCCTTGTCCTGAGAGCTAAGATTCAGTGATTCAGCATACTCACACCACTGAGTAACAGAGACATTTATCACCTTTTATTAATGCTATTTTGAGCTGAAGGGAGTTCATATGAGCATCAACACTCTGGGGACTCCTTTGGTGTGTCAGAAAATAGAGGATTCCTTGCAGATTGACACCGCCTTAGCTTTCAGTTGTTGCTGCATAAGGAAGATTAAATAACTTGTAAAGTGTCTAACCATTTCTCTTTGGCCTCCTTTTTTCTGAGTTGAATGACAGTTCAGATTACTACATAATAGAATGGAGCTTTTCTTTGTAGATGATGAACATTTGCTGGTTTTATCAATGTGGGCTGAGACAATGTTACCCCCACACAAATGCTTTGGATTACTTTTCTTGCAAACTAAGAGGCAGGAACTCCTTCGTTCTGATTCTGACTGATGTCCTGCTGGAGCTTTGGGCAATTCATTTAGGTATAAATTTTCAAGCGTGCAGTAATTTTGTACAGCTCATTTTTTGGGTTCCCAGCTTGGGTCTGATTTTCAGAAGTGCTGAGAACCCACAACTGCTGTTGAATCACTGGGAGCTGTGGATTCTCAACATCTTTGAAAATCGGGTCATAGGTGTCTTGTGTTGGACATTCAAAATGTAGGTCTTAAGTTCTGTATCTGTTTCCCATCCTGTGAAATGGGGACAGTAAGTTACCTACCTCCCAGACAGCTGTGTAAGGGCTTCAAAAATGTAAAGCATTATGTAATTACCAAGTGTTGTTAGACCTCAGACCTCTTAGTTTCTTTGAATGTGCCTTTTAGATTTATGTATAAAAGAAAAAATGCCTGAGGTTGTGATTGTTGTATATGTCTTTTAAGTTACTTTCCAACATCCACCACAAACCAGACAACTCTCCAGAGGAATTCACGTCTCTATTATGCTGGTCTTTGATCTTGTTAGAATTGGTGAATAACTTTGTCTCATAAGATGTTTCAAGAAGAAAAGAAATCATGTACACAGTAGTCCTGTATTAAGATACTCATCTCTCAAGAATGCAGGGGTTAATGGTCAGAGCCAATTTATCACTGCTAATGAACCATCAGGAAATCTGTCAGGAAGTGGGTACAAATTCCTGAATGCT
Source organism: Emydura macquarii macquarii (assembly GCF_026122565.2). Lineage (NCBI taxonomy): Eukaryota > Metazoa > Chordata > Testudines > Chelidae > Emydura > Emydura macquarii. The sequence continues at coordinate 5,920,849 of NW_027132813.1, read as the reverse complement.
GATGCAAAGCATCATGTGGTGTGTTTTGTTTCTGATGTTTCCCAACCGAGGATCTGTAGTGGACATACCTGAGCTTACGAACATGTTCTTCAGAGACATTAAGGCCCAGATTATGTGCTGCTGTTGCTCAGCTGCAGTTGGGAACAAGAAGCTTCCCTCTTTGCAAGGTTATACAAGGACCACACACAAAAGCAGTGCAGGAAAGGCAGGGACTGTTCCTTCCTGTTGCTGCCTCTGGGGAACAGGTATCTGAAAAAGAGACAGGAAGGAGGCTTGGCCATTACCCCTCTGTCCCATGGAGAACCGGCGGAGGCTGGCTGACACAGACTGTGCATGAACATGGAACAGCTGGCAGCAAGGGTCTCTGATGCTCAATGGGTAGGATACACAAAGGTGCTTAGGTGCCTAACTCCCATTGATTTCAGTATGGTGCCTAAATGCCTGTTTGAATCCTACCCAATATCCCTGGTGCTTCTCCTGGGACTGTGTGGCTCTGCTGCGGCCTGTGGTGTAAAAGCCCCAATTCCAGCTCTAAGGGGGCCTTAGGGCTGACATTCAGCATTTGTGTTAAGTTTTTTAATCAAACAGCGCCGGAAAGTTCTGTCAATGACATTTTGACGTTCCATTAAATACTTGTTTTGTTCTGGACTAATGTCTATAGAAACCCCATGCACAGTTCTGGCACTGCAGGAGTAACAACTTATGGCATTAATGGAAAGTCACTGTTTCAAATACTTAGGATTTCCAAAGTTCAGAACTAAAGGCCTGAGCCTGTAAGCAGACCCCTGCCCCAGTGCCAAGCCTCAGTGACTTGCCTGGGGCTCACCTCCCTGGGAGGCACAGGGATCCACCTGAACAGCCCTCCATGCAGGACTGAGCATTGTTCTAAGATGGCAGAAGCACTTTCCCTCGCTGAGCGTTAAACATGGATTCGTTTTCAGATGGATAATACCCCCATTCTCAGTCACCTGCGTGCCCATGGTGATCTACAGGCCTCTGCATATTGAAATGGGTGGAAAAAACTCTCTCTCTTGCACAGTCTGATAAATGGGGGGAAAGGGAGTCCGGGCAAGGGATAAATCAGCAAGATTTCCCAATAAACTGCCCTCCATCACAATGAAGACAAGCTTGGGCCATTTCAACCAAAAGGGAGGCTTTGGGCTGATTTTGCCATTCTTACTCTTCCTGAGTAGGACCTTGCTCCGTGAAGAGTCCCACTAAAATCATTGGGACCATAGAGGAGTGAGGTACCTCTCGCTGCGAGGATAGCTGAATTGGGCCCTAAGAATGGAAGTGCCTCTTCACCATAGCCATAATGGACCTTTACTAACTTTGCACCAATCCACATAGCCCATATTTCTCTCCAAAAATCCGTAGACTTCCCCCACTTCTAAGAAGCGACTGAACAACAGCATTGGTGTAGTATGTCTCATTACTCGGGGCTAGATTGTGGCTCTAGCTATGTGCCTGTGCAGTAGCATAAGGAGCAAGACCCTTCATTTTATGGTGTGGGTGTAGAGAGCAGACTGGGGACTGTCTCCCTCCCCACCCCAAACAGAGGGGTATGGAGTAGATGGGACCTTGGCTCTGCCCCCAACATGTCAGCCAGCAGAATTGAGCTGGCCTAGGGGAATAACAACTTATTACTTGTATGGACGACTAGCAAATTACTACCAAGTAGGGAGGAAATGGAGCTTCTCTGAGTCTATGTCTACACTTAATGGCAGCAAGTAGCGTACCTAGCACTGCTATAAATAGGAGTGTAGACAGTGAGGCTGTGCGTAGGCAAGTAAAGATATGCCTAGGGGATGTACCCTACCCAACTCTCTATTCATCTAGCAATGCCTCCCACATCTACACTGCAATTTTATCAATGTGGGGTCCCACTGTCAGAGCCAAGCCCCACCACAGTAATGGTCCCTTCTGGTCACTGCGACATGTAGCTACACGTATCCAACATACTGCCACCAGTGTACTGAGGCATATTCCTTCCTTAGAGTGGTGCAATTATGCACGGCCTTATGCTTTAGACAATGCAAAAGCACAATCTAACGCTAAGATTTCACTGTATTTGCAAAATATACTTCAGTACATGCCCTCATAGACTGGTCAGCATTACTCATAATTTAAACTCCACTTCTCCAATTAATGTGCTAAATCCATTTTGTGATGTATTTTTCCATTGACTCTTCTTTTAGGTGTCTTGATTTAGTCACTAATTTGGTAATATGCAGTATAGACTTGACTCTGTGGTGCTTCTACCAGGGTGCTATAAAATGCCCCATTTTTTTCAGGATTTGCTAGCATGCTTTTACTATGTTTTGAACTGAATCAGTGTGCTCAACCAGAAAAATACCTTATTTCTGCAAAATCGCCAAAGCAGCGCTTTTAAGTTTTACTGTGGCTTCACACTGCCAAATTCTGTTTTTTTCTTTTATCCTGTTATAATGACTCTTCCCTAAGAGGAAATAGCTCTCTGGAAAAAAAGGTGGAAGTGAGTATAATTGGTGCAATATTGTGAATTATGCTACTACCCTTATGGCACAAGATAATTTTTGATAAATCAGTAAAAATCATCTTATTGTACAAATGACATATCGCTTTATCCCAGGTATGACTGATTGAAAAGTGCTATATTTGTGGGGAAATCAACTGTGGCACAATATAGTTTCCACTTACAAAGCGCTTTCCTTAAAAACACTTCCCAGGCCATTGTATAAAAATAGTTATATTAGAGAGGTGAACAGCCACTGATTCATCAGGGTTTACAGATGCTAAAGTATAAAATAAACAGACTAAAGCATCATAGGTTTTCCCTCCCCAAAGATACAAAACCTTGTGCAATTTTGGGTAATAGTAACCAAAAATGCTTCTTTTACAGACACAAAAGGGACAGCAAGCATTGTAACGGAGAATACAGAAATAGGTTACAAATAAAAACATAGAACTAACTCAAAACCATAACATTTAATAATTTAGGAATTGCTATACCAGATTAGACCAATAATCCATCTAGTCTAGTATTTTATCTTCCAGTGACCAGCACTGATGCTTCAAGGAACGGTTAAAAACATCTTGAATGTACAATTATGGAATATGCTGGCTATAGGAGAGGTGGTGTAAGGATTAATTCACTAATGTTTGCAAAGCCATATGAGATTCTTAGAAGGAGAGTTCCATAGGAGTGCAAAGCATTATTGCTATACAATAAAATCCATTATCTAATTTATCTATAAGGAGAACTGGAGATAAAATTCTGTGTATCTTAATTGTCAGCTTCAAAGACGTCCTTGCAGAGTACATTGTACGGTTATAGTAGACACTGAAACGTGAATATAAATAAACTGACATTTGCTAACCAGGATATTGAATAATCTCAATTTTATTTTAAACCATGCCATTGAGCCCTTTGTGCCCTGCTCTTTCTCCTGCTCTATGGTTAACCTATTTTGGCTGTAACAGACCAAAGTTGGTAATACATGCTTCAACCACAATGACTGGAACATCCATTGCAAAGTTGCACTTCACAGAAAAAACCCTACCCACTACATATTACTCTTAACAAAATTCATTACCCAGAGTTGCCGTCATTAGGGTTCACCTGCCAGTCTATCCCCACTTTTCAGTTGCTGATAACTTTACAAACATTTCTACTGTGGTGTACGTCATGAGTAGTCAACGCAAAGATGATATTTTATGTTTCCTTTTGATGTGGAGCAAAATACTGTAAGCCATTGGAATGTGAAAAAACCAACCACATTTCCCATCTCAAATTTCCAATCAGAAATTGTGTTCATGTACCTCAGGTAGCTGAAACCAGAAGCTTCGCCCTTGTCTCACAAATCTCACTGAGACTTAGGTCTAGTATACACTAGAAAAGGTTTGTCACTATAGATATATAGGCTAACCCTCCTAGTGCAGGTGCAGCTTATACCGGCAAGAGAGTGCTTTTGGCTGTATAACCACTAGTTCCTGGATGAAATAAGCTATTTTGGAAAAAAGGACTTTTTTTACCAGCATGACTGCATTTTGCCAAGAACTTTTGCTGGTATAAAAGTCATTAAAAATATCACACCCCTAACCCATGCTGTTATACTAGTAAAAGTTTTAAGTATAGATGAGGCCTTAGAAATCAAGCCAGGTTTGGAAAAAAAATATTGTGCAATGTTTTAAATAAGTTAAAACTTTCAGTTAGCTGGTGATGCAACACTAGTGCGGTTTAGAGCAGTGTGGGGCTCTGAAGCCACACAAACAAGTTGTTACTAAAAGCATCCCGGGGTAAATGCATTCCATCCCTTGCTGTTCACAGTAGAACCAGTGCAGTTTCCAGGAGGATGTTAGGGCATGGCAGAAGCCTTCACAGTCAGTGCACTGTTGAACTCAGCTATCTCGGACCTCATATGGATGTGGACAGAGTGGGTGGGTCAGCACCTACTCAGGTACACCAGCCTTTGCTTCCCTGAGGGGATAGAGTGTGTAAATGAGGGGTGAGACTACTGCAGTCTGGGTTGGAGAGAGACTGCTCCCTTTTCAGACCTCTGTGGAGTTCCCCTCTGCAGGCCTCTCACCTCAGGCTTGGGCCAGAATTTGTCCCAGGGACTGAAGGGAAGCAGTTTATGTAGTGTGTAGAGCTTCAGTTATGGGAACCTCAGTTAAAGACAGCTGGTTTCTGAAGGCATCTAGCTGCATCATTCTGCAAGTAGGAATTTACAAGCCACTTAGCTTAATTTCTTCACTTTCTCCCCCATCCCCTATTTTTATAGAAAAATGGAAATTAAATGAGGAGGGGAAAAATGGCATTCATGCAACATTCAGGTTGAAAAATCAAAATCAGACACTCCAATGGCAGGAAATTTCAAAAGCAAAGGTTGCTGCCACTATGATAACTCAGCCCCATTACACTGCTGCATTTATATTCCTGGTTTCCCTTCAGAAATGTAAGATACAATATTGTATATCTTAATATGTAGGCTGGGTAATGGGGCAAGAGTTAATGTTGTGGCAACAGTTAATGTTGTGGCAATCACCTTATGCTTTGGAATTTCATAGAAATTAGAAATGGAAACGACATATCCAATTCAGCTCTTGGCCCCTGCAAGATTTCCTGGTACCAGTAATCACAGTTGCACTAAAAGGCAACCTTTTGTATTTCAGGTACTGTGTTCCTGTGTAGGAATACACCTAACTTTGTGTTTCTTTTACTTTAGGGGGCTGGCGATAGTTTTGTGGGTGCACTGGCTTTCTTCATGGCTTGCTATCCCCATCTCTCCATGGAAGAAGTGATCAGGAAGTCAAACTTTATCGCATCAGTTAGCGTCCAGGCATCAGGAACACAGTCTTCCTATCCCTACAGGAAGGACCTGCCACAGGATCTTTTCTAACTTGTTCCATCAGACGCATGTATTGAACGTAAAAAGGGCCATACTGGGTCAGAAGAGGCAATCATATACATTTAAAATGGCTAAATAAATTGCCTGTATTTCTCTTGCCCCTTTCAGAACACAGGATCCTTGACACGTAAGGGCTTGGGACCTGGGTGTATTCCTATTAAAGTCAGTGGAAAACCTACCTTATGAGAGGAGACTCAAAGAGCTTGGCTTGTTTAGCCTAACCATAAGAAGGCTATGGAGTGATAGGATTGCTCTCTATAAATACATCAGAGGGATAAATAGCAGGGAGGGAGGAGTTATTTAAGTTAAGATAAGAACAAATGGATATAAAACTGGCCAATAAGTTTAGGTCTGAAATTAGGTGAAGGTTTCTAACCATTAAGGATGTAAATATTGATTACAAAAGATAACCATTGAAACTATTACAATTATATCAGTTAACTATTTAACTGATATAATTTTGTGTCCCCCTCCACACCCCATCTCCTCCTCTAAGCCCCAGGGTAGACCCCTAGCCCAGCTCTGTGAGGGAACTCTGTTTCAGCCTCATGGTCCCATGTGTTCTGCAGCAGGGTGCTCTGCAGAACCTGCACCAGGGCCTTGGCCTTCCCGGGCAGCAGCAACAGCATGGCCACGTCCACAGTGGCCCAACACCATCACCACAGAAACAGAGACCCTACACTGCCAGTTAACTGATAAGTATTAGTCTTATTGGTAAGAATACTACTTAACAATCAATCATTTAACCATTAAGTATATTACATCCCTGCTAACCGTAAGAGTGAAGGTCTGGAAGTCTTTCAAGGGGAGCAGTGGGGTGCAAAAAACTTAACTGGCTTCAAGACTGAGCTTGATAGTTTATGGAGGTGATGGTATGATGGCAGTGCCTACAATGGCATGTAACTGATCTGCAACTGCTAGAAGCAAATCTCTCTAACAGCCAGCGATGGGACATAGAACATAAGAACGGCCACGCTGGGTCAGACAAATTGTCCATTTAGTTCAGGATCCTGTCTTCCGACAGTGGCCAATGCCGGGTGCTTCAGAGGGAATGAACAGAACAGCTAGTCATCAAGTGATCCATCCCATCAACCATTTCCAGCTTCTTGCAAACAGGCTAGGGATACTTCAGAGCATGGTTTTGCATCCCTGCCCATCCTGCCTAATAGCCCTTGATGGACCTATCCTCCATGAATGTATCTAGTTCTTTTTTGAACCCTGTTATAGTCTAGGCCTTCACAACAGCCTCTGGCAAAGAGTTCCACAGGCTGTGCGTTCTGTGAAGAAATACTTCCTTTTGTTTATTTTAAGCCTGCTGCCTATTCATTTCTTTTGGTGATCCCTAGTTCTTGTGTTATGAGAAGGCATAAACAACACTTCCTTATTTACTTTCTCCACACACATTATGATTTTATATACCGTGGTCATAGACCATCTTAGTCATCTTTTTTCCAAGCTGAAAAGTCCCAGTCTTAATCTCTCCTCACATGGAAGCTGTTCCATACCTCTAATCATTTTGGTTGCCCTTTTCTGTATCTTTTCCAATTCCAATACATCTTTTTTGAGATTGGGGCAACTAAATCTGTACACAGTATCCAAAATGTGGGCATACCATAGATTTGTGGAGAGGTAATATGATATTTTCTGTCTTATTAGCTATTCTTTCCTAATGATTTCCAACATTCCCTTTTTTACTGACACTGCACACTGAGTGGATGTTTTCAGAGAATTATTCACAATGACCCATTAAGACAGTGATAATGGAGTAACAGCTAATTTAGACCCCATCATTTTATATGTATAGTTGGGATTATGTTTTCCAATGTACATTACTTTCATTCATCGCCATTGAATTTTATCTGCCATTTTGTTGCCCAGTCACCCAGTTTTGTGAGATCCCTTTGTGACTCTTCGCCATCTGCTTTAGACTTCAGTATCTTGAGTAGTTTTGGATCATCTGCAAATGTTGCCACCTCACTGTTTACCCTTTTTTCCAGGTCATTTATGAATATGTTCCAGTACAGACCCTTTGGGGACACCACTATTTAGCCCTCTCCATTCTGAAAACTGACCATTTATTCCTACTCCTTGTTTCCTATCTTTTAACCAGTTACTGATCAAGAAGAGGACCCTCCCTCTTAATCCATGACTGTTTACTTTGCTTAAAAGCCTTTGCTGAGGGACCTTGTCAAAGGCTTTCTGAAAATCTAAGTATACTATGGCCTGGTCTATATTTACCAGGAAATGCAGCAGCAGTCGACAGGATTTACTCAAGCTATGCAAAGGAGCTTGCAAAACTCCCATTGACTTCATAACTTCCCTTTAGCGTGCTGTCTCCACTGTGCTGCGCTGATGGGAAATGAGTTCCCGTCGAAGCAGCACTACATCTTTCGAGGTGGTGGTTTAATTGAATCGATTTACAGATTGGTTGAGTGGGTCTTCACTTCTGCTCAATCAATCTGGATAGATCGATCTGATGGCAGCAAATTTGCTGCTGTCAGTCTAGCCATACCGTACATCCATTGGATCACCCTTGTCCACATGTTTGTTGACACCCCCAAAGAATTCTAGCAGATTGGTTGTACCATGTCCCAGGCAAGGGTTCTGATTGCATAGATGCAAACTTTTTTTCCTAAGACATTCCAGGTACTCAGCTACTAAAGGAGGAGAGAGAGAAGGAAAGTCTTTACTCCCTTCTCAATCACCGATTCCCTGTTAAATTCTATTCTACAGTACAGCACTAGGGTTGCGCTCTTTCATTCCAATGAAATATTGTAGCTCTGTTCCTTGAACCACACATTGTGCATGGCAACCATTACTCTAATGGCAATGCAGAACTTAGTAATTGATGTCTTCAACATTTCCCTCACAACCTTTCATGTATATAAAGTAAAGAGACATTCCACAATATGAATAGGGATAATGAAGTCCATGAGCTCTGAAATTCAATGGCCTCCATAGACTTTGCTGTGCTCTCCACTAATTAAGATTCTCTTAGATTTTGCTGAAGTTTCAGCTCTGCCAGCTGGGATATAGCTATTAAAATGTGAACTACAGTTAGCTTTGAGTTTTCAACCAAATTCCCCTTGTCCTTGCTCTCTGCGGCAAGTGCCTTAGCCCAAATTGTGACTCGTTGACCATCTGGAGACCACATACCAGCATGCAAAAGTTCCATCTCTTCTATAGTCTACCACTTACATCACGGTGAAGCATTGTATGCTGGGTCCTGCAGCATGTACTGGTTATGTTTCTCTATCGTATGATGGCTGCAGTAGGCTCTACACTGTGTCCATTAGGTGAGGGTCTCTGGTTCTGGGCAAGTTGCGGATAAAGCCTTCAGGTGAGCTAGATGTACAGATTAGTTCATTAGCTGTCCAGTGTTCTGGCGAAAATGTTTTCAAACATGCCAAGACGCCTAGTCAGTCTTATTTGGCCAGAAACACAAATGAACTACTTAGTTAAAGAACAAAGCCATCATCCACAATGCACTAATCAAAAAACTGGCTTAGACATCTACCCTCTGCCTACTCACATATACATTCAGAAGTGAAAAATAAGTCCTACATACGTGATCTTGACAAGAAGTTCTATTCTGTATGAGTCAAATCTTGATCTCACTGGAGTTTTGCCATTGGTGTCAAAGCCAGCAGCCTTTAGCTCTATAGGATGCTACATGTCATTTAACTACTTGTATTTCTTCTGCCCACTTCTACCATAGGCTATGAAACATTAGTGCTCCTCCCATCTGTAAATGGTGGTTTAGAATGATTGTAGCAACCCATTCACTGAAGTCTTGTAAAAAAATGTTAATTTTTTATTGCCATGTGAAACAATAGTCAATTTCTTTGATAATTACAGCCAGTTTCACAATGGAAAACACAGACAATGGAATCTGCTATTTTAATTTTTTTATTGAGGACTGTAAAAATAACTCAAAGGATAAATAAATGTTGATGCGATGATCTATGTCCAGACACTAAGAATTTTCTCTCTCTACATTGTTCTCATTCACAATGGCCGTCAAATCACAGGAGGCACTGATCGAGTCCATTTCCTCTCTTTTTAGCACACACTGCAAGATTTCAGAAGCAGCATCCCCGCTCCCCCCAAAAGTCCAACTCATGTATAAATCAAGTCCATTTACAAATCATTGTTCAGATGGAACGTAATTTTTTCTTCTCTGTGAAGAGCACACGTTTGTTCACTGTGGAGAGAAAAGCAAGTTGGTAGAAAAACTCAAATGTTACATTTACAAGAAAAAAAATCCACACCAACACCTCCTGCTGGCCTCAATGCTTAAACAAATACAGAGCGAATAATTACTGGCACAATGCCAATGTTGGCCAACCTGCTTTTAAAGGACTTTAGCACTGAATTCATTTTACAGCATATAACTTCTAGTACACAGGTGTCTATTTTACCCCATGAAGGACAAACATTCAGATTTAAATGACTATGAAAATGGAAGCTTTTCACTCAACAGCTACTTGCCATGTCTAATCGGAGTCACAATCTGCTCTTCATAGGGACAAAGAAAGGTTTTTACGGCTTTTCTACTTGTCTTAGCTCTGCAGAGTCCAGACAGCTATGGGAGAATAAACTGAATTCTAATCTGCCTTGCATATCATCAACAGAATCTTTCTTCAAGTACCAACTGCTGAATCTTTATTACAGGTGATGAATGAACTACAAACTGTGCTTGACTGTAAGTTCTCAACCTTAAGTTAGGAAAATCATTTTACTTGTAAATTTCACACTTTTGATATGGAACTAACTGTGAGAGAATGAGCAGGGAAAACTACAATGCCATTTGGGCAGTCACTTTTCAGAATAAAATGAATTTTAGTAACGGCTCAAACACTGAAAACTATGCAGGAGTGACACTGTACATCATAGAGATAGTGGAGTTAGTTTTCCCAACAGACACACCCTAGTTGGGACTGAAACCTTTACACTGAAGCACTGCAACAATCTGGGACTTTCTACCTCACTGTAAAAGGTTCACTATATGCAGGTCTCTCTGTTTATGAAATATACAAAAAAGGTGTCAAGTGAAAGTGCGTACAGATGCAAAGTACATCTAATATTATACCTGACATCCATGGATGGCCAGACTCAAATTTACCTGACTTTCACACATGCCTCAGCATCTCACTTTCCCTCTGGAATAGGCTATAGGAATTTTTTTTCCCTCCATCAAACGTAAACCATTCTGAGACCATTCTAAGATACCTCCCATTTCTAGTCTATGGGTTGTGTCAGGCTGTCCTGCCACCAAACTCCTGCAAGGCTGGGAGCTCCACTCTGTAGCATATCGCACACAAACTGGATAGGGTTTCTATAGGAGACTTGTGGAATATTCTGAAGCAATAAAAGATAACATGAAATTAACAAACTTTTTCTAACCCAGGAAAGAAATCCCACCACAGCTTAATCTAAGGTTTTCCCTGACATGTGAAATTCAGACTTCAGCCAACATGAATATTTTTAGCAAATTTTAATTAAATCAACTTGTATCTCCAGGAGTCTCTCTCTACAGGCATCAAACTCCTGCATTCTTAAATCAACAGAGAATATCAATGTTAATCCTCCACCAAGACTGCAATGAAAATAATATCCCATATAACTATCAGCCAAACAGTTATATTACCTATTCAGAGTAATGTGATTTTTTTTTCTTATGGTCTAGTTAAATATCAGATTACCATGTGTTTTGCAGCTGGGATCTGTACTGACTAAACTCTCCCATGCTATTTAAAAAAACTAAAGCAGGTTACAATGTCCCCAACTTAGCCTTTAATATGTTAGTTACAAACTGGTGCCTTCCCAAGTAACTCAGACTCTAAGTTACCTTTTAAAATACTTCTTTTTTAAAAAAAAATAGGAACTCTTGGCAAGCGCTATAGATACCCATGAGTTAGAATGAATCAAGCTTTTAAATTAGGGAAAGTTCTGTGAGGGTCAGAGGAACACAGCAGAAGAGTGTAGCAACTTTTCTCCAAGCATGTGGGAACCTGCATTTATGTATGTATTAGACATTTTTTAAATAATAAAAATATTTTAAATAAATTTCTTCTTCAAGTTGTGATGAGTTTACTGCTCTTCTGGTTTAAAAGTGTCCCACTGTGTAGCTCACTGCTGCTTCTTACGAGACAGCCTAATCCAGTAAACTGAGCACAGAAATAGAATGTACAAATTTCCAAATTCTAATCTTAGCTCTGCCTGTCTTGCTGTGCGGTCTTGGGCTATGTCTACACTGCAGCACTAATTCGAATTAGCTTAATTCGAATTACAGAAAGCGATTTATGGAAAGCGCTGCAGACTGTCCACACTACAGTGTTTGTGCTGGTTTCTTGCGTCCACACTGGCCAGCCTTAGTTCGAATTAGAAAGCAGTGCAATGTGGGAAGCTATCCCACAGTGCAACTAACCATAGAGGCTGTTGTGACGAGTGTCATCATCCCAGGATGCAGCGCTGCTTCCCCCACCCCCAAACAAACAGGGGAAAAGGATTTTCATGCTGTTTTTTTACTCCCAGATTGCCACTGCTGCAGGCACATGGAGCCAGCTGAACTATGCTCTCATTTTGACCGTGACAAATACATCGCAGCTTATCCTGGATTACTTTAGAACTGTATGCTGTTTGCCTTTTATGCTCCCCCTACCACCCCTGTATATTGCTTGCCTTTGATTTTGATTCTACAGGTATCTGTAGAATGTAAGATAAATAACAATGCAGTCAGTTAGTATATTAATACAGTGATACAAATGTTTCCATTTCACTGATGGAAAGCATGATATAATGTATCCACATGTAGCACTGTGAATAAACTTAAGAAAGTATCAATTTCCATGACTGGCCACTGAAACAATGTAGCAAAGAATTTCCTCTCACTGCTGGCATTCAAAACACATTCACCATGTGGGGAGGAGGGCGGGTGGTGAAATCTTTCAAAGGGACAAACTTTAAAGGGCTAAACTTTCAAAGGGACAAATCTTAAAGGGACAAACTGCAAAGGGTTTGCTGGGCAGTTAAAACGCATTCACCATGCGGGGGAGGGGGTGTGTGAAATTTTCAAATCCTTAAAGGGACAAACTGCAAAGGGCTTGTCGTGTGTGTATGGGGGGGTGATCGCAGCTTGGATTATAAACCCATTCACCACAGGAAATGAAGATTTAAATCTTCCCGGGGCTGCTTTGTGGGAGGGTACTGAAATGGGGCATCATGGGATACAGTCTGGAGGCCAATTAATTTGAATTAAGTCCCATTGCGTCCACACCCACACTAATGCAAATTAACTGATGCGCTTCAGGCACTAATCCACTTGCAGAGGTGGTTTTATTAATTCGATTTTAAAGGCTCCTTAATTCGCATTAACAATGTGCAAGTGTAGACGTGGGAGTAATTAATTCAAATTAAGGGACTTTAATTCAAATTAAGCCACCAGTGTAGACCAGGCCTCAGGCAAGTCACTAGCTCACTGTGTCAGTGTCACAGTTTGTAAAAAGGGGTTAATATTTACCTCCTCACTCAGATGTTTTAAGGAATAGTACAATGGTTTGAGCATGGAAAATGCTAAGTATTACTCTGCTTGAACTGGATACATTCTATTATATTTGACTAAAGAGAGAGTGCATCTTCCAGAGAGCATCTAATTTCTTCCAGAAGTTCTTACCAATAGGATCATATTTCAGCAAGACCAATTTCTCCTGCAGTCGGGCTCTCTTGAGGTTGTAACAGAAGCCTGTCCCTGCTGCACTCACCATCCTCACAAGGATGAACCTAAAATGACAAGGGACATCTTTATGGCCAACAGCAGATGTATACAGTGGTGGTGAACACTGGTTTTTAGTCAATGTCTGCACTGCAGAAATTCCCCTTTGCATGTGCAGTTGAGTGAAATGAGACATTTAATGTCACCATTTTTGCCCATTATGGACAATTTAGTCACAATAACATACTAAATTTAGCTGAGATGTTAACTATGAGTTTGATTGCAGGAGGTGATGAGCAACTGCAACTTCAACAGATGTTGCTGATGCTCAATACTGCTAAGTCTGTAAAAGCAATGATGATGCAAAAGTGCTGTAGCTCAGGAGACCAAGTTTTGGAAGCAGACCCTGGTATCTTCCCAAGCCAACCAGCACATCAAACAAGTCAAGTATGAGAGAGGCAGTGAGAGCAGCTTGAAGCATTCACGCTAGAGCTGCTTGGAAATCTCTTGTCTAAAACAGTTTTCTGTTTGAAAAAGGTATTTCATCACATTCGCTTTTTTTTCTCTCTTTCTTTTTAAATGAAATCACATTGACAGGCAAAATTTCCCACAAAAAAATTCAGAACAATTATTTTCATCCCCAAAAATGTCATTTAAAATTTTTGTTGAAATTTTATTTCAAAACTAATTTTTCATTTTGAAATTTACTTTGTGTTTTTTCCTCACCTCCATATTAGTTTTACATTATTTCATGTCTGGAGCATTAGTGCATAAGACGACATGTCATATTCTGTCATGCCATGTCATAAGATGCACTATTTCTGCTGATATGGTCCAAATCAGAACAAAGTAATTTCAAAATGTCAAAATTTCCTGTGAGACAGAAGAGAGAAAAAGCTTCCACTTTGAAATAAGACAGAAAAGATCTGCATACAACTGACTCAGCATGGCTCCTTTTTAGAAAACAGAGGATCATCCTATTTAAAGGCAGGTTATATCCAATAAAATATCTCAGAATACAGAGCCCAGCTGTCCCCTCCATTTGCACTAGCACGGGGACCTAAAGCAATACCGATGGAGTGAGGGACACACAAAAAGGAGAAGCAGAGCTCCTCAGCATATTCCTCCCTTCCTCTGGTATGCTAAAGGAACAGGTCAAAAGGTGGCAAGGTAGGTGGGATAGTCACTCTCCACAGCATCATGCCTTCTCAAACCACCAGATCATGTTCACGCTGTGGAGGGGTTGGGGCAGCAGCCATAGTACCACAGAGGGGAGAAAAGGAGAAACTGGTATGTAATGTGAAGGCAATTGAGCAGCCCTGAAAATCCAAAAGTATTGCCAGTTCTATGGTACTCCTGAGGCTCTCAGAGCATCTGAAGATTAGGGAAGGAAGGTCAAACCCCTTGATCATTTCTCAAGTGGTGATCTCTCCTCTTCCATTGCAATGAAATGATCTGAAGGAAGCACTGCAATGGAAACCCCATTCAATTTCCTATCTTAACGACAATATGATCCATCAAAATTAAGCATAAAAAATTCCTATTTGCTCACACATGCAATGTCACTCCTAACAGCATATTTCATAAGGCTTTGCCTGGTCTCATTTAAAGTCTAGTTTTACATGAAAAAGTTTGTTTTTTATGAAGGGTAAGCCTAGACTTCCCTGAGCTAAAAGACCCAGGCCAACCCAGGGAATGTCCCAGTTTTCCATCATTTCTTCTACACCACTGCAGTTGTCAAGCGTAGCACCTGTAACCATGTACAAGACTCCTTCCCCCATATGTTTCCCACTTCCTCAAACACTTTCTGGTCAATTTCCTCTTTCTAACCCAGTGATGTCAGTATAACCAGAGTTTGAAACTCCTATCTGGTACATGTCTGAAGGCAGGTTCTTTCGGAGCAGGACACTTTGTTATGAAAATTTACAGCCTAATGGGGCAACTCAACTCAGATGGCCTAGTGAGGTCGAGGCAGAACAAGAAGAGAGATTTCTTGTTTTTTTTCTAGGGGAGAGACCCAGAAAGGGAAAGTAAAGGGGCCAGAGGAGGGCCAATAAAATGATGGAGAAAGAAGAGAAGATAACATGAAATATAAAAGAGAAGCACTTGGATTTGAAAATAAATTTCATTTCCTAATGAAGGAAGAGCACCACAAAGACATAATAAAAATGGGAGGAATACGACAAGAAAGCCACAAAAAGCTTTTAGTTTAGTGAAATTAATTGTATTTATACCTCCCCAAGGAAACTTCACCTCATTAGTGGGAGGGGATGATGGCAGAACATAATTGCTATTAAGGCTGGTGTCAAAATGAGACCCTTCTGTTGGGCATGTATTTTAAAACTGCACTTTGAATGTCAAGCCCTGACAATTCTGCAGAAACACCATAAGACAAGAGACACTTCAAACACAGCGGGGGGGCTGGCACCAGCTTCTTTTGGGGATGATTTTTAAATATTCAACAAGCATGCCAGATGGTCCTCTTTCCAAAGACTTGCAGTACAAACTATTACAAATTCATGCAGGAATGCACCTTCTGAGAACCAGGGGAAATTACAGGGATGTTTTAATGACAGTTCGTCAAGGACAGAGCTTCCCTATCACCGTAACCTCTTGGATTTGTATAGCTAAATACCTAACAAATACAATTTTTGCCATAATTGGTCACCTCTCATATATATATTTTTATGCAGTCTTAGCTCCTCACTTCTGGGGGAGCAGAGGCAAAATTTTCAGAGTCCTTTATTTCCTTCCCAGCCCCAAATTGTGCCACTCTTCTTTTTAACCCATAGGCTCCAGATCTATCTTCCTCCACAGCCCATTAACACCATTCTTGAGTAGGGCTAAAGAGAAGGTCCAGGTGCTCAGAACACTGTCTCTTCTGCATTCCCAGCCCAAAAGGAGAATGTGTTATAGCTCTGCCTGCTATAATAGTTACTTTTTTAACTGAAAAGTGATGACGCCCACCTTGAAACTTGTTCAGCAAAAGAGACAAGCAACTGTGTTTTATGATCATTATATACAACAACTATAGACGTTTAGGGAACCATTCTATACTCTACTAGGAAGGTAATGCTGATAAAAACAACACATCCACAATACATGCTTTAGCCTGGACCCCACAGAGGTCCAAACTGACCACATATGCATCCAGATTGCCTCCTCTTGATGAATGAGGCTAAACAGGTAAATGACTATAAGGATCTCTCAGAATTTCGCTCTACTCATACTGTTGAGGGAAGAGGGTTGCCATGGAGTTTCCCCCACAAAGTGCACCATGGGATTGGACTCAACCCTCTGAAGTCACCCAGGGGACAAGAACATCTGCATGGAGGCCCTGTGCTTCTGCATTGTCTGACCCAGCTTTCTGGAGCTCTGCTGCCAGGGATCTCTCTGCTATTGCTGCCTCCAGAAATGCCATTAAAATTAGATCCCCACCACAGAGACAATTCTAGAGGAAAAGTAACACAGCCCCAGGCTCTAGATCTTACTAAAGTAATTCTTCCAGGACTGGTGGGTTGATGTGGACCCTACCAGATCCTGCCTGCACCCAAACAGGGTCATCTGCCCCCCACTGCTATCTCCAGGCAGAATCAACCCTGGGGAATGCCCTTCATGGAGGGCAGTACTGCAGATTTCCCATTCCAGAGAGTGGTGGAGAGATCTAAATGCAGAGGGGATGCGATCTGGCTCCTAGGTTGAAGAATCACAAATACCTCATGTACATTCAGAGATTTTGGGAAGACCCCATATTTGTGTGTCACTGTAGAATGCAACTGTGGGAAGCAGACCACTTGCAATAGCACAAACCAGTATAATGTCACTTACTTGGATTTGCTCTTGGCCACTGTTTTTGGAACACAATGATGAGAGGAAGAAAAAGAAATAAAGTTATGTTATCTTATTTTCCTTTAAATATTAACATATAAAAATTATTACAGCTCTGCACAAAAGCTGCTTTTGGAACAGTCCCAGCAGCCAGGCAAAGACAATCACAGTTGTAAAAGAGATTCCTCTTAGCCTTGTATAGCTAGGCTATGCCAAAATCCAGCAATTTTTTCCATCATATTTTTAAAATCATTTGTGTAGGACCTAGCCCAAGAGGCCCTGGCCTACTTGCACCCTCTAGACCAGTGGTTCTCAATCTATTTACCACTGTGGGCCACATATGCAGTTCTCTGTGTGTTAATGGGCCGCATCCACACAATAGATACACGACCTGTATGGCCCTGAGGATGTCACCTGGGCCGCAGCTGTGTGCTGATTGGGCCACAAGAAGCCCACGGGGTTGAGAACCACTGCTCTAGGCACTACTGCAATATAAGTAAAAAGTATAGCAAAAGCCAATCTACATTGTACAAGCAGAGCTCTTGTTCAAGCCCCCAGTAGTTCTTACTCCCACTTAAGATTCATTCAAAATACTGCTAAGATCAGATCCCTTGCCTGTTACTCTTTCACTTCACTCTCAAAATCCCTCCACAGGCCTGTTTTCCACCCCATAAAAGTTAAAGCTTCTTGCACTCACTTTTAAAGCCCTTCTTAGCTCTGCCTTTCTCTCTTTACCTTAATCTCTTAAACCCCTCAAGCTCTCTAGCAATGATACCAGCCTTAAACACTCATTTATCCACTTCTCCCACCAATATGGGCATTCTGCCCCTTCCCCAAAGAATGCCCTCCCTGAACTGACACATAAGGCCGCTAGCCTCATCTTCATCTCTCTCTCCAAGGCCCATTTCTGCTATAACACCTACAAGAACTTGGACAACTAATAATGGGTTGATGTACACCCTGCCAGATCCTGTCTCCACCCAAACTGGGTCATCCACTCCCAACTACCACCTCCATGTAGAATCCAATCCTGGGGAATGTCCTTCATGGAGACAGTACTGCAGATCTCCCATTCCAGAGAACAGAAGAGGGATCTATAAGCACATGAGCTTATGTTACCTTTTCTTTTTTCTTCCTTCATTGAAATTGTTACCCACACAAAAATATTTTCTTAAATTAAATTGGAAACTCTTTGGGGCACAAACTATCCCTCACTATCTGTGTATAGAATCCTCAGTACAACGGGCCCCCAATTCAGATTCTGTAATACAAGTAATAACACAGCACAGGCACTGCCACAACACAAATACTTTCCCAAAAGTTACCTTACATTGGGCATACAGGTTTCATCTGTAATTTATTTGTATTGCAGTAGCACCTAGGAGCCCCAGTCATGGACCACAATCCCAGTGTACTAGGTATGGTACAAACACAGAACAAAAAGATGGTTCCTGACTCAAGGATCTTAAAATCTAAGTAATGCCGTTAACCGTTTCCTTTCCTTTCCTTCTTTTAACTAAGCATTTCTTTCACAGCTGCTGACAGTAGTTCATGAAGTTCAGATATTTTTTCCTCCTTGCCCTTTAAGATTTCAATGCACACTTGGGCCTGTTCTGAGCCAAACCCCGGATTACAATCCTCGCCATCAAACGGCCAAAGCATCCTTTTATTTTTAGGATGACTTAACCCACAGGTGAACTTAGACTGTCATTAAGCATGGTTAACCCTCTGATCACTCGCTCACACCTGGGCCTTCGAACAACTCCTAGAGCGACAAGGCTGGTATACAGAGAACTGCTCGGTTAGCAGGAGGGAAAGACCAGCCAAGCCACACGGGCACGGGCCGATCTCTTCAAATGTTACAGTCACTGCGGGTGGCAGGCAGCCTAGGCGCTGCTGGAGCAGGCAGGGCGCTGGGTTGGGTTGGACTGGGCTGGGCTGGGCGCCCTCAGGCCACTGGCCTCTGTCCCGCCCAGCCTTAATGGCCTGCCTCGGGCTCCGCCGCCCCGCGGGTTCAGTTTGACGGGGTGGCAGCGGGGCCCGCCCAGGCCAGAACTAGTCCGGAGCGATCAGAGCAGGGAGCAGCGCACGCGCAGCGAGTCTCCCGCCGTGACCCGGCCCGTGCCTGGGGAGCCCGCCCCAGAACCCCGCCACGTGGTTCCAGGCCGCGCTGCCTGCTGGGAGATGTAGTGCCGGCCGGCCGGGGGCAGAGCAGTCACCCGACCCGGGCCCAAGTGCGTCCTTGACACCGTTAGGCCCAGGCCCAGGCCCAGGCCTCCCCCCGCCCCAGCTAAAGGCAGCGGCGAGAGAGACCCGCGGAGCCGCATCCCCTCCCTACTCACAGGCGGGCACCGTCAGGAACATGGCGCCTGCTCTGCCGTGCGCTGCCTCGCCTCCTGCCCGCGGCCGGCCCGAACCCGCCTCCCCCCACCACCAGGCACCGCCCAGAAACCGCTTCCTGCTTCCGGCCGGGGACCGGCCCGGCCTCCGGGCAGACGAGGAATGGGCGTGGCTTCTGGTGATAAAGCCCCGCCCCTACCCGCTGCGCGCGCACAGCGGCTTGATGCGACTGGCCGCCCTGCTGCGGAACCGTCTCTTCCCGCCCGCCCGCCCGCCCCGAAGTGGCTGGTTCCCCTCCCCCCGGCCGGGCCCGGCCCATAGAATGCAGCAAAACGGGCGCGTGGCCGTTCCGGCCAAGCCCAGCAGCAACAGCCGCCACATCCACGTGCTGCGCTGCGCTGCTGCTGGGACACCCCGCCCCATGTGTGCAGTGACCGCCCAGGCCCGTGCACCAGGGGCCGCGGCTGTTAGGTATCAGGCCTGGGCGGCCCGGTGCTGGGCCTGGACCCGGCTGTTCTAGCTGCTGGAGGGGCACAAAGGAGCGGAGCCCGTGTCTCCTCCCAGAGCTCACCTGGCTTGCGGGGAGAGGGCAGGGCAGAGCAGGGCAGCCAGCCCGTCTCCTCGGCGGTGGGAAGGCAGGGGAGTAGCTGACTTCACGGGAGAAGTAGAGGCCGGGAACAGGGTTATATATAAATAGATTGTTAAGGCCGGAAGGGGCCAGGCTGATAATCAAGGCTCACCTGCATAACAGGCGGGAGAAGCTGCCCCAGTAACTCCTGCATCAAGCCCATCACCGAAATAAGACTCAGACCTGCTGAGCTGGGGCAGGCTTATGTGTTCTGTCCTCTAGGCTTACTCATCCTTGCTTCAACCACCACTCAGCACTGAGTCAACAGTGATTTCTGTCAAATCTTCCAAAACTTGCTGTTTTTCTAAAAGCTGCAGCTACTGGAGTCCTGTGATTACATGAGAAGCTCAGCTTACTTTTATTTATTTTTTTTAAATGAAACTTCTGGCTCTCATGGTGGTGCTGAAAAGCTTAGAAATGTGACACCTTCCTCCTACACCTCAAAAACAAAACCCAGAGTTTTTATTTTGTTTTGTTTTGATTTCATGATGTTTAAATCAATCTTGTGATTTTTGAGACCTAGCTCATCATTTTTGAATCTTTGTGGTTGGCAATACTATTTTAAACACAGAACCTTTTGAGTGAAATCATAACAAATCTCTCATGTCAAAAAAGAAGTACCAAGATTCCTACAGTACATTAGGCTGTATAATACAAGCCTTACCCAAAATGCTATGCAGAGTTAAATGGGGATTTTCAAAGGAGCCAAAGGGCATTAAGTGCAATAATTCAATGGGAGTTGGGTGCCAGACCTCTTTAAGCCCCTTTGAAGATCTCAGTCTAGATTCTAAATAACATAGTACTAGCTGAAGAGTGAAATTAACAGACATAAGCAAGGGAGATACCGAATACATTCAGAGGAGATTTTAAATGACATGGAGTCAATGAGATTGAGGTACAGAATGACTGCTTCATAAGAGTTCCAAAGGCTGGGCTCACTGCATTTGTTGCCAGTTGAAAAAACAATAGATCCAAAGGGGAAATTAATTATGGCACTTCCATTTTTTAAAACGACTTTCAAAATAAATGTGAGTAAGGAGATGAAAACATGAACGTTTCTTTATAATTGAGGAGCGTTATGACTCAAAGGTCTAATAACAGAGAAGTGGCACTTCTCGGCACTACTAGGCTGCTACTCTGAATCTATCCCAGGTCTTTAGTGACTAACAGCTGCTATTGTGAGATGACAGTCTGGGAGCCTGTGAGATCTGATTCATGGTGACCTTCGTTCAGTTCTTAGTGAACAGGCTATCCATATCACAAAGGCATTGTAACCTACTCCGGTCAGTGTGTGTATCGTGTCCCTGATTACAGGGATATGGGGCTGTTACAAAGCCTGGTTTCTAACTCAAGCTGTAGAGACTCATGCTTTCAACTCTGGAGGTCTCCAGTGTCAGCCCCCAAATAAATGGGGATTCAGTCAAAATTCAAACTGCTGTTGGCCTCAGATCCTTAGAACAAGCTCCCTCTGTCAAGACACTGGCCAGTTGCATGCTACCTGCATCTTCTATGCAAAGGAAACCCACAACAGTTTGAATCCCAGACAAGCCCTGACTTATATGACAGCTGCCATTATGGCTGACGGCCTAGATTGAACTCGGGACCTCGGCTCAAGTCCCTACAGCTTGAGCTAAAGAGCTGAGAACTGTAACAGACCCATTTCCTCTGTTGACCAGGCACAGAAAGGGACATGTAACACACAGTGATGGGTGGGTTACACTATAATCGCAATTGTCAATTCTTTGTGTACTGCCTGGTTGTTTAGTATTATGGTATGTTATAAGGTTGTTGTTTCCTGAATATTTGTCAGAGCTGCCTAGCATGTTCAAATAGGCACCTCTTGTTATTTTAAAATGTATAAATAAAAGGTACCCTTGCTGGCTCTGGATTGATAAATGAAGGAGTGAATTATCTGTGGAAATTGATCTTCCTTCTGGCCCATAAAGACATCAAGGTCAGGGTTAATGTGATTTGAGATGCATTGAATAATCTCAGCTCCATTTAAGAAGCAGTGTAAAGGTGCTTTTTAAACCTGCATTCTCTAAAAAGCTAGCTTTATAATATCAGTACATCCCAGCAACACGGACTCCTTCCAGCTGACTGGGTAGACCTGTTGTTTCCTGTGAGGTGCTGAGCACCCTCAACCTCTTCCGTGCTCAGCACTTTACAGGAGCAGGTGCTGATTGCCCATGACCAGGTTCAGTGCCTCTCAAACCCCATCACTTTGCAATTTTACTACATATCTGACTAAACGAATTTCTTCATATAGCTTTGGCACCCCATTCAATTGGTAGAAATCTAACGGCAGATTCAGGACTAAATTCAGCCTTGTCATAAGCAGTTGTAACTCCAGCTGAAGTCAAAGGAAGTTGGGCATGCTTACACGAGGGCTGAATTTGCCCATAGTTGGGCAGGTGGCAAGCTCATAGTACTGTATGTTATACAAAACAAAACTGTTTGACTTTTGCCTTGTCCTTTGCATAGATTACCATATCCCCAGGATTTCCTGGCCATAGCCTCTTTTTTGAGCTTGCTTTCTCTGTCTGGGCAGGGTTTTCAAATAATATGAAATGTCCCTGCGGGGAGGGGGGAGAAGGGGAGGTTGCAAAGCAGAAAAACTGCGACTCAGAAAGAGCCCCAATTGGTCCACTTCCCGATTGGTCCCTCCCCTGTATCCACAGCTAATTGGTCCATTCTCCTGCCACAGCTGCGGGATCCTGCTTATCCAGGCTCTCCCCATTCCTCAGCCCAGGGGAAGGTACTAAATGATGGCTGTTGCTGTATCCTAGGCTTGTGCCAGCTGCTGTGCCACCATGACAGGGACCAACACTGCCCCCCTCTTTCAGTGACTACCCCCAGCTCCCCTTTCCCCCCAGATTCCCCTGCATCTCCCCACCCAGTATCCTCTTTTTGGGAACCTGAAATATGATAACCCTACCTTTGCAAATTCATTGTTTGTCCATTTCATCCGCTTGTTGCACCTTGTTATAGGCCTAGATTGTGAGTTATTGGGGCAGAGACTGTCAGAACCTTATGTTTGTACAGCATCTAGCACAAGGAAGCCCAGATCCCAGTTTGAGGTCCCTTGGCCCTACAGCAATGCAAATAAGAATAGTAATACAACAAACAATGGTAATGTCAAACACAGGTGCACACACTGTCACAGAGTGAAATATGTCTGGTTCAAATTATAAATTCCATTTTGTAGTAGGAATGCCATTTTATGATATGTGCTGAAGAACTTAAGTCAATGTTATTATGAGGTATTCCAGATAGCTAGCATACCCAGGAAAGATTCTTGACACCTAATTGAAGGACTATAGTTGGGAAGCCTTCACAGAGCAATCTAGAACCATCAAGTTGAATTGCCTCTTAACAGTTGGCCAAACCCCATAGATCAATGGATTTTCTACACCAGGTGTGAGCATGGCCAGTGGATCTGCTGCTTCTCAGCCTGGGCAAATGGCCAAAGAGAGAGAGACTATATTTAAGAAGGGGTCTCTCTTCTCTTCTCTTGCTGCCTGCAAGAAGTGGCTGAAGAGACATGGAAGGCTGGACGAACTCTACCTACTGTGAAATGCTGACAAGAACTTTGACTCACAGAAGGAGTGAGATCAGACTATGGGAGGGTGCATCTCTGGACTTCTATTATTTTCCAAAGCTCTGTAATGCTCTAGTGCTTTTAAAGAGTAAAGTGGCTGTGGTTAAAAAATTCCTTTGCTAAGCCTGTGTTCCTTGCTTTCCTGCCCCTTTGTCCCTGAAAGGGTTAAACTACAAGCCAGAGGGCCCACAGCTCGATGGACCTCTGGGGGAGCACGTGTAAGCAACTAGGGGGTTTGGGAGGTCTGAGGCACTGGTTTTGGGGTGGCATGGTGCCACCATATCCCAAGGAAGGGCATTTCAGACTAGATATTTCAGAGCCAGAACCAATAACTAGGCTCTACCCAGACCCAGTTGGCATAGGAGCACATGGAACACCCTGACGAGGTCCACTCACAACAGAACAATATCTATACAGAGGGGCACTTGGTCAGGTTGTAACACACACAATAGCAATTCCTATGCATGAACATGAGAGGAAGGATAATCCTGTACTTAAGGCAGGGGATGAGAAATCAGGAGACCTGAATTCTATTCCTTACTCTGCTTCAGATTTATGTGACCTCAGGCACATCCCCTAACCTTTGGGTGCCTCAGTTTCCTTCTCTGTAAAACAGAGACACTAATAGATTCTTATTAGTGATGTTATGAAGGTACACCCATTAATACTTGGGAGGAGCACAGATACTATGGTGCTGCGTGCAATTGCAAAGTTTTTAAATAAATAAACAAGGGACATTTCAAATTCTCCTATCCTCCTGGGTAATAAAGGATATTATGCTTTAAAGAATTGACAATGGATCCAGCACTTACTTTCTCCCCTAGTTAGATACATTGTTAATGTAGAAATTAAAGTCCTTGAGTATTCAGCAATTAACTGTGCAACAAAAATGTCAGCTTGACATGTTGAAAGCACGTTAACAAGACTAAGATGGAATGCATAATAACATCCAGTTAATGTGATATTATGTGGCATGAAAACAAATGGCTGACAGTAAAAAGACTGGAGTAACATGACATCCTCTCTGGGAAAGCACTACTTTGCGTATTGGGTGGCACCCTTGATTTCACTTGACATGTTGCTTGTTTCAATTCAATTATACCAAATTCTGCACTTTAATGCTACAAATGTTCTGGTCTTTTCTCTTAGTACTTCATAAATTTATATCCATTAGTCATGTAATAGTTTGCTTGTGACTATCAGAGTGAGAGACAGAATATTCAGGATGATAAAATGCTACTATTGTTGGATTTCTCATCTTTGATCCACTTTGCTACCTCAGTCAAAATAACACAGCTGAAAAAGGATCAGTTTGCCAGCCTCCTGATTTAAATGCCAGGCACAAAAGCAACATTAAAGATAGTTTTTAAATTAAATTGTGAATTAAATATTTGTACAAAGAGAGCATCAATCAGAGTTTTTATTGGGTCCTTTAAATAGCCTGTCTGCTGACAAAAATATTGTTCCAATGATAGTAGTAAGCTAAATATGGAATAGATGGAATAGATATGGATAGATAAATATAGAATAGACTTCAGAATTCCTCACCTTCCTCTCTTATAGCCTCTTCTTTAGACAGCTTTATATAGGTATCAGCAAAAAACATGGAGTTCTAAACTTTCTGTACAGCAAGATGGTGAGAGCATAATACATCTAGGATGGCAGCTGTCACCGATAAGCTCAGAGAGAGGAAGTGTGGTCTGCTAGCTAGAGCAAAAGAGAGGGAGTCAAGAACTTGGGTTCTGTTCCCAGCTCTGACACGGATTTGCTCTGTGAGCTTGGACAAGCTCTGAGCTCTGCCTCAGTTTCTCTCTCCAATTGTAAAATGGGGGTGAGAATACTTATTTTGCTGGTGTGCTGTGATGCTTAAGCCTTGAGCCTGCAGCTGACTGCACAGAGAGACCCTGGTGGCCAAGCAAAATAAATCGCTGGAGTAAGTGCTATATATGAGTTAGGTAGTAGTAGTAGCAAAGCACTGTGAAATCCTTGGAGGCACATGCTATGCAAATGCAAAGTTCTCTTTTGATGTTGCCTAGAGAAAACAGGAAGCGTGATGAACTGTAGATAATTCTGGGCCTTCTTTAAAAGAGAAGTCATTCAGTGCTACAGAGAAGCTGCCCAAAATAACAATGTTATTCAGAATTAAACATGTCTCTTTTGTTAGCTAGAGACACAATGGATAGTCGTGTTGTGATCTAACAACCTTTGCTTTTTTTGTTTTTGCATTTTGTGCTTCACCCCATTTTGCTTTCAGGAAGTGATTGGATCTTCATTCTTTGCCAAGAAAATGTGGCTTGGTTCCTTGAACAGTCTAAAAAGGCAAGGGACTCACCTAGAGTATTGGCAGAGGTAATGCTTCACCTGCACATGACTGTTGAGGTGAATCATCATTTGGAAAAACTAAGAGAGAGAGGGCTGACAGGCTAAATATATCTGAAGAGCATAGTAAATATTGGCTTGGCACTATATTTTATGCATAAGAGTGACTGTCAGTTAAAATATCATCCTAAATAAATAGTGGAAACAAAAGATCAGGGTCCTAAATCCTTGCAAAAGCTCCACCAATCCTAGGTAGTTTTCCACAAAAACAAGCAAACAGCCAACGGAGCCAAATGCATGCCGCTCAGGTGATATATAATATAATCTCCTGTAGGTCCCCTCTATGTTCTCCCAGCTTCTGACTTGCCCTTTCCGTGCTTGTTACAACTTAGGAGGATCCTTGCTCTCAGCACTGTTAAGCACACACAGGCACCATTGTACAAATCACTGATCCCGGATACTAACTGGGTTTTGGAATTCTTTTTGCATATCTGCACCCAGTATCCCAGGATGGTCAGGCTGGGAGAAGAAGATGAGAATTAACTTACTATAGCTATTATTAAAGCAAGGTGGGACAGGTAAGGCTAATGATGGAGAGAGCCCTCTAAATTGCCAGATCAATTTGAGCCAGGTTGATAGTAACCAAAAGTCATTTTCAGCTATGGGCTGCTTAGTGGCCTGTTTGAAATGAGCTGGTGGTCATTCTCAGTCCGGTTCTTAGAGATGTTCAGATCACAAAAACTATCTTTGATCTCTTGCTGACAACATCAACAGCAAAGCCAATGACTGAATGGACCTTGGAGATTGAATTTCCCTTCTCAGCCCTCGAGCGGATCCCTCCCAATCAGGTGTGGGGCATACTGGTGGGTCAGGCTGGGGCAGCCTTACATGTGCACTGCCCATGCTTTGTCTGTTTTCTGTTTCTCTGCTACAGAATGTCTGTCTCTGGGTCAGTTACCTTTCACTAACACTGAAGTCACTCCAATGTAAGGGGGAAAAACAAAAGCAGCTATTGCCAGTTCCCTTGTGCAATTTTTAAACACCCATTTCCCAATCCTGATGGCCCATCAAAGAACACAAGTAACAACATCCTTTCACACTGCTCCCACCTCCTGAAATGGCGCAACAGTAAAACAGCTGCAAATCAAAATACTTTATAAACAGGTGACTGAAATCCTCTGGGATGCCCGAGGGCCTAGACGTATGGCAAAGTGATTATAGTTCCTGCTATCTAAATTGGAGTCCATGTAGCTTGTGCCAATTCCTAGGCTGTTGCTGTTCTAGTTGTTATGGGCTTTCATGATAGCATGCAGAATCAGCGATATAACACTCAAGTTTAGATAGTAGTGATCCATTCAAACTACCAATTCTGCCCTGGCGGGACTTCCCTGTTTTGGGTCCTGTGTAGCTTAGAGACAGCCTTTTGCTGGTTGAAATTCACCCCTGTGCAGTGGACCAGCTCAAGACCTGTGCACCACTTATGTCTTCAAAATAGGGCTTGCAGGGGACATAAGGGGTGAATTACTCTCACACTGGCCTTCTGAGACAGGAGTGAATTTCATCGCTATTGCTTACACCAACCGCTGAGATCAGCTGGGACATTAAAGACAATAGTCTGTAGATTATTTATATTTCCTGTGACTGGCAGGTTGTTCTCTGGAAGACCCCGACCCTTGGAACATCCTCGCCTCTTTGGTCCAACAGAACACAAGTTTGTTGGCTTTGTCAATATGATGAATTGTTGCTGCATATGTGTAGACACCACAGTTGTGAGCAGGGATCAAACCTGAGACCTTCAGTGTGCAAAATAAAAGCCCTTCTCATGCTAAAGAAGTGACTCCTTTCACTATAAGTAGAGGCTATTATAGTTTCAGGGACCAGCCAGTGGAAGGAGATATGATTTTACCTGTATAAACCTGTATAGCTATTGTATTAAATGGGCATATTGTAAGGTCTAACCACCTCCCGTTCAAAACAACTAGAACCTGACTTGCCCTATCTTCTTAGAGAAGACCTACAAGAGTGGCATGTTGTTGTTATTGTTTGGTGGTGTTTTTGTACATTTGAATTATTTCATGTTTTTAAATATTGTTTTGGGGCACCTGGAGAATCTGTGAAAGGCATTATAAATATGTAAAAATATATACAAAAGTATTAACTCCATTCAGAAAACAGAAGAAAAATAAAACCAAAGATTTGTTATTTCCTAAATAGAGTGCCGGTAGCATATGAAATATGCTTATTGATCACAGATGGAAGAAGTTGCCTGACTCTCAACAAATTCAGGTGTGCCCAGTTTGTGGGGTTTTTTCTTACTCCCTAAGAAGTCACCATTTGTCATCACAGGCTTGTAACCGGTATAGCTCAGAGCCACATGGCAATCGTACAGGTGGCAACATTTACTTAATGCAGTTAAAAACAAAGATGGAAGAGGTTTCAGATGAGAACAAAGAGAGTCAGAAGTAGCATCTTTAGTATCACGGAGAAGAAAGGGTGCATCAGAAAGAGTTGAAACATCATGAGACCAACCAGTGGACAATGATACTATTAAAATCTAGTATCTCAGGGCTGGTGGAGGTAGTGGGTAGTGGGGGTGGGCTGGCTCAAGGAGTTTGCTTTGGTCCATAGAGATTTTTTTTCCTCCTCTAGATTACCAGTTTAAGTCTGACCTATAACCTGGTTGATGATGACCAGAAGCTGCTGCCATCTGGTGGCTGATTGGTATTGGGACCCTACTATAAACGGAGTTGGTGTCTTATTCCAGTTCCTAGTGGGCAAGCGACCATAGCAGAGTTAGCAATCTCCACATCGCAAATGGAGACTGAGCTGTCCTTCCAGCCTTGGAGAGGTCCCTCTAGCTCAGGGGTTCTCAAACTGGGGGTTGGGACCCCTCAAGGGGTCATGAGGTTATTATGGGGGGGTCATGAGCTGTCGGCCCCTGCACATGCCGGGGCTGTGGCTGTCAGCCCCGTGCATGGCTGACAGTCAGAGCCTTCCCAAGCTGGGTGGTCTGAGAACAGCGGCTGCTGACAAAGTACTCTGAAGGCAGCACCACCCCGGCAGCAGTGCAGAAGTAAGGGTGGCATGACATGAGGGAGGGTGGCATGGCATGGGAAGCCATCACTTTTGGGGGAGGGGAGGTCATCACAGCCTGGAATATTTTCAAAGGAAGTCCCAGCAAAAAAAGTTTGAGAACCCCTGCTCTAGCTTAAAGGAGACAAAAATTGGCAGGTCAGCGTAGGGCAGCTGGATCTGCCCAAGCCTAGTGTTTTTCCTATGGATAAACAGAGAACACATTAGTCAGTGCAGAAGGTAGAGAACCTCAGAGAAAGACAGTCTGTTTGTGGCTAAAGTCTCACTAAAGAATCTCCTTTACTTGCTCTAGGGTGCAAAGATATTTTTTAGTCGCTGCTCTGCAGTTCTGCCTTCATGTCAGGAACTGCTACAAACAATGTATTATTTCATTTACTGTTTTGAGAAATGGGACAGCAATAATACGCCTGCAATCCTTCCCTCCTACATCCTGTGCACTCTTTAGGTACCTGTTGGGTGACTTTTCCCTGTCTAGCTGACTGCAGTCTGTCTGCCTTGTCTAATAATCATATGGGTTTGCTGGAGATTTGGAGAATGAACATTGATGGGATCTGCAGAGGGCTGGCGGGGACTAAATACATAGTGTCCTGTGGCTTGATGGCTGCTTGACCTGAGAACTCCAGGGTGGATATGCCTCCAGGTCTGCTTCACTGCAAGTATTTAATGCATCATTGCTCCTTTCTCTATGCATTTCTGACTCGAAAGCCAGATGGCTTTTTACACCTGATGGGATAACGGAAAAACAAACCAAAGCAGCACAGCGTTCTCTTCATTTCTGGCTGCTTAGTCTACCTTTCAGCTAGTTACAGAGAGGAATACTTAAAAAAAAAAAAAAAAAAAAAGGAACAAGTGTTAGGGACAAAGAGGTGAAGCAAGTTCATATGTAACAATCTGTTGGAAGCTGAAGACTCTTGCATAAGAGTCTGCCTCGGGTTGGTTCCCTAAATTAGTTTCTCTCTTCTGCAGAGTTACTCTGGTCTCACTTTACCTAGAAACATGTGAACCATTGAAAACCCTGATGACGCATGCTGAGTACAATATGACCTTTGCATAGTCCCTGCTAAAGATCATCTTTCCTCTTTCTATTTCATAAGCGCTGCCCATCTGTCTTTCCCCATCACACCCTCGGAAGTGAGGGTCAGGATTACATAATGTCTTGTGAAGCAGTGCAGAAGTCTAATCAAAGAAAGGGCACAAGGATCGTGTGTGTAGTCTATATAGTGTATCACTCTAGTGGTCTATAGTGTTCACTGATCACACGGCGTAAGCTAGAGTTTGGAAGCATTCATCTGGGGACGTGGCTAGAGTTTTTGGGATCCACAAAGCATCCTGGTCTCTATAGTAAATGGCCTGTATTTTAGCCTGGCTGAAAATATTCCCAGCCCGGCAAAACTAGGAGCCCTTTCCCTACATCATTAGAGTAATCAAAATCCTTCATGACTTCCAACAAAGCGTAACCAGTACAAATCACAATCTTTTTCCAAAAACTCACCTACACAGAGAAACCAGAGAAGCCTTCCACTTTCCCTTGTTCTTTTCACTCTAGCAACACAGGCCCTAACTACACTATACAGCAACCCTCCCCCCTCCCAGATAGAGAGACTAGTAATAGACCCAATCATGCTTCACTGTACATTGAAGATCTGGTAATGGAGTACTCAAAGCTAGCTAAATCCCTCAGACAATTCTCAGAACCCAGCCAATCTTCCAGACCACAGGTCAATCCCAACACATCCCTGCCTTACATTTGACTGACCTATTTTTTCCTTCCAAGAGAACTATCTCAGCATAAGTGGTAATGCAAGAATGGATCTACCCTTGGAACTTTACTTTGGAACCACAATGTTGGATAAGATTATTCATTTAATAGAAAAATGATGTTCACCACTCAGGACTCTCACTAGTATTGTTGAATGGTTTGAGAGACTCGAATCAGCTATTATCCTTTATACGATGCAATCAGCACCCTTGCATAGACCTCAAAAAGATACTACACACACTGAATAGCCCCACACACACCAACTTTCAGCTTTCCTTCTTAGTGACGTGATATCTAATGCCTTGATATGATCCTGTACACTTCACTCCTACAAGTAAAGTAGACGTGCTTATTAGATAAGAAGTATGATTAGTGGATTTGGTGTTAAACTGAAACTCCAAAGACCCAGGTTCCGCTACTGACCTGCTGTGTGACCATAGCCAAGTCACTTCTGCATTTCCCCTCCCACCCTTTCCTTGTCTTGTCTATTTAGACTGTGAACTCTTCAAGGCAGGGATTGTCTCTTACTATGTGTTTGTACAGCACCTAGCACAATGGCATCTCTGGGAGCCAAAGTTGTTGTTTTTGGACACTCTAGTGGAACCCTATAAATCAGGCCTCCATTCTACAATACATATGGGTGAAATGCAGGCAAAGGTATTCATACTTAGACAAGCATCTGAAGTCAACTGCGGCTGGCAGCCACTCTGGCTCTATAAAGAACTGCCCCAGGTTCTCTAGTTATTTATAGTTCAGCATCAGTTTGGACCCAATTGCTCCTGGTTAGAGATCTCTTTAGCAATAACAAAGATTACATGAAGAGCTTAAAAAAGAATTCCACCCCTCGAAGGCTAAATTACTTCCACTACATACAACTGTCATAGCTTCTAAGCCTTACCCTTTAAAGATAGCACTGAAAAATATAACTCTACAGCTGAAGCGGTATTCATGCCCTCTCTAGATAAATGAACTATAATGGATCTATAAGATTCTTCCTAAATGAATAACCAAAATACAAGCTAAATGGATGGAAGATTTAGACACTGAGTAGAAACAGCAGCTTAGGAAGAAGTATGTTGGAATGTTAGCACCAGTTACACTGACAAGCCGCAAACACCATACGAGCTTTTTTCATATCTATCTATCTCATGGTTAGTAGAATGGCTACATGTTCACCTGATCCCTGCACCAACTACCAGTCACCAGCTAAGGAAGGAATTGCCATATACATGTGATGGCTACAGCTGCACCTGACAGAGAAGTCTCTATTATACATAACTCCAGGACCTGATCCTTATATTTTAAAATTGATATGTTTCACAGAACGTTATCATCATAATTGAAAAAGAACTTCTTTATGTCAACCAGTCTGACCTGCAGGCAGTCTCACGGTTAGTCTTGTCTTCTGGCACTAGAAGATATTGATTGACTCCCTTTTGAGGATATTATACACAGCAGCTCTTAATGGAAGTACTTAGCCCCTCCATGGCAAAACCATTTTCCAGAGCCATTGAGTTACTAAGTGGAGGGCCAGGTCAATAACAAAGATCAGGACCCACAGTTGGTCTGAACTGTATGTTAAAGATTTTTTTCCAACAAAAAAGGGGCATTTTTGTCCCAATGAAAAATTTCACTTATTCTGAAATTTTGGGTTTTTTTTCAGGGTCTGGGTTCTCCCCCCCCCCCCCTTCTCGATCCTCCTGCCCCTTTTCTAGTGGCAAAATAGGGGGGAAAGTGAAAAGGAAGGAAAGAGGAGAAGGGAGAGATGGTAAGTATTTTTCACAGCAAGTTTCAAAATAATTCTTTTTTTGTTTAATTTTACACTGAAATTTCTAGTTTTCAGTTTTTTATCCAAAAAATGGAAAATTTTCACATACATTAAAAAAAAAAAAAAAGAACTTTGTGTTTTAAACTTTCCACGAGAACAGACTTGCCATGTGTTTTAAGCTGCTTTCTTCAGTGCACAGCACTGCATTCCATCCAGGAGGCAGTATCTGGTATGCACCTGACTATCTACTATGGCCCCTTGACAATAAAGCTGGCCCTTCATGTGGATACAGGCTCTTACCAGAGTGGATTCCATAAGTGCTTGGAAAGATGAAGTCTTGAAAAGCCCATGGTCAATTCCACGGATAGTGTGAAAACAGACTTACTATAGGAAATGGTTAAAATGTCTCCCTCAGGCCACTCTTCGTTCTCTGCAGAACATTTCCATTTCCTCACTAAATCTCCTGTAATTAGACATTATTGGTAGGGTTGAGCTCTTGATCAATCAGATTCCTCTTGGGAAGCTTCAGTGATCCCTATTGCACCATGTTTCCATGAAACATCTATAAAGCAGATTTCAGCTTTGATTTTCTCACCATACAATCCTCAAGGCTCCTGATAATTCACGAGACATGAACGCTTCATGGAAATGCCCAGGAGCTGCAGCACTGAGTGCAACAAACTTTATGACCATTTAGGAACTTTTTGGTCTATTGATCAATAGGGGTTGGTTCTGCTTTGAGCAAAGGGTTGGACTAGATGACCTCCTGAGGTCCCGTCCAACCCTAGTCTTCTATGCTTGTATGATCAGTTGTGTCCAGCTATCAGTGAAAACAAACAGCAGCAACAGCCTGGACTCAGGCAGCTCCTCAAGGTAGAAGGGCATGGTGATGGTGGGCAGTCCCTAGCCTGTTCTGTACCAGATACTCTACAATCCTTAATTACTGTAGACTGGCTCTGCTGATACCTTTATGTGTCAGTTTCACTGCTTTTTCTTTCAGACACCACTAGTCTGGGCTAGGTATGCTCCACAGATGATATGGCATGGTGAAATTTAGAGCTGCCTCTTCCAAACACCAGAGCTCAGGTGACTTTCAGACTGTGCCACAAACTTCTGTTTTATAAAATTAGTGGTAATCCTGCTGTGGTTTTTCTGCCCCACATGCACCATTACATTTGCCTTGAGAGCTCTCGGATGAACTACACATGCCACTGGGCATCCAGCTTTGTCCTCTGGTGTAGTGCTGTTGTATTGCAACATGGTGACATTATCCTTCCATTATATGACCACCTCGGTCCTGAAAACATCCAGAGTGTGATCTGAAAGTCTTAGACTGCTTTACAATATCCCACATGACACCCCTGTGAGATGGGCGTGTCGTGTGTGATCAAGTGAGATCAAGTGATGTGCCCAAGGCCATAGATGGAATGAGTGTCAGAGGCAGGATTAGAAATCAGGAGATTAAGTGAGATCAAGTGATGTGCCCAAGGCCATAGATGGAATGAGTGTCAGAGGCAGGATTAGAAATCAGGAGCTCCTGGTCCCATCCCTGTGCTTATACCATTTGATTGCAACTTTTTAATAAAGCCTGAAGATTAGAAGCAGGACAAATCACTGAGGGGAAGCTGTGTTTCCAGATGGATTCAGCCAGATGCAATTTATTTTGTAATCTTTCCAAGCAAATATATTAGTTACCAATTTTGCCTTTGTTTCCTCTTTCAAAGAGCTGCTGAAACATAAAGGTCAAACGATAAAAAAGAAATTAAATAAATAAAGATCATTTCACTGACTCAAATTTCACTTAGGAAAGCAGTAACAATCAGCAATACAACTCCCAGATGGGAGTCGTGTGTAATCCTCATAATCCTGTTGCAATTTTAGGTTAATAGAATAAATGGATTAACTTCCTGCAGCAGCCAGTCAACTGTTTTTGCTACCTAAATATCAGTGAAGGAGTCTTGGTTCCAGAGGGGAGCCTGTGACTCACTAATTGATTGGCAGGAATTAGGGAGGGGTGGGTGAATCAGTATGGAAAAAATAAGGATCACCTTTAAACTTCATTCAGTGTTTAAATCTCAAATGGAACAGACCCCAGAGACATTTCCTGAGTCTTAATAAAGGTGTATTTGTTTGTTTGTTTCTTTTGTGGGCAGGAGGGTTTCCATTTCCCTGTACGCCTCTGCACCTCCTACTGGAAATGTTGACCCACGGTCTCACTCATACTGAATGGAACAATGCTGATAATGGGTTTGTCCCATCCACATCAGAAATCAAACCATTTTCAAACCTCAGGTTGGGGGTGGGACCTACTGCTGACACAACTGTAGGTTATTTTTTTAGGGTACAGCTTCTTAAAGACAGTGCATATGGGATGTTCCCCCCTCCCAAATCTGACTTTTTTTGAGAGAAGATTTAGGGATGGTCTACACTGAAAAGTTACATCAGCATAGCTACATCTCTCAGGGGTATGAAAAATCCACACCCTGAAGAGATGTAGTTAAGCTGACCTAACCCCTGGTGTAGACAGCACTAGGTCCATGGAAGAATTCTTCCATCAACCTAGATACCACCTCTTGAGGAGGTGGATTACCTATAGTGATGGGAGAATCCCTCCAGGCACTGTAGTAAGGCTTACACTGAAGTGCTACAGCAGCTGCACCACTATTGCGTTTTAAGTGTAGATATAAGAAGGACATCTGATAAATGTGAGTGTTAATGTAGGGATACACAAACAAGGGCCCAATCTACAATAGAGTAATTTGCACAGACGTAACTAGATTAGCAAAGACCGGGCCTAAGGGCTGGCCTACACTACAAAGTTAGTTTGGCCTAACTACGTTGCTCAGCGCTGTGAAAAAATTCACACCTTGTGAGGTAATTGAGCCGACCTAAACCTCAGTGCAGACACTACTGGATCAACAGGATAGTTCTTCCACTGACCTAGTTACCACCTCTCGGAGAGGTGGATTTACTACTGTGATGAAAAACTTCTTCTATCACTGTAGTAAGTGTAGTAGCTGCACCTCTGTAGCATTTCTAAGTCTTACAACAGGAGTAAAATAATTAAACATTCAAAATATTGGGACTAGTTACATAGACATCCCCCCCAAGGATGTATAGGGCCTGGTGAGGTAGAAGGAAGGACTTGTTTTCCAAGGACTGCTATCCCAAGGGATTAGATCTCAGTACATCAGCTTCAGAGAGGGATCTCCGAGACCTCGTCTGCACTACACAGTTAGGTCGATATAAGCTGCCTTGCATCAACCTAGCTGTGGGAGTGTCTTCACTTCAATTTGACTCCCACGATGTAAGTGTCTCTCTATGCCGATTTAGTAACCTCAC
Organism: Emydura macquarii macquarii; assembly: GCF_026122565.2. NCBI lineage: Eukaryota > Metazoa > Chordata > Testudines > Chelidae > Emydura > Emydura macquarii. The sequence continues at coordinate 5,885,067 of NW_027132813.1, read as the reverse complement.
CTCCCCGAGCGTAGAGTCACAGTCAACGCAATGTCAGTGTAGATACAGTGCTGTTTATGTTGACAGTTACTGGCCTCCAGGAGCAATCCCACAATGCCCCACACTGACAACACAATCGATACAAGCGCTCATGGTGGGGACACACACCACTGACACAAGGAGCCAAGGGTGCACACACACAAGTGCTTTAATAACTGCAAGTTGCTTTCTGCTGACATAAGTTGGTCAACATAATTTTGTAGTGTAAATGTGGCCTGAGCTGAACTGACGAATTGAGATGTAAGGAGGCTACTGATATAGGAGAAATGTTTTCAGTGTATTAAACTAAACTTTCCAAAATGAAATGAAAATGGGCAAGGAAGGATCTTCAAACTCATAGCCTGATCCAAAGCCAATTGAAGTCATTGGGCATCTTTTCAGAGGTTCAAATGGAATCCAGAGCACAGTGACAAACTTCCAAGCCACCCCTTGTCATCAGGGAAACTAGCTCTAAACCTGTTAACTGTCTGAACTTTACAGATGCAAACAGTGAAGATAAGGTTTAAAATTGCATGTCGGCTTTTTCTGTTTTAAGTACCTCAAGCAAGCAATTAGAGAAGAAAGATGCATGTGTAGCTAAGAAGGGGATCTGGGTTCTGGTCCCAGCTCTGCTTACTGTGTATCCTCAGGCTAGTCACTTCACCTTTCTGTGCCTCTGTTTCCCCAGCTGGAAAAGAGAGATAATACCTTTGTGTGTCACGGGGCTAGATTAATTCATGTTTGTAAAAGGTTTGAGGATCTTTGAAGAAAAAGGTGGTACAAAAGTGCAAGGAATTACTATAAATTATAATAGGAAAAGCACTCTACAAGAAATCATCACACCCGTGATTCTCTTTTCTGCAATCCAATGCTGCCACCTCCCACATCTCAATACAGCCACTACAGCCTTGTCTTACTGTCAATACGCCGTAGTCCTAACCATTGCATGTTTGGGTTTATTTTAGTTCCAGCCAGTGTTCAATTTTGGGGCTAGAGCTTTCTGCAAATGGACGAATTCAAGTTTGCAAAGAAAGGCAGCCGGGCAGTGGGCCTGTCCCCCTCCCAGCAGCTTTTGTTATGATTTTAGGTGTGGAAAATCCACTGATGGGGTGGAAGCTGAACTGATTTTCTGAATTGCCTCATCCACAGATACGAAATCCCCCGCTCTTCAGATGAATTAGGCCAAACCCTCATTATATCATCCCATGACTCAGAGAGCGGCTCCTGCGTTTGGCCATAACCAGAGCTGTGTGTCTTTTCTAGTTTCATGGAGTCAAGAATGTTTCACGCGGTCACCGTATTTATTCAAAGAGGAGAGACGCTTTCATAACAGCAGGAACGTTTCATTTCTCTCTGACTTCCCAAACCAAGCAGCCTTGTCTAATGTCAACCTTGTCAACTTTCAAAGCTGGGACACTTCTGGTTTTTGTTAATTCTGTGCCATACCGATTTTTAAAGTTGTTACTGCAGAAACCATACGACACTAAAGGGAGGCAATGTTCTACTTTATTCTACTTTATTCTGGCCAAAGGAATAAGCAGGTAGAGAAACACAGGCCTGGAATGCAATTTGCATGATTGGACCGTCCACCTCAACGTTTCAAAGCACTTTACAGGCACACGTGAATTAAGCATTACAAGCTCCTTTTGAGGCATTAAACTCATTTTATACATGAAAAACCAAGGCCCAGAGAGGTTAAGGGCCTGATTTACAAAGGATTTGGGCCCCTAAATATGCTGATAGGCACATAGTGGGATTTTCAGAAGCACCAATAAGAGTTAAGCACCTAACCTACTTAGGCACTTTGGAAAATTCCATCTGCATCTTTAGCCACCTAAAGACCTCTGTAAATCTGGCCCTTTGTGGACTATCCAAGGTAACAGTCCATGAGAGACTTTCCACTGACCTCACTGGGCTTGGATCAGACCCCCAAGTTTATGGCAGAGACAGAAATAGAACCCAAGAGTGATGTCTTGGCCCCATTGAAGTCAATGGCAAGACTCCCATTGACTTCAGTGTAGCCAAGGGGTCACCCCAGCTGTCCTGACTTCCATTGCCCTGCTTTCAACAGTATTGACAGGACTGGGACATGGGCAGCCTTACCTAGTGATTTTGAGCCATGGACCAAAGTTGGAGCCAGGAATCAAGCCAAAGGTCAGAGGTGGAAGTCAATAACCAGAGCCAGGGGTCAGCATCAGAATCAGAAGGCAATAACTGGATCTGGGGATCAGAGCTGGAGTCAGAGAGCAGGCCTGGGGCAGACAAGAGCGGGGCAGAAGCAAACTGGAGCAGGACTGGAATAGGGCATGATCAGGGCTGGGTAAAAGGCACCGGAGCAATCACAGCTGCATGTACAAGCACTGAGCAGCCAAGAATCTGCTGCTGAACGTAAACGCATTCCTGTTGGCTCCCTTCAGCCAATCAGGCAGGCTGGTCAATCAGGCACTTCTGCTGCAGCCCAGCTGGGCTCATTAACCTGCCTGAAGGCTGAAAGGGGTAGTCCTAGGAGCAGGGGAGAGAACTCAACCCCATAACTCCTGACAATCAGAGACATCTCACTGGCTATTAGAGTTTGCTGAATAATATTTGTGAATAGTTTATTCAACAATTTCCCTTCCTCCTCAGTTGTTGAATAACCTATTCACAAGTAAACCTTTCCATCAGTCAGCCAGCTCTCTGGATGGTTGAATCATATTTGTCAAATAAATTGCTAGTATCAACACCTATCAGTCGTTGGATATGTTATTTGTGAGCAATTGATTTGGTGAATAGGCACACACCTCACTTCTTTTGCAAGACATGGGCCGTGGGAAACTTCTCTATGCATTCTTTATCTTTCTTCCATGCCAGGCACTAAGCTGCCGGCCACTTTTTCGAGCTGCACCATGATGAAATGTCAATGTCTCACAATGCCTAATGTCCTGGCGCCATGTGAGGACAGGACAGCCTTCCTGGTAATTGTTCAGCCCTTCTCTGCTAGAGTGGGCAGAATCCAACGGTGCATAAGAAAAGGTGCTATGGTGATACAAATAATAAGTAATAATAACAATATTAGGTTATTTATTAGCAGTAAGTGTAACTCACGGTGCCTCATCAGAAAACTGCTCAAAGACAGATGTTTTCCTGTCCCAAGGAGCTTTTCATCTAAGGGCTATGGGAGTAGTGCTTCCTCCTATACCAATCACATCGATTTCTCTGAAACTAAATGTAGCAGTATGCACCATGGCTGGAAGTGATTGCAGGATCGGACCCTTCGTACCCAAGCAGACGGGGTGGTTTGACTTTACAGCAAAGATTCAAGGGTGTAGGAGGTTCTTATTTTTCTGTTCACCCTGTGCAACTTACAGGCCCAGATGCTGGGACCACCTTTTTGTTCTATGTTTGCACAGTGCCTAGCACTTTGGGGGGTCTAAGGTCCATTACTGGGGTTGCTGGGCACTGCTGCAATACAAATAATAAAATACTAATAGTAATGATGCCTAGGCTGACTCTCATCAGTTTCAGCTTTTTCTGTAGTGAATTTGGCCATGGCAGTTCCCTTTAGCTTTTCTTTAGAAGGCCAGTTGCTCAACTTCACATCCTGGGCTCTGGCTGAACTCTCCTTTCTTGAAACTGCACGTTTCCCTTGCATATGGAACTTGTGTGCATAAAAATCCCTTTTCTTCTCCCACCGCCGCCCCCGACACCACCGCAACCACACAGCCAGCTGCAGTTGTGCTGGATCTCCCAAACCCTTGCTGTATTGCTCCCTGACCTCACTAGTCAGCCATACAACACACCTACATGCAGCAGATGTCACCAGATGCTTGGACACAACCAAGCACCAGGCTTCCCAACTGCTCTGGGAATATGAACCCCTGTGAGAGGGAAATGGCTGGAGGGCCCTGTTTCTAGCAGTCCCTTCCCCAAGTCCCCAAGGCTGGCCTCACCCTTCTCCATAAAAGATAATGATGGCTTCTTACGTTTACTATTTATTTTTGTTTAAAGAAATGGCCCAAACCAGAAGCTTAAATCCAAACCCCGTCAAAGATCAGGTTGATGGGAAAGCTCAGATTTGACTCCTCGGATCTCAATTTCTCTCTTCAGCTTTGGGTCATTGAGAAGCAGTCCATGAAGTCAGAAATCTTGCAGAAAGAGCTGATTTCTGAGATTTCTGCTATGTTGAGCCAAACTCTCAGGAGAATGGCATGGCCCCACTGAACCTCCCAACCCTGCCCTAATCTGGATCCAGATCTGACCACCACCTCCTTGGCTCACCAGGCCCACATCTCCCTTTAGGCCAGGAAGTTGAAAATGCTCCTCCCGCCACTGCCCCATGTTTCACCTTCATTAGCCAGCAGGAGCTATAGTCCCCTCCTTCCTAGGAAGCAAATGTTTCTGCTTCATAGGACACCAAAACAGAAAGGGTGGCTAGGAAAGGCCTTGGGGGCAGGCCCAGGAAACTCTTGGTTAGTGGTAAAGCCAAATGCCCAGACCCTGCACGTTTACTGCAGCAATCACACAGTATCCCTGTGCTCAGGGCTCCAATGTAGACAAAGGAGAGTGCTTTGAATTGTGGCCTTTTGTTACCCAAAGATTTCTGCTGCATATCTGGTACCCCTGACATTAATGGCAATACTGGCAATAATCAGAATCAGACCCATGGTGTTAGGAGGTTGGGACGCACACAGCCCACCCCTGAGGAGTAAGGATGAGGACTGCAAGGTGATTGGCATTGGTAGTACAGTAGCACCTACAGACTCCAGTCAGGGATCGTGGCCCCTTGGTGCTAGGTGCTGTACACCCCTATAATGAAAAGACAGTCCTGGCCCCAAATTAACAGAGTCTAAGTAATTTGTTAAGGCACATTAAACAATGAAGTCTCCTGCCACTGTCTCCCAGCAATGGCTCTTGCTCAGGGGGCCCTGGATGTTAGAAATTCCAGAGAGGCAAGAAAGAAGAGAGCCAGACCAGAACATCTAGGTCCCAAGAAGAAGATATTTGTTTATATCAGACACAGGAGTCTTTGGGGGAATGGGAGAAAGAAAAACACATGGGCAGTGAGTAAATAGTAAACTGTTTACAGCCCTTTGGAATCAGTTCAGACCTGCTCCCTCCCGGCCCCTTACTCAGTGCTCAGAGACATTCTGGAGCTGGAAGCAGATGCAGTGGGAGAGCTAGGAAGAGTAGGTTCTGCCTCTCATCAGCTTTTCCACTTCCCAGAGGTTTTTTTTCTTACAGGTGGTCCCTTTGGCATTTAGGGGCAATATCCCATCCTCCTCCTGAGTCCACAGACTGTCTCAACCTGCAGAGCATTTTCAGCTAGCTACAAATGAAAGGGGGTAGAGAGTAGACCATGCCTGTGTATTGCTTTACCACACAGGACTCCCCCAAATGCCCATGGGTGGGGGGTCAGCTCCTCTCATGCTGCATTTTCCTCTAACGGAAGGAAAGGATGGTCAAAGCCCAGGTCTTTGTGTCTGGAGATCTGGATTCTGCTCCCAGATCTGCCACAGACTTCCTGAGTGATCTTGAGCAAGTCACTTAAGGCCACCGTCTTCAAACATCACCAAATCCTGGGTGCCTCAGGTTGTGGGGGCCCAACTTGAGACACTTTGGCCTGATTTTCAGTGGTGCCGGGCACCTCCGCTCTCACTCCTTTCAACTGGAGCTGTGAGCACTCAGCACTCGGAAAATCAGGCCTCAAATTGGATACTCAGGAAGTGCGGTTCCCAGACTTAGGGGACACATTTGAAAAGACTGGCCTGGCCCTCTGTGTGTCACTTGTAAGACTGGGATAATACCTGCCCAGGTCACAGACAGAGATTAATGTAGACAGGTAAAAATCTATTCATGTTTGTTATTTATTTTATTTAAAATCTCCCCATCACCCCTTTGGGTCACTGCACCACCCACCTCCAAGTAGATCCTTTGTTGATTTGCATTCCTGCCCTTTCCTAAAACCCTTCCACAGAGATTTGAGCATGAACTCAAATATTCCCCTTCTTAAGCCACCTAAACTGACATTCCAGGCCTTCCATCATGGGAAAGAACCCTTCCCTGCATAAGAGCTTCAGCATCCCTAGTACAAAGCCTGTCAGATTTAGTTGTTAACGAGTGAGGAAATAAACTTGCTCTAATTATTTGACACAGAGCTTAGATGAAATTCAACAGAGTGGGAGAACTGCCTAGTTAACACAACTTGGAACTGGGAGCCAGGACTCCTGGGTTCTATTTCTGGCTCTGCAACTGACTCACTGAGTGACCTTAAACAAATCCCGTGCCTCAGTTTCCCCTCTCTGTACCAAGCGGGAGGGGTGGTAGGATATTGCACTGCATCCCAGGGGTATTGTGAGGCTGAATTAATTAATTTTACCTGTAATGCAATTGGAGAGCTCATTGGGATGAATCTATAGAAATAAGCAAGGAAATATTTCTAACTGCCTTCAGTATCTGTGCTCCTTTTCATGAGTAGAAGATACACTCACTCACTGGGTCTACCAACAGATGTCTTGACACTGAAGAGAACTGGACTAGAACTGAGTGAGCTATTTACAGTGAACAATTTATTGAACAATTTTTACCCTTTCTCTGTGAATTAGTTATGGACAGGCTGATTTTTGCTCAATTGTTTGTTAGTCAAAAATATGCAATGACTGGTGAACAAGAAAGGGGACCAACATGGAGGGCAAGCAACAACTATGAAAACAAAATGGCGAAAACAAGAAATTCACCTAACAGTCCACTCCTTGGCAACTTGATTCATTTTACGTATTATGTCGCCATACTTAAACAGATGTGTTGGTATTCTCTATTGTGAAGCTAGAGGACAGTATCTCTGGTTTCTGTTGATGACTTTTAGTTTTCTTTTTACCCAACAAATTGTTATTATTATTACAACAACGATGATCATTTGCACGATCAAGATTACCACAACTGAATGTATCAATACACTCCACACTTCTGCAATGTTGGTGGGACTAAAGAAGAAACTTTCCCACCAATGTGCAAAGGATGACTCTCTTTGTACCCTTTTTTAGATCTTTCCTATCATATGTGTCCAGTGATTTGTACAGTTACCATCACTTCTTTGCCTTGGGCTTCCAGCTCCTTTAGGTGTCTTTTAAGGTCTGGATGTTCCATTAACTGCTTAACACAGATACATTAACTCCCAGGGTTACAGGTTCCGTATGTTGGTATAATGTATAATATATATAGATATATTACACTGTTACATTGCGCATATGAAAATTGACATCACATCCTGTAACAGAATAAGCAGCACATAAACACAAGTTACTATTACTATAGAGGTTATGATTCATATTGTAAAAGTAATTAACCAAGAACTTTTTACACCAGCTGCATATACATAGGCAATTGGAGTTTACCAGGACTATTGCAGAGCAGTTGTTATCGCTAACTTGGAGGTGATAATGACATTTGCCTTGTGTGGGATCGAGGCAAATGTGGGGGCTTCAATTACCTCAAATGTACATGAATAACCAATACCTCTTTCTAGTGTGTGTGCATTCAGATTAATACTGTTATAACCATTGTCCCTTTTGTAGCCCCATCTAGGAATATCAATGGGATTCATTATTAGCTCATTATGTTGATACCTAAAGGAATCAAGGGGACATCCCTTCCTCTCTAGTGTCTGTGATAGTGAATACATAGGTGGTAACAGTTTGAGTTTCTGGATTATACGAGAAGTTGACCATCTTTCACCACACTTGGTGGGATCTTTCAAATTCACTAGTAGTGTTTTCCCAGATTACCTTTCTCAGTTCTATTGGAATTATACCATTCAGTCAATCCCGAATGATGTTTTTGGCTACGTTTAGCAACCAGACCTGTGTTTGAATACAAGCAAGAGCCCATGATATATTCACTTGCAGAGTATCTCTGGCATCTAAGATTTTATCAGGGTCCTGCATCTGCAAATCTTGCCAGATTGGTAAGATTTTAGTGATGTTATGTTCCAGGATGCTCATTTGATTGAGAGAGGTAGTAAATGGAGCAGACACTGAGCCTATCTCATGTTCCATGGCACCGATCTTACTACAAAAATATTTGAGTCAATGATGTTCAAGACTCCAGGGCTAGTATCTACACCCCCCAATATAGTGGCCAATGGGTCCCTTTTACCTCTGGATCCCTTGGTTAGTATGCTCAGAATCCTGTTGCCATCTAATTGCTGAATTCCAAACATCGTTGTGATCTTAAACTGGCCTATAGTACATAAAATAGGTTTTAAAAAGGGCACTGTGCTTTCTTGGCCATAATATCCTTCAAAGATTTTTATTTCTTCGACAGGAAGTTGTTTTGGCTCAGATCTTGTATAAATGAGTGATATGGTGGCCCCTGTATCGACCAGCATGGTTTGATTAAAATTTCCAAACTCACCCCTCAATGTGGCTTTCACCACTTGTCTCACCCTTTGGTCATTGGAAATAGGTGCCATAAATGATGGGAAAAGAAGGGGAGGTCGGTCCTGTCACAAGTTAGTGTTTGCAGCTTCATCGCCATTCTCATGTTCTGCCAGTCTTCTCAGAAGTTCTTCTGTTTTCAGACCATCTATCTGCTCTTGTGGTTCATATTTAAGTAGGTGTTTCCACACCATATTTGTAAATACTCTTGCTTCATCTGGATTCAGGAGAACTGCTGTATCTTCTTTGCTCAGGAAAGGGAGACTACTGACTTTGGACAGCCAGTTCAAAGCTGTCTCACAGTTCCAGGGTCCCAGAGTTTTCCCCGATATTGCTTGAGTTTGTTCCGGGATATACGCCTTGAATTCATGTTGCATTTCTGGTGATCGAGAAGGTCCATATTTCACAACTGTGGTTCTAAGAGGAGCCACAGGGAGACCTCTCCCCTCCTGGATATCTTTTGAAATGTCAACTTCTGTGGAGCACAAGGCTGATACTTTGCTATCTCCTCTCTCCAGTGTTCTCAATCACTCAAACACTCCTCTTCTTCTGAGGCTGTATCAGACTCACAACCTCTGAGTGGATCCAGCCTCATGGCTGCAATGACTCCTTCAGTCTGTTTCAGCATCTCCTTCAGATTGCTGTTCTTGTTTGCGCAGGCAGCATGACTGATGTGGTTCTCCTGAGCATCTCTTAACTCTTTCACTAGTTACTCACTGCTGCCTAGGATTCTTTGTTGTTTGTATGTAATTATCTTTTTCTTTCTTGCTCAGGAGCGCATTTAGTTCTTGGACTTGCAGCTCCAGATGATTGATCTGCGTAGTTTGGCTTAAAGTTTGGGCTGCTAATAAATTATTCTGCTTCCCCAGTTTTTCTAACTTTAGTTCTTTTTTAACCATTATGTATTTTAGCAGAGAGATTTCTTTTGCTTTCTCCCTGCAGTGCTTGCTTAGCCCCTTAGCCACTATTGCCAGCCCATAAATTAATGCCCTCTTCCGCATCTTGCGGCTGGGATTTGGCTTTGATACTACAAAATCCTCCCATTTTCCATATAAAACCACGTACGTGTTTTCCCCCACAAATAAACCCTCAACCAATGGGTTCTTACGCTTCCCAAAATGATTAACACTGAACTCAAATGAATTTTTATTAATCTCCTTGGTCAAGCCAGTCACTCTGAAGATCCTGCTACTCAAGTTTGGACCCACCACAAACTTCACAAACTTTTGTAGTTAATACCACAATACTCACTGACTTACAGAGTCAGGAGCAAGCACCACCCAGTTGCTGGCACTGGCATGTGCACCAGGAGCATTTTGGCTTACCCAGACCCACCAGCCTTCAAGTCAGCGCCTGCTTTCCAGGCCCATCAGGCTATCAGAGCCGGCACCTGCTTAACCAAAAACCCACAGGGCCGAGCCTACTCAAGACCTTTGTGTCTTGTCTCCAAATCACTACTGGATCTCCCAGCTCAGCGTGGCAGCACCTGCTGCATTCACACTTACTAACTATCAGAGTCAGAGCTCCCCTGGATTCTTTTCCAGCAGTAGAGCTAGCAGCAACCTAGCTGCTTCAGTTTGGGTCCCAAGAAAGGGGAGCAGCATGGAGGGCAAACAACTATGAAAACAAAATGGCAAAATTTAGAAATTCACCTAACACGCTTCCTTTCTCAGAACAGACTCTTCAACATATTTTTGCTCACATCAGTTTTCATTAGAAGCCAATCAATGGGGTTGTGAATACTGCTGGAACCAATTTGTGTTTTTTTTATTCAAACAAACGTTCCTGAACTCTTGCTCTATCTGTGTGCAACCAGTGAGTGGGGTCTTCCATCTGGTCGCCTGACTTGCTGTGTGTATCTGTGTCTTTTTCTTTACCACTAGCCAGTGTTCTAAGTGGGGCTGTCGTGGAGACACCAACTCTTCTGACTGAGCCAAAAGGAAGTCTCTGCATCTGACTAGCTGAGCTGCTCCCAGCTGCAAGTCACTCTTTGAAGATTTTCCACTTACCAACTTCAAAAGAGATGGTTGCAAATCTGGATCCAGCCAGGTGGCTGCTCTCCTCAAGAAACATTCAACATGAGGCGTAAGTGAGATAGTAACCAACTCCTTTGAAAATCCCAACTTTAATTAACTTTAGATGAGAGAAGCCAGATTTTTCTTTTCCATGAAGCAAACCGCTTCCGCTGTGCACTCGATAGCACCTATGAGGTTTTCTGAAACACGATAGTTTCTGTTATATATAGTCTGCATAGGCAAAGGGATCCTCTGATAGAGCAGGTGTTATACAGCTGTGGTCCAATTCCACCTGTAATTTTGCATTCTCTTATGGGCACCAAAATGCCAGGAAGAAGCAGCATATCATAGTGTCATGCTGGGGTGTTAGTTGAATTTTAACTTGGAGGGAAAGGGGACAGCTATGGAATCACCAACCCCACAACCAGCAGCAGCAGCTGAACTCTTCTCAGAGCTCTCCCAGCCAAACATTGACTAACCCTGACCTGCTTGCAGTTATAAACTCCAGAAAGATCACACCCCATGTTGGGACAGGGGAGACATAAGTGGCCCTGGGAAGAAAGACTGCTCCTCTTTACAATACTTGACAGCTTTTAAAAATCCTTGTAGCTCATTGGTTAGGGAGTCAGTATAACTTCTGGTCACTGGACACCTCCAGGCCAGGTAACTACACCCAGCTAAACAGCTACAGGGAGTTGTCTCACCCTTTTTCAATTGGCCTGTTGCATTAGAAACACTGCAGAAGCTTGCATTAGAGCCACTAAGCAACAACAGCTGTGGGGAACTAAGCTGGAGCAGATGCTGCCTTTGCCTGGGAAACAAGAAGCAGCAAAGTGACAAAATAAAGCGAGTGGAAACAAGAGATATGCCTCAAATGCACAGGTTGCAACTGCTGATTGACACAACTGCACTAAGGTGGCCAGCGTGTGTATTTTGGTACTAATATCTTGCACCTACAGCACACAGCGCCTTTCAGTCAAGGGTCTCAAAGCTCTTTGTAAAGATTTAAACCTCATATGCTCCCCGGTGCCTCTCCCTGCTAGTGCAAGATGTACGTGGGGTGATCCCCAGTTGCCAGCTGGGCACAGAGAGGTGTGGTGACTTAATCTAGAGTGAGTCGGTGGGAGAGTTGGGAACAGAACCCCAGCAGCCTGACTCCCAGTGCTCTGCATTTTCCGTACAATTTATGGAAAAACCTACCTCCTTTATCATCCCTATTATAACAGCACTCAGTGACGATCAAGCAATTAGATCACTTGACTAAGTAACCATCTCAAGCCCTAGCTATGTGCAAACAGATGCTGCCTCACAGCTGTTGAGCTCATAGTTGGATTCTTCCATGTTGCATTTTGATTAAAGGGGAGGCAAATATTCTGTATTAATTCCCACTACAAATAAAGTGATTTCATCCTGCTCTTTATGCCAGTGGTTCATACCAAAGTGCACAGTGTCCTAAAGATTCCTCTTTTTTCTTTTGGAGGAAATCTCATTTAATTCTATTTTGCATCTTTCTGGCCCAAAGACTCATTTATAACGGGAGTGGTATATGCATAGTGCCTTCTTCATTTATTGTAGCAAACTGGTTAGCTCATATATGCACTGCTTCCTTGTAGTGGGGGGAATCAAAACTGCTCAGATCAGGCTGTCTATACTGTGCACAGCTAATGGAAACAATCCTTTAGCTCAAGAGGCAGGTGCCTGTGCTTTTTGGCATCAGAGCCTGTGAGTTCTGCCCTTGTTGCTGCTCTGAAGTTACAAGAGGACATGGTGTGTAACATAGTGACAACTATGACATTCTGGCTGCCACAGATGTAATACAATACTATAAATATAAGAAGGCTCTGCCTAGGATGTGTGAACCAGAGTAGAAATCAGAACAACCATCTTCGCCTTCGTTACCTGAAGAATACCTGCTCTGTAAAGCCCAGCCTGTGTTGCCATGGAGACACTCTCTGCCCTGATGACCCTTGAATTCTGATCATTTTAGTGAAAATAATTTGATGCAATCAGGAGAGACATGAGATTTGCGGTTACACACACACAATCTCCTCCGTGTCAGGATTTCAGCAAGCAGGCAGATGAATTTGCTTGTAAAACACAGTGGCATCTCAGCCGGAGGGGATGGCTGCAAACATGGCTTCCTCTGGCCCAAAATACCAATAGCTGCTGCTGCTGCTCATTGTGGCGTGGCATCACCAAAATAAAATACCTGTATGAGGGGAGACAAGATTAATTGAGTCCTAAATCCACGACATTTCTGAATTGCCTTCCCCCCCACAAACAATCTTTTCCTCACAGATTAAAAAGGTGCCATGGAGTTATCTATTAAAGGACATCAAATAAAATGTCCCACATCTACACAGGACATAGTGCCATTCACACAGAGAGACAACAATCTCAATTTCAACGTGTCATTAGGATCTAAGAGGGGAAAGCCGGTCATAGAATCAAAGAATATTAGGTTGGCAGGGACCTCAGGAGTCCAACCCTCTGCTCAAAGCAGGGCCAACCCCAGCTAAATCAAATCACTGGTCCTTTACTCCAAATCAGTCCACATTCTGTAGACAGTTGGGCAACAGTCCATGACGACTCCTTTTTTCTGGAGTGACCTGCACGGGTTGGATGGTCTAATTTCAGACCTTAGTGGCTAGGGTTCCAAATCACAGAAAGCACCGCAGCAATTGACACCAACTGCCCTCTGTTTTGGCAGTCTCAGCAGATAGGCTATTGTCTAAATGGTCTATGGAGACTGAACTCCCCTCTAGAGATGGTCGCTCCAGGGCATGACTGAGGTACATTGGCAGGAAGCTTGTTCTGATGCTGTCCTTGAAGTACCTGCTCTGTGCTTTAGAGTAAGAGAGATGACGGAATAGGTACTGTGGAGAACTTCAGCCTCTAAGTCTGTCGAGCATGAAAGTTTCTCCAGCATTCAATTTTGCCTACAATTTTTCTTTTAAGACTCCCCCTTTCTTAGAACAGAGCCTCAACTCTGGCTAGAACCCAGAGATAGATACCAAATGGCGCTTTTTCCTTTCTTTTGCTCTTTCTTCCTTCTCGTGAAGCTGGCAGCTTCTCCAAACACACATCCAACCAACGCACAGTGCATTCGAAAACAGGCCATCTGGCTGCGCACTCCTTGAAAATGAGAAGATAAGAAAAACAACCCTCTTGGAGCTGGCAGCTGAAAGACAGGCAGCCCGTACGGGGACTTGGTCTTGTGGTGCTGTCTAAGAGCCATCCAATCCACAAACAGTCCAAAAGTGCTTGCCTACTTTCTCCAGAAACCGCTCCAAGTCAGCATTTTGAGTGGGATTCTGTAACTCTCCTTAGCTGCACGTGTGCTTGTTAAGTAAAGTCACTTTGGAAAGTGCCCCTCATTCCCCCGCTGGGCTTGCCAGTGTGCCCTCCCTGAAATCCTTCGGACTGCTTTGGAGCCCCCTACTGGCATACAAGCTTCAGAATCCAAGGCATAGGAGGGGCTGCTCCAGCCTGGGTCTCTCAACTACAAAATGGAAGCACTGAATTCATTGTTCAATGAACAACCACAATTGGCCCATAGAGCTGGGATGAAGGCAAACTGGTTTTACTTTGATGTGATTTTCTCCTTCCTATGCCTGTGGCTGTTCCAGCGGTGGAACCATCCCTGACAGTCTCTTGGGAACATGATGAAATCTCATGGGCTTGAGTGCTCTGAGCCACCCAGCCTTTAGATACTGATACAGCAAGCTTCTTAGTTATCGCTCAGATGCTCATGGACTGTGGGATATGCCCCCATCTCACCTTAGTCTGAAGGTGATGTATGGGTGTGCCTTTACACTACAGTAACAGGAGTGGGCTGGAATCTGGTTTTCCCTAGGCACGTTTGCTTTGAGCAGCATGAGACAAAGTGTATATAATGGCAGGTAACAGTGGGAGATTATAGGGATACAGCTCAGCAATGTGTGCACAGAGTTCTAATCCTGCCTATATCGCTGCATCTCTGCCATGATTAGTTATTATGTTTCTTTCAGGGCTACTCAGGAGCAGAAGCAGGACATACAGCTCCAGACCATTTTACTGTATTGGTTCAGAAGTACAGTTCTGTATCTGAAAAACAACGTTTTCCTTTCAAATATTATTGCCACACACAGGATATACCATGTTAATACAGTTCGCCAGTATAGTTGCCTTTTATGACAATTATTTTATCAGTGACATTGACCTTTTCTTTTTCTCAATTTTAAAGGGCTGATATCAACACACTTTGGGTGCAAAATTCAGATTTCAGATTTTGTGTTTTTTTGTTTTTTTTTAAAGACTGTTTTGCAAATCTTAATAGGAATGGAAGAATGTTCATAGACTGAAAGGAATAGAGAAAGCTTTATGGATTTAAACAAAACCTCTGATTTGTTGTGTCCCAAACAGAACTGCATTGTGCTAGTGCTTGAAAAATGAAACTGACTTGACACAGATTATAAACCAAAGGACCAGCATAGTTTCAAAGTCTGAGTGGAGTGAAATGGAAAGAGCAATTGAACAACATCAGTGGTATAAAATATATATTTTAAAATCTTTCAGTTTTAAACTCTAACCATTTACAGGTTACATTTAGTAAAAAGTTTGAAACATACCATAAACGTAGTCCCTCACAGATATACAAGGTCTATTTGTAACTTTCAGCAAAGAAGGTGATTCAGATTTACACTACAGTTCGAATACAAGGAGTTTAAATTAGCTGAAGACATCAGAGTAATGCTTCTGAGAGTCTATATGCTGGCAATAATTCATAAAAGACCTGGCTATATACCTTGCAATACATGTGGTTTCTCTTAGAGCCATCAGCTGCATCCTATGAGGTGCAGAATGCTCCTGTGGTGTGCTAAGAGCGTTCAGCACTCATTGAAGACAAATGGAGTTGTGGGAACTCAGCACCTCCCAAAACCAGCTCCCAAATCCTGCTTTTCTTACCAGTGTGAATGGCACTGCCCACATAAGATGGGCAAGCAAGAATTGTCCCTAAATCCTGCTGAATTGTATCCTGTGCATCTTACATTGAAATAAAATATTTATATTTCTGACTTTAGTTTCCTCTTTTTTATTCCCACATAAAATGACTTACAAAATAGCAAAACAGTGGCTGGCCAAAACATTTTCTGTTTAAACCTTTTTAGATGGAACACTGGGGTTTTAAGAAAATGAATATTTTCATGGCGGGGATCTGCTTTCCTTCAAACTTTGATTTTTCATCAGAAAACACAGAAACTCAAAAAAGTCTTTGATTTTTGGCACTTTTGGCTAATTTTTGGCGGTTTTGTTTTTGCAATTTTCAGGGAATAATTTTGGGGTTTGATGTTTCAGGTTTTTGATCAAATGCTGACATTTTCCATGGAGAAAAAGACATTTCTGACCAGCTCTTGTCAAAACCAAAGAGATCATTCCTGGATTTGGTGTGGGAAGTGCACTGGGGAGGAGAAGACTGACACTTTCTCGTTCCAAATAAAGCCTTGCAGGATGGGTGCCTGTCTAGCTCTAGCCATTTGTGTGAGTCACTCCAGCCAACGTTTTGCCACGGGAGTGTGTCTAATAACCGTTAAGGACTTCAGGTCAATATGCTAATAGCAAACACTCTTAGCCTCTCTGCTGAGCTCTGGCCTCTGTAGCTGTGTGTGTGCGTGTGGGATGCACACAGGTACACTCTGTTCAAAATCAAACCCTCCAGTGTTTCCGTGACGTCTTTGACTCACACAGACAACAATAACCCTGGCACCTGCCCAGGCTCGAGAACTCAGCTTTCCCCATTCATAAAAAAAAAAAAAAAAAAAGGTTGCACACAGAAGCACAGAGTGGCCCAAATTTTCTGCTGTGGTGCAGCTGCTTTGCACTACCCCATCAGCGCGCTTGGGCTCTAAAAGTGTCGTAGCTGGCTCTGGAGACCCTCCAGTGGTGCAGAACCAGCATAATGACAGCTCTCAGACCCGCGCTGCCTGCCCACCCGTTCCTGCTCCTGCTTTGGCTTCCCTGCTAATCTTTAGCTGCCATCTCAGTCACTAGGGAGACTGTCCCAGCACACAGCCAGCCTAAAAGCAGCTGGGCACAGAGGCCAGCTTTGCATTCCCCCCACTTCCCAAGCTTTGCTGTGTGCTTCTCAACTATAGCTGATGAGCTGGGCCTGCCTGTGTATATGTAACTCACATTAACGCAGCGTGGGTCTTTGTTCCCCTCTAGTGGCTGCACCACAAAAGAGATTTATGGGAGCGATTTGGATTAATTCTGTGATGCTTATTCTTTTAGATCCAGAAGTCCTGGGTTCAGCCCTTGCAGACAACCCAGGCAGAGCCACTGTTATATGCACCCCAAAACACATGCATATACTCACCTATAAACACATGTTCACTGAGTCAGATCACAGAGCGCATACCCACAGAGCACCATGTCACACACATTCACCCATGAATACCGATACTTCCTCCACCCCACACTGTGATTCCACTTGGAAAACAAAGTGAGGTGCCTTCATTTCAGTTAAAAAGCAAAAGCAAAATTCTCGTGCAGTGTGGGCCTAAATATTCCATTGCTCGTATTTTAACCATTTTCAGATCATTCAATGCATTTTGGCTTAGTACTTTGCATGTAAGGCATAGCACTCGTTTGGTTCAAATGCTGAACACTTTACCAGACCAGTCACTGAATCCAAATGCCTGGTGCTAGCAATGCATGCACAGCATCATGTGAAATGTCCACGGTTTTTAGCTGCTTGTCCAATACGATGTAACCAATTGGTTCAGCATCAATGTTCTACTCTAGCCATAGGATTAGTCAAATGATACCAACACACATAGGTTACCACTCTTCCAAGAGCCTCACATTCCTCACAACCCTCCAATACATCAGCTGGAAAGCCAGCCCTCATGTCCCCCAGCTGTGGGCCATTCTGGCTCCTATACCAGCACAGCAGAGAATGAATTCACTACCTAGCCTTCCACATTCACTGGGTTAGTTTGTGTTCCTAAGGCACAACCCTGTGCTGGGGGTGGCACACAGCCCCAGGAAGAGGCACTGTCCCTCCCCAACCAGCCGGATGCACGGTTGAGTTCCCCTTGCGGATCAGTGCAGGGCTGTGTCCCTGCTTCCGCTTCACTCACTTTGTGGAATCCTGAATGCTGGGACTGCAATGGTATCTAGTCCTTGTGCAGAGCAGGTAAAAAGAGGCACTTTCCATGCACTCTCTCCCCCACTGCTGGATTGCTGAGCAGAGGTAGCTCACCAGAGGTAGCAAAGCAGAGGGAGTGTAGGGTGCTGGCACCAGTTAAGCAGGGATTGCAGAATGAGGAATATTAAATGCAGAGGGGTGGGCGAAATACCTGCTAGGGAAGCAGCAACTGGTGCTTACTTTCAGATATACTACTTTGCATAGTACCCCATAAATCCTGCAACCAGCTCCGCTTACCACAACCTTCATGGAGCAGAAGAAGAGATCCACGGGCCTTTTCCCTGAGGTGTCTGACAGTCAGGTACCCACTAGCTCCCCCTAAAGGTAGACTACTACGCACAATCTAAAACTGCTACTGTCTTCCAAGACAAGTGACTAGGAGCAGGTTTGTTCTTGTTGCTTTGCAGAAACAAGCGAAGTCAGTGCCAAGAACAGATGCAAGCTGGGTGGTTGTACAGTTCAACTCTAGCTCAGAGCATATAACCCCCATTTGTGTGCTTGTGTGTGGGGCGTGGGGTGGAATATAAAACTTTGATTGTCATAATTTAATCCCAGATTGCTTCTTGGAGAAAAAAGATACAAACAGCATGTTCCCTTATAAACCACACATGAAAGAGACTTATTATGTTCTGTTATGAAGCTGGCAATTAGCTTTGCCATTCTCAGCTGCCTATTGCAGGGCAAAGGCCTTTCCAGAGCGACTCTTGATGGAAACAAAAGCCCACAGCCAAATTACATTATATTAATTAATTTTTGAGGCCAGGGTGGTATTCCACACAGAAAGTGCATTATGAGAAGAGGACGCAAACTGACTGATTTACAGAAACAGATGGAATGGCATAAAGCGGACAGCCATCTGGAATTCATGTCGCTCCTAGCTGCACTGTGGAAAGCTCACGCAAATATCCTACAAATAAATAAACAGCCTTGACGTGACATGTGCGCTTCAGAGCATTAGAAAACTGTTGGCCCAAAGGCCAGTTTATGCATAGATATGACAGTACTGGCTAATGCAAAAGAAGAGGGTCTCTGATTGGCGGCAGTGCTCAGGAGATCTAAGGCAATTAGGGTTCAGTCAAAAAATAATGGTACTGGAAGCACTTGATGCTCTATTACCCCAACATCCATCAAACCAAATGAGCCAATTTGTGTGATGGAAACAGAGTCACTCAAGGTCAGCGTTAGGCACAACCAGCACCAACACTTGAGGCCTCATGATCTTGTATTGTCACAACAGCTCATGGGTGAGTCTATTCCTGCCCTCCAGCAGTGGGATTGATGGGTCAGAACACCCACTCCTGGCAGTGCGACCAAACGGGAGGAAACGCATGGGCCAAGTTCACTCTGCCCCACGCTGGGCTAGCTTAGAGCTGTCTGCTTTTTGGATGCCCTACAAATCCTAACGCCAGGGCTGGAGCTGCTACAATTGGACATCACAGAATTATCGCCTCCTATCTAGAGCACACATTTTCCAGCTTCACTTTAGCATTTATTTTTCATAGGGCTGGGTGACATCATTAGCACCCATGTTTATTGCTGGAGTGATGAATCTGCATGAGCATGTGGGTAGGAGTCAGAGTATATTCAATAGGGAGCAGACCTAGAGCAAGGTTTCCTTTATTTTTTCCTCTCTTGTAGGATGTGAAATGACACAGGGAGGCAACAATAGCAAGGTATCAAATGCAGGGAAGAGTCATAAAAATGGCAAGCTTGTTTTCATGGCATGCCCAAACTGAGAACGTTCAGGGAAATAGTGGTACTCTATCTGCCTGTAGCAACCAGCTCATCACTAGTAGGAAAATTCTCCCACCATCACTCAATAATAGGAATTCTCCTCATTACCCTTCATCCATCTAATCAAAAATAGGAACCCTTTTTTTCCTCCCAAGAGTCAGTCACCTGGAAACTTAATCAGCAGTCAGCAAGAACCTCACCCACCAATGCCATCACTAATCACACAATAAGATGGAACCTCACCAATTTATAATACTATCAATAATAAAAAGAATGCTATTAATTAATCAAACATTGCTGGGGGAAACTCCAGGGAGCAAACAGGAGCTTGTCGCCCGAAAGGTGGAATTGAACCACTCTGTCGCTAGACAGCTACAGGTTTGAAGCCTGCACCCCAGACCACTGAGGATCATCCGGGCAATTGATACTAGCAATTCCAGATCTATATAAAGCCCAGTAACATTTTATTTTTTAAAGAGAGGGTGATCAGCCTTCTTTTCCCTGTACTATTTCTATTTTACCCTTCTCAGTTTTTATTCCACTACAGTGGCTTCTCTCAGTAGGGTTCAGGCTCTTTCTTTCATCTCGGTCCGAGAAAATAGCGCTAGGAGCCCCTTTTTCACGCTTTTCCTGCCCAGCTGTCGGCAGATGAGATATGCAAATATTGCTGAAGCTGATTGGTTGATTCCCCGCGGCTGCGGCGGGAGAAGGGCCCGGGGCCTCGGGGTAGGGCGTGTGAGTTCTAACAGCTGATCGCTGAGCAGGAGCAGGGTGGGGCGGGGGGAAGGCGTGCCCCAGGCTAGGGGCAGATCAAGTCGTCGATCTCTCCATCAGTCACCCTGTCCTGTGGGGCGGGAGCCAATCTGAGGCGTGCTCCTGGGAGGTGGAGCCAGCACTGGGGGGTTCCCAGGGAAGGGGGCAGCAGGCAGCATGGGGATGGCCCCGGGTGGGGTGCCTCTTGCCCTCTATGGGTTAGCTGTGGATCAGCACCCCCAGCGGCGAGGTGCTAGCCAGGAGGAGCTGTCCCCTGTGGTGGGGGTAAGGGGGAGGAATCCTGGCCAGGCAGAGGATGCTGGTGGGAAACATGCCCCTCGCCAGGGCTGGAGGGGGGCGGGGGCGAGGTGGTGACTCACTGCCCTTTCCCAGAAAGAGCAGCAGCTTTTCCGGCTGTGACTCTGAGCCCTCCACACCCCGACAGTCCCTGCCCCTTTCCCGGATTTTCCAAGGGCTCTTACAACATCTTCCTAAAGCAACATGGGCTTGTGCAACGCACTTAGGCAAGGGGGAGAGGAGAGCGTGGCCTGGGACCGGGGGCGGCACAGTATCGTTGCTCAGCTCTAGCTTTTGTTTGTAGAAAAACAAATCCTGATTTCTCTCTCTTGCCCCCAGGCCACTGATCAGTGATGGAGTTAGGAAGCCTCCTCTTCTATCCCTTGGCTCTAAATGTGAGTCAATAGCTTCCCAGGAAGGAGGGACACGCCCTTCTTCTGCACTGTACAGTTCTGTGGTTTCCATTGTCATCTGCTAGGTACAAGACACTAGGTACCTTGGTCTGTTGCAGGGGGACCCTTTCTCTGGCTCCCTCCCTCACCAGCCAGGAGTTTCACAGCTAGATCGCTACTAGGAGATGCCAGATCAGGGCATTGGTATATTGGGCATTAATCCTCATCATTCTACATCAGCATTCTGAGCTGCAAACAATGGAAATAAAATGCCTTGGGCAAAAATTCTTCCTTCACAAACACTTTGTGGAAATCCAACAAAGTCCGTGGAACAAGGTTTGAATGGATACAGAATTTGCGCTCTTCTGTAAAGGCTTGAGTTCATGTATAATTAGAGTTCTGTGGCCAGAATCTGATCCCATTTACACCTATATAAACCCAGAATAACTCTATTGACTTCAACTCAGAGAAGAATCTGACAAGATTTTAACAGGCATGACTCCTTTTGTTGTAAATCAAACCAGGGAGATGGGAGATCACATTGTGTGTGGTGGTGGATGCCCAGCTAATTCTGAGTAAATGTTGTGTCAAAGAACTATCAGCCATGGAGGGCAAAGGAAGAGAAAGAAGTAAATGAAATTGTTGCAAGCCTTAAAACTAGAGTATGTCAGTCATAACAGGGCAGCCTGATCAATAAACATAACACGCTTAGTTGGAAAGTTCTTAAAATTGGGGAGTATATAAGAGGGAGACTAATCTAGTGGGCAGAGAGGCAGGGACAGGAGTTCTATTCTTGGCCACTGATCTGTTGTATGATCTTGGGCCAGTCACTTCACCTCCCTATGCCTCTGTTTTCCCTCCCACCCTCTGAATGTCTGTGACTGTATGTTTGTTCAGTGCCAAGTATCATGGGATTCTGAGCTGTGTGGGGCTTTTAGGCGCTTTTAGGCACATCTTTAGGCACTTCTTTACTACAAATAATAAAAACTGGTTTGGAGCCATGACCTGATCTGTCACTTTGCCAGGGTGTAAATGACTACAGAAAATGCAAGATGGTGCAGAATAGGCCCCTTGTGTGCTATATTCAGAAAAACTAATACCATGGCACTTCTGTGCATTTCTTTGACCTTAAACCTGCTCCCCACATGCCTTTAATTGGTAAAGTTAGGGTACAGGGCTAAATTCTGCACATACATCAGTGGGGCTCCCTGGTTATAGTTAAGGCTAAAATTTGGCACTCAGGATTTATCATACTATAAGAGCAATAGCCTGTCTAGAGCAGTATCGGTTTGGGTTTTTTTAAATCGTAACCAAAGCCAGATACTTTGGGAAAAGCATAAATCTCCCATAATGCTCCTCACAGCACAATAGTATCCCATGGGAGAAAATTCCTTCCTGACCTCTATCTGAGGATCAGTTTGTGCCCTAAAGCATGAGGATTGAAAACCCTTATAATTTTATTCTAGCAAGCACAGCTATAGATGCTATTCTTATAAATGTCTTATAAACTCATAAAAAAGGTACGAAGCTATTTGCCTTGAGACATTCAGAGCCATCTCTTCAAATACATATGGTTTACAGGGATTTTTGATTAGGTGCTTCTTTTTGGTGTGACAAATACAGCTGTGGGTCTGATTCTCCTCTCACACCAATGAAAGTCAGGAGTAACTTCAATGGAGATTCATCAGTGTAACACTGGGGTAAGTCTGAATGAATCACAGAAGATTAGGGTTGGAAGGGACCTCAGGAGGTCATCTAATCCAATCCCCTGCTCAGAGCAGGACCAACCCCAACTAAACCCATCCCAGCCAGAGTTTTGTCAAGCCGCACTTTAAAAACCTCTAAGGATGGAGATTCCACCACCTCTCTGGGTAACCCATTCCAGTGCTTCACCAAACTCCTAGTGAAAAAGTTTTTCCTCATATCCAGCCTAGACTTCCCCCACTGCAACTTGAGACCATTGCTCCTTGTTCTGTCATCTGCCACCACTGAAGTTCCATCCTCCTTGGAACCCCCTTTCAGGTAGTTAAAGGCTGCTATCAAATCCCCCCTCATTCTTCTCTTTTGCAGACTAAACAAACCTAGTTCCCTCAGCCTCTCCTCATAAGTCTTGTGCTCCAGCCCCCTGATAATTTTCATTGCCCTCTGCTGGACTCTTTCCAATTTGTCTACATCCTTTCTGTAGTGGGGGAGCCCAAAACTGGACACAATACTCCAAATGAGGCCTCACTTGTGCCGAATAGAGGGAAATACTCACTTCCCTCGATCTGCTGGCAATGCTCCTACTAATGCAGCCCAATATGCCATTAGTCTTCTTGGCAACAAGGGCACACTGCTGACTCATATCCAGCTTCTTGTCCACTGTAATCCCCAGGTCCTTTTCTGTCGAACTGCTGCCTAGTCAGTCAGTTCCCAGTGCACCAGTGCATCAGGCCCACAAGTCCAAAGCTGGAAGCATTTTTTGTAGATATCAGCAAAACCAAGTAAAATACATACAGGGGACCAAAATCTGCTTCATTTACATCCAGGCAAATCTCCTGGGCCTGATTCTGCTCTGATCAGTGTAAATTTTGAGTAAATCCATTGGAGCTCCACCAGTGTAAGGAGAATTGGGCCCATTGACTTCAAGAGAGTTGCACAGAAAAATTTGGGAGCAGAATTTGGCTGCAGGTTTGTAGTAAAAAATTATTTGAGCAACTTAAATGTGATTGTTCGACTAAAGTGTTTTTGAACAATTTAAAAAATATTTCACAGGAGGCAGGAGTTATAATAAGGGCAAGCGGGGAGAAGCACAGCTCCCGTTCATCTGTTAAAGTAAAAAGGGATCTCTCTGTCCTCTCCCTGGCTCCATTCCCCTTAGCTGATCTGGCAAAAGCTCCCATTCCTATTTCAACATGTGGAGAAGATGCTACACAGCAAGAAGCTACTGAAGCAAAAATGCACTGTATGGGGAGCAAGGAATGTGGGGGTGGGATTACTGATAGTTTCAGCACGGTTGCAAAGGTTAGCACAGAGGTTTGAGGAAATCTGGTGGCCCCGGAGATCCCTCTAGGCATCAAGCCAGAGCCATCCTGACATCTGCAAGGAGACACACATCAGCACAAAAATATGTTCCTTTCAATCCAAAGGCATGTGACTCTGCTGACTATTCCATGTTGGACTAGAACTTCTGTCAAAGGTCAGAGGAAATATTTCTAGTTTGTATGTTTCTTTTTAGTCAAACCTTTAAAACTCTTTTGCTTTATTTTTTTTCTGTAGCTTCTACCTTTTTGTGTTGTGAGTGTGGCAAGGAATCTCTATTTATTATGGGCTAACCTTACTGTGAAAAAGAAGTCACCTTGGCCCATGTGTGATTCCTATGGTATGTACAAGCACACATGCTTATGTCAAATATGTAACAATAGATAGCTATGCACTGTCCAATAAAGCAAGCACAAAATATTCACAGCCAAATGAAAAACTGCAGCCCCACAAAATATGCAGCCGAACACAACCAAGGGATCTGGTACAAAGACAAACTCCCAAACCTTACTCAATATTCAGTTAACAGAAACAATGGGATAAAAAGAACAGCAAATCCTAAAGTCCAAGCAACAGGGGAGGGTGCCCAATAAAAAACCCAAAATAAACCCACAGAAATAAAGGACATCATAGGTTAACAGAAAAGTGTGGCAAAGCAATTTTGGCATTCCTTAAACTCCTCTGATTTACTTGTTACTGATTGGTCTGGTTGAAGACCTGGTTATCAGATTGAAACTGCATTGGTGGCTTTAGAAGCTAATTCCCTCCTAGCAATGGGTGAGATGAAGGTTTCCAGGCTGGCTTTGTATGTGCGTGCATTTAGAGGCCTTTGTTACCGTTGACCACAAGGTATTGATGATACAGCTGCAGGGATGGATGGAAGTGCCTTGGAATGGCTCTGCCGTGTTTTGTTGGGGATAACTCAGCAGGTCATTATGGGCAATAGTTGGTAAGAACTGAGGTCTCTTTGTGCAGGATTCCATTCTGTCCCTGCTGCTGTGCAATGTGATTAGAAGGCTACTAGTATGGTGTGACCCAAGGGTCCCTCAATGCCAACTGGCAAGGGGGTTACCCAAATATCCTGATCCTGGCATGTATGTTCTAGTTCACCGAACAGGGTCATGTGAGGGTTCTAATAAAAGCTTATGTCATGCTGATCTTCGTACTCATTGTGAGATGTATGGACGGCTGATAATTAAGGAGTTGAGTATATGTACTAAAAATATGTTTTAAAGCCTGTCACAAATCAAAGAGGAAAACGAGTTTCTTCCAGATAGGCAGTAAGATGTGTCAAAATATAAAATAAGCATTGTAAACCAATACAATGGAAGCCCCATTTACATATGGGGTCAACAGAGAGGGAGCCCACAGGAAAAAATAAGCCATGAGGCTTAGCCCAACAATCTGCAAAGACAATGATATTTGTGGGGTGTGTGTAGGAGGCAAAGAAGGCACCTACTTATCCTGCACCTAGGAAGTAATTGGGAAGTGCGATTACATTAATGAAAATGAGATCACAAACAGCCCTGGTTGAAATGCTGCAAAAGACATTCGGGGGGACAAAAACTTCTTTAGACAGAAGGTTAGCCTATTGAGTTAAATTTAGTCTCCAGAAAGTGGATACTTTTATGTAACCTGTTGTTTCTTTTATCCTTACTCACTATCTGTTACATCTTGCTCTTTAATAGTAAACTTATGGGTTTTTTCACTATAAATATATCTCAGTGCTGTGCTATTAAGTTAACCGCTGATCCTGAGTTGAACCAAGTAAACTGCTGAATATACTGTCCACTCGGAGATAGCAGAGCTGGGAATTTTGTGAGTGTTTTGTGGAGAAGGGGCTGGACACTGCAGGAGAATGCTTTGAAGGTGCTCGGAGCCTGGGATGCATCTATTGTTAACCTGCAAGGCAAAGTAAGGGCTGGCATAACCTAGAGGGGATTGTTTGGGTGTCCAACAGGCTGACACTCAGTTTAGAACAAGCAAGCCTCTCCCTCATTTGACAGTCAGCAGTGTCTACTACTATACACTGAGGTAGGCTTCAAACAGATGGGTCTACATGTATATTTTTCATGTTATTTTTTAAAAACACACCTCCTCTTTACAAAAATATCACTTTACATTTCATTTTATTTTTGCAGCCTGCCAGAATGTCTCTAAGCGTCCTTAGTGCTTTCTGCTTGCTGCTTTCTTAACTACCGATACCTGTCCCCGTTTCTGTGGCAAGAAAGCTAAACCGAGAGCCAGACTGTATTAATGAATTGTTATTCCGGTTGGGGTAAAGTGGGGGATGAGCAGGGCTGTTATTTTTAGCAGCAGCAATGAAATCTCAGCAGCTGATGACGTCAGTTCTAAAATGTCAGCATGAAACAGGCTGGGAACAAATTAAGAGTGTGGTGTCGTCATTGTTCAAGCCACACTGCTCTCTGGAAGGATTGTGGTTGGATGCTGCAGATGCAAGGGGGTGGGGGAAAAAGGCTTGTGTGAGAGTTTCTTAGAAAAAATCAACAACAACAAGAAAAAAAGCAACTCTCCAAAAACAAAAGGTCAAGCAAAATGCTATTCAGATGCACCGCCCACCCTGTTACATCAGCTAAAAGCATAGTGATGCATCTGCAAGCAAGATTCCAGGAACTATTTTAGAGACGAAAAAAAAAAAACCCAATTTAAAGTTGACCACATTCTAGTCATTTAATAAACTGTGTTAAATCCATCTGTAGTGTCACTTCCGTGACTCATCTCAAGAAGGAATTTGGCCCATGTTTTGTGATATTGTTTTTCTTAAGTGAAAGTTAAGTGCCGGCGATGGAGGGGCAGATACTCCAATGATTGATCAGTTCTATCATTTAATTTAACCCTAACATTTCATTCCATGTATTTTTATTATAGGTGTCAGGCTCTTTGGGAAGTGTTGAGATCAACATGCACAGATCTTTTGATCAAATAGGGTAACATGCAAGAACAAATGCATCCATGTGTGTTTATAAAGTAAGCCTCCCCGCATGTTTATTTGTGTGTGTTCTTAATGAAAAGAATTAATCGTCTGTTCATGCATAAATTCTCACACTGGGGCTCAGGCACAGGTTTGTGATCCCCTTCCCTTTTTTATGGCTAGATGGGGAGAGGATCCCCAAATTCTTTGCTGTTGAAACACGGGGTTGCCATGTGAAAAGGGTTGAAAACCACTCATCTAATGGTATGATTTCCATCTCATATTCCCTGGCAAACTAGTATTATTATTAATAAAAATCATGTATGTAGAACAGCACATTTACCCTTCACTGTTTTTCTCACATTCATTAAGGCTGGCTTTCTTTAATATCTGTGTTTAAACTGTCCCTGCCAAAAGCTCCAAAATTCATTGGTTTGCTTTATGTCAATTGATGAGTGGATCTGATGCATGAATTATCACAATGAGCAACTGCTACTGCTGGTGTAAGTAGGTGCTGGACAAATGTTCTTCCACACTGCTTTACTAATGCATCTGAGTCCTGAGCTGCTCCTCCTCCTGCTGATCTGTAGCTGGATTCCTCCACAACCCTTGCTGTTGTGCTTCACCTGACCTATGACATTATCTGCTATTCCAGCTCCCCCACATGTTTGCCAGTGCTTCTCCATCCTAACCTGTAACCTACTATTCTGGCTGTGTCCCTCTCCCATCCCCTGGCTCTCCTAACAAAGTTTCACCCTGACCTGCATTACCTCCTACTAGTTCAATTCTGGCTCCTTATTCTGCTCAACCAGTGCACCCAACCCAACTGAACCAACTGCTCAATATTCACCCTTTCCCTCTGTGTGTGACCTGCACATCTGAATGTTGTAAGGATTGAATAGTTCCTAGTGAAGTTCTGCTCCTGTTGCAGCTCAGCGAGGGCTGGTGGGTCAATACAGTTAGCAAAGAGAGAAACATGCATTTAAGCATATTTTTTACCTATTAATGGCACCAATCATCAGGAATAACTAGCAAAAGATGTAGTCAGTTAGCTTGAAGAGCCCTTTATTTGCAGGAATGATAAGGCTGCTGGCAAACTCACGGAGTGTTACGGGAACAGAGGACGTGGTGTTGCTGAAAGTCACTTTCTAACACTTGGGAGTACCCATGCTCAGAACATTGGATTTCGTTTTCCACTATGTGTCTGGGAGTTTGCCTAGACTGGATCAGATTCATAGAGAAAATGGAGTGATGCCTGGGCAAGCCAAATGTACTGAAGGAGGGAAACTGAAACACTTGGCCTCCATTAGCATATGAAATGATCTCTCAGAAACCGGAGGCCACAGACATAATCTTTTATTATAGGCTGGTGAAAGGACTGAGATCCCTGAATGCTAAGGTCGTCTAAGGCCAGGTCTATACTAGAAACATTTGCTGGTATAATCACGTTGGTTAGGGAGGTGATTCTTTACAACATTTTTATACTGTCAAAAAGCCATAGCATAGATGCAGTTATACAGAAAATTCCTTTTATCGGGATAGCTTGTTTTATTTGGGGAACTAGTATAAGCTATGACAGCAAAAGAACCATGTACAAGAAAGAGTTTGCCTGTATAGTTATATTGGTTAACCCTTCCAGTGGAAACACAGCTCATACTGTCAAAGTGTTTCTAGTGTAGATTAGGTCTAAGTATCCACAGAACAGAAGATGCACAGGCCAACAGTAGTGCAGAGTCGCAGCTAGTGTAAATTGTCACCATCGCTCCTCTGAAGCCAACTGAGCTACAACAATTTACACCAGATGTGGATCTGCTCCAGTCTTTCTTCAATGCGGAGGTGAGTCTCAAGGATGCTACAGGTCCCAGCATGCATTGCTCCAGTTTGATCTCAGTGCTCAAGAGAAAGCATTGCATGCGTTGGCCACCCTGCTGTCAAAAAGCAGGGTGGCCTGAAGGTTATATAAATTAGATGTGAGGCCCAGGGGTCCTGGCAAGTTGCTACTGCAGCCCTCGGATGGGAAAGTTATATGCTCCAGTGTACGCTGTAGAGTCAGGCAGCGCTGCCCACAATACCAACGCAGCACCAGATGGCTTGTTAAATATTACAGGTATGCCTAGGAGGAGCACAGCAGCTGTGATGTTGGAGAGTACCAGATGATGCTAGTAGAGCAAGGCTTCCACACCAGAGGGAATTGAGGGACAGCCACAAAGGGTTAACAAATAGCAAGCAAAGAGCCGGGGGAAGTCCCATTTGAATGATGACTCTTTATAATCACTCAATCCAACCACCTTTTTCACTTAGGTTTCCCCCCCTCCCCTTTTGGTTTCTGATTAATACTGAGAGGTGACATGCTATTTTGCAACTGCCAGCCCAGCTCTGAGCTGCGATCAGTAGAAGTGAGACTGGTGAAAGGTTTAGAATTTACATGTATTGTATCTCATCTAGTCCAAATGCACTAGAGCCACTTGGGAAATGGGAATTAAATGTCTGAAAAGAATGTTTTGATTTATTGCTGACTCTTTTTTTTTCCTGGTTGAATTTTGTGCCCTGCCCTAATATGGTTCCCTGATGTAGAATCAATGGAGTCGCACCCAGAATGAAATTTGTCCTGGACCTGTTTGTAAATAGCAATCCATATTTCTATGACTAGTTGCTGTAGGAGACCTGGGATAATGTGTGATTTCTGTGGTCTCATTCCAGCTAGTAAGTGAGTAATTCTATGTGCTAGGGATGCAGACCATGACTCAGACCTGAGTCACAGCATTGGGACACTTTAGCATACAGCAGCACTTCAGTAATGACAGAGAATTCAGGATGATGAAAAAGCAGCTGTTACTCATGCTCAGCTGGACACTCTAAGCATGTTTGTACCAGTCAATAGGGCTCCAGCTCCTTTTCTGTCTGCTGTTGCAGACCTGCAATTTCCTGGCTAGTGTGGTCATGTAACACTTGCCTTGGGGCAAGTGATGATCAAGTTCAAGTCTAGTCTCTGGCTCCCAGACAGTCCTGCTAGTCTCTGCATATAGCAATAATAGCAATTTCCACTTTAACAGCCTCTTTTACCCCAGGATCTCAGCTCATTTTGCAAATGTTTATGGGTTATCCTCCCATGAGGAAGGAAAGTATTGTTATCACTGTGCTATAGATGGGGAAACTGAGGCACAGAAAGGCTAAATGACTTGCCCAGGTTCACAAAGGAGGTCCACAGTACACCAGGAAAAGAATCTAGGAGTCCTAACTGCCAATCTTATGCTCTAGCCACTGAACAATACTCTCCAGTTCACCTGTTTTTCTTGAAGGTGGCAGTTTTGATCAGAACCAGCTACTCAAAAACCATCAGATTTTTTATATCTCTTGGCCCTTTAATTGTTACCATGAACTTCTTTCTGTCATGAATTCTGTACGTAACCATCCGTTCTGATGCTGGAAAGGTTTCCAAAAGGCGAAGATTTTTTTAGGGGAGGGGAATCAAAACCCCCATTTCCAGATGGTTGAGAGGAAGCACAGCGATTTGCTATTGGCAAAAACAACCTCCTTCATTTGCAGGCTATGTAAGTCACAGAATCGCAGCTGGAAATTTAAAAAAGAAAAAAAAAATGGAGGGAGTGAAGTTAAAAACAAGAATTCATGATGAAAATTAACCCCATTAATACTGTAAACCCAAGTGATTCAGGCTTATTTTTAGAGGGGGAAAAAGTGCATCTGTTAAGATTGATCTTTGTAGAACAGGTTAAAATATGTAGCAACTGATTTTCTTTTTAGCTTCTTTGCTTTCCATTCCTTACTTTAGATTTACAGGAAATTCAATCTCTGGCAAGCATAAGCCCAGGCAGGAAACATGCTGAGGAATTTCTTCCATGAAGATACTATATTTGACTGAAAGGATAACATAGAGGAGCTATTTACTATGACTGGATTTAACTACCAGAAAGTTACACATTTCTCCATGTTGATTAGAGATTTCTGGGAACTGTTGCTGTTTGCAACATCCCACAAGCCATAGATAAACAAATCATTCTGCTCTGCCTGTCTCTGTCTGTGGGAATGTGGGCGGGCCCATCAACCCTAGGCCTGATTCTCCTCTCACTGACACCAGCATTAACTTCACTGGCTTCAAAAAGTCTCACTGATGTACATGAGAGGGGAACCAGGCCCATTATTTTTATATAACAACTGTTGTCCCACATCTTTTGATCTGATCTTGTCCTATTGGCACACTCAAAAACTTACATTGATTTTAGCAGGAAGAATGGGGCATGCCAAGGGTGCAAGTTTAAGCCTGTTATCAACTGATTATGGCCTCGATCCTGCATTTGAGCTTCACGTGGTCACAGGGGTCCCAACCACCAGAACTCATTGCAGATTGAGGCCTTACAAACTATACAGAAGAGATTGCTTCACCTGCTATTGAAATGCAACCGCTGAAGAGACGGAACACAGCGGCTGTTTAACATCTTAAAGCAATGCCACTCAACAGCTTAGGGCAGGAAGTGAGAAGAATGCTGGGTAACCCACACCTACCCAGCGTGGTGCTGTGTCCCAGGGCATTGTTAAAAGTGGTGGCCTGTATGGGGATTTTACTTGGGCATGGGGTAACCGCTAAAGTTCGGGATGAACTGCCTCAGCCAGGGGGTGTGTGTGTTACCCACACCCCCTCAGCGTGGCGCTCTGTCTCCCTTCAGTGGTGGCTGGGCCACGTGGCTGATGAGCCTGTTACAGGTTGAAGTAAAAGAACCAGTTTTTGTAGCTCACCCAGTAACGGCTCATGTCTTTAGCACCAGAGCTCAATCCCTTCTGCCAAGGACCCACCCAGAGGTGCGGAGTTAAAAACATGTAGCCACTGACACTGCCAGGAGAATTTGTAATGAAGCAAAATGTAATCCCTTCGGCTGGGATTTAGCCAGGAGAGCAGAGCTAACATTCCTACCCTTGTGAATATTGCTATAGGATTGCTATTGTCACAAGTGATCTGGGCTTCAGTTTTATAATACACGCACCCGAGAGAGGGAGCCTCTAGCACCACAGCATCCCACACCATTCAGAGGCACTGAAGCCGATCTGACCTATGGAAACACCGACTTCCTATGGCACTCTGGGTTTTCTTGGGAGATTTCCCATCTGTCTTTGGAGGTACCAGTCAGAGCTGCCTTGGTTTAACGTGCGAGATCAGATTCAGCCGAGACCACAGCACGGTGGTATGTGGATGGGCCACAGTTTAGGAAGAGCTAAGACTATGTATCATATGGTCATTTGGCTTCTTCTCTACATTCGCAACTTAGTTGTGATCAATTGAGGGAATCCTTAGGCTGAATATCTGTCTTAGGTCCTTATATGGCCCACATTATCCTAGTATCTGAGCACCTCACAGTCTTTAACATATTTATCAGGATATAACGTATAACTAGGAAAGAAAAGCCAGTGTGGAATAATCTCCCTAGGGGAGCACCAAGTACTAAATATATTGTAGGGAACAGCCCTGCACTGGCAGGGAAATGGACTGCCTGACCTGTCTCGCGTCTATGATTCATTACAAAATACACAGAATGGGCACAAAATATGTAGTAACATGCACCGGCACCTTGTGTGCGATTACAGCACTGCCTGCGGCTGCTGGCAACTCCACTGCATTCGCAGGTGTGCTCTGGAGAGCAGGAGCTTTCTGTGGGGAAGAAAGAAAGAATGAAAACGCTGTTGAAGGACCGAGGAACTCTGCCCCAGCCAGCCGAGCCATGGCAACATCACTTCATGCACACTGCCGAAGCCTGGATTTTCTGGGACAGGAAGTACAAGTGCGTATCCTCCCACTTAATGCTATGGGGGGAAGAAAAGGCTCACAGACTCCCCTGCAGTGTGAGCGAAAATACAGCCTTGGCCTTTAGTGGCCTTTGTTACATAAACACAAGTAACGCAGACATATTAATCAGCCTGCCACTGAGGGCGGAACTGAACAGCAACCTCAAACGCCACCCACTCCCCATTCTCTCTCCCATTTGATGCTGCTATTTTAAGCAACACATTATTTCCTGCTGTGATTTTATTTTTTTACCCAGGTTCTAATTCTGGCTCTGAGGTAAGCCATGACATACGTATCCCTCCTCTTCACCTCCCTGCCCCCCCCTTCTCTTCTGCACCCACTTCCTCTTTTTCATTGCCTCTTAGAAATTCTCTCCCCATCCCTCTTGCAGCTGGGGTTCAGAAGTTAGTTAGCCAAGGGACCGATCCTCTCCCTGTTGAAGTCAATGGCAAAGCTCCCTTTTTGACTCCAGTGGGAGCAGCCTTGGGCCCACAGTTTGCAGGGCTGAATGCTCTGGCAGTATTTTTCCCTTGGAGGTGGATGTCAGAACCGCAAAGAGCGAACCTGACAAGGAATGCAAAGGCTGCAGTTTTGAAACAGCTTCCTCCGGGAGATGTACAAACAATCAATGGTTGGCCACGCTCCCCCCCGCTGTAACTCGTCTGAAGCCAAGGGATGTTACACTAGCGTAGCGCGTCTCATGGTAGAGAAGAGATGTGACTCAGTTGCAATGAATCTAAAAGGGGATGGAGCCTGCTGGGTACACATTCACCCTGCGGTTTTCTAGCTCCCAGCCTGAGTAGCACAGCCTGTGCTGCCTTGTGTCACCACAGATTTCTTGCTGGGCTGGTGCAGGGTAGCGATTTGTGGCTCTCTGATTCAGGGACCCGCATTGCAGCACTGCACCCTAGCCTGTACCGTGGCCAATTCAGCCCTGAGGAAGCCTAGCCCAGGGTCAGGCTGTGGAGCCTGTTGTCCCAGGGTGGGCCCGTCCCTCGAGGGAAAGATTGCTATTTCCCACTCATGTTCCAGTGTGCACGCTGCTGGGTGCTGATGAGAGCGCTGCACGAATCGGTTTGAACCCCATGAAGCAATCACCCCATCACAACTGAGGCACGTCACAGGTTCGTCCCTTGTCTTGTTCAACATTCACTATTCCCCTCCTTCCATGTGCCTCAGAGACATCCTCTGCCTGGACTCCTCTCCTAGCAGATGGAACCCTGCCTGCCCCAGCGAGCATGGCAGGGCAGTCTGGGGCTCCTGGCTGAATCCTGAGCCTTGCATTCAGAGCTCCTAACAGAATGGCTTTGGACAGGTCAGAGCTCACCCTGACACGCACAGCCTTGCGCCTTCCCCTTCCTGTGCTTGGCTTTGGCGCTGCTTCCCTTGGCCTGGGTCTGCCTGTGACTAGCACTAGCTCTGTGGTAGTCTCAGGGAAATCCCAGACTGGGCGGATACATGTTCCCCACCCTCCCTTTCATCAGATAAAGTTTCCAGTTGTGCCCTTGCTGAGGGTCCATGGAGAGAGCGAGCGAAGTGGAGACCTAACTCTTTGCCAAACAGGCTTATGTTAGTCACAGCTGCTGGAAGCCTTTGCTCTAGTCACGCTAAGATCTTTACTGGTTTCCACATGGGAAGGTCTGAGGAGCCATAGCAGCACAGCACACTAAAATTGCATGTGTGCTCACGTTATTATTTGTGTAGCAGTAGCAGCTAGAGGTTCTAGCCCCATGGTGGTTGGTACTACATTAACACCAATCATGGTCTCTGCCCAAAGAGCTTGCAGTCTAATTCCAAAGGGCTTGTCATCCTCATGGAATGAAGGAGGGGGAATCATTCAGACTCGCTAAGCAGAGTAATTATCTCAGAATAAAAGTGATGTTTAATCCAGAATACAGTGTCCATATGAGGAGCTATTCCAGAATAGCTATTGCAGAATAGCTTAGTCCACAATAGCTATGTTGATCAATTTCTCCATGTAGACAAGACCTAGAAAAGATTAAAAACAGGCAGCGGCTAGTAGATCTTAATCCCAGAACTTCCCCCCTCTCCAGGCTGTGGTTTCAAATCCAGAATTGTTCAACAGTGGCTGCAAGTCATCTCTATTCTGTGTGGAATGAATTTGATGGGCTCCTTTCCCAGTGGGCCAGTCTCCCCATCACAAAAGCCATTGTCACCCCAACGCACTTCTTTGTTGGCAGTCTCAGCCAAGAGGGCAAGAACAGAACAGGCCATAGGGCCATGTCTAAGGAGTAAAGAGGAGTTCACTCTCCATGGACTATTCTAAACTTTGGCCTCTGTGCTAGGTGTGACCAGAGGCGCATAGGATAGCCCTCCTTGAAAATGCCAAGGGCAGGGCAGACTGCAAAAAGGAGAGAAGATTCCTCCAAAACTGGTGGTTAACACTGAAGTTAGATTCACCAACCAGTCA
The DNA here is from genome assembly GCF_026122565.2 of Emydura macquarii macquarii. Classification (NCBI taxonomy): domain Eukaryota; kingdom Metazoa; phylum Chordata; order Testudines; family Chelidae; genus Emydura; species Emydura macquarii. The sequence continues at coordinate 5,850,080 of NW_027132813.1, read as the reverse complement.
CAAACTGGGCTCCTGATCTCCCGCACTGGTTATCAAGAAACTGGAGAAAAAAAATCACAGAGTCCCCTTTACTGCATTTCAGTAACTGGCTCCCAATCAGCAACTAGGTTCAGCAAAATGAGAAGTTACTTCAAACTCTATTCACTATACAAAATGTTCTTCTGATCCCCAAAGGGCCAGCCACAGTACCAGATCAATATTAGTTTGGATCTTACCCCAAATACGATGCTGCCAGCCAATCCTTTAGTATCTAAAACTTAAGGTTTTAGTATAAATGAAAAGCAAAGAAAGAGAAGAGAGTTGTTAAATGGTCAAAGCAATCAGATACATACATATGACTTCAGAGTCCATATGTCAGGTTCTTAGCAGCATTGGTGAGTTTGCTAGATGGTAAAGTTCCTCTGGAACACATCCAAAGCTTGGATGGGTCTATCAGTCCTTTGTTCAAAGCTTCAGTTTGCAGAGAAGTTACTCCAGAGGTGAGAAGCAGGATTGAAGACAAAATGGAAAAGATGCAGTTGCCCTTTTATATCCTTTGCCATGTGGCTTGTACATCCTTTGTTCCAAACACAAGCTCACAGCACATGGGCCTGAAAAAGCACTTGGAGTCCCCTGTCCACAGGCATGTCCCTACTTGTCCTGCTGACTCATAGGTGTAGCTCCTAGCTTCTCTCAGTGGGTCCATTTTACAGCTTATCGCCCTTGGTGGGCCATCCAGCAGGCTGGATAGCGCAGATGCCAATCTGTCTGGGGGTGTCACCCAGATGCACAGCACCAGTTTGAGATATCAATCTACCACACATATTTATAACTCATGATACAAAGGTGATACGTACATATAAACAAGATTATCATGTTTAACAAATCAGAACTTTTCCACTGATACCTTATGTGGCATAGCTTGTAAGAGCCATTGCAATTTTGTAATATCAGTATTAATAATATTATAAAGGGTCGCCCATAGTCCATATGGCATCAGACCAGGAGTGTCAACAAAGGGGCCAACATTGATACCAACCGTGTGGGCCACTTTTCTGATGTGGGCACTTGTCCACTGGGAAGCAGACTGAGACCCACGCAAGGCCACATGACTCAATTGACTGACAGATTGTGATGAGTTTGAGCCATTGTTGTGCTGGACCCTATTTGAAACAGTGTTCTAGATCGGTCATAAATGACCCACCATGTAATTTGGGCAGGACAGTTGGATTAACATACGTGCTCTTGAAAAAATGCAGGGGAATCTTTCAGAACCACGGCTGGTCAGATGACGATACAGCTCATCTGAAAAATGGCACTCCAGCAGCACAGCTGACCCCTGACACCAGGCTTGGGAGAAAGCAGATGGCAGTGCCTTCTGAGTTATCAACCCTGCTTCATGCGGCCCCAGGCTATCCATTGCCTGGAAGGTCTCCCTTCCAAGCCTCAGCAAGTCTTCTTAGCTTGGCCAGCCTGACACAATGGCCAGGGACCACTGGAAGCAAAGGGAGCTGTAGCAGGGGGGTTGATTCAGTGTGGCGTTCCACTGGGAAAAAGGCACAGACCAGCCTTCTGAAATCATGGCTAGTTCCCCTGGCAGCTCAGAAGTGGCCCGACATGAAAGGGGTGTCAGGTTGACAATTCCTGCACACCCCGGTGCCACTCAGCTGTGCTCACACCTTTTCCCATCCACACAAGGTTATAAAAGGCTGTATTTGGTAACACCAGTCTGCTACTCACTGCCTGTTGGGACCCGAGTGACAGCAGATGGGTTTAAGAGGCTGCAGCGTCCACTTGCCGCCTTGGAGCAGACACGCCTTGCACTTAATAACCATTACAGTGGGAGTCACCTATAGGACTGGCAGGTTTCAGCATCATTCCCTGGCTCCCAGGGGTGATCTCAGCTTTTAATGAAACAGCCTGCTTGCATGTGAAGGTAAATCCCAGAACTGTGAAGCCAGCTCTGCTGGGATCAGCGGAGAGCTCTGCTCTGCTGCCTTCAGCATAAACATGAGGTCACCATGGTGTAATGATAAATAAAACAATGGACGTGTGTTCACATCAGGTCTGGTGCTGGTTAAATATTTACTTTATCCCACCCTCCTTCCCCCAGATCCTCTAGGACAGCATGGGCATACTCCTGGACTTAAACCCTGCCTTGGATTTTATTATCTCCTGCCAACACGCCTCGAGGCCCAGACCACAGCCCAGACAGGGAAAAGGAATGCTGCTGGGAAAGGCACCTGGTGCTTGAAAACAAGCAGGCAGGAAAATGGGAGTGTGTGTATGATTGCCTAGGGTGCATGTAGACAGGGAAGCTCCTCAAGCGGCCCACAAACAACAATGCATTGTATAATCCCTTGCCATGTCCTTTCACTATTCTTTATCATACGGAAAAGACCCCAGTCCACTGCTTATTTACTCATTCATAGAATAGCCTCCATTGTGTTTCTCATTGTACAGGGCTGTACCCTGGCATGTGGGGGTGGGGAGAAGTGGTCTTCCTGACCCCCTGCAAAGGATCCTATTATGCCCTGAAGCATAAGGGTTGAAAGCTTTGATGACTTCTAGTCCCACCAAGTGTAACTACTAGAAAAACTGTATAGGCCTGATTCTCCACTGCCTTGCATGTTGAGTCACCATTTACACTTGTATACAGGGGTGTAAAAGAGTCATGTGGATGTAGCAGCCTTTCATACTCACTCGGTGCTCACTTTGTATGGATGGAAATGACAACACAAGGTACATGGCAATGGAGAATCAGGCCCTAGCCTGCCTAAAGCGGGAGAAGAAGGAGAGGAAAAGTGTGTGGCTCCTTTAAGGGAAGACAGCTACTGCTGGAGTTAACGCTGCTGGGGAATGAATCTCTGGAAGCTGCGTTTTTCTCAGAGTGCCTCAGGGGCTGGTTACTAAATTTGGTTAGTGGGCTTAAATAATGCAGCATGGCAGAGCCCATTGGGGTTGAACATTGTCATATCCAGACAATCTTCTTCGAGGCGGCTGAGATCTCTTGTTCTCTCCCTTCACCCTCTGTGCAGGAGTTTGAAGCTGATGTGAAACATCATCTATAATAATAACTAGCAGGGAAGGGCCGAGGCTGCAAAGTGCTATCTCGTTCTAATGTGCTCCCTCGATCTATCTCTAAGGTGCCAGTCACCATGGCACCCGAGCACTTTCTGATCTGGATTCAAGCTCCTCCAGTGTTCAGGGACGTTTGAATCCCAGCCCTTCATTTAGGGCCATCTCTAATGAACAGGGATGGGAGTGGAGCTGTCTGGTGTGGAGAAATAACCCTCCTATCATCTCTGATCTTCTCCCAGGCACTTGGCATCCACTGACTCTCTGTGCTCTGCTGGTTCCTCTACCTGGCGTGCTCCCCCATCTCAAATGCTCAATAGATCTTCTCTCTCCACCACCTGGGGGCACCAGAGAGCAGAACCTCTCCCTTCCGTGGGCGTGAATGGGCTGAAGAGACAAACCTAGTTGTGGAGAATGGGGAAGAAGCAAGTGTCACAACCCCGCAGAATATGGGCTTGGATACACCTGGTGGTTGGGATCTACCAGATGAGGAAAGGGAAAGAGAATGGTCCTGCCAACTGTGCCCCAGGGTGTCACTGTGCGTGATAGCCTTCTGCCCCGTCAGCTCCTGGACCACATGGGGAAGCTGGGAAGCAGACAAAGGCTTGCAGGACTGTGAGTCAGTCCAGACACAGCAGCAAAGGGACTCACTCACTGTAACAAAGAAGCCTACGTGCCTGTCTGGAATTAAATCAGATCAAACCTTCTCTGCATTGGTCAGGGAAACTGACTTAGCACCTTTCTACCAAGAATCTGGCTGGCTTACACAGGACCCTAATGTTGTAATTTCCTCCCCTTGATCAATCTTTGTTTACTAGGAGAGTGTCTCTGGTCCCCTGCGCCCATTATCCTTGATCTGAAGTGACACTTGACAGCAGATCATGTGGACAGAGACTTCCTGGATACTCAGCGGTTTCTCATCAGGAAGCCTTCCAAATCCAGTCCCTAGGCACGGTGGTTCAGCACTTGCAAAGTCACCAGTACTTTTCCCCCTCCCCCCAGTAATCACCCTCCCCACACACACACACAACTGCTGAAGTATTTTTAGTGATGTTGAATAAGTACATGTTAAATCTCTGCCCGCTAGCGACATGTCAGAAATGACAGGGGCATCAGCTGTGAAGCCTGCAGCAAAATTGGCTTCTTCTAGGGCTTTTGCACACGACTGGAGAGAGCTGTTACCTGAAAGGATACCGGGGACATAGGGATTAAAACCCTATGCTCAGGGTCCCTATGATCAGAACCACTGCTCCCCCAACCACTCCATACTCTCCACACAGACATACCCATTCTTCCCCTCACTGCCCTGTACATGCTCCACTCAGATTCCCACCAGTCTGTCCCTAAACCTCCCAGCCTACATCCACTATTGTCTTCCTCTAAAGCACTCCACCTTCTCCCCCTGAGACCTCCATTTACTTCTTGCAAGCCATGGGTCTTCTCTCCATAGGCAGCCCCATGCTATGACCCCAAATAACCCACCTTCTCCTCCAGACATCCCATTTCCTCCTTCCAACCCCCCCATCATCTCTCCCAGCACTCCTCCTCTCACTCAGTGCCCACTATTCTCCCCCTCTACCCCCTGTCTCCTTCTCCCCAGGACACTTTCCATTCCCTTCTCAACTCTCTTTCTCCCTTCAACCATCCCATATCCCCTCTCCCATGCTATTCCACCTCTCCGTTTTCCTCCTTTCTCTCCAACCACCCCATCTCCTTGGTCACTCCATCAACAGGGTTCCCTTGTCACGACTCGTGGGTGGACACCTCTCTATTTCTAGTGATGCTGTACTACCATTTGCATCTCCTTCACGCCACCTGGGGTGGGATCATTCCTTCCTTTGAAGTGGTCTCTTCATGTACCTGGTATTGATCAGCGTGGCAGCCAGAGGTCTGCACTCTGTTGGGCGTAGCGGGAGGAAGTTCACTCTGAGACTTTGCCACAAAGGGGCCTGGATAAATAGATGATGTGAAGCTTGAGGTGGAATACTAAGGAGCATTGTAACTGTCAGGCAATGCCAAAATATTTGTAGTTGTGAGTTATAGCGTGCCTGATTGTGGAAGGTAATAAAAATATACCACTATAAACACCCCTCTGGAGAGTTAGTAAAACACCCCAGGGATTTACATTCCTTAAATCTCTTGTCTGAGAAATCCCAGCAAGATAATGTGCAGCTTTAATTAAATAGGTGGCTTCTCCATCCTCAGTCACTTCTTTAAAAATGTTGGGTGAGACATCAGGTCTGAAATACGCAATGGCACATAGGTCAGTCCTGCTGGTTAATAAGACAATCACAGTTCTGCACGCGACAGGTACTTAGAAGCTAGCTAAGAGGACGTGAGGTGGCTAAGGGGTTATTGCTTTTTATTATTTGTATTGCAGTAGTCCCTAGGCATCCCTGCCATGGACCAGGACCCAACTGTACATGCACAGAACCCAAAGACAGTCTCTGTCCCAAAGAGTTACCTCTTAGTAACCTAGCTCAAATTCAGTTTAGGTCAGTAGTGATGGACAGTGGTTGCTGTGTAAAAGCGTGATCTGGGGGCAGATCGTTCCATAGCTGCCTGTAGTGCAGGGTTTCTTGTTACCTTTCTTTCAAGCAGCCACTGTCAGAGACAGAACTCAGGAGTAGGCTATTCTTATGTCAAACTCAAATCACTTTCCAATGTTAATTAACCAACTCCCCTGCCCCGCCTTGTTTGATTGGCATTAGCTCAATTTTACCAATGGAGAAACTGTGGCACAGGGAAGTTGGGTGTCTTAACCAAGACTAGACTCTATGAATCCTGCTGTAACTGCTGGGCCACATTGCTTCTGCCATGGCAAAGAAACCAGGGGGCACAGACATGCTGCCCTGGTCTGGAGGCAAAGGAATTGCTCTCAGATTGCTGCTGTGGCGTTGCTTTTTTATAACACTGCAAAACTGTTTAGTTTAGTTGGGGTTGGTCCTGCTTTGAGCAGGGGGTTGGACTAGATGGCCTTCTGAGGTCCCTTCCCACCCTAATCTTCTATGATTCCATGAAAAGGAGCCACGTTCCCAGAGTCCAGCAGCAGTCTTGGCTGCAGATAAGATTTCAGTCTCTGGTGGTGCAGAAAGTCCACAGCAACAGGGGCTGAGGCTGTAGGAAGAGACCTGAGGCAGTGGGCAATGTGAGTTGGAGTAGGTTGTGTCTTTCTGTCCCCCATAGCAGGTGAAGCCTGGGAACAAGGGATCCAGATAAGTAGGATTCTCACTTACTTGATAAGTGAATGTGAAACTAGCAGGGAAAACCATACATGGGGTAACTTTTCAAAGCATATGGTGGGAGTTTAGCTGACAGATTTCCACCCACTTTAGTGGGAGTCAAAGTGGAGAGGGTATGTAAAGCCCTTTCCTCCCTATGAGGATGTCAGGGGCAGTTTTCACTCGTGCTGGCTCCTATACTTGTATCTGAATGCCAAGTGTTTTAATTTAAAGGATCCCTGTAGGCCAAATGCTTTATTTTTGTACTTGACATTATTTTTCTCTCTGTCACCTCTCAGTTGCTTGTGGTTTGAATAACATTGCTCTCCCTGATTATTTTTTTATCAATCAGATTTGGCAAACATTGCGGTTGTGTCCCTCTCCTCCATCTCGCCTCATGTTTTTGGATGAGTGATATAAACATGGCTTCTATTAGTTTGCACGTCACCTCTGTTAGGAGGGTCAGCACAGCTCTGGGAAAAGGGCTTACCAGGTCATTTGATGCCTACTTAGGAACAAATCTAATAGAGTAGAGGGCAGTGGTTCTCAATGTATTGGCCATTGTGGTCCGCATCCAATACTACCTGTGTGGCCCCGAGGATGTCACATGGGCCACAGCTGTGTGCTGATTGGGCCACAAGCGACCTGTGGGCCGCAGGTTGAGAACCCCTGGTATAGGGCCTAACATAAACAGAGGCTATTTATTTGGCATATTTCTCACCATCACACTGGTAGATTTCATTTCATGCTCATTGATGCTCTGTACTTAGGTGGCATATTTTATCTGAAAATTTCCAGGTACCATTAATTAATTATTGTCACATCACTGCCTATGAAATAGGCATTTTAATCCCTATGTTACAGAGAAGGAAGCTGAGGGCCTGAGAAGTGAATTGTTTTTCTCAAGATCATACAAGAAGTCATTGGTAGAGATAGCACAAGAACCCTGACTCCTTGTTTATTTTCTTAACTAATAGATCACCCTCCAAACTCTAGTTACTCAGTGTTCCTATTTTCCACCAGGTTATATCAACTGCAAGAAGATAGGTCCAGTTGTAGTCTTAAACATCATCACTTTAAAATGTGCACTTACAGAAAGCCTTTCATCAGCCCGATCAAATACTTGCAAAGGTGGGTATTATCCACATTTGTCACACTGAAAACAACCAGGCACAGAGAGGTTCAGAGAAAATCTAGGTATAGGACCCAGGAATCCTGTTCTGCTGTGCTACCCCAGACCACATCATCTACACAACACCACCTCCCCAAGTTTAATTTTTAAATTCTTCCTCTCCAATTTATTTTGCGATCACCTTTGTGCAGGTTTCTCACCTCCTTGCCTGACTGGGTGGACTGTGTTGACGATCTGGGTGCATGACAGAGGCACACAACTGGCTTTGGGTTTGCAACTCCCTCACCTCCCCCCTTGGTTATTTTGTTTTGCAAAGCTAGAGGCGATTCAGCTGTAGCTCCTATTGTAGCAGTACCTCCAGAGTCTGGGCAGTGAGGCTCAGCTCTGCTTTTAGGCCTTCTTTAATAGTTAGTGGTATCAAAACTATGATTAAAGCCATTGCTGTGTTCAGGGAGAAAAACAAGGGGTGGAAAATGACATGGTAGGGGCTAGACAAGGTCCCATTGTTGTAGTGAGTTTTAAGTGTAAGTCACTTTCCGAAGGGAACTCAGGGGTGTTCTGGAGATGCTGATATTATGACTGCAGTAATTCCAGTAATGTAGCAGGATTTTGTGGGTGGGGGAAGGGGAAGGAACTCGGCAAACCATCACAATGGAAAAATCTTGGCAAGGGGTTGCGACATCATCTAATGTCCCAACTCACCCAAGACGGGAATCCTTTTATTGCTCTGCAGCATCCTGCTTTTGCAAAAACTCACCCAGTGTCTGAGGAGGGAAGCACAGATGAGGGTGTGTGCAGGAAATAATAAACCTGACCACGCTACGACATCCCTGTCCCTGGAACTGAGTGTCTTACTCAGCTCTTGAATGGTGGGATCCATGCAGGAGAGCAGACATGAGAGTGGGCTGCCTGTAGCAGCCCCCAGTTACACACTGCTAATTCCATTGAATGTCTATAGTGACGGGATGATCTGAGATGCTCTGTCAGGGCTAAGGAATTGAGACTGATTTTTTTTCATGAAAGCAAACTTTAAACAGGGTCCTAGTTCAGTCTGGTTTACTGGAGATCTTCAATTTGTCTTTTTGGAGGTGGCATTTTCTAGTGGGCAAGGCCTTGGTGTTAGGAGACCCTGCCTCTGCCCCCGCCATGCTGAGTGACTTTGAGCAAGTCACTTTGCCACTCCATGCCTCAGTTTCTCCACTTATAAAATGGTGAGAATATTCCCCACCTCGCGCTTTGTTGAGATTATTTCAAAGTGATCCGCGATCCTCAAATGGGAGAGAGTATAATTACCAAAGATTATTAGGCTCCTAGCAAGGGGAAGTTTTTTCTTGGCTAGATATTTTACTGTTCTAACTGCTGTTAAAATAAAGCATAATGAATCAAACTTAGGCAAGGTAAAACTTCATTGACTTCAACAAGAGCTGGAGCTGACTTAATTAGGGCTGAAGCTGGCCCATTGCCTTTAAAACTGCTCAAAGGGTTCTGGTGTTAGTTACTGCAGTTAGAGATACAGTTACTGATCACTTTGGACTGTGTCTTGCGTGCACACGTGACTGGCTAGAGCACTCATGATGCAGTCACGTTCTTTTGCTGACCTCTCGTGGCCGATAGGTCGCATTGCTGTCTGCCTGTGGGAGTGCAGAAGGGCTTGGCAGCCCCTGTGACAAGCATCCACTTTTGCTTTCTCTGCCTGGAGCGACAGGGACCAGAATGCTGGAGCGTCCTTTAATCTCAGCAGCTTCGATGAGTCCCACTGGATGAAAATGCACACAGGACGAGTGGGATTATTTAAATTTGCCCATTAATTTGAGTTAAAAATAAGACAGCAGCTTCCAGGAGTAACTTCCTGCTATTTAGAAATGATCACCCTGCTAGATGGATGATTCCCAGGTCAGAGGAGCTTGGGGCTTTCCTCAAGGAATGCTCTTTGCTTGGCGTGGAGGGTGAGACTTTTCCTTTTGGAGGTAGGCCTTGTCCTAGTTGCCCATGCCTTCGCTAGAATGCAGCTCTCCGTGGCTGGCATTCCCCACATAAAACCACGTTCGAGGCTACTGGCTTCTAACTGATTTCAATGTGCTGTTCTGCAGCCGGCTTACCCAGGGGTCACCTTCCTCGTCCTGCACCCAATGGGCAGGTAGGACTCTCACTGACAAGCCCCAGAGTGGGGTGTCAGTGCCGACCTGTTGACTCTGTAATATTCTTTCCCCATTAGGCTGGCAGAGGCTGGCTTTGCTGAACTTCAAGCTCTGCGGCAAGGCCTATATATTTGCTAAGGGGTGATTTGATGGGGGTGTGTGATTCTGCCTAGTATTTATATGGTGACTCTCACAGTGGTACCTAGGCATGAGTGTGAATTTGGATTGAGTTTGCGTTTTTAGTAGGCATTCTCCTTGGACCCCTAGGCATTGGTCTAAATCTGCCTTCACTGACCTGCCTCTCATGGCTATTCACATGCTCCTTGAGGAGGCAATAGATGCATCGTATACATTTTAAATGAATCAGTAAGTTGCTTGTGTTTCTCTCGCCCCTTTCAGAACACAGGATCCTTGACATTTAAGGGGTTGGGGCCTAGGTGTGTTCCTATTAAAGTCAGTGGAAAACCTACTTTATGTGAGGAGAGGCAAAGAGCTTGGCTTGTTTAGCCTAACCAAAGAAGGCTGAGGGGAGATAGGATTGCTCTCCATAAATACATCAGAGGGATAAATAGCAGGGAGGGAGAGAAGTTATTTAAGTTAAGACAAGAACAAATGGATATAAACTGGCCATCAATAAGTTTAGGCTTGAAATTAGGTGAAGGTTTCTAACCATCAGAGGAGTGAAGTTCTGGAACAGCCTTCCAAAGGGAGCCAGGGGGGAGGGGAACCTAACTGGCTTCAAGACTGAGCTTGATAAGTTTATGGAAGGGATGGTATGATGAGACTGCCTACAATGGCACGTAGCCACTCAGTGACTGCTACCAGCAAATATCTCCAGTGGCCGCAGATGGGACATAGATCATAAGAACGGTCATACTGGGTCAGACCAATGGCCCATCTAGCCCAGTATCCTGTTTTTTGACAGTGGCCAATGCCAGGTGCTTCAGAGGGAATGAACAGAACAGGTAATCATCAAGCGATCCATTCCCATTCCCAGCCTCTGGCAAACAGAGGCTAGGAACACTTCAGTAGCATGGTTTGGCATCTCTGAGGCCAGCCTGGCTAATAGCCATTAATGGACCTATCCTTCATGAACTTATCTAGTTCTTTTTTGAACCCTGTTATAGCTTTGGCCTTCACAACATCCTCTGGCAAAGAGTTCCACAGGTTGACTATGCGTTGTGTGAATAAATACTTCCTTTTGTTCATTTTAAACCTACTGCCTATTAATTTCATTTGGTGACCCCTAGTTCTTGTGTTATGAGAAGGAGTAAATAACACTTCCTTATTTACTTTCTCCACACCATTCATGACTGTATAGACTTCTATCATATCCTCCCTTAGTTATCTTTTTTCCAAACTGAAAAGTACCAGTCTTATTAATCTCTCCTTATATGGAAGTCGTTCCACTCCCCCAAATCATTTTGTTGTCTTTTTCTTTACCTTTTCCAATTCCAATATATCTTTTTTGAGATGGGGCAAGCAGATGTGCATGCAATATTCAAGAAGTGGGCATATAATGCATTTATAAAGAGGCAATATGATATTTTTGGTCTCAATATCTTTCCCTTTCCTAATGATTCTCAACTTTCTATATTATACAGTTATAAATGTAGATCAACATCACACTCCACTGGCCAGATTCTGTTATCAGTGACGTTGATGTAAATCCAGGGTAACACCATTGATGTCACCATTGACACTAGATGGGAGGGCTCTGAGTTACTATAAAGAATTCTTTTCCAGATGTCTGGCTGGTGGGTCTTGCCCACGTGCTCAGGGTCTGCCATATTTGGGGTCAGGAAGGAATTTTCCCCTGGGGCAGACTGGCAGAGACCCTGGGTTTTTTTCACCTTCCTCTGCAGTATCAGGCACAGGGTCACTTGCAGGTTTAAACTAGTGTAAATGGTGGATTCTTTGTAACTTGAGGTCTTTAAACCATGATTTGAGGACTTCAGTAACTCAGCCTGAGGTTAGGGGTCTATTACAGGAGTGAGTGGGTGAGGTTCTGTGGCCTGCAATGTGTAGGAGGTAAGACTGAATGATCATGATAGTCCCTTCTGATCTTAAAGTCTAGGAGTGACAAAACACTTATTCTCCTCCTCCTAAGGTTGTAAGCAGGGGCAGGCATGACTAATAATTAATTAATATAATAATAATTAATATACCATAAACAACGTTAATTCTGATCCATTCTCCACATTTTCACCATCAATTCCTTTCCAGCTGACCAAACCTTGGTATTCTTCCATGTCTACTTCTTGCACTGCTAATCCTCACTGCCCACCCTGGAAATCCTGATCTATCATCTGCTTTCTCATCATCACCCATGGGCTCCACTTTGACTAAGACCTCCTCACGTATCCAGCATACACTTTCCTAAGGCCAAGGACTGTACTTGTTGTATTATGGTTTGCAGATTTGAAGAAAGAATGTTCTTTGAAGTCTGGATGTGAGATATTTGAAAGGATGGGGTCAGATTCTGCTCTGAGTTACATTGACGTAATCCAATGTTACGCCACTGACATCAATGGTGTTACTCTGGATTTACATCAGCATCGCTGAGAGCAGAATCTGGCCAGTTGAGTATGATGTTGCTCTACGTTTATAACTGTATAAAAGTCAAGCAATCTCTACATGCATAAACTGTTTGAGGACTGGTCAGGGTTTGCACACTCTGGTCTTGAAGAAGGTGGGTGAAAATGGGATAAGAACAACTCTATTTTAAAGACATCTTCGTGGAGGTGTGTAACAGGATGACCTGCCACTTTAAGGCCCAGAAGGCCCGGGCCACTCAGCCCTGTTCAGTTAGCCCCACCCTGCTACACCTGTGCAGGGTGTGGGACTGAAAAGGAGGGAGAGGAAGTGGGTGGGCTGGCTAGGAGAGTGGTCAAGTTGCTGTGTAGGAAATAGACCTGATCCAGATGACTCCTGGCTGGAGCTGGCAATCAGACAATGGGACAAGCTGTTGCTGCTTGGAGCCTGCCAGGAAGGAAGGGGGCAGAAGGCTGAGCCCAGGGAGAGAGGAAGACTCTTGTTTTGATGTTTTTCTGGACTTGGGCTTAGGAAGTCCTACCGTGGGAGCGGCTGACTGCTTTAAAGTGGCTTGGCTGGAGGGCCAAGTCACCTCCACATTGGGCATAGCCTATAGGGTGTTGTGGGGAACCTGTGGTGGGTGAGCTGCAGTAGCTGAGGGGGTGCTTTTGGATGGTGAGACTTGTAACAGGGTGTTACATTCCTTAAAAACAGACAGTAAAGAAAGCAGGACCTCCCCTGAGGGCCGAGCAGCTTTCAGACACAAGCACCATAAGCCCGTGCTTACAACCCCAACTCCTGGATGAGACCAGAGTCTCAGCTTTCATTTTAAATTTCTAGCTTTTACAGATGCAAAGAAAAGCTTGACAATGTGAACACAATGTGCTGGATGTCTGCCTGAGTCTGCAGGCAGCCTGAAACACTAGCTCCAAGAGGTCTGAACTGCCTCACTCGTCTTAACTCTGAAACCTGCTGCCATCCCAAGGAAGGGTGGGGCCAATCAGAGAAGTGGGGCCACAGCATGAGGGGCAGGGGCAGGGGCAAGGGAAGTGTACCTTGCCCTCTGGATTGCCTTCACTTGGGCCAGCTAGGAGGAGAAATATGCACACGTGGGAGGACTGCATATTGGAGAACCCCATGTGGGGGACATGAGAGAACTTGTGGGAGGCTGGAAACCTTTGACAAGAACAAAACTGGGCCTCTTTCTAATGCTCAGTCATTTCTTGGACCCAGAGACTCCAGCCACATGACCTGAGCTGACAGCTTGGCTATGGGATGGACTCTTGTACCAGTGTCTATATGGTGGTCCCCCTAGTACATAGGCTACTTCTTAAACAGTGGGTCAGAATTCTGAGGGAATCTCCTGGATCAGTGGTTTTCGACCTTTTTTAGTTTGTGGACCCCTAAAAAATTTCGAATGGAGGTGTGGGTCCCTTTGGAAATCTGAGAGTCAGACCACAGATTGAAAACCCCTTTTATGGTAATGTTAACTTTTCATAGACCCCTTAGGCATAGTCTGCCATCCCCCAGGGGTCCACAGAACACAGGTTGAAAACTACTGCTCTAAATCAGTGGCTCTAAACCAGGGTCTGCGTACCCCTGGGAGTGTGCAGAGGTCTTCCAGGGAGTACATTGACTCATCTAGAGATTTGCCTAGTTTTACAACAGGCTACATAAAAAGCACTAGCGAAGTCACTACAAATTAAAATTTCATACAGACAATGACTAGTTTATACTGCTCTAAATACTGTACACTGAAATGTAAGTACAATATTTATCTTCCAGTCGATTTATTTTCTAATTCTCTGGTAAAAATGAGAAGGCAAGCAATCTTTCAGTAATAGTGCGCTGGGGCACTTTTGTATTCTTATGTCTGATTTTGTAAGCAAGTAGTTTTTAAGTGAGGTGAAATTTGGGGTACACAAGACAAATCAGACCCCTGAAAGGGGTACAGTAGTCTGGAATGGTTGAGAGCCACTGCTCTAGATAATGTTCCCCACTTGTAACACAGGATGGATGCTGCTGAGAAACACTTCTGGTGCTATTGGCCAGAGAGCTATTTATGCTCAGCCCTTCTTTCTCCGATAGTCTCTTTAATTTTTTTCCCTTTCTAAGGAAGACAGTCTGACATTCGTAACTGCTCAGCTGGGTAAAGAACCCCACCTAGCGACAGGAGAGCGATCACAGTCTACAACAGTGGATCATAGGGAGGGAACTGGGGGCTTCTTTCTCTTATAAGAAGCTTTGAAAGTACTGAGCGCAGTTGTGGAAGAAAGGGGCAATCTTAAAGATTGGGAGGAGTGCTAGGCATGGTGAGTATGCCACATTCTCAATCTACTTCAGCACCCTCCTAAAGCATCTCCCATCCCATGATCACTTCCTCAATTACCCTCTCATATGGTTCAGTCAGAGCTGTGGGCTGGGATCCAGGATATCTTGGTTCTATTTCTGGCTCAGCCACAGATTTCTTGCATGGGTCATTTAATTTACCCTCTGTCTCAGTTCCATCTGTCAAATCTGCTACTTCCCTAACTCACGGGGGTGGTATGCAAGGATAACAATCCAGAAATGACTGTGAGACGCTCAGATGCTATGTTGAAGAGGGACATAAAAGTAACTAGATGGAAGATGCCATAAGAAATGTAACTTAACAGCTCCTACTGAAACTCTACGATAGTAATCCTACTCAAATCCTTGGGTAAATCATAGGTATGGCAAATTACTAATAATTCCACAGCAGGCAAGAACTTGGGCTCAGAGTTAAGGGTGTTTGTGATGTCTGACCTATGAATTTCCTGACTTTCCAATTTCTGTTGTTTTATTTTAAACTTTGAATTTCCTTCCTTTCAAGTCCCTCTTGAGTGTGTAACTACAGTGCTGCAGATGGTTTGTGTGAGTCACTACTGTGGATTTACAAACATTTGTATCTGGCAATCCCTTGTAGGTTCAGGTGCATGAGTACAGAGGGAATGAAACTCCTAAGGAGCAATAAAGACTTTGTGAGCCCAGGGCCCAAATATAGTACTGAAATGCTCCCTTCTATTTTTTCTCCAGACATTTGTTCCTTTCTGCTTAGCCGTACAGGTTTGAATTACACCTATGCTGGGGCATTGCGTTCAGCACTGATTCAGAGGGAAGAGCACTGCTGTGCTGTGATGCATGGTGACATTTGCTTGGTTTGGATGGACCTAAAGTACTTTGCGGTGTGTAACTGTAGTCTTCACATCTCAGGGGCAATTTGGTGGAGGAGAGAATTGGTGATGGAAGGTGCTCTGATATCACAGTGATTGATGTGGTATAACGACATCAACAGAGCAGAGCGGAATTAAGTTGAAAGATCATCTATCAGGAAATGCCAGTGCCTTGGCAGCAAACATAGTGGGCTCTGTTGATGTCTCTCTTAGCTTACTAGGAAGAAGGAGAAGGTGGTTGGAGAGGTGCAGGCTTAGGGAAAGGATCCCATCAATCACTTGGGTTCTTCCTTTCTTTTCCACTTTAAAGACCATTTGTTTCACTTCAAAGGCCTCCAAGAGGCAGAACCACGTCTCTCCTACCCGCACCTGCTTATGGCAGGTGAGCAGGCTGATTTTTGCAGTCTGATGCTATGTATCTGGGTCTTATTCTATGGAAGATATGTGGATCCCAGAATACAAACACCATCTATGGTCCAGATTCACAAAGCTACTTAGGTGTCTAACTCCCATTGAAATCAGGCTGCTCCCAGCCCACCCTCTACAAAACATTTGCCTCCCCAACTTGGACTGTGACCTAGCAAGCCTTAATCTGCTCCCCTGCCATTCCTCCAATGGTAGAAAACAAGGGAGCAGCCCAGACAGTTGCCAGGAAGTGCACGGGGGAGAGGGGAAAGCATCTCCAGCCAGTCTCTTTCCAATATCTATGGCAAGAGATGCAGGGATACTGAGAGGTCATGGCACAGTGCATAGGGACAAAGTGGCTGGCAGTCTTCCAGGGTCCTTTTAGGCAGCTCTGTGTGTCTATGTGGTAGGAAGACTGCTGGGGAAAGAGATAAAGTGGAAGCGAAACCGGCTGAGACCACCCCCTCCTGGACTAGAGGAGTCTTTTAGTCTCTTCTGCCTTGGTTTGTGAAGAGCAGGATTGCCTTGCTAGCACTGGGTCTGATGCCATCTGCTATCTGGGCTAAGCGCCTGTCTGTGGCCTGCTATGAAAACCACTAGCATAAGCTGCTGTGTGTGTATATTATCAGGTCCCCCTCTGTGCCAATCCACAGAGAATGAGTCTGTTACAGGCCTGGCTAGTGCAGCATTAGGTCAAGCTGTAGCTGCTGGTGTTTTTACTCTGGAGGTCCCTGTTTCAATCCCTGATGTGCTGGCCAAGATAGTAGGAATGAGTAGCCAGCTGTAGCCTGAATTATTGCAATAAAGCCGAGGGGAGACAACGGGGTGTTAAGAGACTGGTCCCAGTCACATGGGATGGGTCAGGGTTACAATGGGTGCACTCACATTGGAAGGGTCAGTAGCCACTGAACCCAAAGTTACAACATCTTTTCTTTTCTTTTCTTTTCTTTTCTTTCCTTTTCTTTTCTTTTCTGCAAATACAATATCATATCAGCCAGAACCAGTCATCACATATAAATAGATTTAATTACTCAGATACACCCAATAGAGACAGCTAGGATGGAGTGAGCATCTGTCAATAACTAGACATAACTATTTATATCAGGGCTCCCTAAACAATTCTTCTCCCCCATTTTCTTTTACAAACACTGCAATCTGATTGACACTCATATTCTCCTGGATCTACCTCGTTTTGGCCCAGCAGCCTTTTGCAGCCTTGCTCCAGCTTCAGCTTTCATCCTGCTTTTGCTTTGCTGCCCCTGCTTTTTAACTTCTGCAAACCTTTTGGGTTCATGCTTCCATGATCCAGGCCAAATGTAGCCCTGGGGTCATTCCCTTAACACTCCTCCTAGAGGTGGAATTTAACCCAGCGGCTTTTAATTCTGCAGCTTCTTTTGGTGTAATGAAGAGAGATGTCCAATAGATGGCGCTTGAACCTTCAGCCTACAGTTTATTTCCCATACACTACACCCTGGGCCTTTCAATCCACAGCCTAGGTTGAAGTGTGCCATGCTGTTTGACTTGGAAGGTGGGGGAGGGAAGGTAAGACACCAGTTTACAGAGTGCTGTGGGCGAAACAAGTTCCCTGGTGATTTCCAAGGGGATCACAGTGACCCTTCTCTTACAAGAACCCTTTGACTGGGCCTGCTGCATGGATGTGGCAGCCCCGCTCATTAGCTTCCTTTCTGCTCTTGCGTCTGGAACAGGAGAGTCAGGGGGGCAGATGGGCTGGATGAGCTGCATCGGGTTTCCCCTGGGGCGTAATGGGCAGGAGAATGTAGAGGGAATGCAGGCCCTAAGCTAGCCTTGCTATCCCACCCGCCCCAGTTGCGCTGCTCTGGTGTGGCTCCCACAAAGCAGCATCTCTGATGAGGAAGGTGCAGCGCACAAAGAGTTAAGGCATGTCCTCCGGGAGTTACCTTCCCCAAGACAGTAAGAAATGCAACAGGTGGGTCTCACTGAAGATAGCTGGCTCGGCTCGCAGCATCCTGGCTGTGCGATTGCAGTGCTGTATGTCGTGTTGTACAGGGAACTAGCTGCTTTCCTCTCCTTCATCTCCATTCCATCCAGATCCCATCCTAGGGGATGGGGTCTGCTTTCAATGGGCTGTCTTGTGCTGGGAGCTGAGGCTCACTGGACATTGAAATTGTCGCCAGGTCTGAGACTGTTTATGATGCTACACCACAGTGTGGGGATTTGGGGGTAGAGATGTCACAGTAGAGTTAATATAGGGTACAGTGGTAAAGGTGGTAGCATTGCGGGGTCCCTTCTGTTGCCCTACCTTCATCCCTTTCTCTGGGCATGGACACAAGGAGTAGGCTATTTTCACTAGCCTTTTGAGTGATGCTGAGGCCGATATGTGGATTTTACATCAACATTGTACATCGTTCACCATTTTGTTGTATTTTCATTGTGCTGCCAGGTGAAACTAAACCCCTCTGACTGAGTTTCACTTTGAGATTTAGCTTTCGTGTGAACCCAATATTCAAAGCAAAATTCAAGAGGTGAGAAACCCACAAGAATCAAAACCAAAGCAAATGCTGATATGAAACCCTGGGAGGTGAAACCACTGAATTCCGCATAGCTCTAGCACTATGATCCTTCACTGGACAACAGGTTAGGTTGCAGTTTGGTACAGATCATAGAGCATGCAACTGGGAATCGGAAGACATAGCTTCTGTGTCTGGATCTGCCACTGATTTCCTGTGTGACGTTCAATAAGTCACTTAACTTCTCTGTCCTCAGTTTTTTCCTTTGGGGATGATAATACCACTTACCCACCACTGAAAAATATTTTGCGATTTTTGGATGAAAGCAACCCACACTCAAGTTGAGGTGCAACATCCCACAAGGCATTGGGACTGCCTGTGGAAGCATGTGCTCGCCAATATGAGAAAGTGGGTGGCACTGCTTGTGTGAGTACGAGCTACTCAGTGTGAGTGAGCACTGCGAGTGAGATATACTGTTCAACAGAAGTAAGAATTGGGCTGGCTTGTGTGTGTTTGTGCTCTTCAGTGTTAGCAAGGGCTGCAGAATCAGGTCCTGTGTTCATACAAAGTATAATTATTATTGGTCTTCTCATGTTTCAGGCACAATCACAACCCCTCATGTCATTCGCTCTCGCACTCTGTTAGCAGCACCAACCCAGGAACCGTGTTAGATCCCACTGGTGCGGGACCTGTCACGTCACTTTCGTGGCTTCTATTTTGCACTCTGTTGAGTCTATGCGGGTTACACAGAGGCTGCCAGCTGCAGGCCTGTCCGATGGCAGGTTCTATTACAACCCATAGGCCCTTTAGAATGGGGCTGTGTTCTAGGTAGTTATTTTCTCCCCTCTTCTGTCTGGAAGCAAATAAAAGGGCTCTGGAATGCGCCTATTCTGGTCTCTGGTAGGAAGTGTGAGTAAGCCTGGTACAGTCCCAGGAGTTGCTCAAATACAGGAATGGAGTAAAACCCTGTAGTTTTAGCTGGCTGAGGTTTATGGGTCATGTTTTATAGCTCATACTCCTTATTTAGGCAAATCTCCCATGTCTCTAGTGCCTGAATATGGAGCGAATAAAGGCCTCAGGATCTGGCCCTGTATGAACTTCTGCAGTGACACTCACTAGAACAAAAAAACAAAATGAGAAGGGCTTTCAATCCTCATGCATCAGAGCATGTGCTTATGTCCAGCTGGGGGTCACGAACTGCCCAACATGATATAATATTGCGCTACTTTGTGAAGGTTTTAGGTTTTCCTCTGGGATTTGGTATTAACCTCTGTTGGAGGCAAGATACTGGATTAGCTGGACCAATGGTCTGATCTGATATATCAATACCTGTGTTCCTGTGTTCATGAAAGACATAGCTAGAGATATCTAGACACTCCTGGATTTTACTGAGATATAGGATCTGATTTTGATTTCACTTTGGTGTAATTTGGGAGTACCTCCACTGAAGTAAATGGAGAGAGACAATTAAAAATCCATTGAAAATGAAGCAGTCAGGCTTGTAGTCTGATGTAGGTGGAGTACACTCTGAATACAGTATAACAGACACAAGTGTTGAAGAACTCCACTCCCAGCATCTTGTAAGGAAGCACCATTGGAAGATATGGTGCGGGTGTCTTCATAAAGCAGACTGAGGGAGTGTGGTGGCCCTTTAAGAAAAATTGTTTTGCTGACCAGAGCTGAATTCATTCCCTTTTGTGGGAAGCTAAAATGTTCTTTCACTTCTCCACAGTCAGCAGATTATCAGTTCTTGCCTTATCTTGTTACAGGTGCTTTGGCGGAGAATAGAGAACTGACATTTTAACCCCGCCGCTGGCCTTCCTTGCGATTCCTACACTAGCTGAAACCGCCTTTTCCCAGGAGCAGGAGGCAGGTCGGGATGAAAGGCCTAGTTGGCTCCAAGGATGGGCAATGGGGCCTCTCATCTATAAACTGATGGTTCAAATTCAGTGTGAACTGGTAGTTACTGAAATAACTTGGTCATTACTGGAAGCCATGCTGATGGCTGCATGGTAGCCTATGTGAAATGAGTTGGTGGCTGCTCATTAGTTCAGAGTGGCCCTGGCCCAGGCCCATGCCATACAACCCCTGGTACTGTTGTTGGCAGGGTCACCAGCAAAGCTGAGGAGCATATGGCTCCTGCAGCCTGAACAACCCTCTTACCCACATTGGCACCGTGGTGTGGGGGAAGGTTGTGCTGTCACTACCTGGCCTGCACCCGATTGGATACGGAACCTTTGAGTGCTAGGTCATGGGTTTGAATCTGAGTTGGATGGACAGATTCCAGGAGGTCAGTTCATGTGTCCCATTCCCCCCTTCTCCTGGGTGAGCAGACTGCTAACAAGGGTTCCCTATAGTGAGGGATCCTCCTGTCTACTAGGTACAGGATAGAGACCACTCGGTGCCCATGAGTTAATGAGGACATTCTGTCACTGCCACTACGTGGGTGGATTCAAACCAGTGGTGAAAGGCTTTGTATCCCATTACTGATCCCTAAAGCCACCCTGGCCCCTGACTCCAGTTCATGAGCAGATGAGACCCTGCCTGCCTCCCAGCATTCTGGTAGGTGGGCTCACACCAGCCCGCCTGCCTGCCCTCACTGCCTGCTCGTTCCAGTCTCTCCCTACTCGCAGAATAGGCCGTGCTGTAAAATGAAAGGAAAGCCAGACATTGGGTTTGCACTTATGGGGGATCAGGGGGCTGATGGGCTTCCTGGATTTCAGCTTCTACCCTGTTCATCAGTTGTTGCCATAGGGCACCATGGGCAGCAGGATCAGATTGTGTATGAGAGAGGAGGGCAGGGAGAAGGCTAGCAGAAACCCACCCTGATTTTTTGTTTTGTTTTGTTTTTAATAAGAAACTCTTTCTTCTGCTATCTAGTGAGTGATCTCCCTTGAAATTCCCCTGTAGAAATCCCCCTTTCAAGATTTAGGGGGTGTGGGTGTGGGGAGAGTGAGACCTGTTATCCTGCCACTCCAGGATCCAGGTTTGGGGGAGGGGGTAGCTCTCTGCCCCCTTTGATTTCTCTTTAAATGGAAGCCCTGCCCACTGAAATTGACACAGTCCTCCTTGGCTGGCCAATGGGAGCCTTGGCTGGGTGTTCTGTTTGTTACAAGTTTCACATTGCTGGAAGACACAGAGACTGAGAGAGAGAAACAGAGAGTCAGTGTGTATGAGAGGGAGCGTGGATGAGGGGGAGAAGAGAGCAAAGAGGGGCGCAACAGAGAAAGAGAGAGAGGAAGGATGCCTGTTTGGAGCAGCAGGCATCAAGGACAGAGAGAGATGGTATATTAGATCATTACCATGAGCAGAGCCCAGGGCCTCTGCTAAAGAGCTTTTCCATCTCTTAATAAAAACATATTCCACCAAATGTCTCCTGTCCCTTGCAGAACTCTGCCAGCTGGTACCTTCACTCCTTCCGAAGCCTGTAGAAAGAAGGGAAGTTTAATTTTTTTTAAGTGTTGAAAAGGGATTTTTTTTAAGTAAGGGCCAAAAGACAGAGAGTGGTGGGGCAGGAAGGAGAGGGGCAGTGCTGAAATCAGGGTAGCTGAAGATTGGTCCCCTTTAGGAGGTCTGTGTACCTGGGGGTGCTTGAATGCAAGCCGTTCTGAGCTGCTCCAAGCAAAGCTGCAGTAGCAACAGCTCAGCAGATATAGATGTGTGTGTGTGTATGTGTGCTTGCTTAACCCTTTCTTTGCTCCCTGGATTTATACCATGCTGAAGATCCTAACCAAAAAGCTCAGGGACCAGAGTTTGAATGAGATCCAGCCTTTCCAGCTAAAGGTAAGAAGAGCTCCGAGTATGTCTTTTTTTGGCACACTGTAGCTAATTAATAGGGATAATAACGCTGTTAACCTGCAGCCTTCTGCGTGCTGGGTCAGTTTCCTTTCACTTGGCTCAGGGTGGGAGGCAGGGTAGTAATTGGCCTGTACTGCATGAATGTTATTAAGACATATTCCCTTGAACACAGGGCTGCCTTTGCCAGTGCAGTACAAAACAGAGAAGGGTGTAGGATGGGGGCATGTATGTATTGGTCTTTCAGCCTAGTAATATTTTTAATAAGGCGCATGTTTAATAAGTGCTGAGAGAGCTGTCTAGCAGAGGTGTGTGTGTGTGTGTATCTATAGCTATATGTGTATCTAAAATCACACCTCTCTGATATTGCAGTAAGCATCTAGAGATCTCAGCCAGCCTCGGCTCTCTGGGGTTGGAGCCCCACTGTGGTAGGCCCTGTGTAAATATATCTAGTCAGAGCTCCATTCTCTTCAGTATTTTTGCAGTTTTCTTTCTCCTGGTTCTGAAGGCCAGCATCAGACCTGGAGTTTTCAGCCTGTTGTTGTTCTAGTGAGTGTCACTGACTTAAGGCTTTCTGAACCTCTTATTTCCTTGTTTAGTTTGTACAGGAAAACGAGGGACTGCAGACTCAGGACCATGTATATCCAAGTCCCCTCTGCAAAATGCAAGGAGAAATTTACCAACCATATCTTGCAAAATAAAAATGGAACCAAGATGAGAGGAATACAAAAAGTGCCAGGTTCTGGTCCATGACACTGGGGTGAATCTGGAGTAATCCAGCTGAAATCAGTGAAGTTATGGTGTCAGTGGCCCCAAATCAAAGACGGGACCTGGGAAAAGTAGCAGCCTTTATTGCCTGGTCTGAGGATTGGAGGGCCTATGGAGTGGAATCTTTTGTATGCATTACACAGAGGCAGATTGTAGTGTGCAGCTGTGCTCCTGCAGAGTTGCTCTGGCTAGGTTGGTGGCAACTTTATGAGAAATGAAGCTGATATTTCCTCAATGTTCTGTGTCCCTTTCATTTCTTCCAGTTTGGCTTGTGGATGCTGTTGTTCTGGGGGGGAGGGAAGGCGTTGTTTAGAGGCAATAGGGGCATTACTTTAGACTGGCGGATTGATCCAGTGCAGGCCGTGATCTGTGTGTGGTCAGTGCACAGTGCGATTTCTTTGGGCCTTGGGGCTCTAGTCACCTTTTGTTTGAATTTTTCCTTCTGTCTTTCTGAATCTTGAATTCTGAAACTGGAAGGTTTCTGGGGCTGCAAGCTAGACACAATAGGCCCACTAAAGCTTTCAGGATGCATGTATGCATACGCACAAACCGGTGCTAAAGGACATCAGCAGCTATTTTATTCACACAAGCACCAAGGTTCTGAGGCGCAAACAAGTGAGTTGCATTTCTGAAGGCCTACTGATACAGCCTTTAACTCTCAGCGTGTCTCTAAAGCCTCGTCGGCCTAGGCAAGTGCCATTCCAACCTGCTGGAGTTGCTAGTACAATGACTGGCACAAATGAGCATGGGCACAAAGCCAGAATTTCCAAACTCTGGGCTCAAATGTGTCTGCTGGCCACTGGGGACGATGTAAGCCACACCACTGCAAGGGAGTTTTGGGTGGGATTTTACCTCAGGCCAGCCTCCCCTTCCCACTACATCATGGAGTACACAGTACTATCCCTTGCATGTCTGGCCAGATTTTCTGGCTGCTGTGGACTTGGGGAAGGTTCCACGGGGGGCACGTGGAATCCCTGTGTTTTGGAGAGTTGTGCCTGGTTTTGGGGGCCTGCCCCAACCTCCCACCTGCTCCCTTACGCACTCTGGGAGCAACTAGTCACAAACTGGCCCTCTGTGCTTCTCGGAGCTCACGTCAGCGTCTCCTCAGCCTCCTGATGTGCACCGTTTGCTGCATGCATGCTGCATGGATTATTTGGTTACAGTTACTTGCCCAAGGCTGTTTGGAAAATCCAAGGGGCCTGAAGTCAGTGGGAGTTTTGCCCATGAATGGGAGTAGGATCAGGTCCATGGTAGTCAGACTAAGGATGAGTAAATCACTTTGGATAAAATAAGATCTGACCTCCAGCCAAAACCCAAACCAAGCAATTTGAGTTTTTTTTGTTTTTGTTTTTTTAAATCTGGTTAGCTGTTTCCACCCACATTGTCATATGCTTCTGTGCTTCACGTGCTTGCTGGAAGTTCCTAATACCATGGAACAGACTGTTCTTGTATTTCTAGCACTACTGGAAGCAGGCAGTATTGAAATCTTGCAACTGAGGCTGTTCTTGAGTGGATTTCCAGCCCAATCTTGTAGTTTGGAAAGAGTTTTAGATTGGCACTCAAACTTTTGAGTGCTTCTCAGAATAGAGCCTCTAAACATTTTGTGGATCTCCTGGCGTTACCTCATGTAATAAATGGTTGGGCTTAGTGTATTTGGTCATGTCGCTTTAGTGGCTGGCCTCATTGAGAAATAAGAGCCTGATATCACAGCAGCTAATGGAATTACTACTTTAGCTCATGTAGGGGTGCTTGTGCTTTTGCTTTTGCTTTCAGTGCTTGAGACCTTCTATTCCTACTAATGATGATGTCTTTATGCACGTGGCCACAAGTTCCTTACACTGAGCCGTCCCATACAGCTTCACCTGTTGCCTCTCTGATCTGACCATATTTGCTAGAGAGGAGGCCCAACTAGAAATCTGAAATACAAAAACCTCCAAACCTTGGTGGAGTGTTAGAAATCTAGAGGCGAAGCCAGATCTGAATTTTACAGTTTGGGTCTCATCTTCACTCATAGCTGGGAGCCGTGTCTGCTCTAGAACAGACTCTGGGGGTGAGGGGAAAGCTGTCTAGGGGAGTGAGAAAGGGAGTTTAAAGTTGTGTGCATTCTGTTCAAATTTTTCATGTGAGGGAGTAAGAGAGAACCGTACACCACCCAGAGTCATGCTTTTTTGCTGGGCCTCACCCAGACCTCCAGTATTGAACCCCTGAACCAGGTACAGTAGATAAACATCCAAATCAGTGCAGTTATTTGTACCCACCATGTGACATACAGGCCCCTTGGCAAAGGGTCCCCTGTTCTTTGCAAACAATTCTCATCTTGGACCTGACAAACTCACTACATCAAGTACATTGCTTACAGGGTATTTATCCGTACAGGGTAACATGTAAGGTCTCTGCTGAAAGCTTGTATGGGTGGTATGTAAGGAATAATGCAACTGTATTGAAGTTTATGCCCTAATGGTCTTAAAGTTAAAAGGCGTCACCAGGGAGTGATATTACTTGGTGATGGCCTGTTCATGCAGGAGGGAGTTGCCGCTTGTTCCTGGTTAGCTGGTGAGATAATGCCAGGTTTAGTTTTCTGCCATTGCCCCGTCCCAGAAGAGTCAATGGAAAACCATCAAAGACAACTGCAAACAGTCCAAGCCCCCTGCAGTTAAAAAAGGACCATTACAACAGACGGGGGTTCACCCTGCCTAGGAACAGAGAGGAACGACTGTTTCAGTGCAACACAGAATGCAGAGAGGCACGCTGGATCCATTCACCAAGGAGACATCATGAATGTTTGGATCCTGGTTCCTGTGAAACCAGTGAGTTCTGCAACAGACTGAACTTTGGGGAAGGGAGTGGGAAGTCTGCTGTGTTAGATTGGAAAGGTCACTGTTATTAAGTGTGGGCCCTAGTTCATGTTTTCTGGTTTTGTTTTGTATTATAACCATTTGTTTGCATTACTCTCCTTTCTAGTGGAATCACTATGCTTTCTTAAATAAACCTTCTTTTGTTTCGTTACAAGTGCTGTATGTTAAACAGGAGCAGTGGTTTAAGGTAAAACTAGTAAACTGGGACGCCTTTCTCCCTTTTGGCAGAGGATCTGGGATTTCTGGGAGTAGCCAGTGTCAGGGGCTGGGTATCACAGGGGAACGCTTCAAAGGGACTCGGCGACTGGGGTGCACAACTGGTTAACCTGCAAGGCAAAGGCAGGGCTTGAGGAGCCCGGAGGAGAGCAGCCCAGAGGAGAGTGCTTGAGTGGTTAATAAGCTGATGGGATTAGGAAGCTAATACCCAGTTTCCACAGGTAAAGGAAGCCTACCTCTTGTTAGAGGCAGAAGATGATAAGGTAACTCACAGTTCTGGGTGTGCAGAGAACCATCACACCCTAGTTTTGGGCTGGCTGCACCTGAGACCATTTCTGGGAAAACTAGGCCAAACTATAGAAGTCCAGTTTTCAAAAATATGCTGTGAAGTTGTATCTAGGTACATGGGATAAATAAGATACAGGAACCGAGTGTGCAAAAATATACAGCGATAGGAGAAAAATGGCTAATTGTGTCCAAATGAGTTTGCATGTACAATTGTAGCACTCTTTTTCCTCTCACAATGACACAGATGTGGTTTTTTTTGCATCCACAATTAATTGTTTGCACCCCTGTATGCATATGTCGTTGGTGCAATTTAGGAGTGTAGTTTTTAAACCTAGATTTTAAACTCTTTGGGCTAAGGACTGTGTGTTTACTGCATGTACAATGCCCATCAAACTAGAGTCTTGATTGGTGCCCCTAGGTGCTACTGCAATACAAATAATCAGTAATGCATTGAAATACCTAGCCCAGGGTATGCAAAGTTAATAGGTTTGATCCATCAATCATAGGTTCTAGCCAATCACTTTTTATTGACACCATGGCAGCAGTGAATAACTTTATGGACTACACAGTAATTGTTGAATAACTTTAATATCAACACATTTAATATTATTTTAACCCAGAAATATTATTCAAACAATTATGTATTTGGAATATTAATTCTGTACTGGTGTAAAGCACTTGGTTTGGAGTTAGGGGAGTGAGAAGGGTGTCCATTTTTTAGCCCATGAAAGGAAGACGAGCTGTCCTCATGCTGAGTATTATCGTAACAGAGAACAGCCTCTCACTGCTGCTCAGTGCATAGGGCAGTATGGTCTAGTTACTTGAGAAGTCACCTCATCAACCCCCTCGCTCCTTCAATTATTTCCTATTAGCACCTGCACCCAGAATCAGTGAAGGGATTCTGCGGTGACTCTACGGTGTTTGGATGGGTCCTGGCAAGAAGCCATGGATTGATTTTGGGTCCTGAGTGAAAAAGGTCGCGAGCCACTGTCGAATGGGCTAGAAATGGCGCTGGCAGACACTTCTGACCCTGTTCTGACGCACTACTCTATATTACCATGGGCATGCAACTTAACCTCTCTAGCCATGGACCAGGTCCGAATTTGGCCCCTCTGTCTCTATTTCCCCATCTGTAAGATGAGGAAAATAGTCTTTACCATCTAGCTCATTACTAATGCTGAATGATCTCTTACAAAGCGCTACATAAGTGCTCGTGATTATTATTCGTGAGGGCAGAGTATTGGCTTTTGGATTTTTCTGCTGTTGCTGCAGTTGTGTGCTCAGTCTATCCACTGGCCTCCTACCAGATTGCTCATTCAGCTGATGAAAGTCTTGCTCAATGGAATTTATTTTCATCTCTGTCTCCTAAGGAGGCTATTCCCATATCCCTTTCTGTTTGCTGCTCGTGCACATTTCGCTCTTCCCATCACAAAGAATTCATTCCCTTAAGATCGTCAGGCTCCATTTTAAAATCTGAACTGAAGACATTTCCATTCCTCATCACTGTTTATAGCTTTATGCTATTTTGCTTAGTTTCAATCTTCTGAAGCACTTTTTGGGAGTCAAGCAATAATTAAGGACCCTATTTAACAAGGTAATTTTAAACAAGGTGCCTAATTTTAAGCATGTAAGTACATCTACTGATTTCAAATGGACAGTTAATATGCTTAAAGTTAAGCATATGCTTAAGTACCTGGCTGAATTGGGGCCTAAAATAACACTAGCAGGTTAAAAATGAGATCCTTAACTGATATATATTTCAGTATTGCCAGCCCACAACCGTTCAAACTCAAGCTTGGGTTGCCAAAAATCATGAGATGGCTTAAAAGTCATGACACCTTGAAAAAATTTAGGGGTGCTTCTTACTTGCCTTCTGGGTTTTGAGCTTTTAGGGCTCAGGTTTGCCAGCTTTCCTCCACAGCCATGAGGGCTAGAAACTTCAGAAAATGAAAGCTGAGATTCTCACATAATCTCTTGACTTCAGAAACTGGGAATTCAAGAAAAATATCACACATTGTGAGACTTGTGATAACATGAGAAGCCAGTGAAGCTACACTGATTTATATCTGATAAAGATCTAAACTGTAATTTAAAAAAAATAAATGTCCTTAGCTGTGGGTCAAGAGAGACCTCAGGATTTGTCCCTATATTTACCAATCCTGAGTTTATTGAATCTAAAAATTTAAAAATACCCTAATGTACTTTACCCACATTTTAACGCTATTTGCTTACTTTTTGCATTTCAGTGAAAATATACTAGTCCATTTGCTCTGGTTTACAGTCCATTTTGAGCTGGGTTCTTTTTCCCGATGTCATGCAGCAGCTAACACTTATAGAAGTGCATCTAAAATACACCACAAGTGTTCAAGGTGCGGTCCCAGGCCGTCTGACTGTGTTTGGCCTCACATATGTGGCATTTGCCGTTGGTCCAAGCAATCTTCCTAGTTCCTCCTTATTTCTTTTCCATCCTTAAAAGTCTCAGAGCAAATTTGGCAACACTGTCTAATCTTTTCAAGCTGGTGTGGGTTTGTCTAAGTGATGATTTCTCTTATCTGTGTTGGAGGTCATAGTTTACAGCTGCGTACTTGGACGTAAAGCGGAAGAGGAAACCTTTGAATGGGGAGTTTCCTCTCTTGAGATGGGAGTGCCAGCCTGCCAGCTCAATACTGCAGTTTGGTGGGAAAATGTCTGCACTTGAGCTGGGGGAAAAATAAATCTTCCTTTGCCCTTTCACCTCATTATTACATACGAATAAAGTGTTTGTCCCAGACAACCGTTTAAAGTCAGCTTCGAAGAGATAAACAAGACAATGTGGCAGCTATAAGCTGTTGGCACCGTGGCCAGTGGCTTTTAGGGGGCTGTGCTGCTGCCAGATGTATGTGCGCTATGGAGAGAGGGAGCCCAGCTGACAGACTGAGAGAACAACAGCTTCTGTGTATATATTTTTTGGTCATAGAGGCTACTTCAGCTGGTTGGGATTGGACAGTTCTCTCTTGGGAAACCTGTCACTGGCATTCCTCAATCAGCCTACCCTACAGGGGTCACTGAAGAGCAATGCAGTTCCCTCCCCCTTTTTTTGTCTCCTCTCTTCCAGAGATTAGGCAATTTTTTTCCTCTGCCACAGCTTTCCCAGTCTTCTGCTAGCCTAAGTGAGTGAGAAGATAAGTCCAGGGCTTCAGCTCAATGCACAGTGTATTGCATTAGCCATCAAGTTGGCTAGCATGGTTGCTACTCATCTTGAGTTGCATGAGTCTAACCTGCAAGGATACTACAGATAAAAGCAGTCCCAGTGTTTGTTTGGGGTATTGCTGGATTGCAATGCAATGTTGGAAAGTAACCATGCACACGCTATGCTGTGCTGTCCTGTTTCCACTGGACCAGATCATGTGTGTGATGGGGAGGAAACCCTGCTGCCTGGTTCCTGTGCTGCAAGGTCAAATTCTCCCAAACGGGAGCACCTGGGGAAAATCTGTTGCCTGGTTGGAAAGGATCCAAAGCACTTAGGGTCATCCCAAATTTCTGGATGGTCCTGATTTCTACCAGCAAGGTCTCCTATGAACTGAGCTTGTGGGCACCAGAACTGGACAAATGGGTGGCTAACAAGCTCTGAGTTTTACTTTGGAGACATTTGACCAGGTGGACCCAAAGTCTGATCCTGATTGGCAAGCCCTGCATTCTTGGCTCTCTTGAAGATGCAACACAAGAGATCTGATGTAAATCCAAAGGGGAGGAGGCACTTAGATCCGCTGGCCCTGAAAAGATTAAACGGGGATTTATTTGGGATGCCTGAACTTAGGTGGAATTGTATTAGCCAGATACACACACACATACGAGTAACAGTATTACAGTCAAGCTGGAAAATGCATTGTAAGAGGCAGCACATAAGTGAGTAGAAATGATTGTCAAGCAAGATCTCTCTCCAGACAGGGAGCTTCTCGTCAGCTAATGAAACCTCTCTTGGGAATGGCAGGTGCCTTGTCTGGATCTCCTGAGGAGGGGGCTGGATGGGTCGAAAGCACTGTTATCAGTTACATCATTTGTGCCAAGTACTGTTTGGCTGTGATTGTCTTACTGAGGGCCCCAGGAGATGTGGAGGAGTCCTTGAAAACCATCAGCTGAACTGGCCTCTTGCCAAATGATCTCTGCTCAGCCCAAATACTTAATAAGCAGGTTAGGCTGGGAGTGTGGCTGCTGTCTCAGGAGAGGGAGGTGTGTGTACTTAAAGTCCTATGGCTTTCCTCATCTTCCTCTCTGAACTCGGATGTATCTGGGGATGGGAGTGATGTAGGCAGCTCTCTTCTCCCATTTCCCCATCCCGTTACTGCTCCTGCCAAGTCTTCACTCGGGCACCAGTCCTGCAATTAATGGCATCCCCTCAGTCTGACTGAGTTTGGACTCAGGACTTCTGCAGCCATCGCTCCTTTTCTTTTCCCCTCTTCCTAATTCATTCCCACTGCTAGGTGTGTGGGGCAACTTTCTGGAAGTTCCTTCCTCCATTAACCCTTCCCTTGCCCTGTCCCCCCTGTGCTGCTCACAAGCTGCTGTCTCTATGCTTGTGTGATGAGGAGAAATAAAAGGAGGGAGCTTGTCTTCCAGGAAAATCCTTTAAATGGGGGGATAAATAACCCAGGAATCCTTTGACCACATCAGCAGAGCCATGAGCTTTGAGACACAGAGGTGGAGAGAGACTTATCGTGTGGCAGTGTCATGTGTGGTTAACTGCTGGCCAAAGCGAGGCTGTGGAAGGGGAGTTTGCCTCGGGCTGGATCCAAGGGGGTTGTTATGGAAGAGGCTTGCTGGAGGCCAGATCCTTGTCTTGGAGGGTGAGATGTGGGGTGGGAAGTTTGGTTGAAAAAGGCAAGACTAGACTCAGGGAATCGCACAATTTTCCTCCTCCCCACAATACATTGCTAGACTCTACCAGCCCTTACGGCTAAGAACACATGCTCAGTTTGAGGAGACAATGCCCCTTCCCCTCACCGCCTCCAAGTTCATTTGCCACCACTAGGGATGGTGAATTTCAGGGCATAGGAACCCTGCAATACTGGTGCCATTCCATTCTGCTGGCCTACAGGAAGGGCAGGCCTTCTCTTTGCAGGACCTCAGTGTGTTCAGTGGCATTCGTCTTACACAGCAGGAAATGCCCTGCAGGACAGGAGGAATTTGAAGGCTTTATGGCTCCAGGCTGTATCTTTCACCCCTCGCTCTATCTTGCCACGAGCACCTTTCCAAGCGCCTGGCCTAGCACCTGCACATCTCTCAAGGTGGAATGCAGCTGGTCACCCCACTTTTGTGGACATCTCCCCTCCTGTTCGCAATCACACTGACTGCCCCCTCCCATTCTTGAAGTCAGAACATCCCGGTTATAACTACAGCCACCCCTTACCCGGAAAAATAATACTGGGAAAGTATTTAGCAAATTGTAACTGTCTCTTAATTCAGTCTAGCAATGGGGAAACCAGCACCCTGGGCCCAGTCTGTCTGTGGGGGTTGTAGCATGCCCGTCACTATAGCGTTTGCTGGAGGCACCGCATTAGGGTTGAGCAAACCATTCTGAACGAAGTCAGAGCTGACCTGAGCCCCTTGCTTGAAATCCAAGGCGGGTATGGCCAGGAATGAGTTCGCCATAGCTATGTAATCAGCAGCGGGACTGGGGCCTCTGTCTGTCTCTGACAGGTTTGTCTTTGCCACTGCAACCACTGAGACTAGCTTTATAGGGCACAAATCTGGGCCTTCACTGAGGAGTGGCTGGGGGGCTACACACATTCATAATGCAATCCAGGGGTCCAGGCTAGGGGTCCAGAAGGAGCATCTGTGCACCTGCAGCAAACCCAGCTGCCTCAGACTCTGTCTGTCACCAATTTGGATGGAACACGCCGCTGCTTGAGGAAATGCAGGAATTTTCCAGCTTGGAGAGGGAGAATGAGCGAATGAAAGAGTGAGATTGAGGATGATTTGCAGTTAATCCCCTGCCCCTCCAGCCATGAAGATGGTTTATTTCATAAATGTACAGTATTTACTCAGCCCTGACTTCCCACTGAGATGACGTGTGCTCCATGGGGAGTCCTGGAAACAGCAGGAGCACATGTGCGCACACGCTCGCGTACGTTCTCTGTCTTTCTGTCCTGAACGTAATCACGCATGCACAGAAATGTTGTCGCACGCACACTTGCACGCAGAGACTAGCATGGGTAGGCAAACACAACCACACGTTCAAACAGTCACACAGACACATAGCACAGTGTGCAAAGCACGGACCTTTACCCTCACTCTGTTGCTCCCATGCACACACAACAGCCACACTTGCACCCAGGCCACACTTCCAGACATACCGGCTTACACCGTCACACATGTGCACCGACAAACTGACATTCACACACACGCAGCCATTGTGTGCATGTTTGGCCCCCGCACTCCACCCCACTCTAACATTTGCTTGCTGAATGACTTGTGTCTTTTGGAGCCATGCAGTATAGGCGAGTAAGGCCTGTTGGGAGAAGGGGAGGAGTGTAATATAGGTTTGTCACCTACTGCGCTCTCCCTTGGGCTTCCCCTGCCTCACGAGAATGTGCGAGTCGCTCCCCTTTCATAAATTACTAGCTGATTCTCTGTGGAGTTCCTACTGATTGCCTGTAGTGGGCTCAGCCTCCCTCTGTGGGCTATACTTTGATGAGGTAGCTTTCTCCCTCTTTATTGTGGAGTCTCTTAAGCCTCATTATTTCAGCGTTTAAGCCAATCTCTGTTAGAGATCAGGATGAGTCCAAATGAGAGGGGCAGATTATCCCACATCTGCCTATTGTGCCATTCTCTGAAATACCTGGTGCTTGCTGGCCACTGTCGGAGAAAGAATACCGGACTAGATGAGCCTTCCCATCTGAGCCAGTCTGCCAATTCCTGTGTTCCTTAGTAATGCTCCTGTCAGCTCCCGTCGCCCATCTCTCTTTGTGCTCAGTTTGCCAGTCTTTGGGATGAACGCCATCCTGCAGGGATGGAATGGAGAGTGTTTCCAGAAGGAGGTGTCCTGGGGGCAAGGAGTGACCTGGCATGGGATTTCTTTCCTGCCATGGGGATGTGTGGGTTGGTTTTTGTGTTTTTACAAGTGCTGTGTGTGCTGTCCTCAAACACTGCCCCCCACCCATTTCCCATTCCGGTTTTGTGTTTGTTTCCCAAACTTCATAATGGATAGAAAACCAGAGGGGTGAGAGCAGGCAGCCAAATTCTGAATGAGGTAGATGAGGTGGCCACCTGGGGCGCAGATAAGAGGTTCGTGTGACAAAGATAGGCCAGGTAATGGGGAGATGTGGAGCTCTCAGCCTGCCAGGATGTGTATCAAATACCTCAGCTGAAGGACCCAAATCAGAGACAAAGGCCCCAACTGAGAGAGACTGGTTAGTAGGTGAGAGAAGCACTGCATAAAAAATGAACATTGTTTTTTGTATAAAAGTTAGTGAGTCAATACATTAATTTATGCTGGTTTGTACCTGGGCCTCTAAAAATACCATTACAAAATTTGCAGGAGCACCCATTTGCGTTTGCCATATTGGCATTTGTGTATGTGCACCAGACATCTCATGTGCAAAAACCTACATTTGTGCATCTAATGTGTCCTCCTGCAGGAAAAATGCCCCTTTTGCCTGTAAAATGCCTGCTCAGTTTGCCCAAAAGGGCATGCATCCAGATTTTGCAGGTACCCTTTCAGAGGCTGGTTAAAAATGTGGGCTTATGTGTCTAACCTGGTAACTGGCAATGCTATGCAAATGTATGTAAAGCAAGGAGTCAGCAAAGAGAATCTCTTCTCCACTATTTAGAGGTTGCTTATGCCCTGAAGCATGAATGTTTGTATCCTTTCAAAATGTTTGTTTAAATTTGACTATAATACTGGAAATTCTCATCCATATAAATGTCCAACCTCCCCTCCTTTTTTTGAGTTTTGCTAAGCTCTTGACCTCAGCGATATCTTGTGGCAATGAGTTCCACAGGCTAATTGTATGCTGTGAGGAAAAATATTCAATCTGCCATGAAAGCATAGTCAGGTTTGAGGCACATTTCTTGGATATGGTGCAAGGGAAGCTTTGCTGCTGCTGCCTGTATCACTTCTGGAGATGAATGGAGGACTTCATTTTCCAGAGCTGTCAGCCTGGCACCTTTTATCTGCACTCTTTTTTTTTTTTTTTTTTTTTTTTTTTTTTTAAAGCCTAGATATGATTTAAGGTGTGAAAAGGTTTACTAATAAAAAGAGAGATTAAAAGAACTAAAATGCAGGTTCAGCTTAGCTAAATAATGACTATGGAGGTGCATGATGATTGTCTGCAGGTATTTGAAAGACCAAAAAAGAGAGAGTAACTCTTGAGTGAGGTCTGCAGGGGTATACAGGGCTCAAGCATAATTTTTTCGGGCCCAGTACAAACTTATAACATGGGCCCCCTCCCACACACATACCACAATCCCTCATCCCCTACATACAATCTCATGAACCATGAACATTTTTTTCCTCATGGTAATGGGGGTTGCAGCCTGGGCCGGCCCCCCCAGGGCTTCTGGGCCCCAGTAAAGTGTACCCTTCCCCTCTAGGTGGAGACCCTGGGAGTATAACTGTAATAAGAGTGTTGGGATGTAATTGAACAAAGGAAAAATCTAAGCTGAGTATCAGGTGAAATGTCCTACTGGTAAGATCTGTTCGACACTGGAATGGCGTCCCCAGGGAAGTGCTGGGAGATAGATAGCATGATTTAATAGGTATTTTCCATCTGTAATTGCTGTGATTCTGGAATTGGACCTTAATTGGTGGTTTTGTGAACGACATGTGAGACAGAATGGAGCATAGCTTGTTCTCCCTTGACTACTGCTAAAAACCTGATTGTATCAGTAAGATAAATAGGTAGACAGATGATAGCAAAGACTTTTGAGGGCGTGTCCCATGGTTCTTAGCGCTGCAATAAACTGAGACCTCGATGTATTCTTTCTCAGGGAATTGTGGCAGAACTTGTCTGCCCTTTCTGGGTGCATGGGGAATTGTGGGAAGGCACTGGAGGACTAGCAGTGCTTGCAGAGATACTGCCATACTGCAGAGTGGTCATGTTAGCAGCTGACAGGTTTTAGCCCTTACCAGGCCAGCCAGCTTGATTTAGCAGCAGCACCACTCTTCAGTTCAATGTGTGTGGACAGAACTCAGACTAGAGACAGCAACAGAGTTACAACTCGAGTTAACTCTGCGTTAAAGACAAGCCCACTGTGTGTTTGTATAGCACTTCCCACAATGGGGCTTCAGTCTAGCTGGAGACTCTGGGCACTGCTCTAAGACAAATAATAATAACATATTGTACTGGCTGTGTGGACAAAAGTAGGACTTCATGCTTCATGGCTGTTAACTTGGCACCTCTCCTCAGAGTTAAATGTCCTTATTAAACAGCGTGTGTGCGCGCACATAATATAATCTTAGCTGCTGTGCAGAAACGAGCAACTGCATTGATTTCAGCAGCATTCCAACCTCAGGAAAATCCAGCTCCCACAGTCATGACTTCACAAGTATTAGTAGGAAATTATCAGACCATTGAGGAAGGAAAATATTTTACGGTTTCTAACAGGGCATTGCAAATACAGGAGGGTGAGAAGCAAATATGAAGGGCACGTAGGGAAGACTTGATAATGTCCGCTTACATCAAACTGCAGGATGGTGGGTACACTGCTCCGGTACCTGCATTCAGTGCCAGCTGTAAGACTTCTCCACATGTGGCCCCAGTTAAGTGAATTTTCTCCTTCACTGCTAGTCCCTGTTTGCACCTGTGGGGTTATGTCACTCCAGTGATACTTCATGGGGACCAGTGGATTATGAGAGGATGAGTGTGTATCAGCATAATGCATGCCTTCTACCTAAATCTCCATGAAAATTTAAAGGCGACACATTAAAAACTTTTAAAGAAAATATCTTTTTTTTCCCCCTCCAATACACAATTTATAGTTAACATGTGGGACTCATTGCCACAGGATACTGTTGTGTGGCATGAGCCTAGAAGGATACAGAAAAAGATTTGACAATTATATGAATAATAGGAACATGCACAATTATTTTAGATAGGAGAGATGTAGAACTGTATGCTTTGGACAACCACTAATTGCCTGTTATTACAAAGAAAATTCCTGTACAATAGTACAGACAGTTTATTCCAAAATTGTCCAGTATGTGGGCTTTCTTGGGATTCTAGCATCTTCTTCTGAAGCATCTGGTGCTATCAGAAATGGGATATTGGGCTACCTGTACATCAGGTCTGACCACTGTGGTAGTTCCTAGATGGGCTACATTCTCCATAGGCGTATCAGCACATCCGGCAACACAAACGGTGTGTTTTACCCAGATATATGTGGACTGTTCAGCAGAATGTCAGATGTGTTCTATTTAAAGTTGGACCCGAGCAGCAAAAATTTGATCCAGGGCTCTGCTTCAGCCCATCTCGGCAAAGGGGCTAGCCAGCAAATTTAGATTAAAAAATTCCAAATAACCTATATCCCACATCTTAGCAGGTGCTTGGTTTTGGTTCAGGCACATTGGTTGGCCAAACCCAGGTGTATCTGGAATTGTCAGCAACATGAAATGTCTGTTTCAAATATACCTGGAAGATTTAGCACCAGTCAGAGTGGCTGCAAAGTCAAGTCACTGCTAGTGGAGAAAGCCTACTGGAAAAATAGCACACTGGGGTCATGGGGGAGGAGGGGGAAAGAGTGAGCTAGACACTGTCAGACTGTACTTGGAGCAGGTGAGCTTTGTGGGACTATGTGTTTGTGATGGCAAATGGGGTGTTTGTGTAGGTTGAGTGGTGGCAGGCGATGTGTGTTTGCGGTTGCGTGGTGGCATGACGTGTGTCTGCAGGAAAGCAGCATTTTGGGTGTTTGGCTTTGGAGAAGAAGGTGCATATGTCGCATGGCCATGTGCAAGGTCCCTTATGGAAGAGTCCTATAGAACATAATAGAAAATGCGAACCGTTCTAAAGATCTTTTTCATCTATCCTCTAGGCATTGTCCTACCAAATTCACAGTTTATTTTAATAAATTTCATGATTCAAAGCATTTTAAAAATCTTGAATTTCACGGTTTCAGATATTTAAATCTTAAATGTCACGGCATTGTAACAAAACCTGAATATGTATTTTAAAAGGGCAAAATATAAACAGATAAAGCCCCTGATGACCTCTCCCCAAAAGGGACGACCCGCACCCAATATTGTGCCACCCTTACTTCTGCCTTGCTGCTGGCGGTGGTGCTGCCTTCAGAGCTGGGCACCCGACCAGCAACCGCTGCTCTCCAGCCACCTGCCTCAAAAGGCAGCACTGCTGCCGGCAGCAGTGCAGAAATGAGGGTGGCAATACTGTGACCCCCCACTACAATAACCTTGCGACTCACTTTTGGGTCAGGAGCCCCAGTTTGAGAAACGCAGCCGTAGGGCAAAAGTACATAAAAGACCAGATTTCATGGGGGAGACTGGATTTCACAGTCTGTGACGTGCTTTTCATGGCCATGAATTTGGAAGGGCCCTACCTATAGGATTTAATTTGTTATTAAAATTTTGTGAGGTGGTTCTAAAAGGCCTATAGAACGATTCTTTTTGTCATACACTGTAGGTTTTTGGGAGTACGTTCTAGAGAGCCCTATTACATTTCTACAGAATCCAAATTACGTCATCCTTGGTAAGTTCTGCTGGACTCTTCCATGAAGTGTGACGGGGCGTGTATGTCGTTAGGTGTGTCTAGGAGGGGAGGGCAGGTGCATAGTAGGGTGACTGGTGATGATCCATGTGTGGGTAGGGTGGTGTGGTTGTTGACAGGATGTGTGTGTTTGGGGGGAGTTGGTGGCAGCATGGTGTCTGTGTTTGTGGGGAGGAGTTGGGGAAGTGGGCATGTGGTGACAGGCTGTGTGTGGTTACAAGGTGTCTGCGTTCGGGGGTTGGTAGCAGGCGATGTGTTTGCGTTATGGGGACAGTTGGGGATGGGAGATGGAAGCAGGCGGTGTGTGTTTTTACTGGGTGGGTATGTGTGGGCAGGGGTAGAGTTTGAGGCTGGGGAGGAGGATGTTGGGGAGCAGGGTGTGTGTGGTTCATGGGGGTGGCTGCCGGGTCTGCGTGGGAGAGGCTGGAGAAGTGGGTGTGAGCAGCAGCCGTGCCGTGGGGATCAGACGTTTAATACCAACGATGAAACCTTTCCTTTCTGACTTGTTGCCTAGATCTCTTACCCCCCTAGTGATGAGGAGGACAGCGACGACTCTGAGGGAGAGAACCAGGAGCTTGCTCAGATTGACAGAGGTAAAACAGGGCTGCCAAGATGGAAGTGCATTTTGCCTTTCACCTCTGCCCTGAGAGAGACTTGCCTTCCCGTTCATATTATCCCACCTGCACCACAGCCAGTTCTGCCGTCCCGCCTGCATCTTGCTAGTGGATGCTTTGCATATGCTCCCATTTCCATGCACATCCTCCTAGGTTGGCAACTTTTGATCAGGAAGTCCTATGGGGCTGCTGGAAACAGTAGGGGTTGTAGACAGCAGCTCGCAAGAGCATCAGTAGAAAGGATCCTTCTGAAGCTCCCTGTACATGAACAGGTCCCTGCTGGTATGCCTTCAAGTGCACAGTGGGCCTAATTTCAGTTACTCTGTTTGAGTGGCTTTTAGCCAGTCTTGCATGCCACCTATTCTGAGCCCATGCATGCTTAGATCTGCTCAGCCCCCGGAGTAAGTCAGAACAGCCCAGAAGTCAATGGGATTACTCACATCAGTGAAATGGTGCAAGTGTTTGCAGGACCAAGGCCACAGTTCTCAACGCTGTTTACTAAGGTCTACACAGGGACCCTCCAGAAAGTTAAGGTGAGTTAACTAAGGCCACGTCAACACTATGGGATTACAGCAGCACAGCTACAGGGCTGCGTCTACATTGCTGTAGCATAGATGCTTCCTACAGCAGCGGAAGAGGTTTTTCTGTCACTGTGGTAATCCACCTCTCCCAGCCACATTTACATTGGGGGCTAGATCAGTGTAGTTACAATGCACAGGGTGTACATTTCTCTCACACCCCTGAGCTCCGGGCTCCGTCGACCTAACATTTAAGGGTAGACCAGGCCTCTGTAAAGTAAAATGGTCTCAGGGCATGTCTTCACTACAGAGACTATGCTGGCGTAAGCTATGTTGCCATAACCCCGTAGTGTAGTGTGGACACAGGACTGAGGGAGGGGGTTTTTATGTCAGTGTAGGAACATCACCTCCCTGAGCAAGAGTAGCTATGTTGATGGAAGCATTCTTCTGCTGACACAGCTGTGTCTACCGTGGGGGCTAGGTCAGCACGGCTATGGTGCGAGTGTGGGTTTTTTTACATCCCTGACTGTCAGATGTAGCTATGTTGATCTAACTGAGCAATATAGACCTGGCCTTAGTTTGCGGTAGTTGAGGCCTGGCCTACACTAGAAAATTAAGTTGGCTTCTCTGTGTCACTCAGTGGTGTGAAAAATCCCCATCCCTGAGCAATGAAGTTAAAATGTAGACAACGCTAGGTTGATGGAAGAATTATTCTGTTGATGTAGCTGCCGCCTCTTGGGAGGTGGGTTAACTATAGCAACTGGAGAATCCCTCCCATCAGCATAGGTAGTGTTTACACTAAAGCGCTTCAGTGGCGCAGTTGCAGTGGTGCAGCTGTGCCCCTGTAGGATTTCAAGTGCAGACTAGCCCTTAATCTTCCTTTAAAGGGAGTTAAGATAAAGTGGACTAATTCCCCTTTACTTCTGAATGAGGCCATCTGTGTGTGTGTGTGTGTGTGTGTGTGTGGTGGTGGTGGTGGGGGTGTGTGTGTGTGTTATGCCCTTTAATTTCACAGCTTTCATTAATTCAGTTTAATTAACTTGAATGTCCCTGTGTAGACAAGGCCTAAGAAACATCGATATCATTAACCTCCTGTTAAGGGCAGGGAAACAGTAGCACAGGGAGGTGAAGGTCTCAGGGCAGGTCAATGGCAGAGCATTAAACCCAGTCTTCTGGCTTCCAGTCTAGAGCCCGATCTACTGGACAATGCTGTCTCTCCATAAGTTTCAGATAACAGACCTAGTTTTTGTATAATATCATGTTACCTACAAAAAACTACGTTGAAAGAACATGATTAAGGTTTCAAACTCTAGCTCTCAAAAGTTAGGAAATGCCAGAAGTAAGGTTGCCTGTGCTACTTTAAATCATCCTCTTTGGGCGTATGCATTATGAGACAATCTTTAATTACATGAGCACATAGGTTTTTTTCCACAGGACCCCTGGCTCATTGAGTGCACAGGATGGATGATGCTCACTGAATGAGCAGCTCTTCCATATTTTGTTTTCTCCTCATTGTTGAGTGTTCATTATTTCCTGCACACAATTCAAACCCTGCTGTGAAGACACAATGATTCATTTCCTCTTGGGTTTTTCTATGGCGTTCATCACTATGGTAGAGTGCTTCACAAAGATTAATGAATTTATTTTCCCAACACACCTGTGCCCCATTTGAGATACATAATACTTGATTTTTTCAGAGACCTTAGCGTTACATAGCACTTTCTATGTTCAAAGCACTGCGCCCACTGACTTCAGTTGTAGCTATGCTGAGCACTCACTCCTGCAGATCAGACCCCAGCTTCTCAAGTCAGGCACCCAGAAAATGAGGAGTAGATAATTCATGGCCACCTATGAAAAGCTGGGGTTAAGTGATTTGCCCAGCATCACATAGGAACTCCATGGCAAAAGCAGGGATAAAATCCAGTTCTCTAGGGCAGCATTCAACTGCCTACGTCATGAGTTCACTCTTTTCCTTTGTATAATCCCCTGCCTTAATCACTACACACCTGATTCAGTTTGTGACTTTTAGTCATTCTTGCACTCCACATACAAGGCAGGAGTTGTACAGACCGCAGTCTCCTCCTTCACTGCACATCCATGATTCATCCCCAGAGCACGGTCCATCTTGTGCACTGAATGAGGTAGGGTCCTGTAGAAAAAAGAGAAAATGTTCATGTAATTAAGACCATTTCATAATGCATACACCCAAGGAGCCGACTTTAAAGAAACACAGGCAACCTTACTTCTGGCATTTCCTAACTTTTGAGTGCTTGACTTTGCAAGCCTTAATATTGTTCTTTTAACTTAGTATTTTTGGGGATGCCACTTCATAGGTTCTTGAAAAAGCAAACTGAAAAAACCCAGAAATTCCATCATGTGGCATCATGTTGACACCCACCTGGGTCAACAGGAGGACGGAGCCTTTAGATCCACCAGTCAGAGCACTGCCACGTGAACTAATAAAGGAACGGAGAGCAGTAGCAGCTTGCCATCCTCTCTGTGGCCCAGCGCTAGAGGGGGATGAGACACGCTGCCAGTGGGTTTCACAGCTGTTTGCTGACAGACGAGGAATGTGAGACTCCGGACTCTTGGGTTCAGTTCTAGGCTCTAGAGGGGTGTGTGCTCAGTGGGCACTGAGTCATCTGCCCAGTTCCTCCCAAACTTGATGCCTTCTGCCCCATACACTCCAACCTGTCCCTGTTCCAGTCCTATCTCTTCCCCGCCCCGGCTCCTTGTCACAGCCCATTCTCCTCACCCAGCCAGTCCCTCTCTACTCCTCAGGCTTCTCATCCCCATCCAAGTCTTTTTGTCCAGCAAGTCTTAGTCTCACCCCTCCGCACTCCTTGTCTCAGTCCCCACTCCGCCACCCTGACTCCCTCCCCACTCCTTTACTTCCACTGGCTCCCTGTACTAGTCCTTCTTGCACAACCATTCCCAGTTTCTTCTCCCAGCAGCTCCCAGTCTTCTTGCCCAAACAATCCCAGTCTCCACTTATTCCCTTCTCCCAGGCTCCTTGTCCTTACTCCTCTCTGCTCCCCACCTTTGAGGTCTGGCTCTTGGCCCCTCTAGATTTGAACAAGCAGCTTCCTCCCCCACACTGTCTGGACCCAGCAAGGGGGTCATTGAGAGCACTGGTAAGACAGGCTCCTTGCTGTCAGTTCCCAGGCATGGTCCACCGTGCAGGGAAAGTCTGCTCAGCCCCAAGCTGGAGCAGGCCCAATGCAGATGGAATCTTTGGAGAATTTAGCTGCAAAACTCTAGCAAGCCTCTGCTGAGCTTGTGTGACTTGATTTTTCCCCCCAAAGATTTATAACTTGGCCAAGTTTGGGTGGATTTTTATGGGGATGGCAAAATGCACATCCCTGTCATAAAGGGCTCCCTCTGCCAAATTTAATCTTCCTGCTCTGTGAGGTCACTAGAGCTTCTCAAAGAAAAGGTCACCAGAATTTTTTTTTTTAACACTGGCAAAACAAATGTGTTTTTCTCTTGTTCTTGGAAACTACGTAGCCATTTTAGCTGAAGTATTCAAGAAGCATTCAGCCTGAGGTAGACACTTGGCATGGAAATTTTCAGCACACATGGTTGATGTTTGGCAAAGTTATAAGCAACTGAAAACAGGATCTTATAGTGAAGTGTTCACCAATTTTAATAACTGGATGGAGCTGGTAGCACACAGGTGGCTCAAAAAACACGTGCCTCTACCATTAGAGTCACAGGAGAGCTCCTTTAAATAACACTGCTTGTAAGTCCCATATTGTCTCGGTGAGTCTGTATCTAGAAGGCAACATCATCCACATTTTCACATGCACAAAACCAGCACATTATGTAGGGACCCAGCTTTTTATTAGATTCAGGTGCTGAAATAACTGGCGTGTCAATGTACTTGCCATACAGTCTGTGTCCGGCTGGTGGTTCTCAGGCTGGTGTCCAGTGAGACAGCTTAAAGTTGAGCCACGGTCTATGGCAATGGTTCTCAACCTATTTACCATTGTGGGCCGCACATGCAGCTCTCTGTGTTATGTGGGCCGCATCCACACAATATATATACACTACCCATATCACCCTGAGGATGTCACATGGACTGCAGCTATGTGCTGACTGGGCCACAAACAGCCTGCAGGCTGCAAGTTGAGAACCACTATCTATGGACTTCCAGCTATATGCTAATAGTTGAAGTGGTTATTTGGAGGAGCAAGGAAGGGAGATCAGAATCTAGTAGGCCTGATTGTATAGCATGTGTCATTCAGACTTCTCCTACCACTCACATTCTCCTCCTTCTGTCAGAGAGAAGACGGAATTGCACATTGACTCCTCTTGCGACCAACCAGCTCCAGAACCAGGAGAATCAATGCTGTAAGGTCCGGGCTCTTTTCCATGGCAGCCTGGATCGCCACAGTTCAGAAGAGGAGTTGGAGCGCATCAACCGTGAGTTTGCCACCGAGAAGCGGAAGTGGTCGCAGGTCAGCAGGCTTTCCTGCTGTGGTGACAGCCACAACACATCTTCTAGTGATGAGGAAGTGAAAAACTTGTGTGGCATGTCCTTCCGGCCTGTGGTGGAACAAGCCGATGGTCTTCATGCTAGCCCCAGCCCAGTGCTGTTCAGTGCCTCTCCTCCTAAGAGACTCCAGCCCCTGGTACTGAATGCAGCCTCCAGGCCTCTGATCTTCACAAGTGTTGCGGCCGGCTTTGAGCAAGTCATGCCTTTAAAGAGACACCGGCAAGGCTACGGGGACACGGTCAGCAGACCCAGCCTTGACCTGGAAAAAATGCAGCAGGTAAGGCTCAACTTCACAAAGGAAAGTTAGCAATTCACAGGGGAGAGGCAATTCTTGATTTAGTTCTAAGTGGAGCGTAGGGATCTGGGCCAGGAGGTGATTATAGCTGAACTGCTTGGCAATAGTGACCATAACATAATTAAATGTAACATCCTTGTGTGGGTGGGGAGAGTAATACCAAAAAAAGCCCACCGCAGTAGCATTTAACTTCAGAAAGGGGAACTACACAAAAATGAGGAGGCTAGTTAAACGGAAATTAAAAGGAACAGTCACAAGAGTGAAATACCTGCAAGCTGCATGGAAGCTTTTCAAAAACACCGTAATAGAAGCTCCAATTTAAATGTATACCTCAAATTAAAAAGAATAGTACGAAGAATGTGACTATGGTTAAACAACAGAGTAAAAGAAGCAGTAAAGGCATCCTTTAAAAATTGGAAGTCAGATCCTACTGAGGAAAATAGAAAGGAGCCTAAACTCTGGCAAGTCAAGTGTAAAAATATAATTAGGCATTTTTCCTCCTCTGTTTTTTGGCGTGGTGTACTACATTTAGCCTTATTAACAATGCCCCTTTTACACTTGTGTGAGGGTCCCACCAAAGAAAGGAAGAAAGATCAAATTTGTTCTGTCTTTAAAAAAATCCAGAACAAAAGACCCTTTTTCCATTGTCTCCAAGACATCATCGCCCCTACAACAATAGCTGTTCCGCATAGTGATTCCAGCCTCGTGATTTCAGCACATTACCCGCATCTTCCCGCCTCTTTGTCCTTTCCAACAAGCCACTAATGAGAGAACATTCAGAGGGCCCAATCCTGCATTCCTTATGTACCCAAAACATCCACTGGTGCCTACAGAAGTTTGAGCTGTGCAAGGAGCACAGATCTGAGGCCCGCTTGGTTAGAGAATAAAAAATAAAGGAGCCAGTGCTCAGCTAAGCAAAGTGCGCTAGTTTCAGGAAGTGTGCATAGATGTATGGTGGGAGGGACAGGGACCCTTTTGGCACTTGACACATGTCTCTAATCTCAGAGTCAGG
Source organism: Emydura macquarii macquarii (assembly GCF_026122565.2). Classification (NCBI taxonomy): domain Eukaryota; kingdom Metazoa; phylum Chordata; order Testudines; family Chelidae; genus Emydura; species Emydura macquarii. The sequence continues at coordinate 5,805,357 of NW_027132813.1, read as the reverse complement.
GGCATGAATCGGTTCTTCCCGAGGTCCTTGTGCAGCACCATCATTAGGAGTGTGTGCTGGCAAAGGGTGAACTTCAAAAGGGTTGGAGGCTCCTTCGATTCAGTTTCTCAAACTGCCGAGGCTTTTCAGAAGCCATGAAGTTCAGCTGGGGAGTCTTGCAGAAATGAGTTTCTTCCTGGTACTTCCTGCTTCCAGCTGGGATGGAAGCTGCACCAGCCAGGCCTTTTTCACAGTAGTTCATCCCCGCACAGATCACACTGTGTGAACTGGGAAAAAAGAGTAGGCTGGAATGATTTTGAATGAAAAGCTTTTTTTTTTTTTTTTTTTTTTAATGAAAAATTTTGCAAGTTGACATTTTAGAATTTTTTGTGTGTCTTTTCAAAGAAATTTTGATTGAGAACGTTATTGACATTTTTCATTTTCACAAACCCCAGGTTTTGGTAAAGGGAAAATTTCAATAATGGTTTCAATTTAAAGAAAAAAAAAGTGTGTGTGTGTGGGGCGGGGGAATAAAAATAAAAATGGGTCAGTCCATCTTGAATCCGGTGAAATAGAAATAATTTTGAAATTTTTCACAGTTATATTTTTAAAAATATTGAACATAATATCAAACACTTTCAGAATTAGAGCTTCAATAGCACTTCTTATTTTACCCAGAAGGACTGTCTAGCCTCTACTTGATGGTCTTATTAGATTGCTGCCTGTGCCCAGGTCTGCAGAACAGATCCAAGTCGGGGGAGACTCCTCTGTATTGTGCAGACTAGTCTATAAGAACCATTGAAGGGTGGTTACTGCCAGAAAAATCAGTAACATGACTGGACTGTTGAGGCCATCTCTACACTACAGCTGCTACAGCGGCACAATTATGGCGTCATAGATATGCTGCTGTCGTGCTGTAGACACTTCCTATGGCAACAGAAAGGGTTTTTACATTGTTGTGGGACTTCCACCTCCTTGAGTGACAGTAGCTAGGTTGATGGAAGCATTCTTCTGTCAGCCTAGTGTGGTAGATACGTTGAAGTTTAGGTCAACATAGCTACGGTGCTGAGGGGTATTATTTTTCATGCCTCTGAATGCCATAATTTTGTCAACTTGACTTTTAAATGTAGGCCAGGCCTTAGTCTCCCCATTTCAGATTCACTTTGCATCAGCTAAATCAATGATCTTGTGATTAAGACACTTGGCTGGGATTTTAGAGATCTGATTTCAATTTCTGCTCTGCCACAGGCTTCCAGTTTGACCTTCGGCAAGTCACTTAATTTTTCAGTGCCTCAGTTCACCATCTATAAAACGGGAATAACCCATTTCTTTGTCTGACTTGACTCTTTAGATCGCATGTCTTTCAGGGCAGAGACTGTCTCTTACGATATGCTTGGACAGCACTTGGTGCAATGAAGCCCTGGTCTTTGGATACTAGTGTAATACAAATGGCAAGGAGTTGCATACTCCACCTGAGCTTTGAACATCAAGCTGTTCTTTATTCCTTGTTCATTATCTTTACTAATACAAATTTAGTCAGGAGAATGTAGCTGATGGTTTTGTTTGATGCAAAGAGGAAAATAATCTGGCTTGCTTTCCCCCAGCTGCACTGGGTCTGCAGTGGGTGCTGGAAGTTGGCAAGTAGGACTCAGACATGCAGGGAACAAATATGTTGTGATGAGCAAGAAGGTGCCTGTTTGTTTTGGTGGAGTGGGGACTGCATGGCTTAGGGCACAGGTGGGATGTTGAGACCTTCACCCCTATGCCAGTGTTTCTCAATTGGTGTTCCACGGAACCCTGGGGTTCCGCGGGAACACTGTTAGGGTTCCGCGAGCAGCTGTTCTCCGCACCGCCGAAAAAGAGAAGATGTCCCGGATTTTTCGGCAGAGGGTATTGAGTGTAAGTGTAATGTAAGTAATTGAGAAATGCTGATGTTTGCTTATTTCGACATTTTAAGACTAAGAGTATGGGGGGTTCCGCAATTATTTATGGAGTTCAAAAGGGTTCCATGGCCAAATTTAATTGAGAAACACTGCCCTATGCCAAACTACACTGGCAGTGGTAGTCGACATAATGTAGCTTGCGTATCTCCCATCGACGTACTTACGTTGACGTACCACGGTGTCTTCATGGCGCTCCGTCGAGGGGAGATGCCCTCCCATCAATGCAGCCTTTCAGGGAGGTGGATTAAGGGCATCGACTGGAGAGTCCATCTCCCATCGACTGAGTGGCCCACTCAATTGATCCCACTGCATCAATCGCTGCGGAGCCTGCAGCGTAGACATACCCCCAGTCGGGTTGAATAGTGGCACTGAGGCTATGGCTACACTGATGGCGGCAAAGATTGATTTCTCTGGATCGACTGAGCGGTCAGTGAAGACCCGCTCAGTTGATCCAGAAATCGATGTACTAAGACCACCTTCTCAAGTGGCGTAGCGCTGCGTCGATGGGAATGCGGTTCCCATCAGCGCAGTGCAGTGAAGACGGCGTGCAGAAGAGAAGCAGAGAAGTTGATGGGAGTTATGCAAGTTTTTTGCGTAGCTTGCGTAACTCCGGTCGACTGCCGCCGAATCTTGGAGCTAAGTGTAGACAAGCCCAAAGTGGATGCAGATAGTAGCCTGGGTTTCTGTGAAATGAGGTGGTGAGTGTCAGTCCCGTTCCCAGTGGACAGTGTCGAAAGAAATTGACACAATTGGTCCTCTCCTCTGGCAGTCTCTGAAGAGAGGTAAAGGACTCAGTTCTTTGGGGGCAGGGACTGTCTTTTTGTTCTGTGTTTATTCAATATGTAGCACAGTGGAGTCCCGGTTCATGATGGGGGAGCTCCTAGATGCTACAATAATACAAATAATGGACTTTGAGTTTGAATTTGAGTCTGTATGGGGGAAGCTTTCCCTGCTGCTCCGCACACCTACCTGTCCTGTGGATAAACAGAGACTGTCGTGGCCTCTCAGTCCCATGCCTTTCATCAGCACTAAACAGGTGGAATTTGAGAAGAAAACCATTCCGGGTAGCTGCACGGCCTTCCCTTCCCAGCATTCCCTCACAGCGTGGTAATGTTGCACGGTGCCATAGCAATGAGCCTCCACCAGTGGCAGCCCCCTTCACTGCCATGTCTGGTTGCCATCCAGACTCTGCCCCTTTGGAGCTGGCATGAAGCGGTCAATAAACTCTTCCTTTGCAACTGCAAAGGATTAAAAACATTAGCCCAGAAGATCTTTTTCCGTTCTTCCTTTTAATTGGGCTGAAATGTCCTGGCTCGGGCAGGCACACGCAGCTCCAGTGCACAGCCTGTCCCAGCCACCCCTTCGTCATTATCCTTAGCATTGTCCTCGTTCTGCGCAGGCCCTGCTGCCAGCCACGTGCATATCAATGCGGGTTGTGCCATGTCCCAGACAGGTTGGGGCTGCTGTTGCCGTCTGGGGATGGGCGTGGGTTTCTTGGGAGCTCCCAAACTCTGGTCAAGTCGCTGCACCTCAGTGCCTCAGTTTCTTCATATGTAAAAGGGGATAATATCTAATGCCTATCCATAAGGTGATTGGGGCTTTAACTCATTGTTATTTGTAAGATGCTTTCCAATCCTCAGCTGCAAGGAGCTATGGAAGGGGAAAACATTATCCAGTGTTTTCATTTGGAGTGTATCCTAAGGGAGAAACGGATCTCCTGCTGTTGTCTTTGTATCCTCTCTGGTGCGTGGACAAACCTTAAATGTGCGAGCAAACCAAGCTGGGAGGAGGGCCTAGTGATGTCATACTAAATGTGAAGGATCTGAGAAACATCTGCTCCACTGACTTCTCGAGGGAATCCTCTCCTCCGGACTTATCCAACAAATTCACCCCTTCACTCCTTTGCTCCAGCTTCTGTATGGCTGCAGGTCACATTACCATTCCTCTCTCCAGCTGACAGATACTGGCATTTCAGGTGGAATGAACCTGGCATGTGGGGCAGCACTGAAAGCTCACCTGGCCCTCATACTCCTCATGAGCAGGAGCCGAGAAATGGTTAGTGGGAGCTGTGTGTGTGTGGCGAGAGGGAGCTCTGCGCCAGCGTGATGGGAATTTGGCACAGATTTAGCACAGAGCCTCTGGTTGCTGAGCTGTAAACACGCAGCTGATTTCACTGCATTAAGTGAAAGGGGACTCCGTGGATGGTGATGATTTACAAATCCTTATGGCGGCTGAGGCTTGCCCTTGTCTAGTAAACGGAGACAGGAAAAGTGGCCTCTGGACAGAGAAGGCTCTAGAGCCCTTTTTACCTCTAGGTCACCAGCCTGAACCCAGCATAGGTTGTTAATGACTGAAAATGATTACCATCTGCTGCAGAGGCGGTGCTAGCCCATTGCCGGCCCTAAGCAGGAATATTTTTGCCCCCTCCCCCGTACAACACATAATAAAAAGCGGATGGGGTTTGCGCTGCTCTGGGCCCTAAGCAATTGCTTTGTCTGCTTCTGCCTCGCGCCAGCGCTGATCTGCTGGCTCTTTCAGAGCCTTTCATCTGCTGCTTGATGGGCCCTGCAAAACAGCCACCAGTCTGTGCTAACTTGCCACTGCCTCAGCTTTTCGGTGGTCAAGCGGCGGACTTCAGTCTCCGGGGCTGTCCATCATGAAATTCCCTGGCCTGGAGGGGCTCAGAGCAGATGATCACAGTGGTCCCTTCTGGCCTTTAACATCTATGGATCTAGCACTTAAAGCTCCTATGGGTTTCAGTGGAAGTTGTGGTCATTCAACGGCTCTGAAAATCAAGCCGTTTATCGAGCGGCGTGATGATAGGCATGGAAGTTTGCAAATGTAGGCATTAGCTTTTTTGTCTCCAAGTTCCGCTCCAAGTCCTGGTTGGAGCAGCATTGTGAGAAACCACACCAGCAACCTCATCCCCAATGCACCATCTGTGTCATGATTCTTGCTTTTTGTAAGCCTCCCCCTCAAAATCGCATTTGGTCAAAATGGGAGAGTCTCCTCACACCCTGTGAGCTTCCCCCCAACCAGCCTTCCAGGATGATATGCCAGGCAAAACGAGGGGTTCAGAGCATTGCGGGGGTAGCTTGCTTGCAGTGAGGCAATCCTGAGACTGTAGCAGTTAGGGACTGAAAAGATTTATTAGCTCATCTGATCTATCAGCCCACAAAGACCTATAGCCCTGCAGCAGAGAAGGTATCAGACATTACCAGAGTCACTGCTCATGAGGAGTGGCCAGCAATTCCCATTCTCTCTCTCTCTCTCTCTCTGGAGGAGGCATGGAGATGGTGGCTGTTCTGTTCTCTCGGGGTCCAATATCTACTGGAGAGAATCTTTGGCCCAGTGCCCTCGACGTAGCTGACATCTGGTTCTCTGACTAAGACCTTTATAGTGTCAGCATAGGCAGATAGTAGGGAAGGGAGGGAGGGGTGCCATCTGAGAACACCCAGGTGCTGGGAAGTAGGGAGGCTCAATGGGGAGGGTGTGGGCAACCTCACCCTGCCTCTGAGGAGGTGATTATAATTCTGCCAGCCAGCAGATATCTTTGTCTCTTCCATTGTGCCCTGTAAGTGCACGGTGGATGGTTATCATTATCTAATGCCTGGGAGATGTTCTCCGTGCAAACTTACACAACAGTGGAAGCTCTTGTGCACGGGCAGGGCTGGTGGAGTCAGAGCAGGAGGAGAGCTGCTACTCGGCTAGAGTTCAGCCACTCTTCGGCTGTAGCAGCAGCTGGCGTTGATCAGTTCTGAGAATGGTCACCACGATTCCTTTGGTGTGTCTCCGCCTCAGTGACTTAATGTTAGTAACGTCTCCTGCTGCTCTGATCGGCAGCATCTCCTGCTGTTCCAGCCACGGGCACCCTTCACACAGCTCTCTGGCTGCCCTTCGGTAATCCTGACTTGTAAGCACCCTCTGCTCTTCCAGTTCCTGGCCCCCATTCAGCTCTGCTATTGCCCCTCAGTGCTGCCCTGCAGCAGCCTCTGCTCTTCCGTTTCTGTGTCTCCCAGCTGGGCTGCTAATGAACCCCAGCTCCCATCTTCTAGCATCTCCTGTTATTCCAGTCCCTGTCCTTTCCCATGACTCTGCCAGTGCGTTTCAGTCCTGACGTGGAATACATTCGCTGTTCCATGCCTCAGCCCACACACTTTGCTACTGTCCCTCGGTACCTCCCTTCTGGTTTAGGTCCTGGCCTATCTCGAGCAAATTCAGAGCTGCCTTTGCATACACACAACGGGAGTAGGCTGAAGGAGGATGGCTGAGTAAGTCTCTGTATGGGTGCCTCTGTTTGGAAAAGACAGCTGTGCTTCGATCCTGTTCTTCCCACGGGACTGGCAACACAGCATTGCCTCCTCTGTGCTCTCCATCTCTGTGAGCTTGTGCAGCTGAGAGAAGTGAGTGGTGGATAAAGCTGTTCTGAGCATCGTGCTACCTTAACACCACCTCTGCTATTACCAGCCAGCAGCAGCAGCAAACCCAAGTCTGTTCCTTCTGGGAGCTTCTGGAGCCTGTTGCCTTGATAAGCTCCTGCTTTGGTTCCTGCCTGAAGGCGGGATTGGCGTTTCTTTGGGATTGACCGCAGCTGCCAAAGGTGCATGAGTTAGTCTTCTGAGATCTAGTGGTCACATACCAAGCGGGAGGTTACACTTGGAGCAAAAGTCCTGGTCTCTCCCTCCCCAGGACAGCAGAGAATGAGAGCACTGCGACAATAATGCATTCAGCTCCCATGGAGAATGGCAGTGACTCAACAGCGACCCCTTCCGACTGCTAATGGGTGGCATCAACAAGTCCCCAAGAGAGTCTTGTTCAGGCCCCACGATGGTTGTGGCTGTGTTGCAGGGCTTTGAGGAGGAAGCGTGAGAAAGGGAAGGAGATGGGAGGTGCATGGGCGGGGGCGAATGAGTTGAAGGGAACAGAAATGGAGGAGCCCGCTGAAGAGTGAGAGAGGAAGCTGTCTTGGGTGTTTTGGGATCCGCAAAGGGACAGTAATAGCACTTGGCATCAGTGATAGATGAGCCTGAAGTTGAAGTTACTGACTTTTAATTGGGGTTGCAGGCTGGCTGGAAACCTTTGTAGCCCTGCTGTCTGCCTGTATCCCTGAGCTCTAACAGCTGTAAGAAGGCATTAGATCAGTGGTTCCCAACTTTTTTGGCTTGAGGGCCACAAATATCATTTTTACAACCCTAAAGGGCCACTGGTCTATCAACTCATAAAAAATAGATTGATGTATACACCATTAAGGACTACAGATCACTACATATTTAACGTAAACGTGTTGATGCTACTGTCTCATTTTTACATTCACTATTTTACGCCTACAAATTACTCACAGTGTGTCACACGCTCACAGACAAAGCACTAGTGTAGCTGAGTGACTGTCACTACACAGTGAAACACATGGCCTGGCAGCTAAGTCATGGTGGGTGGCCTGCGCTTCAGTGGAAGCAAACTGGAAGGCACTGATTTTTAGAGTCCTGACCCTGCTCAAGCATGGTAGGTCCTGGCTGCTCTGGGCCCCCCCTTCCTCCCTCACTGCAGCCAGACAGAAGGAGTTCAGCGAGGAGGCCCCGTCCCCCTGGCTGCAGCAGGGAAACCGCACAAGTCCTGTAGCCCTGTGCACTCCTTCTGGGTCCCTAGGCAGTGGCTCCCTTCTGCAGCCAGGGGGATGGGAAATCAGTGCTCCCCTCCCTCTAGCTCCAGCAGGGACCCCAGCACCTACAGACCTAGGTGGAGCGCTTTGTTCTCTGCGGCAGCCAGGGGAGGGGAGCGCTGATCTCTCATCCCCTGGGCTGTGGCAAGGAACCTGCACCGGTCTTGAAGTCCTGCGGCAACGCACTCCGCCTGGGTCCTTGTTCAGCCAGGAGGGTAGTGGCAGGCCACTTTGAAAGACCCCGTGGGCCACAGGTTGGGAACCACTGCATTAGGCTAAGGCTGGTTGGTGCTCTGGCTGCAGGCCAGTGGGAAAGGAGGTCCGATGGGCTCACTGGCATCACTATCATGGACACTGCGGAGCTCAGACAGCACCAGGGCAATGTCCTGACGGCTGCCAGTGGCTATGGCTGGGGCTGGAGCCAAGATGTATATGCGCCTCTAGGGAACAAATGAGTGAAATGCGGTGGACTATTCCAGGTTACTTGAGAGAGGTGGCCTGGCTTGTCTGGTAAATGGCATGGGATACGTTTTGCTGGGCACAGCGTGAATGACACCCCCCCATGCAAAAAGACATGCCGCTCACCTAGAGGCTATTGAGGAATCTGCCTAGGGGAGGAGGGTGTTGGGGTTTGAACCTGAGTATCTCCGTCACTCAGTCATATTGTTACATGTGGTGGTGCTTGGCAAAGCATGGCTCCTCCTCTCTACTGGGTGCCTGTCTGCCAGTGTCTGGAATTGCCCCTGTTGGACTGGCAGGCTGTGTGCAGGCCAGACAGGCTTCCTGGGGGTTGTAAATCCAGGGCTGTCCTAACACAAATGTGACTAGGTTTAAATTTGTGACTTGAGGAGGCATGAAGAACTTTCACTGCATGGACACAAGGGTGGATCCTTGGGGACCTCGGTCTGCTGGGATTTCCCCACTGCTTCGCTTTCAGATAGCGGGTTGCTTCCTTTCTGCACCGGGTTTCCCAAAGGCCAGCGTTCTTTCGAGACAGCCCAGGAGGCCAATGCTGGCTTTCTCTCTGGTTCTGAACTTTCCCCAATTGGCTCTGAGGGCTCTGGCAGATTAAAAAGTTTTGCTGGAACCTGTTTCTACTTTCCTGCAGGGCCAGTTAGTAGATGCTGTTTGCGAATGGACAGAGGTGGTCTGCCCCCTGCACTGTAGCTCTTGGTTAGAGACAGGGGAGGGTTGGATTGCCCCACCCACATTCTCCTTGGCATATGAGGGCTAGGGAGACAGCTTGGGTTCTGAATGGACTGTCTTTGTTGGCCTGGTGTGGGTGCTTCATTGTGATGCAAATACTGCATTTTCTGGGCACTCATTACTGCACCCAAGGAGGGGGAGAGGGCAGGCGGCTCCTCCATATGCTATTGCTGCCCGTGTTGTATTTGTTCTGTGTGTGAATCGATCTCAGTCTCCAGGCCTGGAAAGCCACACCTCTTGCTAGCCACACCTTTGCTAGCACAAAAATTCACTGAAAGGCCAGAGCCCCAAATTGAATCTCTAGGAGAAAGCATTGGGTCAATGTGGATCACTACAATAAATTCTGCCGCTCAAAGTGCAACCATGTGGCGCGATCAACTTCAGGAAAATGGCAGTTGCTGCTCTACACCTGCCATATGAAAGGAGAAGAAGAAGAATGTGGCTGAGGACCAGGAGGTGTTTGGACCATACAGAGTGCAGGGGTGTTGGAACATGCTCAGCTATTCTCCTCAGAGTCCAGATAGTCCATCGTTAGCAACAATGATATGTTGCACTTTTGCTTGCGTCCAAGGGTCTCAAAACACTTCACACTCATTAATTAAGCCTTTCAAAACCCCTGTGTGTTACTGTGTATCTCCAATATATAGATGGGGAAATGGAAACAGAGAGATTAAGGGCCAGATTTTCAAGAGACCAGCTCCCATTTAGGCACCTAACTCAGTGGCCAGACTTTTGACAGAGGAACAGTAGGAGCTGGGTGCTGAGCGCTTTTGAAAGTCTGGCTGTACGTGACTTGCCCAAAGTTATACAGAGTTGGTGGCAGATGGGGGAACACACCCCCAACAGTCCTATCTTGTCTCAAGTCATTACACACACTCCCTCCTGTGCAAGCGCACCCTCCTGCACAGCAGTGCTTGGGGCTGTCAGTCGAGACGTGCACAGATCTGTCTGGGTCACATAATCTCCCCAGGGAGAGATCCTGGGTGCAAGAAGAGCAGGGAAATGAGGGAGCGAGGGATAGACTGCAGAGTGGATTTGGAAGCGGTAGAAACAGGAAGGTCTCATGATGATCTGGGATTAGCAACAAATGCCAGGCTTTTGTACTACACTTGTGCCATGACAGAATTAGAGAGGAAGCTTATTACAGAGCTTGCCTTAGCCAAGTTTGAGAGTCTCTGTCGTCCCAGTTTGATGGGCAGGAGCTGGCTGTGCCATCCAGCCTGTAACCAGAGTCAATACTCTAGGAAATAATCTTTTGGAAAATCTTTGGTTTGGGAGGCTGTGCAGCCCGGCTGTTACTAGCACAGCTGTCTTAGCATGGGCTGAGTTCTGAACTTAGATTTTTCCACCTTAACTCTGAGTAGCCCATCTCTTGTTGGTTCAGCTGAGACCCTTACTGTTACAAACTGCCCCTTTGTGTGCCCATCTTGGCTTTCTTGCGCCATTGACATTAGTGGGAGTTTAGAATGCAGGACTTTGTGTTCAAACCGCCAGGCTGAGATTTTTAAAGCACTCGGTGTCGGTCTAACTCTGCTCCGCTTGGACTTGATGAGAGCAGAGTTAGGCAAATGCTGAGTGCCTTTGAAAATGTCACCTGGGCTTTATTCCCAGACACGCAGCTCTTTGTTGAGCTGAAGTTAATATGGAGAAACATCAGTGATTTAAAGGAAAAACCCTTAAAAGCACACTGTAGCTTTAAAATCACACACTCGAGAAAATGTAGAATTTCTCATGGCTAAAGGGAAATGAAAAGAATAAAAATTGGAGAGTACCGTAGGGAAATCTTCCACCCACCGTACCCTTCATACCTATTTCTTACAAGAAGTGGTCTCACATAGGAATGAGCTTTCAAAGCTCAGAGTTCTCCTGAGGGCTGTAGGAATCCTGTAGTTTGTGTTGTAAAATCTACAGGCCGTGCCTACACCAGGAAAAAAGATGTTTTTTTTTTCAACAAGATAGTTAACACGTTGTAAAATCCTAGTGTGGACAGGGCGACCTGTAGTTTGACCTCTGTGTAGCTGGTTAAGGTGAATCCAAGTTGCCCAGACATATCAAAGTCAAACTACAGCTTGCCCTGTCTACTTTAGGATTTTAGAACATTAGCTATCTTGTAAAAAGTAAAACGCACACTTTGCATAGGGCAGACATGTCCTTTGGCTACTTCTGCCGATTTTACAAGCTGTATAGAGTAGAAATTCCCTTATACGCTTGCCAGATGCTCCTGCAGGCTTTGGTATAATGGTGCATGGAGCTAACGTGGCGTTCAGGAAGCATCTGGCAGATTGGAATATAATTTCTGAAGTTCACATAATTGGGCCTGTGCTGCTCCTAATCTATGCAGAAATATCCACAAAGTGAGAGCACCTGAGATTTTGCCCCGCCCCCTATTTCATTCAAATCCCTTGTCCAATTTCCTGGAACTTAGGTGAATTCTGTGCTGTTGTAAATTCACGTTTGTGACATTTCAGGGTGGTTTGATGAAGCTATTAGGGATCAGGGAGTATAGTTAGGTTCTTTTAACCTTTCCCACTGAGGAGTCCAGTGTCCCTTGTTGTACCAGAGAAAGAGACAAGACACATGCACACAGATGCAGAGAGAAAGAACACACTGCCCAGCTAGGTGATGAGACTGTACATTCACATATCTTATGTAAACCTCCAAAGCAAAGCTGGAGTGTTTTGTTTAGTACTCACCGCTTGACATGTTGCTGTGATGTATGATGGGTGCAGTTTGGTTGTAGTTTGTTATTTAAAACACAAAGACACCATGTTCAAAGTGGTTTTTAAAATATTATTTTGGTTTAAAGAGAGTTCTCATCATTCCCTGTATCACACATTTAGCCCTCTTTTCTCTTTTGAAATGCTTTTCAGAGGAGTGAGTCTAATTGTAAAGTATAGAATTGGTGCCGTCATGGAAAATGTTTTCGGAGCTTTTGGAAAATACGTCGTGCACTGAACTAGATAGTGATAGTACACAGTCCTCTTATAGTGTTCTTTGTGGGATATCTAACTGAATCACCCAGCATGGACAGCTTGAAAGGCATTTTATGTTGCCATCCTCCCCCTCTGCTCGCTACATTTTGCGACCTCTCCCACTACAGGCAGATGCTCTAAATATTCTATCGGGAGACCTTAGAGATGGACGAAACCATAAACCCCAAGAAGTTGAAAAACACCAGGTTATTTTCCTCCCAGTGCAGCTGCTGGGTATATGGTGGGGCTGCTGGGAGAGAGTGAAAGCAGCAGTAGTTAGCAATTTTGAAACTTGCATACGTTGCTCGTTCTGCAGTACAGAACTCTCCACTAAATTCAGCCACTGGTTCATTTGTCCTCCCAACTTCTGGATCCGAATCACTTGTGTGTGTATATGTACCCCTGTATATATGGATAGGTTTGGCTCCAAATCCAAACTTTTGGCCTATTTCTACTATATTGGACAACAAAATCCTCCTGGCTCTAAAGAGTTACCATTTCATTAACCTGGAAAGGGCCAAAATTCTGAATGAGAAAAATAAATGGGAAGATCCATGTGCTAGTAAAAGTCTAACTATGACTAAAAGCATGTGTGATGTTATGAGCACCACCATGTGCGATGTATGCTGAATGAACCCTGATGGCATACGCATCACTAAGGCAGCAGCTTATTTCAATCAAAATGCTAGGAATGAACTTGATTGAAATAAGGCACTGATATACACTAAGATCACTAATGCAGAGGACGCAGTTAGGCAAAGAGGGGTAGGGGTGGGTTCAAGAGAGGTCTGACGAAATCCAAATGGATCTCTCTTGCCGTAGGAAGTTTAAAATGGTGGCATATGTGATGTGTGGCTGCTGATGTGTGCCAACAGCCAGAGGCAAGGATAATTTCAGAAGCTCAGTCCTACATGAGTTGAAGTGTGTATGTGGGTACAGGGAAGAGTGCAGCCTATTGAATTGCCCACACCCCTTCCTGCAGTACCTAGTTCCTATTGGCCTGATTCTCCACTCCCTTGCACCACCTACAGTCATTTAAAACAGAGCAAAGTGGATGTAAAATGCTACCTGATCCAAGTAGTGCTTGGAGACTGCAGTGATGAGGGCCACACACAGACATAGAAAGACAGATAAAGTGCTAGGCAGTGGAATAGCAAGTCCTGCGTGTTCTTTAGTGATTACTCAACCAGATGCATGCTCTAGCCCTTTTAGCATGTGAGTTCAAACTCCATCATGGCCCTATGTGCTACTGCCACAGACGGTGCCCTACCCCCTGCCAGCTAGAGAAATGGTTGTGACGTGACGTGGGTGCAGCCAGGGTTCCCTTGCAGTCAGGCGGCACGCAAGTCTCAGGCAGCCGAGCAACTGGTGGGGAGAATGTTCTGCAAACACAGCAGTTAATTAGGTGTTGTATAAATGGATTAGCTCACTGGAGAGTGAGATCCTTTTATCCTATTAGCCAGCCAGCGACTTCACTGTGTTCCCCTGTGTCATTATTATGTACGTGGTGTTCAGAAGGGAACATGGGGGCAAGTGAATGGTGGAGAGCAAATGGGTTAGTCCAGCATTCCCCTCTATTATTATTTATTTATTTATTATTCCATTATTCCCATCCCCTGGTAGCACATAGTGGTGTGAGAAATGGTCCCTTCAGTCTGTTAATCATCCTGGCCTGTCATTTCTAATGTAGTATTTATTTATGCAAAATTATGCTAATTTGCATACACAAATGAATCTAATCCTTCATAAACAAGCCCAGGCAAGTGAAGGTGCAAGGCTGGCTAATACATGGATGGGGTATGGTGAGGAGGGTGCCTGTGTGGTGGGAAGGAGGAATGGAATTTACGGCCATGTACTCAGGCCCTGCAGGAGATCAAGCAACCCCAGGGTCTCAGCATAGGTCTGTGGGTTTGTTTTATGCAGTCTTGTTTTGGCTTTGCAGAGCCCTTTATGCAGTTGAAATAACATTGGCTTTGGCCTCTTCAAAGCTTCTCCACCATACAGGCATTTAAATCTTAGGTGCAGATCAAATCTGGTGTTTTTTATTGACTCCCATAAACGGCTCTCTGCAGCATTAACAAAGCAGCTTGCGGCAGCAGAAACTCAGGGGACTAGATCGTGAGCTGCAGAGAGGAGAGGAGGATGGTTCTAAGCTACCTTTTTGGTTCCTGGATCCTGAGGCTGCTGAAAAGACCCTGCTGTAACTCAAAGCAATGTGAGGGCTACTCATTACACTAGCTGGAGAGCTCCCATAGGGACCTTTGTGCTGACCAAGGATCAGCTGAACCAAAGGCCAGTCCCAGACTTGACAACACCTTCCTATGCACCCTTCACAACATGCACCCTACACAGGGGACGGGAAGGGAGGCAGCTTGCAATGCTGGTTTGATGACAGCTAGAGATCCCCCTCTGCTAGCTATCCCTTTAGGACAGCCTTTTGAATGCTTTGTGCAACCGCAGGCCCCAGGGAGCTGTCCCGTTAAACACAAATACCACCACATGCGTTCGAAAATTGTAAGTCAAGGTCCAAAACATCATGAGCTTTTGAAAAACAGATAAATGGTGGGTTGTTTTTATGTGTCTTCTAAGCCTTTAGGTTGCCCTTGCTTCTTGTTTTCAAGATTTTCTCTGCAGTCAGAGCAGCTAGAAACTTACTCGAAAAAGTGAAAGCTAAGATTCTTGTGCAATCTGTTGATTCCAGCAGCTTGGGCTTTAAGAAAAAAACATCTGATATTACAAGGCTCTCAATACAATCATCAGAGTTGGCAACAGTGAACACCACTATAAATGCTGCATTTAACACATTCTGATTACAGGTTCCTTATTGCAGGTGATGAATGAGCCAGAAAGAACCAGTTTGACTCTCAGATGAGAATGGGAAGGTTGCAGGGCTGGCAGTTAGGAAAGAAAATCTTTTTTATCCTTGCAAAGTGATCAGATTTGGCCTGGTGCCACTGAGAGACAATAAACATTGTCAGTGGCGATTACAGAGCCACTTTTCAGAGTACACCTGCACTTTAAAGGGGCACTTGCTCTCAAATAATTTAAAGCTTAACATTTAGATTTTCTTTAAAAAGTTTTATAAATCTGATATAATAATCGACAAATCTTCAGAGTATGTAATGGATTTGTGGCTATAAGCATCGGGCACCAGTGTTACTGTCTAGTTAGCGTATGTATGGAATGGAAAAGAGAAGTCTGAACCTGCAGTTCCAAAACACCAGTCTTGGCCACTTAGACTTGAGATTCTCCATTAGCTTATATCTCCTTATATGGCCCTTGTTGCCACCCAGAGCCATAAGGGGTTCTGTCACCGCCTGCCCTGTAATTTCAGAGAGCCGTGGTGCCGTATGGTATCAGATCTCATTACACTACTACAGATCTCTGATACCAGTAGCCAGCCCACAAGCATATGGTCTCACCCTGATACTCACCAGCCTAGTTACTCATTGCAGGATAATACAAATATCCCTTCCAGTTCCAGATCTCCCCAGATCCATCCTCCCCGAGTTCTTAAGTTCTCATTCCCTTCTGGTTTGTCACCCCTGAAAGTGTGACATCTGCCTCCCAGGTATCAGTTCATTTTGGCACACATACGCCATACAGTTTGCACAACAGGGACCTGTTTGGGATAAAAATAAACCAAAGTTTATTTAATAGAAAAACTACAGATTCAAAGATGAAATAGTGAGGGAGAGCAAACGTAAACACGTTACACAGAAAATAAACACAAAGATGCAACCTCAGGCTTTACACTTCTTTACTAGAAAAAATCCCTTTTCTAATACAAGCTACTTATCGCCTTTGAACAGTTCCCCAGAGTACCTGCTAACTATAGGAGGGATCCAGCATTCATGGACAGCTTCCCATCTAGATGCTGTCTCTCAGCCGCTGGATGACCAGCCTCTATTCCAAGCCTCTTTTTAAAAGGCTTTTTCCTTTCTTGTCTCTCTCAGAGCATGTGGCCTTGGTTATTCAGCGTGGGAGGATGTCTCAATGTCTTCCCATTAACTCTAATAGCTTATCATTTTTTTTCCTGGGCTAGACATTGGATGGTTATTTGAAGCCAGTTCCGTGTAGACATCTGACTTGGGAAGTGCCTCTCCTCACTTACCTGCTCACCACCCTGCAGTGAGGTGGCGTTTAAGTTTATGAGCACAGTTTTTTTTATATACACAAATACATAAATTCATAACCATGGTCCGTATACATATCTTGTAATGACAATCAAGTTCAGAACATTACAAGCGTTCATAAAAGCCCTTACTTGATATATTTTATAATATAATAACACAGTATGCAGTCAGTTGGTTTAACTGCTTATTTTTGGTGTTTAAACCTTCTGTTTTTCCCTTGGAGTGAAGCCTGATTTTTCACAATGAAGGCCTCACAATTTTTAATGTATTTATCCTCACAACACTCCTGTGATGTAGGGAAGTGTTATTATCCCCAAGTTTCAGATGGAGTATTGAGGCACGGAGTAAGGGACTTGCCCAACGTCACATAGGAAATCTGCAGTGGAGCAGGGAATTGAACATGGATTTCTGGAGTCCTAGGCCAGCACACTAAGGCCCAGTGCTAGTATGATTTATAATCACTAGGGTCCTCCAGCCACTAGAGGGCTACATATGCATAAAGGCATCAGTAGGTCAGACTTTCCATTCAGCAGAGGGCAGTGTTGCATATATACGGGAACAAGTGCATTGTAAAGGTTTCTAAAGTTCTGAAGGGAAAAGTTTGATTTGGAGCAATTGAAGGCATTTTGTTTTGGCCGCCAAAAGATTAGGTTTAGCAACGCTGTTGAAGCTGAGGGAATCACCTTTCCTATCGTAATATACAGAGCTACAGATTTCCTTGATCAGCAGGCCTTTTTAGGGAAGAGGGCAGCAAACTACCAACAAAAGGAGTTGGTGTCCATCTTTTGTTTATTCCCTAAGACCACTCCTTTTTTAGAAACATCAAATCAGTATGGGACATCTAGTGCCTGAACAGCATAACTGCAAGGACATCTCATTACATCCCCAAGTCTCTCATGGTCTGCATGATGCAGTCACCCAAGCTGTACTGCCTAAGGGCATCCTGTTAGAGGGTTGCTTTTCTAGCAAGGACTTAGTCTCAAGTTTAGGGGATAGTGTTACCCTTAGTGGTCCCAGCCTGTATTGGTTCTAAGTCCCAGTACTTCTATACAAAGATAAATAATTTGCAGGTTGGCACTGAGATCTGATTAACTAAAGAAATCCCAGTATTCCAAGTACAAGTGCTAGGCATTTGGGTAGACTGTTGTGTGTGTCTACACTTCCTTCTACTGGAGAGAACCTGGTCAACTGCATGTAATGGCCCATGAAGCCTAAATAAGCCCCTCCTTTAGCTTAAGTAGTAAGTGATTTTTGTTTTGGGAGCAGAAGTTTCTGAAATCTGTCTCTCCTGATGTCCATCTAAAGGGTAACAGTTGACAAGAAAGTCTGTGTCTTGCAGTAATTTCTTTCCTGTCCAGGGACTATAGTGGGGGTTCCACAGCCTGAGAATTTCCTGTGTTGCTGTTGAAGGAACAATCTTGTATATAAACCTTAATTTTCTCTGCCACCTGATTTGTATTAACAATTTAACCCCTTCATAGCACTCGGTGCCATCATGCAAACAGCTAACAAGAAAACCCTGGACGGGCACATGTTGGGCCTTGTGGATGAGATGTGCCCCAGAATGCCCTCTTTTCTCTCGTGGTGTTGCAGCACTTCAAAGGGAGAAGGAAAGTGGTGTAGGAGATGTCTCCATTGGCATAACAGCTCTGCCAATGGCAAACATTGATGGCAGGATTGCAGCTCACATCTAAGCCAGGACTTACTCGGTAATATTGCCAAGGGTCTCTGGCTGTGACTGCAAAAGTGAGATGAACCATAGAGACATCAGATAATATGTTAGGCTAGACTGGACATTCCCTATGGACAGCACTGGAGCCAGCATCAGGAACCTGGGGAGGAAATGTCCCATTGGCAACAATGAATCGAAAGCCTGTGAGCTGTTTTTGAGGGGCCCTTTCCAAGCTTGACAGCTGTGAAACTAGAGCCCCAGACATTTCAGCAGGGTCTTGCAAACAGGAGCATTAACTTGTCTGAGCAGTGGCTAATCTTGGCACATACTGCACAGATGAGCGAGAGTGAAAAGGGATTTAATGAATGCCGCCTCCGTGTTTATTTTTCACCTTCCAGGTGTCTGTGTTTCCATGTGCAAATGGAGTTTTACTTGTGTAAGGCCTGAAAGAAACCTGAGAAAGGACTTTAATATTTGGCTGTGAGTGAATAGGTGGACCTTATGACATGCTCTGCAGATCAACAGGCACTGGCTCTGTGAGATAAAATCGGGAAGTGAATGCAGAGCTGAGGACTCTCCACTGAAAATGTCCAGCGCCCTGGCCTCAGAATTCAAATTTGAGGGTTGTTAGCAAAGGTGCCTCTGCTGATCTTGCCTGTCTCACCATGGCATAAGGTGATGGGCTGTCAATAAAGATCCAAAGCTTACCTGGAGACCACATGCCATAGAGACAGCCCAGAAACATAGGGAGCCAGTCACCTCCATACATACAGATAATCAGTTCCCTAGAGCAGTGCTGCCCAAACTTTTCCTGTTGCCCCCTCCTCCCCCCTTTCCAGTAATGGAATCTGTCTATGCCGGAGTGGCCAAGCCATGGCTCGCTAGCCCCGTGGGCTGGGAAGCTTGGGGCTTCTGCCCTGCAGTGGGGTGGTGGGGCTAGAGCAGTGGTTCCCAACCCATGGCTTATGGGCCAAAAGTGGCCCGCAGGATCTTTCAAAGTGGCCTACCGCTTCTCTTCCGCTGGCTGTAGAAGGGAGCCGCTGCCTAAGGACCCAGGTGGAACGCGTCGTCACAGGCTACAAGACCGGTGCAGGCTCCTTGCTGCAGTCAGGGGGATGGGAGATCAGCATTTCCCTCCCGCTGGCTGTATCAGGGAACATGGCAAAGCGCTCTGCCTGGGTCCCTAGGCGCTGGTGTCCCTGCTGGAACCAGAGGGAGCAGTGCACTGATCTCCCGTCCCTCTGGGTTCTATTCTGTTTTGTTCTATTCTAGATGGTTCTTACACTGTCCTCCTCACCACGCCTTCCAATAGTGCATTAAGTGATGTGACTATCCTCTGTCACATGTGGTTTGTTTATTCTCTCATCCTCTCCCTTGGGGGGAAAATTTTGTGTGTAGTGAAATAATTTCCTCCTCACACTTATGCTCAAATTTTCATATGTGCTCCCTGATTTTGACTGTCTAACCTCAGATGACACATAGGGTCTGATCTTCAGAGGTGCTGAAGATCCACAGCTGTAATTGAAATCAAGGGGAACTCTAGGTGCTCCATACCTACTAAATATCAGGCCCAAGATGCCACCCAAAAACTAAGGCTCTCACATGTAATGGACCGTTTTGAAAATGTACTCCTTAATCTCTCTGTGTCTCAGCTGCCCCATCTGTAAAATGGGGTGGTAATACTTCCCTCCCTCCTTGGGTGTTGTGATCATCATCAATGATTTTGAGGAGCTCAGATACTGTGTTTGGAGATAAGCATGATGGAAAGCCTGTAAATAATAGTACACATACACAAAAAAGAGCTACTACCTGTACCTACTTACATGTATGCAGTGTTGTAGCTGTTTTGGTCCCAGGATATTAGAGAGACAAGGTGGGTGAGGTAATATCTTTTATTGGACCAGCTTCTGGGACCTGACAAAGAGCTCTGTGTAGCTTGAAAGCTTGTCTCTCTCACCAACAGTTTTGATGAGATAGCCATAAAGCCAGTGGATCCAGTCCCTGGGGAATCCCTTCATGCAGGGGAATTGGTCTAGAGCAAGGGATCGATTCCTCCCCCCCTCTCCCCGCAACCTTCTCCTGCCGTAGGGGGTATGGCTGAGGGAAAAAGTGCATGACCACAGTGCCACTGGACTCTGACCATTCCCAGCTGGTGCAATGGCCTCTTGGGGCAACAGATAGCCTGGTATAAATTAGGGAAGCCCTGAGAACAGGGGAGGTGCAAAAGTGGTGTAAAGTTACCTTAGCCTTTCTTCCTTATCCCATCTTGGTTCCTGTGTTGAGCAGAGCTCAGATACATACGAGAAATTAGCCCCAAATTTTCCTAGCTCAGAAACCAAATTGTCCATCGTCTGCCTATCTGTCTAATCTAATCTAGCTAATAAATAATCTGTCTAACCTGTGTCTGTCAGTTTGCCTCTCTGATACCCTCAGTTGCCCAGAGTGAGCCTGATTCTGATCCCACTACCTGATGTAAATCTGGAGCCAGTGGAGTAACTCTAGATGTACACCAGTGAAACAGAGATGAGAATCTGACGTTTTCTCCCATGTTCTCTGAATTGTAGGCTCCTCACCAGACCTAAGCATTTGTGCCCAAACTCTAGCAAAATCAAACACCCGACCCAAGTCTTGGCAACAGGGAAATCACTTTGTTTTCTCCAGACTCACAAGAAAGTGAAATCTGCCTTCTGCTCTGGGGAAACCTCTTGCCAAGTAAATGAAATGAAGAGACACCTGAGGCCTGGCTCTCCATTGCCCTTCACCCCGCGCAGTGACTCACACCAATGCAAAGTGCAGCCATGGTGATCTGGCAGCTTGGCACCATTCTGCTGCGGCGTGCATGATTGTGCAGGGAGTCAGGCCCTGAGATGGGTTTATGGAGAAACTGTGGGGTGACAGGGGAGGGAGAACCTGAAGGAGCCAGGTCTAACACTGAGCTCTGCTTGATGCCAGCAGGCATTTTAGAGGAGGCTCCTGGCGGGACTGTGGAGGGCAGCCCTTCGCCAGCTGTTGGAGTTGGCCTATCCCCATGTCCTCAAATTCTTTCTGGCCTTGTTTTCTGTAGAGTCCTGCTGAAATCCCATCCCATTCTGGGCGAATGGGGTGAGGCTGCAGCGTGTTAGATGGCTGTGGCGTCCCATCCCCCCACCATGCCCCGCCTGCGCCCTGCCACGCGGTGAGACGTAGGTGGAACTCGGTCAAGCAGAAGCCTGCAGCAGCAGCAGCGTGCCTCACAATAGCCACTTTGTGTTGGGGCCTGACCTCATCTGTCCACCACGCTGCAGCTGCTCCCTCCCCGGCACAGGCGTTAACCCTCGGCGCGCCGGGCCAGACGCAGTAATTGCTGGGGAGGTGGGAGGGAGTCACTTTGTTCTTTTGCTGGTGCTGTTGACTGGGGTGTGGTGAGTGGCTGTTCCCACCCTCATGACTGGCTGGTGTCCAGTGGGGTGGTGGTGTGGATCAGACTAGCTTGAGGTCTCCGTAAGTACCTGCGGAGCAGGGACCCTGTGTTGTTGCCCTAGAGGAAGCATCACCAGGTCACGTGCTGCACTCCGCCTTTTGGCAGCGGCAGTTCTTAGACTGGAAAGCGGATTAGTGCCAGTGAAAAGAGACAGCCCTGGAGGCCAAAGCCTGGACAAGGAGAGCTACTCCCATCCCAGCCATCTGTCTCATCCCACCTCTTGGAGCAGGGCCGTTTTAAGACCTTCGTAGGCCCTAGGCACACTTGCCTTCGCAGGCCCCCCGATCGAAATAACTAATTTGATTTTAAGCTATTAATAAATAGTTTTTAAATAAAAATAAAAAATTATATATAGCATTTTTTTTCGTAGGCCCTGAAAGTTTCGTAGGCCTTAGGCACCGTGCCTATTGTGCCTAATGGGTAATACGGCCCTGCTCGGAGTAAGTGGGGAGCTCTCTCGGTGGCCCTATTCAGTCCTTTGTTTCTCTGATGGTCCTGCAAGCAAAGGGGCCAGTGAATCATTATGCTTTTGATGATGTGAACACCTACCCAGTGGGAACTGGACAGAATGTGCCCCACTCGTTTCTCATTGGAGGGCCATGGCTTGCCACTGCTAGTGCCCTGGGCCTGTTGATCTCGTGGTGAAAGGGTTGCCCATTGCCAGTCCTCTGAGCAATCTAGTCCTCAACCCATCCACTGGAACATTCAGTTCTTTATATGTGTTTCCCCTGCCCCTTGCTTACCTGATATACTCCCTTCTCTCTGACCCCCAATATCATCCTGATCCCCTCTCTCTGCAAGTTTGAAAGCTTTTACTATACAAAAAAAAAAATGTAAGGCCAGTTACAGTGGAATGTCTCCAAGGGCCATATGTTCCCTTTGCTTCACAAGTTAATGTGGATGTCTTAGAAGGCACAATGCACAGGGCAAAACACTGGAGGCAAGGTGGCTCTTTAAAGGTGACCTGCAACGGGAGAAACATGGTCTCTGCCTGTTTTGCTTCTTTATGATGGAGAAAAAAGCCCTGAAAAGTTCTTTTTCAAACAATTTTTTTCTCTGCACATTATTTTTACTGTAGAAAATCAGATCTTGCCCGCCCTGTTTTTCCTAGAAGACTCTATGGACTATTGGGAAACTAGTAAGGGTATGATATCTCTAGCATAGAAAGTAAACCTGGCTGAGGGCAAATGACTTTTATTCAGGCTGATTAATTCTTTTGTTTCCTAGTGAACATCTATTGGACTTCAACACCTGACAAAAACCCACACACCTTCAATTAAAGGCTGAGACCACTCCCAATCCTCCACAAAACCAGGGAACGGCAGATTTGACATTCCTCTTATTATAACAAAGGCCTGATCTGCACATGCAGTTACATCAGTTAAAAGATGTGTTTTAAAATCATTTTCATTAAATTGGTGCAAAACCTCTAGGAGGACATTCTTCATTCACTTTCAACTTGGTTTATTTCAGTTTATCTTAAGCTGATCCTTTGTTCCTTTAAATTAAATTGATGTAAACCAATATTAGATTGAATTAAGATTCTTCACACAGGAATTTGTAATAATTAAACTAAAATTGACGTAAAAACCAATTTTAGTTAAATCGAGTGCAACTTTGGAGTGGAAAGAAGCCCTGAGGTTAAAAAAACAAGAAGAACAAAACCATCTTTTTTGGTTTGTTTTGAGTTGTGCAGATAGTACAAATGAAACCAGGATTTCCAAAAATTGTTCCATGTGTAAACATTTGAGGCTGAATAAGCATATGGACAGAGAATTAAGGCTGGTTTTCAATGGGTAGTGCAATATTTTGCATTTGTACACTGAAGAGGTTGTCTCAACTGCAAGTGTCTTTTGAATATTTTAACCCATGGCATCTTCCTTTCACTGTTCATTTCCATAGTTTTAAATGCGCACTTTTAAAAAACTGTAACATGATTTAGAATTCATATGTTTTAACATTTATGTTAATTAGTGGAGCAATCTTAATTTAAGGGTAATTACATTTTTGTCTGTTAATATAGATTATAAAGAACTTGGTTGTATGGTAGCTTGTGTATGGTTGTATAAACATAAACGTGCAGTGACTTCTACTGGACAGAATCAGAACTGCTCAAAAGAATGTCATAAGCTCTATACTACTCATGCCTACACAAAGATTTTTGCTGTAGCTCTAGTGTTTAGTGTGCTTTAAGAGCAGCAGGATCAATGTTTAATCTTTGCTGTTTACATGCCACTCTGAATGGCTGTGATATACAGCCAAGTCCTAAGGGACCATGGGTTAGTTGCAATATTTTATTCAGTGGATATATAACTCTCTAAGTGATTGCATTGAATCACTGCAATTTTCCTTTAAATCCCAGTCTGGGATAAAGGGGGTCGCTGTGCGTGCTTTTATGCAGGAGATGGAGTGGGTGGGAGGATTTCTTAGGCTAAACTGATTATGTTGTGCTCAGAAATTTAACCCTCAGGCAGCTAATGCAGCCTTCATTTCAGAGAGGCTCAGCATGTGGTCCTGGAAGAAACTTTTATTTTCTTCAGTCATTTTGTTTTCACCTTCACTTTGGGAGCCACCGGCATGGTACAATATGCTTTCCTTCGCATTGATAACTGTAGTTCAGGTTCTAACGCATACAGCCAATTTAAGGGCAACAGAAGGGACATTTTAGTTGAAATGAGGGGGTTGGGAGTCGGAAAGATGCCTCTTTTCATTCCATTCCCTTTACTGCAGAGGGAGGAAAGATAGTTTTGTGGTTAAAACACGGCCTCCGAACCAGGATCTGATTTTATTCTGAGCTCTGCCACTCATTTGCAAGTTTTTGACTGCAGGCAAATCATGTAACCGCTCTGTGCCTCAGTTTCCCTATTTGCAAAATGGCAAATTAATACTTCTCAACCTGGCAGGGCTACTAGCAGGGTAACACAGTGGTTACTAAACTGGGCATGCCATCTCTCTTATGGGTCTTTCCCCTTGGCTTTAAGCTGCTACAAGTCATGCCGCCACATTAATGTTACTTCAACCATGTCTGTACCGATGTGTATATGAATTAATGAGTCCCTGCTTCTCAGAGCCGGACCGATATATGGAAAGCTCTAGAGAGCTAGCATGAGAAGGGGCTGCCTTGGAAAGTCCCCACATTGTTGCTAGGCAGCAGCATGCTTTAGCTTCCTAATCTGAAAGGCAGCGCTTGGGCTTGGCAGTGATTTGGCTCTGGAAAAGAGAACCAGAGGGGTGTAAAAATATACGAAGATGCTTGACTTTATTTTGTAAATGGTAATTGTACCATTGCTGGGGCGTTGCAGCTCACCATGGACGTGACCAGGAACAAAGCAGCAAAAAATTTCACTGGGTGGAATAACAGCTGGACCCAGCCTTTTTTGGTGGGACAAAAGCATTTCATTCCCCCACATTTCATGCCTCCCTGCACTGCCTGGATCCTCACGGTAAAGCTCAAACACTGCAACACAGTTGCTCCCACCTTATTTCCAGCCTAAGCAGAAGCAGAACGTCTCTGCAGTCTCAGAGGAGAGAGCCTTCTCAACACTGCTTTATGGCCCAGCTTTGCAGACCCAAGAGCCATAGAGTTTAGGGCCAGAAGGGACCACCAGATCATCTAGTCTGACCTTCTATACATCATAGGCCACCAGCACCACCCAGCAGCTGCCCACTAGACCCAATAACTAAAAGGAGACCAAAGTATTACAGCCCACAGGAGACTAGACCATTAAGTGCAACAGACAGAGAATAGATGGGATCGAGGTTCACCGGTGCTCTTTTGGTTCTTATCCAAACCTCGGAAGCTCTTGAAGTTTCCTCTTCTCTAGATTTTACTTCTGTGTCCTGAAAAAGTCCAACCAGGGGCAAACCAGAGAGGTCATTATCAAGTAACAAGTCTGTGGCTACCTAGAACTTCACAGCTGCCACCATGCTGTCCACCATAGCTACCTGGAACTTCAAGGCAGAAACAGGGATGGAACTAAGATACTCTACCACTTAAAGCTCAGTCCTACTGCTTTAGCTAAAGGAGAATCTCCATTATCTGTTTGCAGTATAGGGCTTATGATACAGCTGAGCAATACTAGTTCCATTCAGTGAGGTCTGTCTATCCATCCATCTATTTGTTCACTCCTCCCCCCAAGCCAGTTCATTAAAAAGTGTAGTATTTATTCAAGTAATCTTTGGCTTCTTTTTTAAGATTGTGAGGCAGCTACATAGGTGCAACAGCAGTCACAATTAATTGTCCCCACATTTAGTCAGAAGCTGGATTGAGTAAACATCAGGGCCTTGGTGTCCATGATCATCTGAAGCTGGCTATTTGGAATGGTGTGACTCCACGGTGCCTTGCGGGAGTAAAGGGATCTAGGAGCGGGAACCCTTGAATCAGTGGAAGCTTTGCAGGGCAGACTGGGAGGTATCATGCTTGCCTCCTACGAGCAGGGACTGGATTAAGCAGGCTGCTTGCCAATGCTTTGTTCTTCCATAGCTCCTTTGAGCTGTGGATCCCAAAATACTTTACAGGCATCACTGAATTAAATGTTGAAACTCCCTTCCCCTGTGGGGGATAGCTGAGTAGTATCAGCTCAGTTTAAGAGAGGCATGGACAAGTCAAATGACTTGCCCAAGGTCTCATAGCTTGTAATAGAGCTGGGATTAAAACCCAGGAGTCCTGGCTGCCTAGTTCCCTGCTTTAACAACACTCCCCTCTCAGGGATGGGATTAGAACCCAGGAGTCCTGGCTCTTAGGCGCTGACCACTAGACAATGCTGCTCCCTCTTGTGTGCAGGCCATCCCCACACCTCCAAACAGCAGGTAAGCTTTTCGGCTTGGGGGGACTTGCCTTACCCTCCCAGCCAGTGGGAAGATACGGTGAGAGACATCACAGTGGCTTTGTAGGAGGGGCTTGTGGTGAGGATGAAACCCTGTAGGACCCCATGACTCTTTGCTTCCACATTCCCTGGACCAGGCAGTCAGTCTCTTTGTAAAAGGACATTCAACCCCCTAGGTTCCCCGCCCCCACCTCATCTCAGTGAACAATCGTTGGGGGCAGGGGGGGGGGGTCCTTAAGAACAGGCAGTAACCTCTCAGTAAATACCAGGCTTGCAGTAACTCCCTCGCAGGGGTGCTGGGAATGGAGCCCTGCAGGCTTTTATAGGAATTCCCAAAGCATTACTTGCTTAGCCGGGTGGCACAGGCCTGGGTTAGTTCAGCAGTTCTCTTTGTCTGCTTGCACGTAGTTTGTGCAGGGTTAGGGACCTTGGGTCTACATTGACATCATAGGCTGCGGTCCCCAGGCAGAATATTGGGGCAGGAACTAATTACGTGTAGCTACAACAAAGCTCTTTGATAGCCAATGAAAATGGTGGATTCAGGCCAGTAACTAATCATATTTGTCGGATATGACTAATCAGTCCTTAGAGCACCTACACTTTGAAATGCACTTGGTCCAAAAGAGCCCAAATGGGTTATCTTTCAAGACCTACTGCAAGACCCATCTCTTCTTCCAGGTATCTGGGGAAGGATGCATTTGCTGAAGGCTGGGTGCCCTGCTCTGTTATTTGTGCTGCTGGTGGGTGTTTTTTTCTTTCCTTTCCAAGTTTTGGGAGGTTGCTTTGTATTCTTTGTTTGTACTAATGTTATAAAGGCGTGTTTACTTGCAGCAGATTAATTAGAGCTGGTGAAAAGATGGGATAATTTTTTCCCAGTGGAATTTTCTGCCAGAAAGTTCTTTGAAATTCTTTGATTAAAAACTTTTGGGTTTCCTTGGGAATTTGTTGTTTTGTTTCAAGCCAAAAACTCTTTTTTTACCTCAAATATTTTGTTTCAACTTTTTAACCAAGTATTTGGGTTTTTTGGGGGGGGGTTTGTTTTAGTTTTCAAATTTTTCATCTCCCTTATGTAGTTTGCCTGTTTTTCGGCTGGACAAAATAAGAGAAAGTTTACAAAAAAAGAGTGAAAAAGCAGGGAGTATCCCAGTCTTCCAATTGGCAAAAGTTGGAAACCAGACAGAAAGTGGGGGAAAGTTTTTCAAGTTGAAGAATAGCAAAGTGTAGGAAAGTAAGGAAGAAAACACTTTTCTATATTTTGTTACTGTTTTCCATCTAGTAAAAAGTGGGGAAAATCCACTATATATTAGTAATAATTGGTGTTCCCCCAAATTTTTCATTTTGAAAAACTGAAAAATTTCACTGAAAGATTTTTCCATAGAAGATTTTGTTTTCTATAAAACTCTTCTTTTCCAACTAACATAGTTTTTGTCAGATTTTTTTGGACTAACTCTGATGTTATTCAGCCCCTACATGTCTGAGTGCTGTATAAAACTTCCTGATAAACAAAACAGACAGAGCTGGGACTCCAGTTGTGTGGAAGCCTGTTTGTTTGTCTCTGTAGCTGTTTTTTGTAACAAACTCCTCTTCTTCAAGGTGTATGGTTCCATATTTCATGACAAGTGTGATGGCTTTTTGAATACATGGCAGAGGAACCTAGAGCCATGGGCAGGTGCTTTTAAAATCTGTTGTGTAACTCTACATAAATAAATATAACAATAAATATGGATAATGGGAACATCCACACTTACATTAACTAGGATAATTTTTTCTCGTAAAAGGCATATAAACTCTCCTTCTTCATGGTCTAAGCCAACCACTAATTGGTGGAAATTAGGAAAAAACTTCCTCCATGGGTAAGTTCTTCCATAATAGTCCTCTAGAGGGTATCTTGCACCTTCCTCTGAAGTACTTGACATTGGTCACCATCAAAGACTGTATGCTAGTGGACCCTGGTCTGATCTGGTATTCCTGTCTTATCTTACTTCTCTGAACCATCCATCCTGTTTGATGTAAAGTGACTCCAATGCAAGCTTTGTGTCTGTTCCCTCCACACCACTGCTACTAATCCTTGGATTCTGTTTCTCTTTCAGAAGATGCTGCTCAAGAAGAACTGTGGAGCAAAGACAAGAGTTATTAAAATTCGTGTAAGTTGTCTATTTCCAGTGCCTTTCCAGATGTGTCTGAATGAGGTGGCATCCTTTGAAGCTCTACAAATGAGAGCTGGTCTGTGGAGGTTTCTTTTGGGCTGGTTGTCCTTTGAGTTGTTGGTCTGGAGGATTTTCTGAGCATGGACAGTAATCAACATAATTGAGGCTTGGTTCTAAAGGGGATATATATTAGCCTCTCAGCGCTGGAGACCTTGGGGTCAAATCTTGCTTGAAGTGAAAGTCTATGGCATCCTGTAAATGCATGTAATTACACAAAGCCACTCTACAATCGATCACTTCTGATCCTCTTCGATCAAGAGGGGCCCAGGCCGGGTCTGCAATAATGGCTGTTGCAGGACAGGAGCGAGATGCATTGGCCAAACTGTGCGAGAATCCCAGAGACAGAGTAGCAGAGAGCCTGGAGGCAGGTGACAACTGAAGAGAATTGTGTGAGACTCAGGACTGAAATAACTAGGAATGGGAGCTACAACTCAGGACTATCTTATGTATCTATGTGACCCCCCATTACCAGAGTATCTGAGCACCTCGCATTCTTTAATGAATATATCTTTACAACAGCCTAGTAAAGTAGGGCAGTGCTACTAGCCTGAATTTACTGATGGGGAGTTGAAGCATAGAGAGGCTAAGTGACATGTACAAGGTCACACAGGAAGTTTGAAGTGGAGCAGGGAATAGGTTGCCAGTGCCCTAACCACTGGAGCATGCTTCCCTTCTCCAAGACGACATTAGCATTGAGGCCCATTGGTAGAGCTTCGTGGGAGGGTTTTCCCAATGCTCTCCTAATGCCTTGACTTTGTTCTAGCTAGAACTATCAGTTCTTGATTTTCACCATCTAGCATTCAGTCGGCTAACAGCTGAGTCCCAAAAGATCCTCAGATGAGCTGCAGTATAATTATACCGTACAGGCAAAAACAAACCATCAGTTAACCAGAGAGAAGAAAGCAAACGTCCCTTGTGCAAAAACTACCGCTCTCATTGCAGTCATTGTTTTCAACAGTTAGACAGCTAGAGGTGATGAATGGGAAATGCAAACCAACATGCATGATAGTGTCTTTGTGGTTTATACTGTATCCTCGTGACAGCTCACCCCAAAAGCAAACTGAACTGAGAACTGGAGTATCCTCGCCCTCTATGTACCCAACGCTGCTGTACTACCTTTCCATGCCATCATCCCCCCGACATATGCTAATTTGTGGGTAAATTTAGTGGGAGACAGCTTCCCATAATCCCCTTGGCCAAGGCACTTCAGTCCAACCCTGCAGGAACCCCAGCTGTGACCCAGGACAACTCTGATCGTGTGTCTTAATCCTGACTTTTAGTGCTCTCCCTCTTATTCCAGTAGGGTGACCAGACAGCAAGTGTGAAAAATTGGGACAGAGGATGGGGTGTAATAGGTTCCTGTACAAGAAAAAGCCATGAATATTGGGATTGTCCCTATAAAATCAGGACATTTGGCCACTCTGTATTCCAGCCTGACCCTCTAGAGAGCTGTGTCGAGGCAGCTCAGTCCTTCCCAGCAACCATCTCTTGCTATTCCAGTACTGGGCTTCCACAGGCTGCATCTATCCTGCACGCACATGCTGCCGGTCTAGTCTTGGCCCCTTATTTTTGGTGCAAGCTGTTTATCTGGTGCCTTCTTTTTCATACACACTCTTTCAGTCTGTTTGTCTTTTCTGTCCCAGGGCTGGTGGTTATTCCTGTGCTGCTTGGGCAACAGTTCCCTATGGGTTTCAGTGGCACCTACTATAGGGAAGGTGAGAGAGTCAAGTGTAGGTTTCCCCTAGCGCTGTAAGCTCATTACTGCAGCTCACTTCATATGCCCTGGAGAATCTGAGACTGAATTATTCCTTCACTCCCTCCTGAGCCCAAGTCAGTCCTCACTAAAACAGACAAGCAGAGCACAGCCTTTCTGATGGTGCTGTGAGATCCATGCTTCTAAAGTCACCCCAAGAAAAGAGAGAGAATGGCATCTCTCAGTCTTAAATACTTCTGCGGCCCCCATTACCATTGTATTTGAACACCTCATGGGCTTTGATGGATTTATCTTCAGAACCCCCCAGTGAGGTAACATTGTTACAGCTGGGAAACCGAGGCACAACACAGAAAGACTAAGTGATTTTCTCAGGCAAATCTCTTAACCTTTCTGGGCCTCGTTTTCCTCATCTGTAAAATGGAGATAATATTTAAAACATCTTGAGATCCTTAGATGAGAGGCTGTATCGGAGTGCAGAGTATTACTACTCTTTTATTGGTCCAACTCCTGACGTCCTTGCTCTGGCAGAACTCGTATTGACTTCACAGAAGTGGAAATCTGTCTGGGTTCTTCCATGGTGCCACCCAGGGATGTAAAATGAGAAGCAGTGTCAGTCCCTTTCTCTCTTCCTGCTCTGCAAGTCTTGTGATTAGACTGTTGGGTCTTTGTGTATGTGAGAGGAACGTATTGAGGTGAAGCCAAGCCAATGATAGGTTTTGCATTTGTTTCTGAATGAGGTGAAGTTCCTGGTCATCCTTACCTCTTGTGGGAGTGAGTTCCATAGTCTAGGCCCAGACCCTGTCAACGTGCTGTGCCCCATGCTCATTCCTCCCTCTTCCCCCAATAGTTGCATGGTTCCAGTGGAATGTAGTTGTTGTGGGTGGTCATGTTTGAGAGGGAGAGGTGAGCTAGGGCGTCCCATTAAGAGCTTTGAATAGCAGGAGACACCTTGACTTGGACTAGCAGGTCTGCCCTTGTGGTTGCGCTATTTCCCCTAACTGCTTCATATAAATGTTGAGGAATATGGGCGAGAGGACTGACGCTTCTGTGACTCAGAGGTGAGGGCTTTGGAAGATGGCCATAATGACCCTCTGGGTTTGGTATGAGAGGAAAAAACGGAGTTATTTTAGGGCATTTCCATTCCCCCTTCAGCAGAAGGGATAGGAGTATTTGGTGATGAACAGTATAAAAGACGCAGAGAGACCTAGCAGGATGTGTATGGAGCTCATCCATCAGAGCAGCAAGGGCTCTGTCTGTTCCATGTCCTGACCTAAAACCTGATTTAGGCTCTGTCAACACTAGCACTTTTGTTGGTAAAACTTTTGTCAGCCGGGGGTGTGTTTTTTCACACCCCAGCTGACATAAGTTTCATCAACAGAAGCGCCAGCGTGAACAGGGCTATGTCGGCGGGAGATCGTCTCCCGCCAACATAGAGTGGCTACACGGGCGACCTTACAGCAGTGCAGCTGCAGCAGGATGCTTGATTTGGCTTGCTTGGAGAAACCAGATTAGACACTGAATGGTAATTTGCATAGGTCTCTGTCATTGAGTGATGGTTTCTTTTGTACTGGTCACACTCTTGCATAGTTGAAGATGAGTGGTGGACTTGCCTCATCAAGGGAGTCCTTGACAATCTATGTACACGGGGCCCCAAACGTTTTCTACTCTCTTCTGCCATCCAGGAAGGGCAGGTTCAGAAGCACAGGGGAAGATTCTGTTTACCAAGCAGTGCTTCCAGGATTACTGCTTGTGTGAGTGGGCTGGATTGCTGGAAGGAGGTGGTTGCATTTCCGCTCCTGAGCTTGGCTTGTTGTTCTTGGTGGTCCATGAACCTACCTTGAATGTCAGTGATCTTCACAGCGAACTGAGATGATTGTTTCTCCCACTGAGAGGTGCTGGGTCCTGAGTGGAAATGGGATTATTTCCAAGTAAGGATGTTTGACATGAGGAACAGGCAAAAATGTCACATTCAAAACACATGTGAGTTTTTGATGCAAAAATAACCCTTTGGGGCCACTTTTTCAAGGTCTCAGGTGTCTAAAGATGCAGCTGTGCACCTGATGGGATTTTCAGACGTGCCTAAGCAGGTTAGGTCCCTACCTGAGATCAGTTTGTATTGCAGTAGCGACAAGAAGTCATAGTCATGGACAAGGACTCCATCGTGCTAGGTGCTGTACAAACACAGAACAAAAAGATGGTCCCTGCCCCAAAGAGCTTACAGTCCCTCTTTAAATTCAGATTACTAGCAATCGCCCAATTCTGTAGCAGCGTAAGGAGAGATTGCAACAGAATCAGCCTGACGTGTAGGTAGGTAGAGAGGCAGTGTGGTCTAATGGTCTGTACAGGAGCCTGGCATCAAAGGCTCCTGGGATCTGTTCCTAGCCCTGCCACTGACTTGCTGAATAGTCTTAGGCAAATCACTTCACCACTCTATGCCTCAGTTTCCCCATTTGTGAGATTGGGACAGTGATACTGAGCTACTTCCCAGAGGTGTTCTGATGCTTAGCACTGTAATGTCAGTAAAGCACTTTGAGATTCCCAGATACAAGATTCTACAAGAGGGCAGCATATGTCTTTGTGGGATAGTTACCATTTTAAACATATTGTTCTTGTAAATAGTTGTTGTGACATGACATCTTTTGGGCTCCATTGCTTGTGTTACCATGTGTCATGAGATGTTGTGCACATCCCTGGAATATTTGGGACGAGAGATCATCCTGTGAAAATCAGCACTGGTGAGCAGAGATCAGGATGAGTGGCAGCTATTATGGCCCTTCTTCCCTGAAATATGCACGCTGCGTTAGCATTTAGAAACGCTTATGCTCCCTGGAGCCTTTCTGGAGTGGGCTGACATAGCCTGGGTTTTACCTTCCCATGGACTTTGTCTCACCCAGCCAGTTGCACTAAGAAGCTGCTTTCCTTGTGCCAGCTCAGAGGGGTGTGATCAGTCGTCCTTCCAGCCTGCTCAGCAGTTCTTCTGAAACCGGATGATGGGATATCAGTGTGACATGTGCAAGAATCTAGGCAGATTAATAGAGAGAGATTTATAAAACCCCAAACATTGCCGTGGCTTGGCCTTGTAGGAAACCTTTGTAGGAACACCAGCTGAGCAACTCTGAGGCATCAGGTGCTGTGGTGGAAGAGAGGACCCCCAGAGAGAGCACAATGGATAATGGAGTAGGAGGATCGCCACCCCAGGCAGGGCTGCACAAATAAATAGGAGGTAACAAACTGTGGGAAATATGGCTGTGGGTGTAATGGATCCGTGTAAGGTACGTGTCTGGGCAATACATGAATGTGTAATGGATGTGCATGTGCTTAATGTGTGGGAAAGTGTGCATTGTGTTTCTCTGTGTGCAATGTAATGTAATTTCTAGATGCAGATGTGGAGTTGTGTGGCTCTGCGTGTGTGTGACGTGTTGGTTATTCGCACGAGTGCACAGGAATAGTGCATTTTTGTGCGGCGGTGTATGTATGCAGACTGAATAGTGTGTGTGTCTGTGGTTATAATGTGCGTATGTGTGTGGTGTGGGTGTGTGAAAGGAGGCATCACACTGGCCGAGGGATATTCTTGTGTGATAATATTGGAGAGTCTTTTGTCCCTTGCCCCTCAGGGCTCACCCTGCATTATAGCCCTGCCATTCCTGCCCTTAATCCAGTCCCGGCCTTGTTGTTCAGTCACACGTTGTGCATGCAGGAGCCCTGAATGGGAGCCTGACGGAGCTGTGCTTATCTCAGCAGCAGCAGGCATGTGGAGGACACAACCTCTAAGTCCCTGTGCAAGAGCTCTTGCTGGGGCAGGCAGAGAGGGAGTATGGATTTTGGGCCAATCTGATAATCTGTCCGATCAGGGAGATGTTTTCTGCAATGTAAAAATAAAATAGGGATTAAAAATCAGAACATAAACTCCCTTGTGTTCTTGCCTCGGTCTTATCAGTGCCTGAGAATGTCCCTTGCTTGGACAGGGGCCAGGTCCCTGGAATGACTTCCCCTCCTCTTATCGTTGGCATCTGTATCCTAAACGGCTGCTGCAGAAAAGTACTGTTCTCTTCCCTTAAAACAAGGGAACCTTTCAGCTTGGAGCCAAAAGGAACATGTGCTGACCTTAGCCTCTTTGGCAAGGCCTGTGCTGTTTGAAAATGAGAAGCCTGCTAGGTGACGGAGCATTATTGGGGCATATTTCCCTGGCTCTGGCTCTGCAATGAGGGGCAAAGAATGTGCCTTCCCAAGGAGCTAGAGGGCAATGGCATTTTGCACATCTATAAGTGCTTTGCAAACATTAATGAATTTAGCCTCACAGACAGATAAATATCAGAATCCTCATTTCACAGAGAGGCAAACTGAGGCACGGAGAGGTGATGTGACTTTCCAAGCAGAAGTTCTGCAGAAAACGACCTGTGAGTTATAGTGAACAAGAAGCTGGATATGAGTCAACAGCGTGCCCTTATTGCCAAGAAGTCTAACAGCATATTGGGCTGCATTAGTCGGAGCATTGCCAGCAGATCGAGGGAAGTGATTATTCCCCTCTATTCGGCATTGGTGAGGCCGCATTTGGAGTATTGTGTCCAGTTTTGGGCCCCCCACTACAGAAAGGATTTGGATAAATTGGAGGGAGTCCAGCGGAGGGCAACAAAAATGATTAGGGGGCTGGAGCACAAGACTTATGAGGAGAGGCTGAGGGAACTGGGCTTGTTTAGTCTGCAGAAGAGAAGAGTGAGGGGGATTTGATAGCAGCCTTTAACTACCTGAGAGGGGGGGTCTACAGAGGATGGAACTAGGCTGTTCTCAGTGGTGGCAGATGACAGAACAAGGAGCAATGGTCTCAAGTTGCAGTGGGGGAGGTCTAGGTTGGATATTAGAAAAAACGTTTTCACTAGGAGGGTGGTGAAGCACTGGAATGGGTTACCTAGAGAGGTGGTGGAATCTCCATCCTTAGAGGTTTTTAAGGTGCGGCTTGACAAAGCCCTGGTTGGGATGGTTTAGTTGGGGTTGGTCCTGCTTTGGGCAGGGGGCTGGGCTAGATGACCTGAGGTCCCTTCCACCCCTAATCTTCTATGATTCTAAGGTCACACAGTGAGGTTTTGGCAGAGACAGGACGATAACCCAGAAGTCGTCAATGAGGTGAACTCACTCCCAAGACCTGCCTTCCTAAGACACTTAGAGTGGGTGTGGGAGGAATGGCTCTACTGAGGATGCATCATTGTTTGTCCCATACATGGGTGTGACGCCCCTTCCTTCCCTTCTGGGGTGCTCAGACTGACAGCACCATCGTGTAGGGTAAGGAGCTCCACTGTCTCCCGGAGAAAGAAGTAGTAAGTGGATATTAACTCGCCTTGAGGTGTCCAGTACCTTGTTGAATCTACTTCTAGAGTCAGCTCCTGATCCCCTTGAATGAAGTCAATGGCCAAACTCCCATTGGCCCTTTGAATAAAAGAGAGAGATTGTCCTGAATGTCTCCAGTGCTGTGCCACTGAGACCTCCTCTGAGAGCCATGCTGTTCTGTGACTGCGCTGTAAGTAGGTCGACTGTAGACAGCGAAGTGGCCAGTGCGTCTGTGGGAAGTTCTGCTGCTAGCAGAGAAGGAGGATGTGCCTTTTCCATATTTATTTTTAAGGAGAAGTTAGTGCTGGTGAAAGGTACTTGGCTAGGCCTTGGAGGCTGAAGGCTTGTCTAGCTGCAGAGCAGGAACTCAGAAGTACTTCCCATCCACATCATCCCCTGCTGATGTGCCTCAGCCCAGACCTCTGGAAGAAATAGGGGAGCACAATCCCCTTGGCCAATTTTAGTCCTTGGCTGCATTGCTGAGCAAAGGACCCAATGGGGATATGGATTTTTCTGATCTGCTTATCCAGGCCCCAATCTGGTGGTAATCAGCATAGGTCGACTAAGGGGGAATATGACAGAGGTCTATAAAATCATGAACGCTGTGGAGAGAGTGAATAAGGCAGAGTTATTTACCTCTTCACATAACACAAGAACCAAAGGTCAGCCAACGAAATTAATAAACAGCAGATTTAAAACAAACACAAGGAAGTCCTTCTTCACACAGTGCACAGTCAACCTGTGGAACTTGTTGCCAGGGGATGTTGTGAAGGCCAAAATTATAACTGGGATCAAAAAAGAATAAGATAAGTTCGTGGAGGATAGGTCCATCAATGGCTATTAGCCAAAATGGTAAGGGATGTAACCCCATGATCTGGGTGTCGTTCAACCTCTGACTGCCAGAAGCTGGGATTGGATGACGGGGGTGGATCACTTGATAAATTGCCCTGTTCTGTTCATTCCCTCTGAAGCATCTGGCACCAGCCACATTCAGAAGACAAGATACTTGGCTAGACAGGCCAGTGGTCTGATCCAGTATGGCCGTTCTTATGTTCTCCGCTGTACTCAGTGGAACAGATCCTCAGCTGGGGGAAATTGGCACAGCTCCACTGCAGTCAGTGCAGATCTTCACCAGCTCACACAATGTCTCTCAGCCAGGCCACGGGACAGCTTTAGAGGGGTGGCCTGCTCGCTGAGAGATGTGTGCATTGCTATCCATCCTGAGAGCCCTGTTTCTCGAGATGGCGAATTCCTGACAAAGCATTTTGTCCGGAGTTTCCTCCATGAGGGGAAGATCCACCTTTGTTGACCGTGGAAGGCCCTGTCCACTCAAAATATCCTGACATTTTTTTATTGAACATGTTTTTATTGGATTTCATTGTAAAGTTGGCTACTGACCAAGCTCAGCCAGCCTTATTTCTGTCCCTAACGGCCAGAGGAGGGACAGTCACATGTCTTTTATGCTTCATTGAAAAAATCAATTTGATTGCAACCCACTCTTTATAAATTCTCTGAATGATGTAGATGCTTGCAGGGTAAATGTTGTGGAGTAATCTGAATCTCTGAGACACAGCCATTACAGTGCTATGAAGAAGTGAGTCCAGTGGTAAGAGATTGGGGCATAATGACTCCCAGATATGCGGTTGACTTACTGTGTGACTTCGCCCAGTTTGGTGGGCCTAAGTGTTTGGGGTAATTCGGAGAAGCATCCAGATATTCAGCTGCTCCTCCACACTGAAACCCTGCTCCCTGAGGCCGGCCCAGCACTATCAATGCTGAGATGCCATCCCTGATGTTTGCTGCGGCGCTGCTACGGGAAGGGCGTGCGAAGAAGATGAGTCAGAAAGCGCTGTCCACATGGAGAGGCACAGCAAAGGAGTAAAAAGCCCAGGACTGTGACAATGTGGGGGGAATGCAAAGGGCCTGTGGGATCACAAGTGAGGTGGAGGGAGAGACCTATTGGGTTGCGCAAAGGAATTGAGAAGGAGGCATGGGGTCAGACAACTAGCGATGGGGCCTATGAGGTCACTCCGTGGGGTCTGGGAATGAGAGTGGCCCATGAGGTTGCACGACAAGAGTGTGTGTGTGTGTCGGGGGGAGGGCAGTGAGGGTTGCCCCATGACTGGTGATGCTCCATCAGGGCTCTTCTGTTTGCTGGCACACGCTGTGGAGGGTAAAATCGGAGGTGGTGGGGCACTTTCCTTTATCACTGCATCCAGTGCTGCTCTAGTTGTTTCCAGGCTCCCCTTTGTTTGTGAGGCTTGTGAGAACCTGGCTCCCATTCACACCCAAAGTCCTTAGCAGGGTAATCCTCTTTCCATATACACCGTTTGTCATAATACGCCCAGTTAGCGTACTTGGCTTCCATGACTGAGGCTGTTTGTCCAGAGGCAAGTGCACTATGTCAGCCTTTGCCAGGATGATTAATACTCACTTTGCACTTTTAATTTGGCTTCTTTCTAAATTAAAAGGATAATCTCCTGTGTGCCAAATTGCCTGGCTCCATGGAATTGCAAGGCCCTGGGCTGACACGGCGGAGGACGGAGGTCACACATAAGCACACACCATGTTCAAGACAATTGGTCCCATGGCTCTGCAGGTTCCAGGGCCAGCCCCTGAACTGAACTAAAAGTCAGCGTAAGTGTCAGACGCTGCCTTGCGGAGAGTGGATATCCTTGTCATAGGAAGGGAACAGGGAGACATTGGGACTTCAGTAGAGTACAGACAGGTGATCAGGGAAGAGTCTCTGGAGTTGTAATTGAGGGAATAAGGACCAGGTTGTGTCTTGTCCATGTATGGATGTGCTAGGAGATCTCAGCTTGTGCCCTCTGCACAGGGGCCAGGCATAATTGCAGTCCCTCCGCTGTACACAATGCAGCAGCTGCAGCTTGTTAGTTAGTACCCCGGGGCGCTAGTCAGTCCAGATCAGAGAGGGGCAAAGAGCACATGAGCTGTGACCCTGCCTTGCTCCGCACTGGTCAGAGCACGGGAGCATATGCGGCCGTCTCCTTAGTGCGAGAACAGTGTCCAGAGTGCAGATCTTCATTAGTTCTCTGTGGCAGTGAGCTGTGCAGCTTAGCCATACTACATTCAGAAGCATACCCTGCTGAATGTACTGCTGTTTTCATTTCATCACATGCCCTCTGGGTCTCGGATTATTAGGCAGGCTAAATCAGGGCCTGTGATCAGCTTTCTCAAAGGCACTGTAACGTGCCAGCAAGAGGGGAGGAAAAGGCTTATCTTGCAGGATGGCGTCAGCAAGAACCCAGATCTGGCACATTTTCTGCTCTCCCTGGTTATGGGTAACTGAGCATAAAGCATCTGTTAGGTCTCTTTGAAGGTCTTTCCAAAGAAGTTCACATATTGTCTGGTTGCACCTTTGTAGCTCTGCCAGTTGCCACCTGACAACTCTGCAAACACATTTGCAAACACTTGGCGGTTCTTTTTTTTTGATTTTACGAGGACACCAGTGTGTTTACATGACCTTCACAAGCCAAACTGGCCCTAGCAACATTGCTGTACAGTGTGAAATGGGTGCTGGGCAGCTCTTAGCTGATGGAGGAAAAGACCTGGCGGTTTCCACGATTTCACAGAAGGGTGTGGGAGTGGGAATTGTCAGCAAGATGTCCATAAACATTAGGGACAGGCCACAGCTGCAGACTTCAGCTCTGGATCTGAACTCCCTCAAGTGAGAGAGTGTTTGGATCTGGGATTTCATTCCTAGCCCCAACAGAGAGAACTGTGTTTACATAGAACCAGGGTCCCAAAGTTAAGTTCTTTCACGAGAGGTATTTTGGATATTATCCCAGACTAAGCGAAATATGCGCGGGGGTGGGGGAAAGGCTTTGGAGGATGGGGTGTTGTGTTTGTAAAGAGGAATATTTGATCCGCTTCATATCCTCAGCTGGTGCTAACCATGGGAGCCTCATTGAAGTTAATGGAGCTACAGCAGTTTACCCTGCCTGAGGGTCTCTATTTTGCAAAGTACTTGAAGCGAGAGAGTAAATGATAGGAAACTGCCTTTCTGCGAATCTCAGCGCTCAGACATTCATTGATTTATCCTCACCACACCCTTGTGGAGAGGGGATTATCCCCCAGTTTTACAGATGGGAAACTGAGGCACAGGAGAGGTGCTGTGATTTGCTCAGTGCCGTGCACCGAGTCTACCACGGAGGCGGGATTAGACCCCAGATTCCTCACCCACAGGTTATGAGTTTGTACATCAAAGTTGAAAGGTCACCAGTGTTTTATGGCAACCTTGCAGTGATGACAGGAAGGAGAGAAGGAACTGGCATTAAAAACACCTGCAAATGCTGTGGTGTGGATTCAAGCAGCATCAACTCTCCCTGACTTCCGCAGGCTTCTCTGCAAACTGTGGCTGGGTAACATGCTCCTGCACACCTCTGGTCCTGCCCACTTATGACGGCTGGGCACTGTGCACAGTCATGGCCTTCCTTTGCAGGACTCCACTGTGGACTTATTCCTTTCCACATCATCTGAGCGTTTACATGGTGCCTTTCATCCCAAAGGACTTTACAAATGGACCTACAAAGAGATCATTTCTCCGACTACCAAGAGGCAGCCACCTCTGGTGTGCAACGCAGCAGCTATTTAATAGAGCATAGTAACACTTTGCAACCATGTAGATCAAGGAGCGAAGAAGACTCCTGTGTCCTGTTGAAACTGCAAAGGAACCTTAGGCTAGCAGAATAGTCAAGTTAACCTGAGTTTGAATTTGGCCAGGAAACCAGGGCTAAGTCCCTCAGTCTGATGACTAAGACCAGGAGGTTATTAGGTCGTCAGGACCCTGGTTTTCCATCAGCTCCAAAAGATAGCATCTCCAGCCCAGCACCCTGCAGCAGTGTGCTGCATCAGTAGTTCAGCCCTGCCTTCATCCTTTTCTTTCCTTGGGTTTTCCTGGGTAGCTTCCGGTTTTAATTCTTTGTCGAGCTAAACTCTGCAGTTCTGAGCCCTAAACACCACCTCTTCCCCATTTAGCTTTTTCCGTGGTTCTTGATTCATGCCTAAGGGACAGTTCATGCAGGAAGCAAATTTGTGGGGTGGCTGCAAATTCCTTTGCTTTCGCTGAGCTGCTAATCTGATGGGCTCTGAAATTTTGGATTTTGGCTGTATTCTTTAATCTGCGTAGTGACACTGGCTGCCTTTGGGGCCCCTGGGTCCGGGTGTCATCCAGACTTTCTTTAGTTGATCTTTAGTTAATGTGTTTCAAGCTGGGTTTCTTATTTATTGCATTTATGCAATGCTGGTAGCAGTCTGTTGTTACGATAGAGATTTGCAAGCGTGTGCACGTGGGAGAACAGGAGTCTGCGTGAGGAAGTGTGTCTAGAGTGAGTATATATGAACAAAGGGCATGTGTGTGTGTGTGCATTAGGGAATGTATGTGATTGAGGCTCAGGATACACCTACATTGCAGGTGGGGGTAAGAACTAGCTAGCTGGATTCTAACTAGCTCGCTAAAATAGCTGGGATGCCGCTGCCACAGCGTGGATTTCCGTACCAGCTGCACAAGTCCGCCTGACACCCTCCGGGTTGCAGGCTCCCTTGCACTGTCCACGCTGACGTCCAGGCCACAGCGTCCTCAACCCTATTTGAGTGAGGTGGCTAGAGTAGGGTTAGTGCAGATACAGCCATGTGAGATGCCATTCACACCAGCAGCTGCTGTGTAAATGTTCCATGTGCCTTCACTGCAGAGTTAACTTGAGTTATCTACCCTCCAGTGACTCCTCTGGAGTTAGCCTAGCCGTATGGTGGAGTAGCACCCCAGCTGCACAGAGTGACTGGATAGCTGCACAGGGCGATTGTGTCAGCAGCTGGTGATAGCACAAGCTGGCGCTGACACTGCCTGCCAGGCCAGGCAACTTGAGTTAAAAGCACCGCCCCACTCGAGTGAAGGCTTATGTGTGTGGCTGGGACTCAAGTTAGGGCAACACTGCAGGGATGTCCAGGCCTGGGAGTGCATGTGTGTCCTAGGGTGTGTGTGTGTGTGGGGGGGAGGGGCACAGGGTGAATAATCTGGGCATGGGTGTGCGTGTGCACATGAATGTGTGGGAATGAGCGTGCACCTGTGAATGTGCATGCGAGCGTGCAAGTGCAAATGTAGAAAGGAGCATGGCCATGCAAGCGTGTGTGCTTGTCAGCTTGCACGTGTGCAAACGGATGTGTGCATGTTTGAACAAGTGTGGATCCAAAGAAATGTGTGCCCTTCTATCAGCAGCTGAGTCCTTGCATCTCAGCCGGCTCTCTTGCTGTGTAAACAAATTGCATTAACCCATTAAGGCCCCCCCACCCCAGTTAATGATTGCAATGAGCGTGCAGCCATATTAGGCTGTGGGCTGTGTGAATCTCCCAGCTGCCCGGAATGTCACTCGTGTGGAGGCATTGCCCTGGAACATCAAACGCGGAAGGTTTGCCTTCCAAGGAACCGCCACAAGAATCAGGCTGTGGCTGCGGTTGCAGAGCACGGGCTGCCAAGCAGGTTTATGGCAAGCTGCAAAGACCTGCCAACACAGGAGTGACTTGAATTTCCTTCATCAGCAAGAGCCATCTTGCCTCACCTTCGTCACAGTGCACAGCTAGATGCCCGAGGGAAGGACAGGGCTGATGGGAAAGCTGCCCGAACTAGGCGAAGGCACTAGGCAGAACGACAGGGTGACTCTGTTCTCCCACCTGGCAATCCTCCTCTCTGGGAGCAGGTCAGTAGGGCTTCGCATCATCCTGAGTATCAGAGCGAGACGACCACACGCTGCACCCCCAAATGTTCTCTCGGATTCAGACTGAGCAGGGTCAGGTGTGGTAAATATGAGGATAGGAGGCTGAGCTCCCAAGAAAACGCCAGCTCTGCAGGAAGGGGTGATACTGATTCAGTCAACGGTGCTCTTCCCTCTGAACCGTACTGAATCCATGGTGCTAAGGGATGCTGTGCTGCAGGTGAGGGCATCTTTTGGATCTGACATCGAACAGATCCTGTCCAGTTGAGGTTTTAAAAGATCCAGTGGCAGTTTCTGCAAGGATACCGATGTCCTGAGTAAGTTTCAAGTAGAGAAATCGCATTCTGTCCCCGCTGTGGTTTCAATTAGATACAGTATTCACTTCCTGTCCTCAGCTGTTGTCTGGGGGTGTTGTGCTTTGTGAACCAACTTCCACCTCCGAGGTGGCTGCATTCCAGTGGTGCGGGAAGTGATTCTTGCAGTACAGGGCCTTTGTCTTATAGGAGTGACATAAATGTAACATTAGTTATTATTATTTTATTATATCATCATGATGCAGACCAAGAAGCCAGAATTAGGGATAGAGGCCCCATTGTGGAAGGTGCTGTACATATGCATAGTAAATAGACAGTGCCTGCCCCAGATTCCTTACAACTGAGTGTGATGTGAAACAGCAGATAGATACAGCAAATG
This sequence comes from Emydura macquarii macquarii, assembly GCF_026122565.2. Classification (NCBI taxonomy): domain Eukaryota; kingdom Metazoa; phylum Chordata; order Testudines; family Chelidae; genus Emydura; species Emydura macquarii. Next base: position 5,762,840 of record NW_027132813.1, on the reverse strand, counting down.
CACTGGGAAAACGGGAGGGCAGGGTAGAAATGGATCAGTTAGAAGCAGCACTCGGAGCAGAGCAGCGTTCTGTGAACCCCTTCTTTTCCCCCATGTCTTGTCCAGCTTTCTCATCTCCATCTCTGCTCTCATTCTGTGCCATGCTTCTACCATTGGGTTCCTTGGAGGCGGTGTGAAGGCTGCTTTACCCACACGTGGACCCTGGAGGCTGAGAGCGCTACCCCAGGGCTCCTTTCTGCCCAAGCCGTGATGAGTTTTGTGGGTGGCTTTTCGTATGTCCTCTGGGTCCCTCTCCCCAGCTCTTTCTCTTGTTGCCTTGGTCTTTGCCACCCGCCAGCAATCATCTCATTCAGACACCTCCCCTGATCCCATCTGGCATTTCAAAATGGAGGGCACTGCCAGCCTCTTTGTTCCCTTTCCCTCTTAGCATTGACAGGCAGCTTCTTTGCTCAGGAGAGGGACAAATCTGCTGATTTATTCTGCCCCCTTAGCTCTGAATAGGGGTTGCTACGTTACTCACCAGCTCCAAGGCCTGCCAGGGCACACATCACATATAACCCCACAGCAGGTGGCTATTGAACAGAGGCTCTTAAATCTGCTTCTCTTGTTTCTCGTATGGCCGGCCAAGGCAGCAGGGGAGGTAGTGGGGCACGATTTGCTGGCTGGAGCTTTGGGCAGAGCTGATGCCAGGCACAACCTTGGCATCTTCCACACTGAAGGACCTCCTCGATGAACGAGGGGGCAGCCGTGCATGAAAGGCCGGGCGCATGCATTTTTGTGCGAGTCTCCTTTTAAAATAAATAATGTCCCTTGGTGACGTGGTGAATTAGTGGCAAAGCTGGGAATAGAACCTAGAAACATTGTCCCCTTCCTCCCCCGCATCCCTCCAATCCCTGCTCTCAGAGCTAGATGGAAAACGCGGCAGGGGCTGGATGATCTAACAGATTTTTTCCATCTCTAAGGTGTAATGCCCCTATTGACTACTTCAGCTGGCCGGAAAGCCTTCAGGGAAAGGTTGTGTCCCCCTGCTGATCACAAATTAAAATCCATCAGGGCGGGGGAAGAGGGGATCAAAGGTTGAGGCCCCGGGTTTGGTGACCGCCACATGTTAGACATGACCTTGAGGTGTCAGAGGTCACGTCTCTGTACCACGAGACAAAAGAGCTGCTAATTGTTTCTAAAAGCCCTGATTCCTTGACAAAAGGGCCATCCACCCAGGCTGGGTGAGTAACACTTGCATTCAGGAAAACAGCATGTCCTTGTTAGGGGACGCAGAGGAGAGACAGCGGGCAGGCTGGAGCCAGCTCCTGATGCATCCAGCCATCAGCTGTAGGGTCAAATGTAGCCTGCGGTGTATAGGTGTAGCCCACCTTAGGTGTGCCTTCTCCCCTGGCCCCACACTGCGCTCACTGTTGTCCATAGCCAAGCTCCCATGGACGTCAGTGGAAGCCGGATGGGACAGGAGGGCGAGGACCAAAAGGGTTCTGGCCGGGAAACACAAACCACAAGTTGACAGTATCCCAATTCCAGTGCGTAAACTCTCTGTGGGCTACCTGAATGCTCTGCTTCCCCCTGGTGGTGCTGTTGGATACCCACTCCTGGCCAAGGGGGAGATGGTGTTGTGCTCTGGGGGTAGATTCATTGCTATCTCCTCAGGGGCAGACAGCCTTTATGCTTTGCAAGGACTGGGCTGAATGCCAGTTAGGCTGGAAACAGGGACAGTCGGGGCTGTATGCAAACAACTCTGTGCTGTGCGTTAGCCCAGATTCGAAGGGATTAAAGTGTCGTCAGTGGGTGTGCCTGGGGGGCGGGGCCGTGTGCTTTGTGCGCACACAGTCTGAGGCCAGGATTTCTAGGCGGTTTTATTATTGCAGAAGATCCTTGGCTGAAAAGGAAGCGGGGCAGCAAGAATGAGGCGCTCAGCTACTCTGGTGCTGGGCACCCTGTCGGAGCGGAGAGGGGCAGCCAGATTAGCTAGCTGGGCGAGAGGAAGAGAGGGTAGCAGGAAGGCGGCCTGTGGAGGGCAGTGCAGAAGGCGGAGTGGGAGAGGGAAGGTTGGAGACCGAAGCAGGAGTGGGAAGTGGAGAGCAGAGCTGGGCTTGGGGGGGGGGGGGGGGGGGGCAGCACTGGGTCTGTGTAGAAGATGGAGCGGAGCTGGGGGATGTGGAATGGGGAGCAGAGCTGGGGGGTATTTGTGGTCTTTCTGATAGAAAACAACAGTGAGATGAAAGGGGGAAACTGCACCTCCATAAGGTGGGTGAATCTCTGACCAGCAGTGGAATTGGTTGATCCACAGGTCCCAGCCCTGCACTCCAAAGAGTCTCCCAGGGAGCAGCGTTTCCATCCTGTGATGCAATGCAGCCTCGCTGCAGGGCGTTTATTCTGCTCCTACACTTGCCATGCTGGGGGTGAGGGGAGGAGTCTATGGGGGCCATGGTACAAACCAGGCTGTGGGGCCCTGATGTGCGAGCCATAGGGCACTGAGGTAGCTCCAGCCAGCTCCTGGCCCTTCTTTGAAGGCAGCGTGGTTTATTTTGGGACTGCGTTGTCTGCTGCGTGGGACGGGCTCTCTCCTGGCTCTGCAGATAAGATTGGCTCCATTGGTCACCAGCAACCAGCTTTCCATCTTTGAAACCTTGTGGGTGTTATTTTATTTCCTATTTATTAAGCCTGGTTCACCCATGTGGAATAGTTTCCTTGGCAGAAGCCTGCACAGTGACTCTGGTCTGAGGCAGTGGGCTCTAGTTAGCTCAGAAAGGACGGCAGGCTGGATGTCTCCATGTCAGGTTTCAAATCTAGAGAGGGTAGGATTTATTAGACACGCTGAGCACCCGCCACTCCAGCTGATGTTCCTCGGGAGCTGCTGATGCGCAGAGCTTCTGAAAATCAGGCGCATACAGAGGAACCTGCCCATAGCGATCTGAGATAGTGTAAGCCCTTCTGGAGTGAGGCAGAGTGCAAATCCAAGAGTTTCATGTGCAAACTGTAATCCTGGTTAGAGTCAAATCTCCCCAGAGAAGGAGTCAAGTGTTTCTGGGAAAGAAACAACTTTAGTGTAGGAAGTTAGTTTGTGTGTGTGTGTGTTTGTGTATAAAATACAGATTTGATAAACTAGATGAGATAATTTATAGATTAGAGAGGCAGACAGCAGAGAGCAAGAGGTGGGGTGGACTAAAGAAGGGAAAGATTAGAGAGACATTAGATCTAGAGATAGATGGGGTAGAACAGAAAGAGATTGTAGAGATCAAACAGATTAGAGAGAGAGTTCAGAGAGAGGATATGAACTAGAGAGAAATTAAAGACAGAACAGAGAGAGATGAGAGAGACTAGATAAGAGATTTGAGAGGGAGAAGGTAGAGATGGCCAGAGGCTGCAGGGTCTGGATCCAGATCCCCAGAGTTTCAGGGTGTCTGAGTCCAGGGCTTTGGTTCTAGGCCATCTTTAATAGATAGTGACTGAAATACCTGAAGCCGCTTGTGTTTTGTGATAATATGGCATGTAGTGAGTGGCTGGGATTTTACAAGGTTGGGAGGGCTGATTCTTAGACCCAGCACTCACTTGAGGAGCTAAATGCAGGTTCACTTGGCCCTAACTGTGATGTCATGTTGTTGCTTGACTGTTCTGGCCCCCTAATTCTGGTTGCCCCCCATATAGCCTTCCCCTATTTCTCACTGCTGCATTACTGAACTATTGGCAGGGGCCATGGCTCCTAATCACACAGGTACCCAGGTGCCCCAGTCTAGTGACATGGGTTTGAAAAAAACCCCCGAGGAAATAACGTTATCGCTTGTGGGGTTGCCATTAGCTGTTGGTGTAGGGCCTGTGACACACATTGGGGCAGACATGATTCCATCCAGCAGAGGGCAGCAGCGCACACACCTAATAACCAGTTCACTGCTTGCAGCGTGTCTGAGCACTGACAAATTCCTTTTCCCTTTTCTTTTTTCCATACAGAGCGTCAGTGGGAGCCGCCCCCCATCCCACTTGGTGTACGACCCCTCAACCTTTGCCTTCCGTTCCCTCAGCACCTTGAAGCCCCGGAGCCCCGGAGCTCCAGTTGAAGAACCGTCATGTGCCTACTGAAGGAGTTTCTCCGAAACCTCAGGAACTCTCGTACCCGCCCATCCCCCTGGCAGGGGTGGGACGGGGGGGACATCTTTGCAATAGCAATCTGTGTGGCAGTGGGAAAACAGGTGGATTTGCACCAGGGCCCAGTTTCACGTCATTCTCGGTGAAATGAGCAAGTCTGCTTCATAAGCTACTGTGGAGCCATGAAGGTGGCGTCAGACACATGGACATACTAGGTGTATTGAGCCTCAGAGGGCTAGCAGGCGTCACTGCATGGAGGGCAGCACTGGTGACCGGGTAGGTGGCTGACACATCCCCACCAAAACTGAGTAGATTTCTCTCCAGATGCTCTGCCTTCTACTGGTTTGCTTTAGGACCAGCCGCTTCTCCCAAACTGAAGAGTTCTCAGGGTTGGAGACAGAGGTTGCCTGGGTGCCCGACAGAGAGAATGGAGCCCTTCTGCAAGGTTCCTGAAATGACACTTACTTTAAACCCTGTTGCAGTTGAGGGGCCCTGGCAATTGGGGGTGGGGAGTGTGAATGTAGAGCCTGCAGGTGCCTATCCTGATTATTATTATGGGGCATTGGTCTAATCTAAAAATGGTTAAAACAGGCAGGGGGGCACAGGGTGCCAGGATGGAGGGAATCCTGCTGTGCTCTGCTGGTCTTTGCTGTGGGAAATGGAAGGTCTGTACTCAGTCATCGATGGGTACACTGAGACATCCGCTTTCAGTCCTCACACGACAGGGCTGAGTGAAAAACCTAGTAGAGTGGGACATCATTGGAGCCCCTCTCCACAAGGGCTGTGTCCACCCTGGAGACGTTCTGAGGTTGACATCGGGTGCCCCCATGCTCCTGGCCTAAGAAGGGTTGAGTTGAGTTTGATGACACCAACCTCCTTCAGCAAAGTCCACCATGCCCTCTGGGAAGCCCTCATTCTGCCGGTGCCTTGCAAACTTTGCTGCGATGGATGTTGAGCTCACTTGATTCTGTGCGCACCAGCAGACCAAATGATTTCAACACAGGCCCGAGGGATGGTGCACGTTTGAGGGAGCTCTGCTCGTCAAACCACAGCTTCCCTAGGGCAGGCATGTCATGTGCTGTGGGAACCACTGAAGGCCTCGTCACAAGTGAGACTTGAACCAATTTTGAGATCTCACTGGACGGCGATGTGGTTTGTGCCACAAAGGTGCAGTTAACGTGGGAATGCCCACTCAGTGCACTCAGATTCTATGTCCCTGTCTGGTGCAGAAGCCCCCATTCCCTGGATGCTCCCCTCTCTGAGCGAACCTTCAGAGCTTTGGTCAGCTGCGTCCTTCCCAGGGCTGCAGTATCTTCTTCTCCTTCTCTGGAGCATGAGGGGCACAGTGGAGGAACTGGGGGTTTCTGAAAAATTCTCACCAGCTGTCATGTGGGGAGCTCTTTGGTGCCCCATATAAAATGAGCCGGGTGGCCCCAGTCCCTTTCTCTGTGAACAGCCCACATGGCAAACCAGCACTAACTGGCCCCTTTGCTGGGAGCCTGAGCGGAGAGGCCAGGGCCAGCTGGGCCATGGAGACTGAACTCCCCTTTTTTCCTTGCAGGTCCGAGTTGGGGCACATTGGCAGGAGAGGTCAGTGTAGGGAATCTTGTCCTTGCTGTTCCTGTTTCTGTGACTAGAGGATTTCAGGTCTGTGGATAAAGCCCCTTTTACCAGCATTAAATAAAGGGGGTTGTCTTGATTTATTCTCTGGGTGCTGCTTTTGAGACCGGAAGCTCGAGCGGCATTTCAAAACAGATGTTGCTCCTAGTTGATCTTCCTCCCTCCAGTGGGGACTCAGCTTCTATCCTGTTTTGATGATGCACATGATCTTTAACTGCTGCCTAGATCAAGCTGGAGCCTTGCATGGTGAGAGCTGTTGACTCCTGGGGCCGCATCTCCATATTAAAGATGAGGGCAGCTATAACCTGGCTCCCTTTTCTGCAAATTGGGCATGGGCCTCAAACTGCCAGTGTGGCCCTCAGTCGGGCAAGGGTTGGGTGCCCCCTACTCTAAGGCTTCAGTCAGTGCTGCTGGAATCAGACCCCAAAACGCACCTTGCTGATTGCCAAGCAGGGTGACGTGTTTTTATTGGCCCTCGCAGGTGCCGTGTGCTGCCGTCCTGTACGATATTCCAAGAGGTGGGAATGGAGAGCGGAGAGTTCCTGTCAAAATCGTTGCCTTTCTTTAGTACTTTTGTAACTTTTCTCTCTCTTTTCTTTTTCAATCAAAAGAAGAATAAAGTTAAACTTTTAACAGCTGCTATATTCACTCCTGTGCCGGAGATCTTCTCTTCGCCGCCACCTGGGTTTTTAAGGCTGGAGTGTGTTTACAGAGGGGTGGAGAGTGATACAAGCTCGGAGGCAGTGGTGCCAATCGTCACAAATCACGAGTCATGTCCCCCAGACCTGGAGATTGGCTTAAAAACTCTGAATAAATAGGGGTGTGTGGTGGGGGAGGGTGGGTATTTTTTGGTGTGTGAGCCTTTAGGATGCCTTTGGGGCGTGTTTTCAAGCTTTTCTCACAGCCACGAGGGCTAGGTTACTTTAAAAAAATAGAAGCTGAGAATCTTCCCTAATGGCTTGTCTCTAGGAGCTGGGGCTTTACGTTAAACGTCAAATATCGTGATTCTTCCGATAAAATCACGAGCGTTGGCAACAATCAACTGCAATAACAGTAACAGAATAAATACCTTGCATGTATACAGCCACTTTCAGCCCTGTGGATTCCCAAGCGCCTTATGGAAACTATACCCAGGCATCACATTACCCACTGTAGAAATGGGGGTTGGGGGTGGATGTGTGAACAAAGCACTTTCTAGCTGGAACCAGCACAGCATAGCTTCTTGTTGGCTCCCCCTGGTTCCTGGATTCTCACAGCTTCAGAGTGAGACCTTCCCCCATTGCACACAGCTGTGGGGGGTGCGCAGGGGGAGGCGGTGAGGAGTTTGCTTGTGGTTGAGTAGCAGGGCAGCTCCTGTAACTTCTCTTCCCAGCCCTCACCCCTGCTACTGGTGTCTCTAGCTGGAGACATGCAGGTGTTTCCCCTCAGAGTAGAAAACAGACTGTTGGGCCCTGTGTGGAAAGTGACACTGTTATGCCACCGTGTGACCCAGAAACTCACATTCTGCTGCATTCAGCATCTCTGGGGAGGCGGATGGGGTGAGGGGAGTTGGCTTCTCCGTTGCTTTTGGTGGCCTTGCTACAGAATGTCAGAGACATGAGTGAAGAATGAGGCCAAGGGGCTTGGCAAACTGGGCTGTTGTATGTATCACCTGACCTATTAACCTGTATCACCTGTAGCCTATGAACTTTAACTAGCCCCATTTCCGGGCCAGAGAGCTTGAGGTGATCATCTGAGCTTTTGGATGCATAGCCCAACCTTTTGAGTTTCATCCATCCCTACAGAAATCTATTTACTATCCATTTGGCCTTCCAAATTCCCCCCTAAATATACTGAGCCATGGCCCCAGACCATCCTAGGCATTGCTTTAGTATGACTGGCTTGAATCAGATCTGCAGTCGGTATGTCCTTCTTCCTCAGCACACTAGGACATGTAGGGTGTTTGAAAAACTGTTCTAAACTCTAGCTGGGCTTTCAGAGCAGCGCTCGCTCTAATAACCCCCCATTAGGCAAAGTGGAGTGTCAAACCGAAGTAATGCCAGGGGACTTACTCCAGTGTGTAACCTGTGTCAGCAAATTGAAAAGCAAAATCTCTATCGCAAAGGTCCGTCACCGCCCAGCTGCTGGCTTGCTTTTGTGCTTTGGCAACATGTGCATAGCCTGCTGTGCCAGTGTTGAGTGGAAGAGTGGGTTTAGGGCTGTGTAGTGTCTGTGGCATGCAGCATGCCCAGTATACTGTGTCTTGGAGACAAGAACTGTAGGTGCTTTAGCAGCCAGGCCGTGTAGGGGCTAGTTCTGGTGGGGCCCAATAACCACTCGGACACATGGCTAAGGGACAGGGTATTTACGAGGGCTGGCAGGAAAGGGGAAGGTTGCAGATACCTTACGTACAGAGGCTTATGCAGGTACAGTGCAAAGTGAGGATTAACGGTTCCTGTTTGTGTCCCTGGGGCAGCCCAGCTGAGTCAGGGCTCGTTTGGCCTGATGCTTGGTGAGCCTTCTCCAAGCCAGTCTTTATTCAAGCAATAAGGGGCATGCAGGTTTCCAGGCCAGGCTGGTTGTGTCTCTCATTGAGGCCCCTCTGCACTGGCTCCCTGCCCAGCCACTGCTGCTCCCCTGTAAGCCCCACACAGATCTGCACCCAGCTGTAACGTCTGGCAGGCACAGCCTGTGCCACACATGGCTATGTCCACAGTGCTGGGGCTTCTCTCCAGTGCTGCACGGCCATGTAGCTGCTGCTCTCAGAGCCTGGCCATTCGCTGGTCAGGATCTTTCTCCTTACCAGGCTGGGGTAGGGGACGTGCAGTGGAGAGGGAAGATGAGAAACATAGTCCCTTCTTAGCCAAGGGAGGAAGGAGATGTAGAGTGTAGCGGGGGCTGATGGGTAGTGAGGTGCCTTGCTTTACAGATCCATCACAGTGTGTGTGTGTGTGTGTGTATTGAGTATGGCTAAGTGTATGGGGTGTGCAGGACACGTGTTTGTGGATGGCGTGGTTGTAGGTGGAGGTGTATGCACGTGGGTATGTGTAAATATATTGGGTCTGTTTGTAGGCGCTGGGGAGACAGCAGCATTTCTGGAATGGGATCCCGTAGCATTTCAATAGTTTGTACTAGTAGCTGGCAGACTTTCTGGCAATCCTTGCACAGCTTGGCACACCAGTAAAGTCTCCTCAAATTGTATTGATTGAAAAGTCATGAGTTTTGAGGGCCTCATTCTGCACCTCTGACGTCAGAGGCTGTTTTTGCCATTGATTTAACAGAAGCATAGTCTGGGCCTTACATGGACAGCCATAATTAAAAACAAAGATGCTGCATCACAAAATGCACGTTGTCATTTGACAAAAGTAATTTTTATTCTGTTTCATAAGAAATCACAGTCTGCTAACAAATGTTCTGTACAGGGCTGTTCCTACTTCCCTTGAAGCCAGTGGCCAAACTGCTGCTCGCTTAAATGGGAGCAGCGTCCGGCTCTAGTTTGCAAAAGTTTAAAAGTCTTAGCAAGTCAAGACCTAACTAGTGACTCTGTTGAATCTTTGCTGAGAAACGGCAAGAAGCCACTGTGCTTCGTGTGCGAACTCCAGAGTATGCACATGGGCATAGCATAGATTAGCAAGGATCTACTGTCTGGGATCTGGACAAGCAAGGACAGGTTTCCCTCAATAACTCATTGCCCCATGATGCAATGGCAAGGGAGAGAGGAAATCTTCAAAGGCCAATGGCATCCTCAAAAGGAAAATGAAGAGAAAAAATGCATTTAAACAACAGGCACCTTGGCAAATATTTAGTTAGATTTTAGTTGCGTTAGTCAAGGGACAAGAAATGAGGTAAGGAAAGAAGAGACGTTGAGATTTCAGGAGCTAGCAAATGCTGTAGCTATAAGCCAGGCTGACAGCTCTTGACCACATGTTTTCAGTTAGCCCGGGACAGGATATGCAGATATCTCCGGACATACAAGGAGCTCAACGATCCGTTTTCCTTTTTGTGGCTGCAGCACATCATTGCCCACTATAATAATAGCTCTATCTGTTAGCGGGTTGGCCAGCTTGGTATCGATTGCCTGTCCCCGTGTGACACGTTCACAGCCTGCTGGCTCCGAGGCCAAGTGACTGGAAGAACTGAAACTGCTGTGGGTGCTGAGCAGAGAAACACATAGAGAGATGTGTTTAAAAAATCTTAAATCAAATGCAAAGAGTAATCCCTTCTACTGGCAAAACATCTTCAATCGGAGGAAATTTGCTTTCTACAGAATTTCGCTGTAATCATTATGCTACATACCACAACCACCTTGAACAAACAAAGTAACTGATGGCAGTAGTAGGTTGTCATCCTCTATGTGGGGACTACAGGAGGATGGGAGGCACACTTTGCCAGTGGATTTCAGAGGAATAGCTGAGAGCAAAGGTATAGTGAGACTCAGGCATACTGGATTTCATTCCAGGTTCTGAGGGGGGTGTTCTGTAATGGTCATGCACCTTTCTGTCCCTCTTCCCCCCAAGACTAACCTCTTCTGCTCTGTACCCTCCAACCTGTCCCAGCCCTGCATCTTCTACCCCTCACTCCAGTCTTCCCCCATCCCTGATTCCTTTTCCCAGTCTTCATGCACAGGAAATCCCAGTTTCCCCCGTCAGAGCTCCCCATTTGAGGCCCAGTCTCCCTCCCCAGGCTCCTCATCTCAAGCTCCTTGCCTAGCCAGTCCCAGTCTCCCTCACATAGTTACCTCATCTGATCTTAGTCCTGCTTTCCATGCTGTTACCGTGGGCTCCCTCCCTGGGCTTCTTGTCCCAGTCTCAGTTGTAAGAAAGTTTTGACATGGGCAAAACAATGTTGTTTTCCTTAACCCCATTCTTGGAAATGGCTGAACCATTTCTGCTGAAACTTTCCAAAAAAAAAAAAAAATTCAGCCTCAGGTAGGTACTTGGCATGGAATATTTCAGTCTGAATGGTTAACGTTTGGAAAACAAGTTCTTATGTTGAGAAATGTTGGGCAACACTAGCAATAGTCTGCAGAAGAGAAGAGTGAGGGGGGATTTGATAGCAGCCTTCAATTACCTGAAGAGGTTCCAGGGAGGATGGAGCTAGGCTGTTCTCAATAGTGGCAGATGACAGAACAAGGAGCAATGGTCTCAAATTGCAGTGGGGGAGGTCTAGGTTGGATATTAGGAAAATGTTTTTCACTAGGAAGGTGGTGAAGCACTGGAATGGGTTACCTAGGGTGGTGGTGGAATCTCCATCCTTAGTGGTTTTTAAGGTGCATCTTCACAAAGCCCTGGCTGGGATGTTGGGTTTAATTGGAGTTGGTTCTGCTTTGAGCAGGAGGTTGGACTAGATTACCTCCTGAGGTTCCTTCCAACCCTAATCTTCATGATTCTATGATAGGCAGTGCTGCCACTCCACCTACAATAGGGCAAAGCTCTGAGTGTATAAATCACCTTTTAATCCAAAGTGTCTTTGTAAACTCTCCAGCCTGAGAACAAGTTATTGGTCCTGCCTCTGAAGAGAAGCTTTGCCCTTTTCTAGCTTTAAGTTAACCCACAAAATAAATCCACGGCTATTTACTGGCATTGTTTTCTTTTGCATGTTCATTGCTGACAAATAATCAGGCCAATTATGTTATATTCATGCCAGCTCTGGTGGAAAATAATTAGAACAATTACTACCCAATCAAAGTGCTGCTGTTCCTGCGGGTGTCATTAGCATGTTCCAAACATTTTGTTCTCGTGGTTGAAAGTGCAATAATAACACAGTCTGCGTGCAACACCCTTTCCAATGTAACTTCTCCACACGGCAAGCTTCCCAGCCGCGTTCGCCTCTGCCTCCTCCGAGATGCTGTTAATTTTCAATCATGGCCTCGGCTCCGTACCTACCTCAGGGAGAGTGCCTGTTACGCCTGTGATTTACCTAATTTACTTGGGTAATAACGGAGCTGGCTGTGTAGCCATCTGTCTGCTATCCACGGTTCTCTCCACACCTCTCCCCTCTCCCCTCTCCCCCCGCCATACAGAACAGGAGCTGTGGCCTTGTGGCAGGGAAGAAAGCAGAGACAATCTGACTTCAGTTATTAAACGGTCGTAGGTACGCTGGCTGCAAAGAGTGCTGCTGTTACACTTCTCCATGCAGCGCCCAGAGATGGTAGCGGTGAATGCAGCAGGGCGGTTTCGCTGTTTCTTGTTGGCTTTGTGATGTTGCGACTACCAATACAGCTGGCAAGTGATGCTGTGGTTCAGCTACATTTCCCCCAAGAACCATCAGTTCATTTTCAACATCAGTCACTAAATAGGCTGTGGACAATGATAGCTTTAAGTCTCTCCTGACCTAAGCCTGGATTGGACCCACTGATATACAGGTGAAAACTCTCTATTCCCATGCCTAAGCTCCCAAGATACCCAGTCCTGGTCATTTGGTTTGGCAATGGCATGCCAGAGCAGCTATACTCCCACTGTATGGGGTTCTTGCACTTGGGAAGTTGTTAAAGTCCCTCAGTCTTTGGGTGTGAGACTTGCTTGCAGCAAGTTGTAACCAGCCAGGCACTACTGTACTGTACTAGGTACTGTAATACCTGGCACTGCCGTAACACCTGCAATCCAAGACTGGTGAAGGACTTCAGAGACCTTAATAAACTCAGCCTTAGAGTATCTTGGAAGGCAAGGCAATGTTAGTCCCATTTTACTGATGGGGTCACTGAGACACAGAGTGGTTAAAGATTTGCCCAGGATCACGCAGGGAGTATGGGGCAGAGACAGGGCTAGAACCCAGAAATGCAGAGTCACTTTCTTTACGAGTGAGCACAGCCACACACGATTATGAACGGCAGACTAAAAGAATCAATCTGGCTTGACTACATGGATCCACCATCCAATCCACCCCCTCAAGAGGAGGAGGAGGGTTTTTACAGTAGCATCAGGGGCCACTGCATTATTGATATGGTAGAAGTGGCCATGGATTAGCTCCCTTGCCACTCCATGGCCTGGCAGGAAGTTTGTAAATTACCAGAGTGTTTGGGTATTTGGCTATGCATTGGATCCAGCATTTGGGCTTAATTATACTGAACCCAGTTCTGCCCTCAGTTGGATGGGGAGTAACACCCAATGTGTCCAAGGCAAATTGCACTGACTAAGCTAAGGGCAGAATTAAGGCCTTTGGTCCTGCTCCAAAGCCCATTTAAGTAAATGGAAAAATACACACTGACTTCAGTGAGCTTTGCATCAGGCCCATAAACATAAAACCCATCGTGACACCACATGCTGCTGTCTATGATGATAAATACTGCATTCACTAGATCATTATAAAACATTTAACAGAAAAGCCCAGCCATTTGCGGCCTGTGTAATATTATTCAAACATATCCACCCACATCTGTTTCAAAGCAGACATTAAACAAGAGAGGGGAAAGACAGAGCCAGGTCAATGGTAATTCAATAGTACAATTACCTGAGACTGCTGGGAAAAATCCAATACAAATAGAAGCAGAAAAGGAATTCAAAGCCATCAAGATCTGACAGGGGAGCATGTTCGTCCTTAACAAATCCAAGATTAAGGGGTGAAATTGCAGCATATATATATATATATATATATATATATATATATGTATCCAATACATTCTTTACAAAAAGAGCAGAACATCTTATTACTTACAAGAGTGGAAGGACTAGAAGCCAGATTCATAACTTCCTTGTTTCCTGGTGGAAAATAAAAGATATAAGACTGCAAGGAGATTGCAGAACAGAGTCTTACTAGTCAACTTAAACCATTCCTCTTATATACGTGTGTTAGAATGAAGATACAGAGAAAATCAAAGAGTGTAACACCAAAGATAAGGTGGCAAAAACTACAGGGTAAGTCTGCGAAGGACTTTAGGGAGTTGGTTATGGAGAAGAGGACATTGGTACCACGTGGAAGGAGTGGATACGTTTCGGGATTTGATGGTGACAAATATATTGGAGAGAGCTAAACAAGTTGTGGGTGAATCACAAGGGAAAACCTTTATTCAAAAAAAATCTGGTGGTGGAGTGAAGAAGTACAAGCTGTGATAAAAGCTAAGAGAAAAAAAGTTTAAATTCTGGCAAAAGAATAGGAGCAAACAAGATCTGGAGGAATACAAGAATGTAAAAAAATTGGCTAGGAATGTAGCTGTAAACGTGAAAGCAACGGTCTTTGTGGAACTTTAAGTAAGAGTTGGAACAAAGGAAGTAGGAAAAGAAGCATACAGACTAGTGAAAGCATGGGACAGAAGTAACAAAGCTATAAAGGAAGTGAGGTTTGTCAAAGATGGCATGGGTGGTGTAAAAAGCCTGCCTTATGAGAGGAGACTCAAAGAGCTCGGCTTGTTTACCTTAACCAAAAGAAGGTTGCAGGGAGATATGATTGCTCTCTATAAATACATCAGAGGGCTAAATACCAGGGAGGGAAAGGAATTATTTAAGTTCAGCACCAATGTGGACACAAGAACTAATAGGTATAAACTGGCCATCAGGAAGTTTAAACTTGAAATTAGATGCAGGTTTCTAACCATCAGAGAAGCGCAGTTCTGGAACAGCCTTCCAAGAGGAGCAGAGGGGGCAAAAAGCCTAGCTAGCTTCAAAACTGAGCTTGATAAATGTATGGAGGGGATGGTATGATGGGACAGCCTAGTTTGGCAATTGACTGATCTTGGACTACTGGTGGTAGATATGCCAATGGCCTGTGAAGGGATGTTAGATGGGGTGGGTTCGGAGTTTTTACAGAGAATTCTTTCTTGGGTGTCTAGCTGGTGAGTCTTGCCCACGTGCTCAGGGTTTAACTGATCGCCATATTTGGGGTTGGGAAGGAATTTTTCCCCAGGGCAGATTGACAAAGGCTCTTGGGCTTTTTCACCTTCCTCTGTAGCATGGAGCACGGCTCACTTGCTGGTGGATTCTCTGTACCTTAAAGTCTTTAAACCATGATTTGAGGACTTTAATAACTCAGACATAGGTTAGAGGTTTATTACAGGAGTGAGTGGGTGAGGTTCTGTGGCCTGCACTATGCAGGCGGTCAGACTTGATGATCATATTGGTCCCTTCTGATCTTAGAGTCTATGAGTCTTTGGTAATGACTGCTAATAATCAAAGCATCAATGGAGAAGGGATGTTGAACAGATTTTAAGTGCAGAAAAGCCAATCTTCTTCTTCCTTAGGTTAATCTCTTCCTCTCTATTGCACAGTGTGCCTAACACAGCTAAGCAATGGTTGTCTCTTGCGGCCATTCAAAGACTAGTAATTTAAGAGCCTCCCCCCATGCACATACAGCCAGGTGCTATGGTACTGCAGAAGGTCTGTTTTCTATTTTCACTCTGGCTGCTCTTGGAGGGTGAATATGCCAAAGCTTGAACTGTAGCAGGAAAAGATTAACTGTCCCCATCAGCTGCCTGCTGGTTGAGTCAGCGGTGGATGGCTCCCAATTTGGTAAAGCTGTGAGGATTTCTTTATCTCCTTCTAATGGTGATGTGATTAAAAAAAAAGGCTTTTCCCTCCAAAGCCTGCAACATATGTTTGCCTCATAGATGCTGCCTATCAAGCTGTGCAAATCATGGCGGTTTAGTCAGCCAAAGGTTTGTGTAAACCTGTTCCCCTTGGTTCATTTGGCTTTGAAGCCTTGAATTAGAAGTCCAAATGACCCAGAAACTCAGAGCTAAGATCAGTTTAAAAAAAGCTTTATTTTGAGGCAAAACCATAAAATAAAGGCTCAGCCATTCCTCCTTCCAAGGATCAACAAAAAGTTCACAAACCTGGATTCATAACAAAATCCAAAGCCAGGTTAGTCAGAACATAACAGCCATACTGGATCAGACCAATGGTCCATCTAGCCCAGTATCCTGTCTTCTGACAGTGACCAATGCCAGGTGCTTCAGAGGGAATGAATAGAACAGGTGATCCATCCCCTGATGCCCATTCCCAGCTTTTGGCAAACAGAGGCTAAGGAACCTTCAGAGCATGGTTTTCATCCATGCCCATCCTTGCTAATAGACATTGATGGACCTATCCTCCATTAACTTATCTAGTTCTTTTTTGAACCCTGTTATAGTCTTGACTTTCACAACATCCTCTGGCAAAGAGTTCCACAGGTTGACTGTGCATTGTGTGAAGAAATACTTCCTTTTGTTTGTTTTAAACCTGCTGCCTATTCATTTCATTTGGTGATCCCTAGTTCTTGTGTTATGAGGAGTAAATAATACTTCATTATTTACTGTTTCCATACCAGTCATGATTTTATAGACTATCATCTCCTTCCTTAGTCAGCTCTTTTCCAAGCTGAAAAGTCCCAGTCTTATTATTCTTTCCTCATATGGAAGTTATTCCTTACCCCTAATAATTTTTGTTGCACTTCGCTGTGCCTTTTCCAGTTCCAATACATCTTTTTTGAGATGGAGCGAACAGATCTGCATGATATATTCAAGATATGGGCGTTCTATGTATTTATAAAGAGGCAATATGATATTTACTATCTTATTATCTAGCTCTTTCCTAATGATTCCCAACATAGTTAGCTTTTTTTGACTGCTGCTGCACATTGAATGGATGTTTTCAGAGAACTATCGAGAATGACTCCAAGATCTTTTTTCTTGATTGGTAACAGCTAGTTTAGACCCCATCATTTTATATGTACAGTCAGAATTATGTTTTCCAATGTGCATTGCTTTGCATTTATCATCATTGAATTTCATCTGCCATTTTGTTACTCAGTCACCCAGTTTTGTGAGATCTCTTTGTAATTCTTCGCCATCTGCTTTGGACTTAATTGTCCTGAGTGGTTTTGTATCATCTGCAAATTTTGCCACTTCACTGTTTACCCCTTTTCCAAATCATTTATGAATATGTTGAACCATACTGGTCCCAGTACAGACCTTGGGGGAACACCACTATTTACCTCTCTCCATTCTGAAAACTGACCATTTATTCCTACCCTTTGTTTCCTATCTTTTAACCAGTTACTGATCCAGGAGAGGACCTTCCTTCTGATCCCATGACAGTTTAATTTGCTTAAACGACCTCTAAAAACCAGGGAGGGACACAAATTATGACATTTGGAACTGAAATTTGGGGTGCTCTGGGTTTATAGTTCAGCCCAAGATGTCAAGGGGCCATTTACAAAATTCAACCAATCCTCACTCCCAAATAGCAGGATCTGGAAACAGGCCCCTCTCTACTGAAAACTCCACTAACACTGGAAAAATTGGCCAGTAGGATACCAGTTATGGCAGAGGATGATGATTCAGCCAATCAGGCCTAGATTCTCAAAGGCATTGCATTTCAATGACAGTTGGAGCCTAAATACCTTTGAGGAACTGGGCCCAAGTGTGCTGTGTACTTCTCTGTACAACTCAAGTTAGTACCCTTTCCATATGCAGCACTGCTTACTCTGTAGTCCTGGCCACAGAGCATTAACTAATGGTGTTAAGAATAAAACTTGGTACCTTGCAGTGAAGATCTCAAAGTACTTTGCAAGGTGGGGGAGTATTATTTTGCCCATCTACCTATGTCCAACAGGAGCATCAGGGCATTTAAATGACTGGCTCAAGATTACACAACAAGTTAGTGGCAGGGTCAGAAAAAGAACCCAGGCGTTCTGTTGCTAAGACCACTGTTCCAACTGCTATCCCACGCTGTCTTCCTTCTTTTCATGACTTTTCCTCTTGAGAAGCAGCATTGGATGATATCTTGAACCAAGGCCTGAACTTCAGCTGATCAGCCTTCGGGAGCACTCTTGTTTAGCTTTGCTCTACTGCATTTTCAAACGGGATTAGGTCAAAGTGCACTAGGGAGCTGTTAGTATGTGGCCATAGGGTCCACACAGACAGTTCACGTGCTGCAAACTAGTGCTCTGCAGGTTGGCACCGCAACTTGTCGCGCACGTTCTCTCTGGCTAGACAAACCCGCAGAGTATCCCAAGCAGCCCACAGACAGCTGAAGAAGAAATCAAATTTTCCTGACATGCGAAAGGAATTTACAGGAAGCGATTCAGTACTGGCCACATGCTGGGCATGACTGGCCAAGATGGAGAGATCCGAGCGTGTTGTTTATACTGAATTTCCTCCAGTGGCTGACTTGGAATTTAGGACTGTGGCAGACATGGAACTGGGTGGGTAAAATGTCTGTTCTATCCAGGAAGCTCTAGATAGATCTTACAGGATGAGTAACCCTCCAAATTACTTCCAGATAACTGGCAGTATCCTCAGCTGGAGTTATGTTAAACGAAAAATGTGTATTACAGTTCATGGGGCATGGGAACCCTACCTCCTGGTGCTTCTGTCCATAGCTTTTTGGCTCAGGGCAGTATCGTCTAGGTATATTAACACTAACATAATAATAGCCAGACTTCACACTTACTCACTGGTAGCCCTGGCCCTCCAAGGATCTCAGAGCACGTGGCAAAAAGTGACCTTATTACCATTTAACATATGGAGAAGCTGAGACAAAAGAGGTGTAAACAACTTGCCCAAGATCACAGAGTGGGTCAGTGACAGGTCAGAAATAGAACCCAGGTCTTTTCACACAGCTGGTCCTTTGCTGTAATAGTCAGTGCTATGTCTATGCCAGTCGGACCAAAGGAGATAGCTAGCAATTGTCTGGCAAAACTAAGCTCCTTCCTTGCAACAACCCTGTAGCGCTTCAGACCTTACTCAGGGTAAGTTCAGGTCAAATTAATTCTTAGTGTGACCCCACTGGCTTTAACAGAGTGACACAAGGGATACATTTGGCTCATTGTACCCCATTCTGCCCTCACTGACTCCTGGTGGGCCTGAGGTCAGGCTGCTGCCCCTATGGAAATGAGGGTAGGAATGGATTCCTTGAGCTAAGCCCTGTAGGATTTGACCCTTTCGGTTAGAGCCTTAGCTGGTGCAAATTGATGTGGCTGTCTGGACTTCAATGGAGTTATGCTGATTTACACCAGCTGAGGATCTGGCCCTTCGGGTGAAACCCTTGCCCTATTGAAGCCAATGGCAATAACAGGACTGGACTGGTGCTACTGAGTCTGTCCACAAGAGATGTCTCACTGCATCTTGCTTTATAGAGATTGTTACAACAAACCTTCCTCTCCAGCCACGGCCACCTTTATCTTGCGGTGGGGCAGTCTCAGGCCAAGTGGCATGTCTTCTAAATCCAGTCCGCAGGCCTGGATGCTTCTTGATAAGATTGAACAGAAGGGAGTGACAGATTTCCTTTTGTTGCTGGCTGGGTTGGATAGTTCATTTAATGCAATAGAGCGGGCAATATTTCTTCTGCCTTAAAATCAAAGGTTTTGTGATCACACAGTCATTTCCCATCCCCTCCCTCGGTGTCTGGTAAGTAATCTGGATTGGGGTTGGGCCAAAAGAGCAGAAATGAAAACATACAGGATGCATCTCAGATTCTCCTTTCGTGTTATGAACTTGGCCTAGCTGAGCCGCCTGGTGTGCATGACAGCAACAGACAGCCAGGAAAAAAATATCAGAGGGGCAAAACTGGATTGCTGTCTCCAACCGCCCTCTCTCCCGGACACTGCGCACTTGGAGGAGTGAGAGAAAAATGAGACCTGGGGCTGAATTACCTGTGGTTTCATAAACCAAAAACTTGACTGACAGCGTTATGCAAAATGAAAAGTGCCCCTGCTCCGAAAGAGAGATGGTCCCACACAACAAAGAACTGGTTAAAAACCCATTGCAGAGAGCCACTTGTTTCCTTTCCAGCGAATGCACCGCCTAGAAACCCTAATGTGGGATCAGTTAATACCAAGCCCCCAACAGAGGAGGAGATAAAAGGAGTTGTTTCTATGCTGAGGTTTTATTAAAGTTAAAGCGGTTGGCTCAGTAAAGCAGGAGGACAAAGTGCATCACTGAGATGGTATCATGCTCAGAGTCTGGCCTAGAAAAGCTAGAGCAGAGGCCAGGCAGTCCTTTAGCATCCCCACAAATTGACAGGCAGCCACCAGCGATGGTCTGAGTTGGCATCTGAGCTGAAAGAAAGGTGAAGGGATCGTGGGATAACAAGATTTAGGCTGGCAGAGCAGCAGCATTTTCAGTAGTGCAGTAAAATAATAACCATCAGCCCCGCTGCAGTCTGCCTGGGCTTCAAGATCGCTGTGTTAACAGTCAGCCCTGAAGGACGTGAGAATGACAGAGGAGCCAACTATCTCGTGCTCTTGCCTGCAAGATGTTGGGCCCCATTACAAAACAGATTATTAGAAGTACAGCTGAGGGAGCTGGGTGCTGCTTTAACCCATGGGGTGCAAGCAGGATCCTGCCCCTGTCTCAGAGAAGGTGGTTTACTGTCACAGTAGCTACTGGAGTCAGTGCATGCTGAGCCCTGACATGTGACGGCCGAACAATCTGTTGTAACCCTGGCCCATGTCATGTGACTGGCATCAGGCAACACCCGTCTTGTCCTAGCATTCCTTTGTGTGTCCCCTTTTATTCTATGGTGGTAGGAGTAAACTAAATCCAGAGGAGGTGGTTGCAATTCTTCCAAATGCTCCTGTGGGCAAAATGGTCTGAAGAGAAGTCAGAGAGAGAGTGACATCTTCCACACTGCATGTGGCTGCATGTGGTCCAATGGCACTGGAAATTTGCACTACATCCCACATTGTACATCAGTAATGTCAAAAATCCATTGATCCAGCCAGACCAGTATATCAGTTTGGAAAGGCAGAGTTTCATTATGAGATGCTAGCTGCCAGCTGAGACCATTGTATGCAGTGTTATTGTAGCTGTGTCGGTCCCAGGATGTTAGAGAGCCAAGGTGGGTGAGGTAATTACCTTTGATTGGACCATTAACAATCATGTTACAGACACACGTAATAAAGTGAAAAATGGTGTCAATTTGAACAGGTAATGGACGTAGGATTGTTAACCTCAAGTGTTCAAAAATCATGAGTTGGGCCCCCAAAATCATGATATTGGCTTAAAAGTAATGAGATATTTTTTAAAAAGTACTTTTTGGGTTCTTTTCATTTACCTTCTTCTTCTTTCTGCTTTCTTTTAACCTTTAGGATATACTTGGGGCTAATTTTCAAGTTTCTTCCTGCAATTGCAAGAGATAGAAACTTACTTTTTGAAAAATTCAGCAGAGATTTTCATATAATTGGGTTTTTAAGAAATATACTAAATTTCACAAGATGGGTGTTAAAATTGCAAGAGTTGGCAACATCGTAGACAGATTAATTAGAGATCACATTATTTATTTGAGTGTTGCCAACTCTTGCAATTTTATCACCAGTCTTAAAGCCCCAGCTTCTGGAGTCAGGTGATTATATTAAAATATCAGCTTTCATTTTTCAAAAAGTAAGTTTCTAGCTTTCAGGATTGCAGAGTGCATCTAGTTAAAAATACACATTAAGGCATAAAGAGAGAACACAATGGTAAACAAATGACAGAGACCGGAGTTGTTTGTAGCAGATGTAGAGGCAATCACAACACAACACAATGGCATCCAGTACAAAGAGTGTCGTCTCATGCATGCAACTATTTTGCAAAAGTGTGTTGTTCTCAGCACAAAATTACAAAGAACTACAAAAACAAAGTACATTTGTGAGCATACAGTTGGAGAGCAAAGTTCTGATGATGCTGCAGAAACAGAGTTTTTGGTTGGATCACTCAATAAATTTACAAAAGAATGCTCTGCAACAGATTGGTTTGTTACACTGGAAGTAAAGGAACAAAGTTAATGGAGCCTGCTGCCTCTCTACTAGGCAGGTAGCAAAGGCTTGGTTAACTCTGCACATATAGGGCCAAGTTCCAAGCCCATGTAAAGGCTCCCATTGAATTGAATGGGCTTTGGATCAGGCCCACAGAGCTTCCAAGAGCGTTGGCCACTTTTCAGCTTGGTTTCTTATCACCCAACAATACCAACATCTACAGTAAGTACTGCATGTCACCAAACTGAGGCTGTGTCTGAGAGTCTGTGCTGAGCCTCCAGGAAGGGCATTCCTGGAGGAGGGGACCAAGGCGATTTTGAGCCACCTTTGTGCCCTCCTGATTCTGAGCTACTGTAGGGGCTGAAACAAACCTTGGTGTAATGTATGCTGCTTTAATTTACCACCAACTTCTCAGGGGGGCCTATGGCTTGCAGCACAAGCCACAAAGGCCATAGTCTGGTATACTATGGCCATGGCCCCCCTCCACTCCGTATGGCATGTCTCCTCCCATCCCCAGCACACCCCCTGTGTCCAAGCTGAGGGTGTGGCCTGCACAGACCTCTATGGCGGTCCAACATAGTTTCTGCTCTAGGGAAATTCCTCGTCTGCACCTTGCTGGGTATGTATGGCCCCTGCATGCTGCCACAGCAACGTAGAGGGGCCAGAGCAGGCTCGAGACTCCCACTCTCTGTTTTAGTAAGTACTTTTAATGATGGAGGGACAGGAGGGGGAGAGGGATTGAATGGGGCACAAGAGGGCCAGGCGAAGGTAAAAAAGGGGGATGGTTAAAACAGAACAAAATGGGACTAGTCTGTGGAGAGGAGAGCACTGGAGGAAAACAGGCCCTCCATGCCCTGAGCCTAAACACCCCAGTGCAACGATGGGCTGCCAAATTTTTAACAAGGGGCTCCCACAGAAATAGTCCCCAGTCAGCAGTCAGGAATCCTGCACCTCTGTATTTGCAGAGGCGTGCTGTGACGAACACGGGATGCCGTTTGTTTGTTTTCCCATTCAAACAGAAACGCTTCCTCCCAACCACAACCAAAGAAGGAGGCAGTGCTGCTTGGCAAACCAAGCTACATTAAGTGCACTTGCTGGAAATGTTTAGACTTCATTCCAGCAAAAGATCTTGAACATAATGAGAGTATAGCACAGTGCTCAGCTAGGGCCTTTGGAAGTGGGGGTGAAGAACGTGTATGTGTGTGTGTATGTGTGTGATGGGGGAAGGGGAAAATCCTTGTCTGGGACATTTAAAAAAAATCTCTGCAATGGTCCATTCCAAAGGCAAAAATAATTGCACTTCAGAAATATTTTTGCGCTCTAGGGATGGTTTAGCAGTATTCAGAGAGTGGGTGACTCCACTGAAAGCCAGGACATCATCTCAGTTGTGCTTATGGTACGGTGGCAAAGTTTTAAGAATGGTCTTCCCAAGAACTTCACTCTTCTCACATACACACCACTAGTCCCATTAAATGCTGGCAGGTATTTTTCTCCCTGAGTCAGTGGTTCTGTGCCAATCTTCAGCTTCATTTATCTGTCCACTTACATAACCCCTGCCTACTCACTGTCATGGGAGTTGAGCACCTCATGATCTTTAATGTACTCACTCTCAGAATCCCACTGTGCTTTTAGCCCCCATTTGACAGGTGGGGAACTGAGGCCCAGAGAGACTAGCCTGAGATCACACAGGAAACCTGTGGGAGAGCAGAGAATTGAAGCCAGGTTTCTGATGTCTCAGGCCAATGCCTTAACCACTCAACCATCCTACCCCATACACATAAGATGCAAAACATGCAAAACCCACTTTTGTTGCTAACGCTCCCACGTAAGATCAAGGCTATTAACATCGGTTTCTTGGCAAAGTTCTAACACTGTTATGATATTATGTTCCCCTAAAATCCTCTTTGCAGTGTCAGTTGGAAACAGTGACCAACACTGTCCAATGACGAGTGATTTTGGATGTCGACCTGGAGACACATTACCATAGCCTGATTTTCAGGAGGTAAGGGAGCAAAACTTTCAGAAAAACAAGAGTTTCAAGTGGGGGGACCCCAAAGTGAGGCACCCACAATTGCTAGTCACTGGTATTCTTCTTCACTTGTCCTAAACAGCTGTGCAGCATTGCAGTACACTACAGATCAGCTAGCAAGTTACACCCCACGCTCACCTGCCAACGGTGAGCAAAGCGATTTCCCTCTCTGTACAGTTTGTGAAGCACTTTGGGATGAACTATGGAAATGTAAGATCAGTACAATGAGTCTGCTGCTCATGGGAAAGATTCACAAAAGCTCTGAACTTACCCACTCTGACTTCACATTTCCTCTTTCACCATTTCTATTCAAAACCAGCTCCAACTTGTTAACTGCAGAGTGGCAGGGCTCACTTGCATTCCCACACTCCGGATTTTATTTCGTTTTAAACAAAACATGTTTGTGATGTTATGCAACTCTCTTCAAAGGATTCATTTGACTGCATACAAACCCACGGCACCATTGGCTAACAAAACCATGGTGAAAAATGCAATCCTCTGAATTCAGAGCCCTGGAGGGCAGCCATGTTGAAATTATGATTAAGTATTTAGGTCCATGTCTTTCATTAGAGCCTGCCAGATAAATATTTACAGCTGACCAGGAGTGGGGGTGGAGAAGAGGGACAGCTGCAAATTCTTTGGCGCCTTGCTGCTTTTTAATTTAATTTAATTTTTTTCTTTGCCTTCCCATCCACACATTATCAATGTCTCTTTTCTTAAAACACTAGGGCAACTGACGAGAGGCCTTTGTGGACATGTGAGAAACAGAGGCCATTGGTGAGAGGCTGGGGGCTGGGTTCTGATCTGGGTTACAATGGTGTAAATACAGAGTAACTCTGTTGAAATTAATGGTATAACTGAAAGCAGAATTTAACCCTGGCTTACTAACTGGTGTAAATTTGGTGTAACACTATTGATTTCAGTGGTGTTACTCCGGGTCTTATTCTCCACTTCCTTTCACTTTGGGCACTCATTTACACTCAGATAAAGTCAGTATAGAGCACATGTAAAATGCTAGCAAAACAGCATGATAGTGTTTTCACACCCATTTCACACTGGTGTATATGACTCCCGCTCATTGGCCTGTACTTTCAAAACTGATTCAAGTGATTTTGGGTACCTCAACCTTTTTCAAGGGACCTGATTTGACACAACTTAGACAGGTCTGATTGTCAAAAATGCAGAGCACTCACCTTTAAGGTGTCTCAAGCTGGGTACCCAAAACCTGAGGCACCCAGAATCGCTTATAAAAATGTAGGCTGTTATCTTGGGAGGCTCTTGGTGCATATCTATGCCCAGCTCTGAACCACATGCAGGAATCTGTAGCTATAAAAGTAACTGCACCACCCTATAATCCAGCCCATATGCCGCTTTCCTTTCATGGTGCACTCAAGAGATTTCTGTGAATTAAAGCAGGCTGTATTTGAAAGCACTGCTAGAGTTTAGTAAACCAAATTAAAAAAGACTCTCAATAAGCAACTAGCGGCGCTCCAGAGCTCCTCCTCTCCTCCATAAAGCTGGTATCAAGAATTGACTGTCATGTTGGGATCAGAACACAAAGCATCTGAGCGCTGGCTGAGCTGTCATCAGCTGTCAGAGAGCACCCTGGGGTAATCAATAAAAGTTCTACATCTGGAGAGCCCTGTACCTGTCACCAGCTTTATGAGGAAAGCTTTAAAAATTTATAAAAGAGGCCTCAGATTCCTGCCTGAGCTTCATAAGCTTCTTAACCAAGATGCAGATAGATATGTGAACCTCTGGAGATAATCTGTGCGGGTTACTAGCCTCAGGCAAGAGAAATAGAACCTGGCCAATGACATATTTGAATGAACTTGCAAATGTGCACTACTGCTGCCCTCTGTAGGAGAAAATCAGAATGGCTTTACTGTGTGTCATGGGCTGTAGTTTGCAAGCAGATAACTGGGATTCTCCTTCTGCTCAACTGATAGCAGCCAATGCTTTTTAGAGCAGATAGGTCTGAGTTTTAGCCCCACTGTTTGCAGCGAAGTGCCAAATAACTGGTGTGCAG
This sequence comes from Emydura macquarii macquarii, assembly GCF_026122565.2. Classification (NCBI taxonomy): domain Eukaryota; kingdom Metazoa; phylum Chordata; order Testudines; family Chelidae; genus Emydura; species Emydura macquarii. Next base: position 5,737,449 of record NW_027132813.1, on the reverse strand, counting down.
TACTGAAACAGTTTTGAAATCCCAGGTTATCACAATTTTGTTATAATGTAATCTGAGATGATAGTATTTATATAAGCACCATAAATACTCACGATACTTAACGGAAGACTAGAAGACAAAGTCCCTGCCCTGGGACTATACAATCTAAATCTAAAGGATTTAGTTATAAACAAAGTTTGAGGCTCCAGGAAGTAAGCTTATGTCAGGGAAAATAAATTATAAACCAAGACCTACATTAGTTGTAATGCCAGAGTTTATTAATATATTCATGGATTCCTAGACCAGAAGGGGCCATTGTTCTCATCTAAACTGATCTCCTGTATCACACAGGCCATAGAACTTCCCCAGAATAATTACTAGAACAAGTCTTTTAGAAAAACATCCAGCCTTGATTTAAAAATTGTCAATGATAGAGAAGCCACCATGCCCCTTTGTAAATGGTCCCAATGGTTAATTACTCTCACCATTAAAAATGTATGCCTTATTCAACTGTCTTACTCCAGATTTACACCAAAGTAACTCCTTTGGAATCACTGGATTTACACCAGGATAAAAATAGAGTGCTGCAGTGGAGAATCAGGTCTGTGGCATTTATGAAACCTAACAGACATAAAAGCATGTAATTGTCTGAGTAGCTAGGCAAGGTCAGGCTGTTTCAATAGGATGGGACAATGCCACAGGTCACTGACCTATTTCCCCATCAGAATCTTACACTCAGTTTTATCAGCTCAGATTTCTGACAGTGATTTGAGTTTTATAGCCACGTTTTCATGTGTCACTTCCCTAAGACACCCAATGGTGATATTACCTCAGAGCTCTGACATGGATTTGGACCTTCATTTGTATCACATTTTGAGGCTCCAGATGTGAAGAGAGAAGGATGGAACCGTGTGAAGTTCTTGGAGTTTTGAAGGAAGTGAGGAAAAACATGTACAGCTCTCTCCTTCCTCCCCTCAACTTTCCCACGTTTCTGTCTATCTTTGTTCTTGACCTGAATCTGTCTTCACACTCCTTCCTGTCTGAAAGGTAATGCCATCCCAACACTGTCCTGACTTTAAAAACCATCAGTCCAATGTCTGCCTGAGATTTGTTAAGGTATTTCCCAGGCCAGCCCTACTATTTTTGATAGTCCTTCATACTGCAGGCAGGGCACTGCACAGCTCCTGAAACATCTTCTGTGACCACACACTGTCATCATGCTGTGACATCTGCTTTGTGATCTTTGGCATCGTAATGTTACAATGTGACATCAAACCACCAAAATGCAAATGTCTCTGTGCATTCATGGGAGACTGCGGGAGCAAAATGTAAGCAGGGAAATGTCTTTGACAGCTGCTGGGATAGTAAATTGAAATAAATCCAGATCAGAGGCTCGCTACCGCTTATTGGCGTCTATGCTGCTCAGAGAATGTAAGCACCAGGCTGGTGTTTACTCCTGGGTAGAAGTTTTGCTGTTCATCTCACTGGCTACAGAATGAGAATGGATATATTGGTTTGGGGAGAATGCTGACCACCAACAGCCACCCAAACTGGGAACTTTTATAGAAGTTCTGAAAAGTTTGGTAACTTTGGGGGCCAGATCCACAGTTGGTGTCAATCAGCATAGTTCCCTGGGCTTCAGCTAAGCTACACTGGTTCACACCATTTGAGGATCTGACCCCATGTCTCTAAACTGGGCTACCAGACACAGACATACCCACTGGTGCCAACTCTCATGATTTTATCCCATGTCTCACAAAAGCCCCAGCTCCTGGCATCATGTGATTATGGGAGAAGCTCAGCTGTCATTTAAGAATAAAGCACAGTGCTAGACCTCCTGGTTGTAGACAAAAACTTGAAGATATGACCCCTAAAGTCTCAGACACCAGATTTATTATTATTTTTTAAATCTTTTTTTTATTTTAAAATTTTATTTTTAAATTTTTTAAATTCTTTGGGGAGTGGGGTGGTGCAGGGGCTCAAAATCCATAACTGAACCTGAATTTTCCAGATGTTGGATGGTCAGATTTGTCTTATTATAGAGACAGGTTCAAGCTGCAAATTCAGATGTTCAGTTTGGGCCCATTGTCTCTGTTATTCCTCTGTCTGCACTGTCTAATTTTGACTGGAAGTGAGAGTGGAAATACTTCAGTTAAAAATTTATTTCTTTAAAACTTTTGCCCTTCTGTAGCTCCTATCATTTAAGGATCTCAAAGCACTGCACCAACATTCACAAGCTAAGCCTCAAAACCCTTCCCCTGCCCTCCGTGAGACGTAAATGCTATAATTTTTTTATACATGGGGAAACTGAGGCACAGAGTGTTGCAGTGACTTTTCCATCCAGCAAGACAATGGCAGTACTGGGAACAAAACTCAGATCTCTAACTCTATCCAGCGGGACTGTAACCACTAGTGCTAGTGTTCATTCAAATGTCATGAGAAAGGCTATCATTGCATTTCTAACTTGACCTGAGAGAGATAATCTCATGAGAAAACCAGTTTTCTCGGGGTTTTCAGAACTAAGAGTCTTGGCTAAGGTTCAGATGAGAATCCAGGGCTTGATTTTCCTCTCACTAACCCTGATGTAAATCAGGATTAACTCAAATGACATCAGTGGCCTCAGACCAGTGTAAAACAAAGACAAGTCAGAGGAGAATCAGGCCACCAGATGTTTGGGTGTTCGCCCGAATGGAACCCCTGGCACCCTGTGATGTTTGCGGAGCTCCAAGAATGTGTTCATGAATTCCTTCTCGTCTCTCTTCAAATATGGGACCTGTAGGTCCTGTGTCCTAACCTGTTGTGTGGAAGTAGGACAGCATGGGCTCTCATCTCCTCTCCCATAACTAGTGTCAGTCGCACTGAAGTCAGCCCTCCCTGCTGCAGGCTTTCGTGAATCATGAAGCAGGAAACTCCAATATTCTTGAGACAGAAGGAAAACGCTAAATGATGAAGCATCTGAGGAGTGAGTGGTTAGAATATTAGCCTGGGACACCCCGGTTCTATTTGCAGGTCTGCGACTTGGTCACACCTTCTCTGTGACTCAATTTCTCCTAACTGCAGCCTCCTAACTGAAAAATCCACCTGGACTCAATGGAGGAAGACATCTAGCTATTGGACCATCATGATTTGTACCCATAGTTATTTGAGGCTGGCAACGAGGGACCCCAGCTTGGGGCCCTTTTAAAAATCTGTTCCTGTGTAACTCAGCATGGAGGAGCTTTCACTCATAATAGACTATCCCTCGCTGATCTCTGCCTGGCAAAAACGCACAGCAGAGAGCATCTCATCCACAAACCTCAATCAAGACTTCAATGGCTAGGACCGTTGAGCTGAGAACTAAGGAGCTGGAGTGATGAAAGCTCTTTTGAGATGGTTAAAACTACCATGGAAAAAATATCCATAACAGACAACTGGGGACTCTGCATTCTGCTACGCCTTTCTGCCTGTGATCTAAAATCTACCTCTGTCTAAACACCAGCCCCCTTCCTCCACTTCCCTGAGACAAGTCAGCATCAGTCTGGCATGGTTTGCTTCCAGCTCACACTGAAGCCTATAGAGCTCTCCGGATCCCTCTGGTCAAGTTGTCTCCCCAGGACGTGAGCTGTGTCGGATGTCAGGCGTTGGTTAGACTCCAGCAGTATTTACAGGAAATTCATTTGCGTCAGATGAGTTCTTTGGTCTTTCCTTTGCTTTGCTGTTTTTGGGGAAGGGAAGGGAAGGGAATATGAAGAAGAAACTGAATCAATAAGCCTCTGATATTCTAACTTACCTTGCTCACGCTGCAGAGCATGCTGATTCGGGTAGTCTGTCTCCACTGCATCAACTGCGAAAAGCCATGGTGTTCCCCCAAAGCATGAAGTGAACCCCCTAGTTCCTATCCCCTTTGGAGAATGGCCAGGTCTCCTACAAGCTTGTGTTATGGGAGTGGGAGGCTTGTGCCTGATACTCGGTTATGATCCTCCCTTTTATGCCTTGGGGTGGATAAGTGGCAGAGATGGCTCCATGGAATGTCCCCAGGGCAGGGGGCCTCCCCAGCCAGTCTGGAGTGGTGTCAAGAGGTTCCCCGGCTTTTTTGATGTGCCAAAGATGTCTGTGTTGACAACAAGCATCGGCATTGAGAATGTTGTCAGGGAGACACTGGAGGTTTTGGCACTTGAGCAAGGGGGCGTTTGGGTCTTTGGGTACCAGGGGATGTGTAGGAGGCTGGCTAGGACTATGGCACTGGCCCCTTAGCTGCATGTTTCTGATGAAACACCCAACAGTGAAACAGTTCACAGAACTGACATCTGACTCATCATCTTTAGGTTCCAGAGTTAAACTTATTGAGGATGGAAAAGTTCATGACTCTCAGAGCTGTTGTTTCAGGCTCTCTGCAGACTCAGAAGACAACATCGTGTCAATTACACTCCTGGGATATCTTCAAGGTGTTTTTTCACTACCATAAGGGATAGAAACATTTTTTAATGAAATCTGGGATTCTGGAGCTTAGTTCTGTGGCCAAAGCACTGCAGAATACATGGGAGCTTGGCTATTAGGAATATGAATGAAAAGCAGTGGCCTTCCTTTACACAGCACTTCGTGGAATCTCTCCTCCCTTAACTTCATGCTCCCAGCTTCAGGTTGCTCTGCTGACAGAATGTGCATCAACTTGCAGCTCAGACAATAAGCTCACAGTTCTTCTCCCTCCTGCTGAGAGCCTGTCAGTTCACAGAAGTTAAGCAAGGTCTGTACATGGAGGTGAATCCTCAAAGGAAAAGCCTGGCCATTGCACGATGTGGTGCCAGACCAGCAAGTGGCATGCTTCTCTCTGAGTTACAACTGCCCGGTAGCCCTGCCAAGAACTAGGAGGTGCTGCTGCTGCCATTGGTTTGGGGTTCTCCTTAACTCCGGCCACTTGCAGGATTGCACGGCATTGATCACAAGCACTGGGGTTTAACCCCGTTGTCCCAGTCAACTTCCAGCATGGACAATTACATTCTTCCCATCTAAATGTCACATCCTGGTTCTCTAGGGTGTGGAATTCTTCACTTCCTGTCCTAAACTGTAACTTCAGAGCACACTGTACTGCTAATTTTACCCCAGAGGGGGCTGCAGGTCTCAGGTGGGTGACTGGTCCCCTGTATTCACAGTCTGTAAAGAGCTTTGTGCTCGCTCATGATGAAAGGCCGTGGGAAACACACACTGAGGCAGGCAGTCAGGTACCACACCGACGAGGACAAAAACATAGGTAGATTAATGATCATTGGGTGGCCAGGCTCATCCCACTGTGAAGCACAAGGCTATAAAGGCCTGTGATTGGTAAAACTGTAGTTAGGACTCACGCTGCCATCATTCTGTGCCATCGTTACATTGCCATGACTTTATATAACCTCACTTTCCACTGTGAGGTCATGGGCAAAGGTTAAACGAAGATAGAGGGGGTAGCTCCCACCCTTTGCTAAAAGCCTTGAGAGAGCTCCCTTTTCTCTTTCAAGGTGCTGCTAAACGTATAGAGAGCCTTCCCCCTAATCCTGGATAGAGCTGGTGGGAACTCCCCCTCCTGTTTCAGGCTATGATAACCACTGATCATGGGCAACTAGGTGGTTTTTAGCCCACTGTATTATCTGAGTGCCTGCTTCAATGTATCAGAAAATGGTATTATTATAGGTGGGGCAATAGAAGTGCCACCTAGTTTGAAAGCTGCCCAATACTTCCCATTACAAGACCCTTTTTTCAGTGGCTTATAACTTTGCCAAACTTTAATTGTTTGGGCTGAAATTTCCCATGCTGGGGGTCTGCCTCAGGCTGAAGTTTTTTTAGAAAGTTACAGCCATTTCCAAGAAGGAGGCTAAGAATAAATATGCTGTTTTGCCATTTTAAAAAAGCCTGGGGACCATGCGTTGGATCAGGGACTTGAAATGTGTCAGTGGAGGCATGTGGCCTTTGTGTTGGGGATTACTTTTGCTATCACTGTGAAAATCCACCCACATTTGGCCAAGTCACAAACGTTTGAAAAATCTCACTTTGCACATGCTCAGCAGAGAATTCTTAGCGTTTAGCAGCTAAAACCACTGAATATTCTGTCCTCACTGAGCATTCTTGAGCCAGTCACAGCTCCCGGATAGTGGATGTTCTAGCCACACTGAGTAACTGAGTATGCAACTGTCTAGGGCTACAGAGGTGAAGCTGGACTTTTCCTGTGATGCCTGACCACATCTGCTGTGGGCTGGAGTGGACTGGGCACTGGAAGTGAGAAGAGGGAGCCTGTCTCTCCTTAGCTCTCAATGACCACCCTTCTGCTGGTGCTCAGGCAGCATGAAGAAGGAAGCCATCTGATTTGAATGTAGAGGGGACAAAAGCCAGACCCAGGGAATAAGGAAAGGAGTATCATGGGACAAGGAGTGTCGTGAAACTGGGACTGGAGGAGACAACCATGTCTGAGATTTGAGGGGCCGCTGGAACTGGGAGCTGAGAGAAGCAGGGCAGTCTGGGACTACGTGGGCAAGGAAAATAGGACTTGCCAGAGAAGACTGGGAGCTAGTGAAAGAAACTGAGAGAGACTGGGGAACAGCTGGGGGGAACACTGAAACCAGACAAGGAGCTGGGGGCAAGGTAGAGATTGGGACTGGCTGGTCAAAGAGATGGGGACTAGGAACCATTAAGGAGGGAATGGGGGCAGAGAGGGAAGAAAAGATCTGACAAGGACCCAAGATTCACGGGGAGAACCTGGCCTGGCTGTGTAAAGAGACTGGGACAATGATCTAAGGAGGGTGGAGACTGGGACAAGCAGGGGGTGTAGGTGGGGGAAGAGATTAGGATTGTATGAGGAACCTGAGCAGGAAGACAGGAGTTTGGAGCCATTGGGAGGGGGAAACTGGGACTGGCTGGGAAAGGAGACTGGGACTATGGAGGAAGACTGTGACTCGGACTGGGAGTCTCGTGTGAGGAGACTAGGACTAGCTGAACAAAGAGACTGGTACTAGGATGAGGAGCCAGGGATGGAAAAGAGATAGGATGGACAGGGAAGAAAGAGTCAGGCTTGGGGGTAGTAGGTAGATGGGGCTATGCCCACTAGACACAGTCTGCTCTGTAGCCTGGAATGGAAACCAAGATTCCTGTCTCTCATTATTCCATTATCAGCAGATATCAGGCAAAGTGACACATCCCCCTCTAGTGCTGGTCCACAGGGATGACAACCTACTATTGCTATCAGTTACTCCATTAGCTCAATGGCAGAGGTCTATGCAGTGGAGCTAAAGCTTCCAACTCTGTTAATGATGCAAGCAGGGGTCAATACGATACCTTGATGGAATTTCTGTTTTTTCTATTTGCTTTTTTACAAATGACACCCAAAAACTATGTTAAAATATTCATTTTTAAGGCAACTTTTAATCTGGCCTTTCCTCACTTTTGAGCGCTTGACTTTGCAACCTTAATAATGTTTTTTTAACACAGGGTTTATTTTTGTGTGTATTATATATTGATGCCATGCTTAGAATTCTACTGTGACCATTAGCTCAGAGTCAGTGTGTTAGCAGAAAGTAACGTGTTAATTATAGTGGGGTGTGTGCATATGAAGGTTGCGTGCCACACATCAAAGGGAGAATTCATCCTTAAAATGTTTATTTTAAAAAATGTATTTGTTGCAGCCCAACAGCTTCAAAGAGCCTCCAGATTTACTATCTCAGCAGAACTGGGAGATATTTATAGAAGATTAATAATAGATGAATTAAGAAAGGGAACCAGGGATGTAAATTGCTAAGTAAAAATAGGCGTGGTTGCATTTGCTGGCTATGTGACTTGGTGATTTGTTGAGGTTTTTTGCTGTGGTTGTTACCCCCTTCCCTCTTTCATTCATCCTTCTGAGCCAAGGGGTCCTGTCTGTGTTTCCAAGTGAGGCCACTGCTATCTCCTTAGGTAAACACTGACATTATCCAGGCATCACTCTTAGGCAGAAAAACTCAGCACAGGCCAATCTGCTTAGTTTTTATTATTGAGAAGAAGGTACCGTTTAATCTCAGCCCCGACTGTTTCTTCCCACAGCAACTTTCCTTGCAGGAAAGTCCTCAACTCAATCTATGGGGAAGAAAGTAACTCTTAGCAGTGGTCATGGATTTTAAGACCAGAAGGGACCATTATGGTAATCTAGTCTGACCTCCTGCATAGCACAGGACAGAAAAGCTCTGCCAGTAATTTCTGCAGCAAGCCCATCCCTTCTGGTTGAGCTAGAGCATCTCTTTTAGAAAGATACCCAGCCTTGATTTAAAACCTCCAAGGAATGGAACCTTAATAGGCATTATCATTCTGAATTCCACTCACCTATACATGGAAACAACAAGTCCTGTTGTTTTTTATTATTTGTATTACGTTAGCACTCACAAGCCCCCAGCTGAGATTGATACTCCACAGTGCTAGGCACCGTACAAACATATAGTAAGAGACAATCTTCACCCCAAAAAGCCTACATTCTAAATACACAAGACAGATATAGGGTGGGTGGGGAAACTGAGGCAAAGAAAGGCAAAGAGATTTGCTGAAGTTTGCTCTCAGTGGGAGAGTCAGAAAGAGAACCCAAGTCTCCTGACTCCTAGTTCAGTGTCTTAATCACTAGCTTGCAGTAATTCTGGAAGCCCTTTAAAATTACTCCTGTATTACAGAGGATTTCTTACTCGCAGGGTGAATTCCACTGAGTAACACTGAAGAAGCTCAGAGCTTTCAGAGACTTGTTTTGGATAAGCACCCAAAGAACAGATGCACCCCATCTGTGGGCCCAATCATGAAAGGTGATGACTGCACCTGCAACTCCCATGAACTAGAATGGAGATTGTGCTCAGAATCAGTTTGGAACCTCTTTGGTTTGCAAAAACGGGGCTGGACATCTCATGAGAAGGTCTATCTGGTGAGATTTCCAGGATTGCCTGTTTCCAGCCAGAATGGAAATAGTGCCTCTCTGCTTCCTCTCTAGTTCAGAACCAGGACATGCAGAGACATCCCCAAAATGAAAAATTACAAGAGGGAGCGAGGCAAAAATTACCAGGCTGTTAAAGTCACTCTGGCCAGCAGCTACTAAAGGGATACATGCTCTCACGTCTAGTGCATGTGATCATGTCTCCCTCTAGTGGCTGGCCACAGTGATTTCAGCAGCCATTTACTAGCCTGCCCTCTACTTTAGTTCAAAGGCTCAAGTCCTGTGCTTTGAGTGAGACACATCCTGCGTTCAATCCCCACTCATGACCATTCTTGCCCTTATCTTTATGCAGATTAGTTACACTTGCATGATCCTCACACTTTTACCAGTCTGAGCACCTCCAAAGCAGTTCTCACATCTTACCCAGGGACCCAGCTTCCCGCTGCAAAGGCCACCACACTTTAAAAATAGGCATCTCCAATGAGGTTTTCATTTAGATTTAATATCACACTTATGGCATGTAAACTAAATACCACTCGATTATTAAAACCATATTCACTGAGCCTAAACTCCCATGCGAGAGATACATGTGCATTTAATTGCTGTAAAACCTCTGCAAACGTGCTTTCAATAAGGCACTGGTATTGTTTAACATACAGATAATAACAACTACTGAAATCTAGAGCTGATACTGGAGTTTAATAACATCGGGTTTTGAACACTGCACAGGAGAACAGATTATTGCGAGCCAGTTTTCTGACATTTTGCAGCTAGGGAGACGCTGTGTGTCTGTGCGCTCCATCTTTGGCCATCAAACAACTCCTCTGGCTCCTCTTCTTGCTCGTTCAAGGTCCAGATCAAAACTGCCCTCCTTGTTTTTAAAGTGTTTTCATGACACAGCTAACTTCCCTCTCTCAAGATGCTGGGGCCTGATTCCCCTCTCACTGACGTAGTGACAATCAGGAGCAATCCCACAGAAGTCAATGGAGTGCCAGTGGTGTAATATCTATGGGAAAGGAGAAATAGGGCCCTGATAGCTTTTTACAGACCTCCCACCCTCTCTACTCAGCCTTTCACTCTCTCCTCACCATCTGAGCATTATTTGAGCAAGAGTCTGCACCTCCTAAAATCTGGAGCAGCCTTGCTGCATCTCTCGGTGTCTCTGATTTTCCATCTCTTCACTTCTCCTCTAGCTGATTCTCTTTTGAAAACATGCCGCATCTTTACTTCCTTACCAGTGCTTCTTGACACGCTCCCCCAACCCTTCCCCATCTCCTGCTATTTAATACTGTAACTGTGTTATCTAGCTCTGGTGAGGAGTTATGGGACAAAAGTATTTATGAAAAACCAAGATTTGATTCTCTCTAGCACCTTTCAGGTCCTTGGCACTCCAGAGATCTTTACTATGTGATGCTTTGGACACTGAAGGGAGAAGAGGTTCTAGTTTGATCCATTTGATTGGGGGGGGAGGGGGGATAGGGATGGAGGAAAATGGCATTTTATAGGGTGAAAACATTAAAAAATATGGATCTTGTTCAGGTTCTAGACTCATAGATTCTTCAAACTATGATTTCATCACAAGTTTACATAGTGACAGACATATCATGATAGCGCCTGTGATACCTTAAAGACTAACAAATTATATATCATGATGCTTAGCACAGTAGAGTCCATGCTTTGAGGATGAAGCCTGGGTAGTAGATAGGGGCTGTCAGCATGGAAAACTCTCTTGACTTCTCCATGATGTTCCAGAACAGGGTTTCTGGAATACTACTTGCTGTAGAGACCCTCATCTGCTCATGGAGTTCAACTTCCAAATGATGAGTTCTTGTCCTGTCACATACCAGTGTGCTACCACCTTCGCTCTAGGGATGGGTTCCTGGAGCATGAGTTCTCATGGACTGCAGCTGTAGCACGATCATCTGGCAACATGAACATCAATTACATGGTGGCATTGAGACTGCTGCACTCATGAGGTTGGATTTTGGGTCAACAGACTCAAACAAACCCATTCAGAGAGACTCAGAAATTCCCAGCCACGCTATTTTATAAGGGATCCTAATACTGAAGGGAAGCAGTAGGCTGGCTATCTATCTATCTAGGCGTCTAACTTCCGCTGAAATTGATGGAAATTAGGATCCTAAATACCTTCGCAGATCTGAGCCTAAGTGACTTGCCCAAGGCCACACAAGAGGTCTGGGGCAGAGCAGGCCTTCAGCCCAGATCATCAAGCCCTAGGCTAACGCTCGAAGCACTTAGACCATCCTTCCTCTTCCATGAGAGTCTGACAAGAAGCTTGTTGGTGCTTCGCAGTAGGTGGCACTTTTCTCTCAGACTCCATGTGAGATCCACGTACCAGCGTGCTGTAGGGAGACACTGGGCTGTCGGGTGTGCTGTCTTGTGGAGGAGATGTGAGATCAAGATCCTGGCCATGCCAGGGCAATGAAGATGTCATGAGAAGAGGGGGGGATACTTCCTGTTTTTGGGAAACTGCTGGGATAATTACATTCCACCTGTCTTAAATTCCCCCTAAAATAGTGCAATTGGGTGCAATTGCCTTCTTCATCTTCTGAATGAAACTTTTAGCGTCGCTGGGGGGGTGATCAGCTGGATCTGCAATACTCTCCACTAGTAGCTTCATCGCAGCAATGGACACAGTGATGATTATAAGCCTTTATTTATGTGTATACAGCACTTTGGGAGCCATTTGGATGAAAGGCTCCGTGTAATGTAGCAGTAGACAAGAACACTGGATCCCAGCTGCAGATCCAGATACAAATGTCTTATCTCGCTAATGGAATGAGCCAAACCCTGCCGGGATCTGTGCAATCCTAAACATTGGGGATTGCAAATATGAATTGTCACAGATTTCAGGAAATTGGTGTTTGGACTTGGCTCAGCAAACTCCAACTCGGCAATGTTGGGTTTTGGTTCTTGTCTATCTTTAATGTAAAGATTGCTCTCCTCAGCTAAATATTCCCTTGAACAGCTCAGGGGACATGTGGAATCTGACACGAGATTAACCTCAGAAGCTCAGCTTTCAAAGAGGAAAAGGTTAGATATTCTAGCCTTGTGAGTGTTGGTCATGATATTCTAGAGGCCACAGAAAGTGTGGGGGGGAAGGGTGGGGAGGAGAGAGACAATATCCTTTTGAAGTGCAGAGACAGAAAAAGGGAGTAAACAGAGGTTTTTCCTCTCTCCAAGATGCTTTAGGGCATGACACAAAATGGCATTCTCAGAATGAAAAAAGTGCCCTGTTTTCCGGCTAAATATCGGTTTGGTCTTACAAAGGGTGGAACCAGAAGTTGCTATTTACTTTCCAAACTGTTTGTGTTTGCTGACAGCTGGCACGCAACAGACTCCACCAGGCAAAGCCAACTGGCTTCCCAGCATGCCTTTCAGGGCAGAGAAACTAACAAACCCAACTGATGTCAAGTGTGTGGAGCCAGTGAATTGTGAAACATACAAAGAGCATGCAGCTTGGTGGGGAAAGAGGGTCCAAGGAGAAGAAAAGCATATACATTCAGGACCTGAAAGCAAGGTCAAGAAGAACTCGATGTAGGACAGAGAGGAAAAGGATTCACGAAAGAGAGTGAGCTTATGTATGCACAGGTAGACAAGTTCATATGTCAGAATGTGAGTGTAACTGTGTGGTGGGGCTCCCCCCACCAAGATAGCTTATTCCAAACTCCCACCCCTTGCCTTGGGTGGCACACTCTCCTACAGCCTTTGGGCAGGTAGGAACTTACCCAGAGTCACAGAGCTAGTCCAACACCTTTATCAGCCTGGCCAGAACCACACTGTCATTTAATGGCATAGCAAATGCAAGTAGAATGAATAAATCCAAGGTGCTTAACAAAGGAGCTCTAACTCCATCAGTGACTATATAGTCCAGTGGCTCCTCCAGCCTTTGCCCATCAGCTCTCAGCTTAGGGCACCTCCTTTCCTCAGAGCAGAGGCTGATTCTTGCATGAAGTGCAGTGCAAATCTCTAGTGACTATATACTCAGGACCCCCCCACCCCCCGCATATAGTCTCTTAGAGAATGGTCTTCTAATTTCCCATGAGAGTACAGCTAGCAACAGGAGAAGGGTGACATTTCCTGCCAGAAGCTATGATGGGGATGGTCAAGTCTAGTGGTCAGAACTGTGGGGCTAGAACCAGAATCAGGAGCCCAGAGCAGGGCTGGAGCAAACCTAGAGTGAAAGCAAGCCTGGTGTAGGCTAAGACTTGGGGAGTCTGTTGCCACTGTCAGGCAGGGAAGAGCTCCAAGCCCTGGAGTGACTTTGAGCAGACGGAGCTGCTGGACTGCCTGTGAGGCTTATATACCTGCTCTGTGAGTCACCAGACCAGTTCCTGGCTTGTGGATTGGCTGGAGCCTAGCACAGGAATGACTCACCACCTTACACTACCCAACCGGGGCTCAGGGAGTGGGGCAGAGAGGCCAGTTTGTCCAGTCGGCCCATCTCCTAACCAATCCGGGCAGGCCTTCGCAGCACTGCTGCTGCTACGCAGGACGGGGCTCCATACTTGCGCATGAGTAAGGCCACGAGGCATTTTTCCCAAACCTGGAAAAGTTCTGATCCAAATGTTATGGCTGGGACCTTTCTCTAGAACGGGCTTGAAGCTGGACCCCAGATCCGAACCCTGCCCTGAATGTGGGGAATGTTTGTGTTTGGCTCTGCGCTGTGTGGCTCAGGCCTCACGCTGCAGCAAGGAGACTAACGAGTGGCTCAGCAGTGTGTGAAACGCCACCGTTCCCATTTGCAGGGGTTATGACATGGGTCAATCTGCAGGGCTTCGTGCAAACCGCTGGCCTTGCCCACGCCTCCTCTTGTTTTTCAGGGCATGGGGGTTCATGCCCTGAGTTTGGGGTTTGCCTTAAAGTGATACTCATGCAAAACTGCTAGCTGCTGCATGGTTTCAAAGGGAACCATAAATCTTCCCTGGAAGTCAGGGATTCAGTTGGAACTGGGCCCAGGTTCATGAGAGAGGCCCATCCATGAAACCAGTGGTTGGGGGCTTTTTAACAAAAGGCTCCCAGGGCTCCCTTACGGAGATCCTGTACTAGGGGTGACTGTTCCTAGTGAACCAGCTCATCTGGTTCTGACAGACAGACAGATGGACAGACCCCCCTGCCCTCGGTCTCCAATCCATTCCCATGGAATAAGGACCTGGAGTTCTATGGCTTCCTGAAATGGGCTCTGTGTATTGCCCAAAGGCGGCCTTTGAGCAAATCATTGAGGCTGTCTTCCCATTCAGTGCCTGCCTCCCCACTCCTCGTCCCAGGACAGACAGCATCTGTCTGACTAATGACTGAATGGCTTGAAGGGTCAGGTTTCAGGTCTACAAGGGACGGACTCTGTGTGTGGAGGGGGTATGGCTATACCGAAGAAAACTGGACAGGATTTACCCTGCAGGGCACATTCCTCCACCCTAGAGTCACGGAGTTGCACCAACAGTGAGATAGGGTAGGCAACTTAAGTTTCATGTTCCCTGACAGAAGCACTGACTGTTTTGGGCGTTTGCTTCATGCCCTCTCAAATCCTGCTGCTGCCACGAATGTTATTCCCCCATGTCCCTTCCACATGGCACCTGGTGAAGCCAAAGAAATGCCTGCTGAATACATTGCACAGAGGGGCACTTTGCATGGTCAGACCGGCCAGCCACTGTTTAAAACAAGGCACTAGTATTTCACAGACCAGATGTTAAAATAATCTCCCCCCTTCCCCTCCCCGCCTGGGTTTTTAATTGATCCCTCCAATAACCCAAACTCCCCATGAAAGGACTGGAGGCCTTTACTCAGATTAATGAATCCCAGGGCATGCTTTTCATTCTTCAGCTGGAGATCATTAGAAACTGTTATGGCTCCTTCACCAGAGCCTCCCTCGCCTTCTCCCCCACAACCAGCGGGGACTCACTGCTGCTGTTTTGCCTTTATCCTCCTCCCTTTCCTTTTGCCCATCCCCCACTTTCCATTCTGGGATTTCTACTGCACGTTTAGGCCCCAAATGGAATATCCGCCTCTCACGGCTCCCTCCACCCCACTCCCCATGCACACACGTATCACACGTCACTTTCACCACAGTACATGCTGGGGAAATCAGCTACATGGAGCAAGGGGTGTGTGTGACACATTCCTGTCAGTACCTCAGAGACCCCTATTTCTGCCCCTAACCCTTGGTCTCTATCACTCCCTTCACTTTACTCACTCATGATGTTACTTTCCCTAGCCCCCTAGTGTGGAATACTTAGTTATAGAACAGCGTCCTGGATCTTGGGGGATCTGCACGGTTTAAGGGTGAAGCGCTGCTTGTCTCACGGGATAGCAAACCTTTACCCCTTGATAGAACAACTTGAGAAATCCGCTGATAGCAGAACCACATGGAATTTAACTCCCCCGTTTCTCCTTCCACATGTTTTCCCAGGTCAAGCAGTAACCTGGCCCAAATACTCCAGCGGGTATAACTCCACAGAGCACAGGGCAGTGGTGCATGTACGGATGTCATGGATGGCAGCGCTAGGCTTTAACAGCTGTGAATGGAGCTTAGCACTGTGATGGAGGTGTATGCACTTTGATGGCACTTTAGTCTCCTTTTTCTGAGTGGGGCAGTGCCTTGGATGCCCTGCTGGCAGGTCAGCCACTGCCCTTCCTCCTGCGCATAGTATAGAGCACATGGTGCACTGCCCAAGTCACTCTGCCCTTGGTTGCCTCTTAAGCTGAGCAGACATCACTGAGGTACTTCTAGCTATGCACCAAGGACCAAACCTTGCGCCCTCTTGAATGGGCGCACAATGCCTGCAAATTTTGTGCTCTGCTGCAGTTCTGCGGTGAGGGAGATCAGGCCAGAGAAAAACCCTGCAGAAAACACTGCATATCCATGCATGCTGCACAGCAGTGCTCTGGTAGCACACCCCAGACTGGCGTCCATGTGTTTTTGCAAGTGAAGGGGCTGCTGGAGTGTTGGGGGGATAGGCAGCAGGTGTGCAGCTATGAGGATCCAGTGGCCCAAACCACTTTCTTATGTAAACGGGGTAGGGGTGAGGCAGGTGCAGGCCACACTATGGTCCAAGGGCTGGAATAGCAGCAACAGAATGACTGTATTGGTGTTCCATTCCTTGCCATTGTGGATGTCACATGTACTTAGTCTTTGCAAAAACGAAACGGGATTTGGTCTTGAGGGAGAGAAACAGTCTAGTGTCCTGAGACCAGGGCTGGGAGCCTGGAAGTTCTACAGCTCTGACACCCATTCCCTGAGCCACTTTGGGCAAGTCACACTGAACCTGTCTGTCTTGGTGTGCCCCTCTGTTAAGCTTGCTCAGTGGTGGGAGGCAAGTGCGATAACCGATTAGTTAATGTCTGCAAAGTGCTAAGTACTCTTAGCCAATGCACCTGGTTTCAGGCTTACCCAGGCTAATAACAGAACAGTGTTTTCTCTGCTATGGTACTCCAGGGTGTTGGCAGCATGTGAAATCACAGCCCCTTGTCAATGGCACATGTGTGGTCTTATTATCCCGTACTGCTACACACACATCCACTCACTTGCATGTTAATTTATATAGCCCAAGATACACTTGTGCATCTGTTCCTTATTTCCTGTGTGTGCATTTGCTTTCCTCGTAGCCTTGAAAATATTGAAGCAGAGAAGGTTAAATGCATTGAAGATTTTGATTTACTATTTAAGTCTTTCATTACTTCCTTTAAAAACACTCCCCATTTATTATGGCGGGGAAAGCAGCTAGAAATAACATTAATAGTGAATTACAGCATGCATACTTGCACTCTGGGGCAAGTCATTGTCACCTAGGGATTCCTTGTGGGCTCCAAGCTTGCTCCCTTGCTCCCCACTGGCTGGACACATGCAAGGTGTTGATATCACACTTATAGCATAGCAAGAGGCTGAGTGCGATTTGCAAGGACCTTTGGCCAGGCATGGAGAGCAGTATGTTTAACAGGAGTCACCCTTGGATTACAGAGGTACTGTTCTGATTCCCCGTTTTCTGATGGTCCATATTGTGTATTGCAATTGGCTTGAGAATATTTTCATTTGACCAGTAAGTTCCACAGGGGATCAATGAGGCAGGTGCATGACTGTACAGTGACTCCCTATATTGTTTGATGTGCTTATAGGTCACCACAAGTTGCTCTAGAATGCTACCAACAGCCCATGACACACATCTCTCACGTTCCTGAAATTATGGTCCTATTACAGTCACCCATCAGAGCAGTGTTCTATACCCATGTACGTGGTCCAATCCCTCCACCCAGAGATTTGCTGTTTGATTCAGGTTCAATGACGGGCTTGATAATTGTGTATATAGACTGATCTGGAATAAAAATACTCCACTTGACTCCAGGGAGTTACACCAAGGATGAATATGGACCCTCCCTCTTCTCCTCAGGCTCTCCACCACATTCCTCTTTGCTTCTTCAACCCCCTGTGTCAGTAAAACTTCACAAGCGTAAGTCAAGTGGATTTGTTACCATGGGAGAGAAGGACTAACTCCAGCAAAATGTGTGTTCAAAAATGTCCACTCCATTGGTTGTTAAAGGCAAATATGATGCACAATGGGAGGGTATGTGGTGTTTCCCAGATGCAGCCAGTTCAGCGTTGTGAATTCAAAGGATGCAATTTAATGGTTTGTGTATAAATGGCAAACACCGGCAGGCAGATGGATGGGGGCAGAATTAGTTGGGCAGGAGAGGTCACGCAGAACCACTGGTGTATTACCCAGGGAGCTCAGCAGCAAGCAGTCACTCGACTATGAAGCTCCCCATCAGATAATGGTGGGTGCTAGTGGAGCAGTCAGTCTCTGGTGCAAATCCCATTAATGTTATGTGCCACAGCCTGGACAATGAATGTTTCCCTGTGCACATTTTACAGCACACGTGTGCGCCATGCATGTACACTGCGGAGGTGGTAAAGAAAAGGAAAAGAGGGGATTTCACATAATGAAAATGTCACAGCAGGTTCCAGCATGTCATGGTAATAATGCTGCTGCTCTGATTTACACAATAGAATCGCAACTGTATATTGAACTGGTTTAAGAAGATGAGGACTCTAACTCTCCTATTCCCTTCCCAGGAGGCAGAACTCAGGGGCTAATGGACCCACAGCTACAGGTGCTCCCTTAATAACAAACTTTTGGTTAGTGAATAAATCTCTCTTCCTCTCTCTGGAAATGCATGCTTTAAAGTCAGCCTGTCTGCAGGTTTGTTGTTGCTGGCCCTGATTCTCCTGGCTGAGGCTACCAGAAGACTGTCTTGTGTTGCTGATTGGCACGGAATTGCTTTGTCAGCAAATGACTGGTCCTGATTCCCACAAAAATGGAGCTTCTTTCATTCTGGAACAGTAGCTAACTTCCTGCCTGGGCTTCCTTCTCAGGCACCATCATCTATGGAACAGGGGACTTATCACACCACCATTTGGAAATTTGTATTGGGTCATAGCTCAATGGTGCTGAAAGGATGGAATTCGAGCAGATTAGGACTAGGGTTCCTCAGATAAGGTTCCCAAAGAGCCTGGTCCTGCTCAATCGATGCCAGTAGGAGCAAGAGCAGGACCACATGCTGAAGATGGTTCGTGTTCCCCATGCAATCTTCTAGTGAAGAATCTCCCACTCTCTAGTTCACAGAATGTGCTCCCCATTTACCTAGGGACTGTCTCCTTTTGATACTGAATTTTGAGTCTCAAAGGAAAGTGATTTCTCAGCACACAGAAAATGTTTTGCCTTGGCTTACTGATACTATTTATTTGGATAGCAGTTGGCCTGGAGGTGTCTGGGTCCACTGTATCACAGCCCACACCCTATGTAAAGTGCAAACTTACTGCCTATCTGGGGTTTGACCGCAACAGTAGGATAAAGATCAGCTCATGCCATCTGCTCAAACTTGGCTGCGCCTAGGTTTCCTACACAGGATTGTTCACACCACCTACCTCGCTCAGTCAGCAGATCCTACTTAACCCTTTCCCAACAGGATTAACATCTGCTAACAGGGTGGGGAGTTTCAGACAAATACTACCACCTTGCTATTAACCTTAGACTGGCCCTGGATTTCACTGTTAAAGGAAGCTAATAGCTAGGCTTCCTTATCTTTGGAACTGCTCCCCAGGCCACAGGACCACAAATATTGGTGTCCATACCAATCCAATTCTTTGAATAAAAGAGTCCTAAGATTCCCCAGAACATGGCAAAATCTACTCAAGGTATAGCTAGTGCAAATCATTGGCATGAGCTCAAAATCTGAGGAACTCTGGCTGTAAGCCATGTTCACAGCTGGAATCTCCAACTGACCAAATGAGGTTGCCCCATCAGATTTTGACCCATTGCATAGAAAACTCTTGACTGCTCAATTAAATTAAGCTAAAGATCATTTCCCAGCCTGACAGAAGAATTTGTTATGTACACAATGAATTACCAGCTATTTCAGCGTATTAATTGTTCACACATTGTTTCTCTGCTTTTCACTGGTTTTTATGATTCATGCTGTTCAGTCGCCCACTTGACATTTCTAAAACCATTCTAAAGCACAGCCTTTTTGTTTTTCTTGTCAATTTGAGAGACGTGTTTTCAATTATGATAAAACCTTCATGTTTTATTGACAAAAGGTTAACCTAGGAATTATTCTTAGGGAAAATATTTGCTTACTTAGAAAGGGTGTGTGTTGGACTTCACATTTACTCTGGGTATTTAAAGGATTCTGAAATAAGAGCTTCCCACCCCCACTCACGAGGGGAAGAACCAGAGCTATAACTGAAGAGACATTATTTCAGGCTGATGAGAATTTAAACAAGCACTAAGTTTCTGTGCAAAAGGTGACAGGATCTAAAGGAAGAATAAGGCCAAATCCAGCATTTTATGAAAGGGAGTTTAATGGGCAACACAGCTCTCTACCTCATATAGGGCTAATTTTTCACTAACACTCTTTTACTTACAGAAGAGAAATATTTAGGCTATGTACACACAAATTCGCCTCCATCAGATCGATTTTTCCAGATTGATTGAGCAGCAGTGAGGACATGCTCAAACGATCTGGAAGTCGATCTATTAAAATCACCTCCAAAAAAAGCGTAGCACTGCATCGACGGGAACACGTTTCCTGTCGGCGCAGAGTGGTGGAGACAGCGCGCTAAAGGGAAGTAACAAAGTCGATAGGAGTTATGCAAGCTATTCTGCGTAGCTTGCGTAACTCCTGTTGATGCTGCTGAATTTTGCTGGCAGTGTAGACCTGCCCTTAATTAGTCCACAGAGCTGATCATTTAATTAAACAGCAATAACCATCTACTGGCCCGAAGATTGCACCAAATGATAGAATCACAAAAGAAGGGTAGTTTGTCCATCCAGGATAGGATAACTTCCTACAGGATATTCTTCACTGCTTTCTTCAGTCTCCTGTTAAATGACTCGCTATGAGCCAGATCCTTCAAACACACACGAGTAGCATTACCCCATTGCATTCAGTGGTACTATTTGCATGAGTAATGCTACTTAACCCACATGTTCCAGGATCAGGAACAAAGGGGCTTTCACCATTGCCCTGAGGAGACAGTCCAACTGTCTATAGTAGTGATTCTCAACCTTTTTGGGCTCAGGATCCCTTTGTAAATGTTTATGGCCTGTTTGCCACCTGGTAAATAGTCTGGGGGGGTGGAGATCCCAGGGTGGTTTCAGTCAGGTCCTGCCTCCCAAGGGGACTGGGTCCTGCCCAGCACTCACCTCATGGTGGCAGCTCCTGGGCTGTGAGGCTGGCTGGACTTAGCTCTCCGCTCAGGACGTTGCAACCTTTAGGCCCTGCCCCACTGACAGGACCAAATTTGTTGTGACCTGGCTCATGGGGTTGCAGTACCACTCACTCTAATATGTCCTACCTGGGCTCCCGTCATCATGACGGCTGGGCCAAACCTGAGTGGCGCTGGGACCCCAAAGGTTGCAGTACCTGGAGCAGGGATGTGAGCCCAGCCAGCCCATGGGACAGGAGCCACAGGACCTGCCATGCAACCCTTTGAAACATTCTGGTGACCCAATTTTGGGTCCTGACCCACAGATTGAGAAACCCTGGTTTATAGAGTCTGCCTCGTTGTGCATGAATAACTCTGGGGATTGTCTCTTTCTAGTTTTGTGCACCCTCTCAATTTCTTTGTATTGTTTTAGATCAGTCTAAATAAATATGCCCCTTCATGGCTCTGAGCACACAGACACTTTTTTCCTTTAAACCCTACAGCTATAAAAAGAAACTGGACAAACATTCACAATTAAAACCCTCTCAAATCAACTCAGGCCTTGTCTACACTGGGATTGTCTTGGAAAACATGTTAACTAACACGATTTTAATAACATTTGAGCAGCTAACACAGACCGAGCCAAGTCAGGATTAAATCTATTAGCTGCTCTTGGTTAAAGCCTAGAGCCCCCATAGGTTTCTTCCTAACCCCCATCAGTTAGAGATTGGCTTATGACCTAAAGCATGACTTTTTGTATTCAAATGAGATTGCAAAACTGTTTATAATCCTAATTATATAGTGGTCACCTTCTGCTAACACTACAGACAATAGCAATGACAAGCTATCAGAACATGGCTGAAAACAATTCATTAGAAGCTGTGTGTATTCTTGTTTGGGTGGATTTGGGGACCAGGTCCCCAAGTGGAATGAAACCTACTCTTTCCTGAGCTGACAAGAACCTTGAAAACCTGTAGTTTGCCACTCTAGTCTCTTGATGAGGAAGGTACCATTCTTGATTTCCGATTGGCTCAGTTCACTGGTTGACACTGGCTCATGTGACCCCAGTTTGTGAATAGAAAATTAGAGAACATCAGGTGGACGGAGTTCATATATGTGATGGTTGTTTTTGGTGGTGGTTATAATGCTGGAGCCATTTCTTCCTTGTGCAGGTAAGGGGCTTGTAGCAAGGTGCTGTGGCCTTTCTTGGAGCCTGGGCCCGAGGAAGGGTTGCGACGCCCCTGCTGGGCAGAACAGGGCCCTACAGGCCAAACTTCCCTGCAACAGAGGGGCGGAGCCAAGGCAGGAAGTGGAAGTATAAAAGGTCGGCCTAGCAGCTCAGTAGGGAGGAAGCTGTTGTTGGAGGTAGATGTGTCTTCTTGGAGTCTGTGGCCTAGGCCAGACCCAGACCTGGTGGCTGTTTGGGGCAACCGCCCCACTGAGCGGAGCATCCAAAACCTGCCTGGATTGCCAAGTCCTAGTAGCTGGAATGAGCCACCTGAGGCTCCTGGGTGGGAAATAACCCAAGGCTGGCCCTGACATGGAGGAGCTGCCTGATGCTGGGGACCCCGGGGAGCTGACTGAACCCTGTGGACCGGAGGAACCCCTGGGACCCTGTGACGTGGAGGAGCTGCCCTACACAGAGGAGCTCCTGGACCTGCCGCCAGTTGATGGTGAGGGACTTGTGGGACTGCTACTTGTTTTCTACCCCAGCGACCCGGAAGGAGACTGCTCCCTGCAGGTACCTGGGGACAGGGTGGGAGGGAGTGGCCCAGGGACAGCCAACTAGCAAGTGGCGGAGTCAGGGGCTAAACCCCATCAGCGTGTTATGGTTGTATCCCTGCTGACTCAGTGGCAAACGGCTTTGCCACTGATAGGACCCTGGGCTGGGATGCAGTGGAGTTGGGTAGGCCTGCATCCCCCTCCCCCTTCCCTAACCACCCCAGGAGTGCCGGGTACCCTTAGAGCTTGCATTACTGAGGATATCGAGCGCTGCTGGCCCCACCTGCCTGCAAGGCTGGGAGCTCCAGACTGCTCTGCTAGCCCCACCTGTGTGAAGCCCGGGGGCTGTAGACTGCTTGCCTGCCCTGCCCTGCCTGAGGGCTGGCGCACCAGACCTCTTGCTAGCCCGCCCTGCTGCGGGCCGGGGCTAAAGACTTGTAAACAGGCACTGTTTATTCCCCTAAAGGAAGGCTCTGTGGCCTTCTTTGGAGCCTGGGTCTGAGGAAGGGTCACGATGCCCCGGCTGAACTGTGCCACCAGCTTACAGGGCTAAATATCCATTTCTCTACTAGAGAGAGTTCTTCGGGTTCCTTTCAACTGTCCAGCATTTTAAAAATGAACATATGTGTCAATTAGAGCTGCAGTCTCTAGAATTTACTTCAGATCCCCAAAAGACCACCTCTATATTTGTTGTCAAGGAACTCCATTACCATGGTGCTTGTTACCATTAGACAGGATACCAGTGGCAGGTGTTTTTGGCAGAGTGATACTGCAAACCCCATTTGCCATCCACTACTCTGTGTCAGCAACTTGTCAGGCCTGACAAACTCACTACACCTAACACTGTTGCCATGATACCCAAAAGATGGCATGTAACAGATCCCTGGAAAATTAATAACTCACCAATCATTAATATGCCTTGCGTAATGCATGTATGAGGTGTGTACCGAGAGTTATGGATATGTGCTAGAATTATGTTCTTAAAATATGTTTGGCAAGCAATGCATAGGCCCAGTGTGCCCTAGACCATGGAATGTGTTTCTGCTTGGCTGACCAGCCGGTCATCAGGCAGAGACAATGAAGGTGCACTTACATAAAAAGTAAACAAAGCAAACAAGGGGAGGAGGTAATGACTCACCTACGACCAGCAAGGAAGGAAACAGCATGAAATCTTCACCAGGCCACATGGCATCTCTTTCCAGAAGGAGAAAAGGAATTTTATCTGAGAATACCTTTTGATAGTTTACTGGACTATAAAGATAGTAAACTAAATGATAATTAACTGAATCAGCTGACCATACAGTAGTACTCTATTATAAAAGTGTATCAAGCAAGGTTTTTTAAGAAAGCTAATGATACACTGGTGATTAATATGATTGTAAAATGTACATCTTAACACTACCTGAGGAACTATGAATACTCACTGACATTATGCCTCAAAGTCTATGACCAAACAAAGGGAGAAAGAGACAGGATGGAGGGCAGCCATCCATCTGTCTCCAATGAAATTAAGCAAAGTATGACCAAAAACAATGGAAATCCTATTTACAGACAAATGAGCCAGGAGATGGGAAGTCCACAAGAAGGGAAGAACAGCATGAGATCATCCTGAGTTTGGGGACAAAACGCTGAGTTTGGGAAGATATAAAGAGAGAGAAGCAGTCATCACTGGACGAAGACAGAAGACCAGAGCGCTTGCAAACTGAAAGATGGGTCCTTCAACCAGGGGTGTTGAAGAACTGAATATAGGTGAGAAACCTGCTCAAGCAAAGAACTCTCACCTAAGAAGACAAAGAGAAAAGACAATTACTTACTTGTAATTGTTGTTGAGTTGTGTTCATAGAATCATAGAATATTAGAGTTGGAAGGGACCTCAGGAGGTCATCTAGTCCAACCCCCTGCTCAAAGCAGGACTAACCTCAGCTATATCATCCCAACCGGGGCTTTGTCAAGCCTCAGCTTAAAAACCTCTAAAGATGGAGATTCCACCACCTCCCTAGGTAACCTATTCCAGTGCTTCACCACCCTCCTAGTAAAAAACTTTTTCCTAATGTTCAACCTAGGCCTCCCGCCCTGCAACTTGAGACCGTTGCTCCTTGTTCTGTCATCTGCCACCACTGAGAACAGCCTAGCCCCATTCTCCCTGGAACCCCCTTTCAGGTAGTTAAAGGCTGCTATCAAATCCCCCCTCACTCTTCTCTTTTGCAGACTAAACAAGCCCAGTTCCCTCAGCCTCTCCTCATAAGTCTTGTGCTCCAGCCCCCTAATCATTTTTGTTGCCCTCCGCTGTACTCTCTCCAACTTGTCCACATCCTTTTTGTAGTGGGGGGCCCAAAACTGGACACAATATTCTAAATGCGGTCTCACCAATGCCGAATAGAGGGGAATAATCACTTCCCGTGACCTGCTGGCAATGCCCCTCCTAATGCAGCCCAATATGCCATTAGCCTTCTTGACAACCAGGGCACACTGCTGACTCATATCCAGCTTTTTATCCACCGTTACCCCCAGGTCCCTTTCTGCAGAGCTGCTGCCCAGTTCGTTGGTCCCCAGTCTATAGCTGTGCATGGGATTCTTCCTTCCTAAGTGGAGGACTCTGCACTTATCTTTGTTGAACCTCATTAGATTTCTTTTGGCCCAATCCTCCAGTTTGTTTAGGTCACTCTGTATCCTATCCCTACCTTGCAGGGTATCTACCACTCCCCCCAGTTTAGTGTCGTCCACAAACTTGCTGAGGGTGCAATCTACCCCATCCTCCAGATCATTAATAAAGATGTTGAACAAAACCGGCCCCAGGACCGACCCCTATGTTGCTCATGTCTATTCTATTGTAGGTGTGTGTGTGCCTCCGTGCACGGTTACTGGAACTTTTTTCCCTTTAGCAGTACCTGTAGGGCCGGCTCCAGCGGCTCCTGAAGCCCCGTGCACATGCTGCAGTAGATGAGGCGCTGCCAGCCTTACGCCCCCTATGCCACCAACTCCGGCAGCGGGGATGGGGGGTGGGTCATGGAATGGTCATGAGGAACACATTTCGAAGAACAACAGTTACAAGGTAAGTAACCATCTTTTCTTCTTCGAATGCTTGCTCATGTTCATTCCATTGTAGGTGACTCACAAGCAATACTTTGGAAGTGAGCCAGAGTTACAGATGAGCTGCCTGCAGCATTGCTCTGCCGAAGCCCGCATCGTTCCGCACCTGCTGGATGATGGTGTAGTGGGACGTAAAGGTGTGTACAGATGACCAGGTGGTAGCCCTGCAGATGTCTTGCACAGGCACTCTCGCTATGAAGGTTGTGGATGAAGCTTGAGCGCTGGTTGAGTGGGCTGTAATTATCCCCAGAAGGGGCACCTTCAGCTGCCCATAGCAGAACTTGATGCAGGAAGTTATCCACGATGAGATGCGCTGGGCAGAAACAGGTAAGCCTTTCATCTGATCTGCCATCGCGAGGAAAAGTTACATAGATCTCTGGAACGGTCTTGTGCACTCGATGTAGAATGCTAACGCCCGTCTAACATCTAGCGTATGCCACCTCCTCTGAACCATGCGGTTTGGGGAAAAAACACGGGGAGAATAATATCTTGGTTATAATGAAATTGGGAAACCACCTTAGGCAGGAAGGCTGGGTGTGGCCGCAACTGAACTTTTCCTTTATAGAACACAGTATAAGGAAGCTCTGGGGTCAGCAGCCTAATCTCGGAGACCCTCTTTGCCAAGGTTATGGCCACCAGGAAGACCACCTTCCATGACAGCAGCAATAAAGGGCATGTAGCCATCGGCTCAAAGGGGGGGCCCCGTGAGCTGCTACAGGACCAGGTTGAGATCTCAGGGAGGCACTGGGTCATGGACCTGCAGATAGAGCCTCTCCACCCCTTTCAGGAACCTAATTGTCATAGGGTGGGAGAAAACTGATCTCCCCTCCAAAGGCGGAACGCTGATTTAGCCGCTAGGTAAATCCAAATACTCCAGGATCGCATGTATCGGTAACAACCCAGGCGAAATTCCCTGGGACTCTGCCCAACAGGTGAATCGCTTCTATTTTTTCCGATGTGCGACCTGTGTGGAAGGTTTCCTGCTACCCAGCAGGATTTGCTGGACTTGTGCCGAACAGGCTCACTCATCTGCGCTCAGCCACAGAGCTTCCATGCCATGTGTAGGGAGTCCAGGTCTGGATGTAGCAAACGACTGTAGTCCTGGGACAGGAGATCGTGCCATCTTAGTAGTTCCAGCGGGTGGGGGCGATCGATAGGTCCAACAGCATGCAGAACCAGTGGTTATGGCCAGGCCGGTGCAATTACGATAACGTCTGCCTCATCCCTCTTTGATTTTCAGCAGGACTTTGTGAAGAAGGGGAATGGGAAGAAACGTGTACATGATACTCCCCGACCACTGCAGAAGGAAGGCGGCGGAGAGCGACCTGGCCTCCAGAGGGAGCAGAACTGCAGGCATTTCCTGTTCCATGCTGACACAAACAGGTCCACCTGGGGAGAGCCCCACCTTTGGAAAATCATAGAAATCACATCTGGGTGAAGCAACCAGTCATGGCGAGGTAAGAACCATTTGCTGAGGCGGTCCGCCTCGTCGTTCCTCACTCCAGGGAGGTGAGAGGCTATTATGTGAAAATTGTGCCTCACTGCCAGGTCCCACAGACAAATTGCTTCTTTGCAGAGGGCTGAGGGATGGGCTCCCCCTTGTCTGTTGATGTAATACATGCCTGCTGTATTGTCTGTCAGTACCTACACCACCTTGCCCGCAATAAAGTGGAGGAACACCCCACAGGCTAGGCGAATAGCCCGTAACTCTCTCGTGTTGATGTGCGTGCGCCTCTCCTCCCTCGACCAGACCTCTTGTGTGCCAAGGTTGGCGCTGATATGAGCCGCCATCCTAAGTCCGAGGTGTCCGATAGCAGAGTGACCGAGGGGACTAGCTCCTCGAATGGCACACCCCTCAACACTTCCCAGGGGCTCCGCCACCAGTCTAGTGTGGCCAGGACCTGGGGAGGGACTGTGACCACTCGGTCCAGTGAATGTCTGCTTGGGGCATAAACAGAGGCGAGCCATGACTGAAGTGGTCTGAGTCTTAGCTGAGCCAGCCTCACCACATAAGTGCAGGCCGCCATGTGGCCTAACAGCTGCAGACAGTGCCTGGCTGCTGTAGTCGGGCAGAGGTGCAGGCGAGCGATGATGGTGGACATTGCCTCGAAGCATGGCTGGGGTAGGAAAGCTCTGGATTGGGAAGCATCCAGGACCTCTCTGATGAACTCTATCCACTGTACCGGAGTTAATGTGAACTTCTGCTCATTTATTAGCAGGCCCAGCCGGCGGCAGATGGAGCATGTCAGATTTACACTGTTCTGGACCTGGGCCCTGGACCTGCGCCTGATTAACCAGTTGTCCAGGGAGGTGGAAATTTGGACCCCTTTGCACCTCAGGTGCGCCACCATTACCACCATAAATTTTGTAAACATCCTTGGGGCCGAGGAAAGGCCAAAGGGCAATGCTGCAAACTGGTAGTGGGAGCCAGCCACCACGAAATGGAAGAAATGTCTGTGGCTGGGGAAAATAGAAATATGGAAGTATGAGTCCTTTAGGTCGAGGGCGGCATACCAGTCTCCTGGATCCAGGGAGGGAATGATGGAGGCAAGGGAGACCATGTGAAATTTCAGTCTCTTGAGAGATTTCTTGAGACGATGCAGGTCTAGTATAGGCCTGAGACCCCCTTTTGCTTTGGGGATGAGGAATTACCTTGACTAAAACCCTTTTCCCCTCATGTCTGATGGAACCCCTTCTACGGTCCCCAGGCTGAGAAGGGTCTCTACCTCTTGCATGAGGAGTTGCTTGTGAAAGGGGTCCCTGAAGAGGGATGGGGGAGGGTAGTTGGGAGGGATAGAAGCAAACTGGAGGGCATAGTCTCCTGAAACTATGCCATGGGCCCAGCAGTCCGAACTGACCTTGCTCCATTTGACAGAAAGGGAGCTAGGGGGTTCAAGAAGGGACAGGGGGATCCAGGGTGCAGGCTGGAACTCTGTCCTCAGGCCCATCTTCAAAATGACCGCCTCTGATTACCAGATCGCCTAGACGACCCTTGCTGGGGGGCTGAGGTGGACCCTGCTGTAGGTCGCTGTCTCCTGGACCCCCTATTTCTGTCCCTTTGTCTGTAGGGCATGAACCACTGCGGCTGGCATCTCTGCTGTTGCTGGTCCTGAAGACAGTACTGGTGCCTTGAGGCCTGGAATGTATAAAGACCCAAGGAGCGGATCGTGGCCCTCAAGTCTTTCAGACCATGCAACTTCGCATCTGTCTGGTCCAAAACAAGGCCGACCCATCAAAGGGGAGGTCCTGAATAGACTGTTGGACCTCCTGGGACAGAACCGAGGATTGCAGCCACAAGCATCATGGCTCTGCCTGCTGAGTTTGCTGCGTCTGAAGATGCCTGCAGCGCTGCTCTGGCCACCGCGATACCCTTCTCCAGGATGGTGCTAAAGTCCAGCGCCTGGTCCTGGGGCAAAGCGTCTGCAAAGCGCTTTTGAGAGTCCCAGAAATTGAAATTGTACCTGCCCAGGAGATCCTGCTGACTGGCAATGAGAAACTGCAGGCTTGCCGTTGAATAAACTTTTCTCCTGAACAAGTCCAATTTCTTCTTTATTTTTGGGTGTGGAACCAGGCTGTCCCTGCCTATCCCACTGGTTGGCAGCATCTACCATCAGTGTACCAGGAGAGGGGTGCTCCAGAGATCATGATCTGGAGTGACTTCTCCGGGAGCGGTGCCATGTCGACCCTTCCACTTGGGGTGACTGGGCTGTTGGGGATCATTCTCCAGGGATCACCTAAGCCAACCAAGGGGTCCCAACGCAGGCTTCCCCTGTGGAACTAGCCCCTTCTCTGTGGGCAGAGGTCAGGGTGGGGGGACGGCATGGGCAAGGCCAACAAGGTCCATGCCACATGAAATGCCAACGGCACTGATGGCGTCAGCAGGTATAAAGACACCCACCCACTCCCTGGAGATGGGGGTGGATCTCTGGTTGGAGACATAGGCTCTGGTGGTGGTGAGCGAGTCTCCACTGTCTGACCTCAGTGTGGCCCCGTGCTCAACCCTGCTTTCTTGGATGGTGCAGGGGAGTGGCTTTGCTCTGTGCGCTGCTTTCGCTGTTTCTTCCTCAATAGAGAGGAAGAAGTCTGGTGCCAAGGCAAGGCTAGTGCTGACGGCCTGCTCTGCACCGATGCCATGCTTGGTACCGAGTTAGAACGGGATGGTTCGGAGGCCAGGCTGAGTGCTGCCTCCATTAGTAAGGCTTTCAAGTGGATCTCTATCTTTTTGGGTTCGAGGTCTGAAAGCCTTACAAATCTTGCATTCGTCCTTATGATGAGCTTCCCCCAGGCACTTTAAACTACTATCATGAGGGCTGCTCCGTGGAAAGGCCTTCCCACGGAAGGCACAAGGTTTGAAGCCTGGTGACCGGGGCATGCCCCCCTCCCAGCAACGTCCCAGTCAGGACTATCCTAAGTGACTAATTACCACTATCAACAACACTGAAGGACTAATCTATCTACCTAAGACAAACGATCAAGGAGAACAAAAGGGATTGAGACGACTTGTGATGCAAGTCGTAACAGTTCCAGCAACTGTCACAGGTGGAAAGAAGGAACTGAGGGGGCATAGGGCCAGCAGTGCCTCATATACAGCATATGCTCAGGGCTCCAGGATGGAATGACATGAGCAAGCACTCGAAGAAGAACCAGCACCTTCTACTTCTGTAAGTACTTCTACTTCACTAAGAAAAAGTCGGACATATCTGGAAAAACGAAAGGTTGATAAGAAATCTACCTTGAACCAAGGCTGCAGCTGATTAAGTCCTAGCCACGGGAAAGTGTATTTTACTTTTGTTTGCGTGTAACTATCGTCTTTATCCCTTGCGCTCAAACTCACTTAAAACCTCTCTTTGTTAATAAACTTGTTTTACTTTTAATCGAAACCAACCCAGCGCTGTTTGAATTGAAGGGATTGTTAACTTCAGTTAAAGCAACAGGCTGCTGTGTTTTGACTCTTTAAGAAGCACTGGACCTGATTACTGAATGTTCCAAGAGAGGGCTGGATGTTTTGGGGCAGAGGGTTTTGGGGAAATTGGGGACTGGGAGCACACTGGGGTCACCCTGTAAGTAGTAAGCAAGGCTGGTGGAGACCAGGGTGGGGCTGCTGTGTTGTAGGCAGGCTGCTGGGGGCAGAGAGCTGAACCAGGGCTGCCCTGCACACAGACACTCAGGGAACTGCATGCTTGCCTGATGGCTGTTGGTGTCCAGGCTGTGAGCCACAGCAGCAGAGCATTTAAGGCACGCAGAGCTACATGGCAGGTGGAGACAAAGTTTCTCATGATCTGTGTTGGATCCCTGAATGCGACACTCAACCCATTTGCTGTCCACCACTGGCCTGTCACAGGTGAAAAGGAGTACTTCCAAAGCTATCTGCTCCCCCTTTGCTAGTCTGCGTATTTTTTCCCTTAAGTGGTCCTGCTTGCATTTGTCTAGGCAGATGCTCTAGCTCTCATTGGATTAGTTCCCTATTTTCACTGGTGTTCCCACTGCCTCTAACAACATATGCAGATTTTGAGTGTGATCACAAGGTACTAGGCATCTTCCTCATCCTCTGTCTTCAGGGGAAGTTGAGGTCACTGAGCATCTTTCTTGATTAGATGCTTCAATAATAAATAATAATAATAATAATAATGCATTCAGGTTCCTCCTCTTTCTTGCTCTATTTTTCCCAGCATCTCCATGCTCTCCAGCTGCCATATTGCTCCTCATGCTGCCTTCTTTTATGATCTCATCCACATCATCTGTACTGGTTCTCACAGTAGCTTCATCTGCTGTTCACTCTTCTCAACACCAGAGATCTACTTACCCCCCTCTGCTGGTCTAGTGATACATTTTACATAGCATCTTTCAGCAGAGGGTGTCAAAGCACTTTCCAAACATGAGATGAAATCCTGGCCCATTGAAGTTAACGGGAGTTATGCCATAGATGTCATGGGGGTCAAGATTTCACCTGTTGAGTCTCTCAACGTCCCTGTGAGATAGGGAAATAGAGGCAGCAAGAAGCAAAGTGATTAAAATGGAGATAAGTAATTTCTGGCAGAGAGACTTAACAGGTGAAACTTTGATCCCCTTGACATCAGCAGTAAAACTCTGGGCATTAGTAATCCTTGCATTCTGATCTTGACACCCCTGCTTGAAGTCTCAGAGAGAACGGGAGTCAAGTTCAGAATACAGGAGTTACTAATGCCCAGGCCTGATCTTAAGCCACTGGCCCACACTTAATACTTAGCTAGAAGATATTCTACAGTTTATCCACTATCAACACTTCACAGTGCATTGCCTTGTATGACTGCTTCTCAAAAACAGAAGCCAGAAAACACAGTTTGCAGGCAGAGCAGCTAATTTTCAGAAAGAAAATGGTTGAATCCATTTTGTGGTGAGAAACACCTGAAGCTCAAGGAGCTGCTTTAGATGCAAGAAAATGGTCTGTGGAACTTACAACTGTGCTTTCAACACTGGAAAAATACATCAGCATTTCAACACAGACCCCCGCGTAATTACATGCAATAGCCTGTAAGAGCTGTTAGGGTGTTATTGGCTTGCTGTGATGAAACTGCCTTGGTTGATGTTTTTGAAGACCATTGGGAGGGTTATTTATGGTAGGCAGATAAAAAGGTTGATAAGCAAGTTACAAGACTTACAGATTTATAGTGCCATTTTGTTCTGACATCAGAGAAACATCACTCACTTTCTATCATGGACTTACAGCACTGCCAACTACTTATTGAGGAAATTCCCAAGGACAATATGCTGCTTCCAAATCAGAACAGCTGCACGGCTGTTCTAAAAGGGAAATATTTCACTAGCACATCACCATAGTTTCTTGTATTGTTTCACTTTGCATTACTACAATTATTTATAGAGCAGTGTGCATAGCTCTGTACAAAGGCAGACATGGCCCCTACCATAAAGAGCTTGCACTGAGACTTCAGTCCTGACTCTGACTCCAGGCAGCGCATGGCTCTGCCAGCACAGAATAAGTTCCAGAACTGGGCTCTAAACCAGACAGACCCCATAGATCAGCTGATAGGTTACCATCACAAAGCAGTGTGGGCATCTTTGAAGGATCACCGATAAAAGGTTTAGTGAAAGTATGTTCTGAGGATAATTTGAGAGACAGGGAGGATATACTAAAAGAGAAGGGGTGATATAAAAAATATGCAGGAGAAGGGTACAAAAGGAATGGTTTGGAGGAAACCTAAGGAGTGTTGATTGCAGGAGGAAGTCTGCACAAAGATAGGCAGAACTGTCTGTGCCTCAGAGTGGAGAATGAGAAGCTTGAACTGGATACAAAGACATGTGTGAGAGACAGGACAGATCAGTGAGAGGAAGATAGAAGCAGTGCTCTGCATAGACAGGAGTTGGCAGGGAGCATGGGATGCAGAAAAAGAAAATCAGAAGATGCTAATTTCAATGAGAGTGTCTAGAGAAGGTACCCACTTCTTTACTGCAGGGTAAAGGCAAGACTATCTTCCCTCTACATAAAGATGTAATAAAGACTTTCACAGCTCATATCGCAACATTCTCTCTCTTCAGAAACTATCTGTCCTATATTTACACAATAGTATTGATAACAGCCCTATATAGTTAGGGTTGATATGTGTCACTTACACCCATCTCTATGAGCATGAACTTGGTGCCTATGAAAGTGAGGGGCCAGTCAGATTAGTGCAGATGAGCACAATGCAAACTTCTCCTGATCTGGAATTTCACAACTGTTGAAGTCCTGGGCTCCCTCCACACAGTTCTGCCAGTGCAGATCAGTCTTGACCTGCAGTTCCACTATTATAATCCAGGACATTCTTGAGCAGTTGTGTGCCAGAGTAGGTCAAATTGTATGATAGCGTGGGAGAACAAACTTCTTTTCACTTGCAATCAAAGACTAGATTTGAAGCCAGGCTCCAAGTGAAAGACTAGTCTGCGAACTATATTTAGGCTGCATTTTTATTGAGTATGTCTTGTGAAACCATGAGACTGAACTTATGTTTAACATGTCATCAGAACCCAGAAACAATGCAATGTAGTCATGTTGGAAAGTGTACATGCACATGTATATACATATAGGCACACCCACCTGGGTATCAGAAAAAAAGTGCTTTTGACATTTCATTGCACTTAAATTCTCTCATCACTATGTTGAGAGCTTTTAACACTAAATGTCACACTTTAAAATCAGAATGTAAAAAACCTAGGACATTTTATAACGACATTAAAAGCATACGTATAATTGTTTGACCTGAAACAGCAGAATGTGTTGCTATGCACATTATCAGAAACTACTTCATGCACAGAGTTCCAAACCAAAATATCTTGAAGCCAGCTGCCCAGATATTAGGTGCTCAGAGGGCTTTAGGTAAGCCCTACACATTAAAATGTATTTGTCAGGTGAATACTTAACTGGATGTTTTGTAGCAAGGGAAAGTAATTACAATAATGAGGTAAACATGTGGCAGAGAATAGTGATTTAATCACGCGCTCTGCACAGGAAACAGCAGCTTTAGACAACTGGTTTTTGAATGCTGGAGAAAGCACTGTATGCTGGTCACATGATGGCATAAGCGGTGAGAACCAGTGTGCGGATACTGTAGCTTACTGTAAAGCAAAGACCCATCTCAACAGCTGGGTGGCTGAATGAGTGGGTACAAATTCACTCTTCCAGGCCAGGATTTGATTTTGAAGCCACTGGCATCAGTGTGGGTGCATTTTCAGATTTGTTATGGGGAGGGGGAGAATAATTAGGAAGGGGATACTTCAGAGGTCCAGAGGAAAGGAATTTGACGTAACGTAGACGGAAGAGACCGATGACACAGCACGGTCTGTGCTTCACTAGCTCCATCTGCAGGTATTTTCTCCTGAATTATGATTTTGAAAGAACTGGTAAGGGGACGCTGATGTGAATGGACTTTGGTTACTAGGGAGAAATACTCTCAACTAAATAGCGGCTTGAATGGGGGTGTATGAAAGGCATCTGCCCAAGCACACAATGCTGAAAAGTTAGAAAAGCCAAAACTATTATGACCATTCAGGAAACACATCTAATGAAAGAGGAAGGCGAAGAGACATGGTTGGGGTAAAATCTGTATTTTTCAAAGAAGAATTTGTATCTATAATACAAACACCACTGTGGCATTTTATAAAGCTACTTTACATGGGAATTGTTGGCTTGGTTTACATCTGTGGACAATTTAATCCAATATATTGTCTCAACAGCGGGCCAGTAACAATGCTTTAGAAGAAGGTGCAAGAAACTGCACAGTAGGCAGATGTGGGGTAATCTGGTTCCCTGAAGATCTCATCCTAATCACTAATAATTAGGAATTAGTTTAAGGAGCAGGTTTCATATTATATATATAAACTAGATATTATATCCCTTCCTATACTCTTTTTCAGCCTTAACTTGTATAATTCTGAATATTCTTGTTATCCATAGAGAGGTCCAATCTCGCTTTGGTT
The DNA here is from genome assembly GCF_026122565.2 of Emydura macquarii macquarii. NCBI lineage: Eukaryota > Metazoa > Chordata > Testudines > Chelidae > Emydura > Emydura macquarii. The sequence goes on along the minus strand of NW_027132813.1, from coordinate 5,702,602 downwards.
CTCACAAAATTGTTGGCTCCAACAACATTCTGTGGCAATGAGTTCCACTGCCTAATTATGCACGGAGAGAATTATTATCCTTTATCAATTTTGAATACATCATCTTTCAATTTCATCAAACTTCCTAATGTTCTTGTGTTATGAAACAGAAGTTCCTGATCTCCCTTTTCTAGATCATTCATCATGCTTCATCATCATGTCCCCTCATATTTGTCTCTTTTCAAGGGCAAGCAATTCAAATATTTTCAATTTGTTTTCATATGAGACTTTTCCATGCCTCTAATTATTGCATTTTTCTGAGTGTTCCCAGTCAATTTCATTCTGTGGTTTTCTTGCATTATTCACTGCTGAAGTGCTTGAGTTCCAAAGGGTTTTTCTTTTTTTGGTTAAAATAAATTTCCTTTGAAATAAAATGTTTTTATAAGACCTGAACTTTGGGTCACATTTTCCCTGACAATGTCATTTTATGTGTAATTTGTGGAGGCAAACATACTAGTGTTCTCATTTTTATTGTATAAAGCCAGCTTGGTCTCATTTTAATTAAGCTTGTAAATATAAAGCCCTCACAAGTCTAACATTCTCACACTGAATACAACAATTGGGACAACTACAGAAGGAAGAGGTGGAAAAATTTGTGGGCAAGGTTCAGGAATCCTTAGAAGTGTTTTAAAAACAAAGAACAAATTCAATGCTTGAAATAACTGCCAAGGTTGGTGCTGATGCCATTCAGTCTAGAACAACATCCAGGAAACCGATTCTTTCACCCCTCATTCAACTCTGTGCAGGAAGCTGTCCAAAGTAGCACAGTCCCTTAGACCTCAGAGCCAGTGTCCGAGACCTGTGAAGCTTAATAGCCATATTTTTCATTCAGATGAGTCTTGCCATCACCGCTTTGACCTGATTGACAAGAGACAAAAATATATATTTGCTCTTCCAAGATCAACTCAGAGCAAAGAATTCATAGGGTCTACAGAGAGCATATGTTTGACACACAGAAAGAGTATAACAACCCAGCCACTGAATACTACAATACTAGTCTCCTTCTGATACATGCTTATAATTCCTGGCAGCCTGGAGTCATGTGCCTTTACAAGACTACATAATATCTTTCCTGTTTATTTGGTTCCTCCAGTGTCCCCATTATGTCAGTTCAGACAGGAGACAAATCCTCCCATTAGCAGATGGAGACAGGAAAAGAGAGCTCCTGCAAAAAAGGAAGGTGGCTAAACACACCCAGTTCAGACCCTTTTCTGGTCACCTGAGCCAATAATTTTGCTTTGGTTCATTAGTTTTTGGTAGTGCTAGTGGAGTGCAGTCCTTTTGTTCACTTAGCTCTAGGTTAGAGCTCTCTTCAGTGAAGTTTCTTCCCCATCTCCTCCCTCTCGGAGGCTCACGAATGTTTTAAACCCCTAATTATCTGTAATTTTGAGTAAGACTATCATGAAACCATATGAAATCTAATCTATGCACTTAATATGAAAAGCTCTCTGAATAATCCATGCTCTCATTAAAAGAGTGTAACTGAAAATTCATTGCATCATTAAAAATAACCACAGAAGGTTAAATAAAACCATTTGAAGGTTAATTAGAAAAAAAGTTAATCTTTACCTTTCACCCTCCACACAAATTGGATTTGTTCCCACATTAAAAGTCATTCCACATGTCTAAGTTAACAAGGTTTGTCTCTCCAAAACATGTGATATGAGTTGTAAGAAGATTTGTGTTTCAAAGTTTTGGCTAAAGGATCTACGAGAAGTTTTAGAGGACCAATCCCAAAAGGTGCTGAATACCCTCTGGTCCCTGTGAATTCAGTGAAAGTTGAGGATGCTCAAAACCTTACAGGCTTTGATCTCCCCTTCAAATAATAAAACCACCATCATCACAATGTGAAAGGAGACACTGAAAAGAAAGTTTGCATTGGCACTCATTGTCTCTTGCTAGGAGACTCCTGCCACAGCTGAGGGATAGACAGAACTAGATGGCAGCTCTCTCAAACATGTTGCAAAAATTAGAAGTATACTGCAAGGGTGAAATATCTTTTTGTTTGCTTGGTGTAATGAAGCTGATGTAGAATTGCAACTAATAGTAGCATATGTAAGTGTGAAAAGTACATGTTTGTGTGACATCAATCCCAAATGCCAAGTATGTGTGAAATATCCATTCTGGTTGATTTTTTTTGGGGGGGGGCCATACTTCAGGGACCTCAGGACTACTTTGCAAATGGATTCCTGATTTATAGGAGTAAGAAGTTAGAGGAAATTGCTTGGTACCTGCAGGAGGCATCCACACACAGTAATCTGGGTCATCTTCTGGGTACTGTGAGGAGGAAAGTGCTTGCTGGAGCTGCAAAAAATAAAAATAAAAATGAGAAGATATTTTTAAAGATACAGCATTCCTAGCATAAAGTTCCAAAGTGTTTCAAAGAGTCATTTTAAACTCAAGGAAGTGATGTGGAAAGAAAAAGCTACTGAGAGGTGGGAGCAGTTTCCCTACTCTGAAGAGTCAATGAGGAGACACAACAGGAGTGCAGAGGGCGGGTAACATAGCCGGTCCCAGAGCAGACATAGAAGGACACAACTCCACTCTCCAGTATAGCCTTGAAATCCCCAATAAAGTCAGTAGGAGTTGAGTGTACTAATAAGGGCAGAACTGCTTATCTGTAATGCCGTTCAGTGCAACAAATAATCCGAAACACAGGATTGTCTCCAGGGTGTGTGCAAGCTAAGGTTACAATGAAAATGCTATTTTTGTATTTGCTGACTCTTGAGGGTTTAAATTTGTAAGCTTAATGTTACATTAGTGATAATTTTACATTGAATTTACCTGTTTAAAGATTCAGGTGAGAATTTCAAGAGTGCCTAAGTGATTAAGGAGCAAATTCACACTGAAAAAAAATTGTATTAAGGCCAACACTTTCAAACGTGAATGCCTGAAGTCAGGCTGTTAAATAAGAGTAGCCTGGTTTTCAAAGGTGATGAACACTTCCAGCTCCCACTTGTGACTGCTATGTGCTCCTCAAAAATCAGCCTGTTTTCATCCAGACAGTTTAAATATGAAGATAGCAAGTTAAGGTTAGGCATTTAGGTTTGACAATTTTGGGCCAAACCACTAATCTCTCAACTGCTTTCATCTTTTACTTTCACAATTATGTAGCCAAAATCTAACAACTCCATACTGAAATACTGATAACAACTTAAAAAAAAATCACCTATATTTAAAGTCTTTAAATCATGTTTTGAGAACTTCAGTAACACAGCCAAAGGTTAGGGGTCTATTATAGGAATGGGTGGCCGAGGTTCTGTGGCCTGAAACATGCAGGAGGTCAGACTAGGTGATCACGATTGGTCCCTTCTGGCCTTGAAGTCTATATTTACTAAACAATGATTTTATGTGCTGGTTATTACTTAATGCCTTAACACGGCCCTAACAGCATGGTCAAAGCAGTTTTTCAGTCCCTCGGATCGGTTTTTAATTTTCTAACGTTAACCTGGATTTGAGACCAATGGGAGATCTAGCCTCCTGGAAAGTGTCAGCATGCAAAGTTCAACTAAAATCTTTTCATAAGGAGAAAAGTTTTTTTCCCCCGTTTTGCATAACTCAGAAGTGAGTAAAAAGATTTTTCTCAAACTTTTTAAAAAATGCTACCTTTGGGCTGAAACCCATTATGGGAAATATGAATCAATAGGAGAATTTTTAAAAGACAGCATGTGCAAAAAGTGGTTTGGAATGGCGTGTGAAGATAACCTAACAAAGGTATTTAGTATTATGAGAATGCTATAATATTAAAATGGATGGAATGAATTAGTGCTGGTTAAAGGTGCTGGCTTGACAGCTTGGAGACTGAAGCCCTCTAATTATCCACAGAAGAGGTATAGCATGGGTTGTAGCAATGCAAATTTATTGACACTTCTCTCACTAATGTGCTTCAACCTACATAGGGACAACCTCTAAAGGATGTTCCCATTCAGTCCTTGGCCTCTTTGCTGGGCTGCTAACAATGGAATCAATTAATGCCAAGGGAAGTCTTTTTTTGGATTAGCAGATCCTGCTAGTGGCCGATTGGCAGGTCTTTTTGCATCGCATAGCAATTTGTTTACACAGCATTCCCTCATCTACAAGATGTACAACCAGAATGTGCTACGTAGAAATTGCCACACTGGACAAACTTGTAGTCCATCTAGTTCAGTATCCTGTCTCCACCAATGGTCAGTACCAGATGGTTTAGAGCAGTGTTTCTGAACAACTGATCCATAGACCAGAGCTGGCCCCTGAGATCTCCCTGACAGAGTTTAGGAAGGCAGCAGGCCAGTCCCTGGTATCAAAAAGTTTGAAAAACACTGATTTAGAGGAAGGTACAAGCCCTTATGATGGTAAATTATGCAGTAATATGTTCACAGGAAAAGGTTCTTTCCAACTCGAGGCAGTAAGTGGCTGTCTTTATGCCCCAGAACATGGAGGGTTTCCCTCACAGATTTTTATCCTAGAAACAACTCTACCTTCCTTGTGAATGCACTGAAGGCTACTTACATGTTGGTTCCCAGTTACAATAAATCCCACCACACTAACAATGGCCCCTTTCCACAACTCCCAAAAGGATGAAGTTATATTAATGGCAAGACACATGGACTACAGAGGTGGCTCCCCAGATTTTTGTCCAACTGTACCAGTTTTCCAGACTAAGACCTCTGCTGTGTATGCCAGTGTGTGCAATGCGTCAGGCTAATCCACAATGAAGCTCTGCAGTCACAAAACCAGGACTCGGAGCATGCCATCTTCAATGGCAGGTTAGAGCACATACAAGCGAATGAGTGACTGGCAGAGACGCATCACTGTGACCCAGCACAAAGTGTTATCAATACAGTTGGAAAGGAAGGTTTCATGAATGGACTAAGGTTGTCTAGTTTCACTGTTGCTTCTAAGAATCTCTGCCATTACTGAAATTCTAGCGCATAGCTTCTTAGCGAGCACACACTGTGGTGACTTGCAATAATTCTCTGTGCCTCCTACAGCAGCAGTGCACCAGAGGGACTAGTCCCACACACAATGGAAGAGATCTCATTTTCACAAAGCTGCACTCCAACCAAATCACTGGCCCATTTCACTAATAGGGAATCTATTAAATTAGATCATAGACTCTTTGGAACAGGGATTCTCTTCCTGTGCATGAGACAGCTTCAAGTATCATTACTTACTCTGCTTGGGCCTTTAGCTTTCATCTTTTTCTTGGGGCTCTCTTCAAATTTCCTGCACCCAGCATCTGAGAGCGTGAAGAAACAAGATCTGTTTTATAGCACACCATGTACAAGCAGCACTATCAGAAATAAATTTACAAAAGGCCCATTAATCTTGTTGCACCAAAATTCAGTTCTTTTATCTGTTGAATAGGAGTCTACTGTTATTAATTTAATGAGATTAAATAAATTTAAGTGACAAACGTAGATTAATATATTCAATCCTCTGTCTGGAACTCCATATATCCACACTTGTAAGGAGATAGGACTTAATGATCTAGCAGGTCTTTTCCATATGTAGTTACTATAATGATAAATTCTAGTAGTCAAGCAATCTTCTCGCTGCAGATTATAAGAGGATACAATATTGAAGCTGGAGCATAGAAGCGCCCTGGACTTTGGGCATCAAGTGTCTGTACATTGTACCATGAAGACAGAAAGCAACTTTAGGAAATACATGGAACCAACATACAAAAATGCCACTTTGCTGGGTACAGGAATATCAGTTAGTGGAAGAGAACAGCGAGGGAGCATGTGAGATGGATAGATTTGACTCTCCTGCCATTTAACCTAAGTGACTCAAGATCTCAATCTCTTGTGACACTGATATTCTCCCCTATGACACAATAAAAGGACAGTCTCCCTGAAGAATCTTAGGCTTTTCAGGTGGGAGAAGAGAGAAGAAGAATTCATACAGGTCTCTTGTAAATGTTTTGCATGCTAAGTCAGGCCTTGATCTTGAGCATCAGATGGATTTCTGTAAAACGCATGATGACATTTATTCACATGCATTTCCCCTCTATAATATGACTACTTCCTAAGACAAGACAAGGAGGAGGAAAAGTGTGCATCGTTTTCTACACTTGGTTCTTCCTCACAAGATCCTGTTGTCACGTTACTGTGTTAAAATAATTTTGTATTTATAGTGTCTTTCATCTAAGGAACAAAGCACTTTACAGATTTGGAGGGGCGGGAAGAACTGAAACAGAGGCAAAGTGACTTGCCCAGAAGTCACACATTTAGGCTGTGTCACAGAGTTGATAACAGCCCTTACACCCACTGCTTTAAATACTACACAATGCTGTTTCCTTTTGCTAATTTGTGTGGACAATAGCTCCTTTGGATACATTTTTAAGTCCATAAGTTCCTGCAATGATTGTTGAGTCCCACATTGAATTGCTCACCTTGAAGCTTCTCTTGTGACAAGTCTACCTGATATTCATTTTCAGGTGTCTTTAACTCCTTGCTGGTGGGCTGAGACCAAAAACAAATCCCTGTGAAAAACAGCCAAAGTCAACACAATACACTTATCAGGCATCCTAACAAGTAGAGCACTAGTATTACTAGCATACTAGGGTACATTTAGCTATATTCCTTTCAGCAATGACATTGAAATAAAGGGACACTTCTCTCTAACCATCCAAAGAGATTTAACGTAGCAAGTCTATTTCAATGCAACATTGGAAAGAGAGTTTAATTAATCCATAAAGCCAGTTTAAAAAAATGTACAGTTCTAACAACTACTTGGCCATATTGCACATGATACTTATTAAAGCAAGGAGGCAGAGTTGCGAATATGAGGGAACATAACTAACTGCAATATTATGGTTGAGTTTTCACATGCACAGAGTTGGTAAATGCAAAAAAGAATTTGAATTTTGATATAAGCTACATAGAGACAGTCAAGATCCTGCCCTTACTACTTTTAAAATATTTTTCTCTTCATAGTTTATAAACCTTTAAATGAATTGTTACACTGAAATTTGTTTTCTTTTGAATAATCCTCCCTTCCAACATTGCCATGTACTAGTTTATTACTGTAAGACACTCACAACGTATGGCCTGTCATGAGCCTCAAAGATTTCTTTTTCTTATCTTATCTTTTTTCTTAAACCCAAAATGACAGGAAATTTGCTATTGTGCAGAGTTTTGATACAAAACCAGGTAACACTCAGTTTTTTCTTGGATTTGTTTGTGCCCCGAACTCTGAACTCACAGGCACAAAGCTGTGGAAAGGAAATCTGCGAAGTGTCACATGAACCTCTGTGAAGCAAACCTCCAGAGTTTTGTGCAACTCTGAAAAATCCAGTAGTTTATACTCACATAACCTAATGCAGAGAAAAGGGAAAAAGCAGTTACTGTTTACCCTGGGTGGGTTCCAGATTCTTGCTAGGAGAACTGGCAAGAAGACTAGTCTCTTCTTCTTCTTCTGTTGCCATTTTCATTTCTGTTTTTTGTGTCCCGCTGTTTGCTGCTTTGATTTCCTGCTCTTCATTTTCATCCTCATCCTCTTCTTCTTCCTCCACTTCAGGTCCATCATCTTTCATTTTTAACAAGCTTTCAGGTATATCTGGACGCTTGACAGGCAACTTCTGTGGCATAAAAGCAAACCGATGTAGCAGTGCTTTGGTAATCTGGTTATGGGTGCTATAAAAAACCCTAAGGTATGTATATAGGTTGATATAGAATGGCCACAGACAGACAAGAGAGGACAAAGCATGTGTGTTCCAGTCACAGGAAGAACTAGGAAAGAAGTACCAAAGGGATGAAGAGCTGTTTGATCCTAGGGAAAGGTATCATTGAAGGTGAAATTGTAGAGGGAAAATAGACACAGTCACTGTCCCCAGAAGAGCATGACACAGTCCCCTGATTCAGTCATATTGGGAATTAAATCAATAATGCATTTAAACTTAGCTAAAAGGCCAAGAAGAATGGAAAAGAAAGTGAAAGGAAAGCCAATGACTTAAGGAAACGAAAGCAAAGAATACCTTAAAACTGGTCTCTTTATTCAACTTACCCCTAGGCTTCCAGTTTTCAGTTTGAATTTTCTTCCGCCTTTCATTGCACCAAAGAGAGGCAATGTTAGCTTTTTAGGCTTGCTCTCTATTCCCAGACCACAACTCCCAGTCCTAATAAAATTAGATACAAAGAAAAGCGATTAGCACATGCAAAGCCTAGGGTAAATACCTGAACATCAATCTGTTCTATTTAAGAACCAAAACTCTTGTGGAACAAAGGTGATCCTACGAAACAAGGACTCAAACCCCTGCTGTGGGATCCTTTTGTCTGAAAGGTTAGTGAGAAACGCCATTGTGCATGCACACACACTAAGCAAGTGTTGATTTTACTGCTTTAACTCAATTGTTGGTGTGTGTGTCTCTGCAGCATTCCTGTGACATGGCAATGGTTCAATGGCGCACTGACAGGTCAAAGTGACATATCAGTTATAGTACAGGAGGTGGTACCCCTCGTATATTTTGCTCCTTCTACATTTTGGCAGCATTCTACTTGCCAGGACAGTGCAATTTCACATGGACAATATAAGATTATTGCTGTAGACTCACTGGGGCTTCAGCTCGGGCAGTTCTGCAGGCTTAACAATCTTTATTAATCCTTTCAGTCTCTGCTGTTCTTTCCTCAGTTCAAAGGTCCGCAAATGAAGCTTCTTCCTCGTTATGCTGTCTAAGGAGTATCCTGATTTTATTTCAGTCATGAACTCATCCAAGGAATCCTGAGAAGCCAGCTGGGACTGGGCTGGGCAAGATGATTTAAAAAATACACATCATGGTGAGGGGGGGGGGAGGAGGAAAAAAAAAAAGAAAGATGAATTTCATATGCACCAACTTTAACCTTTAAAGACTGCAAAGTGTGTGATGGGAGCCATATAAGTACCCAAGACAGCTAATTGGCTAAGACACCACCCCCTCTGTGAAACCTCACGGTTCAGTTAAACAATGAGCCAAATTTGTCCCTGGGGAACAATTCAATGGACTTTCCTCAAGGATTAATTTGATTCAATACAGCTTAGTTTGTGTAAATCCATTTCTGAATTTGTGAAAGTTATTAACTCAAGTAATCACTTCCTTCAAGTTTGTAAGTATTTTCTGTCTTAGAGAAATATTATTTAATTTGTGACTCCTGTTCAGACAACCTTACATACTGTTACTCTAGCAGCGTTTTTTAATTGGGAAGGCTGATTTATATTTCGGAAAACAAAGGCACTTTTTTTTCTCCCCAAGATGAGAGTCCATCTCTGTAGACACTTCTGATCTCTCCCATACATGTAGAAATAAAAGTTGTTTCTTTTGTGTCTCAAATTTTGTTTCATTAGGCTTTAGAGCCTCAGGTTTTTCCTGCTAATCTCTGATTTAGCAAGGATCAGAAAAATTATTTTCCTGGATTTTGACAATGCTACCAAATTTGCATATTTTGTTTGAGTTGTGTCAGAGGCAGTCAATGAAGAGAACTAATTCTGTGTTGCCAGAATTTCTGAACCCTTTGTTGTCAGGTAAGAATTTCTGCCTTATTTTTATTATTATACACTATGCTAAAGTTGGGGGCAAACTTGAATCTTTGTATTTGTATGATTAGATGTGTTGTAGGTGTGTTTGTACACAAATATGTAATTTGCAAATTTTTAAGTCCCAGCCCTAATTATAAGCAAGCCCTAAGTATTTTAACTCCCAGCCCTAATTAACTGAGTCTTAATTATAAGTCAGAATTTGTTGAATGTAATTAAAGCTGACTTTTTTGTCTTTGTTTAAATATTTTGTGATGAGTATACTTCTGAAAGTGATTGTAAGGAGCTATTAAGTATTCAAAAATTCCTTCTAATTATGCAAACATTTATAAAAGGCCACAGTTCATAAATTGGATATTTTTGATATAGAACAAAACAAAAAAGTTTAACACACACACACACACACACACACACACACACACACACACAAAAGCTGTAGCAGCATGTAACAGCAATTACTCAAAGATCACTTAGTTAACAGGATGCAAGGAATTATTATTATTTGGTATACCCTCTATTTGCACTAACTTCCCTCAGGAAGATGACATGGCAACATTAATAAAAATGTATTGTAAGTAGTCCAGCCAAAGGAGCTCTTATTACGTCAATTTTTGTCATAGATAATTAATAACTTTATACTGTATGAATCAGGACAAAAGCAATCCATGAACTGACTGTCTGAACCTTTTAAATTGTATGTCAGTATTCTCCCTTATGTGCACGATGCCTATAAAGTAACCTTGAATTAAAGATATATAGATATATCGATAATATAGATACACACACAGCACTTTTACTACTAAACTCACACACATGCTGCACTATCGTATGGATTAATCCATTCTTAAAGAGATGTTTGGCATATCACAAGATTAGGGATCTGAACTTTACAGTAAGCCAGTGAATAGATATGCATGCATTAGACTCAAAAAGATCCTGATCTGAAAAAACCCTGGAGAAGTCAATGGGCATTTGGTGTTCAGCACCTCACAGGATTGGGCCTGCAGTTGGGCACAATGGACCAACCCAGAAAATGGATACATACAACCCTACCCCAATTTAGGATGGATTAATTGTCTCCGCCTAAAGTGCTGCCACCATTTCAACACAGAGACTCAAAAATGTGTCAGTTCCAGCATTGGATGGCAGCTACAGAGGGCGGCATTGTCCCACATAAATACAGCTTTGGATAAACCAGTCTGTTCTCTGGTGAGCAGATCCACAGCAGAATCTATTACCTCAGTATCACAAAGGGAATCTCTACCCCACTGTTGCTTGAGGGATCAAATTTCCCAAGCTGAGGCCATGGAGTGCAGTTTACAGTTTTGTTCTTAGGATGTGATATCTGAAATAGCTGCAATTGCTGGGAGATTAAAATTAGACATCACGAGGAGGAGGATTAATCATGGATATTGTATTTTATATTACAGGGACTAAAGCTCTAAGGCCATCTATTTCACAATCAGCTCGTCCGTTAAGAGGAGCATTATTGCTAACAAAAAATAAGACTGAAAATCTCTGTGTATTTGATTTTCATTCAGCTGCACTGAACTATGAGAGAGTTATCAAGCTTCCCCATCAGTAGTTAGTTCAAAATGCCTTGAGAAAGTAATCTGTAAACCTCTATTGATGTCTTTCTGACAACCACTTAATCTCTACAAAAGTGCTGGGTAAGAGGTGCAGTCAATCACTCATCCATCCTTCTACACTGCTGCTCTTACATGCCAGGCATGTAATCACTTAGAGAAAGCCAAAGCTTTATCAGGTTTCACAACCTTACGTGCTGTAATAGTATTGACAGACTACCAATACAATGACAAAAATCACCCATACAGCCAATACAAGGATTAAAATAGACTGTTCAGTGATCCAACACTATTCTATCCTGGTCCAGTGTCAGGAAAGCATTGTGAAACTGAGGTACCAAAGTAGTCCCAATATTGTTTCAAAGTAAGGTCCAATACCTCAAAGTCTACTAGGTCTAGCAATAAATGCTGGGATTCCCAGTTTTCCAGTGGCATAAAGGATTCATATCCACTTTGGTGACTCAAGACACGTTGGAATTAACAATACTCCACAGATTAACATCTTGTTCTTCCTTTCCCCACTATCAATTGCAATATGATTTAGCAGCTATCTTGAGAAGTAATAATGCTAGAAACAAATGCCTTATACCAGCGGTTCTCAACACCCCCCCCCCCCAGTACCACTCGGGGAAAAAAGGGGGGGGGGGGCTTTTGGCGACGGTGCGGTTACAGGGGGGGGAACAATGCCCTCCGCCGAAACCCTCCGCCATTTGCCCCTTTTCGGCGGCAGGGATTCGAGAGGGTGGCTGGGTAGGCCGGACATCCAGCGGAGGGGAGGGGGCGGGGGGGGGAGGGAGGGAGATGGGGACTTTCGGCGGGGGATTCGGCGGTGCGATACGGTTCACGTACCACCCAACCTTCTTCAGAGTACAACCGGTGGTACGCGTACCACCAGTTGAGAACCGCTGCCTTATACCATATGAAAACTTGGGATCCCAGCTCTCAAACAATATAAGGTATTAATTTCTACCTCTAATTAATCATTAGCTAGCTACTGCTAAAGTCATGTGGGAAAGATGGCCGCAGAGATACTCCACTGAGAGACCAGTACAAATGCTTTCAGAGTCAGTAAGATTTTTCCAACCAGTAGTCCTGGGCAAATGACCAGAAACAAAATAGTTGATCCAAACTAGCATTAGTGTTGGGTTGGTTTACCAAAATGAAATAGCTGACCATATCATGCAGACATAAAAGTATCGCTACCAAACTGAAATATATCACCCCTGGCAATCACTACAATTCTCAGAGAACTCTTGCTAAACACAGTGAAGTCCCACCCTTTGTTTATGCAAACTATTTCTAGTAGAAAATGTATAAACAAAAATCTCAGTAAATTTCCTCCAGATATCACCTTGCCCCACAACACACAGCCTACAAGTACATTTTGTCTCAACTTTTTTCATGTGGACTTTTGTTTTGTTTAAAGAAACCGTGTCCATTTTAATTTGAAATTCAGCTTACAATTTAAAGGCTGTTTATTCAACTTTTTAAAAAATTCCCTTTGAAGAAAACAAGGGTGGGGAAGGGAGGTTTGCACTTCCTTGCTACATTATCAAGGTCTTTTGGGTGGGCCAAAGAGCAATGCCACCAAACGTCCTTGGGAATGCACCTATCTGTTGCCTCCTTGGGTTCACTTGTTGCTAAGGATAAATACCTGCTTGCAGAGCCTGTGGAAGAGAATCATCTCCTTCCTCCCTGCTACAACAGCACAAGAGTATGATGCAATTGACCATGAGGAAGGCAGTGTAACTGACTACTCAACAAATGCTGTCAAATGTACAAAGTAAATCTGAAAAAAGACAAAAATATGCTTTCCCCTCTGATCTTTCAGTTCTAGTAACCTTAGCAATTACTGTAACAAAAGAAGGCAATGGAATGAATGTAGGATTTGCAATGGAATGTAGGATTTTTGAGTTGACAGTGTCCTTTTAACTACCCCTATGAAATGCAAGAGCACATTACATGAATTTGTGTCTGCCAGTATTTGCATATACCTATATTCAGGGGTCATTCCACAAGAAGCCCTGAAGACAGACCCTTTAGTTTCCAAAATACGTTTGCAGATAAGAGGGTTGGTGAAAGTTCTCTAGGATACCCTAAGCTATTTCCCATAGAGTCTCAAAAACTTTGCCTAGTAGTGTTCCTCACTTCAAGGACGTTAGATTTGATTTGAGTTATGGAATATGACCATCTCATCTGACAGTAGCTTTCCCCTTCACTATACACACCCAACCAAGAAGGGGCTCCCCTCCAACCCCAAATGAGCAAGTCTGGAACCCAAACTCTGATCTTGTGTAGCAGCAAGTTGCAAATTCAGACAGACAGACACAAGGTCCCAAACTTCAAGTATTTTCACTGTGTACTTTTCAATTTTTCTTCCCTTTTTTACATCTGCAGTGATGAAGATGACCTGAATAGAGGTCATCTGCAATTGTAGAAGCCTTTGGTCTTTTGCCCCATGCAAAAGGATTTGGAGGTTGCAGAAGAATTATCTTCAAATTCAGTTAGTTTCACAAATGTAGTTAACAATGAATACTAGTTTACCTTGTTAAACTCACTTAGCTTGTACATCCTCCTCCCCTTACCTTAGATGTTATGTACCGTTAGATCCCCTGCATTTGTTATTAATGAATAACTACGTCCATAGTGGATACTGTTTGATCCTGTGTACTGGATTAAGTACTCTCTTTGGAACTGGTGTGAAACAAAAGCCAGGTCAATGACCTGGCAAGATTGCCCGCTTCTAGACTACATTCCTCCATTTTCATTTAGCAACTACACGTAAAACATATATACAAACTATGCCCTCTCCCCACACTGCTCTCTAAAGCAAGCTCTTCAATCAGAGATATTTGGTGCCTTACCTTTCCCTGAAACCTTCAGCTTCTCTGCTATCTCGGAAAGTTCTTTTTCAGCTGCATTTAACTTTGCAACCTATGAAGAGCCACACAAATAAAAAACATTTTCATTTAAAGATGCTTTTAAAATAAGTTATTCATAAAACTAATATTCTACCACATTATCTTGTCTTTATATTGCTGATCTTTGGCCAGGAGATTACTGGCTCAGAGGACTGATTCTGCTTCTAAACAATTTTTCATCTCTTTTATATGCTATCCTTATCATTATCTTCCTGAAGCATCAAAATGTGCAGATGCCTATGTAACCATGTAGTATTATTGTTACCCTTGTCCTTCTTTCTCACACCCCTTGTCCGAGTATGATCCTCACTTTGTCAAATCAGGCTCAATCCAGGTTATATGTTCTTTGAAGCAGGGACCAGATCAGCTTGTTTTGGGAAGTACCATGTGCACTTCTGACACTTGGAAATTATGTTCTGATGGCCTGAAACTGTTTCTGTGTGTCTTTGTTCTGATACTCAATTCACCCACTCTCTGCCCTGTCCAACAGAAGGAAAACTGCACAGGCATTTCCCTTCTGATAGGCGATCAGATGAAAATTACCACAAAATATTTTCAAAGCTCTGATCAACAAAGCTGAAAATTCTTTTTGCCTCCCCTAGTTTGTGCGCTAGAATTTAGGGCTGATGCCAGATGACTGATAGGCCTGGGGACTGAAGTCCTCTATCCACAGAACAGGCATCGAGCAGATAGCAGCAGAGCAAACTTCTGCAGGGCTGCCTTCCCCGTATGTCTCAAGCTTAAGCAGGAGCAGCTCTAAGGTGAGAGGGTTTGCTCTCCGTGCCCAATCAATCCTTCATCTCTTTGCTGAGGCTGCTAGCAGGAGTCAAGTTGAACCAATAGTGATGGCAGTTTCTGTGATGTACACACCTGTTCACTCAATTAGACTGGGACCACAAGCTAAGTGCACATATGCTACTGAAATGCTGGTAGCTCCATGCATATGCCAACACCAATCTTCTATTCTCCAAGCCTTCAATTCTCCTAGCCTATGGACACTGAGCCCTACTGACTGCACCCCAGGCTGACCAATTGGTAATTACAACTCTTATATGACTGGATCAAAGTACTGTCTAGTACAGAACAATTTAAAATTCTTTAGATCTTTCTTCCCAGCAACAGTGAATGCAAGATTGATTATAGCCTGAAGCCTTCAATGTCCTATCTAGCTGTTAACCTGAGGTTCTTCTTACCAGTGAATCAAAAGTCTCTGGCTTCTCTTCTATCTTCCCAGCTTTTTTCATTCTGTTCAGTCGTTTCTTTTCAACAGCTCCAGTTCGATCAAGGAAGGTGTCATCATCACTGTCATAAAAGTCTTCCTCTTCCCAGTTCTTTGCTTTCCTTTTGCGGGATACTGAGAAGAGTGAGGGAAAAAGGCGAGGAAGCAAAAGAGTTAAAGCTTTTGAAAAAGAGAATGGTTTGAAGCCAGTCATCTACATCACTGATTTAAGCCTACCTACCCTAGTTAGATATTTGTTCATTTATGTAGTACTAACACATACACCAGTGAATGCAAGATTAAATAGACATTGTTTAAATTAACCCAAGGCATATGCAGCAGACTCATGCTTTCTTGGCAACTAGAAGCTCCCCAGAGAACATCTTCTAAATAGCTACCAAAGAACTTGACCAGTTACCAACCTGCCTCTTGCCGCAGCACACCCCTAGCATCCAGTATCCGGCAAGCTTCCAATGCACACTGTATCATTGCTTCCTTTTTCTTTCCTGAATGGATAGCCTCTGCCACCAGCTGCTTCCCCGATGCATCATCCACAGGCAACCTATTGAGTTTAGAGGGTTACAGAACAGCTCTGAGACACTGCTATGCTACTACGTTCGTTACTCTCCCTTCTTCCCTCCTCCCCCCTCCAATTTCTTTTTTGGTAAATATTTTCATATTACAATATTTTACAACACTAGTCAAAACAGTTAGTTTCCAAAAAACATGCAGGCAAATCTTTAACTAGCTTGAGGAACAGGACTTCCTACATCCAATCCCAGGCCATACCAAAACAGCATTCTCAACATGTTATAAGCCATTCCAAACTATTCTGTCTGATCATAAGATATCAGACTTAAATATCACATCATTCTGATTACTACCTTATTTTCCCCTCCCCAATGCCAACATGATATTAGTGGCCTCTCTGAAGAAGCTCTGATGCTAGAAACCATTTTTATACCATTTTATACCATCTGAAAGGCTGGAATCAGATTTCAAATAGTACAAAGCATGACTTTCTATCTCCGTTTGTGAGATACTGCTAGTAAATTCTTCCCCTCATAATATTTCAAAAATTGTTGTGTTTCTCAAAGCAGGGATAATTGAGAGTTATCGCAATTTGATGTTCCTGGAGGATGGAAAATAGGAAAGCAAGAAAGATTGGGGGAAAGACTACAGACACTGAACTGGATAATGATCCATGCCCTTCTATTTCAATTTCAATGCTTAAGCCTAATCTCATTTTGGTCTCAGTTGCAGATGGAAAGCCTCTAACTTCAGAAAGTTAATGCGCAGTGTACATACTTAACCTTGCAGAGCCAGGTATTGTGTCCATGGTCATCATATTCATACTCTAGTTCTTCTCCTGCACAGGAAATAAAGAAAAGAGCAGCTGCCCAAATTGTATTAACCAGCAACCACTACTCATGGTAGGGGAGGATAGCGAGGATTAAACAAAAGAGGGAAAATAACCACTTTTCTGCATGATACTCCCCTGCTTAAACATCAACGGATTGGATTTGCTCTTAGCCACCACATCATCCCGGACAGTTGGTTATCCACTGTGACCCTAAGTTCTTTTCTGAGTCACAGCTTTTCAAGACACAGTCCTCTATCATCCCAAAAGTGACCTGTATTCTTGATTCATCGTTTGTGATCTTGCATTTACTTGTATTAAAACACATGCTGCTAAAGTGAGCCGATCATATAATGAGATCCAAATCTCTCTATAGAACCAAGTTGTCATTATTTAACACTCCACCAATATTTGAGTCATCTGCAAACTTTACCAACATAGATTTTAAATATACGCCAACTTGTCACTACCTTCTGTTTCCGCTGCTGTAGAATACTCTCCTATAAAACCTCATGTCACAGAAACCATCCCCTAACCAAATAGGTCTGAACTGTGATGCCTCTGGATCCCTTAAACATTATTTTTGAGAGTTGGTTGTAGAATGGGTGTGTCACTCAAAAGTGATACAAGGTGCTTACACAATTCCCAGTCTGGGGAGCCAGAACAAAGTTCGAACTCTGAACTAAGGCCATGGGTCCAGAGACAAGAGTTTCAATACACTAGAAGAGAAAAAATCAGTTCCTACATTCCAAGTACAAGGAAGAGTGGGACAAGTATGGCATCACTGCATGCACCACTATGGGGAAATGCCCAGCTGACAAAGGACAGACACAATACACATACCTTCCCTATCAAAGAAACCCTGTAGTGCCTTCCTAGGATCCTTCAAATAAAAGGCTTCTTGCTCCTCCTGAAATTCGATGGCAATAGGGTTTTCTTCAACCTCATCTTCCTCTGCATCTTCCCCTGGAGGAAAGCATACACACAAGTGCAGATGAAATGGGAAAGGAGGTTGGGAAGAGATGGAAATAAAATTCAGCCTTCATTAGGATAAAAGATATGAGCCACAATAAGTTTTGCGTAACATTTACATTCTTCTGATGTTACCTTCACAAATTCACCTTCTTTTTACTAGTAAGATTAAGTATATAACAGTAGTTTATAATTTTAAAGACAAATATTAAAGTATTGGAACTGTAGCTATTTAAAGCTTTGATCTACTTTGTCAGATCGTGTAGATTGTCTTGGGAGGTTTGGTTTTCTCGAGAATTAAACCACAAATTAGAAAACCCAACCCTATTGCCGAATGGTCCCACAGATGCCAAGAAATTCAGAGTTAGGGCTAACTCCACTGTGTAGGGGTCTCAAGCAATTGTACACACTATATTTGTTGCAATAACATGCAAAAAACAGCAGAAGGATAGAGTGTAAACCTCAAAGCTTAATTACTTGTCCTTTTTGGTTTGAAGTCAGTCCCTTAAAAAAAAAAAACCCCACAACTTTTTTTTTGGGGGGGGGGGAGGGGGGAGGGAAGAGAGAAGTTCTGTCTCTTCCACTCACAAACTTACTTACATTAGTAATCCTTTTTATAAGAAGAAAATAATTTATTTCTGCAAAAAACCTCTCACTCATAATACACCACTGCAGATGGAATTCAATGCTTAGTTTTCATCTATCTTGCTGAAAAGGCTTTAGCTCTTATTTCAGCAACTTCATTCAGAGGTACAATGTCTCTTACCCATTCCCCACGAGCAACTCATATCATTACTCTGACTGCTCTGATTTCTTTTCTCTTCCTTGTTTTCTTCTTCATCTTCATCAGAGTCCTCGCCCAACATTGTCTTCTCTAACTTTGCCTGCTGCTGCTTGCGCAGAGCCTTCAGTTGAGTCACAGTTAGTTCCGACTCAGACTCCTGATCCTCCTCAGGTCCCTGCAGCACAAGACACAGACAATACCTTTAAAGAATGTGTCTGGAGAAGATACCATTTTCTAATAGAAAAGCAAATTATTACATGATACTATCAATCTCTTCCTAGAGTTTTCTTATTAGAAGTTCAGTTTACTGATTGTATTCCACATCCCTAAATCCCCTGCTACTGGGCACAGTTTTCACTTCCTGTTTACAGAAGAGCAGCATTACCATGCATGAACAGATGTAGCATTCAATCCTAGTTATCACTGCATTTTAATTGTAGGACAGGTGACCCTCTATATCCTTTAATTCACAAGGGTGTGGTTAAGTATGAGTGAGGGTACGATTTTGTCACGGAGGTCACAGATTCCGTGACTTTAACAGACCTCTGTGATTTCTTTGCTTTCAGTCCTGGCTGCAGGAGCAGTCTCTGGCAACCGGAGCGGGGTCAGTCCCCGGCAACCGGAGCTGAGGATGAGGCTGGACCAGCCCCCATGCCTGAAGCAGCTTGGTGGCCAGAGCAACGGTAGGGAGTGGAGCTGGGTCAGTGGCACTGGAGCAACAGCTGATGGTCAGCCCTTGGGGTGGCAGGACGTGGACTGTTAATTCCCCTAGGTATTTTTAGTAAGAGTCAGAGACAGGTTGCAGGCTTCTGTGAATTTGTATTTATTGCCCATGATCTGCCCGTGACTTTTACTAAAAATACCCATAACAAAACCTTAACCTTAAATACGAGAAACAAATGTTTATGAAGTGCTTTGAGGGCCTCAAAAGATCCTGTCACCACTACTTTTAATAATTTTTTTTTCCTGCGCTGTAAATAGGCACTAATGTTTTAGTTCCTAGAAATATCATACTGCTAAACTAGAATTCAAAATGAAACACTGATTGCTTTAGCTCTTTTTAATTTTAACACAAAAACCCAAAACACCCAATATAAACCAGTTTTCACTCTTAAATTTGATTCTTTAATTTAGATTACTTTAATAAATTCTGCGTTTGCCAAAGCACCACATGTAAGCTTTGCTGCGAAAATACATCTTTCCATGACATGCATCCTATTTTTTCACTGTAAATCTTGCTGAAAGAACTAAACACAATGAAGACAACAAAGGCACTCAGAATGCAATCTATACTACAGGACCACATAGCTAACTTTGAAAAAACAAATACTAAAAACAGAAAAAAAAAATTCCATCTAGCTTGATGCTCTGTTTCCAAGCAATGACAGGTACATAATGCTTCAGAAAGCGTTTTTTTCCATTTAATAATCAATCATTTGTTGCCTTAGGAGAGGTCACTGGGACCTTGCCCAGGCTGTTCACAGTAAGGGTACTGAAATGCTGACTATGACTGAGAAGATTGTTGAGAGGTGGACTTGTTGAGAGTGAGCACTTTGAGAAACTCGGTGGACATGTCCTCCTTTTAGGAGGCAGTGCCGGAAACCCCCAGTGGGATCGGATCTATTTCTGTTGATGAGGTCTCTGTGGCAAAGACATGGTATCATAGTTAACATGCCTCTTCAGTGTTGCGTGGAGGTACAGTACCTCAGGATTGGCAAACCAGGGTTGTGCTCCTGATCCTTAAGAAAGGAGACCAGAGGGTGTGTACCAACTACAGGTGGATCATGCTTCTCAGCTTCCCCAGCAAAGCCTATGGCAGGGTGTTGGAGAAGAGGCTACACCCATTAGTTGAACCTTGGATTCAGGGAGGAACAATGCGGTTTCCATCCTGGACGTGGAACAATGGACCAGCTCTTCGCTCTCTTACAGATACTCAAGGGGTCATGGAAGTTTGCTAACCTGGTCTACCTTTGTTTTGTAGACCTGGAAAAGGCTTCTGACCGTGTTCCCCAAGATGTCCTGTGAGAAGTGCTGTGGGAGCATGAGGTGCCAGTGCTGTGTGCTATTCGGTCCCTCTGTTCCCAGAGTGAGAGTTGTGTCCGCATTCTTGGCATTAAGTTGAATTCATTCAAGTGGGGCATTAGACTCCGTCAAGGGTGTGTCCTATCCCCACTCCTATTTGTGATCTTCATAGACAGGTTATCAAGGCGCAGTTGTGTTGGGGAGTGTATTTGGTATGGGGACTTGGAAGTGGCATATCTACTGTTTGCAGATGATATTGTCCTTGCTTCTTCAGACCGTGATCTCCAATGTGCACTCAAATGTTTCGCTGCCGAGTGTGAAGCTCCTGGGATGAGAATCGGCACCTCCAAATCAGAGGTCATGGTTCTTTCCCAGAAGAAAGTGGAGTGTTCTCTCCAGGTGAAGGAGCTGCCCCTAGTGGAAGAGTTTAAGTATCTAGGAGTCTTGTTCATCAGTGATAGTAAGCGGGAGCATGAGATTGATCAATGGATTAGTGCGGCAATGGCAGTGATGTGGGCGCTGTACTGATCTGTCGGGGTGATGCGGGATCTAAGTTTTCGGACGAAGCTCTCGGTTTACAGGTCAGTCTATGTCCCCTTCCTCAGCTATGGTCAGGAACGTTGGGAAATGACTGAAAGGATGAGACTGCAGGTACTAGTGGCAAAAAAGAGGTTTCTCCACAGGGTGGCTGGGCTGACTCTCCAAGATAAGATGAGGGGCTCGGCTATTCAGGAGAGCCTTGGAGTAGAGCCACTACTCCTCTTGATTGAGAGGAGTCAGCTGAGGTGATTTGATACGGATGCCCTTTGATAAGGCTTCCTTTGGAACTATACTGTGCATGTCCCACTGGGAGAAGGCCCCAAAGCCAACCCAGGACATGCTGAAGGGATTGTATCTTCCGGCTGGCCTGGGAATCCCCCAGGAGGAACTGGCACCTGTTGCAGAAGAAAGGGAGGTGTGGTCCTCCCTATTCTCCATGCTGCCACCACGACTCTCACCAGAAAAAGCCGCATAAAGGAGAAAAAGTAGAATCAGCCAAGCCAACTGCAGAGCATTATTCCAGGTGGTGAAGAAAATTCCTTCCCATTTCCCAAAAGTCATTAACTTAAGAAAATAAATTGTTGAAAGCTGGTCAATTATCAATGTTGCCAACTCTTGCAATTTTATCATAGCTTTTACAATGTTTAATGTATTTCTTAAAGCTCCAGCTCCTAGGCTCATGTAGACTCTCAGCTCTCTTTAAAAGTGAGTTTCTTGCCTTCACAGTTGCAAAGTAAAGCTTGAAAATGTGACCTAAGTTAACCCGAAAGGCTGAGAAGCCAGAAGATTTAATTAAGAGATTCACAAATATTTTTGAAAAGTCTTGAATATTAAGGGCCTAATTCATGAGTTTTGCACAGATGGGTTTGACACAGCTGCAATGGCAAAAAGTGAGTCAGACTATGTCTACACTTCGGGCAGCATGTAGAGCACAGGAACCACATGAGTAACTACATGCTGCAGTGAAAGGCAGGCTGCATCCACGCTTGTCACTGCAGTGTGTAGCTATGGGGTGACAATAGGCTGCTACACTGCTAAAAATAGTAGCACAGATGGGGAGACACGGTTTGGGTGCATAAAGCCCTGCAGGCCACATACCATGACCAGGAGTGCTGGAACCATTTGTATAGTGGGGGCGCTGCCAGCTATTGAACCAAACTATAAATCCTGTATATGATGGAAACCACTTCAAGCCAGGGTGTGCAGCAACAACCCCAGCATCCCTTGTTCCAGCACCCATGACTCTAGGTACAGGGCCATAGGGCAGTCTGCTCTACTCCTCAAAGCAGTGACTACACTGCTGTTCATATCTGCGCTAGCTGGGCCTCCAGTGATGCCCCTCCAGGTGCTGCCCCGTTCCCCCCCCATCTGACGCCTCCCTCCACCCCACCTGCGGGCAGGGCAGGGCAGGGCAGGGCAGGGGGCCCCACGCACACCCACCTGCAGGAGGAAGAGGCGGGAGCTGCCCCCGAAGCGCAAGGCGTGCCCGACGCGCACCCGGCAGTAGGTGCGGGGCGGGAGCCGGGCCTTGTTGAGGAAGGTGCCGTGGGTGCTGCCCAGGTCATAGACGTAGAAGCCGGGCTGGTCCCGGCCGCGGTACTGCAGCACGGCGTGGTGCCGCGACACGGACGGGTGCTCCAGGGCCAGGGCGCAGCCCGGCAGCCGCCCCACCAGGAACCAGCTCCCGCCCTCCAGGCGCAGGGTGCCCACGATGGCGCCGCCCTTCAGGGTCTCCAGCCCGTAGCCGGCCTCGGCCGGAGGGCAGCTGCCCCACGGAGGCTCCTGGTAGCTGGGCTGCGGGGCCGGGGCGGGGAGGGGACCCGAGCTCTGCTCTCGGGGCCGGGGCGGGATCTCCGCTGGCGGCTCCCCGTCCGGGTCCCGCGGAGCAGCAGCGACGGCGGCGGCGCCCACCTCCCTGCCGCGGAGCGGGGCCGGTCGCTTGAAGCCGCCGAGGTCGGCTCCCTCCTCCGCCGCCGCCGGCTCCATCCCGCCGGGCTGCGCGGCCGCCGTCAGCGACCTCGCGTGTCCGGCGCGAAACCTGCTCCGGGGCCGCTCGCGTTCCGGCCGCGCCTCCCCCCCCCCCCCCACCCCGCGCGCGGCTCGCGGGGGGCCGTTTCTACCCACCCAACGCCGACTGCATCCGGGTCACAGGTCAGCGGCTGCGGGCGGCTCGAGCCCGGGGCCTGGCGGTTACGCGGGGCGAACAGCGGCAGCGCGAGGCAGCCGGCGGCGGCGGCGGCGGCGGCGGCCCAGGGCTCGGTAAGGGCGGGACAGTTGACGCGCCTGGACTTAGGGCCCTGGGGTCTCTTCCCGGCTCCGTCGCTGACTCGCCACCACCCCCCGCCCGGCGCGCTGCAGCCGCAGGAGGGGCCCAGACTGCAGGGGAGCCCGGCACACTCAGGTGCACGGCGCTGCTGGGGATAATGGGGTGTGCCGCTAGCCTGCACCCAGGGTGGGGTTACCTCTCCGGGGGTTACCGGTGGTGCTCAGCCAAGGGCAAGCGTAGCCCTGAGCCCAGATCTTCCGGGGATACTACATACATACATCAACTCCTCTCTTGTCTAGTTTGAGGACAGGCTATGGAAAAAGCGTTAGTGAAGTCAGTCCAAACCACAGTTTCATAAATGATTTGTTTTTACTGCTCCATATACTATACGTTGAAATGTAAGTACACTTGATCTTCCAGTTGATTTATTTTATAATTGCAGGGTAAAAATGAGAAGGTAAGCAATTTTTCAGTAATAGGGCACTGTGACACTTGTATTTTTATGTCTGATTGTGTCAGCAAGTAATTGTTAAGTGAAGTGGAACTTGGGGTATGCAAGACACATCAGACTCCTGGATGGGGTACCGTTGTCTGGAAAGGTTGAGAGCCACTGTTATAGACCATCTCCAGCAGCTGAGTGGGGGAGTAAACTAAAGCTGTAAATCATATTGTTTGTTCTGAGTTCTCACTGCTGTGGTTTAATGGAGAAAGATCCATGTGCAGTGCTCAGAAGGGTGCTTTGTAACATCAGGTGTGATCGCTGAACACCCACAGAAGCTAATTCCATACACACAGTGGATTTGGGACTCATTGGACTTGTAACCTTCTGAAATTTTCCCTAGACAAGGCAGATTGGGTCTTCAATTCTTCTGTGAATTCTTCCTTTAGGTCAGGGAGAACAAAAGTCTCTGTTATAAATGAGAAACAACCTAATGGCTGTTTTTCTTTTTCTCTAGGGGCAGCAACCATGTAATCTCTTAAATAAGAACAGCACAGTCCTGCAAGTATTCTGAAGATCACATTGCTCAGCATTTCCTTGAATGAGAATTTTTTTGCTGTTGGTAACTGGAAGGGTCCTTGGAGCTTCCTGACTCCTTTTTTCTTCTATCAAAAGCCCACTATCTTCTCAAAAGCCTTTCTCTGTTAACGTTAGGTACTATACCTTATTTGTGCCAAAATGCTGCGATATTGGGGTGAGATTCCAGTGTCAACCAGTCAGGCCAACCGTAGCTCCTTTGATTTGCTTCAGCGTGAGTTTCGCACTGTGGAAGTCCAAGATCCTCCATTACATCAGCCCTCTGCAAACAAGCCCAGGCCACCCACCATGCTGGACATCCCCTCGGAGCCCTGTAGCCTCACCATTCACACCATTCAGCTCATCCAGCACAACAGACGGTTGCGCAGCCTCATTGCCATGGCTCAGGCCCAGAACCAGCAGCAAGTGGAGGGCATAAAGACGGATGAGAGCGAGCCTCTGCCATCCTGTCCGGCCTCCCCACCTCTCCCTGATGACCTGCTTCCTCTGGATAGCAAAACCCCCAAAATGCCATTTCAGCTAAGGCACAGTGACCCAGAGAGCGACTTTTATAGGTGTGTTGGTGTCCCTTTCGATTAAGTCTCTGCTGCAATAAAATCAAGCATCTTTTTATATGTGTGGAGTCAGTCAGATGGATCCTTTTTGGGGAGTGGCTGTGGTGGCTGTTTCATTAAGGAGAGAGAGAGAGAGAGAGAGCAATGTATAGTGATTAGAGAAGGAGACTAGAGTCAGAAATCCTGGATTCTACAAGAGTGTGTGTATATCAGTTTCCTATCTGTAAAATGTGGTTAGCAATTCGGATTTGCCTCTCAGCAGGGTGGGGCTTAGTGTTTGTAAATAGTTTTGACAATTGTTGGAAGGAGCTATAGAAGTTCAAAAACTTATTGGTTGTTATGGAATCAGAAATCTTTAGATTCCTGACTTAAATCCAGTTGCTGATTCAAATCCAGTGTAGGTTCATAATGACTGAAAGTTTATAAGCCTTACGTGTGAGTGTTAGGCTGTTCAGTGGCCTGTGATGATGAAAATAGTTGATGTTATCCCTTCAGTTCCTAATATCTACACAAGTCGTGCCTGACTAACCTGATTGCCTTTTATGATGAGATAACTGGCTCTGTGGATTTGGGAAAGTGGTGGATGTAATATCAAGGTGATATACTTTGACTTTAGCAAGGCTTTTGATACTGTCTCCCACAGTATTCTTTCCAGCAAGTTAAAGAAGTATGGGTTGGATGAATGGACTAAGATGGATAGAAAGCTGACTAGATCATCGGGCTCAATGGGTAGTGATCAATGGCTCAAAGTCTGTTTGGCAGCTGGTAGCAAGCAGAGTGCCCGCATTTGGAGTATTGTGTCCAGTTTTGGGCCCCCCACTTGAGAATGGATGTGGACAAGTTGGAAAGAGTCTAGGGGAGGGCAACAAAAATGATTAGGGGGCTTGGGTACATGACTTATGAGGAGAGGCTGAGGGAACTGGGCTTATTTAGTCTGCCAAAGAGAAGGGGGGGGGGGGGAATTTGATAGGTTCAACTACCTAAAGGGGGTTCCAAAGAAGATGGAGCTAGGCTGTTCTCAGTGGTGGCAGATGACAGAATAAGGAGCAATCGTCTCAAGTTGCAGTGCGGGATGTCTAGGTTGGATATTAGGAAAAACTTTTTCACTAGGAGGGCAGTGAAGCACTGGAATGGGTTACCTAGAGAAGTGGTGGAATCTCCATCCTTAGAGATTTTTAAGGTGTGGCTTGACAAAGCCCTGGCTGGCATGATTTAGTTGGGGTTGGCCCTGCTTTGAGCAGGGGGTTGGACTCGATGACCTCCTGAGATCTCTTCCAAACCTAATTTTCTATGATTCTAACATAAAACTTCCCTCCACTACAGTTTGCATTGTTCTTGGTAATCTCAGCAGAGAAGCCAAAATTGTATTATGGTTATGGACACTGAACTCCCATTTCCCTAAAACTGGCTTTTCCAACAGAGCTAGTGGGACAGTTTGTAGGAAACTTGCATTGGTTTTTCCTCTGCTGCACCTGTTCTTTGGGTAAATAATATATGTCCAGTTTCTGAGGTCTTCAAACAACAATCTTGATTTTCCAGGACTAAATTAACAAGAGAAAGTTATTTTCATTCTACACAATCCCAAGGTGCTTTGCAGACTGTATGGTTTTATTTACAGAGATCACTCTGTCACCATTATAATACAGTCTGCTCTTGGGTGGAATAAGGTAACCACTACATACATGTTGTAAGAGAGGAGAATAACTTCTTTTGAAGTAGGGGGAATTTAGGTCAACACAATGTGATTAACTAATTGAATTTGGATAGGACCATAGGGTTAACACCCTTCCTACACTTGTGAAAATTCTGTGGGATCTTTACTTACCGCAAGTGGCTAAGAATTCTGCTTTTCATCTCACTTGAAAGTGGAGCTGGGTGAAATTTTTCAGCCAAAACTCTTTTCAGTGAAAAATGCAGATTTGGCAACACCAAAATGCTTTGCAAATTTATATCAGTTTTGCCAGATTGTTTGGTTTAAAAAAATAAACAACAAAACACACACACAAATGAGAAAAAAAAATCAAAATGCTTTGTTTTGACATCTTTCAAACAATATTTTGTTTTTTGATTTGAAACAATTAAAATTAAGTCAAATGTTTAACATGGTCTCAATCGAAACGAAGTATTTTGATTTTGCTGATACCAAACATTTTGCATGACGCCAGCTGAAATTTTTTGTCTTGATTTTCTGAAAAAAAATTTAAAAATTGTTTTTTGATTCAACTCGAAATAATTAATTTTTTTTAAAAAAATTCCCAGCAAACTGAAAAGTCCCAGCAATAGTAATGCAGTGTCCCTCTAACAACACCATGCTGGGGCTTTGGTTCAATAATCACTTTGAAAGAACAGTGTAATCTAGTAAAGAAGAAAAAGTCATATGTATATAGATATGATCGGGAAAGCCAACTACATTAGAAAATAGTTTAGCTGTTTATATCACCAAGTTAAATAGTAGTATTAGTAACTTGTACTTCAGTATTGTTCCTTATACCTTAGACTCTCAGAGTGGTTTATAAATATCAATGAATCAAATCTTGCAGTACTCTTGCAAAAGAGGCATCATCCCTGTTTTACAAATGTGGAACGGAGGCATATGGATGAAATAGCTTATCCAAGGTGACTCAAAAATTCATGTTCCCAGCTATGTCATAGAACCTAGATCATAACTCTTAGTCATGTAGTTTAACCATTAGATGCAATGAACACATTTGCCCTGTTGACTTCCTTTCTCAGAGCTCCTGTGTATGGCTTAGGTACCTAAGATGAGAAACCAAGTGAAGCTTACTTGGATCTTGTTTAACTTTGCATGCAGTTTGCATAGCTAACTCTAACAGATGTGTTGAGCTTTTGTTTTTAGATGAGCTATCATTGTACAGATTCAAAATATCTTTGATCAGATTTCACTTTGGTTTAGACAAATGTTGTGAATCCCTTTCATGTTTACAGGGAATGAGTTATTAATACAGTTATTGATAAAAACACAACTCCAACAGGGTTTGAACATACAGACACCTTGATTAAAGTCCTTTTCTTGTCTATTGCAGTCATTGAGGATGGTCTAGGGCAGTGTTTCTCAACTGGTGTTCGGGAACACTGTTAGGGTTCCGCGAGAAAGTGACATTGCGCCGCCGAAAGCAGCTGTTGTCCGCACCGCCGAAAAAGGGAAGATGTCCCGGATTTTTTGGCGGAGGGTATCGAGTATGAGTGTAATTTCCCCGCGGACCCTAAAGGGTTCCGTGGGGAAATTTAATTGAGAAACGCTGGTGTAGGAAAAACAGTATTTATAACAGTTAGCCACCTGGTGAAGCTTAAAGACGGAATTGTGAAAAATTGGTGCCATGCAACCTGGGAGGGATGTGTTTTGTAGGTTACAAAGAGGGAGTTTTTAATGGGCTGCTATGAATTTGGAGTTTAATGCAAAATATGGTTTAATTGTGTGCCTCACAAATTAAACTGTCTTAAGCTCTTACAGGAAGGAAACTTGCAGGTCCATGTAGTGTGTGCTTTTATTCTGTTTTAGTACAGAACAGAAAAAATCTCTGTATTGTGTAAACATTTTATGTGAATAAGGATAGCACCTGCAGTTACACTAGCTAGAATAAAAGCACAAGGTTTGTCAGCCCTCATTTTTCTTCAATATGTAAGATGATCATAAACAGATATAGGGAAGACATTTCCTCCTAATGATAAAGTATGATACAGTTGGCTTTTATGTTTTCCTCTGAAACATCCATTGTGTTCCACTGCCAGAGTCACAGTATCAGACTAATTGGATGACTGAACTATTCCAGTTCCTTTATGCACTGTAATAACTCTCATTCCAGAGGATAAGGAGTGTGTATATATTTACAAAAAGAAAGACTCGCAGGTTTTTATTGGTGTAGAAACTGAAAACAGAGGCTTAAGTTCTCAGCATTGAAAGTTTATTGTACAGTGGACTTTTAATTATCTGCCTGAGCTGGAGACTTCTACCATAACATGACTGCTAGTTTTCTCTGTCTGCTTTCAACTGTCATGGAACAGTCTTCAAAAGAGACACAACCTACTCCTTCACGCTGTCCCCCTCCCCTCAAAGCATTTCAAATGTTTTTTCTCACCTGTCAGTGGCTCGTTTTCTAGCTATCCCCCAGTGCTGTTCTCTCTGACTCTGTTAGTTGTTTCCCTGACTGTTTATGGACATGCCCTTCTGGTTCAGGACCAGGGTCTGGACCCCTCAGCGGGGTTGGGGAATGGCAGCAGGCAGGAACTACCCACTTGTGGTTAGGAATTGATTTTTTTCCAATGGGGTGGCAACTTGCATGGGGAGATTATGCTGAGGATCAGGATTTCTGATAATAGACTCTGCATCCCCCAGTTTCTATCAGCCCTTTTTCCCTGGACTTGTACTGCAGCTTATCTCCAAATCCCAGCCAGGTTCCAGGTATCATCCACCTGGGAACTAGCCAGTTTTCCAAGGGTGAAATCAACACTAATTATACCAGTTGCTGGCTATCCCTGGACAACCAGGCATAGGCTGATGAAAGACAATGGAGACACCTTACAAAGAGGTGTATTCAGAAAGGGAAAAGAGTCCCCTCTCCCAGAGCAAAGCTGTCCTTATTGTAATCATTGTGCACCATCTTCTCCAGCACACTTTGTAGCTAACTTAACCTTGCTTTTCCAGCATCATCGTTTACTCTTTTGCATGGGGAGAGGGGGAGAGAAATGGTTCTCAAATGATGGGAATTTTTGCACCTCATTTGGTAGAAATCAGCTCAGGAGTGCAATGTTTCATAAAATGAGAAAGCAATCTTTTCTTTCCTTAGATCTACTGCTACCTCACTGCTCACCTTTGAAAGTCTATCACTTCATTCTGTTATTTTACTTGAGTGAACCTTAGTTGTTGCTCCACATATTAAATTGGCCCAATTACCTTCACTTTAACATGCTAGTTAAACAGGAAATGGTCCACAGGATTTCCCTTCCTGTAAAGGAAATGGCCTTGCTTGAGAGGGGCTTGGACATAAGAATGTTTCTGATTGCTTCAGATGGGGGCATTTGATAAATGGCATGCTGTCATGTTAAGAGACTGCCACAGAAAATGTGCCATTTTATGAGGCCAGCAATCTCGTTATCTCTGAAGGCTAACTTTGCGCTGAGTTGGCAGTTTTGTCACTCTGCTCTGAAGTGATATTCGTACATTACAGGTCCATTGACAGGGATGGATAAAGATCAGCATTTCAGTTTATAAATTCTTGGCTTGGGTAGATGGTTTGTCCTCCATATTGTCTCCCACAGTGGTGGTCCACAAAAATGTAGAGATGTACGTAGATCTTTATGTAGATCTGTGATGTGAGGATCTAGTTCTGTCAAATGGGCCAGTATGTCATAGTATTTGTGGTAAATTTGAAAATAGTCTGGATCCTCTTCTGCAGAGATAATCACATTCTAAATCTCCAAATCACCCACTTATCAGCTGTGCATCTTTGCAAGTCTGGAATTTCCAACCCATGGTGACTAAATCTTAGGGGTAAAGACTCTTTTGTTTATTCACAGCTGTGTGACAGTGCTGAAGTGTTAGGTTTGGTTTGGCTCGACTCAGGTTTGGTTGCTAGCTGGAGGGGAGAGTTCTTGGAAAGCATTAGAAGCTTTAAGAAGTGGCTTTCTGCTATCAAAATCAATAGTGATCGTGTTTAGGAATGCTGTGTTTCTGGAGATGCCAAACTTTGAATGAGGTGTTAAGCCAAGTTTCTTACTAGTTATGGTCATTAAAAAAATAATGTCATGGCCTTTTTTGCAAAGATTTGTTGTTAAAGGGATGTTTACAACTTAAAATTCGCCCTTTTATCTGAAAATGTTTTCCTGTTGATAGACGCACCAGCAAATATGAGTATAAGTCAAAGGAGTTGAGCAGGGGAATATTCTGTCTCTCTCTCTCTTCAGTCTGTTTACAGTGGTCATTTGAAAACACTTTGGGTATAAGAAATTTCAGTGTTTTCCCCGTATCATTCTCCTATTGTTCCTGTGAGAGAGAAACATTCAAAACAAAACAAAAACAAACAAAAAAATCCAACCAGGAAACTGTTTGTGAAACTTTGAGATGGGGCAAGGAGACCGACACAATACCTGGAAACTGTCTGTTTTTCTTTAAATGGATTAGATTTTAAATTGACTATATTCTTTTTACCTCAATGTCCTGGCCACATACTAATTGGGTAATTAGATTCTTTCCTCTAGAAGTTTCAAATAGATACAGCATTCTTCTTTGCTGCTGAATGTTGATGTGCGTTGTTAAACAGTAGCTGGAGGTGGTGGTGTATCCCAAATGGGCTGAATGAATTCAGTGTGTGGTGTATTAGTTAAAGCTGGCAAAGTGCCTCATATGAGAGCTGCTAGCTATATTTAACCACGCCCTTCTACCCACCTAAAAAGAAAGGACCAGTTGCTGGCTTTGACAGTGGTTTTCTTTCTGCTGCTGAAGAAAGTAGAGAACTAATTACCCTGTGCTGATGTTGTAAGAGGCAAAGGCCTCTCTGTGAACTACTGAAGAGTATCACTGTAAAAGAAGTTACAAAATGCATGGATGACAATCTGGCTACAGAGAAACTAGCTAATTTTTCAATTTCTGTATTAGAGCACCTGCTTTCTCCATTCTGAGGCAAATTATACAATTACATAAAATTGAGATCAGTCACTTCCTAGAGATTAATAACTGGGAGAAGTTGATGACCTGAGGTCCACGCAGCTATTCTTAGTCTCCCAGATAATATCCGGAGCCGAAGCTTTTCCTATACTATTAAATTGTTTTCTGTAACTTTTTAAAATTTAAATGAATTTTGTACTAGTGAAAGATGTTGAGTTGAGAGCCTGGCAAATGAAGCCCTCTAGGTAGCCATAGAAGGGTTTTGGTAATGTTAGCAACAGTGCAAGTTTCCCTGTCACTCCCTGACACACACATACCCTTTGCTGTTATGGCTCAGCCCTGTTTTGCAGGGGCCCTTTTTAAAGGATCAGAGGGGAGTTGAAGCTCTGTGGCCCACGCATTTTTTCTGAGACTGAAAGATGCCAGTTGTGATGGTTTGTTCTTTGGTGTAGGGATTGCAGTGAGACCAACCTCTCTTTTTACATAATCCATTAAGCAGTTAGCAGGTGATGTCTGTAAGGTATCAAGCGGGGCGAGTTATTGGAAACATTGGGTAGTGGGAGTATTTGTAGAGGAGGGGAGGAATTAGAAGTTGGGTGTGTAAGGAGATTAGAAAAGGAAACTGATCATCAACTGAACATGAAATTGACTGGTCTCATTTAACCAGTGGAGTTGAGCGAAGCATTAACAAGCAAGCAAACACCATACCAGGTGAACAGAAACTATGGATTTTAAAGTTTGTTGGGCCAGGTACATGCTCTTTTGTCTTTCAGATTTCTCCTAGCTTTTCTTTCCTCTGTGAAACTCTCAAATGCTAACCCACCTCAGTAAAAATTTGTCATCCACTCTTTACAAGAATATAAGTGTTATAAGCCAATGGTTCTCAGCTCTTCCATGCTGTTGTACCCTCTGCTTCCCATCATCTGGGGTGTAGCCAGGACTCCCTCTCCCATTTAGTAATATGGGGAAGGGCAAGGTGGTCACACTTCCAGGCTGCGAACTCCTGCTCTAAGACAGAGCCCTCCTCTGGATCTCCCAGCATGCTTTGTGTTACATCACAAATTGTACTGTCTCTCTTCCTGCTTCTTTTGTAGCACCAAGTGCATTGCTTAAAGTTGACCTGCAAAAGATGGAAAAAATGGGCTTTGCACCTTTTTGTGTATGCTTTTTGATTTAACAAAGTGTTTGTGTTCTGCTTGTTTTTTCACATTACAAATTCACATCTTGTCTGCAGGGGTGCTGGAACTATTTTTATAGAGGTGTGGGGGGGGGAGGGGAGGGGGTGCTGAAAGCCATTGAACAAAACTGTAAACGCTGTATATGATGGAAATAACTTCAAGCCAGTGGGTGCTGCCGTACCCCCAGCACCCCTGTTGGTCTGTCTTGGAAGACTCTGTGGATGACTAGAGAGCTAGTAGGTCTATGATATTTGAGATAATCGGGAAGTGAAACCCAAATAACTGAGAGGGGAAAAGATTGCATTCAAGTTGGTTGAAACTCCTTTTTTGTGTGTTAAACACTTGTTTAATTCAGACCTCTGGGAGAAAAGTTCTTGGTTTAATTAAGGGCTGAGAAAGCTCACCGTCCCCATTTGAGTCACCCAAGGAGTCTTCCAGCATGAAAAAGGAAGATGAGACTCAACGTTCCTGATATTTGTAAGGAAAAAAATAAGCAGCCATAAATCTTCCGGGCCTTTTTTATACATAACAGAGATGCCACAAAGGACCCAAATCCAATTACTTTTCCTTTGAGGGTAACTTCTGATAAATTAATGACACAGCCCCTTTAACAGTCAATACTTTTTTCCTCTTCCCCATTTTCCTGAGGTGGGCGAAGGCCTGCTCATGTTGTCCTTTCTGCTTTTAGAGGGAAAGGAGAACCAGTAACTGAGCTGAGTTGGACCTGCTGCCGGCAGCTTCTCTACCAGTCCATGGCCACCATCCTGGCCCATGCGGGGTTCGAGTGTGCCAATGAGAGCGTCCTGGAGACCCTGACAGACATTGCTCACGAGTACTGCTTGAAGTTCACCAAGCTGCTGCGCTTCACTGTGGACCGAGAAGCTCGCCTTGGGCAGACGCCTTTCCCGGATGTCATGGAACAGGTGTTCCACGAAGTGGGCATTGGCAGCGTGCTCTCTTTGCAGAAGTTCTGGCAGCAACGCATTAAGGATTATCACAGCTACATGCTACAGGTGAGGAGAGAAGTAGAAAATTCTGCTCACAGTCAGATGCTCCCAGTGCAATCTCTTGTTGCTATAGAGAACTGTGTGGATCAGTGAGTTAACATCCAACTAGATCTCTTATTTTGGGGGAGGAGGGCGTTAGGAAGGGTTTTAGCAAAAGCAACCAGAGGTTGATAACGTCCCTATGTGGGCTGACAAAGGGCTACGAGTGCATGCCTGGCCACTAAGGGAGAAGGCCCCTTAGCTATCTGCCCTTTCGCCAATCTAGAAGTATGGAAGTAGTTGGCCCGGGAGGAAGCTGTCTCTCTCTCCAGAAAAATGGATCAGCCCAATGCAGGAACCAAGGAAGGAAAATTGTTGGGATTTTCCTATCTTCTTTTTTTCACCGGAAGTTCCCAGCACTTGTTTAATATTGAAGATATCTATTGTTTGACAATAGATGATCAAACAAGTAAATTCTTCTGCAGAGAGAGCCTATTCAATTAGACAACTTGTGATTAAATTACATCAAATACTGGATCCATAATTTACCTGATCTTCCATGGATTTGTGTAAACCATCCAAATTCAGAAACAGGATATTTTGATTTCCTGAGGTTCTTTAGAGTGTAGTTGAATAGAGTGGTAATCATGCGGTGTGTGAGGAGTTATCCAGTGTACTAGAAAACACCTGGTATTTATCAGAATGGCTGAGTGAGTTAAAAAGTGTTGAGCTTGACATAAAAGTGAAAGAGTGTCCATGTAAGGAAAACAAAATTTAGATTAATCAACTCGATTTCTATTTCTGTGGGTCATTGGGATGTTTAGCTGTATTTTAGTAATGTAAAGCAGTGAGCACACAACCTAATTTTAATGTATAGCTCATGGAATGAGGTGGTTTGTTGAAACTACGAAAAGTTCAGTCTCTATGAGAAAAATGCTGCTGTGTAGTGTTTCTGTGAGCTGTTAAACAGGTGCTGCCTCCTATCCCCAGAAGTGGCTGCATTTTTCAGTGGTGAGTGAAACAACTCCTGATTTAATAAAGTTCTTTGGAGTGAAAAATGCAATATAAATGTCTCTTATCAGGGCAGAGAAATGGTTTCTTTTGAACTAGATTTTCCACAAGTTAAATGCTGGCATATTGTTTCAGTGACATAAACATAAAGATATTCTCCCCTTCATGGACTCATGTAAATGCTATGAATGTGAAGGAGGATTATGTCGATGCTCATTGAGAAGAGAATTGTACCTCCTGTAGAGTCCATGACCTGAGGCAAAATCTGCATCATTTGATCTTCAAAGGATTTATTCTGTGCTCCCTACCTTGGTATTTGCGTGGCTTATGACTGACTTTTAGAGCAGCTCAGTTGCACTGCCACATTCTCTCTAGATGGCACCCTATGGCTAACAGAGCTTGCATTAATCAGAGTCACCTGCAAATGTCTGTGGTATATACATTGTGAGTGGTTCTGAAGTTTATCAAAAAAGCTACATCATTTGGATCCATCTTCACTAAAAGATGTTTTGTTCAAAACTCCTTATTGTATTGGTTAAAATATACTTTTTTTTTGCATTGTGAAATACCTTTTTATTTAATTTACATTTTTATGAAACAGATGGACTTTAGCTAGTAACCTCATTCTGGACATACAGCACTTCCTTCTGTTTTGAATTCTGGGTTTCCTGCATAGATCTGCCAGTGCAGCTCACTCCTGACCTGCAGTAATCGCTGCTGTTTTGGGGTGTGTCTAGACTAGGAAGCAGGTTTTGTTTTAAAACAACTTGGCCAGTGCACCGCAGTCTAGACCTGTAAAAGTCACTGTTATTCCAACCTTGGCCTGTCCTTAGCAAAAGGCTGCTCAACATTACAGAACTGTGTGATACAGACAAGCACTATTAGTAACTAGACTCCATTGATGGATGGCATATTGTTGATAAGAACCTAAGCTTCTAGAGGTGAAGGATTGCTGCTGAGTTTCATCCCTATATTTATTTCACTCACATGGCTAGAGAAAATGTTCACTGTATTTTTGTATTTGTTTGAACAGAAGGTAGCCAGGTTCTGCAGGTTATGATTAAAAATGGTGACAGGCAGCTCAGAAGTTGGTTCTCACAGCTGGAATAAGGGTTGGTACCAAGTAGAGAATGATCTTGTAGTTAAAATTTAGGAGTAGGACTCAGTACACACATGGGTTCTAGTTTTTGCTGTGCCCGAGACTTGCTATGTGATTTTTTGGGGGGTGAGTTTGTTAATTTCTGGGGCCCCATTTCTTCATCTATGGAATAGGGCTGCTGATATGTATTCACCAGAAAGGGGTGCGTTAACCTTATTGAAGCCTTAATTAATTAACCTTGTTGAAGTCTTTTGAAATCATCAGATGGAAGAAGTTCTGAAAGGACAAAACATCATAATCATTATTAAAATATGTAAATAATATCTGCTCGGGTACCTGTTTCCTTTTATTAGAATCTGTTGGGGAGAAAGAACACTGCACACTGTTGCCTTCATTGCTTTGTCTAGAAACTCCAGTCTTTTTGTCTCCAATGATCACTGGCAGGTTAGCAAGCAGCTCTCAGAAGAGTATGAGAAAATTGTCAACCCTGAAAAGGCAGCGGAAGACACAAAACCTGTGAAGATTAAGGAGGAGCCAGTCAGTGATATCACCTTCCCCATAAGTGAGGAGCTGGAGGGCGATCTGGCATCTGGTGACCAGTCTTTGCCTGTGGGAGTCCTTGGAGCTCAGAGTGAGCGCTTTTCTGCCAATCTGGAAGTAGAAGCATCCCCGCAGGCTTCAGGTAAGGTGCAGCCTGCTGTTGTAAACACACTCTTTGCTTTTCCAAATGGCCTCATTTATTTTACTTTAGTAAAGCTACAGCTGTTGGGGGGCAGAAGAGGGTTGGTCATGTGAGAGGAGTGTTTCCTTTTAAAATAAAAAGCAGCAATGAGGCTTAATTAAAACCTTGTGCACAAACACAAGATACAAAACAGGGAGCAAAATGTAATGCAGGTAATGAAGTGCTAGAGATTTAGCCCATATAAATAGATTGGAGTATTCTGCATTAATACTGCAAGATGTAGAGATTGCACTAATGTTACTTTACTGATAGAAGCCATTGTGCTAGCATAAAAAGTATACAGTAGAAAATATTCTACAGCAGTGGCCACAGTCACTGAAATAGTGTTCATGTAAGCCTTTATGGTGTTATATTCTACAGTAATGGTCCAAGCTCTGCAGCTTACAATAATATTACTCAAGTGTTTGCAGCTACTAGCATAGAATTATGGTAGTATATGTTTGAATAAGGGTAATCTTCTGCCAATCCAGTATAACAAAACTACTTTTGGACATCTGTAAAGTGAGTGTAAGGGGAGGGCAAAAAGACTTTCCTTTTGCATATGTTGCACCAAAAAAAAAAAAAGTTGCTTTTTATTCATTCGTAATGAATAAACAGTTACAAAAAGAATCCAGTTGATTTTCCGTTTTTGAGGTGGTGTCAGGAGTTTACCACTTCCTGAAACGAACATCACAGAAATAGTTTCATTTGCAGTGAGGAGCTTGTCACTTGTCCGAAGATGCCTGTTACTGGTTAGTTTGGGCTTGCTTAGTTTGTTCTGCTAGCTGATTGCTGATGGAGCGTCTAGTTTTTTAGTTTTCTGTGAAGTTTTACAGGGCTGAATACATTAATCAGATTTTCCAAGTAGCCCATAGCGTAAGGCCAGAACTTCATGTAATCAAAAAATTGTGGTCCATATTCTTTGACATGGGAATAAATGCAAGAGCCAAAATAATGGGGGAAAGGGGGGATTGGTTGGGTCAAAAATTGTTAATGGGACTTAGAGCTCACCTTCAGGATTGAATTTGGCCCAAGTTGGTAGTGATTGATTGTCATCACCTTCTGATTTCTGTTTGATCATTTATGTGACATGGGCTGGCAGATCTCTGTCCTATTCTCGTGAATGAGAGTCCACATCACAAAACCACCACTACAATTAGCATCTTCAGCAATGAGAGCGAGGACTGATTGGGCCATGAGACAAAACTCCCCTCTTGCTCCTAGAAGTCATCACTCCAGTCAGAATTGAGGCACATTGGTTGGTGGTGTGGGAGAATCTTGTACTGCTGCTGTGTGTTTTTGTACCTGTTCTGTAGCTACATACAAATGTCAGTCTCTATGGCTATCAATCCAGCACCATACACCAGCTCTGAGTTCTCTGGAAAAATTATGAAGAACTCCCCCAGTCAAAGAATATGTGTTTTGATTCGTATATACAACCTCCTGAACTCTACCATTCCCTGCAGAAATAAGTGTTTCACTCCAAAACCCAGTTAAAAATGATGAGGTCTCTTCTATTAACCTTAATCCAAGTTGTGTGTGTACTGAGGGAGACTAGACCTCCGAGTCTTCTAGTTGTTTAAATAATAATACACACTGTTGGGTTTTAAAAAACACAAATCCCTCAGATGTTTTGCTGGGAGCTTGTATTGTTTTCTGCAGTGCCTCTGAAATATGAAGTGCACTTACTTTGTGAGGGAGGGAATGGTGAACTATTCCTGGGCCGTATGAGGTTATGAGTGATTCATCTGAAAAGCTTGGTATTAGCATCTACCACTTGAGACCTAGAGGTTAACATGCTAGCTGTATATTAAATGCTTTGTGCTCCTCTGATATCAGATTGATGTTTTCTGATTATGAATACAAGTGTTCTGTTCCTCTGTGAAAATTCCCGTTCACAGAGGCCCTTATACAGTGTACTGGAAACTCTCTAAAGGATCCCATTGTAGAGGTAGGCAATGTTGAGTGCATAATATCAGATAGAGGGAGAGGAAGCTACTGGAATTGGGATATAGGCATCTTCAAAATGGGAATGAGTCCATTAGGGAGGCAGCAGTGTGTCCAGTGCTTTGAGCACAAAATTAGGAGCCAGGAGCTCCTGAGTTCTAATCCTGCCTCTGAATATGCCCTTTGTTGTGGTCATGGACAAATCACATAATCTCTTTGCAGATAGGGGAATTGAGACAAACATTGGGATGCTATTTCTTTGTCATGTCGGGTGTGTTGTAAGGATTAATAAATTAATTTATGTGCTTTGATGTTAAAGTGCTTTGAAGATGAATTGTCCTGTGTAAACGTTAAATAGTTTTACTGGTTGGTGACAACACTCAATGACAAAGGGAGCTAAAGGAAATAGGCCTTAACGGTGAAGAGAAATTGAAAGAAAGAAACCCTCCGATTATCGCTTACACTGAGGCTACAGCCTTAAACCTTTAAGTCTGATAGCATGTTAATGATGTAGCCTTATGGTTGAGAAGAGGTAGATTCACTTGAAATTAACATAATGGGGATTTTTACTAAGGCTTATGGACACTAATAGGCCCTATAGTTCTTCCTGGCTGTCTAGCTCCTAGACCAATACAGCCTGTGCTCCCTGCCCACTGCATAGGGTCTCCCTAAAGCCTCATTTGGGCTAAGCAGTTGTGGGAGGTTTACAATGCAAACACCATTGTGATGTTAATGGAAAAATTGTCTTTGTATAAATAACTACTGGTAACAGGGAAAGTACAAAATGTTTGGCTCAGCACGCAGAAGCTCAGATGCTTATTCAAACTTGAGGTGCCTCTTGAGTCTGAAAACTAGGTTTGGAAATCTCCCAAGCTGGCTTCTTAGTTTGCATCTGCATTTTATTTTTCATGTGAATTTAACCCTGACCTCCAGGGATCATATTTGAGGAGCAGAGTGAAGGTTTCAATCTCCATTCAGTCCTTGGTTGTTATGCTAAGACTCTCAACAAAGGGCCCAATTAGTACCAGTTGTGTTAGTGGGTTTTTTTTGTTTTTTTTCTGTCAAAATAAATTTGCAGAAATAACAAAATCTATAATTATCCCTCTTAGGAACAAAATTATAATTAAACAAAACAAAAAACCCACCTATCACTGTGTTGGAACACCCCCCCTCTCCTCCCCGGATATAATCTTACACAAAAGGTCATCAAAATGCACATCAATCCTAGGATAGAAATAAAATAACTGACTTCTTAATAGCGTTGAGTTTTGTGATGTGGACACTTAGCCACTATGAACTGCACTAAGAACCACCCAATTCCTTTCATATAGGCCATGAACAGATATCATGATGATGATAACTTAATCATTAATGATCTGAATAGGGTTTGAACCAAGTGATCAAGAAGTGAAAGGTTCCATATTTCATGGCTGATCTTCTGAGACTCTGAGAAGAGACTTGCTTGTGTTAGATGCTTTTTGCATCTGGTCAAACCAGGGGTGCGATGTGAATGGTCCTCTTCTGGTCCTGGCTGCAATAAAGTAGAAGAGATGGCATAAAAATGAAAAATGGGCAAAGCTTTGGTGGGCCATTAACCCAGCTTTCACAGACCTAAAAGAGTTATTGGCTGAAGTTCTGGAAAGAAATTATTACCTTTTTTTGTTTTTGTTTTTTGCATTGTGGTAGCACCCAAAAGTCCCAAGCAGGGTCTGGGCCCCATTGTGCTAGGTGCTCTTTAGACACATAACAAATCTCAGTTCCTATCCTGAAGCACTAAGTGTAGCTGAAGAGAAGATGCAAGAAATAAGTGTAACAACCAATAAAAGGGAAGGGTGGGAGAGAAGATGAAGGTAACTTAAAGAAGATCACACAGTTGCATGGGTGAACAATATTTATGACCAGTAATAATGAAGAATGTTTATAATATTATTTTAACCAATCACTGTTAAATGTTAAATTTCCCTATGAACTCCTGGGCTCCTTAACAACCTGCCCTTCCCCCTCCTTGGGTGACCCAAAGCTCGTTGCCTAGTTTGTTTTTCTTTCTATATAGACTATTGCCAGTTGGCACCTACCTAGAGTTATCAGTTCCTCTAAAATAAATACAATTTATACTCACAGTTCCCTCAAACAGTGCCCTCCCACTCCCGGGTGTCTGCTCCATGTGGGGCTTGAGGAGCCACGGGTCATGAGGATTTCTCTGCACCCTAAGGAAGGAAGGGATGGGTCCCTGCAGGTGTCAAGTGTTGAAGGGCAGGAAGTCTGTTTGATCACTTGTGGAGCACTGACGTCCCTGAATTCTGAGACTGTGAAGGTGTTATTTGGGAAGGAAGCACCGTCACTGGAAAGGTAGAACTCTGCAGCATCAGCTAGAGCCAAGAGCACCAGGGGTCTAGGCAAGATGCCCTGGCGCTGCATGGAGCCAGGACTTGTGGGGCACAGCAGTGTCACCTTGGGGTGGTGCCTGTATGGCCTCAGCAGTGCTGGATGGCTGTGAGGAGATGTGGGAAATGGGGGAATCCTCTCCTCAGTGATTCCCCCATTTCCCACATCTCCTTACAGAACAGGTTGGAGTCCAACAGTGCTGGCACTATAGGGCCTGTGGAGGCCGTAAAAGCACCACTCCATGGTGACACTGCTGTGTCCCCCACGTCCTGACTCCATGCAGGACTTGGGCATATAGACCTCTGGTGCTCTTGGCATTAGCTGATGCTGCTTAGCTCTTGGAGGATGCCTGGCTCTAAAACTGACACATTCCCTTGGAAAATTCCACGGAAGGCTGCAGTGGAAAGAGGCAAGGGGCAGTGGGGGCTTAGTAAGCTTCTGCCCTAAGAGGAAGGTAATCACAGTAAGTATTGCTTTCAAATGCTTTGTCTTTTTGTTTCACATCTGTTCTATCTCCAACCTCATGAGCCCAGTGTTAAGGGTTAGCCTGCTCTTGCTCTTTCTCCACCGATCCTGCTGTCCTTTGCACCCGTATATCTGTTCCCATGCATCCTTCACTTGGTGACTGAGTATTCTCTCTCCAGGTGCCGAGGTGAATGCTTCACCTCTCTGGAACTTGACTCAGGTGAAAATAGAGCCGCAGGAAAGTGAGGAAGGCAATGTTCATGGCCACGGTGTCCTAGGCAGCGACGTCTTCGAGGAACCCATGTCAGGCATGAGCGAAGCTGGGATGCCACAGAGCCCCAATGGATCTGAGAGCAGCTATGGTTCTCATTCCCCTGACAGCCTGATGGGATCCTCACCTGTTTTCAACCAACGCTGCAAGAAGAAGATGAAGAAGATGTGAAAGGGAAGAGGGCTTTTTTCTTTCGTATCCTGCTAGTGTGTGACAGTGAGTTAAAATGAGCCAGTAGGGCACTTGATACCATGGGGACTTGTAATAAAAAGGGCTGGCCCTGGGTTTTGGGGGCAGTCTGTGAAATTATCATGTGATGTTCGATCTGCAGTGCACATCGACCCACATATCATTATTCTGCTCATGACTCCTCTTTCCATTGGTCTCTGCTTTGCATCCCCATCTACGAGATTGCAGGAGAACTCGAAATGGGACCCATCTCCAGTCTACAAACATGGTGTGTTACCTGATCTCTGGCAGGAGTGGCTGGGGAGCAGGGCAGAAGGGGGCTGGTAGTCTTGTTGACAGTGACTTGATACTAACGGAGCCAGGGAATTCATGGCTGCATTTTTGACAGTGAACTTCTGTAAATGGAACCAGGAGCAATTAGCCTCAACTAGAGCTGGCCCTGGTAATAAAATGCTTCCTTTATTCTATTGGCTTGTATGTGGCAATTTCAATCCAACTGAGTTGTCCTGTTTGAAGCTGCTATCTTGTCATCTTAATTTGAAATAGCTTCTGTTCTGGTGCCTGTTTTTATGGCGCAGCTGACTAATGACAATTATTATTTTTGTTCTGTGGATCCACAGCTGATGTTCAACTCAGAGCCTTTAATTTGATTCATTGAGTGTCTCTCTTAACAAAAGTCGGAATGATCATGAGTCAAGTAGGAACGCTGGCTTAAACCAGCTCCATAATCCATTGGGAGGTTTACTGAACCTCATATTTATCCTTAAAATCACACGTTAATCTTCTGAAAGAGCAAGGTCCAGGCATGGTATTTTTTTTTGTTCATATAAAAGGCATGGCCCTAATTCTTTTTCTTGATTGTATTTCATATTCATTGTACAGAAATAGAAGCCAAACAAATAAAATTTTCCTGTGTGTCTAATCAGACTCAGTAGCCTCAGATTTTCATGGACATCACTGTTAAAATCTGTTGTCTCAATGTTAAAGGTACAGTCTAGTGGTTAAAGAACTGTCCAAATATTTAAAGCATGGTTGGCTAAACAGAGGACTTGGAAAACAGGAGATCTTTGTTCTATTCCCAACTCTGTCAGTGACTCGTTGTGTAACCGTAGGTAAGTTGCAACCTCCCTGACTCTGTTTCCCCACTTGTAAAAAGGGAAAAGTAATATCTACCTCTCAGTCGTGGTGTGGGGCTTGATTAATATCCATAGAGCACTTGGAGATCCTCTGACGAAAAGTATTAGTTGTAACTGGGAACTATTACTACTGCATGGGACTGTTGCTGGGTGGAGTGGGGAAGAAGAGCAAGAACAGTCAGTGGACGATTCGGTGGGACCTTCATGATAAATGGAGCAGAGCACCCTCACTTCATTAGCTCCAAAATTTCACAGGATGCAGCAAATATATCTCATCTAGCAGAATACCTGGTAACTTGTTGAGAGGAATGTGTCTGTGCAAGAAAGTAAGGTGGGAAGAGGACACTGCTCCCAAGCAAAATCACTTACATGAATAAAATGTGCAGTTACACTGGTTTAGATAAAAACTTCATGCTTCAAAGAATAAGCCAACCACTAATAGTCTGGAGTTAGGAGGAAACTTCCTTGTCCTGGGCAAGTTTTTGGTCCTTATCTCATGCACTCAGTACTAGCTGCTATCAGAAGTAGAATACTGGACAAGATGGATGGTTCATCTGGTGTGAAATGGCAATTCCTATGTTCTCCTTAGTTAAACTAATCATGTATTAGGTTACTGCAAGTGGATTGGAAATGCAGGGCTCAGCTTCTTTTGTTCCTGGACCCAGCTCTGACGTTGTGAATGTGCTGATATGTGGATTATGCAATTCAGGCATTTCACTGAAGATTCTTCAGTGAATCTGTCCCGTGCACAACTGCAAACACCTTCAGTGAGAGAGCCGCCCTCACCACTGAATGTTTTCCAGATTTTTAACTGGCTTGGATGAAAGAACAGTCTGTTTGCCACTCTCTGAAGCTTTAGAATAATATCTTAAGCCTCAGCTTTTATTAGATTGCCCAAGTACAGGTGCTTCTCTCTCCTTTTTAATCATGGTTTTTGTATTTTGCTTCCCTTCCACACCCATTTTTCCCATAATACACATTTTGTAACAAGCCAGGCCTGCATGCTTCAAATATATATTTAAATACAGTGAAAATTCACCCTTATACTGCTTCTACAGTGTAGCTGCAGTGTCAGAGACAGATGTGCTATTGATTCTCTTTTTTGAGGGTTGTTTATGTGGAGATTAGAAATGCACCAGCGTAGACTGTACATTTTAAAAATGATAGCAGAGTAAAATCTTTACCTTCCCCCCTCCCTTTTATATTAAGTGTCGCTTCTGACGTTTGTCTCCTTGGTGCTTTTTTCTCTTTTACAGGTAGAAGCTTTAAATTCTGGGCAAGTAATTCCCCAAGAACGTTCCTGACATTTATCATGCACAAAATAGTGACATTTCAAGCCTCGCTAAGCAAATCATAATATGGACAATGTGCTCTTTTGAGGAATCAAACAAGATTTTACTATGCATTAATGAATGCTGGGGCTCATAATAGTTAGTGTTGCATCTGAAGAGTCCATAGACCCAAGGGTATAACGAGATTATGGTAGGAGTTAGAATTGGTGCAATAACAACTTGATCACTGTTTATTTTTACTGACTTCTGGGAAGGGGCTCTGTTGAACTAACCTTTTCAGAATCCTCCAGTTTCACTGGCTGCCTGTTCTTCCTCTCCTCCGTTTCTGGTTGTGAGTGATAGTGTGCATGGCTAGTCAAAATGTAGAATATTGAGAAAGCACCAGTCTCTTCAGGGATCTGTCCTGCTGTCTAAGTCGATAGTGAATTTTGCTATGGACTTGGAGATCCTGATCAAGTACTATGTTTGTAGGGTGTTTTGATTAGGGATGGAAGGGCAGTTCAGACAGGGTATGTTCAGACAGAATATGTATATGTTGAGCTCTCAAATCTTTTCTCTCTTGAAAGCTCTCCCCATCCTCTCCTCTGGATACCAATGTCAGGCGGGGCTGGCCTGAGGCCATATATGTTTCCCTGAAAACACCTACACAGGAGTCTTCACATGCAGCTCAGAATCCCTCTGTAGTCTTGAGTCATAACTTCAAGACCAGCCTTGCTGTCTTA
This sequence comes from Emydura macquarii macquarii, assembly GCF_026122565.2. NCBI lineage: Eukaryota > Metazoa > Chordata > Testudines > Chelidae > Emydura > Emydura macquarii. Next base: position 5,657,787 of record NW_027132813.1, on the reverse strand, counting down.
GATGTGCATTGTGCTTTACAGAAATATTGAGGTTTCCAACCCAGAAGAACTTAAGTTAAAAAGAAAACAGGTGACAAGACTGGGACAGGTGGGTGAGCCAGTCTGATTAGAGGCTCACTGCTGAGGCTAATGCATGTGTCTGGTGTGTGATGAAGGGTATTTCACTTACACATTTTTTAAAATGAACATTTTAAGTGAAATATGCAACTTGATCTTTATTGCAGGGGAGCAAAAGGTGGCTTGAAATGTTGCAAATTCTTGTCTTTTTGCTCTATCAGAGGGCGTTGCCAAGAAAATAAAAAGTCAATCTCTGGAAATTAATCCCAAAGGTGAAATTTTCATAATGGCGTGAGTGTGGGGGGAAATGAGGGTTTGGTTGTGCTCCCTGGTAAACATCCCTCCAGTTTTTGAATTGGGGCTCTGGTACTTATGCAGTGTAAGCAATTCACTGCCTCTTAAGCATTATTATACTTTATTGTGTTACTGTAGCACCAAGGAGCCCTAGTCAGGCATGGTTGCCACCTCTCTCACATGCTAGCCTGCTGGTGCTACAGGGTGTGTGAGAGAAGAGAGAATGTTCCTTTCCCATCATGGAGTAAGTAGTGCTTCGATTGCAGTGAACGGAGGGGAGGATAATCCCCCAATAATGGAGGCGTGGAAGGGTTGTTGCTCAGACTTGGTGACCTCACCATACAGTCAAAAATAGAATGTGGGGCAAAGCAGGGAGGTTACAAAAGTGCAGGGCTCTGTCACTTGGCCTAAAGGAGATCTCCTTTAGCAAACAGTAACAGCAGGTCACATATTCCCTCTGTGGACCAACCACAAAGGGGGTAACGTTGTTCAAACACAAAGCAAGTCAGTCACCACAAAACCTGCATTCAGCACAAGCCTCAGCTTGGGCGTGTAGCACTGTATTGACACAGCAACTCATGGGCCAGCCTCGCAAGCTCCTTACCCTCTCCCTGGAAGAGGGATCAGGGGAAGAAAAAAATAATCACCAAACCAGATCAAGGCCTCATCTTGGCGAGTAGCACCAAAACAGGAGCTAACTCGTATCCTGATTTAACTCCCTTCTACTCCAGTAGTTAAGGACCTTGTGCATCATAACCTTAGTCCCGAATGCTGGGGTATTTATAATAAACTACTCTCATGTTAAACCTAATACCCTCTCGCTTAATGGGGAAAAATAGATAAAAACAATGGGCGCAGTTCTGCTCATTTTGAAGTCAATAGGCTAACAGCAAGTTAGGGGCTATGACATGCAACTTTAAATCAGAATCCTCGAGGCAAGTCGTTTAATCCTAACACTGGCATCAGACCTGGGACTGGGATCCTTCATGTAATGCGTGATTCCACTGCATTTTAGGACACATGGTGGCCTCCGCTGTTCAACCTGCTGGAAATTAGAGCATTTAATATCTACTGAACTCTGTGGTGTGACTACACCCTGCCATTCATGGACTCAATGGTCTTCTAAGTCTTCTCCATCTCTACTGTGATCCTACATCCTGCCCTAAAACCTGATGTTAGAGGCATTTGAGTTTTAAATTTTTAGAACTGGGGTGAAGTTTTCCCCTTTGGTCACACGGTGGCACTGGCTACCTACGTGTGAATGGGCAAGCCTATAGACAGAAGGCAAATTTCAGTGCAGGAATTTGTTTAAAAAACCAGAACTTTGTCATTTTCAGAGGGGGTTTTAAACTGGAGATTAGAATCGCCTCCATTTGTTGCTATGGAAACACCCGAAAGAAAGAAAACTACCTTATTTTTATTCACACTGATGAAATTTCCTCTGGGGTCTGCTCTGTGCTGTGTTCCCTTTGCTGTTTTGGGACAGGGTGGATGACTCTGCTGGAATAGCCACCCCTTTGTGTGTGTTAGCATGGATGGTCTCTGGGCCTAGCTGTGTGTGTGGTATGACGTGTGATAGGATGCTTAGTGTAAGCACTTTGTTCTCATTTGTCTCAGTCCTCTCCTTTTTGGAGGACATACGGATTCACTGGACCACAGACAGACTCTGTTCACAGAGCAGCCTTTCTGAGGCAAAATCATCTGAGGCTTTGACTGAGTCACTTCCATGCCAAGACTGATGATTGTTTTTGCAGAGTTGCAGTGTTGGTGAAATAAGCAAGATGCCCGCTATCTGAGGCTAGAACCTGCCTAGCTGGGGAGGAAAGGTTCTAAAAGATCTTTCCTTTTCTTGGTGGCCTTTAGGGTTCCAGCCTGTCCTTTTCTCCCCCAACTTTTGCTTCATTTGCTCCTACCTCCGTGCCAGTGATTCTCAGATCTAACTTTCCACTCTTGACCTCTGTCTTACATCCCCAACTATCTTCCAGCATGCAGCTGATCTGCTAGGAAATGTCTGTACATATTGCAGGAGGATCGATGGTTCCAGGGTTAGACTCCTGAGTCCTCTCAGGACCCATTTGTAAATCCCTGGTTGAGATCAACCTCGAATCAAGGGATTGCTGCTGCTGATATTTTTCTGACCTCTCTTCCTGAATGACCTACCCCCTTCAGTTCAGCATCTCCAACCCTGAACTATTCATCCTTTCCTACATTCCTTTTCTACTTCCTCTTCTTTTCATAACTGTTGAGACGTCCATTCTCCTCTCCACCTCAGCTTTGGGGTCCTATTTGACTCTTCTCTTTTCCCCCCATATCCAGTCTCTCCCTAAACCTTCTTGCCTTTTTCTCTCAGTTCAATAAAATAGAGCTGGCTGGGAAGCAATTTTTTTTCTAGTGAAAAAATTGACAAATTAAAAAAAAAAAATTCTTTTTCAAAACATTTCTGAAATGTTATTTTTTAAAAAGCTGCAATTTTGGGGGGCTTTGAAACCCTTGAATGAAAGATACCATATAGAAGGGCTAAGGATTATGATGATGATGGTTCCACCCCACTACTTTCAGGGGAATTTGATCAATACCATTGGGTCAGTTTGTCCCTTCTGCACATGGGACTCCTCTTATAAGAGGGCTTTGGGCAGAGCAGTGGCTGGTGGGGGGAACTCATGAAGGTTCTGGTCCCCAGTGTGGCTTCTTTCCACCCAAGGGATGCTCTGGCTGTTCCCTTTAATTTACTGGTCTGTGTAGATCAAATGCTGATATCTTTTATGTTCAGCTGAGAGGCTGTGGAGATTGCATTTCAAGTGAGTTATGAACTTCTACCATTCATCTGGTGTAATTGTTGACTTCTCTTCTGATCTGATCTGCTCTGCAGATCTTATCCCACCAGGCATATAGCTGGGCAGGCTCCATGTCCCAGGAATATAGAAAATGAAATCCTGGCTTATACAAGGCTTCTTCATCTGTGATGCAGCCCCCAGAGGAGGTCCGAGCTGAAGAAGGGCCTGGTGCAGATCTTGCTTGTCAGAGACTGAACACCATGCAGGAGTCTGTGTCTGTCTGTGAACAGAGCACGGAGCCTGTTGCTAGATTTGTGAGGAAAATGGAGGTCACCACTGTAGCCCTTGAGCTGGGCCTAAGGACTTTGGTTTTGCTATAATGAATGAAAATAGACAATTCTCCACTCAGTTGGACTCACAGGATGCCATGCAGTGTATGTGAATTGGAGGACAGTTGGCATCCCAGAGGGAGCAGGATCTGGGGACATTCAACTTTTCTTTGCTGCTCTGACTGAAAATCTCTTTGAGGTAAATCCCATTGTGGAGGAAATGTAGCATAACATATCTTTCCAGTCTGCTCTGCCTATTGCTGTTTGAACCAGGACTCAAGATTGGAGCAGGTGTGGGAAAATTCTTTCCTTTGCAAGCCCTGCATACAAGCAACATCTAGACTTCACAGCTGGCATTCACACTGTCATCAAAAAGGAAGAGTATAGGGACCAGTGCTCTTAAGGCACCTCTGGCCCTCCCTCTGTTGTCTGGTCCTGAGGTTATGGGAGGTAAGGGTTAAAGTTTGCCAAACAACTTGACTAACTGTGGACCTAATGTTTAGACATCTGAATAAAAGTGGCCTGATTTTCAGAGGGGCTCCCACTAACCATAGGTATGCAACACCTGCAAACTAGACTACTTGCTTAGGTGCCTAAATATGGGGTTAGGTGCCTAGCTTTCAGCAGCCAAGGTTGAAAATTTTGGCCTAAAAGATTTGTCTAAGCTTACACAGCACATCAGTGGCAATAGGAATAGAAGCCAGGAATACTGGATTCCAGGCTCCAGCTCTGACCAGTCAGCTACTATCTCTCAGGTCACATACAGTGTCATTTCAGACAATTACTTGAGACGATACAATTGTGGCTGTCTAGCTATTGACTGAATTTTCCTATGGAAAAGATGGCCAAAACCAGTTCCCAAAACAAATGTTAGTCTCCAACAAAGGATGAGGTGCAAATAAACTGGAGAAGAAATTAACCCTACATAAAAACGATCCCCTACTTTAAATGTTTAGAAACAAAATTGCTCCTCTAGCTTCAGCTTCAGAGACTTTTCTGCATTGGCTTCAAATGTCTTTTAAAAAATGAGCTTTATAAAACAGATCAGTGGGGGCTCTTTAGCTCCTTCAGTGCTGTAACTACAGCTCATTCCAGCGTAATTCCTTTGCCTCTCCCTTCAGTACCTTGCCGTTCATTTTAATTTTGCAGGACTGGTGAGCTGCATTTCTACTGTGTGGATGCAGCATGTGTTTCCCAGACAAATCCCCCTTGAGGGTTCCTCTCATACAGAATTCCTAGTGTGAAGAAAGATGCTGCCTCAGGGCCTGAGCCTGAAATTAATGGGAGGTGAGGATGCTCAGCGCCTTGTAGATTCAGGCTTCTAAGGATTTTTTTTTTTGGTCTCTTGCCACTCAGCCCATAGGCATGGATCCACCATCTGTCTGAATTCATGAATCTTTCATTCTCTTGATGTTGTCTATGCCACGTTTGCAGCCTAGACACACAAGCGCGCACACTTCTGTAACTGGGTGGTAAGTTCTAGGGCCACGCATGGGGATGCAAAGATATTTTTGCTGAATCATGCTGAGGTTAGATGAGAGATGTGCAGTTAGTTCCAATCTAGGAATTTAGAAGGGCTGAAGTCCTCCTCTCTCAGAGGCAGAAGGCATGAGAGGCAAAGACAGTGAGGGCCTGTAGGGAAATTCTCAAACAGTGACACTTGAGAAGAAAAATAAGGCTATGAGTTATGTTATTTCAGTTACCCATAAGGCCAAACCCCAGGAAGAGGGTAAATTTGGACTTTATAAAATGGTTTTGTACTCTGTTTGGAACAGGGTGGATCAGAGTAACATTAAGGTTAGGCCTACTCTTATGAAGTCAGTGAATATTTTACATAACAGCAATCTAAACAAATGGGGATGATCAGTGATTAAGGCTTATAAATATCAGAGACGTGGGTGATAGTAGCAGATGAAGTCATAGAGCTTAGTACACGAAGCCACATGCGAATACTGTCATGATAAAACCTTTATTGCCAACATTCCTCCCAGCATGCTTAAGACGTGATGATTCGGGGCATTGGTGGCGCAGCAGCACTGGAATAGTTTGGGGGTGCTGGGAGAGCAATTGGGGTAGCTCAAGCATGGCATAAAAAAGGCTCCTGCTGCAGGTCAGGATTGAAGGATACTGACAGAAGTGTGAGCATGTCCAGGGCTGGAGTAACAAGGGAAGGCACAGGTCAGGATTGTGGTACATTGTCAAAGCTGTATGGAGAAAACGTACATAGCACCTGCTAGCACTACACCTGTACCAACTCCTCTTATCCCATTGCACTGTCATAAGTAGTGAATTCCGCCACAAACTCTAGGAATAATAATGGTGGCAAAGATTGTCTTTGATGAATTGTTGACTGGCCACTAGCACAGAAGGGAATGGAGGTGCCCAGGGGAGGGCTATGGTTTTCCATCACAGACTGGCAAGCTTTGCCAATGGAAACTTGCCAGCTCTGCACGTGGTTTTCACGAAGTAAGACATGGAAGGAGGCAGTTGCAGAAGAGGCTGTTTGAGAACCTAACAGTGCATGATATCTTCATTGCCAGGACACCCATCAGAAGAAAGGACACTTCAAGAGCAGGGGCGAAGTGCCACTCCCACTCTGGGGCAACTGAGTCAGCACCAGTAAGTCTCTAATTCAATCAAGGTGTTTTGGGGTTTTCATAAATGTTAGTGGAGAATTTGGGCTTGGTCTACACTAGGAACTTATGTCGATATAACTATGTCACAATGTCGTTATACCGACCTAATCCCTGGTGTCGACGGGAGAACTTCTGTAGACATAGCTACCGCCTCTCAGGAAGGTAACAGGCGTAGGTAGTGTCACTAAGCGCTACGGTGCAGCTGCACCAGTGCAGACCAGCCCTAAGTGTGTGTCTTCAGAACCGTGTAAAGGAATGTTTTACGTTCCTGTTGTGCGTATTATGGTTAGATTGTTGTAACAGTATCTGCATTCCCAAAAAGCCATCAAGTTGTATCATTTGTCTATCACGCCCCTAAAGATATGTCTACACAGGAAGAAATCGCTGTGGCATTGAGAACTCGGCTCAACTGACTCGGGCTTGTGCTATGGGGCTAGAAATACCAGTGTAGACATTTCCACTCCTGCTGCAGTCTGGGCTCTGAAATCTGCTGAGGGCTCCAGCCCAAGCCTGAGCATCTATACAGCTATTTTTAGCCCCATAATGTGAGCCCAAGTCAGCTGACCCAGTGTGAAGTGGGAATTTTCTGTAATATTTTTGACTCCTTTGCATGCCTCAGTTTCCCTTATATTTTGCATTGTTACCTAAGGCAGGGGGTGGTGGTGGAAAGGACCATTTGCTCTCAGAGCAGGCTAAGAGACATAGGTACAGATGACGCCTAGCTGTCTGAGTGTGCCATTAAAGTGGACTGGCCGAGGCCTATGCCATATCCGTGGAGAATCTGAGAAGACAAGGCAAATCCAGTTACCAGGACATTGACACCTAGCAACCAATGACCCAGCGGGAGATGGATTTCCCGACCGCTCAGCAGGGATGTTGAGCCAAGACTCCAGCTCAAGAACAAAGGACTGGGAAGGTGTGAGATTGGGGATAAGAGTTGGCTGTCAGGAGGAGTCAGGGCTCTCCCATGGGACCTGCCTAAGACCTTGTCTACACTGTTTTGATAATGCTATTTGGGTGTCACTGCAAGTGTTTGGTGAGGTGTATTAATCCCTGTGAAATGTACAAGTCTCTTCCAGGAGTCTGGCTCAGTTGGACTCACTGAACAGAACTCATAGTGTGAAACAGGAGTAGTGAAGTCCCAGAGGTTCAGTCTAAGGAGACGGTGAGGCTGTGTGGCTACCCTGTGCAGGAAGAGTGAGACCCTTTGGGGATCTGGCACACTCCTGGAGAATACTCCCAAGCTGGGGGATCTTGTGGATCCATGGCACCTTGGGCTCTGAGACTTGATGCTGGTTTTTGTTTTTAATTGCAGTGTAAATGTACCCCAAGTGGTTTGTCTTCGGGATCTATGATCAGTAACAGAGCAAATGCAGTCAAGTAAAGAGATCTAAGAGGGCCTGATGAAGGACAAAACACCACAAGGAATATCAACACGGGGCTTAACCTCCTCCCCCAAAGTGACCAATAACTCAATTTAAGTCAATCGGAAAAGAAGGCCCCATTAACACAGATATATATTGCAGATGCTTTCTGGTGTTTAGGTCTTGCATGGAACCATGCCATATGCTATGTACACTGTGCTACATCCATTGCATCCCATTTGTCACCAGAGTCTGTTATTGTCTGAAAAAGTAAATTGTTAGTTTGCAACCTTCTATTCTTGTGTATGCCCCAGTAGCTGAGCATGTAACTATCCAGGCCAAGAGCCTGATTGTTTCTTCTAGTGTTTTATGTGGTGCCAAAGTTAAATGAACTACCCTGAATCTTCATGGCTTTTCCCTCCGTACCCTGCACCCTCTTTTGGTGATATTTAAGGGAGATGTTAATCTCTGATATATTGGCTTCACTGTAAAGTGTTTGCACCTTGATCTGCTATTAAAGCGGGGAAGGGACCAAAGACAGAAAGCAAGCAAGAAGGGGAAATAATAGAAATAGTTTCTTCTAGGAAATGGAAAAACAAAATACAGCTTTCCCCTTTCCCCCGCAGATCCTGATGCATCTTTGAAAGGGTTTTTTTGGATTCAAAGTGACTGAGGAAGGCAGTACAATTAAGATCCAATCTCTAAGTCTATCATAATATCCGGGTGCCAAATACTGATGCAAATATCATTTACAGCAGCCAGAGGAACTCAGGCCTTTTCTTGTATTTCTAGTGATTAACAAGATGTCTGCTGCATGGGATGCCTGGCCAGGAGGATTTTCAGGAAGTGGTATATCAGTGGCACTTAAGGTTAGCCCTGTGGACTCATAGGGTTTGATCCAGCCGAGCAGTTAAGTACATGCTTATCTTTAAGCATGTCTCATTTACTTCAATGAGATTATGCACATGCTTTGAGTTAAGCATGTGATTGCTTTAGATAGCAGGATTTTCAATACTTGTCTGTGGACACCAGAATGCTTCTAAATAGCTGGCAGGATTTCACTGCTATGTGAATGATTTTATATGTCCCTGCTCTGACAGCATCCATCATTTCCTCATACACAAATGTCCACATCACTGAATCACCACTGCCATCATTAAACACTAATTGGCTCCCTTGCAGGCAGTCTCAGTAGAGTAGCCAAGGAGTGAATGGAGACTGAATGCCCCTCTTTCCCCAGAGTAGCAATGAGGCAAACTGTTGAGGCTGTGTGTGTGTGTATGGGGGGGAGGGGGGTAGCTTACGTTGTTCATATTGCACACCTGTTCTCTCTGGATACAGAGAGCCCTGATTATTGAAACCCTATCAACCTGACTAGATTCAACCAGCACAGAGTCTGCACATATGAACACCAGAAGAAAAAGTGATAAACATTTGTAACAATATTTACTTGCTGTGATGTTATTCAGCCACTGACAACAAGACAAAGCTGAACTGTGAGCTGAATGGAACCTTACTTGTTTGTCTGTATATAAGAAAATGCTTCACATTTAAGATGGTCTGTGATTTTTATGTATCAGGTTAGAGAATAGAAAATAAAAAGTTAACCACCTCCTGCCACATTGAAATAAGTTCATTTTTAAGAAGAGAGTTTTTTATTTTATTCAGACTCCCTTCAAAATCCCTAGTGAGAAATCTTCGATTGCCATTTTTCATGGGAATTCTCCCTCTTTAGCATTTCACCATGTGATCTTTAAACACTATTTCAGTGAGTGTCAATGATCCTTTCAGAAGTTAAATGAAGGAGCTGCCTTCTGCCTCATGGAGAGATTATTCTGTTTGCTAGCAGGAGATGCAAGTTCCTGAACTTAATGAGAGATGGGAAGGAGAAAGGAAGACATTAACGCCTATAATCTTTCATCCAGCAAAACTGGATTCTTCTTTGAGTGCTTGCTCATGTCTATTCCAAGTAGGTGTGTGCGCGCTGCATGCACAGTCATTGGAAGGCTTTCCCCTGGTGGTACCTGTTGGGTCTATGCAGGTGTCCCCTGGAGTGGTGCTTCCATGGCGCTGTATATAGGGCCCTGCTGACCCACCACCTCTTCAATTCCTTCTTGCCACCTGTGATGGTCGTTGGAGCCTCTTGCCTTCTCTCGTGTTTGCACTAGAGAAAAAGCTTGCCAACAGCCTTCGAACCAGTAAATCATAGAGTAGAGTTAGTTTAGTACTAGATAGATACGTTTCTGTTGGAGGGTTCTCCCCCCATTAAGTTCCAGGAACTGGGGCATGCCTCGGTCCCAAGGATTTAAGCCATGAGACCTGTTACAAACCTATGCCCAGGGATGAGCCCCATGAATCCTGCCTCAAGTGCCTGGAGGAAACCCATCAAGCAGACAGGTGCAAGATCTGTAAGCACTTCTGTCCTCAGATCAAAAAGGATGGAAGTGTTAGACTAAAGCACCTCTTTATGGAAGCAACTCTCCACTCGCAATCAGGCCTCTTGGACTTGGTGCCCAGCATCTCAGTGTGACGTGCGCCAGCCTTTTTCAGAAAAAATTATGGCACCAAAGAAGGACTCTGCACCAAAGGAATCTCAGCACCGGCATTCCCGGCACTGAAGACCTGGCACTGATCCCAGTCTCCGGTCCCTCACAAAAGGTGAAAGAAAACAGACAGAGGGCACTAACCTACAACAAAGGCTGCAGGGAGTGGTGGTATCCGTGTGCGTCCCATGATGGAGCGCCGGGCACCTTCCCCACTGGGGCTGGCACTGTGGAATTTGGTCCTACAGAGGGCAGTGTTGAGTCTGGTGCCAATGGGCTCACCCGTAAGGGAGAGCCCCGTGTGGAGGAGTTACTCAGGAGTTTCCCCCTGGACACCTTTGAAGCGGCCAGCCAGAGTGGAGGAGCAGGACCTAAGACCTCCTGTGGTGCCGTCTAGAGGCAAACCTGTCATGTTGTGGCACCGGTCGCCATCTCTCTGGCACTGTCCCACTCGGCACTGCTGTGGTCCCCGCTCTCTGAGTCACAGTCTTCCAGCTCAGAGGTGGAGTTGCACACCTCCAGGCACAGCAGGGTTGCAGGGTTGTCACTGAAGACAGGAGATGGGGCAAGCCCCTTTCATGGGACCCTGGCCAGCGCAGTGGAAGATGCCTTCTCAGTGGCCCTTTTGGACTCTGTGGGCATACCACCAGGCCCAAGGGGCCTCTTCCAGGGGCTCCTATTCGGTTGCCAGTCAAGCAAGGGCCCCTCAAACACCCAGGTCCTTTTATCACTTTGCAACACCGAAGCAGGTGACGACTTCAGCGCCAAGGCAAGCGTGGCATATAGTGTGGAGACCGGCATCGCGGCTGAACTTGGCACCGAGATTGGCAACACAGCTCAAGAAGAGCCCCGCGTACTGGTTGGTCAAGAAGAACCAGGGCTTCTCCTAGGGCATCATCGTCGTCCTCCCCTTCAGGACTGCCACCAGTGGACAATAAGGCTCACCAGGAGCTGCTAAGAAGGATGGCCAAAAACCTGGGACTCCTAGCAGAGGAAGTGCAGGAGTCAGATGACCCCATGGTAAATATCCTGGCACTAGAGGGCCCCTTTATGGTAGCTTTTCCCCGAGAAAGACAATCCAAGCCACTACCAAGACACTGGCAAACACCAGCTTCTATTCCCCCTACAGCTAAGGGGATAGAAAGGAAATATTTTGCACCCTTTGTTGGAGAAAATAAACGGGATTCTATGGGAGACACCTAACCCTTCCGCCAACAATTAAAAAAAGTAAGTTTCTAGGTCCCCCTTCTGCATCGTTGGGGTAGTCAGGTGGGTAAATACCAAAACTCAGAATAAAGCAAAACAAGGAACAATTTATTCAGGGGGCAAATAACAAACGAGGGGTCACTCGGGGATTTAACAAGGTGGAGCTTAACTCCAGATTCTTTTCCAACTAAACCTAAACTACCCAGGCCCAAAGTTAATAAGTACTCAAGGTCTTTCTTCACCCTCCTGGGGCGTTGTTCACGACTCTCAGGATGATGAGCCAGGAATTCAGGATCTGCTGATGGACTCAGGAACCGCTGCAGGTAGGTATGCTGATCTTCTTGTGTGGGGGCTATCCGAGATGCTCTTCCTAGAGGCTTCTCTTCTTCTCCCAGCGACTCCTGCATGTGATGATACCTTGCTGCCTCTAGGGCGGACAGCCCCGAGCTGACTGGCTCGCTACAATTTATAGAGTCCTGTTGCCGGGCAGATCACATTTTTCTCCACCTTACCTTTCCCGCCTTTTTCCCATAAAGGGTGGGAAACACTGGGGAAGAAGACCTCCAAGATGGAGTCCTAGTTGTTTTTTTGCCATTTCAAAATGGCGGTCAGCTTAAACATTTCACTTAATTAACATAATTCCCAAACTGAGGATTTTACCCAAGGAATAGGGAACATAACATTCTCAATCCAACACCTTCATGAGGCAGAAGTACCTTTTTACTCACCCACAGCTGAGGTCGCTGGTGGTGGCAGTGGCAAATGATAAAGAAAGACAAGCCCAACAGAGGCCAATGCCAAATCCAAGGACTCAAAGAAGCTGGATATCTTTGGTAGAAAGGTATATTCCATTGGGGGGCTTCAGCTTTGCATTGCTAATCAGCAGGCAATGTTGAGCTGATACAATTTCAATTCCTGGGACATGATGTCAAAATTCAAGAAGTTCTTCCCAGATGACTCCAAATGAGAGTTTATGGCAATCGTTGAGGAGGGCAAGACTGTGCAAGGACTTCATTGCAGACTGCCCTAGATGTGGCAGACTCAGCCATGTGGACGATGTCTTTCCATGAGGAGACGGTTTCAGGCCTCCCCCCAGAGGTCCAGCAAACCATTCAAGACCTGCCATTCAAAGGCTCGGGGTTGTTTTCAGAGCGAACAGACTTCAAACTCCACAGCCTCAAAGATTCCAGGGATACCCTGAAATCCTGGGGCTGCACACCCCGAACATTCAGAGAAAGCACGTTAGACCTCAGCCAGGGCCATGATTCTAACCTACAAACAGAGACAGGACTACTCCAGAAAGAGGGGCAGGAACAATAGGCACAGGTTGCCCCAACCCCCATCTAATGAAGGCCGGGGTTTGGCGAGGCAAGCTTCCAGTTCCAAACAACTGTTTTGATGGTGTGCCCAAGGGCGACACACCAGACCTACTGTTGGATCCTTCTAATTGTTTCCTGAATAGTCTAGCTCATTTCTGCTGAACTTGGGCTCAGATCACCTTAGACGCTTGGATGCTGTTCACGGTAGAAATGGGATATTCTCTCCAATTTTCCTCCTTTCCATCTTCCCATCCCCCTTCTCTGTCTTTCTTCAGGGACACTTCTGACGGGCAACTCCTTATAAAAGAGGTGCAAGGGCTCCTATGAGCAGGAGCAGTAGAAGAGGTACTTCAGGAGCAAGGGATTCTACTCCCTTTACTTCCTAATCCCAAAAGCCAAGGAAAGCCTCAGACCCATTCTCGACTTGCAAAATCTCAATAAGTTCATGACGAGACTGAAGTTCTGCATGGTCTCCCTGGCTGCCATTATTCCCTCCCTGGATCCAGGGGACTGATATGCCGCCCTCAATTTGGAGGACGCTTATTCTATATTGCAATAGTCCCATCTCATAGGAGGTTGCTAAGGTTTGTAGTAAACCAGATTCATTACCAGTTTATGGTCCTTCCCTTTGGACTGGTGGTGGTCCCCTGATTTTTCACCAAATATATGGCGATTGTCACTGCTTTCCTAAGGAGACAGCAGATACAGGTGTTCCCGTATCTAGACAGCTGGCTGGTCAAGGGCTGCTCCAAGGAGCAAGTAAAGGCTCACATTGTTGATGGTCGACCTGATCAGATCAAACTGGGGCAACAGCTAAATATGCCCAAATCAACTCTATCTTCTAGCCAGATGATAAAGTTTATAGGGGTGATCCTAGACTTGGTCCAAGCCAAGGTGCTTCAATCCGAGTCCTGCTTCTGGACTATGTGCTGTATCATAGAAGACTTCAACCACTTTCTCATCACAACGGTGTGAAATTACTTTAAACTCCTAGGTCACATGGCCTCCTGCACATAGATAGTTCAGCACATGAGGCTATGGCTCAGACCTCTCCAGGCTTGGTTGGCTTCAGCCTATTGTCCAAACAGAGACAAATTGGACAAGGTAGTCTCACTCCCACCTCGAGTCTTACAATCCCTTCAGTGGTGGCTCAATGCTCAATTGGTATGCACAGAAGTCCCCTTTTTCCAGACCCCAGCCATCTCTGTCTTCGGTCATGGATGCATCTGAGCTGGGATGGAGACTGCACCTGGACTCAAGGTCTTTAGTTTCCAGCAGAGATGTTACTTCACATCAAAGTCAAAAGCTGAGAGCAGTTTGTCTAGCATGCCACACCTTTCAATCTTCCCTGGAAGGCAGGTGCGTGTCAGTCATGATGGACAATACAACAGTGACGTTTTATATAAACGGACAGGGTGGAGTACACTCCTCTCCCCTGTGCCAAGAAGCCCTCAAGCTGTAGGACTTCTGCATCGCTCACTCTATACACCTGGAGGCGTCTTATATTCCAGTGTCACAAAATGAGTTGGTGGATCTTCTCAGCGGATCCTTTCACAATAACGAGTGGTCAATTTGCTTGGACATCCCAAACATCACCTTCCAGCAGTGGGGAGTTCCCCAAGAAGATCTGTTTGTGACTCGACTCAACAGGAAATGTCAACAGTTCTGCTCCTTCTTCAATCACAGCCTGGGCTCACTTGCAGACGCATTCCTTCTGTCATGGGAATACACCTACTCTATGCATTTCCGCCCTTCCCGCTCATTCACAAGGTCCTTCTCAAGATCAGGAGGGAAAGGGTGTCTGTCATACTGATAGTTCTATGCTGGCCCCAGCAGCATTGGTATACAACACTGCTGGAGCTGTCTGTGGTACCCCCCAATTTCCCTGCCATTGGTGCCAGACCTGATCACTCAGGACCACGGGCACCTGCAACATCCCAAACTCGGGGCTCTTCACCTCATGGCATGGTTGAACCCCCTGGAGTATGCATGCGCAGGACCGGTTAGTGAAGTCCTTCTTGGCAGCAGAAAGCCATCCACCAGGCCACATGCTTAGCCAAGTGGAAGAGATTTTCCATATGATCAATGCCAAAGGGCACTCCTCCACTGCAAGCACCGCTGCCCTTCATTCTTGACTACCTGCTCCACCTGAAACATCTAAGGTTGGCTACATCATCCATAAAGGTACACCTGATGGCGATTTCTGCGTTCTACCCAGGAGTGGTTCAGTCTTTGTTGATCCATTGGTGACACATTTTCTTAAGGGCCTGGACAGGCTATACTCTCAGGTTTGCTACCTAGTACCAGCATGGGATCTTAACATGGTTCTCACTAGATTAATGGGGCCTCCCTTTGAGCCCTTAGCATCATCCTCGCTCTTATACCTTTCATGGAAAATGAATTTCTGGTTGCAATTACATTAGCCAGGAGGATATCTGAGCTCAATGCTCTGATATCCAACTCCCCCCACATACAGTGTTTTACAAAGATAAAGTCCAATTGTGACCCCACCCAGCCTTCCTTCCAAATTTGGTATCCCAATTTCACACGAATTGTGGCATCTGTCTCCCAGTGTTCTTTCTGAAGCCACACGCCAATAATGGGGAGTGAACCTTCCATTCCCTAGATGTCAGGTGGGCGCTGGCCTTTTATACAGAGAGGACAAAACCCTTTTGCAAATCGAACCAGCTATTCATCACTGTAGCAGAGAGGATGAAAAGCCTCCTGGTATCAGCCCAGAGGATCTCATCATGGATCTCCTGCTATGACCTGGCGAAGGTGCCAGCCCCAGCACTAACTGCACACTCCACAAGGGCACAGGCCTCCTCGGCAGCATTCCTGGTGCAGATCCCTACTCAGGAAAACTGCAGAGCTCCAACTTGGTCATCAGTGCATACGTTCACCTCTCACTACACCATTACACAACCCACCAGGGACAACGCAGCATTTAGCAGAGCTGTGCTTCAGTCAGGAGTCCCGTGAGCTCTGACCCACCCCATTGGGTCAGCTTGGGAGTCACTCACTTGAAATCGACATGAGCAAGCACTCGAAGAAGAATAAAAACGGTTCTCTCTTTCATAACTGTTGTTCTTTGAGATACGTTGCTCATGTTTAGTCCAAGACCCACTCGCCTTCCCTTCTGTTGGAGCCGACCGGCAAGAAGGAACTGAGGTGGCGGTGGCTCGGCAGGGACCTACATACAATGCCATGGAGATGCCATTCCAGGGGGTGTCTGCACTGACCCAATGAGTACCCCTAGGGGCAAAACTTTCCAGGGGCTGTGCACATGGTGCGCACATCTACTTGGAATAGACATGAGCAACACATCTCAAAGAACAACAATTAAGGAAGGTAGGTAACAGTTTTTTCCATTGTTAGCTTGTGTGTGTGCGTGCATGCGTGCGTGCGTGGGTGGGTGCGTGGGTGGGTGGTGCATCTTTAGATAGTGTGAAAATGAGATTGGGGAGGAGGAAGTGGTAGTGTTTTGATTTCATTCCAAGGAGGCTGGGGAGGGAAAAGCACAAAGAAAACTCTTGACAAAAAGGGATGGTTCTTTCTATTCCAGCCTCTCTGACCACTGTGGGATTCCTCAAGAAATAAAAATGACAGCGACTCCGAGAAATCATTTAATAGATTTTTCAGAGTCGGTTCCCATTCATTGGCTTCTATATTTCCTTTTGATCTTGTCAATTTCAGGCCTTCCTCCTTTCTGCCTGGGGCGTGTGTGTGAATTATGATGTCCTCTTTGCTCTCTTCCATCCCATTTAAGGTCTCTGCTTGGTTTCCAAGCAAGATGCATACAGATTTATTATCTAGCACAAAGCAGTATCAATATTCCATATTGAACTCTTCATCTGATACTGCAGTCTTTGTTTGTTTTTATAAGTGAATGTAATGCTAATGCAAGGTGGTAGAGTGGGAGCACTGACAATTGAAATCCTCTGTTCACCTGCAGAGGAGGTATTTCACAGACAACAGCAGGTAAGTGGGATGGATGCCCTCTTGGCCAATAGTGGGGCTTGAACTGGGGGATCTCCAGAGCTAAAAGCATGAATGGTGCTACAACTTGAGCTAAAGAGTCAGCTTCTGTAGCTGGTTCCTAGTCTCGTTTGATGAGGCACAGAAGTGGGGATGTAATACAGAATGATCCATGGTTATCGTACGTTCTCTGGGCCAAGCATCTGGATTCCATAACATCTGAAATCCTAGATGAGCCCCCACTTAAATGATGGCTATTGTCTTGGCCAACACACCAGGAACCGTCATTCAGTCGTAACCTAGAGGGAAGGTAAGTCTCAGGCACATTCAGTTCTTGGCTTCTCTGCAGAGCCTGCTGAACAGGGGTCCACTGGGAGAGCTGTGTTTTTGTGATGTTGATGCTGTTACAGTTTGCTCGCTAACTATACCTCTGACTCCTCCTGGTATCATTGAGCAGATCCCTCTTCTCAGGTCTCGGGCCTTGAGCCATCACCTCTAGCTGGGGATGGAATCATACCATACTCTAAGGCTATGTCTTCACTGACAGCGGCAAATTCGCCGCCGTCAGATCGACTTCTCTGGATCGACTGAGCAGTCAGTGACGACCCGTTCAGTCGATCCAGAAATCGACATATTAAGACCACCTTCTCAAGTGGCGTAGCGCTGCGTCAACAGGAAGGCGGTTCCCATCGGCGCAGTGCAGTGAAGACAGTGTGCAGAACAGAAGCAGAGAAGTCAACGGGAGTTACGCAAGTTTTTTGCGTAGCTTGCGTAACTCCGGTCGACTGCTGCCGAATCTCAGAGGTAAGGGAAGACAAGCCCTAACTTCAGACTGGGCCATGGCTGCAGTCCCTTGTGTAACAACTGTGATTATCTCAGCAGGGTCTGACCTAGCCCTGCAATTCTATCCCCTCCGGGAGCAATGACAGTACTCAGTGACCAGACAGCCTTTGTTATTGCACATTATTTATTATAATAAAAGTCTTACTGAGGAAAAACAGCTCTTAAAACAATAAAACTGAATATCTGCTTGTCTGGCTTACTGGCTATCTAACCGTCTTCTCCAAGGAGGATCCTGCTTTTCTAACCTCCTGTGGACTCTTCTGCACAGGCACTTTCTATCTGGGTGACAGTGTCTTCCCATGACTCACTAATCAGAACTCTCCCTCATTGCTTTAGGGGAGGAGAGAAGTGTGTCTTTATATCTTAGCCATCTTATAACCCCCCTTCACAGGCATCAAGTCACTTTTTAACTTTATAGCCCTTTGATCTGGTAATTCCCACCTTTGGCAAGACAAGGCTGGCAACTTGTTGGAGAGGAGGTAGATATGTGAAGCTAATGGTTTTCTTTATTGGTTTTCATGTGTGTGCCTGGATGTCCATATCTGGGAAGCCACTGTGTCACCATTCTGCCCAGTCGCCATTGAATTCAAGGGTCACAGGCTTATAAAAAACATGTCACTGCCTCCAATATAAGTTATACAGTCTACCTTAACTAATTTACATATCAGGAGTCTTAGATTTGCACATAGAAGCCCCGTGACCATCTCAAATGCTAGCCCATCAGGAAAGGGGTTGAGAATAAGATTGGATTTAGAACTTAGTTGAGCCCCAGTGAAGTAATTTTTCTGGAGCAGTGAACCCCATTCATTCAGTCTCTAGTAGGTATATAAAAATTAGACTGGCCAACCACAGAGAATATTGCAAGGAACTAGTCAGCTTGCTTCTGGAGAGGGGCTGACAGGCACCCAGTGTGCTCCGGGGATTAGGCACAAGGCTGGGTGTCAGAAGTTTTCAGTTATTTTTCCAGCTCTGCCACTGATTTGACTTACTGTGTGATCTTGGGTAAGTCACTTATGTGCTCTGTCTCAGTGTCCTCAGCTGCAAAATGGGGGCTAAAGATACTTCCCTTTCTCTGTGAAGTTCTTTGAGAAATGTAGATGAAAAGGGTTGAGTATAATTAACAGAACCTTTCCATTGATCATTTCTATAATTCTTCTTTCCCATACCAATAAATCCTCATTCTGTATATTCCCTCCTTCTCCTTGTCTCTGTTCTCAGGAGGAGACATTGGATTTTCTTTTTTCTAATGTTCCCTTCCCCCATGAGATGATCTGTCCTTTACTGCAAGTGGCCCAGGGGAGAGTCCATATATTTTCACTCTGTTGCCTGTGCCTATGAAGAATACCAGTGAATCCACTCAGGCTGCTTAGGTCCCCTACAGTCCCATGCAGAATTCAGGACCATGCTGTGAGCTAGACATACCCATATAAATCAAGCCCATGGGTTTTGTGGGCTCTCAAAGCCAGAGTTGGCAGAGAGACTCACTCCTCCTCTGACTGGAAAGAGGAAAAGATGCCAGTGCAATGCATCCCAGCCCAGATATGGGAGTTGTAATGCTTATCATTATAATTGTTCATTTGCTGCAAAGCAGGTGTTAGCTTGAAAAAAAACATAAGTGCTGCATTCTGTATTGTTTGTTCCTCGCTAAAATGATCTGGGCCCCTGTGGGCATGTGTCGCCTTAATATTCTGGGGCTGAGAAGTGCCACATTTTCATAATGAAAGCTGTTGTAGGAAAGCAATTCCAACCTCAGATAAAAGGAGAAGAAAAAATACACTTGCCATTTGAGTTACGGTATTAGAACAACTGATTTTTATTTGTTTTCATTTAATTTTCCCCATCAGCTGCTGCTGAACCTCTGTACGACGTTCTTTGGAGATGTTAATTGTATTCTGCGTGTCTGGATCCCCTTAAGAAATGACAAACGCTTTCACTCACAAATTAGATGTCTCTTTTCATTTAAGCACCAAAAAGAGAAGCTAATTTAGAAACGTTGGGGCCAGCAAGGGCCCTGGCTTATGATGGAAACTGACAGATAGATTTAAGTGATGTGGAGTGGTGAACCTCCATGCTGGGAATGCAGATCTGGGAGATATTCATTTAATTTTGCCCCCAGCTGGCACGCCAAGGAAAAAGAGTCACAGCTCATTCCTGCCTGAATAGCAATATAATATAATAATATGGATAGCTATTCGTAAGTAAAATTTAAAGGGACACAATCAAGTAGTTTCGACCCAGCAATTAAGGGGCCGGACCCTGCAGCCTGCTGAAGACACTCCCTGGAACTTTAAAGGCTACTTTGCTCAAGTAAAGACTGCAGGATTTGTTCTATGTTTTGGCAAATAAATAAATTAAAAGGGAGGGGGAAGGGCGAGCAGACTTTGTATAAACCTAACACAAAGAAGGGGAGATATATCACTACAGATGGAGGAGAATGGATTGTGAACCCACCCACCATTATGCTGCTGCGGAAACTAGAAAGTGACACTGGTCTGAAAGACAAAGTGAAACTGACCAGTCTAGTTCCATGCTGTGTGAAAGGCTAATTTAAACACTGAGAGAGGGGAAAGAACAGAAGTCTTTTAACCGCCTCAGCAGCTACCTTTGAAACCCACAGAGTGTCCTGAGGATGTTCCCCTACAGCCTACTTGAGCAGGACTTTAGAACAACCAAAGGAGAGATTGTAGCCCACAGAAAATCAACTCTAAATTTTACATTGATCCCAGTGCCGGTTGGGACAGAATTATGGGCGTATGGTCAGTGCTACATGGATATTTATGCTGTGCAGATAGGGTGAGTAAAGCTCACTTATGTACCTTGCTGATGAGTCTCAGTTCCTTAACTCAATGACCCAAGGCACAAACTCCAATTCTCCGCAACACAGAAGTTTCTAGTGTTCATAGGATTTATTTACTATTGTTCCAAATATTATAATCAGTGTTGAAAAAAAGGTGGTCATTCATTAAAGTGATGGAACTTTTACCTGGTCATCAAGTAGATTCTTATGGACAGCAGCATCTTCATTAATAGAATTACCATCTCCTGAGTAAATAAGTCTTCGCCTCCCCCAGCTCATGTTTCATGCGAAAAAGCCACTTGCTTGTATCTATTGTTTCTGTGGATTGAGATGTTGACAGGTACATTAAAAATGCCTACAGCAGAGTGTGTGCAGGGAAAGCCAATGTAGAATAGCAGCTGTATCATCATGTCTGTGACTGCTAGTTACCCATCCCCTTGGCCAGATGCGAAAGTCTGCCCACCTGCCTCCCTGAGCATGGCATGGCTTATTTTATATTGGAAAGGTCTCATGTATTAAAGGTTCTCCTATCGAAGGAGAATGTTTAGGAGGGGTACTGTACAGTAGCTATGTAAACGTGAGGCAATTGCCTGGAAACCAGCAGCTCCTCTATTGTGAGTGGAGGCAGAGCATATTCTTTGATAAATTGAGCATTAATAAGGAGATAAGGTCTCACATCTGATCTAACCTACCTGTATGGAACCCACTACAAAGGGTGTGGTGTGTCCCCTATCAGAGGCTGGTCCATTAGAGGATAAAGCTTACTATTGCCACCACTTACTGGAGTTACTCCTTTAGTTCAAATAGTAGACATCTGCCCTGCAGATCTGAAGGGCTTGCGTTCAAACCTTACTGCCAAATCAAGTTGGGGGTTCTAAAATATACATTTCTAGTGCACTCATCACTCTGGTTTCTAGGCACCAACTAACTCAAAACCCACCGCTTTCAGTGGCAGAAATGAGTGATGATTTAATTGCAAGAGATTGGATTTGATAGTCAAATCTAAGAAAATCTCAGAGAAGTGCAAAATGTTCTGATTATAGATCTCTTTCACAGCAAAGCTTGCATATTTGTGAGCGGGTTTCTACACAATAAACCTTCCACCTCCCAGTCAAAAATGTGTCTCTTTCCATCCATTATAAGATGGTTTAAGTGAAAATCAACTGAGATGACAAAATCCCTTCCAAGAAGAAACACACTTATTACCAAAGCCACTTGAAGGATGTCTTGTGTGCCAAGCACAGTGAATGTAAATGAAACAAGAATGAAGGAAACCAAGCAGATGAAAGGCAGCTGTTTAGTCTCACAATGCTCTTGATACCTGATTCTCATATGGATCTTTAAAAGACATGAGCACCACCTCCATATCAGCTGCATAGATGTGACAGAGACAGAATTTGGGCATGTGCAGAAACTCAGCAGGAGTCCTGAGTTGAGGAAAACAGAATCTCTGGCCAATCTTTTCTGAGGTGGTGTTACCTCTGTGTATGGCATTAGTGAGACCATTATTGAAACACTATGTCCAGCTCTTCAAAAAGGATGTTGAAAAATTAGAAAGGGTTCAGAAAAGAGCTACAAGAAAGATCTGAAGTCTGGAAAACCTGCTGTGTATAGTGAGACTGAAGAAGTTCACTCTATTTAGTTTATCTCAAAGAAGGTTAAAAGGTGACTTGTATTGAGATCCAGTGGTTGGAAGTAGAAGCTAGACAAATTCAGACTAGAAATAAGGCACTGCTTTTTTAACCGTGAAGGTAACTAACCATTGGAACTACTTGCCTAGGGACATGGTGGATTCTCCATGACTTGAAGTCTTTAAATCAAGACTGGATAACTTTTCTAAAAGATGCCAGATGTCTTAAAGAGGAGCGATGGACTCAGTGCAGAAATTATTGGGTGAGATTCTATGGCCTGTAGTATGCAGGAGGAGGTCCTTTCTGGCCTTAAATTAGATACATTGTTTCTTTGTGTTCATTTGCACAGTGCCTAGCACAATGGTGCCCTAATTTTCTTTCCTTTTCTTTTCCTTTTGTGTATGTGGGGTCCTTAGATGCTGCACTAGAAGTAGTAATAAAGCAGATTCACAGTCCTTAAAAACAAAACAAAAGCATATCACCGGATCTATTCATATATCTAAAG
The DNA here is from genome assembly GCF_026122565.2 of Emydura macquarii macquarii. Classification (NCBI taxonomy): domain Eukaryota; kingdom Metazoa; phylum Chordata; order Testudines; family Chelidae; genus Emydura; species Emydura macquarii. The sequence continues at coordinate 5,635,511 of NW_027132813.1, read as the reverse complement.
CAATGTCCTTGTGTCTTGGCCCCTGGTCTGTTCCATCCCCTTGAAAGGAACTCAGCTCCTTTTTAAGGCTCTGGGCCTAGCAAGCTACATCTGTGATTACTCCCAGCTCAGAAAGCCACTCCCAGGATGTCTTTTTAAAAGAGAGACTAGTTCAATTACAAGTTGTTGGGCTTGATGCATGAACTGCTGGTTGAAATTCTATGGGCAGCCCATACGATCATAATGGTCCCTTGTGGCCTTAAAAGTATGCCACTGCATGAGTATGGCAGACCCTACTCCTCAGGACAATATGAAAGTTAGGTGCATCATGGCTGTGGGTCCCCACCATCAAAAGACCTATTCATAACACCATGCCCCTGAGTGAGACAGTGGCAGTGAGGTTTGAAACTGGGACCTTTGGATCTTAAAGAAAGAATTGTTACCTTGCTAGCCAAGACTGTAGGTGGCACATCAACCACTGTATATGTCCCAGCCATCACTAGAGGGGAACAGAGCACCACACTGAGTGGGTTATATACGGATTTTGTCACAATGACCCCATGGAACTTGGCTGCTTAGAGGACTTCGAGTTGTATGAAATGGTTAGAAATGTTGGTCCCTATGAACTCCTAGTTCATCCCTGGTGGACACAGAGGTGCTGAAAGCCATTGAACAAAACTGTAAAGCATTCAGTTGCTATTCTTATTGCAAGCCAGGGTGTGCTGCTGCACCCACAACATCCCTACTTCGTGTCCGTGAATTCAGAGGAATCCCACTGAAATGGGTCTAGTGATGGATGCACACAGAAGAGACATGATGAGGTTGCACAGACTGTTTCTTCCCTCCAGGTAGCCACTTTCCAGCCCTCCAACACTACATGGCCAAAGTGCATGTGGAAAAGGGGGAGTGGCCATAGCATAAGGGGTGGAATCTCTCAAGTGGCATGATGCCTTCTGACATAGGCTAGCTTCCCACACAGGTTTCTTGGTAGGCGTTCAGGAGCCATTGCTTTTGATTATCAGGGTCTCATGCCTGTGTAGCTATGCTCCTAACAGAGTTAGCAATGTTTAGTCCATAGACACCTTCCTCCAACCCTCACATTTCTTGTGAGCGTGCAACAATCCATGACCAGAAACAAGGCAGATGCGAGTTTCTCAGCCAGCTGCGCACTGGCAGCTCCAAGACAATTCTCAGCCAAGTTCTCCTTGCTTTAGTGTTTACGAAATAATTCCACCCTTCAGTTGTTATGGGATTGCTGGCTACAACAAACCCCATCAGGATGGAGATGCAACCCAGCCCCTTAGAGAACAGTTTTTCTTAGCTGTAAGTGGGCCAGTGCAAGAGGCACCGCTCTTTACGCTGCTCTAACTCGCTCCGGGGATGCAGTAGGCGCAGGACTGGGGGAGTGCACAGGTGGTTTAAAGCTACCTTGGCTCCCCTTTTTGACTTGGGCTGACTGTAGCCTGAGGCCCACTGGAGAATCTGGCTTATAATACAGAACCTAAATTAATTAACTCTTAAGCAGTGAGCTGATGAAGTCATAGTGTCATAACAAATTCCACTTCAGATATCTAATGGCCCCACATGATGGCTGAGAGAGCTGTACTCTGGGGAGATCAGTGGTGGCACAGCACCTCGTTTATAGTGTATTTTTGGAGCCATTGATTACAGATGTTATCTTCCATTGTAGGCTATATGCTTTATGGGCTAGATCCTGCCAAGCTGAGTAGTACCTTACTTCATGGGACATCAATGGAGTAAGATACTACTCTGTGAGTAAGGTGAGCAGAATCAGGTCCTAAATAGTTGGGAATTAAGAGTCGGGCAAACAAGCTAATTAGAGCTTATTTACATACAAAGGGCAATGAGTCAGAGAGCGAAGTACCATATCTGAGCACAAATGAAAGCAATTAGCACAGCACCATTACTGTAATGGCTATGATTATTTTTTTATTATTATTATTGAAATGCATTAGCTGTATCTTTAAAAAAAAAAAAAAAAAAAGTAAATACACACAGTGCAATCTTAGGTCTCTGCCAGAGCATAAAGTAACCCCATTTCAATGCTGTATGCAAATAAATTTGTGGGGGAAATGTTAGGCTTTTAACCACCAAATGCAGTGGATATTAATTAAAGGCAATACCAGGGAGCACTGGAGGAAGACAACAGTGATTATTTACTGACGTGAACATTTACTAAGACAGCTATGTGAAAGCCAAACTTTGAAAACACTTTCTAGAAATACCCACTGCTCTTTTTCTAACTCCATGGTTTCAATAGCTGCCATTTTTCTCTGGTTTCCCCAACAGGAAGTTGTCTGATTGTGTGGATTAGGACTTGGGGAATTTTGTTCCTGTTTGAACACATGAGCCTGTGTTTTATTTATTTGGGGATGGCTCCAAAGTCTGTTGAAAGACTCCTATCAGTTTCAGTGGGATCTGGCTCAAGCCTTGGTTTTTAAATTCTGTCTATCCGATTAGCATTGCTAAAGTGCTTGTGCTCAGAAGAGTTGTTAGAGGGCTGATCAAAAAGGGGGAATTCTTCTCTCTGAAAAAACATTGAATGAAATGAAACATTTTGGTTTTGTTTGAATTTTTTGAGTGGCATTTTCCCTATTTTTGATTAAACGAATAGAATAAAAAATAGTTTCCTTTTGCATTTTTTAACCCTTTTGCCCCCTGTCCGCCACTGGAAAAGGGAGAGAAGGGGGAAACAACCCCAAAACTGAAAAAAATTGTTTCAGTTTGATACGAATGGAATCGAAAGGAATTTTTTTATTTATTATAATCATCAGCATTACCATAGCCCCTAAGAGCACCAGTCACGGATCTGGACCTCATTGTGCTAAGTGTTGTACACACACACACAAGAAAAAAGTTGGACATTTTTGAACTACATGAGAAATTTTTATAAGATTTTCAGACAGCTCTAGCAGCTCAGCCTACTGAAGCTTTGGGCATCTGTGAACACCTTTTTTACAAAAACATGTTAGCATCCCAATACTGGGTGGCTCTCCCAAAAGTCTTTATGAATTACTTTGAGGGGACCACTAGCCATAACTTGAGAACTGCTGGCATAGTAACGCTGTCTCTCTCAAAGCAGCTTTAGAGTCACACAAGACATTCTAAGGCCCCTTTACATTAGAGACACTCTCAGCAGTGCAAGTTTCAGCTGTTCAAATGCCTCATTGTACCAATATAAATCAAGGCTAAGTCCTGTGCAACTTAATCTACTAAGTAAGTGTGGTTACACCAGTGTACGTTTCTCTGATGTAGACAGGGACTAAGACAAAGAAGGAATGTTCCTTGGCCTAGCTGGGGAAGCTTCCATCCTTTTCCAATGCTGAACAGCCCTTCCTTGATTATAAATTTGGTACCAAATCTTGCTTGCCTTAGGCTATGTCTGCACTAGAAGGCTTGTGCTGGGGTGGGTTGGAGTGTGACTTTGCTGACATAACTATGCTGGCAAAAAAGCCTCATCATAGAAGCAGTTACATTGGCAAAAAGCACAGTTTTGCCCCTTTAGCTGTGTCCCCACTAGAAGCGGTTTTCTGGGATAGTCACACTGTCTAGACATAGCCTTATTGATGCTAGTAGCTCTTCAGACTTCAGTGCATCCAGCGGGGATGTCGGTGTGAGCAGAGGATACTTCAGTAGGTCCTGATTGCAATTAAGCTATTTAAGATGAGCTGGATTTGGCCTGATGTCAGCAGACCAGCAAGATGGTCACTTTTAGGCCAAATTCTGTCCTTGGATAGTGCAGGGCTCTCCATGAAGTTAGGGGATCTAAAGAGGCCGCCACACATGGGGAAAGGGTGTGAGAAAAATATTTACTCTGCTGTATACTTAGATGAAGTGATTCCATCGTCCTTTGCTCTCACACCTGGGTGAATCCCTCCGCACCACTCTCCAGTGCTGGTGCAGGGTGTGTGTGTATGTAATTTACACAGATTTCAGTGAATCTGAATCTGGCCCATAGCTAGTATGAGAGATGCTGTCCAGAATAAAGATGCATCAAATTTGAAGCTGCTGTTTGGGATTCAGCAATATGACAAATAAGCCTGGGTTCTATTACTGCATTGCTTCTGTATTGCTTACAACTAAAAGCTGTCTGCCAAAGACCAGAAGAGAAGTCCTTGATGGTGCACTGCTGTTGTTATTTATATCCAAGGCCATCTATGGTACATTTTAATAAGAACTGAGTGAAGTCCTAGACCCACCAAGCCAATCTTCCAGGGATTTACCAATGAAGGTTAGGTGTAGCAGAACTCCACTCTAATCCATCTCCTTCTTGCCCCTAGCCTAACCCAGGTACCTGTTAGGATATAAATATATAATTTAGGTTTGTGTAAGTATTTAGGCCTGTGTATCAGTCTGACATGGTATTTTGGGCCTGCTTTTGGCTCTGCTTGCCTGCCTGAAAGCTGAGGTTTTTAAGATACACATGGAAGCAAAGAACAAAGACAGAGTGTGTTCCTCTTGCCTACCTCCAACCAGATGGGTTTTCTTTATTACTGTGAGAAAAGATAAGAGATGTAGTTAAAATGTTTCGTAGTATAGAGGGGGTTTGATATATGAATGCACAAATGAAGGAAAGTTCTAACTGAAATGGCTGAAAGCTCTAACAGGACATCTGAACACGGTCAAGCAACCGATTGGGAGGAGCAAGGGGGGGGGGAGGGTAAAGGGTGATGTGAGAAAGAAATGCTATAGGGCCATAAAGTGACCATGGCCAAAATATAACCTCATACCCTGCTCCTCCCTCTGATACAAAAGAGGTGGTACCAAAGCCCCCAGACTCAAGACCCTCCAAAATGGAACATGACCATAGATTGGAAGGGATGGTACTGGGGGTGGAGGGGCACTACAGGTATAATTAAGCCTACCAAGAAGAAGGAGGAGGAAGAGAGAGCTCTGTTGGCATATGGAGCTATGGTTAAGGGAAGAGGGAGCTCTATGGACATACAGAACTATGACTGGGGGGAAGGAAACTATCAGTGTATAGAGATATGCTTACAGGAAAGGAAGCCTGACTGGTATGAAGGGCTACGATTTTATGCTTGCTTGTTTAGCCCCAATAAACCCATTGCATTGCCTGCAGATTAGACTGTGGACTATTGCTTTCCAGCGAACTGTGTCTGAGAACTGGGAGAGATGGGGCAGGAGAGCCCTAACAGTATCCTCTCTCAACATGTTTTCTACACTGGAGTTGTGAGGGTAGCTGATGCAGGAAGTGGCTAAGCCGCCTCCACCTGCTTCTCCAGCAGAGAGTTTCTGTGTGCAAGGGGAATTCTCTGCTGACCACCTCTTGTTAGAATACAAGCATTTTGCACTATCTGAATGGCACAAAGTGTACTTGGCAGACCAAAGAATCCATCCCGTAATGTCCAATGCACCATAGCTACTAAGAAAAATAAGACAATACTCAGCTTTTATAATAGCCCTTTGCACTAACAGATTTTACAAAGGTGGTGTTAGTATTGTTATCCCCATCGTGTTTTCCTGGCTGAGCAGTGTGCAATCCAATGAGACAAACACAGAAGGATGTGGCTCATTTCAGTTGAGAGATGGACATAAATTCCTGACACACTCCATTAGAGGAGCTGTTTTTTGTTCAGCTGTTGTGTATATTCAGTCTCAGACAACAAAAGGAAAAAAATAAATCAATATCCCAAGTTCCTTTTAAAACAATAAATAACTGCAGTTATCATCTTGCGTAGTTTATAGTACACTAGTAGGACAGGAGAGCATAAGCGTGTAACTTCTGCTGCTGCTAATTTGCCCAGTTGAACTAACTGGTACCGGTGTTGACAGGCATAGCAAAGAGACCAAATGCCAACAGGGTATGGAGGCTGACCTTCGGCCCTCCCGTACATATGAGCCACCCAAGTTAGGAGTGGGGGACCATGGGAGAGAGGATTTTGTACTGCCAGTGCATACATCATCCTGGATATATGGAGAGAAGTCTGGATGTGGTTTGTTTTCCCCATACACACATACTTTTCCCTTTTAAGTGACTTTGAGATTAAGAAAAAAAAAGAAACAAAGAATAAGCAAGGATAAATAAGGTTTCCATGAGCATCTGAAATGAAACACAAAATGGCAGCTTCAGACAGGCCCAGAAACTGACTCCTCTACATTTGAAGGTGCAGGACACAGAAAACAGAAAGATAACTGTAAATCCTAACCTGTATCCAGGGATTCACCCTCGAAAGGAACATTTTCCCTTACACCTTATTCAGGCCAACATAGAGCAGAACAAGTTTCCATCATCATAACCATATTGTAATTAGCTTCAGTTTCAGGGCCTTTTCCCTCTCCTCAGGCTTCATCTTATAACAGTTGGTGCATATGTTTCTTTAGCATCTCCTCAACTTCTCTACCAGGCATATGGCCAGTCCCAACATCTGGCTTTCTCTCTGCTTCTTCTCAGCGAAGAAAGCTTCTTTCCAACTACTTGAAGATGTAAGATAAACTCCACACTGGTTATCTGAAGAACCAGACCCCCTAACCTACCTCCTCTTCCTTCCCCTCCTGACTTTTCCCCCCTGCCATTTAGCACTTTTGCTATCATATTTTTCCCCCTTAATTCTTTTGCTACCATGAAAAAACAGCACTGGTTGTTTTGAATGAGATGTAACAAAGACTCTTTTGTATGCAGTGAGGCCTATTTGAAGCAGCAAGCTTTTTTAAAAGCTGCTACCTTTTGCAGCAAAAGCACAGTTACCATTTACAAAAAAAATAAAAGGTATTTAACAAGTTTGTAACTCTTTAAATGGCCGTAATATATAATTAAGGTTGTTTAAGGAGAGAAATTATATGACAGCCCCCCCCCCGTTTTTCCCCCAGAGGAACTGTGTGAAGGAGTTAGATAAAAATTGACCTTCACCCTGAGGAAATAACTTTTAAAAAATTAATGTAGCTTATGTAAAAGGATATTTTTAAAAAATTAAAACAAGGGAAGTTTTAAAAAAAGACTTAGTTTGTAAAAATTTATATTAAGCGTCCTTATTCCATTTACTTGGAATTTTACTGCAAATTTACTTTTAATTTAAATTTTGTAAAAGATTAAATAGGAATAAAGCTATATTTTATAAACATTTTAAAAGATAAAAACATGGCTTTGTGATTGCAGGAGGAGTAAAGTAAATATTCCCCTTCCCTTGTTATTTGAAGCTGTTAAACTGTGGCTTTGTGACTGCCTGAAGATACTTTTGCTATCATATTAAATAAAATTTAACATGAAATACCCAGCATCGATCATTTTTGAATGAGATGTAACATGAAGCCTCTTATCATAGAATCATAGAAGAGTAGGGTTGGAAGGGACGTTAGGAGTTCATCTAGTCCAACCCCCTGCTCAATGCAGGAGCAACTCCAACTAAACCATCCCAGCCAGGGCTTTGTCAAGCCGCACCTTAAAAACTTCTAAGGGTGGAGATTCCACCACCTCCCTAGGTAACCCATTCCAGTACTTCACCACCTTCCTAGTATGCAACCTAGACCTCCCTCACTGCAACTTGACACCATTGCTCCTAATTATGTCATCTGCCACCACTGAGAACAACCTAGTTCCATCCTCTCTGGAACCCCCTTTCAGGTAATTAAAGGCTGCTATCAAATCCCCCCTCATTCTTCTCCTCTGCCAAGTAAGCAAGCCTAGTTCCCTCAGCCTCTCCTCATAAGCCATGTGCTCCAGCCCCCAAATCATTTTTGTTGCCCTCCGCTGGACTCTCTCCAATTTGTCCACATCTTTTCTATAGTGGGGGGCCCAAAACTGGACGCAATACTCCAAATGTGGCCTCACCAATGCCAAATAGAGGGGAATAATCACTTCCCTCGATCTGCTGGCAATGCTCTTACTAATACAGCCCAATATGCTGTTAGCCTTCTTGGCAATAAGGGCACACTGTTGACTCATATACAGCTTCTTGTCCACTGTAACCCCCAGATCCTTTTCCGCCAAACTACTGCCTAGCCAGTCGGTCCCCAGTTTGTAGCAGTGCATGGGATTCTTTCTCTGTATTTGTCCTTGTTGAACCTCATCAGATTTCTTGTGGTCCAATCCTCTAATTTGTCTAGGTCACTCTGTATCCTATCCCTACCCTCCAGCATATCTACTACTCTCCCCAGTTTAGTGTCATCTGCAAACTTGCTGAGGGTGCAATCCATCCCATCCTCTAGATCATTAATGAAGATGTTGAACAAAACTGGCTGCAGCACCAACCCCTGGGGCACTCCCTTGTGACCGGCTGCCAGTTAGACATCAAGCCGTTGATGACTACCTGTTGAACCTGATGTATGGCCTTATGTATGCAGTGAGGCCTATTTGAAGCAACAAGCTTTTTTAAAAGCTGTTAACTTTTGCTGCAAAAGCACAGTCTTAAAATTAAATAATGTAAATCTAAAGAGATGCTAAATTTACTTAATTTTCATAACTAAATAGTTACAAAGATTTTAGTCTAAATAACTTACCTAGCAAGATCAAAACCTATTTACAGGAGTGTAAGTTGTAAAGGAAGTTTTAAAAGTTAGAACACCCACAGTGATAGGTTTTAAAGTAAAAAATTAAAGAAAGACAAAAGCCACAGACAGAACAGGACATTGCGAATGAGAGAGCTCTCCTGAGTTTCAGGGGAATATTGATAACTGTCCGAAATCTTTTTTAGCATAGGTAGCCGTTCTTTGTTAATGTTTACGCTTTAGCACTGGCAAGCATTTGTCATTAAGAAACACTTCCCCACTTTATGAGGTATTATCTCCCCACATCCAGTGAGCTAACAGAAATAATAAATAAGATTAACAAAAACATTGCAGGATTACATACTTGGAGATGCTTTGTAGCAGGGACTGCAAAGTAACAATTACCATTTTATTATTACCTTGTCTAGAGAGAGACCCTAGAGATTTTTGTTTGTTTTTATATAATACTTTTATGCAGACTGTAACCCTAGGTGCTTTACAGCATTAAATAATAAGAATTGGTAGACAAGAGACCAAGACAGTGCTGAAAACAAGCGTGTCATGATCACTGAAGTCCTAATGCAGAGGGCCTGGGGAAAATTAAAAGGCACAGCTGAAGTGGAAGATGGTATGATTTAAGAGGAGTGTTAAGGCCTCCTCCCTCAGTTCTTGGTTCGCTGACAGAAGCAGAAGTCCAGAAGCAGGCAATGCTATGGGTTTATTGGGGTAATCACATAAGAATCCCAATTCTTTACACTAGTAATTTTCCTTCTTTCCTTCTACTTCCTGTTTGACCTCAGTTTTTAAAGTGTATCTTAACCAATCATTTAAAAAAATATTACAAGATAATTCTTTAATCACTTCTTACATATTGTAACAGAATTCTCTAACCAATCATACCCCACCACCTTAACTGTTTACAATTAGTTATGCAACAGACAAAAACAATCAAAAAATCTGACAGAAATTATGAGAAAAGTGGGTACCACAATGACCAAACAATACAAAGAGTAGATTCTACAACCACAACTGTTGACAAGTGTTTTAAAACCAAACAGAATGCTATCAAACAAAGTTTTCTTTAAACATTCTAGGATCTTTCCTTTATCTGGAGGTGTTAGACTGGATCACCTTATTCACAGCCTAGTATTGCCTTATTTTAATGTAGTTTGTGTGAATGTAACCTTATGCTTCCCAGTCTATGGCTGCCTCTGCTGCTTGTTTTTGCTTAGCCAAAGTACAAGGCCTCAGACTGTCACAGTGAGAGAAGGCCCATAGACAGGCGGCCTGTGATTTTGATTCTATACCCCTATAATTAGCTAAGTGATAAGAATATACTTAAAGAATCATAGGCTTTTACAGGCAGGCCTAAATATCTATATTCTAACAAAGGATTCTGAGGCTACTTTGCAATGACTCAGATACCACAACAGTCTATATACCGCATACACAGGCACCCGGGCCCCCTTATTAGAAGAACAGGCCTTCCACATACCTCTTGTTGTTGCTGACAAACTGTAACCTAACTACAACTATACTGTGGGTGCAACCTACTTCCCGTTCTTACATACAACATACCTGTGCCTCATCTCTGTAGAACCCTCTGTTTGGGTTCCCTGCTTGGGGTCTGGAATCTCAAACAAAACTGAGCTCAGCGGTCTGGCCTCGTGTTTCTCCTCTGCGTCGTTCTTGTGGTCACAGTCATCGTCAGCTATCCCTGTTCCCGTGACCCATCTCAAACACCCTTTGTGTCAATGGTATGTTTGTTTCTTCAGTCCCCACAGTGTTGACCGTATACCACCTCATGAGCTTTTTGTCTGCTGGTGTTGGCCAGGGACTTCTAGGTACTGCCGTCTTTAATCAACAGCCCTGTTTAAATGGCTCATCCTCTTTCATACAATGGCTGCGCGATACTCTTAGCCACTAGTTTAGGGCAAATGTTTCAGAAGGTCATTGGTCTCCCTACCTACGTAAGAAGGGTTTTCTATTTAAAGACATAGGAGGATGGGTGATGTTGCACCTTTAGTTGTGTATTATTTTTCTACCTTGTACTTGTCTGAGTTGGTAAAACCCAAACCAAAACACATTATGTGATAAAAAGGTACTTATTTTATTTTATTTTGCAGGCTTCATCTAGAAGCAACAAAATAAACACAGGTAATTGCTTTAACTTTCCCTTTTAGAAATGTACGTGCTAAAAAATGAAGGCCCAAGTGGTTAAAGGTGAAAAATAAAAGACTGGAACAAAAACCAGCATGTGCGTTATTGATGTGCATTTTAAACTCACTTCAAGACAGGCATGTCTGGAGATGTTGAAACATGTCTGGGACCAGTCTGGGCAGGCTTGACCTTTTCTCTTTTAGAAACTGCACCACCATGTGGTCATTATCTGGTAATTCATTTGTACAATTTTTAATTTTGCCACTCCACAGCCTCGTCTAAAGAAGGGGCTGTTAAATTAAACAAACCTGAAACTTATTTTAAAATAAGATTGTCTTTGGAATTGTTGTGCATAGTGCACTACCAAACCTGAGAACACGCAATGAAAAGAGGCGTTGGCCAGGATTTACTTTGAATGTGGGTGCTTTGTTGTTTAATTTATAGGCACTACAAGAATCAATTTCATAACCAAGCTTGCAAGATATGTTGTAGATCTCATTTGCTTGCTGATGTACTCTTTGAAGATTTTAAATTTCTACTGCTGCAAAATGAAATGGTTTCTCTTTGTAGATGTGTTTTTATTTTCAAAAGCAGCAACTCCTTATCAAAGATGTTTCTTGGAGAGGATTTTTTTTACTTGCCTAGAAATATGGGACCAGATTTTGTAGCTTACTGAGGCAAAATTTAAAAAGTTTTTGTATAAGCTGTTTTCTTAGTGTCATCCAGAATAAGGATGCTTGATATAGCTTTCATTATCTGTGGTAAAAAGTGTTAACTTTCTCACATAATCTGTTTTTTCTTTTCCGTTAGTCTGTGTTTTGTATAATTTCTTTTACAAAGAAGTTTTCCTTTAGGCAAAACTTTAAAAAGCAAATTGGTGTATTTTTTTGTGAGGATTAGAATATCTTTTATTTCACTGTTAGCAAAAGAATTTAAAAAAAGAGTTTGTTTCTTCAAGGTCAGAGTTTATATTACATCTTCAAAACAGTTAGAAGGGGGGTGAATGGCTCTTGTTGTGAAATATAAGGTTTTGTTTTAAATTTGAAAATATAGCCTCTCTTTTTCTTTGTATAAGCTGCTTTCTTGGTGTGATTCAGTATAAAAACCTGCTTATATAGCTTTATTTCTATCATGCAGTTATGTTAGTAAAAGAATTTAAAAAAGGGTTTGTTTCTTCGGAGTCAGTCTTTATCTTACATCTTCAAAACAGTTAGAAGGGGGGTGGATGGCTCTTGTTGTAAAATACATGTTTTTCCTTTTAAATTTAAAACGTTTTTGTATAAGCTGCTTTCCTAGTGTCATACAGAATAAGGAAGCTTGATATAACTTTCACATATGTCTAACTCCTGGTACAAAACTAAATACAAAAATCTACTAGCCTGTTCTTGTTATCAATGGTAAAAATTGTTACTTCTTTTACATAAGCAGTTTTATATAATTTCTTTAGGCAAAATTTTTCTGTGATCTGTCTTTTTTTTTTAAATCCAGCCTCTTGATTCAGAAAAATGCCTTCTATGATGGGCTGTAGAACAGCTTCTGATTGGCCCAATCAAAAGGTATGATTTGCCCTTGAGGCTCATGTCCCAGAGTATTTATTTCCCTATAGGCAACCACTGGGGAAAGCTTCTTGTCTCTTTCTCCCCCGCCCTCTTTTTGCCTGTGCTCACTAACCCAGGTTTTCTTGCTGCTTTAAAATTTTTCTTCTCTTTTTCAACCCTATGCTCTGTAAATGACACAAGCTTTCTTGCTGCTTTTTCTCTTTTTCTTTTTCAAAATAACCTTTTTTCCCAATAGCCAACCACTAAGCTCATCTCCCTCACCCTTCAATTTGATCTTGTTGCTCCAATCTGCAACTCACTCTGTCGGCTCCTTGTTCATTATTAAAGTAAATTGAAGCCTCTTGTCATCACCTTCAAATCTCTATCTAAGGGTATGTCTACGCTCCACACTTCTGCCTGCAAGCTATGTGGGTCAGGTATATGAAGAGAAGTGATCCCTGACCAACATAGCTGTGCCAGCAGAAGCCCTTTGTGTAGACACAGTTATACCAGTAAAGCTGCACTTTTACCAGGATGGCTTTTTTCGGTCCTGGGGTGTGGTTTTACTATAGGTACCGAGTGCAGCTTTGCTGGTATAGCAGTGTCCACACCAGGAGTGCTTTGCCAGCATAGTATACCAACATTCCCATACCAGTAAAGCGCTGTAGCCTAACTGCCTCTCTCTATGTATCCTCCCTTGTCAAACTTCTTCCACTGTCTCCTCGGTGCAGTCATCTAGGCACGTTACAGTCTCCCTGGGCTCATCCACAGGGCCCCTTTCCCTATTCAGTTCCTCTTAAAGACTCATTTCTGCCATCCTGCTTACACTGAACTGAATTTATTCATACATTGTGACAAAGTGCTCTAGTCACTGCTAGGATAGTACCTCCTCCTGGGCACTCTGGGGATTAGCACTGCAAGGCCAGTGCCCCTTCCTGTGATTGCACGCCATCTCTCCGCCCTTTCTCTCCTGGTCTGCCTCTTCCTGACTCAGCCCTCCAGCCAAGTCACTATACATGTTTTCCCCTTCTGGGTATCAAAGTCTGTCTTCAGGAATCATGGGCAGTCTTTCCACTCACTCTCCCATGATGCCACATCCTCAGTGGCTGGCAGGGGAACCCAGGCCTGCCTTCTACTCTAGGTTACAGCTCAGGGACCTCCCAGTCAGCAGTCAAGGCCTGTTCCCTTCTAGACCTTATTGCCTTTTCCCTGCCATCTGACACTCCCCCCTCCCTGGGTTTGCCAGCCTTCTAACTCCCTCCTCCCCAGGGAGTAACTTTAGGCTACTTGTCTTTGCAGGCCCCAAACACTCGTCCCGTCTTTCAGAGAGTCACTGGAGCCTTTCCTAGCACTCCCCTTCTACTGCCAACTTCCTGTCTTTTTAAACCCAGCCCAGCTCATTCTTCATCAGCTGGGCTCCCTCCCTCAGTCAGGGGATTGCTTAGCCACCTGATTCCCCTCAGCTGTGGCCTGTCAGGTTAATTAGCCTCCTTCTCAGTCTGCATTAATCCTGTCAGGGTAAGTGTGTGGTAAACACCCCATCACATACATAAAGGGCCTGATTCAGTTACACTAAGGCTACGTCTACACTGTGAGCAAGGGATGACACTGTCTAAAAGCAACATCCACAAAACCCCATATTCACCACTGTCATATAATTATAATATATTCTGTGCAAAGTATGCCTTGTGAGGGATCATTTTAAAAGTCTTGATCTGCTAAACATTAATATCCTGCTGGATTGTGTGTGTTATCATTGTATGTGGAGTTATAATATATTGCTGAAAATACTCCTAGAACATGTTGTAAAGTGGGAAACACCCACAAACCAGCTTTTCAGGTAGAACAGTGGAGTAGCCAGACAGTTCTTGCCCATTCAAGGATGGAATCCACTAACAGGGATTATTTACAATGGGGACTTCACTGAGAAAGCATATAGGCAATGGACCCTGACTGATCAATGAGGACGACCCCCCAGGTCATGAGCATCGATTGTCCCAGCAAGCTGGAACAGACTATAAAAGCAGGGAATGACATCATCACTTGGCTTCTCTCCCCCACGCGCCCACCCCCAGCTCTACACCTGAAGGAACATTGGGAAGACAAAGAACTTTGGACTGAGGGAGAGGTGGTCCCAGGCAGGGAAAGCAGTCTCTGCCTGTGTACTGAAGATCTGTAGCCTGCTTGTGCCATCACCCAGGGTGAGACATTTCTGGATTCAAATCCTGTTAGTGTGTAGAATGTAGTATAGCGTCCCTCTCCACCCTGTTACCTTCTTTAATGCAATCTGCTTATAGGTGTTGACGGATAGGCCTGGGTTCTTATGGATCCTGCCACCCACTCAGCAGGGTGTATTTGCTTTATTATTTATTAATTGGCAGTGCCTCCACACCCCTCGCTCCTTCCTGGCAGGGTCACCAGGGCTGCTTGGGAAGAAAATTCTAACCACAGGATAACTCCTATTTAATTGCCAGATAGATGGATATTCCCAAGGAATAATGCAAACACATACAACATATTCCACACAGCCATTATATTAAACAGGAGACAAATATAACGTAACAGAGTAAAACACGATACTTAGGATCACCAGTCACATAACCTGATATAGCAATTGTTAATTAGTGTCCCGTTGGTACGTGTACCTTGATAGGGCCCACAGTATCTTCTGGGCCATGGTTTAGCAGTGTGGCTGACTGGGTTCAGCACAGCCCAACAGGCTCACAATTGGCATAAGGTGATCAGTCCCTCTGCAGGTTTAATAGGCAGCAGATTATCAAAATCCCCAAAATCCTTACTCCCTGGCTTGAGGAAGCCGTTCCGGGAGTAGGGGTTCCCCAAATAATTCCCCTGACTAACTAACTAACAGACGGTGCACTCACATGCTCCGAAAATGATCCTCAGGTTCAGAGATAACTCTGGGCTCCTCAGTCACTGCAGAGGGGCTGGGCTCTTCTGGCAGGGATCCTCTTCACCCAGGCGACAGGCTGCTTCTGGTCCCAGGATTTTCCCTCAACACCAAGGGATGCACAGGGCTCCAGGTGCAGATTACAAAACTACACCACAAATCCAAACTTCAGTCTCCCACCCTAGTGCCCTGGCACAACTCACAGCAGGCCACGGCCCTAGACAAGCCGCCACAGCAGAGCTTGCCATGTGGTGACTCTCCCTCCTAGGGAGCTGGAAGGCTAACTCAGCCTGCGGGGGGAAGTTTTCCCAACAATGCTTTACAAACTGGGAGACACCTTGGAGTGGGAAGAGCTCAAGCTGAGGGATCTTGCTTTCTGGTCCCCAGAGGCCAGTTCTCAGGAGGACCCCTGCATGCAGGCCTGGGCTCATCAACTCCCACATAGTCAGTCCTGCCTCTTTCCCCTGTGGCTCCAGACTGTCCCAAAATGGCCTATTCCCTTTCCTGCGCTCCCTGGGAGAGGCATCTCGATCCCTGAGTCTGCCTTGACTCCCCCTCCCTGAGCTACCAGCACACAAAGCCCCAGGAAACTAGGTAATCTCCTTGGGGTTACAGTAGACTGCAATGTTATTTTATTTCTCTGGAAACTACTTCTGATCTCTTAAACCTACCATTTATAATCACTTAAAATCTATTCTTCTGTAGTTAATAAATCTGTTTTATAATCTTTACCTAAAACAGTGTGTCTTGGATTGAAGTGTCTTGTAAATCTTAGCTCAGTAACAAAAACTGGTGTATGCCTTCCCCACATCGAGGGGGGAGCAGACTTATTAATGAGCTTGCATTGTCCAATGCAAGATAGTATAATCTTGGGGTGTACTCCTGTAAGGTTAGGCTTAGAGAGCTGGGGGCAAACTGGCTAGGGATTGCATCCATGTTTGCTCAGGGAGAGAATTCTAGGTAGCTCAGTTGGGTGTGTGATGCCACCTGCTGTTGTTGGGTGATAACAGGGTCTGAAGGGGCTGGTTGCTTATCATCTGCAGGAGCATGGTTGGGAGTCCACCTCAAGATGAATAGTTAATGGTGCCCATAGATTCCAAGGCTTCCAGGCTGTACCCCAGGGGTCTGTATACCATGACAGCTTCCCTGATCATGGAGACATACTCGTACTAGTTCTGATCGAGGTAGGATGCTAAAAATAAAGTTCGGTGCTGCAGCATAAGTGGTGGGGTGGGCTAGCTGCCCTGAATAACTGCCTAGGGTCTTGGACAGGTACATACTCAGGGCAGCTAGCCCCTTCCGCTGCTCGCACTGCTGCTGCTACATGCTATTTTTAGCACACTAGCTCAATCTGAGTTCACTCAAGTACATCTCCTTGAGCTGAGTATCACTTCCACCAGCTTGAAGGTGCACATATCCTAAAGCCCCCTTTTCCCACTCTGGCAGGGTAAAAAGTGCTTCAAGTGAGCATAAATTACAGGCCACTTTAGGACTCCTTTACCCTGC
This sequence comes from Emydura macquarii macquarii, assembly GCF_026122565.2. NCBI lineage: Eukaryota > Metazoa > Chordata > Testudines > Chelidae > Emydura > Emydura macquarii. Next base: position 5,618,957 of record NW_027132813.1, on the reverse strand, counting down.
CAGAGTGGTGAATATTGACCTCTGTGCAAATAAGAATCAGACCCAAATTGTCTGTTTTTCCTCTTCTTCTAAGCTCTGTCTACTTGCCTGCTTGTCCTTAGAGTGTAAGCTCCCGGGAGCAGTGTGCAGCCTGCCTGAGCATGTGGAAAGCACCTAGCCTATCATCAAGGCTGCTGTGAATAAATCACGAATAATTACAGCCATCGCTTTTGTTTAGGGTCAGTCTTGATGAACAGTGTTTATAACTCCCAATTCAGGATTTGTCACCCTGCAAAATGAGAGGGGATGGAGAATTTTCCAAGGCTGACCAGAAACTCAGAGCGAGTATCTGCTTCCATTTAGTTTCTTAGACAAAACTATCCTATCTTTCTACTAGAAAATTCATCTTTGTTACATAATACTTTTAAAGAGCTTCTGTAAAGTCCTTATACTTCATTTCACTAATATGGTAACGTAAGTCTTTAAACGCTTCAGCTATTACTTTGCCTACTAGTGTTCAACAGATCTCTTGCCTCAGTTCTCAGTAGTATTTGCATAAAAATACCACACAAGCTTCACATTCGTCCTCCTTTTCATGAACTGGAAACCTTTCATATTTTCATTCTACCTCTCCCTCTTTTTAACCAGGAGACCTCTTCACCCCACTTCATCACTTTCTCTGACCTCTTTCTTCTTTTTCAATCCAGCCCTAGTTACCAGATTTCTCCGTTTCCTTGACGATTTTTAGGTCAGATTAATGAAAAGAGTGAACAAAGAAAGAACCAATATAAAGTGTCCATTATAATTACTATTGATTATTTGTATTGTGGTAGCGCCTGAGATCCCTAGTCATGGACCGGGACCCCATTGTGCTAGGTGCTGTACAAACACAGAACAAAGAGATTGGTCCCTGCCCCCAAAGAGTTTACAATCTAAGTATGATAGATTAGACAACAGGTGGATACAGACAGACAGATGGGGAAGTACCAGGAAACAATGAGACAATATTGGTCAGCACATTCTGCATATGAACTGAAACACAAAAGGCAAGATGTCCCTTACAGACTGGAAGGGGGACTCAGCTATATTTAAAAGATGCAGTACACTGAAAGCCAAAGGACAGCTTCTTTCACTTACATAGCTATGTATGCCACAGGCTTCATTATCCAGGGTTCCTTATTCAAAACCTTTAACTGGCACTTAAATTTACTTGAAAAAAGAAAGGAAAAAAATCCACATTCCTCCATGGGTATAATTCCTTTTCTGCAGTTTGAGTTTGAGCCTGACACCAAAGTTTCTATTATTGACTGTGTCGGGGGGCTGAGGGGAGGGGAAACAAGAGAAGAAAAATTTTGTGAGGTTTCCAATTACAAATGTAATGGTCTCCACAGAATAGAAAGCAATATCTGTCTGTAATGCAGACAGATTGAAATAGACGACGTAGAGGAGGAATAATAGAAAGGAGAGGATGACACACACACATGCACAGATGCTTCTGACATCTATCGTCCAAAGATCCTCTGTCATTATTTGCCAAAAAACTCAATTTACTTGTTTGGACTAAAAACAGAAGAAAAAATGGGATAGGATTTCTAGAGAGGGGGAACATTCTTCCTCTCTTCACACACCACTTCCATGCTTTCTAGGAAGCGAAGCCTTCTCAGACAGTGAATGTTTTATGCCATGTATCAGTTGGCAGCCTTCCATTTTTTTTAAAAATGCTCTGATGACAATGATTTTGCTAGATTCACCAGGCCTGATTCTGCTTTTCATCACCAGTGAAATTGGTGGTGTTGCTCTGGACCAGTGGTTCTCAACGTATGTGCTGCTTGCTGTTCAATCAACACACAGCTGTGGCCAACGTGACATCCTCACGGCCATACAGGTAGTATATATACTGTGTGGATGTGGCCCACATAACACATGGAGAGCTGCATATGCAGCCCACAGTGGTAAACAGGTTGAGAACCACTGCTCTGGACTGACATTAGAGGTAACCGAGATCAGAATCTGGCCCCACCAGGGTGATGAGGTTGTGTTTTGGCGCTCCCATCTCAGAGAACACAACTCCCTGTGTGAAGCGTTTCCCAGCATCTGGGTGGAATCAAAACAATGTACTTTGCTGGCTGGGCAGACCATGAGATTCCTTGTCTGGCTTTTGGTAATATTTCTTGATCCTGAGTTTGCCCCCAACTTCCAAAAATAAACCAACCAAACAGCCTTTTGACTTCCACTGCTGTTGTTTTCTCTTCTCCCAAGGACTTGTATAACTGAGCTGCTTAAAACGTTTGACTCATTGGGTGCATTTGTAGATGCTGCAGACTAAGAGGGGAAGTTAATACAACGAGCAGACATAACAGTTACACCCTGAGCTTGTCACACAGGCTCATGGAGAAGTGATGCCTGGTTAGATGCTATTTTCCCTGCTGCTGGAGCCTATTTTAACATTCCTCTCACATGCTCCTCACTGTCGTTTGTAAAATATTTGACCCCAGTGCATTAACATGGAAGGGTTGTTTCTGTCTGTGATGAGGGCATCACTTCTGTACATGAGCTTGGCAGGAAGCCACTGGAAAGAAAAAGCTGCAGGAGGCTGGATGGGGGGGACTCAAAATCGTCCCCCTTGATGAGATGAAAGATTGGATGATTCCAGCTGGCAGTGTTCAAAGGTTGCATTGGTGCACCAGAGATGACAGGGCAACAGTAATGTTTTAAAGCAATCCTGTAACTCAGTGAGCAAGATGCACCTGAAAGGGGAAAGAGAAAATACTTCAAACATAAATGAATAAATAGCAGCCACATGAAACCAATGAGACTGTCAGTAGCATTAACAGAGACGTCGCATCATGACGGTGCTGAAATCACTGTTCCGATAAGAACACGTTGCCCTTATCCAGTGCCTGTCACCCAATGGCCCCCAAGCACTGTCACCATAAAGAAGTTAACTCTTGCAATAGCCCTGTGAGAAAGACAGGAATTATTTGTCCTGTTTTCCTACTAAGGAAGCTGAGAAATAGCAAGGTTGAAGATAAGCTACAAGAGAGAGAGTGCTTTAAAACCACTGGGTGATACTGTGTTCTGTAACTCCAAGAGACGCAGTACACACATGCACTACCATGGGGAAGTAGGGGGGTTAGTGCTACCTGTGCACCCTCTCTATTCTGGGCTGCTATGAAGCCTGGTGCAGCCCATGGCAGAGAAACTCCCACCTCCCTGGCTGCGTATGGGCTATTTTGCTGCATAGAGGGCCCAAGAATTCCATAGTAATGTAAGCTACAGGAACTGTGCAACTGGCCACAGAGTGCTTCGGGAAGGATTTGCAATGCCTCATGGACCAAGCACAACATCGCACAATGAAGCTTCCTCAATCTCATCGTTCCATGGGCATCCCATTAAAATGGCAGTCACTTGTAAAGTGCCCTGGTAACCTGCAAACCTGCCATCTGTGTCAGAAAGCATGGATCCTCCACTGCTGTTCAGTACTGTGCTGGGCATTATGAACACAAGGCTATAGGAGGAGCTCAACAGGGGGCTATTCGGCTGCGGGATACCTTGAAGGAACTTATTAACACTGAGCCACAGCAATGCATGTTGCTGTGGTGTGCTGAGCCTGGCACTGTTTGTTTGCACTGTGCTATCAATCTTGTAATGATTGCTGTGTGTGCCCAAAATGTAACACATTTTAAATCACTTTTTAAAGCCGCTCTCGGTAATATGACCAAACTGACATTTCTGAACACTAACACAAGAAGCCCACAGAAGTGTGCATCTGTGTGTGTGTGTGGGGGGGGGTGAAGTGTGTGAGAGGGAGTGTGTGTGTGAGAGAGAGATAGAGTGTGTTGGAGAAGTGTGTGTGTTGAGGGAGAATGAGTGTGTCCATGTGCTGTCTCTTTAAGTACAGCACTCACCAGCCTGAACACTTGTTCAGAGAGCAGCTGTAAGCAACCAATCCTGAGGCAGAAGCGGTGCACAGACAGCTGGTGTCTCCTTGTCCTCCCACCCCAGTTCAGTGGAGATTGGTACATCAGTGGGAGGAGAACACCCCGACATCAGCCCTTGCCTCCATCACTGGCTCTGCACAGCACATCAGCCTGCCCTGCCTGCCTGCCTGCCGCTGCAGTCCTAATGCTGGGGAAAGCAGGATTCTCCATTAATGTTTTAATTATGTGATGCTGTCTGAGTTCTCCCACAACCTCCCCTCCACACAGGCTCAGGAGATCCACACCCTCTCCTGTAGTCCAGGCAGGAGTGCATTTGCTGCTGGCAGCTGGCATGCACAGCTTGGCAATAGCTATGTGAGCTCTCCACACTGAGTAATTTCAAAACTTCCTGGGGCTTTGAGCTGCCTTTTGTTGACAAAACTGCATAGCGTAAACACAGCCCTAGTTAGTTGTGCTGCTCTGATCTGTAGGAAAGTGGTCTTCTTTAAAGATTTTTTCTGCTTTTGTTTATTGGATTGTCAGGAACAGCAAGTTTTTTTCTTCCTTTTTGTGTTGGAGGACTCCTTAGATCAGTGAGGCTTGGTCTACATTTAAAAGTTTTGGTCAGCGTAGCTGCATCGGTTAGGAGTGTGAGAAAGTCACACTTCCATACCGACATAACTATGCTGGCAAAAGCCCCATTGTGGACACAGTCATGCCAGCGAAAATGTCATTTTGCTGGTGTTACTTGTTTCATGTAGGGAACTGGCATAGGCTACATCAGCAAAAGAACTCTGTTACCAGAATAAGCTGCATCACCACTTGGAGGGTTTGCCCTCCATTCTCACTCCAAAGAAAGGGAAGGTGGCTGTGACCTCCTGAAACTTGTTCATGAGCCCCCCTGCCACAGTCGAATGCATTCAGCTTGGCAGGAGGTCTCTTGACCCATAGTACTGTCACAGCATTTGTAAAACCCACTTCAGGGGCTGTCCCTGCTTGGGTCTTCCAAAGACCTGGTTGGTAACATAGAGGGGATACTGGTAGGATGGTACAACTAATTATGCTAAGGCACCAGATTAGTGTAGCAAAGTGGATCTGAAATCCAGGTGTGTTTGGTTCGGGAGATCACTTGGTTAACACATTACTGTGCACTAAAATCCTGCAGGAGACGTATGGTTGAATATGTACAACAGGCTCCATAGACTACTCACTCCACTGAGTCCCACTGAAGAGCCTTGTTATCTGTTTCATATACTGTAGGCCAGAGGCACTGACAGCTGTTAAGTCTCATGTCAGTTCCCTTGTAGGTAATCTTGGTGATCAGCTCTGGCAGGCTCTCTTCGCCATGACAGACAATTGGTTGGCCACTCAGTCCATAATGCTCTGAGAGAGGGGGCTAAACCATGAACAAACCTGACCCAAAGATTGAAGAGGTTTCACATTATAGGTGGAAGGATACAGGGACATAGGAATGAAAGGGACCTCCTGGGTCATCAGGTCCTGGTCCCTGTTGTTCTAAGCAACCATGTCATATAGTCCCTTTCATAAACTTGTCAAGCTGTATCTAAAAACTAGTTAGGTTTCTTGCCCCCACTACTCTTACTGGGAGGCTGTTCTAGAACCTCATTCCTCGGATGGCCAGAAACCTTCCACTTCCCAGACTAAATGTATTCATTTGTTTTTGTGCCCACATTGTCCTTAAGCTTAAATAGCACTTCTCCCTCTCTGGTGTTTACTCTACAATGTATTTATACAGCGCAATCATATCCCCTCTCAGCTTTCATTTTGCTAGACTACAGTTAAAGCTCTGTTCATGAAACTCACTGAATTCAGACCAAATGCAGTCTGGAGTTAGTGGCGAGGACACACTGGGGAAGCCCCGAGGAAGGAATAACTCAGAATTATATATTTAATTTCTGTTCTGATCTGGTGGGCATTGCGGCAGAAGTGAGTTTTTAGGGCATCCTTGAATGTGGAGAGCTGATGGACCCAGGTGGGAAAAGCATCCTGTACAATGAGGGCAGAGTGAAAAAAGACACAAACTGAAGTGGAAGAAGAGGACTGGGATATCAAGGCTGGCATCACTGGGAACTCACAAGGTGGGACAGGATAAGGCAGAAGATGAGAGATGCAGGCTGGACCAGAATTATGAACAGTTTCCAGTTTCCAAGAGGGACTGTAGAATTCCTCCCTTTTCTCCCTGCAATCTCCTTTTTTCTTTTTCTTCTGGTGACACAGACTTGACTGGATAGTCTGTAGCTGCCACCAACTATAATTTCTGAACACCTAGCAGTTTATATTCTCTCATTTTGCCCTATATCTTTCAGGTCTGTAATGGCATGACACCCACCTCTTGCGAGCATCTGTTGGTCAACTCTGTGTGTTTGCACTATCTGTTTCCTCCACTCACGATGCCCCGATTGGCAGCTGTGCTTGGCAAGTGATCTTTGGTGACTCAGCCCTCCAGCCAAGTCACACACACTGTCTGTAGGTGGAACAAACAAACCCCTTCTGGAGTATATGGTCCAATCAGGCCTATCTCAAAGCCCTCGGTATTGTCCTGCAGCCTTCCAGGTATCAGTCCTTTAACTGAGCAACAGGGCCCATCACCATATCCTCAGCTGGGGTCTGGCTGCCTTGCAAAGGTTCCTGCTCTAGGGTGGAGAAGCACCCACAGGGCTTCCTTCCTAGAGGTTCTTCGCCTGCCCTTTGGTCCGCTGATCCCAGCTGGGTCAGTCTCAGTTCAGCTTCCTTCTGGGTGTATAACAGTTCAAGATGCAGCTTTCCCTAAGGCCTGTTTAAACTCTCTTTCTCAGAGTGTAGTCACTTGGGCAGTAGCTACTGGGGGAACCAGGCCTGCCCACTCCGCAATCCAGAGACCCTCTAAGTTGCAGCCACATGCCATTTAACTAACTGCATTTTCCTGGACCACTTCCCCTCAGCCCTTATCTTTTTGAGTCCCAGCAGCCAGCCAGGAGCTCTTCCTCACTCTCCTGGTCCCTTCGACCACTGAGCTCTCTTCTGTGCTGCAGTTCCCTTTAGCCAGACAGCCAGAAACACCCCCTGCACTCCTCTAACTTCAGCAAGGAACTGCCAGTTTCTGGGCCTAGACCTGGTGCTCTGCAGCCCCTTTTTATTGGGCCCTCCTAGGCCCTGATTGGCTACTCCCTGCAGCCACTCTAGCCACTCTAGCCTGCTTGGAGGACCTCTCCACTGCTCCTTTCCTGGGACTAGTGTGGCAGGACCCTGAGGCCTCCAGCAGCGGGCCTCTGGGCCTCGTCCACTCCATAACAAGGTCATATAACAAGGCTTTTCTAATGTTACCCTAGTTCCCCAATATTTTTATTAAATAACATAATGTGACTTTTGTTACCTTAAGCCGTTTAAATTGTTCAAAAAACTTTTCCCTTTCTTTATCAAACCCTTACATACCCATGAAAGGTGACCTATTGTTTCTTACACCTTTAAGAACACACATAGTCCATCTCTGTGACTATTTATTCAAAAAAGATTTTTTTTCCAAAATGGCCAGTTAGTACTCTAAACAAAATCACTTCATTTTTCCTATCCATTATCCTTAACTCTAGGGCACAATACAAAAAAATCTGCTTCCTCTTGTTTTGTTGATCCATATATATATTTTTTTTGGCCATTTCATCTTGAAATTTTTCTGTACTGAGCTTTTGAATGCCTATTGACTCAAGGATATTTCTATGCCAGTCCTTCCATTTCTTACAGTGTTTTTAGCTGCTATATTTGCCATTTCATTCTCTGTTATCCTGATATGTGCTGGGATCCAGGTTAATGCTACATGTATACCTATCTAAGAAATCTAAGACTTTCTTTTTTATTGCCATAAGCTTGATCTTGAGTCTGAAAAAATGACCGCCGCTGCAGGATGCTCATCCCAGATCCAGCTGACCACTAGCATTATTGCTACTAGTTCAGCTGTCATGACATCTACAAAATCAAACATTCTTTTAGATGTACTAATTCCTAATTTTGGTATACAATATGCTGTCCCTATTTGTCCCATTTTTTCATTTTTGGACCCATCAGTTGGATCCCATTTGACAAAACCAACTCTACTTTTTAATCTATATACTGGTACACTTCATTTTTTTATACCTATTGTCTCCTTTTTACCCTCAAGTTTATAAAATAAATCTAAATCCACATTTGGACATGTGGCTTTCCCTCCATAACTAATTTTCTCATGACTACACATTTTGACCTTGTTTAGATTTTCCTTGCCATTTCAACTCCTTCATCCACATTTCAACTCAACTTGCATGCAGAGTTCTAACAATGTGTGCTATAGGTCGCCAACTGAATTTCCAACAATCCGCATATATTTGTTTGGTACTTTCATCATTGCTCATTTCATCATTCCCACTAACTTTGGCCTACACTGCTAAGTCCAGTAGTTTCATCTGTAGTGTAACCAGCATTTCCCGAGCAGCATACATATGGGTGTTGTAATAAATGCACCCACATGTAACTCGTAATGCCTAGGCTTGTATTACGTCTAATTTCTTAAGCTCTGATGCTGACCCAAAAGCTTGGAAGTCATAGTTGATACCTGGTCTGATTAAGGTTCCGTATACCATTAGCAGTGTTTTCATATTTGCCCTCCCTACCCCTGTCCCCAATTAGTCCCAGCAATACTTTTGAGCAGGTTGAATTTTCCTTTGCATTTATCTTTAACATAATCTATATGATCCTTCCAAAGTAATTTAGTATCAAATATTACCCCTAGGAATTTAAACCTTTTAAATAAATCTATTTGTTCTCCATACAGATACAGTTTATATTCCTTTGTAGCTTTCCTTTTTGTAAAGATCAATCCTTTGGTTTTAGCAGTGGAGAACTTGAAACACTATGCATTTCCCCAGTGTGAAGTATCTTGTAATGCTTTGTTGATTCTCTGTTCTGCCACCTCAAGATGCACTGACTCATAGAGCACAATCATCTGCAAACAGAGTGATACCTATCCCAGACTTATTCATTTTGGAAGATCATTTATTGTAATATTAAATAAGAATGGGCTGATAATAATTCTTTGCAGTGTACCCTTTTCAGTATTATATATTCAATATAACTTTCCCAACTCTGACCTTTTATTAAAAAATTCTCTAATCCATCCATACATTCTTCCCTTTTACCTTGTTATACCAACTTTGTTATAGCCTGTCATATGCTTTTTCAAGATCTAGAAAGACAGCTTTCATGGAATCTTTCTCATCATTTCTTCTTTCAGTTTCCAATTTTAACAATATGATTGATGGTGCATCTTCCTCTCTTAAAACCACTCTGCACCTTATCTATAATGCCTTTTGTCACAGGGCACTTACACCTCGTCTTCTGTAGGGGGCGGGATATGGGCCCTGTGGCCCCATGGTTAAGTCTGGCTGGCTGCTTTCAGCCTCAGGGAAGATAGGCCTAGTGGCCAGAGTCAATAGCTGCCCTCCTGATCAGGGTGAGGTGGCCTAGTAGCCAGAGTCAATGGATCTTCCCCAGCCTTCGGGGCAGTGTGGCCTAAGGGCCAGAGTCAATAGCCGTGTTAAGTGCCTAGTGGCTTGAGTCAATGGGGCTTCCCCAGCCTTCGGGGCAGCATGGCCTAATGGCCGCAGCTGTTGAGGCTGCCCCGGCCTTTGGGGTGGCACAACCTAAGGGTCAGAGTCAATAGGTCAATAAGTTCGGGGCTTGGCGGCTTAGTGTCCGAAGTCAATGGGGCTGCCCCTGCATTCTGTTTTTAGGGCAGCATGGCCTAATGGCCAGAGTCAATAACATGACCCCGGTCCTTGGGGCAACATGATCTAACGGCCAAAGTGAAAGGGGCCGCCACCTGAGGATGGGTGGCAGCCAAGGTAGGGGGACCCGGCCCCTCCCTGCTCTACTGGGTCCCAGATCAGGGCCCTGTCATACCATTGTTTTCCAAATAGGCAACCAATTTTTCATTCACCATTCTCTCCATAATTTTACCCCAGACAGGACATAAGGGCAACTGGTCTGTGGACATCCACTTTTGTGGATAGTTTGCCTGGTTTTCTTATTGGAATTACTACTGCATGTTTCCACACCACTGGTATCACTCCTTGTTCCCATATAGTATTATATAATTCCAAAAGAGCCCTCAGACTGCTTTCAGGAAGATACCTAAACATTATACTGCATATACTATCTTTACCTGGAGACATATTTTTCCTTAGGTCAATAGCTTTCTCAAGTTCCTGTATAAAAAAATCTTTCATTCAGAATAGTATCTTCCTGTTTTCCCTAACTATATAAATAGTTCATGCCTCTTTTCAATGAATTGTCTTTTAATCTGGCGGAAGACTGCACCTTGAAGTCCCCTTCTAACCTGTACTTCCCTTAGAATCATAGAAGATTAGGGTTGGAAGGGCCCTCAGGAGGTCATCTAGTCCAACCTCCTGCTCAAAGCAGGACCAGTCTCAACTAAACCATCCCAGCCAGAGTTTTGTTAAGCTAGGCCTTAAAAATCTGTAGGGATGGAGATTCCACCACCTCCCTAGGTAACCCATTCCAGTGCTTCCCTTCTTCATGTTCACCACCCAGCTCCTTCCCCAGCTGGATTTCATTTTGAATTAAGCCTGGCCCACTCTCCAGGTGCAGCCAGGTAGCATGATAAGTTTCTCAGGTCCACATTAAACCTTTCCTGGTCAGTATAGGGGTACACACAGGTTTGTGCCTCCTGATTAGAAAGAGTTAAATGAACCTTTTGCAGGTAGGAACTGTCTCTTACTCTGTGCTTGTACAATGCCTAGCCCCAGGGGACCCTGATCTTGTTTGGGATTTTTAGGCACTACCATGATACAACTAAATAATACTACTAATAAAGAAGTCACTTTGACTCCAAAATGCAGGTTTTAAACCTCTGCTGTGAGTGTTTTGTTTTAGGCTTTCTCCTGCAGTATTGTGAACCCAAATGCAGCAGTGCTGTGCTAGTGGCTGAGATCTGGGAAGTAAAACAAACTAGTAAGGGAGCAATTCTCCTCTCACTTATGCCAGGACTCGAACAGATGTGCCCCTCATTTACCCCAGAATAAGTCGGAGGGGGATCGGGTTGTGGATGTGGGCCAGTCCAGGGTGGTGGGAAGGTGTGAGGAGATAACCTTTGGATTTTGGCCCCATCTCTGCTAAGCAGAGCACCCTAGTTTCACCATCCAAGCTGAGTGAAGTACAACATCTAAACCAACAGCATCACTGGGGGAAAAGTAAATGTGATTTAAAGAATGGTTTATAATCAGAGATGTAGGCTGGAAAAGAGTCAGGTTTAAGATTCTAACATATTTTATTAATAACCCAGGGGAGGAGATGATATGTTTTTAAAAGTGATTTGTTGTGGCAACGTCCCTTTAAGAAGTCAGAGGCATAGTAACAATACTGAAAAGCTTCTCTCTCATCGATGGGCCCTTGCTGTGCAGGTTGTTATTCTGATCTGCTTTGACATCATATAAAATAGCATTTATTCTCCAAGTAATCCTAGAGTCTCTTCAAAACTCACGAGATTTAAGTCCAAATAATTACATTCATTGATCTCCGCTGTGCGAAGAAAATTTCCAATCTAACACAGACATGTTTGGTGTTAGCCCTCAAATTAGGCCATGTCAGGAGTTTCTCTTTCTAGTTTTTTTTTTTTTTTTTTGGACATGAGATTATTTCACCCAATATTAAAAGTCATCCAATCTACTGTGGGTAAGTAGGTTACATGAGATCTGTGTCACAGTAATGAGACACTGTAAAGGGCAGTGCAGTCTAGTGGTCAGAGCACTCATCTGCTGCTCTAGGGGGATTCTAGTCCCAGCTCTGCCACCAACTCCCCATGTGACTTTTGTGTCTCGTTTGGGGATAAAATTGGGATAACATTTTGCTGGGGTGTTGTAAAGCTAAATCCATTGCATTGTGTTAAGTGCTTTGAGCTCCTTAATGGAAGGTGTCCAAAGCACTACTAATAATTGTTGGGGGGAGAGGGGGGAAGAAGAGGGGTGATCAAACCATGAGCAGAAGAGACTGCTTCTTACAAGTATTTTACTAGCTGGAGAGATGATATCTGTAAAAAAAACATTGTGGTTTGCGCAGCTACCTTCAGGACAGCTGTTCCTGCTCTGCTGGCCCACTGATCATAGAGTTTGGAGAAGAATTGGAAATCACTCATAAAGTGGTCTACCTCTGCACAACCCTTTCACCTCTAAGAAAAAGGAGTTTAAATTCCTGTTCAAGTCGCAAACGAATTGGTCTCAGCTAGAAAATGGTGGATTCTCTGTAACTTGAAGTCTTTAAATCAAGCTTTGAGAACTTCAGTAACTTAGCCAGAGGTTATGGGTTTATCACAGGAGTGGGTGGGTGAGGTTCTGTGGCCTGCACTGTGAGGGAGGTCAGACTAGATGATCATGATAGTCCCTTCTGGCTTTTGAGTCTATGAGCCGCCATTCTAATTTGCCCATATCACAGCCACCGCACAAACTGATGTGATTAGCACACTCATTCTGAAAGAAATTCCATGCTGGAAGAACAGAGGTTATTGCGGATCAAGACTGAGTTGTACCAGTGAAAGAACCATGTGGGGATCCAGGTTGAGGAAGAGCAGAGGTTGCTGCAGGTCTGGATTGAGGTGCACCAACAGAGCTGGGTGGGTATCCAGGAGAGGAATCTGTAGTGCTAGAGCTGCATGGAGAAACTGTCAGAGAAGCTGCTTGTTCTATTCCTGGCTGTAGCCATCACCCTCAGACCCTCATTTTTCATGAACACCAGATTCATCCATCAGTTGTTAAACGGGAGCATATATGTGTGCGAGACAATATAGAGTGTGTGTTTCTTTCTTTTGTTCCATCACCATGGAATGCACAAATCACTAAATGAAACTAACCACACTTAAAAAACCACTGTGCTTCACTTGCTACATATGATACACTCATTAAAATCAATAGCTATATTACTCTGGGGGAATGGAGCAATCAGAGTGGCCATGTTGAGGAAAAGTTCCAGAGGGGTAGCCATGTTAGTCTGTATACAGCAAAAACAACAAGAGTTCTGTAGCACTTTAAAGACGCACAAATTTAATTTCTGCAGGCATAAGCTTTCGTGGGCTGACGAAGTGGGTTTATGCCTGCAGAAATTAAATTTGTTAGTCTTTAAAGTGCTACAGGACTCTCGTTGTTTTTCCTGTTGAGGAAGTTGTTCCTTCTGACAGCTTTGGACTGTATGTATGCATGAGACATTTGCTGCAGCTGAACCAGAGCTGCTTTTCTCCGAGGAGCAGGGCAGATTTGGCAGAGGCCTGGAGGAATTTGTCACACATTCTATTATCAGTGCAGCACCCATGGCACCTCACTTCTTCCTGCCCGATGAATGGCACAGCATGCACAGAAAGATGCAAAGTGAATAAATCATTTAAAAATCTATAGTTCTGATCATTTTCAGCAAAGCTCAAGGCTCAGGAGGGAACCTACGGCCTGTTTTGGAGAGTCACTCTTTGGATGCACTTTTTGTTTCTGAGGGCTTGTCTACATGGGGATTTATACTGGTATAAGGTAGGTTGTGAATTGAAATAGCTATCGTTATACCAGTATGACTCTCCACGTGGACACTTGCTCTGGTATAAGAGTGCCCATTTCTGGGTTAGCTTATGTCACTATGGAAGTGGTCTAAGCTAACTGAAAAAGCTACTCTTATTCCAGAATAAGAGTGTCCATGCAGAGAGTTAAACCAGTATAACTATAGTGGTAACTATGTTGGGGGTAATTATACTGGTATAAGTGAAAAAATCTACCATGTAGACAAGCTATAAGGCATGTGTCTAACTGGAGTTCCAAACTCAGGCCCTGATTCAGCAAAGCATTTAAGTATGTGCTTAGCTTTAAATATGAGAATAGTCCCATTGACTTCAACGGGACTGCACAGCTTCTTAAAGATCAACATGTGCTTAAGTACTTTGCTGGATCAGGGTCACAGGTACCTCGATGGATGGGGACATATAAGAGCATAGGCAAATGTGACAGACAGACAGCAAGTCTACCAAGTTATGTATTGACAGATATTGTACACACATTGGATATTTGTAAGGGAAAGTAGAGACCTTAATGCTGACCATCTCCTGTGCTTTATATTTTCCACTCTCCATTGCAAACACTCCCCACTTCCCAGGGAGTACAGCCTAACAAGCACTTCCTGTACTAGGGAGGACTGTCATTAGAACTACCACCAGAGGTCACATCAAACACTACGTGAACAGATGACTACATTACTCTTCATCTTAGGCTTGCTGGCATGTGCTTCTCTGTGCTTGGCAAGTGATTGAGCAAGACAGGAGAGCAATGTTTGTGCTGCGGGTTTCCTTTGAGACTGGAAGGTGTTGGCAACAGTTTAATAAATTAAGCCTTTCCCAAATACGCATCTAGATTTAGATCTCAATTTAATAAGGCAGCCCATGCATATTTTGTCAGTGCACATGTATTATTTAAAACACATTGATTGAGGATTAATGTGCTCTGGAGCCCCAGTGAGACAAATCCCTATCATCTCAATGCCACAAGCCAAAACAGCCCAGTTTAGTGAATCTGGCATGGGGAAAATATGCTAGATTGACAGTCCTTTGTTTATCCACAGACGAGGAACAACACAGGTCATGGTAGTGCAAGCTACTGCTATGCTGAGTCCGTCCTTAGGACTTTACACTGATTTAGTGTTTTATCTCAGGATCTTCAAACACTTTATAGGCATTGATTAATTAGGCCTCCTATCACATGGGTGGGACACCTATGGTCTCTCTGCCCTGACCAACACTACAGGATTAGGGTGACGTAAGGCAGTTTACATCAACCTAACTCTATCAGTGTCTACATTAAAATGTAGCTCCCACTGATGTGACTCGCCCACTACACCGACTTAATAACACCAGCTCCATGAGAGGTGTAATGCTTAAGTCAATATAGTGAGTTCAATGCAGTATCAGTGTAGACACTGGCTGTTGCTGCCTTTCAGAAGCCAGCCCACAATGCCCCAGACTGAGAGTTAAATTGGTACAACTGTTCTTGCTGAGGACCTGCCCTGCCAACACAAGGAACGTTGTGTGGACATGCAAAAGCTATTCAATTACTGCGGTGGACATAACCTAGATTGATTTAATTTTGTAGTGTATGCTTGCCCTCTGCCTCGATTAACCATCACCAAACTGTGTTACTAATGCCTACACATCTTTATAGAGCACTTGAGACCTAGAGAGCCTAAGGGCTAGTGGGCTATTGAAGTGTGAGCTCTCATCATTTTTAAGTGGTAGATAGCTGTGCTTTTGCAGCAGGAGAGTCTGAGTTCGACATCTGCTGTCAGTATGTGGTTCCCAGTGGTGGCTTTACAATGGTGAAGTTGCTACCTGGGCACAGGTTTGTCACAACAGCTTTGACAAGGGTGATGACAATATACAAGTGGAACACATATCTGGGATCCTTAATTTAAAGCCGTGCTGAGCTGTCAGCATGCTGGAGGTGCATATTAGCTCTAGGCTGTGAATCCTTCCAGTACGTATGTGTTGGGAGGTTTCTGTGGCATCCTAACATCTGCTTCTATTTGACTGCAATCCAGAGTGTAAGGACTGTCTCAGGTGGTTGGGGTTTCCCCATTACACAGGCTGCTGTGTAAGGTACATCCCATGCCTTGGGCTACATGAAGAGTCGGGGACTTATTTCAATGTTTCCCATAACAGCCAATGACAGAAATAGCAGCTACATGTTTGTCTTTGTCTGCATTATGCCCCAGTGTTCTGCCATCATTCTGACAGAACTGTGTTCCTCAGTAAACAGTTCTGCTGCCGTCTGCCTAATCCAATCAAATGAAAACCAAAAGGCAGGATACACCATCATGGCTGACAGGTGGCTCTGTCCTCATATATGTTTTATTACTTATTTTTTCTCTGTAGATGTTTCCATTTTGTAAATGACCTTGCACTTACACATCACTTTTCATCTTCCACCCCTTCAAAGGGATCACTTCGTCCACTGCTGAAGTGCAACCACCTCTGCGGTGGAACGTGGCAGCTGGGTAACCATGCGGAGCGAAACCCTGCAGCAGTTTGAGATGGGAAGTGAAGATGAATCCTGTCTTTGGTAGAAAATGGAGATGGGATTGGGCTGGGGGAATTGCCCAGTTTGGTGACACACTGGCTGGAGAATAAGAGTTTACATCTCATCTCAAAGGTGGCACCATGTTGGGACATTGTTTCAGTGCTCAGGGATGAGTGCTACCTACTGACTCCCCAGTACCACTTCCTGCAGCAGTTAGGTGTTCCTTGGAAATCTCCCATGTGGGTGTGGAGTCTGATCCCTGCCACAAAAAGCTGATGAGATCACTGGAAGTGGCATGAGAGTGCACTAGTTACATCCTGGGAGGCTGACACCTCGCACCCAGAACCTTCTGGGCTGCTGAGTTATGTTACGCTGCTCAACTGGGTGAAGGGCAGAAGTGACAGGAGATTATTAGCTTCATTTTGGCTGTATTTCGCCCTGTATGCCCAGGATCTGAGCAGAAGCAAAGATGCAGGACCTGGAAAGCATGTCAGGGTCCAGGAGTCAAGGACAAAACATGCTACCTGGAAAGAGATCCAGAACACGTCTGAGGAAGAGAGTGACGCCTTCAGCAGCCAATCTCAGCCCTGCAGCGGGAAGGCACCTGAACGGAGTAGTGCAAGAAACAGCAAAAATTGTCTGGCGCATCCCAGGCAGGAGTCTGCAAGCCAATCGCACAGTAGAGGAGGCAGCTCTGGGTTGCATGCAGAGGAGTGGCTGGGATCCCCTGGGATCCAAATTGAAAGAAGCCCCACTTCTTATACCACTGTGGCTTCACCTCTCTAATTTTCCTTGTAGCTGGCTGCTCAAAACCAGCAGTTAGCCAATCAGCCTCAGCGGTCCACCCCGAGGGAAACTTTTCCCCCTTCGTTTCTCAAATATTATGGAGAGCACAGCAGGCTGCAATGACCATTGGAATATTTTCCTCATTGAGGTCTAACCTGCCAAAAAGACAGCGCCAGTGAGCTTTTAATTGGCCATACGCACATTCAATGTTCATTTGGCATCTGCTGAGCCTCTTGTTGAAGTGATCCTTGCTGCTGTCTAGATTCCTGGTGTAAGGCTTCATGATCCATGGGAGCAAAGGGTATGCGGGGTCTCCCAGGATTACTATGGGCATTTCCATATCCCCCATTGGAATCTTCTGATCTGGAAAGTAAGTTCCAGCGTGCAGCTTTCTATACAGTCCAGTGTTCCAAAAGATGTGTGCATCGTGCACCTTACCTGACCGTCCCACTGTTGAAAAATGGCATGAAATGAAGTAGGAAGCACACGGAATGATGGGAAGGAAAGAACTACATCACGGGATGGTGAGCACGTCCCCATGATGCACCACGATCCGTTTCCAGAGCTCCCAGTGGCAGAGGGTGATGGAGGGTGGCGAGTTACACAGTGGGATAGCTACCCATGACACAATGCTCTCTCTGTTGATGCAAGAGCAATGACTGTGGACATGCTCCACCAACACAAGGAATGTTGTGTGGACGTGCACAACTGATGTCAGCGTAACTTAAGTTGACTTAATGCTATGGTATAGACATGGCCTTTGTATTGCTTCCACAGAGCAAAGTGAAATTCCCTGGAGAATTTCCCTGCACAGGACAAATCCCTGGCCAGTGTAAAGCTGCTGAAGGTGCTCCACAACCTTCTATGCCAACTCTGCCACCAGAGCATATTGGGGGCAGGGAGGGGAGGCAGAGGGTGTGTCAGGGAAAAGAGGGGAGTGGGCAAGGCAGAGCAGTGCTCCATTACACCTGATTCTCTACTGGGACAAGGTCATCCACTAGCAGGGCAACTTAAAGGTGCCCTGCTGAAACTTTAACTTATGCAGGGATTTGGTAGAGCAACATCAGGAAGCCACAAATGAGTCCTTGTCAGTCCCCCCTGTTCAGCAAAGCTTAGGCACAATGGAGAATTGAGCCTGGTGTATGTGGACATGGACTGTGTGCTGAGTTCTGCTAAGTTAAATAGCAGTAGATGCAGGCATATAGACCTGATCCCACTATGCCTCCTTTCCATCTCTCTTCTATACACATATTTGTTAAAGCACAAAATCCTCATTAATGTTCCTCTGCCTTTATGCAAGAAGTACATGATAGGATACAAAGTCATAATCACTAGCACCCAAGTCAGAACTCAGATCAAGCATCAGATCAAGCAGGAATCTGGCCCAAGTAAGAGCCACAGGATTCAACCCTGCCATTCTCAGGCCACTTTATTGCCCCAGTACAGAGTATTTGCCTCTTTTCCCGATCTCTCTTGCAGTTCTAAGGATAGCTGAATATCTCTTGGGAATGTTGCTGGCTTCATCTCCCAAATCTTGTAGAGAAGTTGCTCAATGGTCAGGAAAATGAGATCCCCTTCCAGTCTCTCCTCTTTAGAGAATGATCCATTTTGGTCCTTTAATGGAAGATAAGCAGCATCATTGATCACTTGTACAGATGGGAGAACTGAGGCAAAGAGAGGGGAAGGGACTTGAGCTCAGGCTGCAGAAGCACATAAAGCACTCTCTGAGGTCAATCCCCTAGGGAAAATAGAGCACACAGGACTAGTGTGGGTTAGATATGATCATGCAATGAATGGCAGTCGGGAATAGATCCCAGGTCTATGGATTCTAGGCTTCTGTGCTAGCCAGTAGGCCATGCTGACTTGTTTACAGTAATATTGGATCAGTGGCATGTATTTCTAAGCACTATCTTATGACTGTTCATATAGTTTAACCTACATTTTTGTGCAGTAACTCTTCAAGACAGATACTAAGAGATGCTGAAGGTGCTGAATTCTCTCAACTCTTGTAGAATACTGCTAGAGATGGGGGCACTCAGCATCTTGCAGGATCTGGCCCTAATTTAACTAATTTAATTTAATTTAACTAATCACATTAGTTTTCCCTTAAAATTAAAGATGGGCCCAAACTGATATCACTTTTCTGAATCCCCTCACTTCTTCTTCGCTGAACTCCAGGAATTTGAATAAAATGAGTCCTAGATTGGGACAAAGATCTTGCAAAATCCAAATCACTCCAGTGTTGTCCATTTCTGTTAAAACAAGTTGTGATCCCTTTCCAGTTCTACACATGATTGCAAGATTCAGAGCTTTCGTTGCACTGCTACAGGTTGGGCTCTGCTGTTAGAATCAGCAGCCCATCTGACTCCTAAGTGAATTGATTTTTCTGATTTTGCCTTATATCCCTTCAATATCTGCTTGGTTCTTCACTCAATGGAGGAGGTAAAGGAGTGGATTCACTTTGCCATTAGCATTTCAGAAAGCAGCTGATCATTAGCAATCAGGTTGCATTTGGACTCAACATCTTTGCAAATTATTGCTGAACTTTTTTTGTTATTCAATAAATCAAAGTATGGTGCCAAAGCTTATTAAATTCCTTCTCCCTCACTGTTTTCTTTCTAGCATTGGGAGATGAAAGTTGGGAAATATGTTGAATAATGAGGACAGCAACATGTGTATGGAAGAGAACTGTATACTAGGAGGATGATCAAAGATAATGCAGTGACTGTGATGAGAGACCATGGTGTTGCTAATAGGGTGGCTGGCTACTAGTATAATATCAAAAACCACTGTACAGATACAATCCTATGCTGTATCTCTGGGGAATGTGATGGCTTTGAGGAAGGGATATCATGGAATAGGCCTATGGTACCTTCATGCCTTACATTATGTGGTAGGAAAGTTCAGTTGGATAAGCCAAACTCTTGCCTCTGGATTTAAAGGTTGTTGAGGAGATTAGGTATCAAGTTGGTCAAAATGATCCGATTTCATTTGCATGAAACATTTTGGGAAAAATTAAAAACATTTATTTCAGTCAAAACGTTTCATGATATTTTGATGAAAATGTTCTGAAATAAAATGAAAATGATTATTTTGAATGTTTTTGGTTTCAGAAAATTGAAAACATTTCAGTTTTTGATTGTCAGTTTCAACGTTCTATTTTGTTGATGCTTCTCTCCCTTTTTACTCCGCCTCCCTTTTTGCCACTTTTGTAACTTTTTTTTTTTTACATTTTTTTTTACTACTGGAAAAAAGAGAGGAAAAGCAAGTTGTTGTCGTGGTGGTGGTGGTGGTGGTGGAGGACCAAAAATGAAAAAGAAATTTTTGGTTTTGATTTTGAAACCTGTAATACGTTTTTTAGCTAAACAAAATTTTTCGTTTAATTCTTTTGTCAACATATAAAAATGTTGACTGAATAGAATTTTTTGCTGACTGTTTTAGATTCTGTCAAAAACTGTTTTTTCTCAAAAGAGTTTTCAACAGCACCACAAAAATGTCAACCCACTCTATAAGTGGTACTGACAGACTTATTCCATGCAAAATATGTTAAAAGGCATTTTGAGTGAAATTCATCTGTAATGTAACTCCACTGGCATAGCACGTGACTGTCTGCCTGTTAGGAAGTATTTTCCTTGGGAAACATAGAATCATAGAATATTAGAGTTGGAAGGGACCTCAGGAGGTCATCTAGTCCAACCCCCTGCTCAAAGTAGGACTAAGCTCAGCTAAATCATTCCAGTCAGGGCTTTGTCAAGCCGCACCTTAAAAACCTCTAAAGATGGAGATTCCACCACCTTCCTAGGTAACCCATTCCAGTGCTTCACCACCCTCCTATTGAAAACCTTTTTCCTAATATCCAACCTAGACCTCCCCACTGCAACTTGAGACTGTTGTTCCTTGTTCTGTCATCTACTACCATTGAGAATAGCCTAGATCCATCCTCCCAGGAACCCCCTTTCAGATACTTAAAGGTTGCTATCAAATCCCCCTCATTCTTCTCTTTTGCAGACTAAACAAACCTAGTTCCCTCAGCCTCTTCTCATAAGTTTTGTGCTCCAGCCCCTAATCATTTTTGTTGCCCTCCACTGGACTCTCTCCAACTTGTCCACATCCTTTTTGTAGTTTGGGGCCAAAAAATGGACACAATACTCCAAATGCAGCCGCACCAATGCCGAATAGAGGGGAATAATCACTTCCCTCGATCTGCTGGCAATGCTCCTACTAATGCAGCCTAATATGTGATTAGCCTTCTTGGCAACCAGGGCACACTGCTGACTCATATCCAGCTTCTTGTCCACTGTAACCCCCATGTTCTTTTCTGCAGAACTGCTGCCTAGCCAGTCGGTCCCCAGTCTGTAGCTGTGCATGGGATTCTTCCATCCTAAGTGGAGGACTCTGCACTTGTCCTTGTTGAACTTCATCAGATTTCTTTTGGTCCAATCCTCTAATTTGTCTAGGTCACTCTGTATCCTATCCCTACCTTCCAGGGTATCTACCACTCCCCCTAGCTTAGTGTCATCTGCAAGCTTGCTGAGGGTAAATCTACCCCATCCTCCAGATCATTAATGAAGATGTTGAACAAAACCGGCCCCAGGACCAACCCCTGGGGCACTCCGCTTGTGACTGGCTGTCAGCTAGACATGGAGCCATTGATCACTACCCATTGAGCCCGATGATGTAGCCAGCTCTCCATCCATTTTATAGTCCATTCATCCAACCCATACTTCTTTAACTTGCTGATAAGAATACTGTGGGAGACTGTATCAAAAGCTTTGCTAAGGTCAAGGTATATCACATCCACCGCCTTCCCTACATCCACAGAGCCAGTCACCTCATCATAGAAAGCAATCAGGTTGGTCAGGCATGACTTCCCCTTGGTGAATCCGTGTTGACTGTTCCTGATCACCTTTCTTTCTTTTAAGTGCCTTAAAATGGATTCCTTGAGGACCTGCTCCATGATTTTTCCAGGGATTGAGGTGAGGCTGACCAGTCTGTAGTTCCCTGTATCCTCTTTCTTTCCTTTCCTGAAGATGGGCACTATATTTGCCTTTTCCCAATCATCAGGGACCTCCCCCAGTTGCCATGAGCTTTCAAAGATAATAGCAAATGGCTCTGAAATCACATCAGCCAACTCCATCAGCATCCTCGGATGCATTACATCTGCCCCCATGGACTTGTGTACGTCCAATCTTTCTAAATAGTCCTGAACCTGTTCCTTCAGCACTGAGGCTTGGTCTACACTTACCTGCGTGATTCAGCGGCAGTCGACGGGAGTTATACAAAGAACTTGCGTAATTCCTGTCGACTTCTGAGCTTCTCTTCTGTGCGCCGTCTTCACTGCACTGCACCACTTGCGGGGGTGGATTAATAACGTTGACTTCTGGATCGACTGAGCGGATTTTCACTGATCGCTCAGTTGATCCAGATAAGTCGATCTGACGGCAGCGACTTTGCCGTCGTCAGTGTAGAGATAGCCTGAGGGATGTTCATCTCCTCCCCATTCTGTGCTGCCCAGTGCAGTAGTCTGGGAGCTGACCTTGTCTGTGAAGACAGGGGCAAAAAAGGCATTGAGTACCTCAGCTTTCTCCACATCTTCTGTCACTAGGTTGCCTCCCCCATTCTGTAAGGGGCCCACACTTTCCCTAATCTTCCTCTTGTTGGTAACATACCTATAGAAACACTTCTTGTTCCCTTTCACATCCCTAGCTGCAACTCCAATTGCGCTTTGGCCTTCCTGATTTCATTCCTGCATGTTCAAGCAGTATTTTTGTAATCCTCCCCAGTCATCTGACCCAGCTTCCAGTTCTTGTAAGCTTCTTTTTTGTGTTTAAGCTCCTCAAAGACTTCTTGGTTAAGCCAAGCTGAGTGCCTACCATATTTGCTACTCTTTCTGCACATCGGAACGGTTTGTTCCTGAGCCGTCAATAAGGTTTCTTTAAAATACAGCCAGCTCTCTTGGATTCCTTTCCCCCTCATATTAGCCTCACAGGGGATCCTACCCATCAGCTCCCTGAAGGACTCAAAGTCTGCCTTTCTGAAGTCCATGGTCCAGATCCTGCTTTTCTCCTTTCTTCCTTTTGTCAGGATCCTGAACTCTACCATCTCTTGGTCACTGCTGCCTAGGTTGCCACCCACTTCTACTTCCCCTACCAAATCTTCCCTTTTAGTGAGCAGCAGGTCAAGAGGAGCATGGCCCCTAGTTTGTGAGCAGCAGGTCACGGCCCCTAGTTGCCATATTGTGGCAGCATTTTTCAACGGTTGCATTAACTTTCTATAGGCTTCTTAGTGCAATTCAACTTTGCTCTATGAATCTCTCCATGTTTTGGGGCCTGGCTACCTGATAGACAACTTCTCTCCACATGCTACCAAGGCAGTCAAGGTCAGCTGAGCTAAAGGCATTTTGATGTTAGACATCGGGGACCTGTTGTCAGGGCTTTGTCACATTGGAGAGTCCTTGATGCTGGAATTCACTGCTCTAGGCTGGTTTGAATGGGGCTGTGGTTAGGACATTTAGGTCCTAAATTCAGAGGATGGTGCAAGGCCTTTCTCTCTTCCCAGGCTTTTGCCTCAGGGTGTTTTAGGTGGGTTAGTGATAGTTTTGCTTTGGTGTGCGTCCATCCATCAGTGAGGCTGATGAATAATGGTGTGTATCTGTTACAGGGAATATCCAATACATAGCACTTCCAGAAATATTGATGACATGGGCTGTGAGTTCTTGCCACCTGCAAAGAGCTCACCATCCTCTCTGGCACCGCCTGCCAATTCTTCCTTAAAGAGCATCGTGTCATTTCTTCACTCTTTCTCCTTCCCCGGGGTTCCATCCTTGTACCATTTGCTGTTCTGATTGTCCTGCCCAAGCCATGCAGAGTGTGATCAATGCATTTTGTTAGCAATCCCTGCTGTGGGGCAGTTGCAGCAATGCTGTGGGGGAAGGTCTGGTTCCAGAAGTGCCAACAATAATTAGCACATATGTAGTGCTTTTCATGTTCAGAGGACATTAGCCCTCATAACTGCATTCCTATGTGGCAGGTAAATATTGCTCTCATTTTATAGATGTGGAAAATGAAGCAGAGAGATGCAGTGACTTGCTCAAGATCCCACAGCAAATTAGTGTCAGCACTGGGATTAGAATTCAGGAGCTCTTGGCTTCTGGTCCTGGCTTCCACTCCTGTGCTCAGACCATTACATCAGGTGTTTAAAAATAGCCTCCAGAAAGAAAGTGAACTAATTCAGGAGTGCAGCAATCAGCTTTAAATCCAGGTAAAGGGTAACTATAAGGTCTGAATATAGTAGACTTAGGCTTCTGGTTTCCCCTTACAGGTAGGAAAAGATTTTGCTACCAAATCAGAAAGCAGGTCTCATAAAGAAATATGTAAATACAGGGCCCAAGCATAATTTTTTCGGGCCCAATACAAACTTGTAACACAGGCCCCCTCCCACACACATACCACAATCCCTCATCCCATACATACAATCTCATGAGCCATGAAAAAAAACTTGAATTCTGAAATTACTGTTACATATTCTACATTTCTGAAAAATACCACCCCCTTGCTATTTTTGTTTAACATAACACCCAGCCTGAGAGTCCTACAAGTTTGCTGACTATTTTGTAACTTTTTGGTCATTATAAAGGTATTATCTCCTGTCAATGTCTTGATTTTTTTATTCTAATGGACCAATGTGACTGCAAACATTTTATAATTAGGCCAATTAATTTTAAAGCTTTATTTTTCTGGCCTTTTTCATTGCAAAATCATGAATTAGCCCCCCAAATCTATAATCTCAAGAGTTCCAAGAAAGTTACCATTGTGTGGTCACCTATCAGATTATTATCTCCTTGGAATGCTAAACCGCATGAAGCAAGAAATAAGGTAACATCCAACAATCTTTCCAATATTTCTTTCCATCTTGTAGCTTCTGTTAATATTTGTTTTTGAATCCCACTGTCCACTCCAGGTCCACCTGACAGAGACTGCTGTAATTGTTTCCACTGGCAGTAGCAAGTTTTATGTTCTATGCTCTTTTCATGTTCAGGAAGTTTAGTATATAGTTTACGCCATTTTTTCAGAACTGGTGAATGCTCTTCATTTTTTGCCACTATACTGCGTTGTTTAAGCCTCCCTTCAGGAAACAGGCAACAAGAAAAACAATACAGTGCTTGGTTGGTAGCACTCCAAACAAGCCAGTATCTTGGTGTCTTCTCTCTTGTTGGAAGTCTTACATTTGAGAAGAAATTCAGGAAAATTATGCCAATCAACATCTTTTGGCCTTGACTTTGCTAGCTTCTGCATTTCTTCAAAAGTCAGGACACCAGACAGAACAATTTTTTGATGGATAAATCTATTGTTTTCAGGCCACAAGCCTGGATCTTTGAAAAGACAAGAATCAGCTAGTGTAGCACTACTCTTTCCTGCTTCTTGTAAACCTTCTGAATGTGGTGGTGCTAAAGGTGATACTACCTGACTATCTTCCAGCATTAGATTGGAGTCACATGAAATCATTTTCATCTTGATTTTGTTCATCTGCTGCCCTAGTTAGTATATTGCCTGACTGCAGAAAGGCCTTGTCTGATTAAAAAAACTGGATGATAGGATGGTATCCTTTAGCTTCTTTTAGTTCCCTTTCTTTTGCCTTCTTATGTTTCTGGCTGCCTGATTTGTATTTGTAGCCACCACCAGACATGGCAGCATGGCAGCATGTGTGTGTGTGACTGTGAGTGAATTAGACATTTACTCACATATATTTTGGGCCTGCAAATCCTACCACAATCAGCAGCAGCACTGGCTCCCACTGTCTTATGGTGCTTTGCTTTGCACCTCCCACCATCTGTCCCTCCTTCCTGCCTATGCACAAGGAACTCTGGGACTGGTAGTTCTTGATATTGATATGATAGACCATAGCACAGAGAGGAGCACAAATCTCTCTGTCTCTCAGTCTCAGACTACAAGTCCTAGTTTAACTACACAAGCACACACTCTCTAATCTAGAGAAGGGCCTGGGCTGGGCCAGCACACCCAGCAACTCACTGTTCAGAATGTTGCTTGAGACTGCTCTAACACTGCTTCTGATTGGCTCCAGCAAATCTCACAAGATCGGGACAACAGATACCTAGATACAGGGAAATACGTTTCTATAAATAGCTTCAGGCATGATCTACAATTTAGCCTCAAGTTTTTCCTCATGATAATGGGGGTTGCATCCTGGGCCGAGCCCCCCAGGGCCTCTGGGCCCTGGTAAAGTGTACCTTTCCCCCCACCCCCATGTGGGGGTTCTGTGTAAATATATACAAGGCAGTACAACTGGTAGAAACAGTCAATTGATTTTCATGGAAAAGTTTAAAAAAAAATCACCTCCCCCCAATATTTCCCATGCAAATTTGTTGTTCCTTCAATCAAAACTAGAAATGTTGCAGTTTGCAAAAAACGAAGTTTTGGAATTTTTCCCTTTTGCTTTTGCCAGTGGGAAAATGGAAAACAGAAAAAGGAAAATATTTTTTTCCCAGCTTTGGATTTTTTTTTTATGAAAGACCCAACATATTTCAATAGAAATGGAAATTTTCCATGAAAATGTAAAATCTCTGTGCGTGGAAACACACACAACTTCTGATTGCAAGGAGGGGACTGTGGATATCCCAGCTCTGTAGACCACAGTCCTGGCTGGAGCCAAGGAGTGCAGATGGAACAATGAAAATGAAAAAAAAATTAAGTGAAACTTTTTCCAATCTCAATAATGGCTCATTTGGATCCTGCAGTTAGTTCTTATTTGATTGATACCAGTTTGCCTATCTCCCTATCTGTGACACTTGCTTAATGCCTCCAAGAGTTACCAGCCATAGGTCACATCCCTTCTAAGGAGCCTGGGGAAAATTCTGTATTTCTTTGCTTTACAAATTAAACATTTGGACTCTGGTAGCTGCTTCTCTGGCAGTTTCTGTTAATGAAGAAGAATTACCTATTATGTTAGCATCGCGCAGGTTTGACAATTCCATTACATATTACTAATAGTGCTATTAATGCCTGGTATCATTATAGTGTGTGTGTATGTGTGTGTACGTGTACATGTGTGTGGTAAGGGTTTGGGGAGGATGTACAAATAGAACACAAGTCTGTGTGGTCCGAATGCAGCAGCTCCTGCTTTAATATCTCATGCTGTCTGATGGTGAGACTGAGCTGACAGGGAATACACCTGGGCTGAATAACAGGCTCTCGGCTATTGGTTTCTTCCAGGGAGCCGGTGGATGGGGAAAGAGGAAGCAAAGTGGGAACAGAGAGGCTGATCTTTGATCATTCATGATGTATCCCTCTTGGGCACTCTATGTGTGACAGAGGTCACCCTGAATATGTGCTAAGATCAGGGAAGCTGATTACCATATTCCCTTCTGTTTTATGCATGGTGTATCTCCCACACAGCTCCATCTCTCATCCTCCTGCCTTCTATCCTGGTTTTTGAGCAGTGCATATCTAAGTGAATTAGATTTGGGAATCTGTCCTTGGGTACAGAGGAGCCTGATGTCATGCGGGACACAGTTGAAAGCAGTGACATAAGGTAGAGGAATTAGGGATCCTGGAGCTGCTTTGCTTTTCTATGTACTTGGCAATGATTTAACCCATTTAAAAAATAAAAATTCCTTTAGAGTTGTCATAATATAAAAAGTGCCTGTCTGACAGGTATGTGATAAATGCAAAACTGGCCCATTTAATGAGATTGCATAAATCATATACACACAAACTGTATGGGTACAGGGAATTGGGGTTGTCTAATGGACAGTTTATGGGAACTGAGAATCAGGACTACTGGGTTCTAGTAGTTCCTGAATTGATTCATTAGGACATGGCCATTCTCCCCCTTCAGGATCTTCCCTCAAGATCTGCTTTTTCTTCACTGAAGTCGATAATCCCCTAGTTAGGCCAACACTGTGCACTTTTGAAAATCCCATACATTAAGTCTTGATAACAAGTGGCTCCACTGTGTGTGTAAAACTGTACACATTTTATACCGTTAGCCTCTCCCTTGATCTTCACGTGTCTGGAAAAGGGGGGGAAGTTGGAACTAATGACATGTGTTTATCCTTACCCTGATCTCTTTGTTTATATACTGCTCTTCTTCCCTTTGTCTGTTTAGATTGCAAGATCTTTTGGGCAGAGACTGCCTCCTATGATGTGTGTGTACAGTGCCTAACATAATGGCACTCCAATCCTGACGGGGGCATCTGGTGGCTTCTATAGTACAAATAAACAAGAACAATAATCTGCTACTGACTTGCTGCATGACCTTTGGCTACTCACTTATTTGCCCACTGCCTCAGTTTCCCCACATGTGTAATGGCTGTGATACTATATACCTGCTTGGTATTGTGAAGCTGAGTGTTTGCATTTGGAGATCCTCTTGAATGACAATGTTATATAGATAGACAAAGTACTGTGATATCAAACTGTGGAATAGTTAATAAACAGGCCTCATTTCACGACTTACTTTTGTTGTTGTTGCCTAACCTATTAAATGTATGTGATTGACACCGCAGGAAAGCGAATGTTGTCTCTGCATGAGAAAATGCCAAAGAAACTCTGAGTAGGGAAGACCTCCAGAAGACTTGGGTGTAGGTGAAGGTACCCCAATGTGCAGATGATTACCTGAATCTCATCCAAACTATCTGAAGCTTTTGAGTCTGAGAAACATCTGGATATCATAGGAATAGGATTTTATGGCACTTTTGCTTCCACTCCCATCCAGAAACCAGAAGCAAATGCTCTTCAGGAAGGTTAATTTGGGGCTGGATGCTCAATGGAGGCTTTGCTGAAGAGTGGTGGTGGTAGTGCGCTTGTTTTAGTTGACTGCATTTGCCCCATCCCTAGTTCTCAAGATTAATTCCACTGTGTGGAGGGTCATTGCTAGACCACTTGGCAGCTGTCACACACCTCAACATCTGCTGGCTGGCTCCTGCTCTCAGAAAGGAATCAGATTAGAGGAGGATCCAATCACAGAAAAACCAAAGCTGATCTTATGATTTTTGGGGCCCTCAGCATGAATAGGAGCCAGCCAAAGCTGCTGGAGGAGCGGGATTAGGACATGAGTTTTTATCTTCATCTGTTCCCTTTTCTGGGTCAATATCTGTGTTGCCAAGACCGTGCAACACAACTGGGTCCTCCAGTGGTCATTTGTGTTGCTTGGGCCTCAAGCTGGCCAGGAGTGGAGCACTTCACAGGGGGTGAAAGCGTCAGTCAGCAAGCTGGCTCTCCTATGCAGAGTTTTACGATCTAACTGAGGATATAGCACCCGGTTCAGATGAAATAAGAATCAACCATGAATCTTTTATCAAAAGTTGAACAGAACGCAAATTCCTGGCTCTGCCACTGGCCTGCTGGGTGACTTTGGGGAAGTCATTTCAACACTCTCTGCTTCAGTTTCTCCATCTGTAAAATGAGAATAATAATGTTGGCCTCCTTTGTAAAGGGCATTGGGATCTGTTGATGTAAAGCTCTAGGTATCATATATAATTTTTCCCATGTGCTCAATTCAGCTTCCTGGTTTCAGGGGATGGGAACAGCCATGGACTAGCTGCCGTATCTCAAGTTGAGCCATTTTTTTTAGTAGTCCCCACTCCAATTTCTAGAACAGAGTTTCTAATAAGTTTGGAGCCAAATCTTTGACATCAGTGGAAACTTGCCTGCATGAGGGTTGAATTGCGATTAGCCTATGCCATGTTAAACTCAAGTTGTCCTGGCTTACACTGCCCATGCAGTCATGGTCAGCATACTGTCAGCTAACTCAGCTCTTCACCACATATGTTCAAACACATTACCATCTTTTAATGGAGACAAGCCTAAAGAAGTTCACCTCTCCGTTGTTCAGGGATCAAGTGATCGACTGTAATTCCGCTAACTTATTGTCGTTTACATCTGGGAGAGTTTTTGAAATCAAGGTCTGAGCACTTTGTGCTAATACATTAACTATGGGACCATAGGTAGCATTCACATTGGGACAGTGAATGATGGACTGGCTGATCAGTCTGGGGAAGAAATTCTGCAGTCCAGTCCAATTGCTACTGAATTTTCCAGTTTCATTTCATGCTGTCTAGGTTCCTTTTCCCTGAAGTAAACAGGTTGGCATTCACCTCCCGTCCCTTCCCACTTTATTGTTACAAGCTCCTTTGACTGTGCCTACACCTTGGTCTG
The DNA here is from genome assembly GCF_026122565.2 of Emydura macquarii macquarii. Classification (NCBI taxonomy): domain Eukaryota; kingdom Metazoa; phylum Chordata; order Testudines; family Chelidae; genus Emydura; species Emydura macquarii. The sequence goes on along the minus strand of NW_027132813.1, from coordinate 5,589,017 downwards.
AATACAGTATGAAGGTGAATGGCTTCCTTGTCTGCTCCCCCTCACTAGAGGTTTGATGGTCTTTCCCTGAAGTGGTAGAAGAAGGCTCATCTCCCTCTCCAGTTGGAGTCTTACAATATGTATGTCACACTTCCAGCTGATATAAAATATGATTCCTGAGCAGATGGTATCACCTCTCTCCCAGTAAAATTATTAATAATCTCTACACCAAAGGTCCAAAACAGCCATCACAATCTTCCTGCATGAAGAGGACTGGCAGCCACCTCTGGGTGAAATGCATCGGCTATTTAACTGCACTCTTATAGGTCCAGCTATCTCCCCAACCCTAATTAGCTGCAGGACAACTCAACAGCGGAGGGAGGTGGAGCTCTCAATTCCTATACATTAAAGGGGCCACACATCTTTACAGAATTGTAGAATCACCACAGACCCATACAGTCTTCTAGAAGGAACCACTGGAATGGCCTAGGGTGAGACCCTGTGCTACACCTCTTACACCCTTGTGGGAGGGGCATAGCTAAGGTGGTGTTAAGCCACCTTTGCAATCTGTGGATCATGAGCTGTTCTGGAGACTGGAGAGGCCTGCAGTGTGACTTACACAGCCCTGGGTACCCTATCTAAGTTATAGCAGGCTCCCCTACGGACTGCAGTGCCAAGGACCTGCCCCGGACACTCTCCACTTTTCCTGTCATGCCTCCGACAAGGGGCTGCGCTGAGGACAGCTCTACTGCTGACTTCTGCAGTTCCTGCCTCGGGGAATCCTTCCCTCATCACTTTTAGGGCCACTTTACGCCACTGCAGCCCTTTTGCCTGTTGTAAATGGGTCCAGCTGGGATGAGAATCTCACCCTAGAGGTTTTACATTAACTGTTTCATCATAAATAATGTGCATGTGGGGGGGTGGTTAATTATCCTTCTGAGGAGATACCTCTCCCTTGATTTTCCTTCTTGTCCTCCTGAACCCTCTGTAGGAGAAATATGGTTGGAAATAGCTTATGCAACAACATAGGTGATTTTTTTTTTGTCTCTTGAAAAATGGAACAGTACCTTCCCACAGATATTGGTTGTCATTTCACAGCCAAGCCATCCTCCTAATTTCAAATCAATTTGTACTTTACTGAGCCATGTGGTGACATTTTATGACTAACTTTTGCCCCTTCAAGGCCATTTGTCTCTGTCCATTTGTAAAGTCAGTGAAAATCACTGTTCTCTGGGCCCCTAAAAGTAATCATTCCAGCGAAGGAAATGATAAGGCGTTGTTATGTGTGACATTCCTTTTGAACAAGTCCTCAGTAATTTCAAGAAAATCCTAATAAACTGAGAGAGAAAAAATTTCAAAGGTGTTGCAAAAGTCAAGTCTGAAAGCAATCAAGGGAAAGCTTAAAGTTTGTATTCTGGAAATGTCTCTTCTTCTTGAATCTAGTTACCAAAATCTTCCACTGTTACTGAGAGGAAAAATGTTAATAATAATCCAAGCAGTTTGCAAGTGGCGATTGGCCATGAGTCTGAATTGGAAGGACAATTTATCTCCTTAGCCACTTTGAAGCCTTTTAGCCTGGGGGTGATTCCTTGCCTAATGAAATTAATTGCATGCATCTGTCATGTGAATACTTCAGATGAAGTTCAGTTTTTCCCCTTATTTAGAAGTTGCAATGTATCCACTCATTGTCCAAAGTATAGCATGTGTGCAAATGTATGTGCACATGCACACACAGAGCCAAAGCACAATCTCACACACAAGTACACCACACCCACAGCCATCTACAAATGCACAAACGTATACACAACCACACATGTGCCAAACTGCACACTGTCACACAGCACTGTGCGCACACACAAAGAACTAGACACAGACATGCAACCATATGCCTGCACTTGCATGTTCATGCATGCCACACACAATTACACACAACTCCCTTCCCCTCCCCATCATACATTACTCACATGTAATCACACTTCTATGGTCACCACTATTTGCACACAATCACACAAGCCACCACCCTTCCAAAAAAATTACCCTGGAGATGACAGAGTTTAAGAAGAGGGGAGGGGATGGGGGCTAAGAGAGGACCCAGACCTGTGGGGTCACTGTCCTGCCCATGGGGATGGGGGCCTCTGCCTTACATGAGGCTGGGGAGGGGACACTTCTGATCCTGCCTCTCTCTAAGTTCTGGCCCCGCTGCCAGTGGGAGAAGTATCCTAGACCCCCGACTCCACTCCTACCTCTGAGCTTTCAGCCTGGCAGGTAGCCTCAGCTTAGCATGATGATGTCAGCAGTGGCAATGGTGGGATCTGGGCCTGGGTAGGGTGTGCAAGTGGCTCCCTGCACTATCGGTGGCAGGTGCCAAACATGAATGGTGCTGCAGCCCTGTACTCCAGGTTGTAATACCCCTCCCTCAAATTTGGCCCAGCCACTCCTCTGTCATTTTGGGGGCCTTCTCCTGTTGGAGGCTTGCAGCAAACTGCCCCTTTTGCTCCCCTCCCTAGGTAGCCCTGAATAGCACACACATACATTTCCAGTTTCAAGACCAATGTATAAACAAGCTGATCATTCTTGGTGCTTAAGGAACATATCACAAATTATTTCCTGATAGAGAGAAATTTGGGGTCCCTTTAGGTTGTTCCTTTTATTCTCCTGCTACAAGACGTTCTGTTTGTTCAGAGCTTCTAAGATGCTTGGCAGAGATATGGAAAATTGTTTGAAATAAACTTCATTAATAAACACTAACTCTTGGAACTAAAACAACGAGAGTCCTGTAGCACTTTAAAGACTAACAAATTTAATTTCTGCAGGCATAAGCTTTCATGGGCTGCAACCCACTTCGTCAGATGGAAGAAACAGAAATCAGATAGGGGGTATATCTATACATCCAAGGGTAAGGAACAACAACGGGGAGGGTAGGTATTAGTAAAGTCCATTCAGTTAGAGTAGATGAGGCCTATTCACAACCATTGATTAGAAGGTGAGAATGTGTGAACAGTGACAATTACTTTGTGTAATGAGAGAACCATTCCAAGGCCCTATTCAGACCCAGTTTGATTGTGTCAAGTTTGCATATGAGTTCCAGCTCTGTGGTTTCTCACTGAAGTCTGTTTTTGAAGTTTTTTTTTGTTTGGTTGTGAATAGGCCTCATCTACTCTAACTGAATGGACTTTGCTAACACCTCCCCTCCCCATTGTTGTTCCTTACCCTTGGATGTATATATATACTGTGACAGGGGCTAACGGAAGGTAGTAGAAGGACGCTATGTTAGCCTAAGAATGGCCAAGGCCCTGTTCCACTAGCAGCTGCCCAAGGTTTCCCTCAGGCTGATTAGGGCCAGCTGAGGCCAGGGTCTGCTGAGACCGATTAGGGCCAGTTGAGGTCAGGGCCAGCTGAGACCAATTAAGGGCTGCCTGGGAGCAGATAAAAGCTCCCTGCCAGGCAGGCAGGGTGCTCTTGAAGTTTGGAGGTCTGGAGAGAAAAGCAAAAAGCAGGGGGGCTTGCCCGTTAGAGTGGCTACTTATCCCCAATGAAGATCAGGGTAGGGAAGCAGCCCAGAGAGGAGACTCACACAGTGCCTTATAGCAGCAGCCAGCCACTGCTGTCAATTAAGGTCTCTGGGCTGGTGTCTGAAGAAGAGGGCGGGCTCAGACATCCCCAACGTTAGAACCTAAGGTCCCGAGGGCACTGCTTGGCCTGCGAAGGCCTGAAGGAAGATGGGGCGGAAGTGAGATGGCTGCCATCTTAAGGCTGGTGGGAGCCCCAGGTGGCCATTTTGTGCCCAGCACACTGAAAAAGCGCTCGGCCCACAGGAACACGAAGGCCACACTACCACAATACCCCCTATCTGATTTCTGTTTCTTGCATCTGATGAAGTGGGTTGCAGCCCATGAAAACTTATGCCTGCAGAAATTAAATTTGTTAGTCTTTAAAGTGCTACAGGACTCTCGTTGTTTTTGCTGTATACAGACTAACATGGCTACCTCTCTGGAACTTTTCATCTTGGAACTAAATGATGTTGAAAGTGCCCTTTTATCTACACAGCAGGAAGAGAGAAGAAAAGATCAAATCAATTTACCACTGGAGAAAGGTGCCAGATTTACAACCCTGGAAAGTTCAGTCCCCGGTCAGCAGACCAGATACAGCATGGACTGTGACAGTGCACACCTCCCACATATTGCCATGTCAACGTGCCTCAGCTTTAACTTGGAGGAATCTCTTCTTGAAGCAAGAGGCCTCCAGGGCCATTAAATCTTTGGCTTCTCTGCTGAGATTATCAGCATGCACCAATAATGTCTGTGTTTTTGCAATACTGACATTTGTTCATTAGTAAATGGACTGAAATCCACTGATTTTATTTCACATTTCAGTGGCCTTTGGGGAACAACTTTTGGGCACTGCTGACACAGGAGTGGTTTTGAATGAAAAGCTCTGCAGCCTGTTATCATGAGCCTTTCAGAAAGAATTTTCGAGTTCTGAGATAATCAAGACACAGTGGAATACAAGAAGAGGCTAGGTTGCTGCTGGCCATCTACATGAGACCACGTTCATTGTTTCAGGCACCCTCGTGCCTTTGTGACATACTGCGAGGTCAGTGGGATCACCATGGTGAGAGGTGTCCCAGAGCAAACTAGCTCAAACCTGGAGGAGATTAGTGTCAAAAGCAATCCCATTCTTGTGCAGGGCAGGTGATGGACAACACAGCTGACCTAATAGGCAATTCTCAGCTCTGGCATCTAGGAGTCCATCAGAATGCTACAAAAATGTACGTACGTTATATTTATCACATTTCTGTTTCAGCAACCCCCGTCCCAGCTCAGTCAGTTTTCATGTTTTCTCTTTGGAGTGGATTATCTGATTTTGTACAGATTTAGCGTACGTGCCCCCTGGATCTCACAAAGGCACTAGTGTTTGCTTTGTCAGGAACGCTGCATTATGTGGATAGCTAGCAGCCTGGCCTCTTTTTGAGCAGAGGCAGATTTGCTGTGTGTAGATCTGGGTTTATTTGCTGAATCATCATTTTCCTCGCAGCTCTGGGAGCGTCCAAGAGGCAGTTGTGTTTGCATGACAATCTCATTTCTGTAGAAGAATAAAGATCTTATATAGATGCTTTGGAATCTAGGCAGACACATGAGGAAGGTTTTACATTTTCAGTTAAGGTTTCTCTGATATCGGTGCCAAGTGATGCGAATTCTGCACAGAGAGCCTGATTTTTTCCAAAGGGGCTTCAAACGGGCCTCCCACTTTGCACTTGCAAAAATGTGGGCACAGATACTTGGGGTGGAGCTGAAGAAGCCTTTGTCAGTAATAATGACATGCGCTGTGCAGCCTTTATCTAAAGCCCAGTGAAGTCAGAAGCAGTCTTTCCACTGACTTCAATAGGCTTTGGATTGGGTCCTATGTGCAGTCAGGTAGATATATGTGTAAATGATGCCAGCTGACCCTGCAAATATTTGTGTCCAGGGCCCAGTGAGAAGCCACTTGTTGCAATCAGGCACTTTGTCTGCAGAGTACTTTAAGCTCGCTTGAAAGAAAAGCTGTGATATAAACACAAGTCTTTGTTATTCCAGGACTTGGCAAACAATGAACCGTCTTGAATGCGGTGCATATAAAAGAAAATTTGTATTCTGGAAAGGAAACAAATGGCTTTTATTGTATTTGCATAGGGATCCAGTCCACTAGCTTTAATTCATTCATTGTCTATTGTGCAGAGACGCTGCAATTCCTATTCTGTTGGGTTGTTTTTAATCTAAAGTAACTCCTCCTTGTATTCCTCTCTTCATACCTCACATATCTGCTTAACAAACCTTTTCTTAGCATTCTTAAAATGTGTTGCTCTTCCTCCCACCTCCCCCAACAAACACCACTGTTACAGTCAATTAAAAAGCACCTTTATTCCATTTCTGTGTTTCTTAGCACTGGAGTATTTAATCATATGGCAAATCAATACATATTCCAGCTCAGCCTGCCCTGTTCTGCTGGGGTGAAAAGGCCGGTGGTTGAGATGGGGATTTAGAGTGGCTTCTTTTTTTGTAAACTTACTAAGATTAACCTGAGTTGAACTATTCGCCTGGCAAAGATCCAGCTAATTACTTTTCTTTCCCTCCCTCCTTTCCATAAAATAAAAGGAAAAAATAAAATGTGGCTGTAACATTTTTCTATTATCTGGGCATCTATTTAAAGCATACATGTTCTTCTCCAGGCAATGCCTAAGCAGCATAGGGTCCCGGCAACATATGCTTATATATCAGACATACATGGTGCATAGCACCCTCTATAGGTGAAGATGTAATTGAATGGTGGGGACATATCTGGAGAGGCTGGGAATACTGAAGAGGTAAGGTTAGTGACACAGGGCTATGCCATCATGTGCAACATTTAGCTCAGGGGTTCTCAAACTTTTTTTCTGGGACCTCCTTTGAAAATATTTCAGGCTGTGATGACCCCCCCTCCAAAAAGTGACAACCCCCCATGCCATCCCACTCTTCCTTCTGTGCTACTGCTGGGCACAGCGCTGCCTTCAGAGCACCGGGCCAGCAGCAGTTCTCCAGCCATCCAGCTCTGAAGGGCTCTGGCTGTCAGTCATGCTTGGGGCTGACAGCTGCAGCCACGGCATGTGTGGGGGCTGACAGCTTGCAACCCCTCTGGGGTCCCAATCCCCAGTTTGAGAACCCCTGATCTAGCTCCAGATCCCTTGACCCTCTGGCTGGAGGGGATCAATGAAGAGGCAGCACATTTAGCCCCTTGCTGGGGGAGAGAGTCATTCGCATCCTCCCTAGTGATCCAGAGCATGGAGGGTGGCATTGGTGATATCCAGAGCAAGCCTTGCCCTGCCCTCCTTGCTGTTGCAGTGACGTGGGCCAATGAGGAGATGAATAATTAGGAAGTAAAGGGGATGGGAGCTTGGGGGATCCCCTACAGCAAAATAAAAGAGAGCTGTCAGGAGCTGTGTGACTTGTTTAGTGGGCAGGAAGCTGAGTGGCTGGAGGGCTGGAGTGGAGGAGGCACATGAGCAAAGCGACAGTGGCATTCTCATTTTTCAAACCACATAAAAGCTTTCTGTCTGGGGAAAAAAGTGATGAAGTAGCAGAAAAGTCTGAAGTGCTCATCAAATATCTCCTCTCCCCACCCGCATGTTATTCCTGGCTGGAGCCTCCTGTCCATTTAATCCCTTCCACTGGCTTCAAATCGAAATGGAGCTGGGGAGATGTGACTTTTCTCATCCAGTGAAAACTGAGTGGCCTTGACTAGAGTCATGTCTGTATATGCTTGAGCAGAATACAAATTTGAGCCTTCCTTATGTGCTGGACAACCCTGCCACTTACAACACCCGCCCCCTTCTGTGCTTGACTATATTGTGCACTGGTTGGCAGAGAACTAATGACATTGCAGTGCACTATAGCCAATTGTGCCTTGAGTCTGTAAACTCCACAGGGCAGCTGTCATGTTCTTCAGCTAACCAGGGGCCTGGCTGTAAAGTGCCAGCACACTCTGCAGCCTCAGGTGAATGATAAATAAGAATTATTGTTATCACTAACATACCATGAAGCCTGGACAAAATGCCACCTCCAACAGGCAACACTGTCAGAGTTTCCTCCAGTCTTCCAGTGCAGTTTTATTTGACTTTAAGTTAAAGAGCCACCTGATCTCTGCAGCTTCACTTAGTCACATAGGATGGGTTTCATGTCAGTGGTCCATGTCAGTGGTACAAATACAGTGCCCCTTTGCCTGACAGAGCCCAGAGCACATCGTTCAGTGGCTGGTCGGGTAGAACTTTCTTGGCAATGGCTCACAGTTTGCTTCTTTCAGAGGCCCAAGGCCTTCTGTTGTGACTGTGATGCGTACCAATGAGTTAAGAATGTAGGTCTGGAAATCTGAAGATTGCATTCAAATCACTAGTGCCTGTGTTTACCACACTTGCATAAATTCCCACCCCATCAAATCAAAATCAATAAATGTTTGTATTATTCATTTTCATAATTAATGCAGCAGGAACCTCAATTTGTCCATGTACCTGAGGCTACTGCAGAGTTTTGGACTCGCTTCATTGAAGTGCTGCAGAAACCAGTGGGTCTTCCACAGGATGTAGGGCCATCGTGCACATGGGGCCTTGGTGATAGGTGTGCTAGGGCAGGCACGGTAGAAATCTGATGGCCCACCTCGGAATGATGACTGCTCATGCCAACTTTAGCTCCTCATCCATGTCTTGGTTGTTGACAGCGATTCCCTCCGAACATCTTTCCCTTTATTATTCTGGGGACATGTTTGCATACTTCAGCTCCAAGCCTGGCTTTCAAGGATTCAGGAATTACTGCAAAAACCACCCTGCATAGGGCTTCCTCTTTACCAACTACACTATACGGCTTGGAACTGTCTATCAGCCAAGGGATTTGAATAATCCTTGAGCACAGGTGGATAAAGCTGATTTCCTTTTGAAGGAATCAATTCATTTCTGTCTCCCCTTTGGATAATTTCAAACTGAGGGCTGAGGGAAAGGGGAACAGGTGATATATAGGATCAGTGCACTAGCCTTTTCCCTTTGCAGCCCTGAGTTCAAAATCTGCTTAGATCACAAGTGAAAGGAGCTGGGAGTCTCAGACATAGGGCTGGAACAGCAGGGGGTTAAGATTAAGATGCATTGCCAGAGCTGAGGGGAGCAGTTCAGACATGCAATAGTGCTGTGTGTCAGGATCTCTGGTGCATTGGCAGAGCCGTAGGGGAAATTAGTATGGCACTTGCTGATGCCCCCCTTGCCCCGTTCTCACTTTCATAAGCATCAAACACTCTGAAAATTCAGTCCACCAGTGGCATATTTCTTCTTGGCAACTGGGATAAAGGCTTATTTAGCATGTAATAAAGCTGGCATCTGAGCAGCCAGTGTATTCTACCAGCCACCTGTAACGATCTTGAGGGTTCATTAAAGACCACACTATTGAATGAGGAAGGACTAGAACTTTAATAACACAGACAAGAGTGATTTCCAGGTGGGCAGCTGGGAGCAGCCATGTTGGATCTGATATAGGGCACATCTCCCAATTCACACAACATTCTCCCATGCTAGGGAGTGTCTCTAAATCACAATCTTCTACAAGCATATCTCTACACCACCAAAGCTGGAATAACAGATAAAAAAGACTTTGAAAGAGTCTTGTGGAATAGTATCAATCTGGAATTCCTGCTGGAGAGAAGATCCTTGACTGAGGGATTCTCCAGGTCAGTTCACACTAGCTGGAGCTTCCAACTGCTTAGGAATAGAGAGACCCTCTCTCCACCTACCATTATAGCCAATTTCACATCCATATTTTAGAAGCTTGCCACCTGAAATTAGGGGCCCACATCCCCACTGGATGTAAATGATAGCATTTCCCTGAGGTCAATGAAATGATGCTGGTTTGTACCAATTGAGGGTCTGTCCCAGGATGATTTCTTTAAATGAGTGAATGATTTCAATGCAATTCCTGCTCCAGGATCCTCAGGAATGAAATCTGATAAACTGGAAACCTAAGTAATGCTAACAAGATGCACCAGGTTCCAAGGGTAGCCATTGGACTGGGAGGCAAAGGAATTAAAAGTATGCTTTTATTTGCAATAGCAGGGATTTATGGCGACTCTCAAAAAGCTCAGAGCCCTGGTTCAGGGCAGAGAAACACATAACAGATGAAATGGGGCTCAGTGCTTCTGTTTTATGAAGTAATAATTATAATAATCATTATTTATATAACAGTAGCACCCATAGGCCTCAACTGAGATCATGATCCCATTGGGCTAGGTGCTGTACATAAACTTAGTAAGAGACAGTCTCTGCCCAAAAGAACTCAGTCTACATTGAAAAGACAGTCAAAGGGGTGAAACAGAGGCACATAGAGGGGAAATGACTTGTCCAAGGTCAGACAGCAGGTCAGTCACAGAGCTGGGAGTAAAACCAGGTCTCCTGAGTCCCAGTCCGGTGTCCTATTCACTGGGCACCAAGACATCATCTCTGGGAAGGGTAAAGCTGCACCTTTCACCAGCCTTTCATTTGGAAGATGGAAATGCCACACTAATTAAGGGCTTGATCCAAAACCCTTTGAAGTCAGAGTCTTTCCATTCATGGGCTTTGGATCAGTCCATTAAAAGCAATCGTGAATGGTGCATAGAACTGAGATGACTGTGACTTTAGGCTTTCAGTTTTCTGAGTGGGACTTGAGCCATATTTCTCTTCTCTGTTGTCTCAAATAAAATTCATCAAGGCAGGAAGAACACAGTTTGGTCCTTGCTGTATTGAAAAGCAGTGAGGGGAAATTCAGTCCTAATGAAGACATTGTCCTGTTGTTTCCCTGCGAGAACAAATAAATACCCCAGATATTTCATAGAGAGGTGGAGTAAAAAGTTGCACTGGTGGCATTAAAGTGAGTTTATTTTAGCCTTGCCTGCTTAATAAGGGCCTGCTGTACCTTTCTGTACCTTGCAGGGGAACTTGGAAATGGGGATAGGAAGAAGAGCTAGGTTGTGGGAGGGTCTCTAGTTCTTCATATATCCACAGCATGAAGCAGCTTGAAAGCCAAAGTATATTGCACATCTGTGAATGGCTGGTCCAATGCACAGTGGTCCTGCCAGCCACAGAGAAGGGGACACATGCTGGCAAATCGCACAGGAGAAACTGACAACTGACTTGTGAGTTCCAAAGCAAAGTTATTGTCCTATATAATCAAACCATCTCTGATTGAAGCTGGGCTCCTTGTTTAATTTCCACCCTTCCCCATTCCTCCCCTTTTATTTGGGCTGTGCTATGTCTTGGTAGTTTCCTATTTTACATTGTTTCCTCCTGCCTCATCTGTTTGCTTGAGTGGCAGTGCATTCCTACCTGTAGGAGACTGCCAAGAGACCAAGTAGACCTTTCTTGCAGTGCTAGCATCTTCCCTTGCACAGCAGTTGCTCTTTAGAACAGCTGCATCAAAGCTCTGGAGTGCAGAAGGCACATTCCAAGCTGGGCTATATGTGTATCCACAACATGTATGACCTTTTCTTCATCCTCTCCCCAAGCTGAAAGGCTTGAAATAAATATATGAGGCCAGATTCTGCACTGCATCTCAAGAGAATACAGCCTGGGGGGAAAGGGGCACAGGTGGCTTTGTGCCACCCAGATTCTGAGCTGCTGCAGGACTAAAACAGCCCTCTGTATAAGTTAGAGCAACCCTGGGGCCATTCCTCTCATTAGCTGGTGGAGCAATCGGAAGAATTGCCTTGAAAGGGATTGCAACAGCTGGGGCAGCTATGGGAGGAGGCATGAAGGTAAAGACTAACACTCTTTCCTTGGAGACCTGTGGACTGCAGTGCAGTCCAGGGTCTCTGTAGCACCAAGCACTATGACTATTCCTCTCCTGTTCCCCAACATGTCCCCTTGCGTCCCTGCCATGCACACGAGGAGGGAGCACAGGGTCATATGCTGCTCTTGCAGTGGGGGAGTCACTGCTGGCCCGCTGCAGCTCATTTACAGTTCCTACATATCCTATGCTGGAGCAGCATATAGGGGTTGGAGTGGAAGGAAGAAACAGCCCCATCATGTGTAAAGCTGTGAGCGAATGGAGTGCTCATGAAAGTGACTGGAAACCAAGCCTCCAGGCTTTACAGCATTAGCTCACACCTCTTTAGCCATATCACTCTGGCGGCTGTAGTCTTTCCCCTCGGATGCAGGATATTTCAAGTTTATCCATGCCTGTGTTATTTCCTGATGGGTCTACTACAGTGAGATCTACTTGGGGCTGCCCTAGAAGACCCCCTGCAAATAGCAGAATGTGGCTGCTAGTTCAGTTAGCTGTGTTTCACCCATTTAGCAAATGCTTTGTTAGACTGCACTGGCTTCTGGATGCAGGTCAAGGTGATGGTTCTCACCTATGATGTGCTTTATGGTTTGGGTCCTGGGTATCTGAGAGCCCACCGCTCTACTCATTTAATCTGGCAGGTGGGATCAATTGAGACACCTGAGCTGACAGTCCCTGACTAAATGGGTCTCTGGAACTTGCATCCCCCTTAATCTATCAGAGCCTGAGTTTGTTGACCTGCATAGCTCATCTATTTTCCAGGCAACTTCTGGGCCGGGGGGGTGTCTCTGAGGAGGTTTGGAGGGGCATTACTTTGACAGGGGAGCTGTTTTGTCAGCAATAGGTAGCATGAGGGTAGCTGACATTTAGCCCTGATGCCTCATTGTTCGTTATTGCAAATGCACCTGGAGCGTAACACAAAGGCACATTATATAAATGGTAAAAAACAAAGATGTTCAAACCCTCCTGTTGGCCCTTGCTGCCCACAAGCCTCCCTTCTCTTCCTCTGAAGCAGACTGCTCAGCCAGGGGGAGTGCCTTTCGAGCTACCTGCAGCAAGCCACTGTCACGAACTGGCAGAAAGCTGAACAACCAGGACAGCCAGAGCATCCAGGAGAGACCCGTCTCCTAGCAAATGATGATGAGAGGGTCAAGGTGGGCATCATTTTTCATCCTGTCCCTTAGTGCCTCCCAGCATTTCAGAGGCCAAGAAAACAAATTGCCTGTGGGCACAGCAAAGGTCAGGGGTGCCAGCAGCTAGATGAGAGAGCTGGCAATAAAAGCCTTGCTAGCATTTCCCTCTGCAGCAGCAGCTGTCAGCCCAAGGTGCTTTCATCAGTCGTGGGCTGGGATTTTGTGCATACATTTTGTATTTCATTTCAGCAAGACGCAGCTCGTACCTGTCACAAGAAAGTTGTTCCCTGTGAGCTATTGTCCAAAGGGCAGCTAGGAGACAGAACGAGCAGCTTAGACATACACGGCAGTGGTTCACTGAAATGACCGTAAGGGCTGCAGGTCACCAAAAGGGAGGATGGAAATCTGACCAGTCACATGTCCAATCATTATGGGGGCTGCCCCATTGTCTCTCTGGAGACATCTCACTGGAGAGGTGAACCCCCACTTCTTTCAATCATTTGCTTTAGGGTCTGTCTTGTCTTGGAGACCTACCTGGGTAAAGCAGACTGTGGGGGATGTTGCAGGGAGCTGGCATCACATGCACACAGGAGGGCACAGCATGTCAAAGAACTGAGACAAAGCATGGTTCATTGTGCAGATCATCCCCATGTTTGTCCACCCACCAGTCATGATTCTGAATGCAGTGAATGCAACACTCTGTGAGACTTAGGGTGAAATCCAGACCCCATTGAAGTCGATGGAAGCTTTGCCCCTGACTTTGATGGAGCCAGGATTTCACTCCTGTTTAATTGAGGTGCAGACATTTTGGCTCAGACTGCAGCCTGAGCTCTGGGATCCTCCTGTTCTGCAGGGTCCTAGAGCCCAGGCTCCAGTCTGACTCAGAATGTCTACACTGCTGTTAAGCAGCCCTTTAACCCGAGCCCCTTAGCCTGAGTCAGGTGGCACTAGCCAACCCTGGGTGTCTAACTGCAGTGTAGACATCCCTCAGGGGCTCGGGAAATAGCCTATGGAGGCTTTCACCTTCAACCTGGAGAGGAAAGAGCTGAAGGAGAAAAGATGGTCTTGGAGTTAGGGGTCCCTAGAGTCAGGATGCCTGGGTTCTGCTTCTGATTGCCGTTGACTTCTTGTATGATCATGAGCAAGTCCCTTAACCACTCTGTGCCTCAGTTTCCCCATCTGTACAGTGGGGAGAACAATATTTTCTTACCTGTGATGTCATCACAATGTATGCATTAATGTCTATGAGTTGCTCAGATACCATCATGTTACCTTAAATAAGTAGGCTGGTGGCTTGAATCCAGCTCGTGATGCAAAGTAAAACTGTATCTCTGACAGCTTGTGTATTAGCCCATGTGAAATGAGTTCGTGGTGCCAGTCCAGTTCCCAGAGGACAAGTGCTTATATGGCACTCTGCAGTCCCATTGGCAAAGAACTGAATGGACGAGGGAGACTGAATTCTCCTAGAAGTATTCCCATTGGGGTGGTATATGTGTGTGTTGGGGGGAAGGACAGACAGCATGGGGGTGTAGTTGGTCTACCTCCACCTGTTGTGTTGCTAAATGGAAGAATTCAGTTTCTGAAGATACCAAACCAATACTAAAGTTAGCAGCATGGTCCAGTGGCTTGGGCCCCAGTCTGGGAATGAGGAGACCTGAGAGCCATTCCCAGTTCTCAACTTGAGGTGTGAACTCGGACAAATCACTTCTCTGTGCCTTAGCTTCTCCTGCTATACTAAGGAAGCTAGGGGCAGGGCTTTCTACTGCCCTGCACCTTGCACAGTGATTTACACTAGTGCTGAGTAGGTGTCATAACGCTACCATTCTGATCTGGTAGCATTCTGAATTGATGTAAATAACTACAAAAGAGGCAGTGCAACAAAGAATCAGGGCCAGTGATTCTTACCCACCTGTGCAGAGTGCTCTGAGATGCAGACATCAAAGCCAGTAGAGTCATGCTAGGTAGCAGCAGTAGAGGTAGCAAGAGCTATTTTTAGCCCACACTTACTATTTAACAAGACACAGCTGTCCTATTACATCTAAGCTCCCTAAGTATGAGGGTCCCTTAATGGCAGGCCTGAATTCATTGCCCAGTTTTTGCAACCTGGTGGAGAGGGGTGTGTAGGCGTGTGTATTTAGTATCTAACTGAAGCAGGCACTGCATTCTAAAATCCCCATTTGCATTTCTCTTTGCATCATCATCTCTGCTTTCCTGGCCTCCTCCCATACCTGCCTCAAGTGCTATCCTCCTTTTCAAGTCAAGTCTTCTGATTTCTCTGCTAGCTAATTAGAGAAATAACCCAAAGAGATGCCATGGATCGCAGCTGTATTCTACAACCGTGTAAAGTCACCTTGACATTAAGATGGTCTTGATTTCTCCCTCACCCATAATAAGAGTTGGTGAGCAGGAGAGGGGGAAGTATTTTGCATTATTCATATATGACAATGAACATGTGTGAACTGCGGAGCTGCAATCAGCATAGGAGAAGGACGTTGTGCAAGGAGTGAACAGAGGGCTTTAACATCTGGAGAGAGCATTGCCTAGCCATTAGGCATCCGAAGTCAAGAGATCTGGGTTCTATTTCTGGAACTCTTATGGTCATCCAATGAGTGGGGGCCTGGAATAGAATCCAGATCATCCAATTCCCCAGTACCCTGCTCTAACACTAGGTTGTGCTACCTTTATTTGGTAGCATGTCCGACCCAGATCAGATGATCATAAATTTAAATCACACTGGGGTCATCACTTCTGGTAAGTCCTGTGGTTCATTTGATAGCAGTTTGTGCTGCAGTGCTCAAGCTGATAAGACTTGATTTGTGCAGGTGAGCGGTTTGTTACACTTGCACATAGCTGAACTTGTTTGAGTGACATTCTATGGCCTCTGTTATGCAGGAATGATCATAATTGTCCCCTGTGGACTTTAAATCTATGAATTGATTTATCAACAGATAAAGGAAAATATGATTACCATTCATCTGACTTTAAAAGCCCCGTGAAGGCAACTTTGTCTTTATTTATATACCTTCTAGATTTATATATAGTTACATTATGCACACAAAACTATGTTAAAAGAACATTATTGAAATTGCAAAGTCAAATGCTCAAAAGATAACCTTAATTCTGGCATTTCCTTTCTGAACAACCTTAATTCAGCCTCTTGTGCTTATTCATTATGACACAGACTTTGGTTACATGATAAAATATTTTTTTCTCTACAGGAGTATTCTCTAGTGGGCATAGGTTCTTTTACGTGTTCCCCCCATGCTTGACTCTTCAGCCCCATCCACTTCTCCACCCCCAGCTCCCAGACCCACTCACCTTGCCCAGCCAGCTCCAGTTATATTTTCTAATCTCCACCCCCATCCCAACTGTTTACGCCTTTCTCTCCCCACCGATCTGGCTTTTGTGCCCTCTGCATTTGATTCAGTGCTTAAAAGTGTGTGTGCGTGCATACGTGTGTGGGAGGGGAAGGATAGCAAGGGGCCACAGAACCAACAATAAACACATAAATTAATTAAATAAATGAATTTAAAAATGAAGCCTGAGGCAGACACCTTGCATTTCAGCCCAAATGCTTAACATTTGACAGTTATAAATAACCAAAAACAGGATCTTTTAATGGGAAGTATTAGGCAACCTTAGTAATAGTTGGCGCTACCAGCCCAGCCTACAACATAATACTACTTTTTGATGATAGATCAGTAGATGTGTATATATTGGGCGATGCAGATGTAAGTAGTGAAGAAAAGTTCTCAATCCCAAATTCTGTATATAGCCCAAACTCCTATTGGCATCAATGGGAGTTTTGCCAGTATAAGGAGAATAGGACTGGGCTCATTACAGGTCTGTTGGAAGGGGATAAGAGAACAATATCTCCATTTCAACCGGTACTTAGGTAATCTCTTTTTTTACCCTAGCTTTTGGAAATTCAGCACCCCTGTGCCCCAAACCTCCTGTCTAGACATTCTAACCGTACACTGATTCCCACATAGCCTCCACACTATGCATGCCTTCATCATTATAAATCATTCTGTGATCACTCTGATAGACTGGATTGTTAGGAATATATTTGGTATTCCTGTGTGTGTGATACTAAATTGCCTTTTTTTTCCACACAGTTACCATAAAGCACTGGCTTTGATTTAATATATCTAGAGCAAAGATGTGACCCGCATCACTGTCTCAGTGCACAGGGAAGTACCACATTTGGCTGCTGTTTCGGGGCCTGCTCCTACAGACCTTATTCACATAAAGCTCCGATGTATTTCATATGGAAACTTTGCATGAGGAAGGAATGGGACCGAAAAGATGGGGCAGAGACTGAGAGAGCTCTCTACTGCTTTGACTTCTGGGAAAACCTTAAAGCACATGTGTGTGTTAGGTGTAACCACGCATCCTCATTGGCTTTAGCATTAACCAAAGAGTAATAGCCGCACACCAGCATTTAAAAAATGAATATATCAAACTCCTACTGGTCAATTACCGAGTGTATTGGGAACAGGCAAGCTGCCCTGGTTTGGAGATGATGACTGTGGGGAGGTGTGTTGGAGGGTCACTGGGAGGCGGGGTTGGGGTGTAGCTCTAGGCTGAAGCAAATTCTGACCTGCTTCACTTCCTCCCATTCACTGAATGAATCAAGCCGGAGGAGTAGGTAGACTAATATGGAGAAAACCATTGAGATGCAAAGGGCTAGATCAGTGCAACAAATAAGGGGTGCCAACTTTCAACTGGGGTTGCCAGGACCCACTTTAACCCCTAATTTATGTTGAAGTTGCTGCCCTAGCCCCTCTTGGCCATCTAGGAGCTGGGAGATAGGAATCCACAGCCAAGCCCCCTCCTGATCACGGTCCACCCCCAACACGCTTCCTCCTCCAGAAGTTCCTGGGGATGTGGAGAAGCAGAACATGGATAGGTGATTCTTCACCTGCCAGGAAGGCGATGTCCTATGCCATGGAATTCCCTGGGAGAGTGGGGATTTACAGCTGCTTTGTAGCCCCTTTACTCTGGCTCCATTGGCATCAATTGACCATCATGCAGCTGAAGATTCCTCCCCCCCAAGGCCCAACCCTGATTTTATATATGCTGCTGTAATTCAACTGAATTCACAGGAGTTACTCTTGATTCCCCCAGTGTAAGGAAGGGTCTGCTAATCAGCTGCGACAGCAAAAAATGAAAACAGGAAAAATACATGGCAATTTTATGGGGATTTCCCAAATGCACGTGAGTGTGGCAGGGGATCTGTGACTTGAACATCTTCCTTGTTCTCTCTCTGGGGGTTTAGGGTTTGTTCAAAGCTCACTGTGCTGTGGGTATGATTTAAATGCACATTGCTTATTTATGTAGACCGAAGTTAAATCACATTGATGACTGGGAGTCCTTCTGCAGATGGCTACATTTTGTTAATTAACAAAACAAATGCACAGGGGAACCCCCCCCCCCCCGCCCCAGGATAATATCTCACAAAAAGGACATTTTTCACCTGTTTTTGACAAAGGTATTTCATTTAAATTGCTTATAATAATACTTCATAGTGTGTCCGTGAATCTACTGTAATATATTTTGTATGCGTACTGGCAATCTGAAACCCCATCACAATGACTCTGTTATTAGATCTTCACCGGGGGATGGGAAGAAACTACCACATTTTGGTGAGAATGATTAGGGATCTTAATAGGGAATAGGTGCTTATTAGCACAATTCTACAGTGCATCTTAATCGATCTGTCTAGGCACAAAGGAATCACTGGATTGGTTCAGATCAATGGTCCAGCTAATCTGATCTCTGGCTTCCCACAGTACCAGATGCTACAGAGGAAGGTGTAAAACCCTAACAAAGGCACAGTTTTACACTAACAGGCTGCCATGGAGCATAATGAATCCCCTTCCTGGCTACCCACTACAATTGCTATGTAAAGAATTCAAGCCTCTGTGCTCGAGGTCCTTTGGTATGTGTTAAAGTTCTGAAGCCTGAATTCAGTCCAACCTCTGCCTCAATTTCAGGGGCCCTCAGCTCACTGTCAGGGTGCAGACCATCTATCTGGCATGCCCATTCTGAGTGTGGGAGCCCACTGGCCAGCCACATAGCCCCTCTGGGCGCAGTGCTGACCCTTTAGGGCCACTATCCTACTATCTGAGCACATCCCTTGTCCAGAACTCCACCCAACAGGTGCAAAGCTTCTGGTTTACAGTCACTCTCTCGGAGTAGTGTGGTAGTTATGAATGCTTAACACAAACCAGTAGACAGGTTTTGCACTAATTCTAGCACCAGTGCTTGGTACTTAACAGATAAAGCACAGATCATACAAAGTGATTGACATCTGAAAGTGCAATAAACCTCACTTTCTATCTCACCCTTTCCTTGTGTGCCCTTGGAGAATCATCTGGGTCTAGGAAGGCAGGCAGGCAGGCAGGCAAGATGTCCTCTCCTCATGCAGGCTGTGCATACTAACAGATCTCTCTGGGTATGTCTACACTGCAATTAGACACCAGTGGCTGGACCATCCCAGCTGACTCAGGTTTGCAGGGCTCAGGCTAAAGGGCATTTTAATAGTGGTATAGATGTTTTGAGCTCTGGGATGCTCCCACCTCACAGGGTTCAAGAGCTCGGACTCTAGCCTGAGCCCAAACATCAACAGTGCAATTAAAGGGACTCTTAGCCCAAGCCCCATAAGCCTGAGTCAGCCAGCCATGGGTATCTAATTGCAATGTAGTCATACCCTCTCTCTCTCACTCTCTCTCTCTTGCTCTCTCATGGAGCATCTTCACCACTTCTGTGACTTTGCTGTCTCCTGCCACATGCTCCCTTGTTATTGAAACCCACTTGGCTTCCATTTTTCTGTCTTGTGGGTAACTTTCCACTGCCCTTCCTCTTCCATTCCATTCTGTTGAACTAATACTGGTTTTCTAAGGGTGCAGCTCAGACACTGTTCATGTCCCAACAGGTGCAAACACCTGGAGTTCTGCGCACCACCCCATTGTGTTCCTAACTGCTGTGTACATGCTCCACAATTTGTCAGTAATGGTGGATGCGGATACATACAGGTACTCACGACGCAGAAGATTTTCATAATACAACTTCACACCATCAATCAGAATTCATAAGCTGTACAGATATAGCCCAAATTCATCGCACATGCCGATGGGGGAAGTTTCTCCTTAACCATAGGCAGTTAGTGATCTCTCTGTTAGTATTATTTATGACTTTTAAACCACTTCAAGATTCTCTAGGTGCTACATAGAAAAAATAGTAAGACAAGATCCCTGTTCTGAAGACCTTAAAAATCGTTATATACATGAAGTGATGGGTGGAAGTAACTAAGGTGAGGCAGGACAAAGACATCAGTTACAGGAGCATGTGGCCACTCTGCTTTAGCATAAGCATATCTTGATGGCTCCATTGAAAGTATTTCTAAATGTCAGTCGTATTTACTGAATCCTTTCTTATAAATGTCCTGGAAGAAAAGTGTTGTCGTGAGGAGAGGGCCCAGTCCCAATCCAGGATGAAAGGCGTCCATTTACAATTTTTAAATCAAAACCCTCTAAGACCCCATTTGTATTGCAACATCAGCAGAATCAGGGGCCCCATTTTAACATGGTAAAAAAAATGCTGGGGCCAGGTCCTCCATTTACATAACTCCAATGGAGTCAATAGAGCGCTGAAGATTTATGCCTATGGACGATATGGACTGCAGTATAGATGAGAGTAGCTATGTTCTGTCACTGCACTCAAGACCCAGCTAAACTGTATACCTAAACAAGACTAAGATTATACCCAAGGCTTTAGATCAGTTATCAAACATCGTTAAGGTCCTGGCTACATTACACACTTTAGCTCCATCATCAGTGATCAAATTGGTTGTAACATGGTCTTCTACTGCAGTACGGTTTGTGGTGTAGACAGCACCCATATTAGCAATCTGAGCAAAGATACGGCCAGGAACCCATAGGAAACTGAAGTGCTCTCCTGTCTAGAGGTAAGAGTTGGTGAACATTGACATGTCAGGGTGGGAAGTTGCTCCTCTGGGTTGCATCTATCCTGCTGATAAACAGAGGAATTTAGGGTCAGATCTCCAGCTAGCATAAACTGGCAAGGTTCCATTGACTTCAGTGCAGCAATGCTGATTTACATGAGCTGAGGGTCTCCTACTCAGTCTCCAGTCCAATCCCTCCAGCTGTGTTTATTCACTAGGCCTAAGCAATGAAATTCTTTTATGAAGAGTAGCTATTAAAAATCAGAGACTTTCAGAGAAAGCCAGCTTTGCCATCTTCTAATTGCTTCCCTGGCATTTTCAGAGGAGGCAAAAGTTCTAGACTAAACAATGACAATTTGATTTCATAAAGTCGTGTATTTTGATGGCAGGTTTGTGTGCAAACATTTGCAAGTAATTGCAGGTAATATGAATGGTGTGTCAAAGCTACAGAATTAGGTATAAGTGATTTATATTCCAAAAGTAACACAATAAACATCAACTCGGACATCTTGGCCTGGATTCTACTCTCATTTACACTGGTCTAAATCAGCAGAAGTTACACTAGGATAATGTGAGATCAAAATGAAGCCCATTGTGGTTTAACTGACACCTTACATGGAACTATTCACAACTTGAAATATGCCACATTACTTAGTAATGTGACGTGGGTGGGGTGAGATCCTATTAATTATTATTTAGATGCTAGCTTCTCTTCAGAATAGTAAATAGAGCATTGGACTGGGACACAAGGGACCTGGGATCCATTCCCAGCTCTGCCACTGGCCTGCTGGGTGACCTTGGGCAGGTCACTTCACTTCTATACCTCAGCTTCCCCATGTGTAAAATGAGGATAAATGACACTGATCTCCTTTTTAAAGAGCTTTGATATCTACTGATGACAAGTGCTGTATAAGAGCTGGGTGCTATATAAGAAAGTGTTGTATAAGAGCCCCACTCCAGCTAAGCACGTACCCCATATGTAACTTAAAGTATGTAAGTTAGTTCATTGAATTCAACCTCAGTGCAGTCAACTGGTGTAAGATTGGTGTAACTGAAAGGAGAATCAAGTCCAATAGCTACATTTAAGGGGATGTCTTAGGAGTTTGTGCAATTGGAATCCCAACATTTTCAAACACCAGTCAAGGCTGACTCAGCCCTTCATTCTGCCAAGGTATTTAAAAGAAGAACCAGCATGCAATTTACAGTATGTGCAACTTTGGATGAGACATGCAATACCACACTCCTGCCTGCCTGCTCTATATAGAACTTTCTGTAAAGATATGGATTTGCCCTGAGATCCTTGGCCCCAGCCCTCCACACTTATTTGCTGACTGCTGTGCTCCCTCACAAAAGTGGCTGCATTTCATAACCCCTATGTATATGAAGCAACTCTAAAGTTCTCTGGGGTGAGAGGTGCTATTTAAATGTTGGGTATTACTGTTTGGCCTTGTACCTCAAAGACAAGGGGAAATATTTGTTAGACTGTCTCTCCCATCATCAGATAAAGGATCCAGGAGTGCATGTGTGTGTCAGTTCTCTCATGACTGTTAGATTGGTTTCTTCAGGAATCTCATAAAACAAATGTCAGACTCACCAAATTATACAGAAAAATACTTAAGGCATTTACCAATGTGGTAGGTGCCTCAGAAAAATCTGAAATCTTGAAAGGAGTCACAAAATGATTATCAATGTTTTGCTGTCAAACTGAGGGGACATATCTAGTGGGGCCCCTCAGGAATCAGTCCTGGGTCCAATACTATTCAATATTTTCATTAATGACTTGGATAATGGAGTGTTTATAAAATTTGTGGATGACACCATGATGGGCAGGGTTGCTAGCTCTTGAGGACAGGGTTAGAATTTGAAAGAACCTTGATAGATTGGAGGATTTGTCTAAAATCAACAAGATGGAATTGAATAAAGACAAGTGCAGAGTACTACACTTAGGAAGGAATAAAAATCAAATGTACAGCTACAAAGTGGGGAATAACTGACTAGGCATTAGTACTGCAGAAAAGGATTTGAGAGTTATAGTGGGTCACAAACTGAATGAGTCAACAATATGACACAGCTGTGGAAAAGGCTAATATTCTGGGGTGTATTAATACAATTGCTGCTTGTAAGACACATGGGGTAACTGTTCAACTGAGGCCTCACCAGTGTTGAGGAAAGAAGATGTATTATATATCGATTTCTGGGTGCCACAATTCAAGAGAGAATCCAGAGAAGAGCAACAAAAATGGTAAAAGGTTTAGAACACCTGACCAATGAGGAAAAGTTAAAGAAAACTGGGCATGTTTCGTTTTGAGAAAAGATGACTGAGAGTGGGATACGGGAGGAGGATGGGAGGATAGCATAATAGTCTTCAAATATTTTAAAGGCTGTTACAAGGAGAGGGTAATAATTTCTTCAATGGACATGGAGAACATAGGACAAGAAGCAATGATTTTAATCTGCAGCAAGGGAGATTTAGGTTCGATATTAGGGAAAACTGTCTAACTGTAAGTTAAGTACTGGAATAGGCTTCCACGTGAAGTTGTGGAATCCTCCCCATTGGACGTTTTTAAGAACACATTGGACAAACACCTGTCAGGTTGCTGCCAGCCATACATTTCTATTTAAATCTCTGTCATAAATAAAAAACAAGACAAGCAGCTACACACACAAAAAGCTTTCCGGCTATTCATGGTATTTACTTGACTTCACCTACTCCTGAATTAATGAGACAGTGATAGGATGACTTCTCCTTTGCACCTCTTAGAAAGCGGTGCTCCTTATATCACCTCAGCATTGCCTAGTGTTTAGAGAACCAACTGGGGGTCTGGAAACCTGGCTTCAAGTCTTATCTCACTGTATGACTTGTCATCTAACCTCTGTGCCTCAATTTATGAGCCACATGGGGGTGTTGTGAGGCTTAGTTAATGTTTATAAAATGAGCTGAGATCCTTAGATGAATGGTGCTATAGAAGATTAAGGTATTTGTTGGGAGTTGCTAGACTGACATTTCCCTACAAGCTACAGCTCTATCATTTTTTCTCAGAGTGTTCCTGTGACAGATTATCATGCAGGGCTGTCTTCGACTCCAGTGAGGTATCTAGTCTTTCCTTTGGGATACAAACTCATCACTCACGAGCTGAGCTGAAGGGATCAATAAAAAGGAGGGACATATCACAGAAATGCTTTAGAAACAACACAATAATAATGTGGCTTCTTTAGCCATAATGCTCTTAAACACCTCAAATTACATGTGACATTTCATTTAAAACTCAAGGTCCTATAAAAGAAGAATCCCTTGTTACAGTAATGATGATAAATATGCAGGGCAAGTCTTCAGACAAAAGGATTTGTAAAGTTGATATTAGGCAGCTTGAGAATTGTTGGCAGGAGCTGAACTGTGGCGTGGCAGTCTCAGAGCTGTGATGAACGAAATACCAGTGACACTATCAGGATTTGTCACTCATGGGCCTAGCAGTTTTCAGGCAGGCTGGTTATTCACATCTTTCATTGCGGGCATACATTAGTGTGTGTGTGTGTGTGTGTGTGTGTGATGGATTTGCTAAGCAGGGGACTACAGCTAGCATCAGCCCGCACCCTGCTGCATTGCCCCTTCCTCCTTGCCAGATAAGGGGAGAGATCCTGAGACAGGAAGTAGCAGCTGTATGGCAAAGAGGAGCTATAGGGAAGCTGAAGCAGCAGCCATGTGGCAGCAGGTAGCTGTAGAAAAGCCCCAGGAAGCGTGGACAGAGCCACGTGTGGAATAGCTTGTGACTCCTGGATGTTACAGCTGAGTACAGGTTGGTGTGGGAATCATGGGAGAGCAGCAGCTGGGCATGGAGCCAGTGCAGAGGGGCTCCAATGAAAGACAGTAACTGAACCTGGCCTGGAAACAAGCAAGGGCCTATTTACTTGAATAGAGACCAGACTGGAGAGGACACACTAGGCCTGAAGAGCTTTAACTCTTGTTTGGACTGCACTGGTGGTTGCTCACTTTGAACGGTTACTGTTTAGGCTGCTGTACCTAGGCCATTTGCAACCTTCCTCTTTCCTGCCAACCCTCATAACATATCCTCTACCTTTGTGGTGTGGTTGCGTGGTTATTGGGAGCCATCAGGTGCTAATGTCTATGAAGGCCTAGTTGCTGAAGCACCTACAACGCTTGCCTCCAAATTGTGGTCCACCTGGCACATTCCTGGCATCCTAGTGGCTTGGGCATGGAACAACTCCATAATTACAGTTGTTTCTAGTGATATTGCTTGACATGATGATACCTCACAGATTAAAGACAATTTTGAGGAACTCAGAAGGTTGCTGAAGGAGAAGAAATAGTCAAGTGATCTTCTTGGAGATCATTCCTGTCCAGTGAGCAAGGGAAGACAGAAGGCAGAAGATTCTGGAAGTGAACCATTGGCTAGGTAAGTGGTATAAGCATGGGTGGTGCGTGCATACTCCCTTGGGGAAGCTAGCACCCCTACCCCATCCCTTCTGCCCAAGGCCCCACCCCACTCTGCCCCTTCCATACACACCGCCCCCCGCCGCTTTCATCAGCCAGCCTGCCAGAGCAGTCCCAAACCTTGGCTGGTGCCTGGAGCAGCCTCGAGCCTCAGAGACAAAAGGAGCAATGCGACAGACGGTGTGGGGGCCTCAGGGAAGGGGCAGAGCTGGGATGGGAAAAGACCTAGCCTCTGTTGGCCTATTATACATGCCGCCCATGGATGTAAGGTAGAAAGTTTTGATTTTATAGTACATTGGTCAACCTTCTATAAGGAGAGGGAGCTGTGTAGTTTGGATTGCCTTCAGTTCAATAGGAGAGGAACCGATCTTCTTGAGACAAACTGGCTAGAGTAGTCAGGAGGGCATTAAACTAACAACAAAAGAAGAGGGTAAAAAGAGGAAAGAAATGAGCTCTCGTTTAGCACACAATCGAGACAGTAGGAACAAAATTAATCAAGGAACCAAAGGACATGAAGAGAAAAAATTCCTGAATTCCCTGTACACCAATGCTAGGAACCTAGGTAATAAACAAGAGAAATTGGAATTGCTCATTTATAAGCATAAATTTGATCTAGTTGGTATTACTGAAACCCGATGGGATGAGTCACATGACTGGAATGTTAAAATCAATGGTTATAACTTAGGAAGCATCAAGTGGACAAAAAGGGGAGGGGAAACAGCACTGTATGTCAAAAATGACATTACCTGTTTATGAATGTAGCCTATAGGGCTAGTTTGCCTTTTCTATATTCACTACCTTCCCTTCATTATATTTAGCGGCTTGTATTATATTCAGCAGTAATGAAAGGAACCTACAGGTCTGTATCCTGTAAGACATTAGCTTCAGCAAGTTAGCATAAGTCCTGAGGCCTATGAACTTTGAACAGATAACTTTGAACAGATAAATGGCCCAATGGAAAACCCCAAGTATTGGGGAGCTGAAAATAGAGTATTTAAGGGGAATTTCTGACCACAGAAACATGACCCAACCACAAGGTTGTCAACAAACTGACATATATAACAGGTAAATGAGCTACTTATGCAGATACCTAACCACAAGGGGGCCATGGTAATGAACTGACATATATAATAATAAGTTGAGATCACTATATACTAATCTATAGGAGAAGGACACTCAACATTAGATAAGGTGAGGAAAAACAAATAAGTAAAAGGGGAAAAACCCCTATTGAATATGCATCAAACATAGTGGCATCAGCAAAGCATATTATAAAAGTTGCGTCCTAGCCTAGGGGCAGTAGTAGGACATGTACCCTTGGGAGGGACCAGAATGACGGCCACTGATGATGAGGGTGAAGGTGATGTGGAAGATAATGGCTAACATTTCAGGTTGTTCTGCAAGGGCAAGGGGTGGTGTGAGTATATGGATGTGCAGATGTACAGTCTATATTATCTCTGTCTACCTTACTGAGTTGGGTTGTTTGTGACTTTTGACTAAATGTGTTGTGAAACTATTTGTACATATAGAAGAATTCTTGTAGTGTGAGTGTTGCAGCTGCTTGAATGCTTATGGATCAATGAGTTAATAGATAAAAGCTCAAAATAAGGTGCTAGTTGGTGACTTTTACAGATCACCAAATCACATTAAGGAACAGCAACTTAAGCACCTATCCAAAATGCATAGGAGAAAATGTTTAATGATCATGGCAGATTTCAATGTTAGTGACATATGCTAAAGATCTCATGATACCTCAGAGCTTCCAAATATTATAGATGACAATTTCTTAACTCAAAAAATGTTGCATCCAACATGGAGGAATTCAACATTAGACCTTGTCTTGATAGATAAAGAGGAACTGGTCACAGCACTAAAAATTAGTGGTAGCTCAAATACAAGTGATCATGACTTGATTAAATTTGTTACAGGCAAACAGAAAAAAGTCCAAATGAATGATGTATATGCTTAGTGCTTTAAAAGAGCCAGTTTCACAAAGCCAAAAACAATTATAAGCTGGGAGAAATAACTAGACATTGTTTAATAACTGTAGCGAGGGGGCATGGCCTCTCTCACAGATGGACAGAGAGGAACAGCCAGACCCCTGGTGGCCAGAGCCAGAACAAGCCTGCCCGCCCCACCGGAAGCAGAGGGGCAGGATAGGAAGTATAAAAGGTGAGCCATCTAGCTCAGTTTGGAGGGAGCTGCTGGAAGGGAAGGATGTCTCTTTACTGGTGCTGTGGCCCCACCCTGACTGCTGCCTAGGGCCTGTGGGGACTACCCCTGGCTATCTACTCTGAGGAGACTGAAGGCACTGCTGAGGCCCAGGTACTCTGGGGAAGGAAGGAGCCCAGTGAGCCAGACAACCGTGTGGTTGTGTTGTGGTCTGCAGCCATGTCAGTGAGTTGTGGCTGGAGCCCTGCTGACCCTGTGATAGAATGATCTGCCACTGATAGGGCCCTGGGTGGGAACATGGTGGAGTTGGGAGGGCCTGTACCCTCTCCTCCCTTTTCACACCACCTCTGGGGTGGTTGCCTCAAAGTGGCCTGTGAAGCCTTGGAGGCCTACAGGCCATCTGCTTGCCTTGTCCTGCTTGAGGGCTATAGACTGCTTCCCTACCCTGCCAGCAGGCCTGGGCTATAGACTGCTTAAATGCCTGTGACCTGCAGGAGGGGTCAGGACCCCTGCCCTGAATGTTAATTCCCCTTTGAGTTTCTGCACCCACAAAAAAAGCCACAACCCCACAGTCTACAAAGAAGGCCACATTGGTTTAAAAACAAAACAAAATAGAAAGAAAGTGAAGGAAGTTATTAAAAACCCCATAATATATAACAAATGAAAGAAAAGGGAAGAGGATAGTAATAAATAGAAGCTAGGAAATGTAGAAGATTGATAAGGGAACCAAAAAGACACAAGGAGAATTTTATGGCCATTAAAGTTAACCAAAAAAAAAAAAAAAAAAAAACCTCATTAAGTAAACTAGGAACAATAATCCTAACATTATTGGTCCATTACTAGATGGTAATGGTAGCATTGTCTATAATAATGCAGAAGAGGCAGAAGTGTTCAATAAATATTTGTTCTATATTTGCAAAGAAATATGTAGTCATATCAGATAATAGCTGTTTGGTTATTTCTAACAGGTTGTCCCTGGGGCAGATTGGGGAGATAGAACTCTTTATTGCCTGCTTGTTCCACCTTGATGCCGTGAATGAGCAATGAGGGGGTTACTTCACAATTCTTTTATTCATAACAGTATGTAAATGTATACATTTTCAGCAACTCCCCATAGACCCTTATTTGGTTACACTGTCACCTATAAAATGAATATTAACAACTATATGATGAATATTATACTCGCCCCTGTTTGTTGTTTACAGGATTACCATACAGAGGGCAGGCACATCACCTTAAAACATATTAATTTTACACTAACATTTTTTTAAGTAAAGGTATGCCGGGGGAAGGAAGATAATGCTTCTTCCCACCAGAGGCCTTGGGCAGGAGAGGGAATAGTTATTTTGTTAGCCTCATTCCCTGTGCAGATGGCCAGGAAGGGAGGAAAAGAAGAGAGATAACAGACTAACTAGAATTCATACCAATTAACAGAAACAAGGTTTTCCTGTGCCATGACCCTCTTCCCTGTAACTTAGGCCTGACCATTTGTCCAGCTTTTAACTCTTTACTTTCCTACAATAACATTTGGCATCCTCCAGGTTATTATTGGAATGGAAAACAGCAGCAAATAAAGTTAAACATTTTAAAATCAGCAGGTCTGGATAACTTGCATTCAAGAGTTCTCAAAAAGCTTGCAAAGTATGTTGCTGGACTGTTAATGTTGATTTTCAATAACATTTGGAACACTTATATAAGATTGGAAGAAAGCCAATGTTGTGCCAATATTCAAAAAGGGTAAACATCATGACATGGGTAATTATTAGGCCTGTCAGCCAGACATCGATCCTAGGCAAGATAATGGAGCAGCTGATATGGGATTTCATTCATAAAGAATTTAAGGAGGGTAATATTAATTAATGCCAATCAACATGGGCATATGGAAAATAGTTATACTTGCTGAATCTATCTTTTTTAATGAAATTACAAGTTTAGTAGATAAAGGTAATAATGTTGATGTAATACACTTAGAACTTCAATAAGGCATTTGATTTGGTACTGCATAACTTTGATTACAAAACCAGAGTGATACAAAATTAATATGGCACATGTTAAATGGATTAAAAACTGGCTAACTCACAGGTCTCAAAATGTAATTGTAAACAGGGAATCATCTTCAAGAAGTTGTGTTTCTAGTGGAATCCCACAGGGATTGCTTCTTGGTCCTACTCTATTTAATATCTTTATTCGTGATTTGAAAGAAAACAAAAAATCACTGATAAAATTGGCAGTTGAGAGAAATTGGGAGAGTGGTAAATATGGAAGAGATCTGGATCATTTGGTAAGCTGGGCACAAACAATATGCTTTTTATACAGTTAAACATAAAATTATACATTTAGAAAAAGAATGAAGGCCATACTTACAGGATGGTGGTCTTTATTCTGGGAAGCAAGACTGATAAAGTCTTGGAGGCAATGGTGGATAAAAAGTCGAACATGAGCTCCCATGGTGATGCTGTGGCCAAAAAGGCTTATGCAACCGTTGGCTGCATAAACAAGGGAATCTTAAGTAGGCGTACCAAGTTTATTTTACCTCTATATTTAAGACCAGTGCTGAAATACTTTGTCCAGTTCTGGTTCACAAGTCAAGAATGATAATCTGAAGATGGTTCAGAGAAAAGTCATAAGAATGATTAAAGGATTGGAAAACATGCTCTTTAATTCCAGAGGGGTAGTCCTGTTAGTCTGTTTTCAGCAAAATGAGAGGATCTCTATCAAGTGTTCTTAAAACTACAATAACCCACCTAGGGAAGTGAAGAAACAGATTGACAGAGCCAGATGGGTACCCAGAAGTCACCTGCTACAGGGCAGACCCAACAAGGAAAACAACAGAACACCACTGGCCATCACCTACAGCCCCCAGCTAAAACCTCTTCAACACATCATCAAGGATCTACAACCTACCTGGAAGACGATCCCTCACTCTCCCAAACTTTGGGAAGCAGGCCAGTCCTTGCTTACAGACAGCCCCCCAACTTGAAGCAAATACTCACCAGCAACTGTACACCATACAACAAACACTAATCCAGGAACGCATCCTTGCAACACACCTCATTGCCAACTCTGCCCACATATCTACTCAATTGACACCATATAGGTTCTAACCACATCCGCTACACCATCAGGACTCGTTCACCTGCTCATCTACTAATGTGATATATGCCATCATGTGCCAGCAATATCTTCTGCCATGTACATTGGCCAAACCGGACTGTCTCTATGCAAAAGAATAAATGCACACAAATCAGACATTAAGAATGGTAACACCCAGAAACCAGTATGAGAGCACTTCAATCTCCTTGGACACTCAGTAACAGACTTGAAAGTTGCCATACTTTAACAAAAAAACTTCAAAAACAAACTTCAGCACAAAACTGCAGAGCTGGAACTTATATGCAAACTTGAAACTATATCAGATGAGGTCTGAATAGAGACTGGGAGTGGCTAGCCCACAACAAAAAATAATGTTCCTTCTTTTGGCATTCACACCTTCTCATCAACTGTTATGAATGGGACTCATCCACTCAGATTGAATTACCTCGTTAGCACTTGCCCTCATCACTGTGGTGTAACTCATCCATCCTTGCATGTGTATATATACCTACCTATCTGAAGTTTCCACTTCATGCATCTGACTAAGTGGGTTTCCGCCCACGAAAGCTTATACCCAAATAAATTGGTTAGCCTTTAAGGTGCCACAGATCTCTTGTTGTTATGCTCTTTAGTGATAGATTCAAGGAGCTCAATTCATTTAGTTTAACAAAGAAGCTTAAGGAGTGACTTGATCGCTGTTTAGAAGTACTTAGCTAGGAAACACGTACTGTATAATGGACTCTTCAGTCCAGCAGATAACACAATCCAATGGCTGGAAGTTGAGGCTGTTAAACTAGAAATAAGGCACACATTTTTAACAGTAAGGGTATTAGTCATTGGAACAATTTACCAATGGTTGTGGTAGCTTCTCCATCACTGGAAATTTTAAAGTCAAGGTTGCATGTTCTTCCAAAAACACATGCTCTAGTTCAAACAGGAGTGATTTTAAGGAGTTGTTATGGCCTGTGTTTTGCAGGAGGTCAGACTAAATTATCACAATGATTTCTTCTAGCCTTAAAATGAATTTATCTATACAGTGCCCTCAGCTTTGTTTTGAGCGTCCGATGTGAACAAACACAAAAACTCAAAGTAAAACTCAATGGCAACTCTTTCACTTGCAAGGTTTCACTTGCTTTGATGTCACAGCCATATGGACCAGCGAACAGTGAATATTCATGTCAAACCACACGTTGGCCAGGGCTTGTTTGAAACCTCAGCCTAGGGTTGCTTACAAGGTTTGGGAACTGTAGAAACCTGCTCTGAGTTACCAGCTTGGAATGCAATCAGAACCCAGCAAATTTCACATTGTTTGTTTGGTTGTGACCAAAATGCACAGGTGATTACTCCTAATGACATCTGTGGGTTTTAGAAAGGCCCAAGTACAGGAATGCAATGGAGCAGAAGGAGATGTACAATTACCTGTGAAGTAATTCCTTTTTGAGTTTCAGTTCATTTTTTAAAAAATCTGTCAATATATTTTTGCTTCCATTCAAAGTGGAGCTGGAAACAGCCTTGCCGAACTTTTCATTAGCAGTAGTGATACAATGAGGTCACAGAGTAGCAAGAAAACATTCAGTACTACACAAGCTATGACACCTGTATTTATCAGGCTTTGCTAATTCTTTCAGTGCCCTGCCCCCATGCAGGGCCAATCCCAGCCTCCAATCACACACCAGTGTGTGTCCCTCTTGAAATGTGATCCTGATTTGATAGGGATAAGAACAATATGGATGGGAGGAATGCAATGTTTTGTCTTGTTCTGGAAATTTGCCATAGTGGCAAAAGATCAGATTAAGGATCTGCATGTAGAGCTGGTTTATCTGGCCCCAGGAGGATCACCTCAGTGCAAGGAAGATCTTCTGGTGTCCTAGAGCTGATCTAGAGGATCTCATGCCACACAATCCTCCACTGACATTTTAAGCAGAGAATGAGTGACATGGCTGGAGAAAAGGTTGTATGGCTCAGATGCTGATGCTCTTAATTCAATTTCAGCCCTTTTGGGATGTTAGCAGGTACCATGAATTATGGCATCACTCAGGCGTCTTTCATTGGGGGAAACCACCCAGCATACAGCAGCTCCAGTACCAGGGGAAAGTAAAGATGAGTATAAGGTAGTATTCTCACCACCCATAGCACCCCCTTGTGTTGGGGTGTGATGCTGCAGGGGCCCTGGTCTCCAGCACCTCCTGCAGGCCATCTGCCTCTCACCAGATCTTCCCTGGCTGGCCTTCTGGCCAAATCACCTAAAGTTCACGCCCTTTCTGGGGTAACAAAATGGCCAACTGAAAGTCCAAGCTAAACATCCAAATAGGAATTATTCCACCCCTCTTGGGTGTCACTGAAGCATTCTTAGTAGCCCTCCCTCCCAGGAGCCTAATCTGTTCCTGCAGCTGGGCTCACATGTCCCTTCCTCGGGCTGGAAGGGGAACCCAGGCCCACAATCTAGCCTGGATTCCAGCCCACAGACCCTGTATTAACTAGCTAGATCTGCTGCTTCAGATGTACTATGGTTTCCCTGAGCCGCTTCCTACCTAGGCAGGCCACTCCTCCAGTATTAAACCCAGACAGTCCTGCTTTTCTAGAGTTAGGCCCCTGTCCAGTACTCAGACAAAACCAGATGTGGTTCTGTCTGGCATCAGACAGGGAATGCAATTTTGAAGAGTGCACCACTCTGCCTCCACCTGTGATCTCACACATAAGGTCACGCCATGCAGGGGTAGGCCCACACCATTCCAACAAGCACCAGAACAGCTGGTATTCCAGGAATATGTGAGTGGCTACGCTGCTCCTACCTCTGGGCTTCCTGTGCTGCTTCCCTGCATCCCACACT
The DNA here is from genome assembly GCF_026122565.2 of Emydura macquarii macquarii. NCBI lineage: Eukaryota > Metazoa > Chordata > Testudines > Chelidae > Emydura > Emydura macquarii. The sequence continues at coordinate 5,556,088 of NW_027132813.1, read as the reverse complement.
TTAACAAAGCCTCTCCTCTGGTTCCCAAGCCTCCGGCATCTTCCATCGCTGCTGAACTAATGTCTGCCACCCCTCTCCGGCTCCACTAGAGTGCTTTTATTGCCTATCTCAGAGCATCCCCAGGAACCTAACCTGCTTTTGCAGAGTTCTTCCTTTGTGCTTCTTCTCTTAGCAGGTTTTCCCTCACTGCCTCCCTTCACCAGGAATTCTGCCAGCTTCCCCTAGGGTTCTCCCTGCTCCTTGTAGGCCCTACCTCCGGGTTTCCCGCATAGGATCTTATGCTACGTCCCATGGGTCCTTCTACCTGACTTCATGTCTGTTTAAACCCTATCTCGTGGCTTCCACTCAAAGGAGCCCAACCAGCTTCCCAGGGGGTGTCCTACATACAGAAGAGCATTACCTTCTCTGTAGTCTCTCTCCTTTGGCTGAATTCCCTGCTGAATGTAAGAAGTTCTTCTTGACTGCTGCAGCTGGGGTCACTAATTACTATTAAGTTGCCATATCAACATCAGGTGGGCGCTAGCTGGGTCACAGACAAGGCTGAGTCTGGCTTGTCGGAGCCAGCCAGCCGGTGACAGAGAGCTTTACGGTACCTTTACATCCTGCTCCAAAATTGTGCTGTCTGGCCAAATCACGGCACCTGGCCCATGGCCCTTGTGCAAAACTTGTGAAAATCACCAGAAACTGAATGGTCACTGCTGAAGTTGTACAAGCCCCACACCTAACTTGCTTTAAAAATGCCAAATACTATACACATATTCCATCTATCATTTAAATGACCTTTTCCTGAAGAATCTGTCAGCTCATCAAAAGAAGAGCTATAACACACACAATTTTAACTTTTCTGCCAGGCAACCTGCTGATCCCAGATACAAGGGTGGGATATTTTGCCATGACAGGCCCTCTACGAGAATGATATCACAGTCTGCTGTATCAGCCTTTCTCTCCCAGACCTAATCCTCCACCCTCAACACCCTACTCTTCTCCAGGATTAGTTTGATTCAGAGCAGAACCTTACTTTGCTGACTCTTGTTTCTTACAAGATGGCCTCTTTCCACAGAACGCACAGGATGTTTCAGGCTCATTTGCCTTAGCATTGTTTCATTATCCTTTCTGATAATATCTACTGTAAACAATTAGCTTGTCTTCCCAGGTGGTCTCCTTATGTAGTCTCTCTACTCACCGGACACACATGCAGCCAAATTGTGATCTTGGTTACACCGGTGTAAATTTGAGTAACACTCTCTTCTTCCACTGCTGGTGCTTAATAAATAATAATGAAGTAGAGCCAGTGACTCACTTGGCAACAGGGCAAGGAGAAGAAATGCCTTGGGGCTTGGCTGTAACGTTATCTTCTGTCTCGATTGCCAGCATTGCTTCTGTTGGCAAGGCGCCCAAATAGGAACAAAAGTCCATAGTTTTACAAGGAAAAAGAAACATTTTCTGCAACTGTCTGTTCTTATTACAGCCTTTAAAGTTATCATGGGAACAGATTAAGGCTATGTCATTTTCTGTTCTCATTACTGTCTTTGTCAAGAAAATGAGTTGTCAGAGAATCTCGAGGCCTGATCTCTTCAGATTAGGTGCTTTTCTCAGTTTAAGACTTGGGACAGTTGTAATGAGAACAGAAAATGATACAGAATGAGCACATTATCAGGAGTGATATCTCAGTGGCACTTTCTGTGTATTTAGATTTTTTGATTCTGCTGGAATTTGGAGACATGTTGAACTATCCAAGAAACAAAATGATATCCCATCAGGTTCCATAACCTAAAAATATTCATTAGGGGAAAAAATGGGCACCATAAAACACTCAAAGAGATTGCAATGCTCTGTGGCAACTGGTTCTGAGAGCATCCTCTCATTCACTTACACACAGTTTACGTGCAAGTTCACATTTGTATAGAAGGAAATACCAAGGCATTTCACAAAGGCCAACAAACAGCCATCTAATGGTAAGATATTTTCATCATTACCAACCTAAAATGGATTGGAATTGGTGACTTGAGGTGGAAGGTTCCCCTGTCCCATAACCCATCCTCTTGGCCTTTTAGTCCATCTCTCTCCTGAAAAAAAAGATGAAATTTGTATCATGGCCCTTCTTTTGGAATAAAGGAGCCATGACTTCACCTTCCATTCACAGCAAAAGTAGTATATTATATGTGCTATTTTACAGCTTTGCTGTGCTCCTGTAACTTGATGTTATTACAAGGAGAGGTCTTTGGCCTTCTACTTAACCCCCAACCTGGAGATGGAGGAATGAGGTGTGACAAGTACAGAAAAGACTTCCGCCTTCCTCTAAATGTCTTCTTGCTGCACTTAGAGGTAATCAATAAGAATGCTTGTTAGAAGATGGGCACAAGGCAGAAAATTTTGTCACTCTTTATAATAAGGGTACATTTATAAGTGGCTTATAAAGGGTTAAGGAATGACTAATAGCTTGTGTAAGCATGAAACAGATATGAGAGCCATCAGTTATAGATGGTTATAAGCAATCATAATGAGAAACGTATTGAACTGTTGGAGTCTATAGCAATTGATTAACTATGTATTAAAATATCTATTAATCATGTATTAGTCCTTTATAAACATTTATAAATGTACCCACAATATAAAGCATGACTGAACTGGGATACAGATTTCTAAAATCCACATGTCTGGGGATGGGGCTGTAGTTCAGGGCATTTGCAAAATTTGGATCCTGAGCCAAATTTGAATTTTGAATCTCCTCCCAGTTTGGGATTGCTTGGAGGCAGGCTTTTGGTGCAGGCCCTGCTACAGTGGGAGTTCTGTGTCAGTAAGACAATCCAGTGAGTTTCCTCACTCAGCTTCCCAACAAAAAGGGTATGGAGCCTTTCACCTCTTGGTCATCAGCTGAAATCTGGCCCTGGTCAGTAGTGGGTTTTTTTGACAGCTATTCAGTGGCCTTTTTAACAAGGCAAAAAGCTTCAGTAGTTCTGTCCTCACTGAGCATGCTGCGTCCCCTCACAGCTCCTACCACTGACCAGACTATGGACGTCCATTCCCAGAGAGTGACTGAGCATGCTCCAGCTTAGGCCTATGGAAACGAAGCTTTCCCTGTAACTGCTTTACAAATGAGGTAGAGGTCCTATTGATAACAATCTCCTTCATGACACACTCTGACCCACAACAGGGCCATCCTGTGCACCGAATGAGGCAAGGATCCTATGGAAAAATATGTGAACACGTAATTAAAGACTGTCATAATGCATACACAAAAGGCTATTATGTATTCATCTGTCAGAATTTGCTACCCCTATCTGACCAAGGGACAAATGGCCAAAGGTGAGGGGTTGCCAATTATGACGGAAGCAAAAAATAACGGCTAAGTGTCAATAACTGCTGTGATGGACAGCAGTTTGACACTATTACCTTCCCTTCTTAGGCAACTACCTCCCTTATATTGTGGCGGGTCCAGCTCAGCTGCCTCTGCTGTGTCACTATGACACTGGGAGAGAGACAGGTCTCCTAGATAACCAGGACCCAAACCATGTAGGGCCTTATAGGTCAAGAACACCACCATGAGCTCATACTGGAAGGCCACAGGCAGCCAGTTCAGCTGACAGACCTCCTGCTGTCACATACACTCCCAACATGGAAATCCATTGGGTACTGCTCAGTTACTTAAAACTGTGGCAGTCTGCAAAGCCTCTGCACAGGGCACACATAGGAATTCTATTTCCTGCTGAATGGAGGCCACAGAGTAATGCATTTCCGTAATTGAACCAACAAATACAGGTTTGTTCAGGTTAAGGAGATCTCTAGTCCTACTGCCCATTCTGTTACATCAGACCTGCTAAGACGCATGTGTAACCAATTCCAAGGAGAAGTGGGGGGGAAGCCAACATCAGTCATGCAAATCAAACTGATTTATATTCTGATGCAATCAACTACAATCATGAAATCCACTTAGCTGGGTGAGGACTCCAGCTACTTGGTTCAATTATGCAATTATCATATTCCATTTAATCTCCAAATCAATCCCTGTCTTTAGAATTATTTAAGATGCTTCAGCAATTATAGCCAATTAGTTTCTATCAGTAAAGTAAATAAATGCTGCGATATGCCAATCAGACAAATGCAGCAGCAGCTGAAGTAAAAAGCTACAAAGTCTCCTGCTTTGGTGATTATGCAATTGATTATTTGGGTATCATAAAACAATTTGCATTACCTTAATGAGATGAGACACACACACACATACACACACACAGCCAAATCCATTTCTGGTCCATCCATTAACTTCAGTGGAGTTACCCCCAGGATGAGTTTGGCTCATACTGGTTAGGGTGGACTGGACTCCTCTGTAAATGGCTTCATGTCCCTGGTATTAATCTTTGGATATTTCACAAGCATCCCTGTTACAGATTCCTTGATGGGGAATTATTCATTGCACATGTATTGGTGCTACAAAGGACTGAAAAGCAAAGGCGGTGAAACAGAAAGAACAGACTTTTACTATGCGGGTAAGTTTGTAGTTAGGACAATAGTTAGTCACAACAATCCCCTCTTTGGATAATGAATGGAAGAGCTATGCTCTCCTGGCTCCTGGCCAGAAGCATGAAGTAGCCCTGGATGACTTCTCCTACCAGACATTGTTGGAAAGATGATGAATAATGCTCCCAACTTCTGGGTTTGGAACTGGTGGTGAATGCTTCACCTTGGTCTCCTAACCAGGGATCAGATGAACCTCCAGTGATAGGGAACATGGATAAGAGTCCAAAAGTTTGGATGTTTGTCAGAAATTTTGGAAGGGTTCCCTACCAACTAAACTCACTGACAATTCCCCCTCTCTTAACAGGCCTACCAATGCCCCTCACATTCCCCCAAACAGGCTCCCATAACTATGCTTCCTAGTTGGGGGATGAAGGGAAAGTTTTCCTAAATCTCTTGGGACTGGGCTGGTGGGTTTGCTCTCCCAGAACAGTCATGGGGTGGTCATGCAGGCTTGCTCCTTCTCTGATTTCAGGTAGCTTCCAGCAGGCTCCCTACCTTCCCTGAATTCTTAGATTCATAGCTTTTATGACCAGAAGGGACCATTACAAGCATAGTCAGACCCTCCTGCATAACAGGGAAGAGAATTTCAGCCAGTGGCTCCTGTATATACCTTGAAAACTTATGTTTGAGCAAGAGCATATTTTCCAGAAAGTCATCTAGCCTTGATTTCAAGGCTCCCAGCGAAGCAGAAAGCACCATATATTTTGATAATCTGTTCCAGTGACTAACATCACTTAAAAACATATCACTTATTTTCAGATCGAATGTTGCTGACTTCAGCTTTCAGCCATTGCATCTTGTTATGCCTTTTGCCTGCTAGAATAGGAACTCCTCTAGGCATCAGGCAGCTTGTTGAGCTTGGTATCTGCAATCCAGTGGGGAGCAGCCAGAAATATAAGGACAATTTTACTTGTATTGTTTCACAATTTTTGTCTTTAGTTTCAGCTTCGAACCAGGAGTGGGAAAAATGACCTCTTCAGAACCTTCAAGGTTGGTTCTAGGTACAGGTGGCCTCATTCACCAGTCACTGCTTTCCACTAGGATTCTCTTTGAAGATGATTTTGTAGGAGGGTGGGAAAAAAAGATTTGAAAGAAGCTTGGGAGTTCTCTCCCCGGGGAACTGACTAAGGAGGTCAGACTGGGAGAGACACAGAACGTGAAAATGAAGTGCATTACAGCTTGGCTCAGTTTTGGGCTGAGCAGAATGGACTGTTTTAACCTTCCTTTCTCAAAGTTAACCTATGGACTTCCTATGTTGTGTTCAGCTGACTAATAAACCTGACTGTTCTGATAACACTGTTGGAGTGTCACAGTAAATACTTGATGAGGCACTTTAATCCCTGAAGAGTGTACAAGTCTCTCTCAGGAGTCTGTCTCAGATGGACTCACTGAATGTAGTTCACAGTATGAAGCAGGAGGACTGCTGGGAGCATAGCACTGATCCTGGGGATATGAGACCATGTGTAACTGAGCCAGAGCCTATCATCTTTTAAACTGGATGTACAAAGCTGAGTGAGAAAGCACCTGATAGAAAGGGACATTCTGGTTTTCCAAGCACAGAGTTCGTGTTTATGTAGAGACTCCTCTGTGAACTGTCAACAGGGACCTTTGTCGCCCAAATACATCCTTCTACCATTTGAGCTAAAAATGCTTTGATTAACTGAAAGCAGTGTAGTAAACCATTATCTTCTCTGTGGCCCAGCCATTCAAGGCGGTTATGTCACTCACTGTGCAACTGAGCTTTATTAGATTTGTTTAATAACATGATTATGTATATTTGCTTTTATCATAGAAGATTAGGGTTGGAAGGGACCTCAGGTGGTCATCTACTCCAACCCCCTGCTCAAAGCAGGACCAACCCCAACTAAATCATCCCAGCCAGGGCTTTGTCCAGCCGCATCTTAAAAACCTATATGGAGGGAGATTCCACCACCTCCCCAGGTAACCGATTCCAGTGCTTTACCAACCTTCTAGTGAAAAAGATTTTCCTAATATTCAACCTAGACCTCCTTCACTACAACTTTAGACCACTGTTCCTTGTTCTGCCATCTACTACCACTGAAAACAGCCTGGCTTTATCCTCCCAACCCCCTTTCGGGTAGCTAAAGGCTGCTATCAAATCCCCCCTTATTCTTCTCTTCTGCAGACTAAACAAGCCTAGTTCCCTCAGCCTCTTATAAGTCCTGTGCTCCAGCCCCCTAATCATTTTTGTTGCCCTCTGCTGGACTCCCTCCAGTTTGTTAACATTCTTTCTGTAGTGGGGGACTCAAAACTGGACACCATACTCAAAATGTGGCCTCACCAGTGCTGAATAGAGGGGAATAATCACTTCCCTCGATCTGCTGGCAATGCTCCTACTAGCACAGCCCAATATGCCATTAGCCTTCTTGGCAATAAGGGCACACTGTTGACTTATATCCAGCTTCTTATCCACTGTAACACCCAGGTCCTTTTCTGCGGAACTGCTGCCTAGCCAGTCGATCCCCCAGTCTGTAGCATTGCGTGGGATTCTTCTGTCCCAGACTCTGCACTTGTCCTTAGAATCATAGAATCATAGAATATTAGAGTTAGAAGGGACCTCAGGAGATCATCTAGTCCAACCCCCTGCTCAAAGCAGGATTAACCTCAGCTATATCATCCCAGCCAGGGCTTTGTCAAGCTGCAGCTTAAAAACCTCTAAAGATGGAGATTCCACCACCTCTGCAGGAAACCCATTCCAGTGCTTCACCACCCTCCTAGTAAAAAACTTTTTCCTAATGTCCAACCTAGACCTCCCCAACTGCAACTTGAGACCGTTGCTCCTTGTTCTGTCATCTGCCACCACTGAGAACAGCCTAGCCCCATCCTCCCTGGAACCCCCTTTCAGCTAGTTAAAGCCTGCTATCAAATCCCCCTCATTCTTCTCTTTTGCAGACTAAACAAGCCCAGTTTCCTTAGCCTCTCCTCATAAGTCCTGTGCTCCAGCCCCCTAATCATTTTTGTTGCCCTCCGCTGTACTCTCTCCAGCTTGTCTACATCCTTTTTGTAGTGGGGGGCCCAAAACTGGACACAATACTCTAAATGCGGCCTTACCAATGCTGAATAGAGGGGAATAATCACTTCCCGTGACCTGCTGGCAATGCTCCTCCTAATGCAGCCCAATATGCTATTAGCCTTCTTAGCAAGCAGGGCACACTGCTGAGTCATATCCAGCTTCTTATCCACTGTAACCCACAGGTCCTTTTCTGCAGAACTGCTGCCTAGCTCGTTGGTCCCCAGTCTATAGCTGTGCATGGGATTCTTCCTTCCTAAGTGGAGGACTCTGCACTTTTCTTTGTTGAACCTCATTAGATTTCTTTTGGCCCAATCCTCCAGTTTGTTTAGGTCCTTCTGTATCCTATCCCTACCTTCTAGGGTATCTACCACTCCCCCCAGCTTAGTGTCATCCGCAAACTTGCTGAGGGTGCAATCTACTCCATCTTCCAGATCATTAATGAAGACGTTGAACAAAACCGGCCCCAGGACCGACCCCTGGGGCACTCCGCTTGTGACTGGTTGCCAGCTAGACATGGAGCCATTGATCACTACTCGTTGAGCCCTATGCTCTAGCCAGTTCTCTATCCATTTAATAGTCCATTCATCCAACCCATACTTCTTTAACTTGCTGATAAGAATACTGAGAGAGACAGTATCAAAAGCTTTGCTAAAGTCAAGGTATATCACATCCACCACCTTCCCTACATCCACAGAGCCAGTCACCTCATCATAGAAAGTAATCAGGTTGGTCAGGCATGACTTTCCCTTGGTGAATCCGTGTTGACTGTTCCTGATCACCTTCCTCTCTTCCAAGTGCCCTAAAATGGATTCCTTAAGGACCTGCTCCATGATTTTTCCAGGAATTGAAGTGAGGCTGACTGGTCTGTAGTTCCCTGGATCCTCTTTCCTCCCTTTTTTGAAGATGGGCACTATATTTGCTTTTTTCCAGTCCTCAGGGACCTCCCCCTGTTGCCACGAGCTTTAAAAAATAATAGCCAATGGCTCTGAAATCACCTGAGCCAACTCCCTCAGCACCCTCGGGTGCATTGCATCTAGCCCCATGGACTTGTGTATGTCCAGTCCTTCTAAATAGTCTTGGACCTGTTCCTTCAGCACTGCAGGATGTTTGCCTCCTTCCCATTCTGTGCCACCCAGTGAAGCAGTCTGGGAGCTGATCTTGTCTGTGAAGACAGAGGCAAAAAAGGCATTGAGTACTTCAGCTTTCTCCACATCCTCTGTCACTAGGTTGTCCTTGTTGAATCTCATTAGATTTCTTTTGGCCCAATCCTCTAATTTGTCGAATCTTTTTCGATTTTTCTTTTTCAAAAGCCAATCAATGGGCCTCAATAATTTGACCATGTCCCTTTAAATTGCAGAGCACCAATACCATGTAACTAACCTTTACCTACATAGCAACTACAGAAGGGTTCCCAGTGAATAGCATGCATTTATTACACATAGCACTAGCAAGGCGCTGGAGCTGGCTAAGTGATTACACTTAGTGGGTCTCAAAATAATTGCTATATAACCTGTACTCCCTAGTTTACATGGTATTAAGTCTACAACTGCCAGCAATATCTGACCCTCCAAAGGGTCAGCAAAATAGCTAAAAGTTCAGATTCTTCTTGGTTTGGAAATTCATATTGTGGGAACAGTTTCTTGGACCTTATTTTTGAAAGTGTCTGAAATATCACAAGAACAGAATCTTGGTGTATTTTGATGCCTTTATTAGCAGTTGAAAATATAAGAAGAGAGGCACAGGATCTGATTCTTCCCTCACTTATCCTGATCTAAATCAGGAATGATTCCAGTGAATTTAGTGGTGTAGATGAGATCAGAAATCTCTAAGATATAATTTAACAGCTAATATAATCAAACAGCTAATGGTTAGCAGGCACTTACATTCAATTTGTATCCCTGTAATTTGGAGTGCTATTGTTGAAGGAATTGTTTTTTACTCTCACTCTCTAGATCAATCTTCCTGTTTGAAGCTGAGAAACATGCCCTTAAATGAAGGCTGTACAGAAAGCAGGCATAGAATCTGCGGAGAGGGATGCCTGACTGCTTCATTTAGCTGTCATACAATGGCACTCAGAGCTTCCATACAGTCTTTTAGATGCAGCCTATCATTTATTCTTCAGCACCTTTGCACAAAATTGTGCAAAGACAGGACAATGCAATCGCAAGCCCAGACCAAGCAAATCCTGTATTTAGGCGTCCCTGTCCTGCAGTCCTTGCACAGCCAAAACTCCCTTTGATTTCACGGGGTAGCATAAGGACTGCAGGATCAGGTCTGTAGTAAGGATATTGCTTTAAAAAAGCAGTATCACTGTTCCAGTTCTCTTTTATTTAAATATAGGCAGCACAACAACAGCAGCATCCTGTAGTGACCGAATCATAGAATATTAGAGTGGGAAGGGACCTCAGGAGGTCATCTAGTCCAACCCCCTGCTCAAAGCAGGACTAACCTCAGCTAAATCATCCCAGCCAGGGCTTTGTCAAGCTGCAGCTTAAAAACCTCTAAAGATGGAGATTCCACCACCTCCGTAGGAAACCCATTCCAGTGCTTCACCATCCTCCTAGTGAAAAAGGTTTTCCTAATATCCAGCCTAGACCTCCCCCACTGCAACTTGAGACCATTGCTCCTTGTTCTGTTATCTACTACCATTGAGAACAGCCTAGCTCCATCCTCCCTGGAATCCCCTTTCAGGGAGTTAAAGGCTGCTATCAAATACCCCCTCATTCTTCTCTTTTGCAGACTAAACAAGCCTAGTTCCCTCAGCCTCTCCTCATAAGTCTTGTGCTCCAGCCCCCTAATCATTTTTGCTGCCCTCTGCCGGACTTTCTCTAACTTGTCCACATCCTTTTTGTAGTGGGGGGCCCAAACCTGGACACAATACTCCAAATGTGGCCTCACCAATGCCGAATAGAGGGGAATGATAACTTCCCTCAATCTGCTGGCAATGCTCCTACTAATGCAGCCCAATATGCTATTAGCCTTCTTAGCAAGCAGGGCACACTGCTGACTCATATCCAGCTTCTTATCCACTGTGTCGCCCAGGTCCTTTTCTGCAGAACTGCTGCCTAGCTCGTTGGTCCCCAGTCTATAGCTGTGCATGGGATTCTTCCATTCTAAGTGGAGGACTCTGCACTTGTCCTTGTTGAACCTCATCAGATTTCTTTTGGCCCAATCCTCCAATTTGTCTAGGTCACTCTGTAACCTATCCCTACCTTCCAGGGTATTTACCACGCCCCCTAGCTTAGTGTCATCTGCAAGCTTGCCTAGGGTACAATCTACTCCATCCTCTAGATCATTAATGAAGATGTTGAACAAAACAGACCCCAGGACCGACCCCTGGGATACTCCGCTTGTGACCAGCTGCCAGCTAGACATGGAGCCATTGATCACTGTGCTGATCACTACAGCTCCCTCTTACTGATGTCTATTTAGACCTAGATCCTGAGTCCTGTGTAGGGAGTGCAAGATCAGACCCTCAAAAGTACTGTAAAGCTTTTAAAATAATAATTAAAAAAGACATATAGAGGCTCCAGAATCAGTAACAGAATAAATACCTAAGAATTAAAAGTGATGAAAGTTACATCTTAGAGAAAAATATTGTAGGTCCTAATTTAATTAATTTCCTAATCAAATAAGAGCTTGAGGTCCTGTGTTGTAATATATCCCCCATTCAGCCATGTTACCTCAGCACTTCATGCAGAACACATTCCTGCACAGCTTGGCCTGCATTCACTCTTTGTGAAATCCTCAGCTGTTGTATAGGGAAAGTGCTCAGGCCAGGGGTTAGAGCACTCAGCTAGGATCTGGTAGGTCAAAGTTTGAAGCCCCACTCCAGAGCAGGGAGTTGACCCAGGTCTCCCTTCTGTCTGGTAAGTGTCCTAACTATCAGGGTATTCTTGAAGAAGAGGTGTCTCACTCGATCTCTCCTGCTGAAGCAGTTCCACTTCGTATAAATAATCAACTATTTCAGTGGGACTGAAACTCAGGTGTCTCTTGCCTCAAGGTGATTGCCCTAACTATTAGGCTATAGATGGCATTCGTTTGGGCTCAATGGCTATTCAAATATTTCATACTAAGTGGAACAACTTCTCCAGGTGAGATTGAGAAATACACACTCCAGAATAGCCAATAGCCTGATAATCAGGGCACTTAGCTGGGCTGTGGAAACCATGACTTCAAGTCCCTGCTGTGGGGTGGCGATTCAAACCTGCATCTGACATCCTAGGTGAGTGCCCCAACCAGTTGGTTAGAGAGTACAATGGGTGGAGGGGCACAGCTTCTCTGATAGTATTTTGTGAATTTAGCCCTTCATTTCTTTTGCCCTTATTAAAAATTCCTGAAACAAAACATGTTTTAGTTAATGTTAACTGATATTTTTTTTAAAAAGATTTTCCAAAACTGTCAGTGAACCAAAAATTTAAAAATCAGTTATTCCCCTAGCACTGGTGGTAACCAGCTGCTAACTTGCTTAAGCATATTCATGTTTCAGGAAACCAACAGATTTTGGGATAAGATAGTTATTTACCAGATTTCCTCAAATACTTCATTCAAAGCTGGCAGCCCTGTGGACTTGAGACCCTTGTGATTCAGTAGCCCAATAAGATGCTGAACGTTCCAGCAGATATGCTGTTGTTTTGCTGAGAGATATATTATCCACCTGCCTGAGTCTTGCAGAAGATGCTGGAGCCAGTGGCACAGTTATTAAGAACCAGCCCAAATGATATTAATAGAAGTACTAGCGTTACTGCTTAATGACACTGCACCATTAAAAAAGCATCAGTAACGGGCTCGATGGCATCACACACACAGATAAGAAATTGTGTGTCAACGAACTAATGAATTACTTTTATATCCCCGTACATTAATGTTTATTGATGAGTTTGCAGAAAACAAGGGAGACTGTATGTTTTATGGGCAGGCCCTATATTAAAATAATTGGAGTTTGTGAGCCAGAACATCTCCCTGCATTAAATATATCTGTTTCAGAAATCTAAAGCCTTCAGTGACTTCACTCTATAGCTAGCTACAGAAGAAGTACTTTAATGAAAGAAATCAGAGGTAGAAATGATGCATTATTATTATTATTTTATTATTCTCATAGTTCAAAGCACCATGAAAAACACATCACCATGAATAGTAAACACAGCACAGGAGTCATTGGCCAGTAGTCTTCCTCCACATTTTGCAGTCTTCACACAGCCTTGAGAAATGTGCCATACCACATCCCATCCCACCAACCACATTGTCAAACCACACTAACTATGTGTACCCCTGGCACCAATCCCTGCAAAATTTGCTTCAGCAATCTTCCTCTGCTCATCTGATTCAGATGTACCAAAAACTCAAGTTTTCTTTGTCTGGTCATATTCACGAAATCAGGTATCACTCCTGTTATGCTGCAGATTCGGGTGATTACCTCTTTGTTAACTATGTGCGAGATATAGCTAATTTGCAGCAATTGTCTGTAGCATTTCAAGTCAAAGGCAGAAGCTGCTTATGGTCTTGTTTCCTTAGCATCCATTTCTCACATGCATATAGCAAGATACTGAAGTCAAAGAGATGGCAGCAATTTCATTATACACTTCATAGTAATTCCTTTGCTTCTCCATTCTCCAAATGGCTGGAGTGTTACTAGAACAGCAACCAAAAGTCCAGTTTTATGTAACATCTTTAATGGTTCTTCTACACTGCAATTAAACACCCACTGGTGGTGTCAGTCAGCTGATTTAGGCTTGCGGGGCTCTGGCTAAGGGGTTGTAAAATGGTTGTGTAGACGTTTTCTGCTTCCACCACTCCCTTGTTTCTAAATCCAGCTTGTTTTTCAGCCAGAAAGTTCTCTCTGTAACAGCTTCTCTACTCCCCGCTGAGGCATCTCCTGCCTGGGGAATAGCTCTGCCTGGTCTGATGCACCTTTCTGTTTCTTTGGTAAAAAGTTCCAGAGGGGTAGCCGTGTTAGTCTGTATACAGCAAAAACAACGAGAGTCATGTAGCACTTTAAAGACTAACAAATTTATTTTCCATAGGTATAAGCTTTCGTGGGCTGTAACCCACTTCTGCTTATGCCTACAGAAAATAAATTTGTTAGTCTTTAAAGTGCTACATGACTCTTGTTGTTTTTTCTGTTTCTTGTTTGCTCTGGGGCCCATCTTCCACTCCAGGAGCTACTATGCTCCCTTTTCATAGCTTGCTCTCCATCAGAGTCACTATAGTTTTCCCCTTTCAGGGTATCAAAGTCTCACTGGACTGGCTGATCAGGTACTGTTCTCAGCAGCTCTCCAATTCAAGGCCATGCCACTTCCTCAGTGGCTGGTAGGTGAACCTAGGCCCACGCTGTATTCCAGGTTCCAGCCCAGGGACCTTACAATCAGCAGATGAGGTCTGCTCCATCACAAAACCCTGCTGCCATTTCCTTGGGTTGCTTTCTATTCACATATATCAGGCTTCTTTCTCCACCATGCCTCTGGGTAAACCTTCTTGCAGGGCCAGAATCCCAGGACTACTTCTTCCCCACTGGGTTTCCTCCTTTCCCAGTCTAGGCCCTGAGAATGACTGCAGGCTTCCACACTGCTGTCTCTTCTGCCCACACTTCCTGAACTTATACTAACCCTGCCTGCCGCTGCCCAGCTAGGCTCCATCCTCCATCAGCACCTAACTCTACCTCATGTGTGGCCTACCCCTTCTGAGCCAGATGAACCCTTTCCAGGATAGCGTGGGGGTGAGCACCCTATCCACTCTCTCTGTTGGGCACAATTCACTTCAGGATGATGGGTACCAATGTTTTGCTAGGATATGTCAATAATGAGATTGGGCGGTAATTCCCACAAGCAGCTGGGTCCCCCTTTTTATTAATAGAAACATTCAGGAACTGTGTCCAAGTCTTGAGCCATCTTCCAGACTCCCAAATCACAGTGACAAGCTTATGCTGTGCCTGGATGAATGCCTCTCCACCCATTTTAATTAGTTCTGTTTGTATGTTATCCACTTTAGAGGCTTTATTGCTTTTTGGTGTCTGCATCACATCCTCAACTTCTTTGATTGCAGGATGAGTTTCATCCAGATAAGCTGAGCTTCTCACATAGATCTCCTCTTCCTCTTTCACATCCAACTTAGAATTTGTTTTGCTCATATCATACAGTCCTCAGCAATACCCACCTCAAGGGTTGGGTAAAATGGTATTTTTCCTGCCCAAGAAAACTTTTGAAAGAGTCTTGATAGTTTGGTAGGCCTTCCTAGTGGAATTTGCCACAAAAGAGTTCTTTATAGTGATGCACAATTGTTCAAGCCAATCTTCTTTTTGCTACTTTAATCAGTGCATCTATTTCTCATGTCATATGGAAATACTGCTCTCTTGCAGTTTCATCCTTCCTTTCTTCCTTCCTTCCATCTTAGGTTATATCTAATCCATCTCCCTATCCAGCCAATTCAGGATTGTTCTATACCATACATTATCTAGTGATTTGCCCCTTTAAAGCAACAGTTTTTAATTGGGGGTGACCAGCAACTTCAAGCTGAGCCAATTTCTTTGCTGAAGATAGGAAGGGTGGTCCAACGGATAGGGCAACCCTCTATGGGTTCTAGTCCTGGCTCAGCCACAAACTTCCTGTATGACTTTGAACAAGTTATTTAATCTCCTCTGTGCCTCAATTGGCCCCCTGGAAATTGGGGATGATACATCCCATTGCCATAGCTGGTGGTGCAAAGAATTCCCCACTTCCTCGGGATGTTGTGAAGACTAATCCAATAATAATTGTGAGTTGCTACAGTCATGAGGGCCATATAAGTACCTGGTTTTTATCTCTAGATTGCCAGTTTGAATCCACCACAGATCTCTGCTAGTTGATTTCTGTTACCATCTGATGGCTCTTTGCTGGTCGATGTGAAGTGAATTTGATAGTCTTGTTCCATTAATTAGTGGACAGGTGTCTACATCACAGACACTATACCTGTGAGTTATACCCGAGGAATGGATAAGTATAATAAATAGAAGGACAGTCAGATCTAATCTATCATATTTCTAATGTCTGTTGGCTGTGTTAGCAGAGACTGAGGACTAACTGGACCATGGAGACTGAACTAACTCTTGGATGGTGCCCCTCGTTCAAAGCACATCAGTGTGGCAGCATCTGTGGGAAGCTTGTGCTCCCATTGCTGGTGCTGTGCTTGTTCTGAGGCTAATGAAACCATTAGGCTTCATTCTTCTCTCATGCACGTCAATTTCACACCAGTGTGGTCACTGACTCTTTCTAGTGAGTCATAAGTCACCACACCCATCCCATCCAGTCAGGCCCTTCCGACTCCTAACGCTGTCAATCCAACTCAAAATTAATTTCATAAAGCAAAGCAAAATGGAGCCTGCAGTTGAAGTTAAAAGTCTTGGAGAACCTTTCTATAAAAGGTTCCGAATGGTTATCTCCTCTGAGCCACTAGCCCATGCAACATATCCATCCTCTGCGGCACAAGAGCAACATCACTCTGAATTATGAAAGTGAAAAGTGAGCTGGTTCTATGAGTTGTTTTTCAGGCTGTTTATAGTCATAAAAGGCGCTAGCTGGCAGGTCTGTGCTCCTTGTGAATGGCTTACGATATATGAATGCTGCACTAATGTTTGACCTTTATCTCCATGTAACGATGGGGACATTTATTACAGCTCCCTCCATCCTGCCTACGATTCTATAAAAAATAATGGGGCCCTGTGCTGGTGCCTTTAGTTCTTCCTTGTTTCTGAGAAGTGATTAACGCAATGAAGTAGCTAATTAAACAGTTTGTCAGTGTGGCATTCAGAAATAATTGAGATTTCTAATGATAGAGCCGTGATAAATGAAGGAGTTAATGTATTCCGATGGCACCCAGACTATGCAGATAAAATGATCAAACTGCATCCTGGTTCCGCTTCTGAATGCCCTCCCCCCCACTTCGCCCTTCTAAGTGGATTAGATCTGTGAGCCAAAAAAGCAGAGATCTGTTGCAAAAGGAGCAGCAGCCAGCTTGACAGAGACAACTTGCAGAGAATGGGCAGGTGCGGGCACTTCTCCCTGGCACTGAAGATACCAGCCAATGGCAGATTGTGCCCCAGGAAAGCATGATGCCCAGGACTATCCATGCAGGCTCCGGTTTCCTTTTCACAACATTCTTTCCGTGCTAAAGTCAAGCACATGGGGCCGCGTGATGATCCCATTCAGGCAGTGCTCTTTCGCAGACTATAAGCAACACAGTAGCCATCTGGATAGAGCAATCTGAAGTTTTTGTTGTTTTCACCTGCTGCTGCTAAGATAAAACAAAACCCTGACTGTGTGAGTGAAAGGATTTGAATGAACTTTTTTGGAGGGGCAGGGGCCGAGTCTCCTCTCTTGCACTGGGTAAAGCCACTGAAATAAGCAGTGTTAGCCTGTAGTCTCTAGATGTGCAAAGGGGACAAATGAGAGCAGATTTTGGACCTGAAGTTCTATTAATAAACAGATTTTGCTGTACTTATGTGGTGATCTCTTTGTATTTGTGAATTTGACCTGCAGCAGCCTTGTTGTAAGTGTGCTTGAATAAATGTAGCCTTTTACCTTCCCTTTGGTGTGTGCATGACGTTAGCGCTTGTAAAATATGCTGGCTTGACAACTTTGGAGACTGAAGTCCATCTTTCTGTCAGAGTGCTTGTTTCACCATAATCACCATCTTATCCTCTGTTCCCCACATAATGAGCATGGCATGAATATCCTGGGACAAATGTCCCCCACCCACTGAGCCTGATCTAAAGCCCATTGAAATCAATGGGAAACCTTAAATTGATTTCAGTGCACTTTGGATCAGACCTGGTGTCCATGTTCTTCAGCTGTGCCCTGAAAGGATGACGTCTAGAAATGAGAGTTCACTTCAGTTTCTTTGGCCCACTTAGTCCCGCAGACGCTGCTAACGTAAGTAGATGGTTATAAATCCCTTTTTAGGAAAAAGATCAAGAAACTCGAAGCACAGCAGGGGTGTCTATGCCCAGAGCGTTGCCAAATTCTTGAAAAGAAAGAACAGGAAATTAGTCACTACCAAAAGGGCTGCAGGTCCCCTAAAGCTACAACTACAATACAAGCGGGATGTGTGACACCTCGCTCATATAGACATACTTCTGCTAGCTCTCATCAAGCTAGCAGCCTAAAAACAGCACATGCAGATGTCATAGAAAAAGCAGCAGGAAGTGGTGGCCTGGGCTAGCCACCAAGTACCTACCCATAGTGTTGAGGCGGGTTTGTACTCAGGGCTGCTACCCTGTTCTGCTGCCCATGCCACTATGGCTATACTACTATTTTCAGTGCTCTAGCTCAGATGAGAGCTAGCAGCCATATGTCTATGCAAGCTGGGAACCAAACCTCTATCTTGTAGTGCGGAACTTGCCTAAATTTTTCATAAACACAAGGTTTAGATTAACTGAGATTACAGCTAATTAGTTCCTTGCCCTGTTGAGACTAATGTGTATGGAAGGTCTTTTAATTCCTTAGAAGAAGGTATAAAAATCAACTCATAAAAACAAATTTGCCATAAAATCCTGCCCTTTTATTATTATTATTGCTATTTCTACTGTGATAGCAAAAAGGACTCAAACAGGGGTTAAAGCCCCATTGTGTTATACATGCTAAACACAAATAAAGCAGAGAGACCCTGATCCACAAAGGTACTTATGCAGCTAAGTCCGATATTTAGGCACCACTGCGATCCACAAACCTCCTGCTTGCTGCTGCCTAACACTGTACGTGTCTAAATTCACTCGGCACCTACATTTGGGCTTTAAAAGTTTGTTAAGCACTCTGCCTCTGGCATGCACACTGCTGCCTCAGGCAGGTGTCTGGATGCCTGTCTCACACTTATGCCCCAGTGTGATCCTCAAACCAGGTGTAGATAGGATCACAGGAGCTGCCCTTCCTATCTCGTCTGTGGGGCCCTATATAGCATGCCTAATTGCACACAAAATGGGTGGGTGAGTGGAGGGAGTGGGAGGAGCAGCAGCCCCTAAATTCCTTTGTGGATGTGGGCCTGAATTCCTTCCCCATGGAGTTCACAGTTTAGACAGTATGCAATGGGTGAATAATCACAAAAATGGGGGCTCGGAGGACCAGACAACAGTAGGGAGTTGTGCTGATCTCCTTTCAGTGACTGTGTTGAGTGTTCTGAGCCTGATGAGTCATCTGAGGTAATTACCTGTGTGTCCTGAGGGCCCAGCCAATCCACAAGCAAAGGTCTAATCAGGTGACCCATAAGCACCTAATGGAAGCAGCCACTCCAGTCTGTTCAACATTGCTACCTTGGTGGGGATACTCCCAGCTGCCTGGTAGTTCTGACAGAGTGCCCTACTCCAACCACGGCTGGTTGCCTGGTTGTCCTGACTGTGACCATCTTACCTCTTGTCCGCAGGAAGTAACTGATTGGCTATAACATCTTCCATCTTATATTTCTCTCTTTTGGGTAGGGAATAAAAAGGGGAAAGAGGGGCCCTCTGAGAACTCTCTGAGAGGGGCCCTCTGAGAATTTAGAACTCTGGAGCGTTGAGTTCAGTTCCAAGTTCTGCCAAAGACTCACGGGACCCTGTAATTCTCACTGTGCTTCAGTTTTCTGTCTGTAAAATGGGATTATACAACACTATCATGATCTCTCAGGGGTGTGGCAGGGATAAATCCATTGACAGATGACACTATGGCTGATTTGTTGCATGTGCCATGGCAAGGAAAATGCATTTAAGCCACCCTAGTTGTGTGTGAAGTATTCAGATAGCAAGGTGATGAGGACCATATCAGAATCTAGATAAACAAAAACATGCAGATGGAGAGCCCTGAGTTTGAAGTTGTTTTGCAATTTCCAATAGTATGGTAGGGTGGGTTGGCCAAAGGGCAACCCAGGGTCAAAGGTAACCTATGGAGTCCTGCACAGAATCCGCTACTGCTTCCAGGGAGTGCAGTGTGTGATGACTACAGATCTCCATGGAAACTTCCATCCTGATTTGAGTAGGGGATGTTCCATCCATCCATTCAGCCATCTATTTTGGGCTCAGTTGCCTATCATGTTGGTAGCTAGGAACCTCTTTGAGGAGAAAGATCTTTGCATGCTGGCATTTATGGTCTCTGTGGACTGCACCTCCCTATTAAAGATGAAGATGGTTTCAAACTGATGGTTTCAAACTGATGATCCTTTGGGATCCTTTAGTCGGGCAAAGTTTGGCTGCCCTTGGGATAGAGGAAATAAAATTTGCCAGGGAGGAATCAATTCAGATAATTGAAAACTGTTCTCTGGAACTGGAGTTCTCTGGGCTTCTGAAAGATAAGATGACAGGTTTGGGGTTTTTTTTGGTTCCCTCCCTTGTTTCTAAGGATACAATGATTATTGAAGTCATGTTGCTAATTCTCTCCTAGGCGTACAAAATAATTTAATTTTTTTTTTTTAAACTCATAGAAAACCACCAGGATACTGTCTTAGAATTTAAGCAGCAGGAGAGCTTTGTGTTCATTGTATTCCATGTACTCAGTTCTCTGTGATTTGCATAGCTAATATCAGAGCGCTGGAAAATCAAAGGCAGCCTGTAAATAGTGCTTCAGGAAAGCCTCATATTACACCAAGTTGAGGATTAGACCCAGAGTGACTAACAAGGAGATAGTGGTTGAAAGCTGTCAACCGAAGGGTTTTATGGAATTGGATGCATATATTCCAGCATATCCTGAGATGAGAAGAGGGGACACATTTTCACCCTGATAACTCATGTCCCAGAAATGCTGTGGATACCCACAAAACTAAAAAGCAGCATTTTTTAAAATAACAAAAGGAAATATTTGTATTCTGCAGTACATAATAAACCTGTGGAATGCCCCACCACAAGGTATTATAGAGGGAAAGAGTTTAGCAGTAGGATTTCCAAAAAAATGTTTAGACACTTCTGTGAAAAATAAGAATATCACCCATTAGATAGGGTAAAATAGTATAACTAATAACATCCTTCATGGTTTAGGACATCAGCCACTAATTAATTATTACTGTTTGTAATTAAATAGCAACTAGAAGCCCCTACCAAGATCTGAGCTAGTCACAGTATAGAGATAGAGATGGCGGAGGATGATGAGAGTGATAGTAATTGAGTGGAACTGGAATAACTTCATAATGTTGTTAGTTAGTTTTTTACCAACTGCCTGAGGTTAGGAAGAAACTTTCCTACTAACATGTTACTGCATAATTGTCTAGTGTGTAGGTGGAGGGGAAGGAGAGGGGCATTACATTTTCCTTTGCAGTATCTAATGTTGGTCATTGTCAGACATGGAAAACTGGACTAATTGAACCATTATCTGCTATGGGCATGCCTGTGTTCCTATCAGTCAGGATCAAAACCTGGGAAAATGCTGATTAAAGGGCAACATTTCTCAGTGGAGCAGTATTGCCAAACTCAAACAGCCCCACCGAATCATGAGATTGGCTTAAAAACCGTGCCATTTTAAAATGATAACTGTGGGGTTCTTATGTGTCTCTTCAGTTCTTGATCCTTTCAGAGTCATGTTCTCAAGCTCTTTTCTGCAACCATGAAAGCTACAATTTCTTTTAAAAAAATATGAGTGAAAACTGAGATTTTCATATAATCACCTGACATCCAGAGCTGGGGATTTTTTAAAAAAAACACAACCCCAAATATCATGAGATTGGTGAATAAAAATCACAATAGCGGGCAAACTGAGAGAGTGACAGGATAAGTGGATGATTTTTCCTGCATTTTTTTCACCATTGGTTTGATTTGACTCAGTTTTGAGTGCCTATGTTGGAGGTTATACAAGCCCTATTGCATGTGGGAGAAGTTTTCATGGACCCATCGCCAGTAGATGAGGCACCATTTCAGGCATAAGCTGGTGCTCCTAAGCATTGCTAGCATCCTTTGTGCAATTTAGAACATCTATGCTTCCAGACATTTTTGCATGTGAAATGGTTGTGCTATGTTCTCACACAACAGTTACTCCTAAAGAGGTTCAGCACCTATCCCATTTTTCTTTTTCTTTGGAACAGCCTCTCTCATGGTGTTTTGGCACTTCCAGTTGGAGCTAGGAAGTGCCCAGGCCTGCCCTTAGTTGCCCATCCCTAGTATTCAGACACAAATGCTGACCACAGCCCATTGCAGGTGTACAGGAGGGCAGATTATGCTTCATGAAGGCTATTTGTTCGACACTGGCTGGGAACAGAAACTTTTAAGAGGTAGTTCTTCAGGCTGCTTGATTGCATTCAAGCAGAGATATCACTTTACAGAGTTCAGCACTTTAATGAGGCTGACATACCAGAGATCTGAATATACAGACAAGAGTAAGGCAACTGATTGCTGCAGCTGGGACAGCGTTGAACCCCTCCACCTTTCCTCTAATTGTACAGTCCATCTGCCCATCCCAAGAGTGATGGGCGCTATGCTTTCCTTTTATGAGGGAGTCTGTCTCAATAGAAAAGTGCCAGATTCCTAGCTATAATGAGGGCAGACAGGAAGAAGTGGTATCTGCTGGCTCGTAGGAATTTTTACATGCCCCCATAGCTTTCAACTGCCTCAGTGAATTTAGGTCAAGGAACCTGCCATGCAGTTTAATAGAAGCAATCTTGGTCCATAGGAAACACTTATTGGGCAACATCAAGATACTGGAGAATGGGTTACCTAAGGTTCCAGTGAGCTATGTGTTGTGTTGAATCACTTATAAAGACAGGATGAAATGAAATGGAGCATGAGCAAAGGAAAGCTGACATGTCTCGAGCATCGTGATTTGGCTCTTGCAGCTGCTAGTAGTTCTTAGAAATTGTTTGCTACTGTGATGTTGACTCCCGGCAAACACCAGATGATAATTTTCCAAGGGCTTGTAGCAAATTATGCACAAGAACAAAATGGTTTTATAATGATGACAGTATAGTAGATGACAGAACTAGAAGCAATAGTCTCAAGTTGCAGTGGATGAGGTCTAGGTTGGATATTAGGAAAAGCTTTTTCACTAGGGGGGTGGTGAAGCACTGGAATGGGTTACCTAGGGAGGTGGTGGAATCTCCATCCTTAGTGGTTTTTAAGGTGCAGTTTGACAAAGCCTTGACTGGGATGGTTTAGTGGGGGTTGGTCCTGCTTTGAACACGGGATTGAACTAGATGACCTCCTGAGGTCCCTTCCAACCCTGATCTTCTATGATGGGTCATGGTGTTTGTAATGGAGGCTATGTGTGATCCTCGTTACTCGAAGTTTGCCATTTGGCTACTTACTGTGAGTGACCCCTTCCCCAGGCCTGTATCCCAGAGCACACTGATGATTTGCACAGAGGAGGGGTTTTAGCCACTCTTATACAAATAAAGGGATGAGGGTGTCATATCAGAATCTAGAAAGCAGTGAAAAGGACAGATTGTGGTGATAATAATGAAGGAGAGTTAGCGACTAGATTTAGAGACTGGAAATAGGGGGAGAAGGAGAGTGAAGAGTGCCAAATACTGTCAAGCCTTTAAGCCTTGAGTCTGCACAGAAGGACATTGGAGTTGTCAGTAGTGATATGTCTGATATATTTCCTGGAAGGTGGTGCTAGCCACACTAGGGGGATTTTTAGTTCTTTGAATGAATCTGGTGCTGAACTGAAAGGCATGAACTTCTGGATTTATCCTAGGATCAGGGCCCAAGCATAATTTTTTTGGGCCCAGTACAAACTTGTAACACGGGCCCCTCCCACACACATACCATAATCCCTCATCCCATACATACAATCTCATGAGCCATAAAAAAAGTTTGAATTCTGAAATTACTGTTACATAGTCTACATTTCAGAAAAATGCCCCCCTTTGCTATTTTCTTTAACATAACACCCAACCTGAGAGTCCTACAACTTTGCTGACTATTTTGTAACTTTTTGGTCATTATAAAGGTATTATATCCTGTCAACGTCTTGATTTTTTTATTCTAATGGACCAATGTGACTGCAAACATTTTATAATTAGGCCTTCCTGCTTGGTTTCTCACCCCACTCCAGACCTGCCTCCCAACCAGCTTTCAGCTGAAAACTGAATTTTTCCATGGAAAGTAGATGCTTTTCATAAAAACTCAATTTCTGAAGTTGTGTCAAAAACCCAATTTTCTGTCAAAAAGCAGTTGTGATGGAAAATTTTGACAAGCCCTAGGTGAAAAGCTGTGTAGCCCTTTAACAATCCCTGAATCATCTAGTGCCATATCTGTAGCTCTCTTGTTCATGCTATTTTTGTCTGTGTAGGTTGTCAGCAAGCCACAATGGACACGCAATATTGGCTTCTCAAGACCATAGTTCAGGTTCCAGGTGGGCCCTTCTCCTTTCATTCAGATGATGTATTCATGAATATTTATGGCTCTGTCAGATAATGTCCAGGTGTAAGCCTATAAATATTCACAAGTCACTGTTTGTGTGTGAGCATAAATCTGCATTATCTAAGCATGAATGTGAAATTGCCTAGATAGACCATGAATATTCATAGTCTAAATAGACTCAGAATTGCCCATAAACTGTCTTCCTTTTTTAGCTCCTTGAGCTAATGGCTCATTCATTTCTAGTCCAGGGCTTGGCAGTGATTGGTCAGAATACAGACAATAAAATTTATCACTGCATCTGCTGGTTACTCATGAAGTTCTGACAAACATTCAAGAGGACCCCAAAATCATCTTGCTCTCTCTAGCTCATTGTGGATGTAATCAGGAAAGTGCTACAGTGTAAATCAAATCAGGGCTATATTCTGTCTGCATTCTCCTTCTGCGACATCTGGACTAAACTGGCTCACTTTGAGTCAAAGCAAGATTTTTCTAATTTACAGAACCACAAAGACAGTGGATTCAGATGTGGTAACACTTTGGATAGATGTAAATTACTACTTTACCTATCGGACAATGGAGAGTCAGTTCCAGAAAGCCTAGAGGGAGTCTAAGGGCCAGATTAATTCCTGCGCTTGTGCTGGAGCTAGTGCAGAGACAAGGAGGATATGGCTTACTGCTCCACTGTTCAAAGGCTGCTGGGGGCCACAGCAGAGATACAAAGTCACCAGAATGTAAGAATGCCCCAGCCATGCTTCCTCCAGCTACCAAGCCATCACCTCCCTCCTCTGGCCTACCCCTGTCCTCAAATGCCCACCTCACTGTGGGAATATTCCCTGGCTTTCTCCTGCCCTTCAGCCTCTTTGTAACAATCTAGTTGATGCAAAGGGGCTGCAGGGCAACAGTGACTTGCTGACATGCTATGGGCCTGACTCACTGTAGGCCTGTAGTTTGTGCAAAGGGGGTGGTTGCTTTACCCCACCTTGGCACTCATGAGATGCGGGGCAATATTGAACTGTGCTCAAAGAAACCAGAATAAGATATTAGTCTCTGTGCTTCTGGTCCCTATCTGTAAAATGGGGATAATAGTACTTTCCCACCTCACAAGGTGAGAATAAGTTCATTAAAGGCGCTGATGCATGCAGATACCATGGTAATAGGGGCCATACAAAATACCTTAGATAGCTATATCAATGTGCCTCAACTGGAACACTAGCTATGAACTGCCCGGAACTTTGAGGAAGTTCAAGTCTGGATCTGAACGTCCATGTTCAGGCTCCGTAAGTCTGGCTGTGACACCCTGTGTCTGAGAACAACACCCCAGAAACTCCATATTCACCAATGACATGTAATGATGATATGTTCTGTACAAGGTAATGCTTGTTTGGCATTATTTTAAAAATCTTGATCTGCTGAACATTAATATCTTGTTGGATTGTATGTGCGATCGTATGTGAAGTTATGAAACATTGTTGAACATGCTACTAGAACATGCTGCAAGGTGGGAAATCTCAGAAACAGCCTTTCAGGCACAACAATGGAGTGGCCAGACAGTGTTAATGGCTATCTCTCACACATTCCACTAACAGGAATTGTTTACAATGAAGGCTTCACTGTAGGAAGCATGTTCACAATGGGGATTGACTAACCAATGAGAATGACACCGCAGGTCACAAGCCCCGATTGTTCTAGCAAGTTGGAGCAGACTATAAAAAGGGGAGCATGACATCATCACAGGGCTTCTCTCTCTCCCCAACTCAACACCCGAAGGATCATCTGGAAGACAAAAGGACTTTGAAAGAGGGGCGGGGAGTCTCAAACAGGGAATGGCTTGTACTAGGTAACAAGGGTGAGGCACTGCTAATTCAAATCTTGTTAGTGTGTAGAACTTAGACTGAGATTTTATGTTTATTTCTTTTGGTAACTACATGTAACTTCTTTAAACTTGCCATTTGTAATCACTTAAAATCTATTTTTCTGTAGTTAATGAGCTTATTTAATATTTTATCTTAGCCGGTGTGTTTCTGAGTGATGTGTTTAGACAAACTCTGCTCAATAACAGAAGCTGATGCACATTCCTTCCATTTTGAGGGAAGGGCGGACTGGATAATAATCTTCACTGGTTAGGCTTTTTGACCAGAGCAAGATGGTGTAGTCCTGGGGGCCTGGGCTGAGGAGCCATCTGGAGCTTCTCTATTGTTGGTTCATGAGTGGCTGGAAAGCATTCACTAAACTAAGCTGGTGTGGTGCCTGTCTGTGGATGGCTGTGTAAGTGTAGTACCTGCTAGAGGTTTGTGGCTTGTCACAGCAAAAAAGTGTGAAAGGGAGCCCCAGCTGGTCAGACAGAGGGCTCAGTGGTACTCTAGCTCCCAGGCAGTACCCCAGGGGTTTTGCATGCTGCCACACTGGCATGATGTAGAATCAGAGAGGCAAAAACCCAGGGAAGCTTGTATCTAGAGCCAAACTTCTTATCCTGGGCCCATCTCCAGCATTAGGTGAAATGAGGTGAAAAATGAAATGCTGATGAAATAGAACTACATTTATACTTACAATGCTAGAGCAAAATTCCCCTCTCTGCTCTGCAGGGTGATATCCATGTGGCTGTCACACTTGTTCTGGCTGGCTTCCAATACAGTCATTTGTCACTTTTGGTATGGGGAACGAGAAAGGTGGGAAAGATCTCAGAGCAGGTTAGGTAAAACAGTGGGAGAGAGCATAATTTTTATCTTTACGGCTCCCAGGAATGTGCTAGGTGCTTACAGAACAAGTGAAACACAAGGTCTCTGCCTCTCAGCACTGTCAATCTAAATTTGAGACATGACCTTACAAGTGTGAGCAATGAGCAAACACACATGGAGGACAAGGGTGACAGTAATAAGATCAGGCTGATACTCAGAGAAGGTATGTGCATGTATTAATGGCTTTGTATCAATGAATACCTGAGCGTATGAATTCCCTTCCTATAGGTGATTTAATGGGAATGAGTTTTTAGGAAGACTGGAATGAAGAAAGGGAGGCAGCTTCGTGAATATGTTTAAGGAGGGCATTCTGGGCACAGGGCAGCAGAGAAGAAAGTGTGCCTGGGTGAAAGAAGTGCCAGGGGATGCCACAAGTGAAGTTGAAGGGTCAGGATTGATCTGCAAAACATAAGTGGTAACCCTAGTGGTCTTTTCTGGCCCACTGTTAGCTATAATTCATTTTACAAGAGGTTGATCATATAATTTAAAATCTGTGGTGTGAATGCCATGACAATCAGGGCTAATATGGAAAATCTGAGGGAGCTCTCAGAAGTTGTTACCTAACAGTTTTATGTCCTCAAGAAATAATCAGCCAATGAGTTTGTTTTGGTAATGCAATGTTTCAAACATCCTCTTCCAGTGGTAGGGTGCTCTGGTACAGATATGCTACTGAGGGAGTGGGATGGGTGGAGTTACTCTGGGATTGGTCAGAAATAGAATGATTATTATTAATAATTTGTATTGTGTTAGAGCCGGAGGATCAGGGTCCCATTGTTCTAGGAGCTGTATAAACACACAGGAAGACATGGTCCTTGCACCAAAGGGCTTCCAGTCTAATTTATTTGTGATTAAATTCTCTCTTTTTCACTCATTGTGGAGGAATCTGGATGTGGGTGGTGATTACTTGTCTAATTCATCACTAGTTTTTAATCCTGTGGAGATGGGGTCCAATAAAAAGCAAGACTTACACTGACTTCAGTGAGCTTTGGTTCTTGAAAACCTAAAGCACACAGAACTCACAGGAGCTTTGCTTGGTGTGAGACCGTGGGATAAGCCTCTGTTTCTCTGATCACAACAACCTGCCCTGATTGTCTTCAGTTCTTGGTTATACAGCACTCTGTGCTTTATGCTAACAGATCAGCTGCTAAAATTCAAATATTTATAAAAACTCTGGCTAAGGGGAGGCTCAGGACTTGGAATAAGAGAGAAATATGTAAAGGCTGCAGATCACTGGAGACATCTAGACAGACTTATGTGTAGTGCTGGGGAGGAGCCAGTGGTCATGGTACATGTAGGTTCCAATGACACAAAAAAGGATAGGAAAGAGGTCCTAGAGACCAAATTTGGGCTGCAAGGTAAGAGATTGAAGTTCAGGACCTCCATGGTAGCATTCTCTGAAACGCTTCCAATTACACGTGCAGGGTCAGTTAGACAGGCAGAACTGGAGGGTCTCAATGTGTGGATGAGATGATGGTGTAGGGAGGAGGGGTTTAGATTTATTAGGAACTGGGGAGCCTTTTGGGAAAGGGGAGCCTATAGAGGAAGGATGGTCTCCACCTAAACCAAATTGGAACCAGATTGCTGTCACGTAACATTAAAATGGTTGTAGAGCAGTTTTTAAACTAAGGACTGGGGGAAGACCAACAGGTGCCGTGCAGCAGGTGGTTCAGACAGAGACATCCCTTAGGGGAGAATCTATCAATAGAGATTCTCTGTATCATAGTAAGGAGGAGAGGATGGAAGATGTTAAAATATGGATAGGATCTGATGAGAAACAGTCAAATGAAAAAGAGTCCCATTTAATTACATGACATAATGGCAGATAGCTAAAAAGTGACAATTTTTAAGAGCTTGTATATATATACTAGAAGGCTAAATACTAAGAGAGGTGAACTTAGTGCCTCATATTAAATGATGATATTGATATTATACACATCACAGAAACTTGGCGGAATGAGGATAATCAATGGTACACAGTAATACTTGGGTAAAAATATATCAGAAGGAAAGAATGGGTCATATTGGTGGGGAAGAAACGACTAAGGGGGATATGATAGAGATCTATAAAATCATGACTGGTGTGGAGAAAGTAAATAAAGAAATGTTATTTACTCCTTCTCATAACACAAAAATTAGGGGTCACCAAATGAAATTAATAAGCAGCAGGTTTAAAACACTAAAGGAAGTATTTTTTTCACAGAATGCACAGAGGATGTTCTGAAGGTCAAGACTATAACGGGGTTCAAAAAAGAACTAGATAAGATCATGGAGGATAGGTCCATCAGTGACTATTAGCCAGGATAGGCAGGGATTGCTGTTTGCCAGAGGCTGGGAATGGCTGACGGGATGGATCACTTGATGATTACCTGTTCTGTTCATTCCCTCTGAAGCACCTGGCATTGATCACAGTCAGAAGACAGGCTACTGGGCTAGATGGAGAATTGGCCTGACCCAGTGTGGCCATTCTTATGTTTTGACATCCTGGTGGAATCTCATTGCACAGCACTGATGGGGAACGAGAACAAAGCGTGACCCGGAGTGCCTTTTGGAGGCTGCAGGGAAAGGAAAGGGAAGAGCAACATTAATAGATCACAGGGAAAAAGCGGGAGTTTAATGATTTACCAACTTGGCCCACATGAGGATAATGTGCTATGTCACAGCTTTACAAAGGGATTTGTAAATCACAAAGGCTGTGATCATTCTTCTGGAAAAAACAAGCATCTTAAATCCCTCAGGAATGGGGTGATTCTAACAGAGACTAGTTTATGCCAGGAGGCATGTGGCTGCAAAGGGTTGGACACATAGTGGCATGATGGAAATGCTTGCCTTTGTGTTAGGAAATGCAGCCTGCCCTCAAGGGCACTTCAGGACTCTGACTTAGGTGTAAAAGAGGTCATGGACTCTGTTAGACTCACAGAGTCTGAACAATGTAGTTACTAGATAATATTTTACCTGTTATATTGCCTTTTATCCTGAAGCCACTGCACAAGAGACTGCCACCCTCTCTGGGGTGTTGGCAGCTGTTTAACAGCACACAGCAGCACTACATAGCAGTTTAGGCCAGGAGCTGTAGAATTCGACCTGTCATTGAAAATGCAGTGGGGTCTGATATTAGCTGGCTTGAAATTTGGCCAAGATACCAGGGCTGACTGCAAAAAGTACCATGGAATCAGTGTCAGCCTTTCAATAGGAGTAGTGGGGGCAAACAATTCAACTAGTTTGAAGATGGAGCGTGATAAGTGTATGAAAGGGACTACTTGATGGGGTTGCCTATGATAGAAGAGGACTGGACCTGATGACCCAGGAGGTCACCTCTGTTGTGCTGGCTGGATTGGGGGAAGAGGGCATTTATTATATTATTTAACATCAATACGCCAGAATCATAATAATTCATGTGAGATATGCCGTGTCAGGTACTGTTAGAAAGGCTATAATGTGCTAAGTAAGATGATAGTGTTTATGTTCATGTGTTATGTGTGTAATGGAAGTTATGGGTATGTTTTTATCTGTATTTCGTATTGTACTGTGTTTCTGGGTGACGCCCCAGACAGGATGGCTGCAGCACAAGCGCCTGCTTAATGGCCCATTAAGGAAACTCACAGGTACAATGGGCCTAGGGGGAGAAGCCAGGGATATACCTGATGAGTCACCAGTCACCCATGTGACCCTGGATTCCATCTTATTCCTGTAAATTTCCACAAGCAGCATGGCAAAGGCCAAAGGACAAAAAAGGCAACTGCACCACATCCATTTTGTCTTCAGTCGGTCTTCACCTACCTCTGGATCAACTCATCTACAACTGAACTGAACTGAAGCTGTGAAACAAAGGACTGAGACCCATCCAGGTGCTGGATGTACACCAGAGGGACTACACAAGCCTGCAAACTCCACAATTCTACTAGAAATCTGATATATATGGATTTTCAAATCAATTGTATGTATGTGATTGCTTTAATCCTTTAACATTTCTCTTATAGTTTGTTTCTTTCTTTTTATAATAAACCTTTAGTTTAGTTACTAAAGGATTGGCTGGCAGCGTGATATTTTGGGTAAGATCCAAACTTATATTGATCTGGTACTGTGGCTGTCCCTTTGGGGTCAGGAGAAACCTTTTTGGTAAAAGTATAGAGTTTAAATAACTGGTCTCTTTACTGGACCTAGTGGCTGATTGGGAGCCAGAGACTGAAATGCAGTAAAGGGGGCTGTGTGTATTTTTATTTTGGCTTCTTGATAACTAGTGTGGGGAATCAGAAGCATTGTTTTTAGCTGGTTGGGAAGTCTGACTTCAGTGTCACCCACCAGTGCTGGGAGAATCTGCTCTCCTTTTACAGCCTGCCCTGACCTTGGCATTTTCAGGTGGCTACCGTAGGCACGGATGGGTCACAACCTCCACTCCAGTGTTCCTGTGTAATGATCACAAGAGCTCACAGCATTGGTTTGCCAGCAGCAAGGTATCCTGAAGCACCACCGAGAAGCAATGGTTTAGTGTGGATTCAGAGAACAATTCCACCTCTGATTGCTCACCTTGAGGCAATAGTTCAACATGAACTCAGAGAAGAGTACCATTAACTCTGTGCCTTGCAGCATCTGTTTCCTAGGTGTCCCACCTAAATATTTCTTAGACTAAAGCCACATTGGTTTGTGAGATCCTACAGAATTGCAGCACAGTGGAAAAACTGGATGTCTATAGTTCTATAAAGAACAGGGTCCTGCTGAGAGGGTGGAAGTGGGACACAGGAAAACTGCAATTCAGGCAAAGGGCAGTGAAAATAGAAGTTAAATCCAGAAAAGAACAAATCAGACAGGTTTGAGTTTCCTTTGTGTTAGCTAAATTTGGCTGTAACTTCTGAAGAGAAATTATGGAACCTCCATTGCTTAACTGTTGTGAAACAAGGACCAGACAAGGTGACTGGAGAACATACTGTAATCAGACATCCTGCTTCAGCCAGATAGGAGATGAGCAAGATGATTTAAGAGGTCTTTTCAATCTCTGGTCTCTATGATTCTAATTACTTAAGCACATTTTTTCATGTTTATCTGTAGTAAGTACATTGCTATAGGACTCTGTAATTTGGCTCTTGTCAGTGGTCTTTAGGCCTCTCCCCTGGCTTTTGCTTGCAAGGGATGGGAGAATAAATAAATTTTCAGTTCAGTGGTTGAACCAAAAAAAATTATTTTGGATTAAATTTTTTTTTTTTAGTTTTTTTTTCTTTCATTTCATTTGGTTTTTAAAAATGTTTTATTTAATTAAATGTAGGTAAATTCTGAAGTGAAACATCTTTCCAAAATGAAGAGTCATCCACATTTTTGTTTTCATTTAATTTTTTTGGCTGAAATTGTTCGCTGAATTTAACCCAAATTTGCAAGTAGTTTCAGTTGGCCCAAATCTGCATTTTTTGGTAAAAAATTATGTGTGAAAAATTTTGCCCAGCTCTAGTGCTGACCATCATTGCCCACCCTTACTGGGACAATTCCCTCTGGTCCTTTCCATTAAGAACCTAATGTAGATGCGAAGTGTCCCCTTGTTATCTTAGAGGTAGGAGGTTTGTGTGTCTCCTGGAATGGGCTGAATTGATTTCCCAAAAGCAGCCTCAAAGCACAAGGATTTTTATTAGACAAAATCATGTCAAAATGTTATGAACCTGATTCTCTTCTTGT
This sequence comes from Emydura macquarii macquarii, assembly GCF_026122565.2. Classification (NCBI taxonomy): domain Eukaryota; kingdom Metazoa; phylum Chordata; order Testudines; family Chelidae; genus Emydura; species Emydura macquarii. The sequence continues at coordinate 5,523,867 of NW_027132813.1, read as the reverse complement.
AGATGTTCACACCTATGAGTTATTTTTTCAGGCTTTTGGCAGACTCCGGAAGACAGCACTACCTTGCTTTTCCCTTGATTTACATTTAGAAAGTTTTATTTGCAACCATGAGAGTTAAAAACTTATTTCCCCCCTTTAACTGTAATCTCAGATTCTGCAAAATCTGAACAGAGCATGTGGACCACAGAAACATACCAACAGAGTAGGGTGTTAGCAAAGTAGTTGTATTGACTGTAAGACCCAAAGACAAATAGTTTTGGTTCTTGGTTTCCTGTAACACAGAGAAAAGTGGCTGCCAACTAGACATTGAACTGTTGATCACTACCCATTGAGCCCGATGATCTAGCCAGTTTTCTATCCATCTTATGGTCCGTTCATCCAACCCATACTTCTTTAATTTGCTGTGGGAGACCGTATCAAAAGCTTTGCTAAAATCAAGATATATCATGTCCACTGCTTTCCCCACATCCACAGAGCCAATCATCTCATTATAGAAGGCAATCAGGTTGGTCAGGCATGACTTGCTCTTGGTGAATCCATGCTGACTGTTCCTCATCACTTTCCTCTCTTCCAAGTGTCTCAAAAATGATTCCTTGAGGACCTGCTCCATGATTTTTCCAGGGCTTGAGGTGAGGCTGACCGATCTGTAGTTCTCTGCATCCTCCTTCTTCCTTTTGTTGAAGATGGGCACCATATCAGGGGCACATCTTTTCTTGTCCTAGCCTAGGCTAGCATCCTTTAGAATGCTGATTGGTTTCTCACAGTCTTGGCTCAAATTGGTGACCTGAAGCCAACTGTCAGCTTCTGCCTAATTCCTAAATGTAAAGAGAGGGTCCCAGATTTTTCAATAATTCCATCTGAACAGTAACTTATTTTCTCTATCTGATGTGAATACTTGGCAGATGCAAGTCCAGCTGCCACACAGTAATAGGAGTACAAACAACCAGATACTGTTTCTTTTGGATTTTGGATTTAATGGTGGTGTGCACATAATCTTCTCTAATAAAAGTAAAATGTCCATAAGGAACGTGACACCTTCAACTTGCACTTTAGGGGAAGAGAATTGAAAATAAAATATGATTTAAAGCTACAGAGTTCCTTCAGATCATGATATTTCACCTTGAAATAGACCAAGTCTTGTAAAGAAAATACTTAAACTATCATCTTTGTGGGATAGGGACTGTCTTTTCATTACGTGTGTACAACACCTAGCACAAAGGACCCTGACTAGCATATTTAGGGGCTACTGCAGTACAAATAGTAATATTGTAATCTCCCCAGGTGATGCACATACAGTTCCAAAAATGCCAGTCTGAGTCCCAAGACAGGATCTAATTTTTGGCCCAATTCCTAGCTTCTTATATATTTCCTTTTTAAGGTTTAAGATCCTGATTCTCTTCTTGCTTACCTCAATTTTACACCAGTGGGACTCCATTGACTTCAGTGGAGTTACTGCTGATTTACATTGGCGTCATCCAAAGGAGAATCAGGCCCTGAGTTTGAGTCCAGAATCTTCCAGTTCCTACAGGAAGGGGTTCCTTCCAGACCCACTCCCTGCATGTATAGGAAGGGATACTCAGCTGGTGAATCTGACTAATTAAACCATCCTTTTCTTCCAAAGTCCTTTTCTTAGATCATGCTCTTTCTTTCACCCTCAGGTTGCACAGAATGCGGCAGGAATAATTTTCTTCTTCTGTTATGTTTCCCCCTTTGCAAACCAAGTCTTAACAGAGTATTTAGTGCATCACCTTCCCTTACAACTTCCCAGTCACATTTTTGCCACATCCCTGTAGCAATGGCAGCAATTGCTTACACAGAAAAATAAGAACTGGAAAGTTGTTTATCTGTGTATTCTAAAATGACTGTTTTGTGATAAGGGCAGTATGCTATTTGGAGAGCTATTTGTTCTCTCTCCTTTTGTTTTTGATTGCATTTCCTCCCATCTCTGTTCTGTTCCTTCCTTTCTCTGAATACTTCTGTGTGTGCCTTATGTGAGTTTCAGCCCTGGGAGGGAGAATCCAAGTCTCTCTCCATCAGCTGTTCCAGAATCATGGGCAGTCACACAGAGTTGGTGTTTCCAGGACATTACAAAGTACTGCTCTTTGATGCTTTTTTTGTCAGTATGTATAATATACAAAGCTGTGAAGACTGAGGTAATTGGGCCTTATTTTGAAACAGGGTGGGAAGGTGATGACTCATTTTACCATTGACCTATGGAGGAAACATAAGATTTCTCACAAGTTATTAAACTAGGTGTCTGGTGATGGGTAAAACACTCAAGACATTCAGTTTGGATAAATATCCACAGCTTCAGGAGTTGCTATGTGTAACAAAGGCACGGTCTTATCCTGCTCCCTTTGAAGGAGTCAATGGGAGTTCTAGCACTGACTTAACTGGGGGCAGGTTCTGGCCCACTCTTCATTGATGATATTCAAGACGTTATTGTACAAAGACAAGTTGGGAAGGTAAGGCCTTGGATAACTTGCATTAGCTGATTCTTTAATATGAAAAGAGCTACATAAATTTCCTCCTTCTACCAGATGCAGGGGGCAGGTCCATGAGTCTGTCTGTGCAAATAATAGAATTGCAATCCCGATGTTGCTTCTGCCTAAGAGGGTAGCCAAAGTGATGGAGAGCTGAGAATGAAACATGACATTGCCAATGTCCTTTTCACATTCTGATTGATGAGAATCTGCTTCCTGTCACAATGCTGGGGAAGGCAGACATCTTATCAATAATGAGAATGGAAAAACTGAAGGCCATTGTCTTTTGTTGTCTAAGTGTGTTATAACACATTGCTCACAACTGCAAGGTGGGGTAAACACCTGCATGTCAATAACTGGGCAGAATGTTCCATGTCTGTATTCACATAGGTTAAGAAAACAAATAGTTTATATTAGGAAATTATCAGATCAGCTCTTAAATAGAAATGCTAATTAACAAACCCAGCCCACTTCTCCCTGAATGATGGAAATACTGATGACATAACTGCAATATTGAATACAATGCCTACATTGAGAAGGTGTACAGAATGACAGCATCGGCTCAAAGCAAGACATTAAATGGGCTCGTCTACACTCAGGTTTTGTACTGCTTTATTTATATCGTTTGAAGCCAGTATGACCCACTAGTATGGATGCAGTTGTACTGGCATAAAGGCATGTTGTAATCCTTGGGCCTACAAATTTATTCTAATTGTGAGCTCAATTGTAAAAAAAGTATGTGGAAGTTCATAAGGTGTCACCATAACCTATAATAACAAATGTTAATGGGAAAAGATAGGAAAGGGAGGTAGAAAGACTGAATTAGTCCAAATAAAAGGGCCTACTGATATAATTCAAGAACTGTGTTAAGATTATGCTTGCTACACAAGAAAAGTGTGGAACCAGAAATCAGTAAACAAAATTGGTGTGTCAAAAACAAGATCCAATTGGTAAACAAAATAATGAGGGGATGGGCTAGTCTGACCACTACTCCCTTTTTGCAGTCCTTGAAGAAAGACTTTGGGGGAAAAATGGCTACTGGAGCAAGCTTCACCATCATGGCTGCCACTCCCACCATCTCCTGGGACCCTGGACTGCCTCCATCCTGATCTTGAGAGCTGTCCTGATCAGGCCAGACCAGAGAGAGGGACCCAGATGATATTGCCACCCCTCCCAGCTCCCACTGAATCCCAAACACTGCAAATTGAAATGGAAATGGATTTAATAACAATAGGAACAAGAGCTCCAGTCCATCTCAACTAACTTCTCTTTCCCCCAAAAGGACAGTTATTACCATCTCTGATACCCTCTAAGAGACTATCAGACAACGGGGCTTTTCCTTCTAAATACTCTCTCCAAATAAAAAAATGGGAATAAAAATGTTAAAATAAAACCCTGACTCAATACTTTACATTTCAAATTTCTTGCCTATTTTTCCTTCTTTTCTTTATCTTTAATAAAAGGTTTTAAGGATTTTTAATAGCGTGTTTTCCATAATACCTAACAAACTAAGGTCTCTCTATATCAATCCCTGAACCTTGTTTGACACTGTTTAATATTAAACAGTAACTAAGTTATGTTAACACCTTTGACCCATATATTTCAGCTAAATAAATACAATAGATGTTTACAGCCATAAACTATTATGGGTTAGGATAGGGTTTAGGAATACAGTACGGTCAATTGGATAGCGCACTGGCTGGGGCCTTAGGAGATCTGTATTCTATTCCTGGTTCTACCGCTTGCCTGCTAGTTAATTTGGGGGAAGTCATAGCACTTCTCTGTGCCATAGTTTCCCCCATCTCTCAAAGGGGAACAATGGTACTGACCTTGGTGAAGCACTATGAGACCTACTGATAATAAGCCATATATAAGAGCTAGGTATTATTATTACTAACCAAGTTAATCCTGCCTTAATTCTGGCATCGCCCATCTTTTGAGTATTTGACTTTGCAACCCTAAAAAAGCATTCTTTTTAACATGAGGTTATTTTTTAAAGTAATATAAATGTAGATCACTAATTGTACCTATGTAAGGAACAGGAGAACCAGTTTGGCAGAAAATCACATGCACTCTGCTTTGGGAATGTTCCTTGAGAAATGAAGACTCAGTTTGCAGGGGGAAGCAGCAGCTTCACAGTGTCCAAAGAACATCCGCATCCAAGGTCCAATAGATAAACACTTCCGACCATATTAGGGAATGGGATGCATTGTCAGAGAACTGTGTGAAAACGCCACAGCTAGGATAATTTAGAGAGAGACATATAAAGAAAGAGGAGAGAGTGGGAAAGAAAAAAAAAAAAAGAAAGAAACCAGCCGATGAAACAAACTAATTTACATGCACTACCAGTTTGATACTCCCTTCCAGCCCAAGAAAAGAGACAACAAATCCCCAGGCGTGCTCGACGACCCCTGAAATAGCAGACCTCATAGCAGCCAAAAGAAATGGAAATCCCTTGAAGTAAAACTGTTGATGGAGGAAATTGAAATCGAAGGGAAGGTGGAAAAAATCCTTTAACGACCTTTAAGGCTGGAATACCCGGTGGGTGCAGATGCACACCGCAGCTCTGGGTGGCTTCGGGGGACAGATGCCTGTAGTGTTCCATACAATGCTTTAAACCCTGTTCTGTTTTCATGGCAACTCAGATGATATCTTTCTCACTTCATCTTGCAGCTACACTTATTTTTTGTTTTTCACTGGCATAGATTCACTTTATTTCTATTGCTGGCACCCATGCCTCCTCCTTTTCCCTATATGGAAAAAAAAATTAAAACAAGTTATTGGTTCCACTGACAGATTGCAGGATAATCCTGCATGGGCTGGTGACATTGGGATTTTACAGTCAGATGCCAGAAAGCAGGTGGTGTTCTTAGCAGCTTTGCCTAGGCTGCCACTGTACCACACTCAAGGGGACAGTAGCTGTTCTAAATGGCTAAACTGAGTTTTCCTTCTTCAGCCTTTCCTCTTTTCATTGTTCCCCCCTTAAAACTAAATGATTGCAGTGCTATTGGAAGATAGGAGGCTGACAATCCTGGAAAATTAATTCCTTTTCTACAGTTTGGATACTTCATGAGCAGTGGCAATGCAAGTTTCCTCCATGCTGCCTTGTGAATGTGTCTAAGGATATGTCTACACTCAAGCATGAGGTGTAATTTCCAGCTTAGGTAGACAAATGTGCACTAACTCTGATGAAGCTAGCACACTAATAAAAAAAGTGTAGCCAAGGCACATGGGCAGTAAGAGGAGCAGCTATCCGCCCTATAAGTATCTAGGGTCTCAGATGGGTTTGTATTCAGGGCAGATAGCCCATCCTATTGCCTACGCTGCTGCAGCTACGTGTATGTATTTAGCACAGCCGCTTGATCAAAGCTAGCACATATACTATCGGGGCTGGAAATTACACCTGAAGCTCCAATATAAACATAGCTTAAATCCTGAGCCAGAGGGACCAGTTCCAGTGCTGAGGATAGATGCGTTCACATGGCCCATCCAATTCTTGTTCTATATATGGTTTTTTATTATTTCAGTTATGGGTGTGATTTTTTTTACTATAATAGTTAAATTGATTCAATCCCTTGAATGGCTGCAGTAATACTGGCATAAAGGTTCTCATATCAGTATATCTTACGTTCATAATTTACAGGAAGAAGCTATACTGGCTCACGCACCTATATTCTGGTACAACTGCATCCGCTCTAGGGGATTGTACTATTTTATTTATACCAGGTTCAGACTGATATACTATAGTTAAAGCAGCTACTTAAGTGCTCAGCTGAATAGGGATGGTCTTAAGCATAAGTAGCTCTTTCAGCGTAATAGTGTGGTCCAATGGCTGCTCACCTTGGATATCTCAGTTCTTGATGCCCAGTGTGAGGCACCCTGAGCTTAATTTTCAGAGGTGCTGAGCATCCGGCAGCTGCCATCAACTTCAGCTGGAGTTGAGCTATTTAAGAGGTACCGAGCCCCCACACATAGGATGACCAAAGGTGAAGCACCCAAAATCACTGGCTATTTCTGAAATATTTGGTCTAGATCAATTACACACGTGCCTGGGGAGCTGAGTCTAGACTTATGGTCCTTTACCTCTCAAAATCCAGAGCTGTACCATTTGAGCTAAAGAAAAGCTTCCTTTGCTCAGGCCAATAGCAAGTCCTTCATCTTGTCTGTGAGTCTGTCACTAGAAGGCACTGTCACTCACCACATAACCAGCAGAGATTATCGTTGTGGGGGTGAGTGTGGAAGTGGTCTGGGAGAGGTTTGATGTGGTGGCACTAGTTAAAAAGCTTATCCTGTGTTCTCTCTCTTTTTTTCCCCCTCCAACTCTCTAGAGCTTCCCGATTGGAGTCCCAGGAGCAGGACCTCTTTCCTCAATGGCTAGAAATATAGTCGATGACGCTCAGGCAAGCTGGTCTGTTTGCCTGGTTACCCATAAAGCGGTGCACTAACTTCTCCTGCTATTGCCTGTGGCCCTATTATCCAGCTGCCTCAGTAAGAGTAGGCAGCAGGCAAGCCACAAAGGGAGACTTAGCTTCCACGTCTAGAAGGGACCATTGTGGTCATCTAGTCTGACCTCCTGTATAGCACAGGTTGGAGAACTTCTCCAGAATAATTCCTAGAGCACAGCTTTTAGAAAAACATCCAACCTTAATTTTAAAATTGTCAGTGATGGATAATCCACCCTGACCCTTGATAATTTGTTGCAATGGTTAATTACTCACTGTTGAAAATGTAAATCTCATTTCCAGTCTGAATATGTCTAGCTTCAACCTCCAGCCATTGGATCCTGTTATACCTTTCTCTGCTAGACTGAGGATCCCATTATTAACTAGTTGTTCCCCATGTAGGCATTTATAGACTGTAATCAGATCACCCCTTTAGTGGCTCTTTATTAAGCTGAATAGATTGAGCTCTTTGAGTCTATCACTAGAAGTCAGGTTTTCTAATCCTCTAATCATTCTCATGGCTCTTCTCTGCATTCTCTCTAGTTTGTCAACATCCTTCTTGAATTGTTGGCATCAGAACTGGACACAGTACTCCAGCAGCAGTCACCCCAATGCCAAATACAGAGGAAAGCTTGAATAAGAAAAATAACCTCTTTACTCTTACTTGAGATTCCTCTGTTCATGCATGCCAGGATCGCATTAGCTTTTTAGGCACAGTATCACAGTGGGAGCTCATGTTCAGCTGATTATCTACCACAATCCCCAAATCTTCTTCAGAGTCACTGCTTCCCAGGATAGAAGCCACCATCCTGTTAGCATGGCCTGCATTCTTTGTTCCCAGGAGTACACATTTATACGTAGAGGTATTAAAACACGTTTGCTTGCACCCAGATTACCAAGTGATCCAGATCAGTCTGTACTAGTGACCTGTCTTCTTCATTATTTAGCACATCCCTAATTATTGTGTCACGTGCAAACATTATCAGTGATGATTTTATGCTTTCTTCCAGGTCATTGATAAAATTGTTAAATAGTGTACTGGTGCTGATGACAATGAAGCAGTGCCAAGATACTGCTGGTGGCCATTTGCTCTCAACTTGCTTCTATTTAAGGCAGAAGCCTTGCAAGAGAGGTTGGTAAGTATAGGGTCTGACCCAAGCCCACTGGAGCCTATGGAAGTCTTTCCATAGACTTCAGTGGGATTTGGAACAGGTTCATTGTCTCAGCAAAGGTGGTTCTTCTGAAATAACAATGCTCCTGGTGTGCTTGGGAAATGCTTGGAAGTGGAGAAGGGCCTGTGTTCCCAGGATAGCAGAGTGCATCTCAGTCCTGGGGCAGAATCCCTTAGGAACCTGGAGTTGCTCAATAGACCAAAGTTTTAAACATAGCTTCCCTGTTCTGTGTGTGTGTATATATAGTTCAGACAGGCCAGAACTGCAACGTTCTGATATGGTTCTGCATTTCATGAGGGTTCAAGGTGGCTTGGATCCAGGGTTTTGGTCCATTTTATAGAGATAGGCTGGAGCTAAGAATCTCCAATCCAGGTCCAAATACTCCTGGTTCCACATGTAGATAGGGAGTTGATCTGTTTTTTTCACTCCAGTCCCAGCTCTAATACATAGCTATCAAATGTTTGTGTTAATCTATTGCCCTTGTTCCACAGGCTTTGTGTGGAGGGGTCTCCTTTCAGCATTTGTTGTTGCTTGTGGTTTAGGATAATAAACACCCTGATCTTTATCTCCTTTGTCTTTGAGCTATTAATCATCATCATTATAGCACCTAGGAGGCCCAGTCATGGACTAGGAGTGGGATCCCAGGATACTGTAAACCACAGCATCACACTTTTCCATGAATCCACCTTGCCTCTAGTGGTTGCAGCTGTTTCCATGTCGATTAACCTGCTGCAGCTCAGTTAGTTGAGTGCTTTTGTTATTTAATAAACACCGCTGCTGTATCAGGTCTCCGGTGATTTGCTGGAAGCTCTTCACAAGAACTCTGAATACACTGCTGCTTTCCTCTGTTGTGGGACAGACAGGCGGTAGTGCATTTATTTGTTTGTATATTTCTATAATGGCTTATTCATCTTTTTACAATCAGCTGCCCACTTTTCTAAATGAAGTTTTTCACAGGACATCTGACCAAACTCTTTTGTTTCCTAGGGTTTACATTGTCCACATTCATTCTATTCAGCAGCAAATAGTGTTAGAAACCTCACCCACACTCCTGTGGGATGAGACTGAAAATGAAAGAACCACTCTGGAAAATTATTAGATTCTACCTTCTTCCTTAGCTGCTTCCCCATCTCCAGCATGTGATTATAAACACAAAAGTGAATGCAAAAATGACATGGTGGGACCTATTATTTATTTTCCCACAATGGCTTTTATATCCAACTTACCTGGATCTCAATTCAGAAGGGCCTGATTCTTCAGGGCCTTGCTCCTTATCTCATTATTTACAGCAGTGCAAAGTGGGTGTAAAACAATATCAGGCTGATATGACAGCATTTTATATCCACTTGCATGGGGCTAAGTGTGTGAAGCAGGGAAGAATTGGGCCAGTGGTTCTAAGTGGTAAGTCAAACCAGTATCAGAGAATCCACGTGCTGCTTTTTTTATCTCACACGTCATCTGTGGTAATAGAGTCTACCACTTGAATGTAGTGGATAGTTCTGTAGCCATTGCGTGGGTAGAGCTGTTTGAATAACGACAGAGTTTTTATGACTCTGTTTATGATTAAGCGGCTTGGATAAGATTCATGGAGTCATGCTACTCGTTATTCACAAAAAATTGAGTGGTTGCCAACATTTATCAAATGTTTGGTTCTATGAGTGCTATTGAACAAGCATTATGCATGAGGTAGAAGATAGCTAAATGTGCACAAAGGAGTTTCCTAGGAGACTGTGATGTATGTGAGACCCATGAAAAGGCTGATTTTGAAAAGGCTACTGCTTCCATAACGATGGTATCATGCCCTCAGGGTGTGATTAACCAATGAGTTTGTTCTCATACTGCAATGTTCATATGACCTGCTACCCTGCTTAGCAGGATGTGGTGAGAGGAGCTAGAAGTGGGACCAACTTGCTCATGCAGTTTCAATTCAATACAGTTGAACTGAATCTCTCATTCTTAATAAACTCATGCTCTCTCTTCTGGACTTTTAAATATTAGGGTTGCTGTTCTGTGTTGTGTGTTTCGGAGGTGCGGAGAAGGCATGGCCCTGGGTGGCTGTAAGCCACCTTTGTGCCCATAAGATTATGGGCTCTTCTGCGTGGACCCCAGAGAAAATGAGAGTAGCTAAGAGCTGCTTTAATATGTAGCATCCATCAACGGACTGCCTATAGGTTGTTCAGCTGCCCAGAGCAGACCAGAATCCTCTGTAGTGCGGTGTGCTATGACTCCACCCAGTTCACCCCAGCACACTCCCTGAATCAGCGCTTGTGAGGGGGACAGTATAGATCTATGCTATGCTCGTGACAGGGAAATTGTCTCTGGACCCCTAGCAACACAATTCTGGCCTGACTGTGCTGCTGTGTGTCTGGGGCACACTCTATCCCTATAAAGCCACAACACAACAAAAGTATAACTCGGAATAATGGGACAAACTTAAGAGGAGGCAAGGTTGGCTAATGGTTAAATCAGGGTACTAGATGACAGGAGATATGAGTTCTAGTCCCAAGTCTGCTACTTTAATTTCTAAGCCTTAGTTTTATAGGCATATCTGTATGTTGGGGGTAATGGTAGTTGCCCACCTTTTGTACAGTCAGATGATAATGCCTATACAATGGGCTGAATAGCAGAGAAAACTTTCTATTAGCATGTGGAACAGTTTCCAAAGGAAGGTGGGATACTTAAACCAAAGGCTTCAGATATGTAGAACATGCCCAAAGAAAAGCACTGCAGAGGAGAATATACAGAAGTGAACTACAACCCTTCACTGGCTAAGATGGAGGATGGACTTAAACGCAAGCTAGTATGTCTTTTCTGTCTTTAACTTCTCTGATTCCAGGGAAAGTGATCATATCTTTGTCATTGCCAGTCCCATTTAAATGATGCCTATAGATGGAAAAGAAAAATAGAACCACCTGGGAGTAATGAGTCAAGAATAATGTCAGATGACAATTAATTCTTTTAAATCAAATTGCAGGGAGGGCAGGGAAACAAAACAAGAAAAAACAGGAGTAGAAATGCTGCCAGTCCCGGACTAGGCTCACTGAGTAAGGAGAAAAAATAACTAACAAACTCCCCCCTGTATGTGCAAAGAATCACCCTGTGAACCACAAGCCAACCAGCAGGGGGAATGGTGCGATCAGGGGAATGGGCTATCAAGCCTCTTAACGTCAGTTCACAAATTCAGTTCCAGCCTCGCTTGTCACTGTGGGTGGCTGCATTAGGTTGTTCTGTGGCCTGTGTGACATGAGCAGTGCAGATCTTCATCCTGTTCCTAGTGGACAGGTAGGTAGTCATCCCCCAAAAACTCTGCTGTGACTGGCACACTTGGATGTCTCAGCAGAAAAGCCGATGCCTGAATGGGCCACAGAGACTGATGTCCCCTGTCACATCTAGAGGGGACCCTCCAGACCAGGACTGAGGTGCAGGGGGAAATGGGCACTGCCCATGCTGCACCTGTTCTGTGAACAGAGAACTTGGTTCTCCTGGGTTTTTCTCTCTTTTAAAATAACAACAGAAAGAAGCTCTTGTAAGGTGCTTGACACGTTCAAAGCACTTTACAGGCAGTAACTAGCCCTCACAGCACCTATGTGAGGTATGAGAGTGGATAAGCAGTAGAAGCCCCATTTTACACATAGAGAAACAGGGACAGGTAACTTGTCCAAACCTACGCAGCAAGTTTGTGGCAGAGCTAGGACTAAAATCCATATCTCCTGGTGCCCAGGCCAGTTTGCTAACTACTACATCGCCCTGCTCTCACTTCTTTTTTGCTTATGGGATGGCGAGTGGCTACCCCACAGCTGAGGTTGCAACAGCTTTTATCCTGAAAGCTGAATTTTCAAACCTTTCTGACATCTACACATGGGGTTAGGTGGGGTTAAAAATTGTCATGCAAGTTCAGGGCCCAGCATAGAGTTTGTGGTGCAGGGTTAAGATTGTGAGATATGTGTGATACAGCAGCTTAGCTGCGCATTCACTGCTTTTTGTAAGAGGTCTTTTCTGCATGTTACTAACTCTTCTCGTGGAAGGGTAGGCGTGAGAAGGTTATGTGGTGAGATGGTAGTCGAGCCCTTTCTGGTTTTCTAATCTCGGTGGGTGGGGTTATGAACACTTATGTCCTAGAAGGATATGGCGAACAGAAGGCCCTGTTATGTGGCAATGACTTGAATTCCACCTTAACAAAGTGTTTGGAAGTAAATATGGGATGGAGCTGATGAGGACTGACTAGTCTCCTTATGTTATAAAATGTGATTTGCAACAGGAAAAAAAATGCCTAAGCAATTCTGAAAACCAGACCACTTATTTAGCTCTCTAAATATGTATAGGGTACCTAGCTTTGCCCAAGTTTGAAAATTATGACCAAAATTCTCATAACATGATGCTTTTTGCCTTTAATAAAAATCTACTAATGATAAAGATCAGTTCTGGACTTTTGGGGGGGCACCAGATGGCTGAGATGTTTCATCATGCAGAAATTTTCAGTGCATGCTTGAACAGTAGAATCTCCTTTCCCTCTTCTCACACAGCAGTCACCACCCTCTGCCTAACATCCTTAACGTTGCTGTGCAAGAACTGGAGGTTGCTGAAGTGCTTCTGTTCTTCTTCCCCTGAAAACTGCAGAACAGTTACAAACTGCTGCAATGCCTTTCCCTGGGGGAAAAGGCAAAGGGAGTCATTCTGCTTAGGATGCAACATGATTACCTCCTTGTCCATGGGGTGGGGGAGAACATTGCCATAATTCCAGCTCCATTTCCCCGTCCTCTGCAATCAATCCTTGTTCAGAGTTACATGCGGGAGTACCTGCTGCTCTTGGGATCAAAACTCCTGGACGAGACAAGGGTCACGGAAGGCAGTGAGGGCACTGGAACTAAAGTGGTTCTGCGCTTCACAGGGTGAGGATATGAGGCAGTGCCCCACACAGGGATCTGCTCCCTTTTCATGGCCTAGGACACTGCTCTGTGGGGGCTTAATCCACTGTAGTGTGGAGGGACTTGAGGTGGCAGGCAGGAGCATGGCCAATCAGTTCAGAGTAGGTGGACCTCTGTCCAGACCCACCTCCTTGTGTAGATGACACAGAAGCTATAGCAGCCCCTGGGCTGCAGTCTCAGGCACACAGCAGCTCTGCTGACAATCAGAAGCCTAGGAAGGAAGATCACATCCCATCCCACATGGGCTCTGTGGAGCATAAAATGCATTTACTGAAGAAAGGATTTGTAACTTAGTGCGCTGGGAGAGCTTTTCCAACAAGTGGGTCCTACCATTATAATTTATCTTCAGCCCCAACTGAGCTCAGGGTCCCATTGTGCATGGTACTGTGCATGCATGCATAGTAAGAGTCATTATCTGCCTCACAGAGCTTACAGTGGAGCTAGACAAGACAGTCAAAAGGTTATTGTCCCCATTTTACAGCTGGGGCATTGAGACATGGAGAGGCTAAGAGACTTGCCCAAGGTAACAAAGAGATTTTTTGTAGAGCCAGGAACTAAACCCTCTAATCCAGCCAGTGTACACAGTTTTGAGCAATATCCACCAAGGAAAGTCTCTGTGTGTGTCTCACTGTAGCCAAATGGACCCTCTTGAGAAGGGACAAACAAGGGAGTATATATTAGATGGATGAATCCAGAGGTGTGTAGGTTCAGTTTCTACTGTTGACCACGCATTCTGCTGACCCTTCACTCGAAATCCTCTGCTCTGCTCTAAGAATGGGCAGCAGGTTATGTCTCTTCCTCATATGCAGTGCTAGTTCCGACTGTCATTCTTGAATGTGGGCTGGTTCTGGAGGATGTGTTTTTCATCTGCTCCAGCCCTCCTCTGTGCCATGGGAGGAGGTAGCTGAGGCAGTCCTTGCTTTTGGTACAGGAAGTTAATATTCTGCAACAAAAACCCTGAGCAGTCTGGTTTCCTGATTGGAAGAGGACACAATACACACCATACACCTTTATATTCCTACACCCAAAGTCCAGCTAAAATTAAGATGAGCTGTGCGTGCTTGTCATCATAGTTTGCATGCAAAACTTTTTCAGACATCTCCCATTTGAGCTAAAGGAGTAACTCCATTAGCTGGCAGCAGTAGTATGCTGTTATCCTCTATTAGGATACTTAGATAATACTTTTTCCTGCCTCAGTGCAGGAGACTGGACTAAATGACCTATTGAGATCTCTTCCAATTCTACATTTCTGCGATTCCATGAGCCACTAAAGGAGAACACAACACACATTACACCAGCCTATTGTATAATCAGCTCTGAAAGTGGGCCCTAGCCTGTAATTGTCATGGCCTTTTAATGGTGACAGACTTCTGAGAGCAGGGAAGAGGCGTATTGAGTGCTGGGGAACCAGAAAGAAAGACACTAAAAAAACCCCCACCCCACTTCAGAGAAGCAGCAGGAGTAGCGGAGGAGGCACAGGGTTGGGAAGCTCGGACACCTGGAGACTATATGATCAAATTAGGGCAGGGAGTCTATTTGACAAGTGTAAATTCCACCTTTTTTCAGTCTTTCCAATGATAAAATTATCCGCAAAAGAATCAGTACACATGGGAGCAGCTGCTTCGTTGTGTGGAACCTTAAAACCAAGAAAATACTAGCCCTTTCTCCTATAGCCCTCCTTTCTCTGTCTCTGTCTCCCCTGCTCATACCTCAGTGGCCCCGAGGGGAATTTTTCCAGTTCAGGAGCAGTGTAGGGTTGTCCCTCTGCAGCTCCTCCTAGAGCGGGATATGCAGGGAAGGGATGTGTAGGAGCCATGGCCAAAGAGCCATGTATGTCAGCTAGCGTGGGCTTCAGAGCAGCCCCTAGGCAGCTATGAGGATGGGACCTGGACCTGGACCTGGACCTGGACCAGCCAAGGGAATGCTGTAACTGACACTGTTGGCCACTCTAGCCCCACTCAGAATATTGCAGGCACAACGGTGACTTAGTCATCTTCATTCCCACTCTTCCTCGAGCTGCACCTTTTGAGAGACACAACCCAAAATGTAGACCCCTGTCTTTTCAGCCTTCCACAGACTGATCTCCCCTCCTCTCCTCTCCCACTGTGCAGCTATTTCTTCACCAGCTACTTTAAAGCAAAGCTCTTACTGAATGCAGTGGCTGCCTAGAGGCATGAGATCCCTCCCTTCTTTCTGTGAACAGCTTGAAATGTTGCCTAGACCCATATCTCCTCTTCTCTCCCCTTCATCAAAGGTGGTAGGAGCTCCATTCTCCTTGCTCCTGCATGCAGGTTTCAGTTCCCCACAGATGGAGTTTTCATTTAATCAAGCTCAGATTAAATGAAAGCAGCATTATTAATTAAACAATGGCCCATATGGTGCTTTGCAAGTATCTACAATGCTGGAGGATTAATATCAATTATATCTGAAGCTGGGAGGGATGGAAAGATGGGGAGAGAGAGAATACTTGATTTACTTTAGAAGTTGAGAAAGCGAGGAAACAGTGTGGTCCAGTGGAGAGGGCTCTGGTCTGTGAGTCAGAACTTCTGTGTTCCTGTCTGACTTGCTGGATGGCCTTGAGCAAATCCCACTAGTTTTCTGTGGGAGTTGGGTACCTAACTCCCATTTGTGGCTTTAAAATCTTCCCTTTAACCTCTTTGTGCCTCAGCTTCCCCATCTGTATGATGGGGGTAATAACACTTGCTTGTCTTGTTGAAGTGCTTTGGTGTCTATAGATGAAGCTAAAGAATATTCAGGGAAATAGTTTTGAGATACATCGTTTGGATGGAAATCCTGATCTAAACTTTCTCAAATTTTAGGGACTTCAATGTCCAAGACTTCCAACACAGGAGATGAGTAACTGCCATTGAAATCTGTGAGAGTTATTCACAGTCCACATGGAGACAACTGGGGCCTGAACTTCAGTTGCTGTAGAACATCTCATCATATTCAGCTAGGTGAACAAAAAGGAATGGGAATAGAAATTCCAAAAACCCTTCTCATTTTTTTTTTAAATATCCCCCCCCTCCTTGTAAATGGCACTATGAATAATTATTTCATACTCGGGTGGGCGTGGCTCACTGCTCAACAAGAGAGGAGAACACACAAGTTAGTTACAGGTGGTGATCTAGCAGCTGTGAGAGTTCTGTTATCATAGGATGAAGTTTGCCATCTATCCGCCAGTCTAAGCTCTAGAAGGCCATTGAACCAAGATCCCATGCTTAAGACATCTGCCAATAACTAAAGCCAGGCTTCATTTCCTCACAAGGCAAACTTGATTTCCAATTACAGATCAGCAGGTATTTTGCTGTGATGAGGATTACACCAGTCAGAACCCAATACACTTTTACATAATAGATTTCAGTAATTATTTTGGCTTCAGACAGAGTAAATCCAAAGTCAGGTGCATTGGCCTGCTCAGATTTAAAGCTGCTTTGGAGGGATGGAATAAAGTAGGGGTCGGGGAAGTGGTTTGGAACAAATAGGAACTGGGGCAATCCTCAGACTTCATATCTAGCTCAGCTTGACAGGGTTTTGTGGTCAGAAGAGTTTTAGATGAAGAAATATTTTTCTGTCTCGCCCTACGATCCCTATCCCAAGATGTCTCCTCTCCCCGAGCAGATCTTTGATGGACTGGTGCTCTAAGCAGAGATGGTATTAATTATGTTTATTATGGTAGTGTCTAATGGCACCCATTGTGCTAGGCACCGTACAAATACCATAGCAGACAGAGACCCTTCCCTCAGGAGCTTACAATCTAAAGAGACAAGACAGACAAAAGGTGAGGGAAGGGGTGAAATACACAAGGCGAGTTATCAATGTGGTGGCAATGAACATTATGTTAGTACCACAATATTTTTTGGGGGGTGGGTTTAGTTAGGGGGAGACAGACAAATGAAGGGAGGGGTCATTGGAGGAAGGGAGAGAGGTTAGGGAGACGGAGCTGTTGGGAGGGGAGGGGGGCAGGGGTGAAGTGATGCTGAGCTGAAGAGTCGGTAAGGGAGAGGGAGGGAGTGGGTTGGTGCAAACAGCCAATCAGTACAAGGTCAAGAAAATCCAGATAAGACTAGAAGGTTCTCTGAAGGTCCAAAAGGTCCTCGGTGGCATGCTCTAACTTCCTCCTTGCTGTGTGGAATCCCCTACTTGCAGTCCAGGCTCCACAGACTTGGGAAGGGGCGGTGCACAATAGCTAGCTGGGGAAAACCAGTGCAAGTTAATAAAAGCTAAGGTTCTACTCAGTTGTGTTGTGGAGTGTCCCTTTTAGGATGCTTTCAGAGGGCTATAGTTGGAAGAGGCCCTGGAATCATGGTTCCTTCAGTCTCTGCATGACCAGCAGGAGCAGGAAAGCCAAGACATTCTTACGGATGCCCCCATGTTTCCTGTGGCTATACTGAGATCTGTGCAGGTCTTGGGAGATTCCCAGTTTAAGGAAACAGAATGCCCAGGTTCCTCCAAGGGCTATTCCCAAGCAGGTGCAATGAGACTTTTGTTTAGCCCAATCAAACGGGGTCAATTTGACTGGGTTTGTAATTTCTGCCTGACCCTCATAAATTCATAAGTATCATACCAGACTTGGGCTCTCAGCAGAGCTAAGATAATGTCTGAATGCCCCAGTCACTGGATCAGAAACCACCTGGGAATGGAAGCTCCTTTTATTAGTCATGCCACTCTTATTTGCATATCTGCCCCATTTTAAAATCTACATGTTTATTTTTATTGATGTTTTTACAGTTTGACAAATACATTTTTCTATGAAGAGAAACATAATTAACTTAAGTCATTTATATTAATCAGAAGGGGGGAAAATCATGCAAAGCAGGGGTAATTTTGCACTGAACAACATGCGTTATCTAATGAATATAGATGATGCTGATTTATGTGTTTACCAAAAAGTAAGAGCAGGCTGACGAGTGGTGATGGGGTGGAGAAGGGAGGGGGGAGAAAATAACCCAGAAAAAAGGGCTGTTAAGTGATGCGTTACAATTTCTGCAGAGTCCTGCTCGCAAAGTGTTTAAAATTGGTCTAACTTTTGAATATGTTTACTGGGCTTAAACACAACATGAGACATTATTCCATTTGCAATCTCTGAATAAGGGGCTAAGCCTACTCAGAGGTAATTTGAAGGACTTCGTTGAGATAGGATTTGCAAGCTTGGCCCAAGCAACCTATACCTTTAGCTGGTTTCTTGAGACAAAATTTCCCATTGGTACCAAATGAGTGGTCAGATTTTCAAATCTGCTCAGCATTTTGGGTGCAGGGTGGGTGCTGAGATCTTTTGAAAATCTGGCCTCAATTGTGAGTGCTGAACCATTGAAAATCTTTCACTTGGACACCTAAGTGTTGTAGCGCCCCTCTCCACTCTGTTACCTTCTTTAATGCCAATCTGCTTGTAGGTGCTGATGGACCGGCCTGGGTTCTTATGGATCCCGCCACCCACTCAGCAGGGTGTATCTGCTTTATTTTTTTTTCCTATGAATTTAATGGATGGTGCCACCATCCCCTCATGCCTTCCTGGCAGGGTCACCAGAGCAGCTTGGTAAGAAAATTCTAACTACGGGATAACTCTTATTTACTTGCCAGATAGTTGGAGACTCCCAAGGAATAATGCAAACACATACAACATATTCCACACAGCCATTATATTAAACAGGCAACAAATATAACATAACAGGGTAAAACACGATACCTAAGATCACCAGTCCCATGACCTGAGGTAGCAATTGAAAAATTAGTATCCCGTTGGTACACGTACCTTGATGGGGCCCTTGATGACCTGTGGCCACAGTATCTTCTGGGCTGTGGTTTAGCAGTGTGGCTGACTGGGTTCAGCACAGCCCAACAGGCTCACAATTGGCATAAGGTGGTCAGTCCCTCTGCAGTTTTATAGACAGCAGATAATCAAAATCCCCCAAATCCTTACTCTGCGGATTGAGGACGCTGTTCAGGGAGTAGGGTTTCCCCAAACAATTCCCCTGACTGACCAACCAACTAACAGATGGTGCACTCACACGATCCTCAGGTTCAGAGATGACTCTGGGCTCCTCAGTCACTGCAGAGGGGCTGGTGTCTGCTAGCAGGGATCCTCTTCACGAAGGCATCAGGCTGCTTCTGGTCCCAGGATTTCCCCTCAACAGCAAGGGGTGCAGGGCTCCAGGTGCAGATTACAAAACTACACCACAAATCCAAACTTCAGTCTCCCACCCCAGCGCCCTGGCACAACTCACAGCAGGCCATGGCCCTAGACAAGCTGCCAGAGCAGAGCTTACCATGTGGTGACTCTTCCTCCTATGGAGCTAGCAGGCTAACTCAGCCTGGGGGGGGGGAGTTTTCCCAAGAACACACTGGGAGACACCTTGGAGCGGGAAGGGCTCAAGCTGAGGGATCTTGCTTTCTGGTCCCCGGAGGCCAGTTCTCAGGAGGACCCCTGCATGCAGGGCTGGGCTCACCAGCTCCTACACAGCCAGTCCTGCCCGTTTCCCCACTGACTCCAGACTGCCCCCAAAATGGTCTCTCCCCTCTCCTGAGCTCCCTGGTAGCGGCATCTCCATCCCTATCGGTTGCCAGTCAGACTCTGAGGTTCCCTTGACTCCCTCTGCCTGAGCTACCAGCACATAGAGCCCCAGGAATCTAGGTAATCTCCTGGGGTGTTACAGTATCATATCTCATCTGACATCACAGGAAGGCAAACAAAGCCAGATGACTTTCATTTGTGGACCACTGGATCAGATTCAGTTCGAGTGGTAGAGTGATCATCTGAGGTTCTTTGAGTAATATAAGAAATGAGCTTGAAGGCTCTCAGTCCAGTGCAAATGTCCACCTCAGAACTTGCGAGCATGGGTAGCACTAACTGCCCCCTTTTTGGCAGTCTCACTGGAGAGGCCAACGACTGAATAACCCTCGGAGAGTGAAGTTCTCTCTCACCACTAGACATGATCCCACGTATAGATTGAGGCATTTGCGGTGGATATGAGGATCCTTGCTTTGCTGCAGCTGCTTATGCAATACCTGTTCTGTGGTTAGAGACCTTCAATCGGCAGGCTGAAATGATAAGGCATTGATTCCAACAATAATAATAAGAGCAAAAGCAAAATTGCAATTGTGGTCGATGCTTACAATTAAATGTGCATATTGCATCGTAGCAAATGGATTAACATACAGATGGCAATGACTTTGTATAATGCTATGCAAGCTTAACAGAAATCTGTCAAAATGCACAGTGCCATCTAGAGTCAAATGCACACAGCTTTCTGAGGCCCTGATATGTCTGGAGGAATCCGCTTTGCCAATTATTCATTGCTGGGGATAAAATGTGTGCAGTAATTTTTTTCCTTAAGCTTCTCATGCTACCCCGAATACATTCCATGCCCAGTCCCCGGGGACCTGTCCCACAGTTTGAGAACCTCTGACCTAACATACTCCACAGTTCCAACTGCATGCAGTATGCTTTTTCTCCTCATCTACAGAGCACTGCTGTTTAGTGTTGCTGGACTGCCTTTCCGCCACAGAGATTTCATAGGAAAGAAAGGGCCGCTATACTGGAATTAGCCCATGGACAATTTAGCCCATTATCCCATCTCAGATGGTGGCCAATGATGGATGTTTTGGAGGATGGTGGAAAAATATATAGGATGTCATTCTGGCCTCACTGAAATCAATTGCAAAACTCCCATTGCTTCAGTGGGGTCAGGATTTCACCCATAATGCAATTGTCTGGCTACACAATACTTTACTATAGAGGTAGAGATAGTGGTAGGATAGCTAATGGGAATGAGGATATGGAGGTAGAAATTACCACATCTGAGGTAGAAGCCAAACTCAAACTGCTTAATAGGACTAAATCAGGGGGGTCGGGGGGGAGGTGGATAATCTTCATCCAAGAATATTAAAGGAACTAGTACATGAAATTGCAAGCCCATTAGGAAGGATTTTTAATGAATCTGTAAACTCAGGGGCCATACTATATGACTGGAGAATTGCTAACATAGTTCCTATTTTTAAGAAAGAGAAAAAATGTGATCCAGGTAACTACAGGCCTGTTAGTTTAACCTCAGTAGTATGCAAAGTCTTGGAAAAAAATTTGAAAGAGAAAGTAATTAAGGACATCAAGGTTAACCGTAATTGGGATAAAATACAACATTGCTATACAAAAGGTAGATCGTGTCAGACCAATCTGATCTCCTTTTTGGAGAAGATAACAGATTTTTTAGACAAAGGGAATGCAGTCGATCTAATTTACCTAGATTTCAGTAAGGAATTTGATATAGTTCCACATGGGGAATTATTAGTTAATTTGGAAAAGATGGGGATTAATATGAAAATTGAAAGGTGGATAAGGAACTGGTTAAAGGGGAGACTACAACGGGTCATACTGAAAGGTGAACTGTCAGGCTGGAGGGACTCGACCTTGGCACAAAAGATGGGAATGTGCTAATAAAGTTTGCGGATGGCATAAAGTTGGGAGGTATTGTCAATATAGAGAAGGATCGAGATATCATTCAGGAAGATCTGGATGACCTTGTAAACTGGAGTAATAGAAATAGGATGAAATTTAATTGTGGAAAGTGCAAGGTCATGCATTTAGGGACTAAAAATAAGAATTTTTGCTATAAGCTGGGGATGCATCAGTTGGAAGTGACAGAGGAGAAGGACCTGGGCGTATTGGTTGATCACAGAATGACTATGAGCTGCCGATGTGATGTGTCCATGAAAAAAGCTAATGCGGTCCTTGGACACATCAGACGAGGTATTTCCAGTAGAGATAGAGAGGTGTTAATACCATTATACAAGGCGCTGGTGAGACCTCATCCGGAATACTCTGTACAGTTCTGTTCCCCCTTGTTTAAGAAAGATGAATTCGAACTGGAACAGGTGCAGAGAAGGGCTACTAGGATGATCCGCAGAATGGAAAACCTGCCTTATGAAAGGAGACTCAAAGAGCTTGGCTTGTTAGCCTAACCAAAAGAAGGTTGCGGGGAGATATGATTGCTCTCTATAAATACATCAGAGGGATAAATAGCAGGGAGAGAAAGGAATTATTTAAGTTCAGCACCAATGTGGACACAAGAACTAATGGATATAAACTGGCCATCAGGAAGTTTAGACTTGAAATTAGATGAAGGTTTCCAACTATTGGAGGAGTGAAGTTCTGGAATAGCCTTCCAAGAGGAGCAGTGGGGGCAAAAAACCTAGCTGGCTTGAAAACTGAGCTTGATAAATGTTAGAGGGGATGGTATGATGGGACAGCCTAGTTTGGCAATTGACTGATCTTTGATTACTGGTGGTAGATATGCCAATGGCCTGTGAAGGGATGTTAGATGGAGTGGGTTCTTCTAAGTCATTACAGAGAATTCTTTCTTGGATGTCTGGCTGGTGAGTCTTGCCCACATGCTCAGGTTTAACTGATCACCATATTTGGGGTCAGGAAGGAATTTTCCCCCAGGACAGATTGGCAAAGGCTCTGGGGGTTTTTCGTCTTCCTCTGTAGCATGGCGCACTTGCTGGTGGATTCTCTGTACCTTAAAGTCTTTAATCCATGATTTGAGGACTTTAATAACTCAGACATAAGTTAGAGGTTTATTACAGGAGTGGGTGGGTGAGGTTCTGTGGCCTGTGTTGTGCAAGAGGTCGAACTAGATGATCATATTGGTCACTTTTGACCATAGAGTCTATGAGTAAGGAAATTCTTCCTGATTTCAGCTGATGCCATAAAGCATGATTACTGAGAGCCTTTATCCTAGGCATGTACGTATGCTATTCATATATATACAAATGTCTCAGTCCTTTTAAAAACCTTTCTAAGATAGTAGGAACAAAAGGATTTGCCATAGGAGATCAGATCATTTGTCCATGTAGTCTGGTATACTGCATCTGAAACCAGCACCTGACGTCTCAGAGAAAGACATATGAATCCCTAATGTACCTACCGCTTGTGCGATGACTCTTATGCTTCCTCCACTGATAAAGGAAACCAGGAGAATTCCAAGCACAGGATTGTTCTTTGATTCATATCTCCAAAAGGAATCATTACTGCAAACATTCAGTTTGCTTCTGTCAGTACCTTGTCACATTTCAGGGGAGGGAAGCCCTGTTCTACTGCTTAGCTTGTCAGATTTGCTCAGTGGCAATGGAATTTGAAATCAAATTGTATTAGTAATAAAACAAGAATAATAACTTTGTTTATACAGCTTCTTTTATTCCCAGGGATTCCAAAGCAATTTATTGAATGCATATAAGACTCTCTCACCTACCAATGAGCCACCTTTTGGGTGGAACACGGCAGCAGTTTAAAGATGCATCACCACACGACACTTGTTGGAGGATAAAAGTGCCATTCACATTTAAATCTGAGGTGAGGGGTGAGGGAAATTAGGAAAGCAGAACATAAACATCTCTGTTGGAATTTGGCCAAGGCCTCAGGACTATCATCCCTATTCCTGCCATGGGATCATTTAGTGACCAGGAGAGGGTTGGGGCTTGGCTTATAGTGTATCTTTCATCTGCAGGATTCTGTTTAGAGGAAACACTAAGTTCAGTTTTAATAAGAACTGTGAGTCAGTGGATATTAACAATGGGCACTCCTTTTTTCTTTACTGCAGTCAGCGTGGGGTCACAGGTATGTGCAAATGTCTGCAATGTGGTTTCTTCAGCCATCCAATGCTCAGGGAGAAGCTGCTGAGCAGGATGGATCTTGAGAAAATGTAGTGGAGAAACTGTAATTTGTCTTTCTTTGCCCACTCCCAAGCTCTCTGAGGTGCATGGCCACATGGCAGAGCCTTCCCTCGCTTTCTCTGTCTTCTCACTAATGAACTCTGTCATATATCATTGTCCCCAACAGAGTCTGTTACTGCAGTGTCAGAGCTGACAAATATTAAAGTGACATTCAATTTTGCAGTGGGGTGTGGATAATAGAAGACCCCCAGGGTCATGTAGATAAGGTGCCATTGAGATTTGCATTTATAATGGACATTAAATCCATTCTGTCTGTAAAAATAATGCCTAGTGTCACCCAACTTGCACCGCTTGTTTTTAGAGGAAAGGTTGAATTTTCAGGAGAGTTCAAAGTGCAGCTGTTCAGTAGTTTTTGGCACAAGGAACAAGTTGTAAATGACCACAGTGTGAAATGTAAACCCCTGATTCCACATTCCCCGTCAGATCACTCTAGCTAAGAAGCTGATAGGATTCTGAGGCATTGACATTTCCACTCTACCTCTGGCATATGCTATTTTTAGCAGTAATAATAATAAAACAGAACCTGAATCTGGTTCCCCATGAAATGAAGCTGAAGGGAGGTATTTCTGGTGGCAATTTGTTTCATTGGGAGAAGACAGAAGGGGGCCAGGAGACCAGCTCACAAACACCCTGGATCTCATGGAATCCAACTCTCCTAACTCCAAACTGATTTACAACACAAGGCACCTTTCCTAAGAGTAGCTATCACCAATGGCTAACTCCCTGCTACCACCAGATTTGATATAGATTTTTTGTGTTTTAATAATGGGGAAAATGTATTTTTCTTAATTTTCAAAAACTGCTGAATAGTCTTTGCTCAAACTTTCAATAAAATAAAATAAAATAAAAATCTCCCTTGGGCAGAGAATGGGCCTGGAAAATTCCATCCCAAAAAGTGAAAGCTTCTGAAAGTTATGAATGACTACAAATCATGTCCTGAGCCTTTCTGACAGATATCTCAGTCACTAGAGAAGCTGTACCAGTGCCAAAGCCTAATGTAGACACAGTTTACAGTGGTCCAGCTTTACCCTGGTTTGAAACTGTAGTAGAGCCCTGTCTAGAATAGGCTTCTCTTTTTTACACCCATTGTGTTACACCATTACAAACACCCAGTGCAGTGCACTACACTGGCATAAAATGGGGCTTGCACTGTGTCATCTCACCCCATTAAGTTACTGAGGTGAACTGCACTCAGTGCAAACCCCTTTTTGCACCCACACAGCATGTCTATATTAGGGGATTGCACTGGTGTAAGAACATCACTGTACCTACATGGGTGCACATTTCCCTCATCTAGAAAAGCCCTGAAATGCTGCACTGCTAAAAATCATGCTTCGCAAATGTACCCTGTGTCTACATTAGGAACTTTACAATGATGCCATTAGCCATGTGACTGGAACCCAATATAGAATAGAAGTGGAGAGAGGCAAATTGGTGTTTTGTGATTTTTGTACTTTTGAAAACATCCCTGAGAATTGTCATTCACTACTTCGATGTGTATCATCTTTAGACAAAGACTACAAAAACCACTACAATAGACTCTTTGGATGTTGTCAGCATTGTGATCGGCTGTTCTCCAATGTTTAGCTCTGCAGTCATCTCTTCCTTCTTTTCAGTAAACATGTAAGCGGCATGGTCTGGTAGTGTTCTTTAGTCGGTTTGGTTCCACAGCAGCTTCCCATACACAGCTGGGGTGGCTCTGTTTCTCTCCACTGAGAAGGGGATAAGAATGGTGGGTGGGAGATCTAATGATAAAAAAAATTGTTGGTTTGGTTTTAGAATGAACTCCAGTTAGATAATTGCCAGTAAAAACCCCAACAGTAACAAGTGACAAGAAACAAGTAATGTCACTCTTTACACATCACTCTTTACACTTAACCATCCAGACCTGCTCCTCCCTCCCACTTGTTTTGAGACTCCATCCTTGGCCTTATCTCTTCTTCCTTTCCTCAGGGTTTACTACAGTGAAGGGATGCACTTTGGCATGTGCTGCTTCATTTCTATGGAACTCCTTCCCTCTGAGACACTTCCTTTTGTCTTCAGTCTTTCCTTCCCTCCTGTATGGCTCTCACTCTCCATCAGGCATCTATTGTTATGCTGTGTGTCAGGGATGCTGCATAAGATCAAATGGCTTAAGTTGTACGCTTTTATTTTTCTACATGGGAATGGAAGGGGCCTTTGTAAAAAACTCTAGAAGATATGACTTACAAAGCAGAACATTGTCTCTGATTTTGAGCCCCAGAAATACAACTAAATCAGTTTATCTATCTTAGGCTCTTGTATGGCTGCCACGGTCTTGTATGGATTTATCTTGGGGAAGTACTACTCTCATTTTATAAATGGGGAACTGAGGCAGTGAAAGATTAAGTGACTTGCCCAAGGTCAGACAGGAAGTCTGTGGTGGAGCCAGGAGTGGCCCTGGCTGTTTAGCTGGCCAAGACAAAAATGATTTGGGTGCATCCTCCCCAGTGGTCAAGGGGTGGGGAAAAGGCCAGTCTATCAGAGCAGAGCTCAATGGAACCTGGCACTGGGAAAACATAGGGTAAGTTCCCCGCTCCATCTACCCAGGGCAACTGCCACTGCTCACCCACCCCTAGAAACAAACCTGGGTGAATAAAGCAGGGACTGGAACCCATGACTTCTTGGTGAGAGGACATCAGCTTAATCAGTGGACTGTCCTTTGCCTTCAGAGTCTATTGGGCTAAATTCTGTTCTCACTTACACTAGTGTAACGCCTTTGAAATCAATAGTTAGTCTGGTTTTACACTGAGATAACGGGGCGCAGAATTTGGCCTGCGGTAGCAAAGTAATTCCTGGTGTATCTGCAGTGAAGTCAATGGAGTTACATCAGAAATGAATTTGGCCCAAAGAAATCTGAGGGCCTGGATGGCAGAGAGGAGTAGCAATGGGACAAAGCTCTATGTTTCTAGTGTGAATCCAGTCTGGATCACTGATGATTGAAGGCTTTTCCCATCTGATAGGTATTCAGTGTCCTGTGTGAAACAAGTCTGGTGGATCTCAGACCAGTGTTCAGGCGGCAGGAGTTCACATCTCACTGACGTGCACTAATGGGCACCCTTCCTGTCAGTCACAGCAGAGGTACCAGAGCATAGAGACTCTCCTCTCCTCTCATTCCTAGAGGGGTTTCCTTCCTCCAGCTCAGAACTGAGCCACGCTGGCTGGGCACTGCTGTATCTGTTCTGAAGGTTAATGGAGGATTTCAGTCTCCAGGGTGTGCAGTGCAGCACCTTTCTCTGGAACTAAAATCATCTTTGCTGGCTACTAATGAATGATGGTAAGAACGTCTGTATCATGCACCTGCAACCACATACCCCCTCACTGGCAATCTGAGATAGTTCTGATGCAGTTCCCTACTCACCTCCTTCTCCTCACCACCACCAGTACTGCATCCAATTGCCTCTTTCTAGTGTTTTCCTTCTTCAGCATTTCATATCAGAGAAGCCACTAGAAACATTCTGGATATTTCACAACTGCACAAGTGAGTTGAGCAAGGTCATTAGAATACAGTAGAGCTTTTGATTTCCAAGGTGCCTTACTTACACACACAACATGACAGATGACAGAGCTGGTGTGTCATACAGTTTGGAGCATTATTTTCCAGTCTGATAAAGACCTGGCAGCCTGTGCTGAAAGCAACAAATCAGCCCATTGTCACGGGCAAACCAAAGGCAACATTAAGGCTTACGAGATACATCTTCAACCTGGTTTTTCATTTAGCCACCAATGCACAGGCTCTTAAGCCTATAGCCATACCACTTCATGCTGGGACCAGTCAAGCAGAATCAGGTATGATCAGTACATGGATGGGAAATCTGTAACCACAAGGAAAACCCAGCTACTTCAAGAAGGTCCTGACCATTTGTGATCATAAAGTTCTGCTGGAATTGTTTCCAGCTTGCTAGATCTGGTGCCCTGGCTAAACCTACTTAGAGGATGTTGATTTGCACTCATATAGCACACTTCATTTGTAGATCTCAGGGTATTTAACAAAGGGGAGGCAACAGTGGTAATATCCCTTACAGACATTTGACAGATGGATAAACTGAGGCACAGAGAGGGGAAGTAGCACTTTCAAGATTAGTCAAGACCAGTTCTCAGGCCTTGTGACTATCGGTCCTCTACCTAGTCCTTATAAAAAACTGCCTGCTCACATTCTGCCTACCTAATTTCTCCCTGGAGTTCTAACTGAATATGGTATTTCTCTTCACTTCCTGTCCTAAATTGTTGTGCAGTGTTTCTGTGTGCTATTAGACAGCTGCTTCAGTCCACTCCAGAGGTGGCTTAATTCAGATAGACATATATACTGGGAACATCCCACTGTTAAGCATTTTTTCAATAGGAATAGGGTGTTACATTAATGTAAGTCAGTATTAGAGCTGGGCCCAAGCCCAAACTACAGATCTAAATTTTATAGGTGTTCAAACTCTGAATCTGGATCCAAATTTTGCTACAGATGTGCTGAGTGCTATATATACACAACAGGTTTTTTCTATTTGCGCTGTTGCAGATAAGGGAGAGCAGAGAGGACAATACATGTATGTGAGTGAGGAGAAGTATAGCCTACCTGCCAGTTAAAAATGGTGGGGCGGAGAGAGAGGGAAAGAAATGGTACATCCTGAAATGTTCTTGATGGTGTAGTTTTTTGTTTTTTAATTTTCATAGGGTTCATGCAGCTCTAGGTAGAGGGTGGTCACTCATTTCCCAGAAATACTGGGAAATTTCCCAGGGGAAGAAATGGAATAACTGATTGTTCACAGTTTAAAAGATGGCTCTACTATACTGCTTAAGGAACATTTTTCAGAATGCCATTGAGCTGAGTCTGAATTGCTGAGAAGATTGTCTCTGCGGGGCATTGTTGTACCTTTGGAAAAAAGAGTTCCCTTCAAGTACAGAGATACACAATGGTGGGTACTTCATGGTAAATTGTATGTTAGAGGTAACCTCTGATGGAAGCACTTAGTAGAAGGGCTGTCCCCAGGAAGCCTGTTCTGGATCAGAGGAGACAATGAAGCACTTTTCCTTTTTCTGCCCCTTTAATGTCCATATCTGGAATTTTTTGGCTTCAAAACTGAGAATTCTTCTGCTGCATGGCCAGACTCATGGACAATTGGCTTTTGGGCTTTTTCAGATACCAGAGCACTGAGCATTTACCTGGATATTTTCTCTGAGACTCTGGAAGTTGTTAACGCAGTGACTTTATACTATCTGTGGCAAAGCTGCTGTTCAGTCTGTCTTCAGTCACAGATTGATGCACCAGAAACTATAGTTTGCACTATTTGTGAAGTTATCAAGTCCCTAGAAAATGGTGGAGAAAAACCAAATGAGTTCAGTGGAACGGAGGGTGGCATGGGGGCATAAGACACTGGACTGATCTTCTAGTTTCCAGGACAAAGAGTCTGGAGTGGGGAGGGTTCAGATGATTTATTTTTGTATCTGTAATTCATTCTGATTGTGACTGTAACTTTTGGTTTTGAAGCTTATATTTCAATAAATATGAACAGAGAGAAAGATGGATAGATATACACAGTATCCGCAGACAATGAGATAGCTTCAGAATAAAAGGGCTCATGATAGCTAAGAGCTCCTTAAAATCCATGGCAATAGTTGAATTTTTTTTAACCCATTTGATTGCCAAAAGTCAGATCTTTTGGTCAGCCTCCTGTAAAAGGGGTTCTCCGACTTTTTCTATAGTGGGAACAATATCTTGACAGAGATTCTTCTGTACCACCTTCTCTCACATTCCCAATCCTGCAGACTTCACCTGTCTTCCCATTGAAACTCAGACAGATTCCATCTCCCATTCAAAATCACTGTGGATCGCTGTGACGTTCCCCTTTGCAATCTGGACTGGTATATCGCTGTGTCATCCCAGTCCCTCACTCCTGGAGCCCGTCTTGCACTTATGCTGTGTGAACCACCCACTCCTGGGTCAGCTTACTCAGTTTTCTGCAAGCAAGCAGCTCATACCTTAGTGAGTGAGTGCTTTTGGCCAGCCACTTATGGGATTATGCAATGGTGTGACCCCCCCAGCCAATATCCTCAGTCCCAGACGCAACCCTGGAAACTGCCATTTTACAAAGTTCAGTGCTGCCTACTAGACTCTGCAAGCTCATTGGTTAGTCAATTTATCAAATAAATTGATATGCACCAGCTCTGTCACTCTAAATGAAGTCTCTACACACACCCAAACCACATGCACTGCTTTAGATAAAACAAACAAACAAGTTTATTAAGTACAGAAAGGTTTTAAGTGATTATAAACCAGAATAATATAAATCAGATTTGATCATGCAGAAAATAAAGCAAATTGCATTCTAAACTAAACGTAACATTTCAGTAGCCTTACAGTCTTTGATGTTATCTTACTACAGGCTGGCTGACTTCTTCAATTAGGCCCTCCCCCTGTGGATCGTCTTTCAGTTGCTTGATGTTGTCTTGTAGATGGAATGCAAAAGAGAGCTCAAGAGACCAAGAGATCATTTTAACAGATTCCCCTGCCACCCCCTGAGGTCAGGTGATCAGCAATGTCCGGCATGGCTTCCTCCACTTGAGTCAAATGAGTATCAGATACTCAGCCCACTCCATTGTTCCTGTGAGGCGTGATCTCTCATTCTGCTTTGTGTTTGCCTGGATCTACTCAAGCCATGTGAGACACACATTTGGGAATATTCCATAGCAGAACTTCATATCCATGCCTGTGACATTGCAAGAAGCATTCTATCATAACAACAATGTTAGTATGCCATGAGCATTCCAAAAACACCTTACATGACATACTTTGCATTAAACAATACACAGTTACACTGTAACGGTGAACATGAATGATACACAAATCACACCATAAGGGTGTACATGTGATACAGCATGTCACAATCACTATGCCAGCTTTTGCTTTTGCTTACATGGAAAAGTAACAGTAGGAAAGTGTTCAGTGTATTTTTTAGCTTCTTTTAATATCAAAGTGGAGCTAGGAGGAGCCAGCATTATGTGACCAACCAGTTCTCTGCACAGCACTATAAAGAACTCTGCAGACCACACTTTGGGAACCGCTAACCTATGACAATAATACCTAGAAATTTACCTAAGATGCAAACATTGGAAGAAAATTTCAAGCACTCCAAAATGTAGGCTGTTCGAATCTAACTCTGTAGAGCCTTGGGTAGAAGAAGTGTGTGGCTGCCCATGATACTTACAAAAATCCTACTCAGATTCTAAATAATATATATTGGGGAGACATAGCAGTGTACCATTTACCTGGAAAAGTTCAATGGTGCCTTTAAATTCATTATTCCAAACCCTAAATTGATCATAAACTTTAACTGGAGGCTGCAACACTTTAGTGTAACGTGGAACCCAATGAAAACATCCATTCATGTATATTGTCATTGTGTGGAAAAAAGTAGTCACAGGCTTAATAGCAGTTTAGAATCAAGAAACAGTGACTATATCATCCCAATCCCTAGTCTCCTAATTCCAAACCGCTCCCAGGAAAAATTCCACCTCTCCATAGGAGAAAAAGCTGACACTGAATTCTTCGCTGTCTGGCAGGTGTATCGTAGCTTTCAATTGTGCAGGTGAGAATCTGAAAGATTTTAACAAGAGTCCCAACAACAAAATCCCTAATGGGACATTTGTCCATGTCCCCTGGGGAGCACAGTTCAATCACATATCTCTACTGAGGCATCCCAGGGCAAGGCCTCCCTTGTGAAGAGTCTTGCCCAGAAGTGTGTTCCTGATCGGCTCTGATTGCTGCATAGGAATTTTTCCTAGGCGGCTCCTCAGGAGACCCACAGCTGGAAACAGGCAGCTCAGGTTCCTCCTTATTGTCACTGTTCCTCAGCTGCTCATTCAAGACAAGCCTTTGTGCTCCTTCGTCAGCACTGGGGCTTCCCTTTGTGTGCTGGGAACCTCAGGGTCAAGAAAGACAAAAGAGACCACTTCAGATTTTAAAAATTGCCTCTTTTGGGCCACGTTTCCCTCTGCTCGACACATACCCTCAATAATCCCCTGAGTGGAGTCCCTTCAAGTGAATAGAGCCCCTGCAATAGAGGAGACAGCAGTACTATCCCCCTTTCCAATTACAGGGGAAGGGGAGACACTGGTGTGGTGGCTAATTACCCCTACATTACTGATACAGCTCCATTGTGGCAAAGCTCCACAGCATTCCTGCCCTCCTGAAGACCACATGCAGAGTCTGAAATGGAGAACACGCCCTGCAAACCATTTCCCAGATGAAGGGGACCCACTTCCACCTCCTCCAAACCCAAGGCTTCCTCTGGCAGCTGCTTCCCAACAGCAGGGAGCTACATAGCAAACTTTTTTCCTTTTGATCACACACTCCTATTGCCTGCCCCTTCACCTCCAATTCTTCCCCATCCTGCAGCACGGTTCCCAAGCCAGCTTCCCCACAGGTACCTTCATCCTGGGGACAAAAACCCCCAGGCGTCCCAGGCACAAAGTTTATGACATCGATCGGAGGTGCCACAGGACCCATCAGTCTATGCACAGTAACTTCTGCATCAACCTCCAAGCAGACTCTTTCCCCATCACATCCAAAGAACTTTCCGGAGGAACAACGCCTCCTTCAATCCTACCATCTAAGGCTGCAGCCATCTTGGCAGGAAGAGAAGAGGAAATGGCGTACTCCTCTCTCTGGAGAGTTTTGTCACTGTCCAAAAACACTTTCACGTAGAGCATTCACAGCCTTTTTCCACTCCCTGTCAGAGGTCCTCAACTAGCCATCGTCTGGAGGAGGCATTTGCTGTCGGAAAGGATAGGTTCATCCAGACTGAAATGGCAAGGCATTCATATTCCCATATCATCGCTCAGACATTCTCAGACAATTAAGCAGGGGAAATGAATTTGAAATTGAATACTCTTTGGTGCGGCTTCTTGAAATTACTTTTATTAATCAACATTGATTTTTTTATTTTATTTTACATAATAGTATCATAATTTTTCCTGCTAAAGAGGGTAGCAAGGAACCCATCGAAGACTCGGGAGCTAATGAATCTGATCTTGTATTCCACGTGCCATGATCCAGAAGCTGGGCCATGACAGATTTTTTTATTAAACCTTCTGGCAGTCTTTTTGTGTGAGTCATTTTGTAAATGAGGGTTTGCAAGCCATGACCACAGAAAAGGATCATCATCCGTGACAGTGGATACTTCAGGAGACTGATTAATAATACCACACAGAGCCTTTAGCTTTGAAAGTCACCCATTCAGTTTTAGCCCAGTCTGATGGTGACAGGAAGTTCTTTGCATCTTATCACTGTTAGGCTATAAGATGCAACAATGCTGAACAGAAATCCAAGTTGCATACCACACCATCAGCAATGGCACTAATTGCCACCCTTGCTCAGTTGAAAGGCCAAAGATGGAAAGGGCGTGGAGTGTGAACTCACTTTCCAAAGCTAGAAATGGCCCTTCCATACTCAAGCTGCAACAGCAGGTCAAGTTCTGCACATAGAAAACACATATATTTGACTACACTTATTAAGGTAACCCTTATCCGTCCTTGCCTGTTTCCTCCTCTTATGCTCCTGTTTGCTTCAGATTCATTTGTAAGCTCTCTCAGGCAGGGACATTGTCTTCCTGTATTTGTACAGTACCCAGCACACTGAGGTGCCAATTATATTTGTTGCCTTCAGGCTCTATCACAGAACAAATATAGTGCTATAAATAATGAGGCAACATGGGGGATAATTTCACTGCTGCTGCCTGTGCTGGCCATGTTTTACAGATTAGACTTCCGTCACTGCAATCTGACTGTTCATACATTATAAAAAGGGAATGGAAGAAATGTGCTGGTGTTGCAGTCATGAAATTGATCTGTTATCAGTGCCCAGAACTTTGACAGGAGGTCTGGATGTGCCATAGCAGGGTGCCTTGTTTATGAAATCACAAAAGGACACCAAAAGAATGAGAGTTTCTTGGATTTTATTAAATGTATTTGTAAATATAAATTTGTGACAGTCTGACTAGATGGATGTGAACCCATCCAAAAGTATGGAGAACAGCTAGATGCCCAGATTCCTCCTTGGTTCTGGGAATGTAGCTGTTTAGCTACACTATGGGGAATGGCAAAAACAACAGCACTTAAGAAAGTGGCTCTTCAGAAGACAGCAGGAATGAGTACTGCAACCATTGTCTAATCAATCTATTCATCAGAAAATGAAGAGCAGACTATGGTATAATTGTGCGATTGTACCAATTAATTCATTTTAATTAATGCAGAGAGGGGGAGAGAGAGAGAGGTGGTAGGAAGTAGGGGGGAATCTGATGCTTTCCCCCTCTTTTTGTTTTCTAACCATCTTTGGAAGAGTGGGTGCCAATGGAATTTGAAAGATGAATATTAGAGGCTCTGTTGGGGTTCAGTGGGGTAGATGTGATAGGGTTGCCTTGTGTAAGTGAAAGCAACATTCTGAAATTATTCTCCCTATGCAGAAGCTCCACACTTGAGTCTATGAACCACTTAAGCCTCATTTTAAGGATTTATTTGGTGTATTATGGACAGGTGCGGCTTTGTCCCCCTCTAGTGGTTGGATCACATATAGAAGTTTATGAGTATTGTTGTCTCCAAGTTAGCAGAACTGATCCTTAAACTCAAACAGTAGCAACTTGTGCCTTTAGATCCAGAGGTACTAAACTCAATCCCAGCAGACAACCAAGCCAGAGGAATTATTAATAAGCCTTATGCAGAGTGAATCTCATCCTAGTTGCAACAAACAAACAAAAATCTTTCCCCTCAAAAGCCCTCCCCTTGATAAAACTACTTTGTACTTCCAGAGCATCTTTCATTGATGGATCCCCAGAGTGCTTATCAGACATTAAATGAATTAATGAATTTAGCTGCACAACCTCCCCAACCCGACCATGACCCCTCAGGTGGGATTACCGAAACTAGTGTGTGAATTGAAAATTGTATATTTAACTGTGCAATATCACAGTTGGAATGATCTGCCAACCTCAAATCAGCATTAAAGAAATCCACAGAAAATTATGAATAATGAATAAATCCAAGAATTTCCCACCTGTCCTTGGAAATGGTGCATAGAGAAATGGTGAAATTTACTGAATAATTTAATTGTTGTGAAGTGCTTGCTTGGCCCTGCTCCTGAGTCTAGACAACACAATGAGGACAACTTTTCATGTGGTATTTTGGAATGTCCCCATCCCAGTTTGAGTGCAGAGGCAGAAGTAAAATGAAAACCCATGGAGGTGGAAGAGTTTAAAAATGCTTTTGTTTAAACACAAACTGTTGGGCTTGAAGTAGGAATTAGTGGGTGAAATTCTCTGGCCTGTCTTATTCAGAAGGTCGCACTAGAATGATCATAGTGATCCCTTCAAGCCTGGAAATCCATGAATTTTAGAGCCTTTGACAAGGTTTGCATCAAGAAATGGCTGAAAATGGCAGCTATACTATATATATATATATCCTGAATCTTTTCTCCAGGGCTGGTTGGAGATGTACAAAACTGTGTGTGTTTAAAATGCTCTGCCAGTCCCCCTCCACCAAATAACTGGGACTACTCCCACGCCAAGGTAGGCTGTAATCACCCTTCTTGCAAGGAGAGCCGCAGGCACCCAGCCCTGTCCCAGTTGTCAAAGCTCTCCCTGGCCCCCTGCTAGCTGATGAAGCCCTTCTGAACCCTGCTGTACCCTAACTATGCTGACTAGAAGTTCCAGTTGGGCAGAACTGTCCCAGTTTTGAGGATCAGGTCCCAGATCTCTGACAAATTAATGAAGCTGGGAGTTACAATGAAACGTCGGGTCATCTGGTTACTCCAGGGGCTTCCCAGCTGTGCCTTCAATTCATTCCCAGTGTGCTGCTGTGAGCTTCACAAATCAGCACCTCCAATGACTGCTTGTCAGGCCCTGTGTTATAGTAGGATCATTTTGACTGAGGAGATTTGGGAGGTGGCAGGGACAAAGAATGAAATGCAGAAGGAGTTGGACTGAAGATTCAGGGAGAAACAGCCTGAAATAAGGCAGGATTTGGAGCCAGTGCTCAGTGCCTTTGTGGAGCGGGTTAAAAGGATATACTAAGCAGTGGGGAAGGAAAAATAATGAGGGCACAAAGGGGTTAGTAGATTAAACACCCTGATTGGATGGCAGCCCTTAGATGGTAGAGCGAGTGAGAGGATTAGTGCAAATACAGATATGGGCCCTGGCATTACTCAGTACTACCAACCCCAACCATGGGAAAAATTATGAGTCAGGCCCCTCAAAATCACGAGATTGGCTTAAAAATAATAAGATTAAAAATAAAAGTGAAAATAAATGTTTGGTTCTTTTTATTGGCCTTCTGGTTTGTGAGCTTTTAGGGTACACTTAGGTCACATGTTCAAATTTTTCTCCACAGCCATCAGAGCTGGAAAGATACTTTAAAAAAAAAAAAAGAAAGAAAGGTGAAATCCTCATGAAATCAAATGACTCCAGGAGTTGGAGTTTTAGGAAATACACCAAATCTTGGGAAAAATAAATAAACAGTCACATGAATAAATAAAAATAAATCATGTGAATAAATAAAAAATAAATCACGTGAATTCACAATGCTGTTACTGCTCCTTCCCCTGAAAGGCCTCATAAGCAAATCTATTTTTTATTTCCAGTCGGTAGTCGTACAAAGCCCTTAATTCCTTTTTCAGCCTCCATACTAACTGCACAAGCTCCCTATTCCTCCCTAGCCCCCTATTCTGTTCCTCACTAGAAAGCATAATATTTGTAGGTGACGGGGAGAGCTCCTGGGTGTGACTGTGGAGCACTATCTTTAAATTGAAACTGAACGTTAGCATGGACTTTTGTATACATCAAACTCAGACTAGAGAGAATAGTTGGTATTATTCTCTTGGTGACTTCAAGTAAACCTAGATTGGTGGGGTTGCTATAGCAATTGGCTTGTTGATCAAATCAAGGTGTCAAATAAAACAGAGGAAGGTGTAATTCAAAGATTATTGTAAATATTGTACACACACAAACAAGTACTAGATAGAAAAAGAAGTGGGGAAAAAGATAGTAGTGCAATATCCATCCATCCATCCATCTAAAGGACAGACAGGCAGAAATTGGTTAATCTGAGCCTCCATTTAATGTGAGCAAAGCAAATACTACATCTTGCGACCTTTACTTACCTCAGTTTTGATGACTTATTCTATAAAACTCTGACCATTAATATGGAAGGAGACAAAATTTGGAAAGAAACAGAATTAGACTGTCTGAGCCATATGATAACACAGGGCAAATACAAAGCCTTGTGTTATTGAGAAAGTGTTATTGACATTAGCACTACCCTGTACTATGCAAGCTGTTAAATGGACCAAGGTGGTTAATATGGGTAGCAGGTTTAGCCACTTCCATCAAAGTGAAAAGAATGGATTTGATTGAAATAAAAAGGCTGCTATGGACATTCTGCTTGTATGAACTGTTTGATGCAAACAACTCTCAGCCTATTAGGATTTGAAGATCAGGCCATGTGTTACTGGAAAATTAATTTCCCTTAGATTCTCAGTAAGGTCTTGCGCTTCACCTTTGACTTCAGAGTCAGTACGTGTTAATGATCAAAACACAAGTAATAAACAGGCAAAAATACAAGTCCCAGGATCCACTAAGAAATGCAAGTAGAACCTCCCACCTAATTTGCATACACAATTACCCTGACTGTGTTCACAAATTTCATATTTGCACATGCAAACGGCTAGTCATGCATCTCATTTGCTGGGTATTTGCACACACACACACTGATACTCCAACATGCACATGCAGTTTCATAACCTAAGTAGGTGCACAAATGTGTTTATATGTGAAAGAAAGTGAAAGATGACAGCTTAGGTCTGTTAAAACGTTTATCTTCACAGCTAAGACAGAAAGGTTTGCAGGGTTAATAATACACCACTAAATAAATCTAAAACTTGCACCAAAGTAGAACGCTGTAACGGGGTAAATTATATGCTTCAAAAGATTCCTGATTACATATTTATCCTCTTTGGGCTATGCATCTACTCAAACCTCAATATGTGTATCTGAGTGACTGGAAAGTCTCCCAAGGTTAATTACTAAACTAACCAGAGGTCTTGACTCATCTGGAGCTGATGGAGAGTACTGCATTTACTTCCCAAATTTACCAAACACACACAATTATATTGCTCATCACAGATGTCTTGACTAATAACATGGGCATATTGCACTAACACGTCGTGCCCTGGCATGCAGCCTCACACCCATCTCTCCCACGCAGAGAGACTCTCACGTACTACAGAATAGGAGCTGGTGCATGAAGGGGAACTGTGCCATCCCAATGGATCCATTCCCTGTGTTTTTTAAATTGAATTGCATATCTAGTGACTGCAGAAATGTGTGTTATTGTCTTCCTTAGACCTGGGGATATAGCTGCAAATAGTTCTTCCTAAGCAGAAAATTTCTGATTGTAGAATACAAAGTAGTTTAGTTGGCTGTGTCAAGTGGGTCAATAAACAAGATGAATGCACATAATTAAGAACTTTAAAGTGGTATCTGAACCAGCTGTCAGTGAACTTCCACTAAAGTTCCCAGTGACTGCACGAGCTGCAGAGAGGAAGGAAAAGTCTCCCCAGTCTCCTGAAGACTTAGGTGCAAGGTCAGATTTACTGAAACAGCATCCACTTGTCAGACTTTGTAAAAAGTGGCAGAGCACTGATAAGTGAAATTGCTTGTCAATAGGCAACATACTAGACAAACCAAAAGTTCCGCTCACAGACTCGTGAGTCAGTTTCAGTGTTTCATTTCCCCAAGGTATATTTGCATTGTCACAAACAACAGAACTGTCCTTGTTAAGAAGTCGTCTCAAGCAAGAGCTTTCTTTGCTTAAGTTTTTTGTTTTGTTTTGTTTTGTTTTGTTTTTTAAAGAAAAAGAATAAATTCAGTCAGACACACACACTTGCAGCCCTCACAAGTCTATAGCATCCAAGGTTTGTTAAATGATAACAAGATGTTCCCCTCTTAGGAGGTAATAAATATATCCTGTAAAATATGACTGTTGTCCCCATCCAGCAAAACACCTAAGCACACTCTTAATTCCATTCCTACGTAATAAAGTCCTTTAGCATCTGTATAACTCCCACTGATATCCATGCTCAAGTGTGTTGCTAAGTAGGGACGGAATTAAGCACATGCTTACATGCTTTAAAAAACTGGCACCCAAATTACTGTTATTTCTTTGAAATCCCTCTATAGAATATATCTTAATATGAAATAATGAAGCAGGAAGCAACCATATTATCAGCATGAAGACACTTATCAAGAGAGGAAAATATGAATGCTGTATTCTTTCTGGGCAGTTTTTAAATTTGGGTTAGCATGCAGAATTACATAGCATCAACATTTCTGATCTGTAAAAAACAGTGAGCGTCCCCGACATTCTCTACCTCTACATGCAGCTCCCAGTGTCTCTGACAGCATCTCTGATCTTCCAGTCCGCAAACTGAATTTCCTGCTGGAAATATCATTCCAATGGCATCTTCCAGGAATCCTGCAGTTGCCCATTTCATATCCAAGGAGACGGTGAAACATTTTCAGGAATTTTAAGAGGCCATTTTGCAAATTACCTGTTGAACTGAACAGCATTCAATATGATGAAATAAATTTCCATGTAGCTGTTTAAAGCAGTAATGTAAAATAAATAGAATCACCTTGGAAGAACTTTGTGAGGCTCCATTTAGAGTCTGGGTCTGAGCACTTGTTATGCAGAGAGACTCAGTAGAAAAGCCAACCCACCATTTGTCTACAGTCCATTTACCCAAAGGAAGATCTGGTGCATTTTAACAATAAAAGGCATTGTGTAATTTAGACAGCTTTTTTTCTTTTTTAGGCAGAGCAATTATAAGCACTTATGTGCACAGTGATGCATTTATTAGCACACGTGTCTCTGCAGATACAATGTTGCTGCCAGGCCTAGCCCCGTAGTGAAAATCAGGACCCTTTTCCTGTGAACTGGTGTGAATGAAAGGGGCTTAGTTATTGCACAGAGCGAAAGGCATTTTCTCTCTCTAAATAGGAGGCAAATCACAGGAGTCGGTGCCTGTCAGCAAGAAACTAAGATAAATGAACCTCTTGCACTGTGCTAATAAGAACGGAGGTGCTCAGGCAATGCAGCCTGAGGAGACGAGCTACACAAGTGTGTGCGGCTTGCCACATGGGTGCCAGCAGCACTTCTGGATGAAGGAGAGAGCTTCTGGTGGTCTGGAAGGCAGCCAGACATATCGTATGCAGACTGGGCAGCCTCCACATAGGTTCGGTGCCCGGGGAGGTGAAGGTGACTTGTTCCAGGTGGAACTGTCAGAGGCTGGGGTCTCCAGCAGT
Source organism: Emydura macquarii macquarii (assembly GCF_026122565.2). Lineage (NCBI taxonomy): Eukaryota > Metazoa > Chordata > Testudines > Chelidae > Emydura > Emydura macquarii. The sequence continues at coordinate 5,483,759 of NW_027132813.1, read as the reverse complement.
GCCAGGAGAACACAGGCTAGAACAACACCTGATACCCCGAGTGGGGCAAGGTAGGCTCTGTTCTGTGTCAGTCTAAGCTCTGCTGGCCACCAATTTCTGGCACTGCATCATCACAGGGGGAAGGTATTCTGTGACCAACCCCCTTGTGTCCATCCAGCCTTCCTTTGGAGAGAGAAATGTTGTTCTCTGTGCTTTGCCTGTCCTAGGCCTTGTCTGCATTCAGGAATAGCTCTAATTCTGCAACTGCAATTCAGCCAGCTGCTGGCTCCTATGTGATACTGGAGTGAGCATCCATTAGCCCAGTCAGTGTAAACTGCTGCATACACTTGTCTACACAGAGGGGTCAGCACCAGTACAGGCAGCTACACTGATTGTTGGCCACTAATTGCTGGGTTGGGGCTATGCCCAAGCACAGGCAGGGTGTCTAGTCTCATGTCGATGTATTACTTTTATACCTGAGGTTTGTACTCTCTCTCAAGCCACTCCCTGCTCACTGTCCCATGCAGTCGTTTGCTTTCCCCAGTGCCATACTCTACTCACTGCCATTGCAGCATTGGGATGACACCAATGCAGGAAGGGCAGAACAAGGTAATGATGAAGTGGAGATATTCTTGGGTTTTCTCTGAGTGCTGGATGTGTGCCTCAGTTTCCCCATATGTTACTCATGTATTTTGGTGATGGGACCCGGGTGTCTGATCATTTCAGAGACCACTAGAGGGCGGATGGGTCTTCCCCAGCCACACATACGCAGACCTATCCAGGACCCCCTGTCTTGGCCCAACCAATTGCAACAGGTCGTGGCAGGTGGAGACCAAGGGTGGCCACCTTGCCTGGGATGGAGACAAAGGACTGGGAAGGGGCAAGGGGACGGGTCTGGAGTGGGGACGGGTTGCCCGGAAGGAAGAGCCAGTGCCCTGTGCGGGATTCACCTGGGAGCAGAGCCCAAGGATGGGGGCTCTGGGGATCCTTGGATGGTTGCTGCTGTAACTCCTAATTAAGTTGCTAGTAAAGTCTTTATACGCTGTGATCCTGAGATCTAATAAACCCTTCTGATGCCCATGCTGACTGTGAATTGCTTCTGACTGCAAGGCGGGGTGCATGGCCCTTTGGGGGCATGGAAGAACTCCCCAGGGTCCCATCCAGGCAGGTCCACAGGGGGAGTTCTGGCGGAGCAGGGGTGCTGGACCCTCCAAGGCCAGAGTCAGAGGTGGCTGCACTGGTGTGTGGAGACCCAAGAGGGCAAACTCTGAAGCATTAGAATCCTGACTGGCTGCATCCCGAGTGGTTCCAGAGCACAGTTCCTAGGGAACTCGGTCACAAAGGTGCATAGAGAATAGACATTGACCGATGGTCAAATGAGCCTTGCAGACTCCTGAAATAGCAACCATAGCAATCAGAGTAACAATACTTAAAGCAGCGGTTCCCAAATATTTCCCCTGCATGGCCCCATTTTCAGATGTGTTGTTTCCCACTGCCCCAGACAGCATGGAAGTTGCCATTTAAAAACGATGTCCTCACTGCAATGTGATGTCACACACACTGTACATGCCAGGTCACGCCACAAGGAGGATGCCATTTTGCTTTACAAAACGACATCCTCTGGACTGCATAATCTCACACGCATACGGCGTGTGCGAGGTCATGCTGTGTGGAGGAGACCATTTTGTAAAATGGCCTCCTCTGCACGCTCGGGATTGCCGTGACCCGATCTGTTGATGAAGTGACCCCACTTGGGGTCATGCCGCACAGTTTGGGAACTGCTGGCTTAGAGCCTCACCTATGGATAGCAAACATTAATTAGCTAATACAACACCCCTGAGAAGTTGGTAATAGCCCCATTTTTCAGACAGTGAGACACAGGCAAGGGAAGTGACTTGCCCCAGGCGACAGTCAGTGGCAACCCCAGAACTGGGGCTCGTGAGCTCCTGGCTTCCAATATTGTCCTCATCCCCCTCAGGCACACTGTTTTCAACCTGCCACTGCAGGGTGAGCACAAAGCCAGTCAGCTGCAGGTACTTGAACTGCCGGTGAATTCAGCCAATGAGAAATTTCTGTGAAGACAAAGAAACAGGCACTAGGGGATATTATATTTGCTTGTGATTGTTTTTATTTAAATGATAAGTGGTGCAGTGAGCGAAGGTTGCCTGACACGGTCCATAAAACCTGTTTTCAGATGCTTATGCATTTGCCAAACTGTAACTGAAATTTCCCATGCTGTGTGTCTGCCGCAAGCTGAATATTTTTGGAAACTTTCAGTAAAAACATTTCAATCATTTCATAGAATAACACTAGGGAAAATACATGATTTTGTCCATGATAAAAACCCCTCTTACGTCCTTTTTCTTAAGAAGCTTTAGTCCTCCTGAGATTTGGAGCAAGGGGTCAAAATTTGTCAGGGAGGGGTGGCCCTGCTACCTTTTGCCATCCCGGTGATAATCTACCCAAATGTGGCCATGTTATGAGCCTCTGAAAGTCTCAGTTTGCACATGCACAGTAGAGGCTTGCTAGAGTTTGGCAGCTAAATTCTCTGAAGATGTCATTTGCACTGGGTGGGCTTCAGCCTGGGGAAGCAGGAGCTGAACCAGGAATGGCAGTCAGGGGACGCATCAAAACTGAGAGGTGGGAAACTGTCTCTCCTGTGCTTCCTAGGCTCTTCTTGTTGGTGCCCAGGCAGCATGAAGGAGAAAGACGAAGTAACCTGACTGGAATGTAGAGGAGTGAGGAGCCAGGCCTGGGCAAATGGAGAGGTAAAAAACTGGGACAAGGGACTGGGGGACAGAGTCTGGGAGGAGGAGACAAGGGAAAATGGGGGGCTAGGATGAAAAGCTGGTGGTAAGATGGAGGGGGGTCTTGGATGTGGAACTGAAGTGGGGAGACTGGCATTGCAATGTGGAATCAAGTGGTGATGGGAAGTCTGGGGCAAGAGCAGACTGGAGATGCCAAGGGCAGAAGAAGTCTGTAACCACTAGAGGTCACTCCCCATTGAACCTAGACTAAAACTCAGGATTCCTGAGCTTCAATATTCCTCTGCTGCCAGCAAACAGCTGTGAAATCCACTGGCGAAAAGTGAGCCTCATCTTTTGCTAATGATTGGCCCACACAGTGGGATGACAACCTACTATTGCCATTAGTTATTCTGTTAGTTCACATGGGCAAGGTCTGTGCTGTGCATCGCAAGGTTCTGACCCTGCCGATGAACCATGTGGGAGTCAATATTATTCCACGTGATGGAATTTCTGTTTCTCCAATTTGCTTTTTTCTAAAATCTCGGAAATTAAACACACACACACACAAAACTGCATTATAAGAACGTTAAGGCTGCAAAGTCAAGCACTCAGAAGTAAGGAATTACCAGAGTTACAGTTGCTTGTGCTATCTTAATTCAGCCCCCTTGTTTAGTATGCTATGCATTATGGTAGTCTTTTTATTACATGATCAACAGACTCCTGCCTCCCAGATTTGAATAATGTTTCAATATTACAGAATTTCCATTTTTTTGCCAGAAAAAAGTTTTGGTTGAAAATGCCCACCCAGATCTCCTCCTTTGGCCAGCCCTCCCTCCAACGTAGCACAGAGGATGTGGCAGGGCTGAGCTCTGCTGTGCTGATTCTCCATGAGGGTAAGGTGAAAGTTAGAGAAGCCCCTGTGCTGCTCTGACTGCAGCTGGGGCTGAGCCGGCTTAGAATCAGGGAACCATAACTGGATCTCTCCTGAACTTCCATCTCTTCCTCCCCTGGACTAACCGTGGCTGCGACACAGTGAGAGGACTGAGCTCTGTGTGACTTAGACCTGTTCCAAACTGGGTTAGACGATGTGATCATAGAAATCCTGGACCAGATTCTCTGCTGATGTAAATTGTCACAGTGCCATTGATTTCCATTGAGCTGTGACAAATTAACACAAGTTGAGGATCTGGGCTGCTGGCAGCTGCAGGACCCTTGTCTGCACTGGTGGAGCAGAACCAGAGTTAGCAATAATGGAACATTTTTGCCAGAACCTCATAGTGTATATACAGATTTAGTATAGAAAAATTAGGCCACCCCCTTAAGAAGAGCAGTACTTTGTTATACAGATAGACCCAGTGATTTCAACATGTTTACTCACAGAGTGAAATGCCACTTATTCCCCATTAAGCTATGTGGCAGAATCCAGCCTGGACTGATTGCATTTAAACCAGTCAGAAATTTACCAGTTCAATACACAAACGAATGAACCCATCTGATTTTCTGCATGTGTTTTCCCTGCATATTCTTTTGCTTTGCCTTGGCATTTATACAGCAGGGAGACTATTATCTTGTCAACAATGTTCCATTGCACTGACATTATCTCTTAATTACACAATTACTTTGTTATGTACTGTATTACTAGCAATAAAATATTTGAAGTACTTCAAGCAAATCTAGGTTTAAAGGTTGGTTTTATTTTTTTAATTTACTTGATTCAAATGATCTGCTAAATTTAAGTGGTTTTCCCCCCTGGTATTCTTGATATGCTAAGGAAGTAATAGCACAATGTGTGTTAGAAAATGGATTGGTACGATGCTGATGGCTGATGTGTGCTCTGACCCATGTTATCATTCAATATGTGGCAATGGGTGCTGGGACTCTGTTTAGCCACATTACTCCTTGTCATATCACTATGTATCCCACTGCAATGGCCTGAATCCATAATACTACATACATAATAGCTCTAACATCTCTACAATATTTTGCCTCTGATAACTTATCAGAGGAGTGAGCCCAAAATACAACACAAGAATGAAACTAACAAAACATTGTTAACCCAATTAATGTAATTATATATGCACATAAAAGTTCACATTCTGATCTCATGTTTAGAGCCAGAATAACTCCATTGGCTTCTCGTTGCAATGAATAATGGCGGGGGGTAACTGACTGAAATTCTATAGTGCATGATATGCAGGATGTCATGCTAGATGACCTAATGATCCCTTCTGGACTGAAACTCTATTAATATAACCTGATGTAACCATATGCCTGTGGGTGAATATGGATTACCAAATCAAAACTCATAAAAACTGGGAAAAATTATAAGATATCAAAGCACACATTTACATGGCTCTCATCACTGTAGTATCTGAACAGAAACCCTAATTAATTGATTTTCACAACCCCCTGAGAGGTAGGTAGGGCAGTGCTATTATCCCTATTTTACAGATGGGGAACTGAGGGACAGAGAGACTAATTGACTTGCCCAAGGTCACACTGAAAATCTATCACACAGTTGAGTATCCAGATCTCCTCCTATTCCTGTGTCCCCTCCAACAGACCATTCCCTATCAGCAGCTGTTTTATGACCCAAGCTAGTTCCATTTAAGTCAATGGGACTTTGCCATAGACCTGAATGAGAGCAAAATCAGATCCTTGTTGCTTAGATAAATGAATTGCAAAATGGACCAATTTTAGATACAAAAGAAAACTCCATAGCTCTGTACAAATAAAGCACTGCACAATTTCAGACTCTGCGTCATTTTTCCTACGTCCCTTGCTTTGCCTCCTGATAAATCAATATTTTAAATATAAATAAATAAATAAAAAATTCAGTGCAGGCATCTAAATGGAAAAAATACCAGTTTGCAGAGCCATGCATCTTTAATCTGGATTTAGTCAGGCAGATAGAGCTAGGCTTGGCTGATGCCCTCGGGCAAAGCATTCAACAGACTTACTGCATTACACTTAAAAAGTCCTTTCACATTCATGCATTTTTAAAGAAGTCACAAGTCAGGTATGTTTCCAGTCACCTGGTTGTCCTAGATCTTGGGACAATGAGGAAGATCTTCACTTGTAACGCAGATGACTCAATGGATAGGGTAATGCTAGTGGGAACTGGAGACAGATGACCAGCTCCTCAAGAGGTGTAAATTGATGTTGCTCTATTGGCTTCAATAGAACTATATTTATTATTTTTATTGTATTAGTGCCTAGGATTTCCAATCAGGCATTGTACAAACACATAACGAAAACACAGCTCCTACCCCAAAATGCTTGCAGTCTAATCCATTTACACAAGTTGAAGATCTGGACCAAAGCCTTTTTGGTGAATGCTCCACTGTGGTGGAGATCCCTTCCACAGCTGAGTAAGAGAATCATAAACCAGGCTGCCTTCATGCCAACGTGCAAGGCCCATCTGTTCGCTAAAGCTTTCTTGTAACATCAGTGAGTCTTCCTTTCAAAGAGTAAGTGAACTACCCTGCCAACTCTAGGAATGGGGAAAAGAAGAGCAGTGAAATGAAGCTTCTGAGAATTCTTCCTGCTACAGAAAGGGAGTGAGAAGAGAAAATCTAAGTCCACAGTAGACCATTCTTGTGGATTGATACAGTTTTGAAAGACAAGATCAGTGAGGTAATATCTTTTATTGGACCAACTTCTGCTGGTGAAAGAGACAAGCTTTTGAATTCACACACAGCTCTTCTTCAGGTCTGAGGAACTACCACCCTTGCCACCATGGATGTCACCTCCTTCTACACCAAAATTCCTCACAATGACAGAACCGCTGCCTGACTCAAATAATGGACCACACTTAGATGTCCACCCCAAACACATCACCAAACTCATACATTTCATTCTCACTCATAACAACTTTACATTCAACAACAAACACTCTGTCCATACCATGGGAACCCAACTATGGGTACTAGGATGGCTCCCCAGTGTGTCAACCTCTTCATGGGCAACTTCAAGGAAGAATTTGTGGACAAATGTACCACAAAACCAATGATATACATGAGATACATTGATATTTTTATCCTCTGGACAGATATCCTAAACTCCTTCATAGACTTCTGCCATAACTTCAACAACCAACACCCATTCATCCAACTCTTTCTATAACACTCCCACACCAGCATCAACTTCCTGTACACCACAGTCAGCTTCAACAGTGGAACCTTACAGACAACTAAATAAAAAACCCATGGATCACCACACTTTCCTTCATAGATCCAGTAACCACTCCATATACACACCAAGAAATCTGTTATCTTATATACAGATGTAATACAGGCAGGCACTCATATACCACAGAATATGCTTTGAGGAGGAAGTCTGGCATACACATCTTAACAGCCCTCAGCAAACAAGGACACTCTACCAGAGAAGCAGATCACATCATGGAATGGGCCACCCAAATAACCTCAGAGAATCTACTTCAATATAAGGAAAAAACCCTCCAACCACACACCCCAAGTTGTCATCTACTACCCCACACTGGAACCCGTACGGGGTATCATTAAACTGTTACAACCCATACTCGACTGGGACTACATCCTGAAAGAAATCTTTCCTGAACCCCCCCCCCCAACTTTGCCAAACTCACCATCAGAAGCAAGTTCCCCACAGACCAGGACACTCCAACTCAAAGCAGCACCAGACGCTGCCAGAACAACAGACGGAAAACCTGCAGACGTATTGCCACTTCTATGATGATCAATATATCCCCACAATGCACTTTCAAGAACCATGGGTCCTACATATGCCTATCACACCATGTGGTGTATCTCACCCAGTGTGCTAAATACCACAATAACTAATGTGCGGGTGAAACGAGACAATTCCTATGCTCACAAATGAACTCACACAGAAAATGTTAAAAGACAAATACACCACATCGCCCAAGGGTAAACACTTTTCACAGAATGATCACTCTATACCTGATCTCTCTGTCCTTGCCCTTAAAGGAAACCTACATAACACCTTAAAAGGACAAACCTGGGAATTTAAATCGATAACATCAAAAATCATGAACTTAATAAAGATCGTTACAACAATCTGCAACCCACTAACCCTCCTTTGTCCTATGACTGTAGAGGTACTAACTGCCCGCTTCACCTTGAATGATCTCTCGCAACGTATGTTGACTCCTTATCTGATCCATCCTTGTATGAAGCTGTGATACTCTGAGTACTTTTCCCAGATCTGAAGAAGAGCACTGTGTAGTTTGAAAGTTTGTCTCTTTCATCAGCAGAAGTTCATCCAATAAAACGTATTACCTCCCCCACCTTTTCTTGCTAATATTCTGGGACCAACATGGCTACAACAGCACTGCAAACATAGCTGTGAAAGGCACTCACATACCACAGTGATGGGTTTGGTATAAGAATGTAAATAGAACAGAATAGACACACAGAACTTTACAGCACACAGTTGCATTTCTTTTGTCTTCGCACCGGGTATTGGGATTACAACATGCTGGGCTAGTTCTGGTCCAACGGCCCCTTGCAGTGATGAGCCTGAACTGTACCACTGGGATTCAGATCTCAAAATTCCTTAAGTTTCAGGAGAGTCAGTCTGGGCTCATTTCTAGTTGCCAGGCTTTGCAAGACTATGAGGATGTTTTAGAAAGGGATTTTGATGCAGATAGAGGTACCTTTACCCCAAGGGAGGGAATTCCAGGTGTAGGGGGCAGCATGGAAGAAGACACCAAGACCAGAATGGGAATGCCATTTGCCAGACACAGGAGTGAGTTCTTACCAATAATTTCTGAATCTGGAGCACCGAGCCCAGCTGCAGTAGCCAATAGGGCTCTTTGCACTGCGTGTGTTCTATGCCCTGCTTAGACTGGAGCGCCCTGCTCTCGGATGCTTATAATGTTTTCATAATAGGATTTGTGGGCTTGCTGCTGTTACGCCTGGTGAAGTTATAATGCTGGTGAAGTTCAAAGGCAAGGAGGTGCTGGCCCTGGCCCTGGCCCTGTTTTCCAAGCACGAGCTGAGTAACAGCTCTGAGCCAGAGTTTGCGCAAAATAATTCCCTTTGAATGACAAAAACAAATGGCATGCAAAGATCTAAATGAACACAATAGAAGGTTAAAGCAACCGAAAGCGAGAGCGGCAATGAGAGAACAGCTATTCCAAATGGATGATTGGACCTGATCAGCAGAGCTCATCCCTGCTTTCTCAATTCCATTCCCACCTGTGCTGTCCAGGAGCATCCCCGATTTCCCATCTCCCCCGTGCTCTGCTTCCCAGCTCAGGCTGGCCCTGTAGCATCACAGGAGTTTCCCTGCTCTCCCCCATCTTTTCCTTGTTCCTGTCTCTTCTATAACAAATCTAAAAATCCTTACCCACCTGTCTCCTCTTCTTTCCTCACCTCCCTTTGTATTCACTTTCTGCTTTGCCTGCATTTTTGTGAATGACAATTTTTTTGCATCTTCTTTTGTGGGAAGAAAAACAAAACAAAACAAAAGAAAACAAAAACAAACAAACAAAAAATCCCGCAACTATAAATGAGCCCAATGAAAAAATCAGGGAAACTGTGAAATGATAGTCCTGAAATCAGCACCTTAATTGCATCACTAATGGGAGTTATAATTAATTGAAAAGCAAGGAAGCAAGTCATTTTTGTCGTAGTTCCCATTAAGCATTGCCTGAGAAGCAGAGAAACCACATAACAAATCTGTACAAGTGATGGGGATTTTCACTGAGAAGCGGAAAGGCTCTTTGAATGGATCTGGTCCCACACATCACTTCAAATGGCTAGAAATAGTTCCTGACTTTGCAAAATTCGATGCAAGTTTTAGGAAGCAGCCATTGGACTTGGTGGCTTGTGCCCTCTACTGGCAGGGCTGTATATTACCTGCTTAAGTGTCAGTGAACTATAAGAGGTGATCCTTTAGACTGCTGGGGAGAGACACCTGGTTGTGAGAGATTGATTGATTCGATTTTTTAGTGAGTTGTCTTTCCCCCTATATGTAAGCAGTTGATGGCTGGTGTGGACTGTTACACTGTCAGCTTTGCCATACAGAATACAATGACCGTGGCACTGTAGGGAAGGGGTTTTCAGTCAAAGAGAAAGAAAGAAGCACCCTACTTCCTGAGATCTGTTGTGTGAGGCCGAGCTAATGGGGGACCAGATGGTGAGTGGAATCTTGAGGGACATCTACAGATCTGCTGTGGAATCAGATGTGGCAGCGCAACCTGTATTTGAGAAGTGGCTGCATCTGTGTAGAATTAGCCCGTAGACTTTCAAAAAAGGGAAAGAGCTTTCTCCCCCCTTGGTAAGAAAGGATAGTTGGTAGCATTTTACAACCAGTGTAAATGACAACATAAGGGGCAGGACAATAGAGAACCATGGCCAAATTGTGAGGGGTTAATGGAGACCCTCGTTCTTAGCTCTTCCCCACCCTGTCACAAGTTTAGCCCTGCAACTTTCTTACTTTTGCATTTGGGAGTGGAAAATGCTGTGTGTTTGGAAGTGGAAGATGTCACAGATGACACAGTGCTTTAGAGCTCATTCCCATTCAATATTTATTATTGGCATTGGTGCACATGTAAAGCAAGCGGTAGCCTGACTGCATTAGAGGGATTTGAGGGATCAGTTCAACAAATAAACAGGCTCCAAGGTTGTTAGCTGCACAAACACACACAAAGAAAATGCAGAGAACAATAAATAATAGCTTCAGTTTCTATAGCACCTTTGGTTCCTAAGGACCCCTCGACAAACTGCAGGTGCAGACAGAGATCTTGTCAGACATCTCTGGAGCTGTTCAGAACCACAACTTGTACATACAATGTCCTTCAAAGTGTTTCAAGGTGGTGTACAATTAACTATAATAAAATGTAATAACAAAGAGTAATGCTGAACAACCATTTAGGACAGCAAGTTAAGAGGAAAACAGTAGCCACTTGATTTGCATGGGGAATTTAGGTTGGCAGAACGTAATCACCTCAGCTGGGATGTGATGCAACTGACATCCCTATTCTTGTAAACAGTGCTGTGGGAACTTTAATGACACGAAATAATTAGGAGTCCTTTGGGTTTATGTCTCATCTGAGCAGCACAGTGCTCATGATAGCTCCACACTGTTCAGAAGTGACTCCAAGGGAAGAGCACCACCTACCTTATCATCAGCACCACTTCCGGTGCTACCTTAATTTTTCCTTGGAGCACGTCTGGCCTCTGACGTGAGAACAGCCCGAGCAGAAATGCCAGGATGATTAATAGAGCTGGCTGGGAAACGGAATTTCACTTTTGTGGAAAATTTCAAGGCTTGGGAAAATAAATTGACTAGAGTCAGGATGAAAAGCCAAACCTTTGACATTTTCCACAATATTTAATTTTGGAAACACTGCAGTGAGAGCGTTTCAGTGTCTCCCAAATGAAATATGCTCTCTGGGTTTCCAGGCAGTCTGGAAACCCTGGGAGCCCTGGCTCTGTGGCAGCCCTCCAGGTAAGATGTCAAGGAGCCAGGGAGGCTGGGAGCTGAGTCTCCCAGGGCTTCCAGGCTCTTCTATGATGCACTATACTCCAGCATTGGCCCTAGAGAGAGGCCCTGCTGGACCAGTCAATGACTGGGGAATTTGTGGGTTAAATCCCAGAAGTAGTTTTTCAAGTTCCTCCCTGATCTGAAGGTGACAGAGGAAAGTCTGGGTTTACTCCATGCATGTAAGATAATCAGGTGTAGCTAAAAGTAGGCTCTGAGGCTCTGCATGGCTGGGTTCTGGGTACAAGCAGGGCACAGTGTTTGGCTGACTAGAGGTAAAAGACAAGAGGGCCAGGTCTCAGTTGGTGTAGATATGCTTAATTTCATTTATTTCAATGGAGCCACGGCAATTTACACCAGTTGAGGATCTGGCCCAAGCATGTATAGACTGTTAAGGTGCATTTAAGTGAATGTGGTTAGGGATTTTTCTGGTTTGTGTTACTTTGGCTAACCTCTCTGTAAATGAACCTGAAATCCCAGGGAAGATTTTGCCTACGAAGGATTCTGTTGGCTTTCTGCCACACTGTGCGGATCCAGATCCTATCACAGTATAAGAACAGCTCAACTCTAAGGTTCTCCCACCTCACAGATAACACCTAGTAACTAGAGCTGGTCAAATAGTTTTAAAAAATGAATAAAATAATAAAAGCACCAAGTCTGGTTTGCTGTGATTTGTAGGGTCATATAATTCACTATTCTCAAGTGTCTGGCTAATCACCAGGTATTGGTGAAAAAGCTGATGACTCTCAAAAGTTTCCCAAATTTTAGTCCAGTAATTTTTCACCTGAAAATTTGTACCTGAAAGCATGAAGTGTAGTTGTAGTTCTGTTGGCCCCAGGGCAGACCTGAAGAAGAGTTGTGTGTGTCTCGAAAGCTTGGCACAGAGCTCGGTATGGTGCATGCAAGGAGCTCCCCTGAAACACCCACTAGGGGTCCTCATTGTTCTCCTTTAGACCCCGCTTTAACGCACTCCTTTGCTGGGAGACCAACAAAAACCTCAACAGCGGTTAGGCATCTGGTGTGCTGAGCCCACTGCCCATTATACTGACGAGTACTGTTTCATTGTTTCCTTGTACTCCTATGGTCTGTCTGTTGCATCCACTTCTTGCATCTTATATTTAGATTGTCTCTTTGTTCTGTGTTTGCACAGGGCCTAGCACAGCTGGGACTCTCACCCGTCATTGAGTGCTGCTGCAATACAAATAAATAACAATCACAATTTAATACTCTGCACAGGATTGGCTATGGAAGTGTGCAACAGCCCCTCTAGAACTGATGGGCTGTGTCTACAGAGGTGCTTACAATGGAGAGACTGTTAGCAAGGAGTTGGCAAGAGACTCTTCCTGGAGCTAATAATAATGCTAAAGAACTAAGCCGGGAAGATAGAAGTCATTAGGAATGAAGAGAGTTTTTTTAAAGTAGAATAGGATGGTATTTATGAGAACAGGGAATCAATTAGCAGGAGGGAAATGCTGATTAAAAATATATATTGACCCAAATAGGCTTATGATTAAAAGCTGAATTAGAGAACATGGTTAAAAGGGTTAAAAAGAAAAATTAAGCTAAATAGTTAAGATAGGAATACCTCTGCAACTATGAACAGCCCCACGTTAATCATCCTGCAACAACGTTCACTATGCAAGGGGAGATCACAAAGGGCTTCACTGACACATTTTGCTGTGTGGCAGGTTAGGGGCCACCACAGCCAGCAACAATCAAGCCTGTATGTTCCTCACTTCATGCTTAGCCTGGGTTTGACGTGCAAGAATAGGGCCATCCAGTGGTGTGCCATGAACAATCCACCCTGATGGAACTGCCTCTGTAGGGGGGTTGCTTTGGAAGCCATGGTGTCTGAAACTGACAGTTTTGGGATATTGAAGCAGTTGCTGGAGGCTGGGATATTTCAAGGGACTTGACAGTCAATATTATAAAAACTGGATGATTAATGGTAGACCCCTACATCCAGATTTAGGCACAGATGTAGAGCATCAGCACCTCTGCCTGCCTGCCCATATTCTTCCCTTCCCAACTGCCTACCTGTATCCTTCCTCCTGCACATAGGTCAGGGTGGGAGTTCAAGGGAACACCTTGATTCAAGAAATACAAATATGCAGTATAATTCACTCATGTAGGCTTGAGTCCTCCCCTCAACCTCCATGGGCAGAAAGGAAATAATCCCCCATGGATCCTCACTCAGTGAATGCTCTCTCTGTGGCACTGCAACCCATGGAGCCTGCAGAAACATCTTGGGGCAGGACAGGAGGGGAGGATGCAAATATCATCCTTCTGCCAACCCCTGAAGCAAAACTAATGGTGACAGAGGCTGGGTTCACTTTTACACACTCCACCTCTGCACTGGGCAAATATCCCAAAGGAGAGCTCCAGTAGCAGTTACTAGTAGGGAAGCCCCTGGAGGGAAATTGCCCAGGAACAGGACAGAAGAATCTCCATGTTTGGGGAGCTTACAGTCTTCAATACATGCTTTTTCCAGCCCAGGGAGTCATTTGGGCCTTAGCCTGAAGGGCAGTATTTCTTGATTGTAACATGGGAAAGAGTTGATGTTTCCACTCCACCCCACCCCAACGGTTAGTGCAGGCTCTTTCCCTACAGTACGATCTCCAGTGCTTTGAACCATACAGATTTAGAGGATCAAGGTAATGGGCCTTCCACTACTACATTGGGAAGCTTTTTCGTAGACTAACACATCTCCATTCTCCTTTGCTCAGTCTCATCCCACTGATCACACCTATACCCTCCTTGAACTACACTAAATTATTCCTCTTTGGGGATGATACGCTTCAAAGTACTTGCATGTGGTTATTATTTCCCTCTCTAGCTCCATCTAAGTTACTCCCAACAGATAAAACTACAGAGATGCTAGAATTAAGCTGACCCATGGGTCTGATCTAGGAATATGGATCCGGGATGCTAATGTACTTGCATGTAGAACTGATGAAGAACAGCAATTTCGTTTCGTGGCAGTTTCTGAGGTTTTGACATTTGTTTTCATTCCACACTGGGATGAAAACAAAGCTTTCTAACATATTTGCAAAATGGAATTGTGTCAAATGTCCATTTTTAGATTGAAATGATTCAGGTCTCTCTCTCTCTCTCTGGAGAGTCCTGGAGAAACCTTCCTGTTGAAAACTTTTTCAAAATCGATACATCTCCATGAAAGATTTTGGCTTTGCCTAAACATATTTTGACCAAAAATAAATAAATAAATAAAAAAGTTGAGTTAAAAAAATGTTTCCACCAGCACTACGTATATGATTGTTCTACCTGAATTGGAGCAGGAACATTTTCCACAAGCTAGTTATTGTCCCATTCTCTCATTGCTCCTAAATGTAATACTTTGCTCTGGCCACTGATGCAAAGGCCCTATACACTGCGGGCTAGACCCATAATGACTGTAAGTCAGCATAGCTTCATTATCTTCAGTGGGGCTATGTTGGGTTACAGTAGCTGAGATTTGACCCCACTGAAGCTAAGTTAATTTACACCAGTTGAGGATCTCGCCCACTGACTTCAGTGGAGTCATGTTGATTTATACCAGCTATGGATCTGGCCCTGTAGATGTTCTCTGGGATGTTACTTGTTTCTCTTTCTCTGTCCATAGAGAACTGGATTTTTATTTCCCCTTCACCAAATTTGATTGAAAGCTTCCATTTATTGCCTTGCTTGTTGATCCAAGGGAACTAAACTCACATCCCTCATAGTCCTGGACTGTGTGACAAGGCTCCCAAGGGACATTATCTACACACTGGATGCATGAAAAGGTCAGATAGTTTCCCACCTAATTTTGCCATCTTTACCATGTTGCTTGGGCCTCCCAGAAAATTGTGAAAATTATTTTATCTAGAGACAGTTCTGCCCATAATTCATCTATCTCCTGAGCCTTTTCCTTCTCTTGTTTTTTAAAGACTAGGCACATAATTACAAAAATACTTCGTGCCTAGGTGGTGCCTTTCATCAAGAGATCTCAGGACACTTTTCAAAGGTGTGTGGTATTTATTATTCTCCTTGAACACATGGGGAAATGGAGGCAGAGAGAACTGAAGGGCCTGATTTCCATGAATGCTGAGCACTCACAAGTCCAACTGAAGTAGGACCTGCAGATGCTTAGCACCTTTCAAAACCAAGTCCAGCTTCCACTGAAGTAGATAAAAGCCTTCCCATTTACTCTGAAACCACAGACCAGGTATGGCATAGGCAACAGCAATATGAACTCCCCACTTCTTCTCATACTATGCCTCATTCGTGCCCACAGTGACTGACTCAAGGCAGGACCAGGTACTTCATCCTCCGTGGCCCATGCAGGCCTTGGCATCTCTGTTCAGGGTTTTTCATTCGTTTAGTCACTTAGATTTAAGAGAGCGAAAAGACGACCACTGTCCAACGCTGTAGGTGCCCTAACACATCATCATAATACAATGAAATCCCAGCGGGGCATTAAAGTTATCATTTCAACAGGCACTCAGAGACTTCTTTCCACCCCTTCATTGTTCTGAGAAGCCTGCCCTCTGCCCTCTCCAAAAATCTGATCAAACAGTTGTTTGGGCAGCATGCTTGGAAGGTCATCACCAGATTCGGGCTACTTTGCTTCAAGGGGAGGGGAAGCACGTTCCGGAGTCTAGGAGCTCTCACAGAAAACACCCTGCCAGCCACCCCCTCTCTTTTATAACAAGGGGGATCTAGCTTGAGTGCCTCTGCTGACCACAGCTATGGCAGCTTTGCCCGAGAGAGAGAGGCAGACTCTGATAAAGATGGATCACAGATCATTTAGAGTTCCATAGGGCATAACCAACACTTTAAACTCCCCCCGGAGACTGATGGGCAGTCAGTGCAGATTCTGGAGCACTGGTATTACATGCTCCTGTGAGATGTCTTGCTTAGTAAGTGAACCCCTGCATTCTAAAGTGGATGATGGGGCTGCAGTGATGGTGACTGTGTGGTGTGGATACCCATTCAGTAGTAACTGGGTCCCCCCTACAACCGAGTCCCACCCTACAACTCTTTCCCACATAGTCCCCCAAATAGCAATCAGATGGCAACCGTTTTTTTGCCATTACAAATATGGGCTGGATTTGAACCAGGGTCTTTGGAGTCCATTCTCAGTTTCCCACCAAGATATCTAGACTCCTCCCACCTGCTTTCCTGCCCCAAGCAGCAATGCCTTGTGGGACAAACTGAGCTGTGCCACCACTTTTCCCTTTACTCTCATTATACCATTCTAACCAAAGCTGAACAAATCTGATTTGGAACTTATCTTTCCTTTTATTCCCTCCTTCTATTCTTCTCCTTGCTCTTCTCTTTTGTGTTGTCTTTCTGAGGTCTGTGTGATGCTCCACTTCCCCTCTACACACACCTTTCAGGACTGTCTTTCAAACAGGGGATTTCAGAGGGATTAAGCAGGCAAACAATATCATTAGTGTCTCCTTCCCTCTTTCCCTTTGAGCTGAAACACACTCTCTGCGGACATATGCATATACTTCTTGCTGCCTGCTCAAAGACTCAGAAATGAAGAGATGTTTCTGAAAGGACACAGATAAACAATACACTGCTGTAGTTGTTGGCTAGCCTGTAAACCAGGGTGGAGAGCCAGAAGTAGGAGCTGTGTGAATAACTGATTTTTTGGTTCACTGATAAATGAAAATAATAGCAAAAAATATAACAAAACAAAAAACAACCCGCAACATTTTGGGTTAAAGGAAACTAAATGTATCATTTAGGTTTTGATAATTTTTTAACTTTTTAAAAAATAAAATTGAAGGCTATTTCAAAACAAGAAGTCATCTCAAATAAAAAAAAAATGGAAAAGTTGTTTTGAAAATATTGAAACGAATCATTCCAGTTGGTTTTTTGATTTTTTAATTTTTTTTCCCAACCAAAACAATTTGGTAAAACTGACACAAATTTGCAAAATGTTTTGGTTGACCTGAATCTGCCCTTTTTGCTAAAAAATATTTTGTTCAAAAAATTTCACCCAGCTCTAGTGAGGAGACTCTGTTCCAAAGTGGACATGCCAGCATTAGCCTCTGGAGATGGATAAGCTGCTATGTAGAAAAGGAGAATAACATCTTTGCCCGAAACCTGAGCTGAAGTAAAAATTCCCAACCCTTTTTATGAGTTCAGAAGAATTGGATTCACTTATTTCCCCCCCATTACTTTTCATTTTGCCTTCCTCTCTTAGTCCTGCCTCAGACTGCCAACGGATATGTCAAGGAAATGCAACAGGGATGGGTCTTGAGCAATCCACACAGTCTTACAGGCCCAAGAAGTTTCAAAAGTGGAGAAAACATCTGGATTTTGTGAGGCTGTAGGGGGAATTGAATCTCCAAAACCTTGATGGGTGCTAATGCTAATCTCATAGACATCCAGCCCATTCACTGACGAGCCTCTCTGCCTCCCTGTTGATCTGCTATCCCATCCCTTTGCTGCGACACCCCCTCACTGACAAGGAACCATGTCCCTTTGCTGATACATTGTCCTGCCCCTTGCCCCGGCACTATCCCTACATCCTCACAGACACTCTACTGTACTTTTTATCATGCAAACTGAAACCTGGGCAAATCACCCCACGCATCATGCCCAATCTCTAAAATAGCATTTTACTATGACATCTTTATTTACATTGTGGGGCGCCTGTGGCATCGCACAGACATGTCAGAAGACACAGCTCCACTCCACACAAGACAACCTCCTTCCACCCATTCTATAGCACAGGTTCATTAACTGCCTGCACCTTGGAAGAAAGCCCTAAACATCTCAAAGCATCTTTCTTTTCCAGCTACCTCAGGGGGTTGGTTTTGCAATGCAATTTTCCCAACTGGGTAGGTGGGAAGGCAGCTGGAAATGTGCGAGGCAGCTGGCTGCCTGCAGCAGTGATAAGAACTCTTGCAGGGGTTGTGATTTGGGGGCTGCAACCCCAGGTGGCTGTAGAGAGCAGGTGACCACAGGCACAGTTTGCTCAGCCCTCATACCATATCTCCATATGCTCTGCTCTTTTCCAGACTAACCTTTTCAGTCTGTCTTCCAGTGAAAGCCACTCTTTCATTCAGGCACCTAATCTTTTTCATTGCCCTTCTGAGCTGAATCTTTTCTGTTTCTGTTGCAATGGTAGGGTCTCTCCATTCCCCCGAGACTCTAAGTCCTACAGTAACTGTTCCCTATACTGTCGAATCAGTGTCCATAACCTTGCTCCAAGGTTTCCTGCGGCAACTTCACCCGATTTCTCTGCTCTATGGGTTCCTATGCTCCATGCAATAACAAGACGCTCAGCCACTTTGTTCTGTGTGCCATTGTTTCACTTCTGCCTAATTCCACTGCATGGCACTGGGGCTGTTTGAAGTTTCTCACTCGCTCATTCTCTCTGTATAAATCATGCTGTTTCAATGGATTGTGGTTTTTAAAGAACTTCCTGACTGTCTCTACTATTCAGGCAAGGTAGAAATATGTGGCAAGTCAGGTGTGTCTTTTAGCATATCCTGTT
Source organism: Emydura macquarii macquarii (assembly GCF_026122565.2). Taxonomy (NCBI): domain Eukaryota; kingdom Metazoa; phylum Chordata; order Testudines; family Chelidae; genus Emydura; species Emydura macquarii. The sequence continues at coordinate 5,465,048 of NW_027132813.1, read as the reverse complement.
CGTGAGCTGATGGAAACACAGCAGGACAGACCCTGAAGGTGAGAAAGAAGCGTGGCTTCCTGGAAGTGGGCTTACAGGCATTGCATGCTGTGGATTTCCCATGGTTGAGCTGTAATGCAGATGTGGAGTGAGTGAGCGAGCGGGAGCGAGCATAGATAACCTCTAGTGACCTATCTACACAGAGGCTAGAAGATCTATTGCTACCATACCCAGCTACAGGTGTGAGCTCTTTTTCATCTCAAGTGGCAGAGGCCTGCATTTTCAGAGTTGGAGGACTGGGATTCTAATACCAGCTCCCCACCAGGGCATGCAATTTATGTAGTAAATGTGTCTGTTGTCAGCAGGGAAGGAGAAAATGGTTTCTGGGAATTCTCTGAGCAGCAGAGATTCTGAAGTGCATAAGATTTGAAGAGGATAGCAGCAAAAGAGTCCTCTTGTCCCCTGTGGTGGGGTGTACTCCCCATCCTGGCTGCGCAAAAGTGGAATTAGGCCATGTGGCCTCAATTAGCTAATTAGGCTTTAAACAGAGAGGGGGGAGCAGATAAATAGAGGAAAGCTCACCTGTGAGAGAAGTCAGGTCTTCTACAAAGCCAGGAGGCTGGCAAGAGAGCAGGGGGCTGCAGGGCAGTAGTCTGCAGTCACTCCCTAGGAGATGGGTTTGGGGGCTAAAGAGCCAAGGTAGTCTACAGTCAATGGTGTGTGCAGTCACAATATTAAATAGACAAGCAAATATAATCACTCAGCTTTTGCACTTGGGCTCCAGGCCTCCTTGAATCCAAATGTGCCTCTCTGTGTCTGAACTGCATTCTGAGCCTTTTGCAGCTGGAGCAGTTTCTTCTTTAGGTGCCTGTGCAGCACTGAAATGGGACTCTGGAACTGTGGGTTCAGTTCCTGGCTCTTCCACAGTCTTCATGTGTGACCTTGTGCAAGACACTTAACCAGTAGGTGACTCAATTCCCCAGCTGTATCTTAATACTCTTCCCCTCCACCCTACATCCTTTAATTGTCTTATCTATTTAGACAGTCAGCTGTTGGGGGCAGGGACTGCCACTTATGCTGTGTATGTACATTGATAAGGTGCTGAGCTTGGCTGGGGTCTGCAGATGCTACAGTGATACCAAACAATAAGAGCAAGTTTACTAGCGCTTATTTTTATCTGACATTTTTTCTCCTTCCCCACTTTAATTGCATGAGTCCCACCAGTGACCCCTTCAACCAATAGGGAGGCTCAAGGATTTAATTGGGATTCTATCTTCTTTCAGTCTGATTTCAAATCTGCCACACTTCATTGTTTGTTTGGAAAAGAAATTACCTCTTTGTAGTTTACTTTTAAGTCTGGTTTTCCACCCTTAGCTCCTCTCATTCCTTTCCAGGACACTGCCTGAGGGCATGAAATACAGCTCTGGGAGTCCACACGCTTCCTTCCTCAAGATAAATCAAGATTTTAGTTGTTTTACAGTTGTTTAGCCTATCTGTATAGTCCTGGCTAGATGTAGGCCCAGGGCATTCCTGTTAGGAATTGGATATGCAGGGACCAATTCAATCTCATTCATACCAGGTTTACCCCAGTGTGTCCCCACTGACTACAGTTCATGCACATCACTCCTCTTTACATTGCGGGGGGGAGAAGAGAAGAATCAGATTCATGTTCACTAATAATGCAGCTGTTCTGATGCACTTCTGATTCCATTTCTCTACCTGATCTACAGAGGCTAACCCCAGCTCTCAATTACCTGGGAAACTGGAACCATCCTTAGGCAAGGAGCCTCCTCTTTGCATATTGCATGCAGCACCCTTCGGCATGGCATTAATATCATTTAAAGAACTCTCAGCTGTCATTGCTTTGCCCCTCACAGAAGGTCTGTGCAGCCTCTTTTGTTCCGTCTGGCTGGGGCTCACACGGACTTATTTTACTGGCACAAACAGGATGACTAATGTATTTTCTAAACGTCACTTTCATACCCAGCCCTGCTTCCCCTCCTTACTCTTGCTGAGCACCAGTGTGTTATCACTTTCATATTGCTCCTGGATCACCCTTTTGCCCTGGGCTTCAAGTCTCTCTCCAGCGCCTTGGGGTGGCCTGCTCTCTGTGACCCCGATTGGCAGCTGCTGGCCATTTTGAGGCTTGGCTCTATAAAAGCTCCCAGCCCCAGTTCTTGGGTCCAGTGCCTTGCCCCTCTGCCATGATGTGGGCTCTGTTTCGAGGGTGAAGTGGGGAAAGAGACTCTTCCCATGCAAGGTCCAAAGCGGCAGCAGAGCCCCCGTGTGGCTGCTAGTCCAGCTTCAGGACTGCCGTGACTTTGGCACTGCTTGCATGCTGCACCTCCATGTGGGAGCAAAAGCTGGTGAGTTTGTACTATGGGGAGTCAACCAGCCCTGCACCACTCCCCAGCCTCCACCGTGGGACAGTGCACAGGGAACCATGGGGAAAAGCAATCTGGCAAAGTAGTAAGGCCTGTCTCTCTGGGCTTCTATACTAGACAACTTCGCTTGCCTTGGGTATCTTGGGTTAAATCCTCTCAGCCATGCAAGAAGCATGGGTTGCCCCTGGTGGACCCTGTCATGAAGCATGCCTAGCCTGCATAACCACAGCAACCCTGCTCCAAGTGATGTTGAGTATGGGTGTTTTACCTGTCTGTCCAGGAGAGGGGTGGAGGGTACCTGTAAAACTTCACCATCACCAGGGAGAAGTGTGGAGCACATGTGTACAACCCCCAGAGGGTGGGTGAAATACATATTCCCCAATCCCCTAGTAGTGCCCTGTCTACATGTTTATCAACTCCCCAGGAGAGGTGTGGAGCACACCTATCTACCCCTCTACATGACATGCCAAAGGAATTGATCAGCCTCAGGCACACATTGACCTCTTCCCACTACAGCTCAGCGCAGCCAGCTTCCCAACTCACACTGGCCTATCAGGAAGAAAAACACACAAAGCTCTCTAGTGATGTAGGCTGAGCTACTGCAACGTGAGAGAAGCTAATAAAGACAGGCAGTCACAGTTAAACAAACCCTTTACTGAAAAGGATTTCATAATTGCGACTCCAGGACTGATGAGTAAACCACAGACCTCTGCTGCTGCTGTGTTTGTCTTTGTAAACGTTCCGTGGCGTGGGTGGGGATGGTGGCCCTCCCTCACCATCGATCTCCAAAGGAGGCCACAACTCCCGGCCCCTATGCCCTGTGGGGAGTTCTAGCAGAAAGGGGGGAAGTTAGCAGTTCCAGGCCTCTTCGGCCTCACTGGGCAATCCCACCACCCTGGGCCTGGGAAATAAGCAATGAAGCTACGTCCAAAGCAAGAACAGGCCACTTTGCAAAAACTAAGTCAACATCTAATAGATCATTATTGACCAACAGTCTGATGGCTGTTTAGTGGCCTACGTGAAATGGATTGGAGAAGGCCTTTGCTCAGTTCCTATCCAGGTGTCTAAATCACAAAATAAACATCACAACAGCTGCTTGTTCCTGTCCTGGAAAAAAGGAACAGGAATGAATGTGCTTAAAACATAGGACTCCCATCTCACTTCTACAAGTAGGTGCACTCAGGTCAGGGAGCAGGTATATTGGTTGGACAGTCTGGGGAAGGCTTGCATTTTTACAAGCCCCAGGGTAAGTAAAATAAGAAAGGAAGCTGCCTTAATTCTGTCTTATGGGGTTACAAGTACAGCGGGCTGAAATTTTTCATTCAAAAGTGTTTCTTCATACAAAATGGCCTTTTCTACTAAATAAAAGTTTTTGCGGAAAAATTTGTGTCTTAAGAAATGTTCCAATTTTAAAACAAAACCAGAAAACCAAACATTTTCCATTTTTTTCTCCTCTTTCTCTTCCCTTTTCTTTTTTCCATTCTGTCAGTGGACAAGGTGGGGTGGGAGGAAGAGAAAGGAAAAGACTGAAAACTCTCGTACCAAATGATTACTGGTTTTCAAAAACTGAACAAATGCAAACAAGACATTTTCACCAAAATATTTAAGAATTTTTTTTATTTTTTTTTAAACCATTTTCCAACTATTTTTCCATGTAAGGCAGGCTAATCTGGTGGAGTGTCCAAAAGACTGGACAGCAGAAAGGCCTGAGTTCTACAGCTGTTCTGTTGTGTGGCTTTGGGCAGATCCCTTCACTTCTGTGTCTCATCTATACAATGAGAATATTACCTACTATACACCCTGGAAAGTAAGATAGTGAGGCATTAATAAGTTTATGTCAATATAGTGCTATTGAAATACTAAGTACTGTTGCAAGTATTACAAGGGAGGAACACCCTGCACTAATGAAGCTGTGCCGCTGTAGTACTGCTAGTGCAGATCATCCAAGCCAACAGAAGAGAGCTCTCCCATCAACTTAATTACTCCAGCTCCGGTGAGTGGTGGTAGCTGTGTTGGCAGGAGAAACTCTCCCACTGGGAGTGCTGTCCACATGGATGCTTAGGTCGGTGTAAATTACGTCACCCAGGAGGCTGGATTATTCACACCCTGAGTGACATAAGTTACCAACATATGTGGTAGTGTAGACATAGCCTTACACAGCACTGATGATTTATAATGAAAGAAAACCGAGTTTATTGACAAAAGCGCATGGACTGAATGATACCAAGTAAAAGTGAAAAAAAGCATCTAAAAGTCTAAAATTTAATATAGTAAGATAAAGTCTTTGATAAGATGGTTTCTCTCATCCGCAGTCTCCTTTCAAGCCTTTTTCTGGCCAGGACCCATCACAGAGATCAACATGCTTGGTTTCTATGTCTCCTAAGGTGAAGGTTAAAGGTGGAGTCTTTCTCTGTTCTTTTTATTCCCAAAGGGATGGTCTTTGTCTCACAAGTCCTGGGGATCCAGTCTCCTGTGTTTCTCTAGGGTGCAGAATCACGTTAATTCGCAGTTAAGATCAGGATACAACACCTGCTGGCTTAGCTCATTAGCTTTGTTTACAACTAATATGTAAAACTGAGGTAAACCCACTTTCCTTTTGTCTAGGACAGACCTGTTTATCACCTTTACCTAGGCTAGACTGTCTGGTCTTAAACATGTTCTAACAACATCATACAGAAGGAGTTCATAACTTCAATTATAACGTTACCACCTGCATTTTACAATGGTATTAATAACCAGCATGTTATTGGCTTTCAGATAATACCTCACAAGGCATATTTTGTACGAATGTTATTGCAGCAGTGGGTAGGGTGTGAATACCGGGTGTCACAGGGGGTTTGGTCCATTTAGTCTGATGGCATACGCCCTCTGGCAGTGACCAAAACCTCATGCTTCAGAAATCTGCAATGACCCCGCTCCAATAATGCACCTGGCAAATTGTGAAATGGGGCAAAAGTTCATTCCTGACCCACCCCTCTCTCTGGTCATCTCGCAGCTGGAAGCATGCGGGTTTATTATCCTTTGCTTATTATCCTCCTTTGCTTATCTATCCTACCTGCCAATGATATTATCAGCCATACAATTATCCAGGCCCTTTAAAAAAAAGAAACCCAGCCCTAGCTCCAGCCTCAGCCTCAATGCCCTCCTGCAGCGTTGGCTCCCATAAGCTGAGATGACCTCACGAGGTTCTACAGACAAACTGGGAGACCTTTAAAAATAGACTCTCCCCATGCTTATCCATAAATATCTGCATGGGATTTCCCCCGTCACTGCACAACAAGACACGGCAAGATGGAAAGCATGCAGGCTGCTGTCAGCATTTCATGTAATGCCTTTATAGGATTAAATACTTGAACAGTTCCATTAATCTTGCAGTTAGTTGCACCAAATTGCATTACACTCACTAGTGACAGCTGGAGGAATAACTGCCTAAAGCCACCATCATATTGCTAACATTTCTGTCCATGATGGATTCCAGGGTAATCTAATCTCTGGAACCCTCTCCGAGAGACAACATACCCTACTACAGACTATTTTACCTGCAACTCCCCTTTGTAAATTGTTTATTGAAATAGATGGTCTATCATTATTTCCCTCCCTTTACCTTTTGACAGGCTAGCAGAATTCAGCCTAAAACCTGATTAGCAGAATGTGCAGTGTATTGAAGTACAAGAGTGAGAAAGCAGATGAATTATCAGGCAAATGTGTTCCAGCACCTATCCTTCCCCCTTGTCACTGACTGTCTCTCTCAAAGAGGGATTTAAAAATGTCATTCCACACTTGTGCATCACTGCACGTTTTTAGACTCTTGCTTTGTGTCAGTCACGGGTGTAACAGACCACTGCCTTAGATCTCCTACCCCAACCTGTAAATGCAGAAGCCTCCACATTAGAGGAAAAAGGTCACTCAGGGCCAGATCCTGGCCTGGTGTAAATTAACATTACTCCTCTGAAGGCAATGGCGCTATGCCAATTAACACCAGCTGATGATCTGGCCCAGGGGGCTTGGTTCTCTTTTAACACCAGTTCCGTATCTTTTGTGACTCTATTGACTTCAATGGAACTACACTGGTATAAATGAGAGGCAGTGATCAGGGAGAGGAGACTGAGGCCCAAAGAGACTTGAATCCAGCCGGACTTCATTCTTTCTAACCTGCACCATTTCCCATCAGCTATCCTGCTGGCAATGCTCCAATTCACCCGTTTCAGGGCACATGTCAGGGCCCCCTCTATTGCTTATGTTAGTGAATGGTTTGGAGCTCTGGGGTGACCACCCGTTTGGCAGAGCTGGCCCTGTTTACCCACCCCATAATTCTCCAGGTGTATGTGAAATCAGAATCAGGCCTCTAATCTTTATGACATTTTTCAGCATTTACATTGTGATATAAATTGCCACAAAGTGAAGTAACTGCCTCACCTGGGGTGGGTAACATAGTGAAGAATCTGAAGGGGGCAGAGAGAAACAGAAAGAAACCCTCTTATAAATGTCAGCATTGGCTCACTCACTCTTATTTAGCTGACGTAGGGCCAAATTCTGCTCTCTGTTGCAGTTGAGTAAGGGCACCCACTGAAGGGTTACAGCGGTGTAAATCCAGCATAGCCGAGGAGAGAAGAATCAGGGATGAGTATAATCATCTGGCAGTTTCTACAGCTTGCATAATGAAGCTGCTTGGAGCTCAATTTCTGGTAATTCTGGAACTCCCAGTTAAACCCGTACATTCCCCATTCTTCAAAAAATGACATATGAAACTGTGAATATTGCATCACATTAAGGAGCAAGAAGAAATTGCAAGCACCATCTGAAATTCACAGGTACAGCAAACACGGTCAGCATCCTTAATATGAATGTTTTTAATTTGATAGTTTATATTCCATTAGCATCCCTCATCTATCAGACTTGAAGTGCACAAATGTACCATAGAACACACCACTTTGCCTTTGCAGAGGCAAGGCTGTGAGGTGCATAAGAAAATATTTTTAAAGGTACAAAAACGAAAAACAAAACCTTCCCACACAATTCTCTACTCTAAACCAAAAAAAGAAAAAAAAAAGATAGGAAGATTGGCAGTGAATGTGAGGTACAGACAATATTGAAAATCATCACACACATATTTCTGCAGGGCCCTGGGAAAAGGTCATAAATATATATGAGTTCCTAAGATCTAATTAGAAACAGAAGATCTATCTAAAGACCTAAGCTCATGGTCTATTTGGTGTGGTATCCTACTGTCTCTGATATGACCAATGACAGTTGCTTCAGAGGCAAGCAAGAAAATAATACCCACAATGCATCTGACCAATACTCTTTCATGGGGGAAGAGTTCTTCCCGATCTTTCAGATGGTGATCAGTAGTATGTGCCCTGAAGCTTGAACAATGACACTCTTTGTACTTTGAATCTTCTAACTGTACTATCTTTAAGCCTGGCCTACACTTGACAGTGTGAAAAATCCATACCCATAAGTGCTGTGCCAACCTAACCCCTGGTGTAGACATAGCTAAGTGGATGAAAGAATTATTCCATCCACCTAGCTACACATTCGGGGAGGTGGAATTCCTACAGTGATGGAAAATCCCCTTCCATTGTGCACCCAAAACCTGAGCCACCGCAAATGATTTGGCATTTCTGAAAATCTGGGTCGCTGCCCTTTGGTGTCAGGAGTGTGCTCCTGGGGTGAGTACTATCCTCTTTTGTAGAAACAGACAGCATTCAGATTCCTGGATGAGCCTTTACTACAGCCTGGCAGGTTATGTTCTCTTGCACTTCAAACCATGAGCACTTTGATTCAACTCATCGCTGCTTACCAGCTATTGTTGTTATGCTAAGGATTATCATCATCATTGGGAATCCCTTGAAGTCGAGGCTGATTGGATTGTCCATTTCAAATGATCTGTGGGTCTGCTGATGGCTGATAAGGCCTATTCTGGAGCTGTAGACTCTGCCACATTGCAGATGTGTTTCCAAGCAGGGCAGGTGAACATGGAGTATTGGTTCAGGCCATAGCACACGCTTTCTGTTGCTTCTGTTTTTCTGTTACATGTAGTCACGTCTGATTCTCAAATTGCTGGGTTCCCTGTTTCAAGCTGTTCCTCCATTGTTGCCAGTCCTGGGTTATATGTTCCCATGAGTTGATGCCAATGTTGCATTTCCCCATATTAGCCTTGAGGACATCCATGTGGCATTTTTTCTGACCTCCTCTGGTGTGTTTGCCTTGGCTGAATTGAGAGTAGAAGACTTTTTTTGACAGTCTGGAATCAGGCATCTGGACAACATGGACTGCCCAGCGAAGTTGATGATAAATAAACTTCGCCTTGATTGGCTTGTGAGAGGATGTAGATATTAGTGTGTCTATCATCCCATTTGATTCAGAGAATCTTATGCATACAGTGTTGATGACACTTCTCCAGCACCTTAAGATGTCTCCTGTGGGTTGTCCATGTTTCTGCCCTATACTGTAGGGTGGGGATCACAACAGCTTTATAGTCCACGAGTTTGGTTTTGGTTCTGATGTCGTAACCTTCAAACACCCTCTTTCTCAGATGATCATAAGCTCAGCTTGCACATTTTAATCAGTACTGGATTTCTTCTTCCTCAATATCAGTTGAGAGGTGGCTTCCAAGATATGGGAAGTTCACCTGCGTGATTGACCTGTGGGACTCAGTGCTTCAGGAAGCTGTTGAGACAAATGTGATAGCTAAGCTTTCAACAAGGATGGATTCTTAAGACCACTTGAGCTGTGCAAGCCAGATAAAGATGATCGTTTCTCATTCTTCAGTACAGCATGGCATTTTGATTAAAAAACTAGAATATAAAATTAACATGGCACACATTAAATGGATTAAAAACTGGCTAAGTGATCAGTGTCAAAATGTATTTTTAAATGGGGAATCATCATCAAGATGGTGTGTGTCCAGTGGGGTTCCACAAGAATCAATATTGGCCCCATGCTATTTAATATTTTTATCGATGACCCGAAAGAAAACAAAATCATCACTGATAAAATTTGCAGATGACACAAAAATTGGTGGAGTAGTAAATAACGAAGAGGACAAGCCACTCACTAATTCAGAGCAATCTGGATCACTTGGTAAACTGAGTACAAGGGAACAATATGCATTTTAATTAGGGCTGTCAATTGCAGTTAATTGAAGCGATTAACACAAAACAAATTAACTAGATTTAAAAAATAGTCATGATTTATCAGTTTTAATCGCACTGTATAACAAAAATAGAATGCCAATTTAAATTTATTACAAATATTTTTGGATGTTTTTCTACATTTTCAAATCTACTGATTTCTATTATTACACAGAATACAAAGTGTACAGTGCTCAGTTTATATTCTTTTATTACATATATTTGCACTATAAAAAGATAAACAAAAGAAATAGTATTTATCAATTCACCTCATACAAGTACCGTGGTGCAATCTCTTTATTGTGAAAATGCTACTTACAAATGTGGAATTATTTTATTCACATAACTGCACTCAAAAATAAAACAATATAAAACTTTAGAGCCTACAAGTCAACTCAGACCTACTTCTTGTTCAGCCAATTGCTAGGACAAACAAGTTTGTTTTTCATTTACGGGAGATAATGCTGCCCACATATTATTTACAATGTCACCTGACAGTGACAACAGGCATTCACATGGCACTGTTGTAGCTGGCGTTGCAAGGTATTTACCTGTCAGATGTGCTAAACATTTGTATGCCCCTTCATGCTTCAACTTGTAGATTGCACTATTCTTTTTTACAGTGCAAATATTTGTAATAAAAAATAATATAAAGTGAGCACTGTACACTTTGTATTCTGTGTTGTAATTCAAATCAATTTGTAAATGTAGAAAAACATTGAAAATATTTATAATACATTTAAAGTGGTATTCTATTGTTTAACAGTGTGATTAAAACTGATTAATCACAACTATTTTAACTCTGGAACTGATTTGGGGATCATGGTGGGTGATCCCAATTGAACATGAGCTCCCAGTGTGTTGCTGTAGCCAATAGCGTTAATGCGAGCCTGAGATGTGTAAACGGGGGCATCTTGAGTAGGAGAAGAGAGTTTATTTTACTTCTATATTTGGCACTAGTCCAACTGCTGCTGGAATACTCTGTTCAGTTCTGATACCCACAATTCAAGAAGGACGTTGAAAAACTGGAGAGGGTTTGGAGAAGAGCGACAAGAATGATAAAAGGATTAGAAAATCTGTTTTATAGTGACAGATTCAACAAGCTCAGTCTATATAGATTAATAAAGAGAACGTTAAGGGTGACCTGATTACAGTCTATAAGTATCTACATGAGGAACAAATATTTAATAATGGCTCTTCAATGTATCAGAGAAAGATATAACATGATTCAATGGCTGGAAGTTGAAGCTAGACAAAATCAGGCTGGAAATAAGGCCTACATTTTTAACAGTGTGGGTAATTAATTACCCATTGAAACTACTTCCCAAGAGTTGTGATGCGTTCTCTATCACTGACAACTTTAAAATCAAGATTGAATGTTTTTCTAATAGATCTGCTCTAGGAATTATTTTGGGGAAGTTCTATGGCCTGTGGCATACGGGAAGTCAGACTAAATGATCACAATGATCCCTTCTGACCTGAGAGTCTATGAATATGAGCAGCCGATCAGGGATCAGGAAGTCTTCTCCCTATGCTTCATGTACAGCATTACTCAAAGGGTTAGATGCATTCTGAAATGGCTTAACCATACTCAGAAGCATCATGTACTGGAGTCTGTTGGAAGCAGTCTATCTTCTATTTTGGGCCTAGGGAACCAGCTTCTCCTATGATCTTATGAAATTTTCAGGTGCTCTTAGAGATGAATGAGGCTTGATCTACACTGCCACACTGGGTCAACATGAGATATGCTAGTTACATAACACAACTTGTGTATCTCATGTCAACATACTGACATCTATGCAGTGCGGCATCTTCGTGATGCTGCCTTTTGGAGAGGTGGACCAATTGAGTTGACGGGAGTGCGCTCTTCCATCGACTGAGTGGATCTACACAAACCCATTCAATCGATGCTGCTGCATTGATGCCTGCCACCATGGCAGTGTAGACATGCCCTGAGAATGATTCAGCAAGTTTGAAGTATCTTTCATGTAGTGGGGATGGAAGAAGAGGAAAGATCATAGGATCACTGCTTAGTTACTGTCTCTAAACCCCACACCCTTTTTCCACAACCAAAACTGATAAGCAACACCCCCACCTTGTTTTGTGCAACTCTGCCAAATTTGTTTGAAGCTCCCCAAAGGAAGGTCTAGCTCCTCATTTGTAGAGGATGACAAACCCCTGCATGCTGAGAGACAGATACACTCAGGCTTGCATTTATTTAAAGGGTGGGGTTTTAAGACACTTGCAAGGATGGATTTTGCTGGCTGTTTCAGTCATTTAAAATCCAAACTCATCTTTTTTCTTCCAAGCCTCCCAGTGCTGGAATTGTCACAACATGGAGGGGAGACCCTGCAATGCCTCCTCTTTAAACCCCTGATTCTTCCTACACCTCCCACAGATGTGTGCACGTAAGTAGCCAATCAAGGACCCTCCAAGGCTGATACTACAGCCTATTGCCATGGCTTCAGGTTGTTTCCATCACTTGAGGGGCTCTCAATGAAATTTGTTTGTTCAACCCTTAATGCAGCAGCAATGAATCCTTTCCATTTTCAGCTTCCATGCAATGTGCCCCTGACCCCTGCTTCCTTTTCTTTTTGAGCCTGATCCTGTGAGGTGCTCAGAGTCCTCAACTTCCAGGACACCCCTCCCCTAACACGATCAAGCCCTAAGCCTCCAGCCCATGATTGTCTCTCCCTTTACTGCCTCAATGGCTGATTTCATAAGGCAGTTGGACAATGGATATTAGAAGTGGCTCCTCTCCCCCATCCTTAGACTGGAGTGGATTGTATCCACCTTTATCTTTGATATGGAAATACAGCCTGTGGAGGCGACAAGTCCCAGCATGGCTGGTCAGGTGAAGATGGAGCATTCCATGCTGCGCCTTGGAATAGGAATGTGCTGTGCCTCTATTTAGAAGAGGAGGATGTCTGTTGTCTGCACTGGGCCCAAGAGCCACACCTCTTGGTCACGGTATGTGCAATTTTCTTCCTTCTTATTTGCCATTTTTGGCTACTTCCACTTTCAGCCTTCCAGCTCTAAGTTCCCCCATTAGAGACCTCTTCTTATGTTACTCCTGAGCCTACGATACATCATCTCCTCCCCATCAGACTGGGATCCCTTGGACAGGGGCACCTTGATAATGAAAATCCAGGCTCTGGCCAATTGGGATGGCAAGGAGATGGTTTGGGTCCAACCTTCATGCAAGGTGGCTTCCTCTCTCAGGGTAGCTTGCCTCTCACCTGTACACATTTCTTGTGTCACTAAGAACCTACCCTGTCAGGGCTCAGCCAATGTCACTTCTGATTAGATAGGAGCTAGGGCACCGGCATTCAGACTAAGATTTCAACCTGAAAATCAACATCTCCAGTGTTTGGGGTATTCAGAACCTGGGTTCCTGTTGGTCACATTCTAGAGAAAGACCGACGTTGTGAAGTTTGAATTCAGATTCCCCCAGAGTTGGGATGTGAGGAGGAATAGCTTGATCCATTTCACTTGTTGAGGTCCCTTTTTTCAGTGCTCCATCTAGGGCAACAACATATCAAAGAAACAGCAGGTTCCCCCTTTTCTTAGAGCTAAGTATGCTACTGTCTCTGCTGCACTTGTAGACCTTGCTAATTCGGATAGCAAAGATCTGAGACCAAGATCCCTTCATTCGGTAGTATGCAGCTAGCCACTGAGCCAGCATGGGATTGTACATGCATTACATAGAGCCAGTAGCTAAACAGTTGCTTGCCTCCTCCCTACCTCATGATGAGTCACAAATCAACAGCATGTCTGTTTACTGGGTAAGATTTTATGGTCTCAGAGATCAAGCTGCAGAAGTGTGATCACGCCCCAAAATCAGGTCACCAAAGAATTCTGTCTTGGGGCTGATCATCCTGTAACATTCTTTCTCTTTGCAAAAACTGAGGTTCCAAAAACATTCTATCCCTTCTATCTATTTCCTGCAGTTACCATGTGGCACAACTGAGGGACGAGAGCTCCCACATAAAGAAAGGGAGATCTAAGGTCAGAAGACCTTGGCTCACCTCCCCACCTTCTCTTGAAGCGCCTCTTTGTCTATCACAGTAATTGTGTCTGTGGAGACAAAGCAGAGAAATTGAAAATTGCCTTAACAGTTGATCTAGGACATAATGATTGCTTCCCGAGCTTCCAGATAGTTTTGGAGGACTAATTCCGACTTGAATGAGATGTCACCCAGGCCAAGTGTCCACCTCTCCCTTTGCATAGGAAGCTCAAGGACTTGCAGCTAACTGCAGATTGTCACATTGCTTGCACAGGTGGAAAGGGTTGTGGTTCCTCATCACAGGAACAAGGCATTCCCCCCTCTCAGGTCACTCAGGTGGGGAGAGGAAATCACAGAGAAAGTTAAAAGAGATTAGTCTCTCTATGAGCCAAACTGGCACCCTCAGATCCAAACACACCTGAAGTCTGGGTCCTAGCCCAAAACCAAACTCACAAAGGGAATTTTTTTTCACTCTCATCCAAATTCCCTCCACATGACGACCCTCAAACCACCTCTATAGCAGTCACAGAGACCCTCAAATCCATCACTCCTGACCTGAGAGCCCAGAAGCAGCCTGATTCCTGCATAGTAGCTTCAGTAAAGTGAGATGTCCTCTTGATGCTGCAGAACCTAATAAAAAGTTAACATGGGATCACAATCCCTGCAAGGCTTGTTATCAGACATATCAGTCAAAGGCCAGAGCATCCTAATGGTATACAACACATAGGCTTAGGGCATGTGGTCATCTCTCCTTCTAATGGCTGGCCCAGACAGTTATAACAGCCTGCTACTCATTCACAAGTTTAAGGGGTTCTCCTTTAGTTGAAATGGTATAGATCTGTGCTTTTGGTGCTGAAGGTCCTGGATTTGACCCCTGATGATGACCGTTATCTGAGCAGTCAAATTCCAAAGGAAAACAACGGTGATTTCCTAGGGACACATCTCTGTATTGCACCCAATGAAGTAAAAACAAGACTTGCTCCAAGCCACCAGAGGAGTTGAAGGCAGAGCAGAGATGTCAATTCAAATGCTCCCAACCTTAAGAGTAGATTACTACACCAGGATTGGCCCAACTGCACAGCTTTCATTTCAGACCTATATCACCCACTGTCCCTTTAAATACCCAGAAATACAAGAACTGTGTATGTGCATGGTGCTAGGGCATTAAGTGCCACGTGCATATTCAAAAGAAAAGGATGGAGATGTTCATTGTTGAAGCACAATAGCAGCAGAATAGTCGGGTATTTGACCTCCAGCAAAGGTGGATTTTGCACAGAAGGAAAAACATCAAGGAAAAATACAAAACACCCAACCCATCTCACACTGCTCATGTGGTTTCTATAATTACATTCACAGTCACTCTTCTGGGACAGCTGTGCTAAGCAATGCAAAAGAATGGAGCCAAAAGAAGATGATAAAATTGTCAACAGCTTTCAAAGCATCCTGTGCGTTGCTAAGGAAGAAGGTGGAAAGTTTAGGTTTGAAACCTGCTAACAAGGAGAGGCAGAAGCAGTGAGAGCTGGAGGATGCATCAGCATATCAGATGGTTGCCACAATGGCTTGGGAATGAAACATCTTCCACTAAGGTTAAGTCAAAAAAAGAAATAATGAGATGTAAATTGCTAACAAGCCTGAGAAAATCCAGGGGAATTTTGGGTTGTAGGGAAAAACATAGTGTTAAAAAAAATCTGATCTTGATGAAATGGCTTGATAACAAATATACACATGAAACACAGCATGCCAGCTAACCAAGAAAGTACTGTATACGGGTCCTATTTTGTAGGCTAAAAAGCAGATTCTGATCTCAGTTACACTGGAATAACTCTGGAGTAACTTTGTTGGCTTCCTTAGTGCTACTTAGCAGGCCTGACTAGCTATTGTATTATCCCAATTTTACTCTTCGCTGACTCAGTGGAGTTACACCAGCATAACGGAGTGAAGAATCAGGCACAGCACATTTAATTAGGCATATAGAAAAGAAAAACTCTCCCCTCTGTTTGCAGTACTGAGCAGACCTTGAAAGAGAATTTATTATATATTCCAATAATACAAATTAAGAGGCCATTAAAATACATTAATACATTAATATTTTGTTCATATTCATTATTTCCCCTCCCCAATACTTATTACTCTTTATTAGCATTTAATTCACCACACAGAATGAAAATCTACTCATGAAATCTTACTGCTGTGAAAGTAAAATTCCCATTGTCTTCAGCAGACTGAAAACAGTATAATGGAAGTGGCCTAACCTTAAATATACCAATGTAAATCCAGAGTAACCTCATTGATTCCAATGCAGAGTTTAGGCTGTGAGAATATGTTATCGCCTCAGGAATAAGAAAGGAAAAAAGTTGGCAAAATCACAGCAGGAATTAAGAGTTCTCACCTGCTGAAAGGGAGGGCAATGCAATAAGCAGCAGCCAGTTACAAAATGGCTACTTTAGGTCTTCAGCTGCTTTCAAATTTAAGAAGGCAGCTACCAGAAAGGCAAGGTGGAAAAATTCCTATTAATGAACATCCCTGCATGGGGAAGAGTTAGTAGGGACTAAGAAATCACAAAGTAAGGAGTTACAATTTTCTTCCTCGTTTGCCTCCTGGGGTGTAAGAGCAACATGACAGCAGAATACAGCCCTCTCTCTCTATTTTAAATTCTAAACCCTACAAACTCTAAAAATGTGTATATTTTAAAACCTGAACTGAGGGTCCCAATTTCTGAGGTGAAAACTGTGAAATGGGCTCAGTTCCTCAATATCCTGGAGGGATTGGCCCTGAGGGATTTCAGCTGCCACATCCATATTGATGTGTGTTTGTTTGACTGAGGTTATTGCTGGTGCCCAGTTTAATGTGGGCTCATTAAAGAGAAAGACCTAAAACCAATCAGATGCTGAATTTTACCTTTGGGTTGGATTTGAACGTAACAGGTCTTTAGATCGTAATAGTTTCATAACTGTGGAATTTGTGGCCAACTGAGGGGCAGTTTACTTCACCGTCTCTGAGACTTCTGGCACTCCCTAGGGTGTTATAAGAGCAACCAAACCATTCTTGAGGGCTCTCAAGAAAAACACAGAATGAGCTGGGGTTTGAACTCAGATGTGGAGAGGAGAAAGTCTTTATGTTAGAATCATTGCATCTGTGGCATAGTGCCAGCCTATGGACACTACAGGTATCTAGCAGGAAGTAGGCTAAAGAAAGATGAAGAAACTCAGAAATTGGGCATTCTCCAAGTTAGACATTGAATATGATTCTATCTATTAAATTGTTGAGTCAAACAAAAGTATTTCACTGAAACCTGAAAACCCCTGCTTCTTCAAGAATACTGAAGAACCACCGAGCTCCTTGACTGACAAAGGTTTGCATGTGCGGACACCACGAGACAGACACATCTCTTGGACACTCCCTGGTACAATGATGAAACGTGATGCTTCTAGAGACTGAGAACACTGAGAACTGGGAAGTCAGTCACTTATTGTTCTCACATGAAGCATTCTGTTTCCCTTCAAGTTCTCTTCCTCTCAGCCTTGCTTGCTCTTTCTTTCTTTCTTTCTTGTGTGTGTGTATGTGAGATGCTATAAATATAGCATCAGTCTCTCTCCTTCATGGCTGGAAATAAGTGCTGAACTTTTTCAGAGGTAGAGAGAGGACTGATTGCAATAACATTGTTTAAACAACATGTGGGAATCAGGAGCCCGGCACTTCAAAAGGCTTTATGTGTTATACAAAGAAACACAGTGCAAAGGGAGAGCTAAAGAAAAGAAATTATTTCACTAACTCAAACCTGACTTCAGGTTTAAAGGTAGCCTTCACAAGAGGCCTGATTTTACTCATTCCATTCAGTGGTCCTTCCCAAAGTTTTGAAGGATGAGCTCCCTGTCAGAAAAATGAAACCAATCATGCCTTCCCTTTATTTCCACTGTATGTTGATTAAAGACCTACACAGGTTAATTCATGCATCTGCCATGCTTTCCTCCCTCAATTAGTCCTTCACACTCCCAAGATGGGGAAGCACTGGGTCAGGTCTTTGCAATATGATACTTTCTCTCCTTTCTTACATGCTTTGATGAGTAGTGAAATAGATACACAATGGTGCCGTTTAAATCATCACTGGGTGTAGTGTGTGGGAATAGGGTATTATCCCTTTAAATAGTTTGTAAACCCTCTAGTGACCCTCACTATCTTCTGTGTTTCAGAAGCCACCAGAAGTCTGCCAGAGCAGCAATGCACATGTGTACCTAGGCTTTGATGTTCTATATACTTAGTAAACTGGGTAATTTTTAACCCCACTGTGACTGTGTTGCTCCTACATATTGTGTACATTGTGTAAAGAGCAAACGACCACACTGAGCATGTGAGTTTAATCTAACTGAGGGCAAATGTCAGAGCTATTGTTCAGGCTTTCTGCAAACTCACACAGATGTCTCTGCATCAGTTACGCTTGGTTCACTTGTCCTCACAACCATAACAGCTAGACACTTACATTTAAAAAGAGTGAAAATAGAAATTCTAGAGAACAAACGAGAGGCTTGTCTGTGTCCCCCTGGCTTGTCCTACATGCCTGCACAGGTGGGATCACCCACACTTTGGCAAACACTACTCTAAGGCTCAGATGTTTCAAGGTATTTAGGCATTGCTGTGTTCAGTGCCGCAATGCCTAACTGGTTTAGGAGCCTAAATCTCATTTTCAAAAGGGTTTTAGGAACTTAGGAGCCAAAATCTCATTGATAGTCAATGGAATTTAGGCCTCTAAAAGCCTAAATCTAAAACGTGTGATGGAGGAGAGGAAATAAAGACTAGTTTCTTATCAGCACTCTTTTTGTGTCTCACCTTTATTATACATGGTGTAAGAAGAATATTTAATCTTTGGCAAATTAAGTCACATGAATCCCAGTGTGGAAGGGAGTCAGAGAGAACCCAGGGAGGTGGCTGCAGATCATCCAACATTCTCTGGAAGCTAGTGATACCAAAGAAAAACCGGAGAAGATTAAATTGTCCATGCTGCAACGTTGTAGCAGGCCCAGAGGCACAGTTGGGCCATGAAGAGAACTGCAAACTGCTAGGTAATGTCATGCAAAAACTTAAGGGATACTTTGGTCCACCCAGGGATGACATTTCATGACACGGTACAACAAACTTTTTTGAGTTATCCATTCCACCACCCCCACCAAGTGTTTGGTATGTCAGTCAGATAGGTAAGCTGAGCTGTCAGTTCAAATAACAAAGAACTTGATAAAATCCCCTAGGGGTTTCAAGGACCGCAAATCACAAAATACCTACCAATGCTGTATTAGGATCACTAGTTCATGGGCAGAGAGACAAAGACTCTAGTGCCAGCATCTAACAGGCTTCCTGAGCCCATGGCAGTATGTATAGAAATGGTAACAAAAGAGCTACATCCCAGGAAACTAGGACATAAGAAATACTATGACAATAATGGCAAATAGGTACCTCATAGCAACTGGGAGACAATGTTAGATTCCAAACAGAAAGTGTCTTGCAACCTGCAAAAACAACTTCTAAACCAAGGTTCTATGTTATCAGAACTAGCCCCGAGAGTCAGTCTTCCAGGAGGAATAAAAAATCTGAACGTTTTGATCTTTTCAGAACTTTTTTCAGCCAAAACAATTTTGAAATGTAACACAAATTCACAAAATGTTTTGATTGACTCAAATCTGCATTTTGCTATGAAAAATGTTAAGTCCCAACATTTTGCCCAGCTCTAGCAGCAAACAAAGACTTCAGGTGATGAATCTGCTCAGCAATTGATCGGGCCAAAGGGAACTGTTTGGAGCAGCTGAGCAGTGGTAGCTGCATGTCATCTACAAACTCTTCATTGACTCATAATAAAGCCCTCCTACTAACGGAAGAGGTATTCTCCATTTCAGGTCTCACACTGGAAACACCTTGCATGTACGTTAACCACTTCATGCTAAATGGTTTCCAATATGCCAACTGCTTGGTGCCAATATAGGCTTCATGCTATGGAAGGCTGGACACTGAGGAATTAAGCAAAGCATGTTCTACTAGCTTCAGTGGTTTATTTATTTTATTTGTATAAAACCATACAGTGCTAATTGTGTGTAATAATAAAAAGTCCTTGACAAGCTACACAAAGTACAAAAGAGCACTTGGTAATATTCATGGGAAAAAGTGAGCAGAAGGTCAGCTGCAAGTAGCTGATGATGCAGCTTGCTCTTCCATTCAATGAGCCACTTAAAATATATACGGATATATATTCTGTTTTCAGAAAGCAGCCTGCGGATGGAACAATCCTAGCCAATCCTGATCCATCTTCTTCCTCCTTCACCACCCACCTGGCTGTGCCTTCCTGAAACAAAAAGCCAAGTTCCCCAAACGCAAGTGAAACCAGTCACAACCTGAGCATGATGGGAAGCAGCAATCACATTTCTCTTATTCTTTTTATTTTCAGCTGAACAGGGAGAGAAAAGTCTCAGACAATGGAAAAGGTGCCACTTTGGATTACAGCCGGGTGAATACTTCAGCAGCTATTGCTCATGGTGAGCAAGGTTGACAAAACACATGTGACTAAGCCTAGTGGTGCCCGTTAATTGGTTGCATCTTTCATAGAATCATAGAAGATTAGGTTTGGAAGGGACCTCAGGAGGTCATCTAGTCCAACACCCTGCTCAAAGCAGCACCAACCCCAACTAAATCATCCCAGCCAGGGCTTTGTCAAGCCGCGCCTTAAAAATCTCTAAGGATGGAGATTCCACCACTTCCCTGGGTAACCCATTGCAGTGCTTCATCACCCTCCTAGTGACCTTTCCTCACACCACCTTTCCTCACAATGTAACTTTTTATGGGAGGAAGGATGGACTTCTGGGGCTCAGGAGGCTCATTTTCAATTTCCAGCTCTGCTACAGACTTCTCATGTGCTCTAGACACATTGCTTAGTCTTTCTGCGTCTCAGTTCCCCATCTATAAAATGGGAACAGCAGCACTTCCTAACCTCACAGGGGTGTTCTGAGGATAAAAATCCATGAATGATTGAGAGAGGTTCAGATACTGTGACAACAGGGGCCAGAGAAGTCCTTAGACAGAAATAAACCTGCAGAAATGCTTCTCATACAGGTTCTGGAACTAAAACATTTCTGAAAGGCAAACTTATAAGGACTAGGGCCCAGAAGCTCAGAAGTATTTAGGAGCCTAGCTTCCATTAATTTCAGTGGGGGTTAAGTGCCTAAGTACCTTTGAGGCTCTGGGGATTGGTAATGAGCTAAAGAAACTTTCACCACTAGATCACTGGTTTTAATCCAATCCTGGTTGGCAGTAAGGACAAAGTTGTTACCATCTGATTGCTCTTTGATAACCTGTGTACAAAGACATGATGGTATCAGTCCAGGTCTTACTGAACAGGTGTCTGCATCACAGAGAAATCATATCACCAGCTGGTGTCCTGGCTTATTGGCCCAATAAAAGTCATTTTGCAAAATGCTTTAGTTCTCTTTTAAAGAGGCACAATATATGAAAACAAAGTACAGAAAAGTCAAGCAAAAAAAATAATGAATAAATAAATAAAAGGACACATTCCTGGGTACATTTGCAAAGGAGAGATAAGAAATATAGGCTCAGTTCCACGGTGGCGGCAAGGGAAAAAGCTCCCTTGAATTCAGTGTAGCTATGTCCATTTACACCAGCTGAGAATCTGACTCATGAATAATAAAAAGAGTGGAACAAAAAGTTTATTAAAGACATAAATAGCCACTCTCTAATTTCAATTATGCCATTGTAAATCTGGAGTGGCTCCATAAAAGTCAAGAAGGTACACCATAGAATCATAGAATTGGAAGGGACCTCAGGAGGTCATCTAGTCCAATCCCCTGCTCAAAGCAGGACTAACCTCAACTAAATAATCCCAGCGAGGGTTTTGTCAAGCCGCAGCTTAAAAACCTCTAAAGATGGAGATTCCACCACCTCCCTAGGTAACCCTTTCCAGTGCTTCACCACTTTCCTAGTGAAAAACTTTTTCCTAATGTCCAACCTAGACCTGCCCCCCTGTAACTTGAGACCGTTGCTCCTTGTTCTGTCATCTGCCACCACTGAGAACAGCCTAGCTCCATCCTCCCTGGAACCCCCTTCCAGCTAGTTAAAGGATGCTATCAAATCCCCCCTCATTCTTCTCTTCTGCAGGCTAAACAAGCCTAGTTCCTTCAGCCTCTCCTCATACATCTTGTGCTCCAGCCCCCTAATCATTTTTGTTGCCCTCCGCTGGACTCTCTCCAACTTCTCCACATCCTTTTTGTAGTGGGGGGCCCAAAACTGGACACAATACTCCAAATGTGGCCTCACCAATGCCGAATAGAGGGGAATAATCACTTCCCGCGATCTGCTGGCAATGCTCCTCCTAATGCAGCCCAATATGCTATTAGCCTTCTTGGCAACCAGAGCACACTGCTGGCTCATATCCAGCTTCTTATCCACTGTTACCCCCAGGTCCTTTTCTGCAGAACTGCTGCCTAGCTCATCGGTCCCCAGTCTGTAGCTGTGCATGGGATTCTTCCGTCCTAAGTGCAGGACTCTGCACTTGTCCTTGTTGAACCTCATCAGATTTCTTTTGGCCCAATCCTCCAGTTTGTTTAGGTCCTTCTGTACCCTATCCCTACCTTCCAGGGTATCTACCACTCCCCCCATCTTAGTGTCATCTGCAAACTTGCTGAGGGTGCAATCTACCCCATCCTCCAGATCATTAATGAAGATGTTGAACAAAACCGGCCCCAGGACCGACCCCTGGGGCACTCCACTTGTGGCCAGCTGTCAGCTAGACATGGAGCCATTGATCACTACTCATTGAGCCCTATGCTCTAGCCAGTTCTCTATCCATTTTATAGTCCATTCATCCAACACATCCTTTTTTAACTTGCTGATAAGAATACTGTGGGAGACCATATGAAAAGATTTCCTAAAGTCAAGATATATCACGTCTACCGCCTTCCCTACATCCACAGAGACAGTCACCTCTTCATAGAAAGCAATCAGATTGGTCAGGCATGACTTTCCCTTTGTGAATCCATGTTGACTGTTCCTGATCACCTTCCTCTCTTCCAAGTGCCTTAAAATGGATTTCTTGAGGACCTGATCCATGATTTTTCCAGGGATCGAGGTGAGGCTGACCGGCCTGTAGTTCCCTGGCTCCTCTTTCCTCCCTTTCTTAAAGATGGGCACTATATTTGCTTTTTTCCAGTCATCAGGGACCTCCCCCAATTGCCATGAGCTTTCAAAGATAATAGCCAATGGCTCTGAAATCACATCAGCCAACTCCCTCAGCACCCTCGGGTGCATTGCATCTGGCCCCATGGACTTGTGTATGTCCAATCTTTCTAAATAGTCTTGGACCTGTTCCTTCAGCACTGCGGGATGTTCACCTCCTTCCCATACTGTGCCGCCCAGTGCAGCAGTCTGGGAGCTGACTTTGTCTGTGAAGACAGAGGCAAAAAAGGCATTGAGTACCTCAGCGGCATTGAGTACCACCAGCGGAAATGTAACTGAGAGCAGAATCGGGACCATTAAGGTGAGATCTTAGAAGAAAGTAAAGAAAGGCCAAGACACAGTAGAATGAATCAATGTTGAAATTTAGTCCACCACTGAAGTGGGGAAAACAGAGGACGCAAAACAAGTAAAAGGGGATCCCCAAATGTCTCAGGTGCGAGAGTGGGAAGGATGAGAGGCAATATATAAGCTTATTGGAGATGGGTCAAGGTAGTCACATGGAAGGTAGAAAAAGCTGGAAGTAGAATCTTAAATTTGGAGCCTGACTTAGATCTCCCTCACACCAGTATAAACCCAAAGTGATTTCACCAAAGACAATCGTGTTACACTAGTGTAGAGCAGGTGTAAGTGAAAGGAGTGTGGAGCTGAATTGATAGCCAGGAAAACGGAAGATGCATTGGGGAGACTGTGACAGACTGCACCCCGGTATTCATCCCTTGCACACTATTGTAATAATCTTTGTACAAAGTATGCCTGGTGAGGTATCATTTGAAAACTCGTAATTTGTCCTTGTAAAATATGTGTGGCAACATTGCATGTAAAGTTATAAGATTCCTCTGTATTATGAACTTGTATTAAGTCTGGGGAGTGGCTAAACTAATTTCTCAGAGACAAAGGGCAAGCTGACACCTCAATCAGCTATAAACAAGGCCAATGGACCATTACCTGCTAAATGGCCATTCTTTGGCATGAAAGGGGATGTGGACAAAAAAATCTACATTTTAGTGAAGGAACAGCATGGGAGTTCCCATCTACACAGACTGACTGTCACCATCCTCGCAGCTGAAGATGTTTCTCGAAGGGGGAGAGGACTATAAAAAGAAAGGGGAGACACCTCAAGTGCACCCTACTCTTCTCTGCCCACCACATTTACGGCACCTGAATGACAATGGAAGCAGTTTTGGACTGGGGAGGGATTCCTGACCTGAGTCTGGCCAGTAATATGTGAAAGTTTGTGGTGAGAAAACCTTGCTTGGAATTATCATAGTTTGTTAAATTAGGCACTAGTTGCTTTTTATCTGTATTTTACTTGTAACCATTTCTGATGTTTATGCCTCATTACTTGTATTCACTCAAAACCTATCTCTCTGTAGTTAATAAACTCATTTTATTGTTTTACCCAAACAGGTGTGTTTGAATTGAAGTGTCTGGGAAACTGTTTGGGGCATATCATTTCTATTAATGAAATGATGGACTTTATATCAATATGTATTGTCCAGGAGTGGGCTGGGCAGTACAGGATATACACTTCTGGGGGAAAATCTAAGACTGGGAGTGTATTGGGGTCATCCTGCAGTATAAACAAGGCTGGTGAGAGCCAAGGTGTGGCTGGCTGACTGCAGCATACA
Organism: Emydura macquarii macquarii; assembly: GCF_026122565.2. Classification (NCBI taxonomy): domain Eukaryota; kingdom Metazoa; phylum Chordata; order Testudines; family Chelidae; genus Emydura; species Emydura macquarii. Next base: position 5,440,690 of record NW_027132813.1, on the reverse strand, counting down.
CACAGACATGCTGAGAGTGACTTACATGCCGGAGGCTGCTTGTGAGCAGTCCAGGACTGGAGGCTTCAGCAGCAAAGCAGTGTAAAGGGCACCCCAGGTTAGAGGGAAGGGGGGGACAGCTACCCATTAGTCTGGATTGTACCTTGAGTATGTGACAGAGACATCTGAGAAATGTGCAAAAATTGAGTGGTTTAAGAGAAGAAGCAGAAATGCCAATTGCTGCTGAAGAAAATTACAGCACTCAAGGCAGGTGATAACAAGAGCAGGAACAAGAAGATTAGTGAAAGTGAGAGAGAAAAAGGCATATTCTCGAAATACTAAAGACATGGCAAGAGCAGGCTTTCAGCATGACTAGAGAATATTTCTGCCCAAACCAGAAAATTTCTATCTGGATATGCCACCCTGGGTCTTGAAGAGAGTTGCAATTCAGCTGCCTCATCTCTCCATTCTCCTCTATGAGCTGGACAGATCAACTGGACTTCATCTCTCATGATGCATCACTTGCCCTTAGCAAGAGGGGTGCTCATGATGCATCATGAGAGATGTAATCTGACCAGGGAGCCCAGCCAATAAAGAAGAATTGGACCATGAGGCACCTGATCCATAACTCCCATGATGCATTATAGAGACATTTTGGTATCTAAATGGTTCCTTTTGTTAGGTGAAATATTTCAGGTTGGGAGCTTTTTGCCAAAAATTTGAAATATTCCACAGAAACCTCACCCTACCCTCATTTTCTAATCAGCTGTGCTTCCTAGCTGTGTATAGAATATTCAATAGACATAAACCCAAGCAGTGAAATTTGGATCTAAACATTCCTCAAGTGTGCTCAGCTGTTATTTGGATTCCGAGTTCTAGATGAAGCCTATTATAGAGAGAGGCATCAAAATTCCAGTCCCAGTGCACACAACTCCCAGGTCCTAAAGGGTGGGAATCTGGTTCTATTCTAACACTGACACTTGCATTTCAGCAAACTTCAAGGCTAATTCTGACCTCGCACAGCCTGGACACAGGTATGAATCAAGAGTAATCCCATGGAACTTAATGAAGTTGCTTCCACTGATGCTCAGAATTTCTTCTTACATTTCCATTTCCAATACCCATTTTTCTTTCTGAACCCCACTCACTTTCAGTAATTAATTGCATTTGCAGATAGCTCTGAGTTTAACTCCTTTCACCAGCTCTTCAGATATGCTCCTCATCAACACTCCTATTCACTAGTATAGACTGCATCCCTAGCATGCATAGAACACGATACGATGGCGTCATCTGCATTTACAAAGAAGTTTCAACCTTTTTCTGCTGGTGGCTGAAAGACTTCACATCCAAGTCCTGGTGTCAGGCCTATTGAAAGCCACATGAGAGAGGGGGAGATTTTTCTGTAATTTTCTTTTCCCTCTTTGGTTAGCTTTTTAATCAGTTTTTTAATCAGCTTTTTACAGTTGGTGACTTGCTAGATAACTCAGGCCCCTGTTCAGCATGGTACTTAAACGTGTTTAATTTTAAGCACATGGATATCTCTGTTAACTTCAGTGGGCTTCCTCACATGCTTAGTGTTAGGGAGGTGCTTAACTAGGGCCTTAGCAATAAAGCATGAGTGAACACACTTTTCCAGGTACTAACCTTTTATTAAACATAAGCAATTTGTTGACAGCACAAATCATTTTATTGCGTGAGCACTGAGGGTCTGATCTTGCTTCCACTGAAGCCAATGGCAAAACACATATGGACTTCAGCGGGCTGGGATCAAGCCCTAAAAGGTAGGGCAACAAATATAAAAGGGAAAGGAATATGGAAGTATTAAGATAATAGAGACTCTCACTAGCGGAAGGTATACACGTAGGACGATTTTCCAAACTTCTGAATCTCTGCCTAACTCTGCTCCTACTGGAGGAAATAGTGAAACTTCCATTGACTGCAATGGGAACAGAGTTCTGCCAGTTCTGAGTGCTTTGGAAAATCCTGTTAATATTATTATTATATCAATGATTTTTTTAGCAATTCATCCCATTCGGTCCCTCTTTCCTCAAATAGTTCAGTTGTTAATCTCAAGCAAGCAGTTAAGTAGCTCAATTTCTCTTAATTATTTTATTCTGGTCAACCACATTTCTATAGGTGGCCTTTATTCTTGCACTCATAGTGACAAATAGGCCTACTGGCTGCAGTCATGAAAATACTAAATCGATGTTTAATTTCAGCAAAATAGGACATTTTCTTAACACCAAGGTAATAGCAATATTGGTGATAACGACCTAGCCATCAATTTTCTAACGTCAGGTCTTTCAAGAAGATATGAAGATGATTTCCTATAATTGGTACCCCTGCCATTATTTTGCTGTGAATTTTGAGTCTACATTGTTTAGTAAAACTGTGGGCAAAAACATCTGGTCATAACTTTCCACTGTGATGCTAGCTGTGAGGGGGAATCTAGTCCTGCTCACAGCAGCTGGTATTCTATCCTTCCAATCCAATTTGCTGTCTTATTTCTTTTCCCTCACCTAACCTTACATAATCAATATTGCCCTGCAGTTCTGTCGAAAAAAAATGCATACAATGTACCCATTTGGCTTATTTTTACCAGCGATTTGATTATCTTGTAATTTCCTTACTCTGTTGAGGATAAATCTAGTTTTATTTGTCCCCAATTCTTATGATTTTGTAAAGAATGCCATAACTGTAAGAAATTACTGCATTTCTAATTTATATTCCTATTGCACTTGTGTGAAAGGTTTTAGCTCAATTTTGTTAAATACATTTTCTTATATATTTTAATCTTTTTTGTGCCTATTTTTCCTCTTACCTCTTTTGTGATACTGGGATATTCCACAGAGTGATAAATTTAGAAATGTCCCTGAAAAATGCTAGTTGTTTTCTCACATCTTCCCATATTTTCAACACTTTGGAAATCCACACATTATACAACAACACTTTTGACAAGACTCTGCCAATGAAGGATTGATCAGTCAATTAAATGTTATGCCCTCAGGCTTTAGAGAGAGAAATAACCTCAAAATCAAGGTGAGGCAGAACTCAGGTAATATGTTCTCTTTGTTTTGAACAATCATTGAGAATAGGAATGGATGTTAACAGGAGTTAACCAAATTGTCATGCAACTGGGAGAATGAATGCAAAACTGGTCCATTTTCCAGAGAATGGAATCAAATTTACCACTATTCAAACAATGCAGAAACAGACACGTGGTATTAATTAAGGCTCTTCACCACATCTCTGTGAAGGAATGTATTCTTAAATAGCGGGAAAAAAACTTGATTCATAGCTGGCTGAAAATAGCATATAATGAGAATAAGGGTGACATTTTCAAACAGGGATGCTCAGAACTGGGCATCAAAATACTACACCTAGGCACCTAAATAAATATGACCTGATTTTCAGAGGTCCTGATCTGCAATTAACTTCAGTGGAAATTGTGTGTGCTTAGCACTTCTGAAAATCAAGCCTCTTTAATAAAGGTGCCTAATTTAGACACTTAAGTCTAAAATTTTGCATCATTGCTGTCATTTACCACCTCAGTAGGTAAGGACCTGGAGCAGCGTTAGCTAATAAGCTGGCCTGTGCAAAAAAAGTGTGTCCTAATGGGCTATCACTGAGTCTGGTGAAAGCTATTTCTCAGCTCTGAATAATATATTTTTTTAAAATCTTGGATTACAGACTAATCCCTTTGGAACATTAAGGTAAAGTGAAAACCTGTGATTCTTGAATTTCATAGCCCTAATGTAGGGGTTTCCCGATAGATCTCAAGAAAACATTCAGAATTTATGTTATATACAATGCAAACTTCATGTTTCAATTAACATAAAGATTTTATTGTTACTCAAGATGCATATTAGTCTGGATCAGTGTATCTTGATGTCCATACCAATAAATATCAATAACCATGATTCTTCTCTGACTTAAACTAGTGTAAATCAGGAGTAACTCCACTGAAGTTAACACTCTGATCTCTGGGAAATTCTGAAAGTGGAACATTGGAACTACAGGGCTAAGAGGCATTGGAATAAATATTCTGCACCAGTCATGAAATATTGATAAAATCTTTATATTTTCTCCCTGGAAAATGCTTCCATTCTTCTACACCTGTCAAATACAACTTTGCTTTACACTCATCTCAGTGTATAATATGCAAACAAGTTGGATTTCAAGTCTAGATTTATAAATGCAGTGCAGTATAATGTAGTGAAGGGAACTCTAGCTTGTTTTAGTTGGAGACAAGACATGTAAATTACCAGTCATCTTCAATAATTTAGTCTGATATGACATTATGATGAAAACTGAATAAACTGCTGGCAGCTGTGGTTTTACTTTCCGTGCTTCCGTTATAGAATTAAGACTCTTCTAGAGATTATTCAATGGACTATATTGTCCAGCAGAGGTAACTCATGACATGGAAGTTATTAATGCTCCATTAACAAATATATTATGATAGCTAAAAAGAATAAAGCAATTTTACCAACGGCAGTCAAACAAGTCTAAAAGCTCCTATCCCCTTAGCAGCAGAATAAACATATCTGGTTGGTTATGAACATGAAAGAGAGATATGTTAGCAGCTCTTGAAGACAACAACCATTCAGCTATTAATAGTCCTTCATTTTATTGACTAAGGTTTTATACAAGACAATTCATTGCATCTTTCATGCTGCATCTCAAGCTGTATCCCAAAACGCTTTGCAGAGTTAAATAATACAAGACAGCATATGCTATAAATTACAAGAAATGGTTGTGTTAAAGTCGTATGGTGAATAATTAAAGCCTTTGTTTGAGAGCACTAGAACAGAGGGAGACAGCAGTGCTAAGGCATAAACCAAGGAGAAAAAAATGTTGTTGGATGAGACTTGATGTGACAGGGGAGCTGAGAGGCACAGGAAGGATGAGATGGTAGGGGCTGCAGCGTAGAAGTCTCTGTGATTATCACTGACTGGCTATTAGGACAGAAAAGAGGCCAGTGCTCATTGAGTAAAGTTTTTGATGAAGGTTCAGACAAGGCCCTGAAGTTTTAAAAAACCCAGATGGCAAATTTGAACTGGACCATGACGTGAATGGGGGAATCGCTTCTGGCCCCAATATCTGGAGGAGTCTAGGCAAGGACGATTCATGCCTCTCCTTAAGTCCCTGCACAGGTATGCAGCCTGGCCTCAGCCTGGTCCTACATTTTAATTGCATCCAGGCAGATGTAGTCTATGTCAAACTCCAGCCAGGGGGGACTTTACAGCTGCATGATAAATCCTAAGAAACAGGTATATCACGGTCATATCAATGCTCCCCTGAGCTCTAGAGTTGCTGCTGTAATAAAGAGGCAAAGCAGCACTTCTGGGTGAGTAATGAGTGAAGAGAGATAGCAGATCTGCCCAGCTTTGGAGTACGAAGCTATGGGTTCACATGACATGTTTACTACAGTTACCAGAGGAGCGATATGGGATGCCATTGTGAAGTGTGATCAGTAATAAATGATTAATTAATGGCTTCTAAATGGGCTGAGTTCATTATGCAGTGCTGAGGACATGAGCAGAGCAATTATTAAAAAATTCATATGTTCCTGGCCATGGAACTTATAAATACTCCAAAGTGCCCTTCGATTACAAAGTGGCAGTCACTTTGCTTGCACACCACATTTTTGTTATTACTTGCTATCAAACGAAGGCAGTGCATGTGCATGGCTGGCTCCCTGAACAGGCTTTGCTGACATTTACTGCTTGCAGACAAATTGACTAAGTGCATTTTTCTGCAGCATTTGTTGTGAGTCTTCGATTAGATAAACTAATGGCACCCAAAAGGCCTGGTAACATAGTTCCCCATATTTGTACAGAGCTGTTTGATAAAGTACAGGGCTGGGAGTCAGGAGAATTGGATGCTCTTCCCAGCTCTGTCACTAATTCACTGTGTGGACATTAGCATCTCACTTAATAGCCCAGTGCCTCAGTTTCCCCAACTCTAAAATGGGGATAATGATGCTTTGACCCACCTTTGTGGAAAGCTTTGAGAGCTAGAAGTGTTAAGTATTATTATTATTTCATATTCAGAGTGCTTTACAAATCTGAACTACACAATCTGCTTTTGAAGCAGGCAATTAACTATCATCCTTCCCATTATACAGATAGCTAAGCTAAGGTATAGAGATTAAGACTTGATTTTCAGTTGTACCTCAACCTGACTTCCGTTTTTACAGCTGCATCCCAAAACACTTTGCAGAGTTAAATAATACAAGACAGCATATGCTTAAACATAAATATTAGTAGTTTACCATCTAATTCAATGATTTACAGTTGCAAATAGGCAGTGAGATGTCTGTTAGCATTTGTACCTGCAACTTACTGCATGTGCAAAAAAGTGGATGCAACTATTTGTTGCACCTTCAATAAATGGCGGCTGTTTGTGAAAAGAACCCCAGTGCCATACTGACTGGTCAAAAGACATAGAAAGAATCACTGAACAAGCTAGATAAAGAACTCAAGAATGTCTGGCTCTCAGTGCAGTGCTCAGATTACTAGACCAAATTTGTGGGGTGCCCAGATGCCATGGAGATGGACACCATAGAAACACGCATACATTAATATTGCTAATATATTTGGTGGGGCCAAGAGCGTTTGTTGACCAAGGAAGAGAAAGGGCTTCACACTTTGCCCTATCATCCCCTGCAGCCTTGCTCCCACAAAGACGCTCAGCTCAGCAACCTCCCCTCAGAGGCCGCTCTAGCTAGAGGTGAACATAGGATGGCAGATTTCTGGATGGCTGCCTACAGTGTCAGATCTGTCCTGGCTGGTCCTCCACCATGCCGGAAGGGCAGCTGGGCCAATGAGTGGCACTGCAAACCCGCACACTGGGTTTCAATGCCACTCACAGAAATTTGGGTCTGCTACCCCTCCATTATGACAGAGGCGTGGCCAGGACAAATCTGTCATCCTAGGCCTGAAGTTTTGCCTATGGTGACAGATTGTCTTGAGAGGCCTCTGTTTACCCTACCCTCTGTCTGTGTCATATTTTTCTTCCAAAGGGTGTTCCTGTCTCTGCATGTTCATATGAAGCAGTTGCTTTTGTTCCTCAAAGCCCTTTGCATTGGTGGCAGCTCAAAGGATCCTCTGGTCCATCTATATCCCAAGGGCAACTGTTGCATATGACTGAAAAATATTGATAGAAGGTTTGCTAGAAAACAACAGTACACTCACTAGTGGCTTGTTGGTTTTGGAACTAGTCTATCTGTTCCCCTAAAATATGGTGCAGCTGCCGACTTATCCTATCTCTAAGGCCTCCTTTGACCCCATAGCCCATGCCACTGATCCTTATGACTATGCTGGCAAAACATGTTGAATTGACAGTGCTGGAGAATAAGGTCTTCGGTTGCCTATGGAAAAGGTGCAGCCACTAGTAGTGCAAGTTGATCCCTTGTGCATTCTGCCAGTGTGCATATTCAAAACAGACCACTGCTAGAGGTCCTCCAGAGACTCCTGGAAGTCCACTAAGGACTTTGCTATTATTGCTGATTGTATGTGGAAGGTGCTAAGCTGTCACAGTGATGAGAGGCAGTATAAAACCCTAATATAGACATGACTCCATTCAGCCCTTGGCTTCTCTGCTGATGTGATCCACAGTTGGAGAGAATGGGTCCTTATCCCTCTTTAGTGACTGATTCAGTTGGGAGGAGTTCAGGCTGTTGAAGGGAAGGCAATGCAAGCTAGTGTGTAGCCAACTATGAAGTCATGATTTAACAAAAGGGATGTTGGCAAACGGAGCCACTGATGTTAGGCATTGAGGGAAGAGGGAAAAATAGTCCCTTAGTGTTTGAGAAATGCCCTGAATTGGCTTTTGCTTCTACAGCTAATTAAACTTTCATTTGTGACTGCTAGCAGCAAATACCTCCAACGGACGGAGATGGGACACTAGATGGGGAGGGCTCTGAGTTAGTACAGAAAATTCTTTCCCAGGTGCCTGGCTGATGGGTCTTGCCCACATGCTCAGGGTTTAACTGATCACCATATTTGGGGTTGGGAAGGAATTTTCCCCTGGGTCAGATTGGCAGAGACTTTTGGGGGGAAGCTCACTTTCCCCTGCAGCATGAGGTCACAGGTCACTTGTAGGTTTAAACCAGTGCAAGTATAACTCTGTAACTCTGAGTCTTTAAACTATGAATTGAGGACTTCAGTAACTCAGTTATAGGTCCGGGTCTATTATAGGAGTGAGTGGGTGAGGTTCTGTGGCCTGCACTGTGCAGGAGGTCAGACTAGATGATCATGATGGTCCCTTCTGATGTTAAAGTCTCTGAGTCTATGCTCTGTATGGCTTTATTACATTTTCCTATTCATCTGGTTTATCGACTGGGTTTCCCCTCCCTCCTCTGCTGTGCAGTGGGTAAATATGTATTGCCCTGAAACCTTGCTCACATTCTAAATGTTCTTGACAGTTCTGCAGAGGGTCAGAAACAGCCATTCACCAAACCTCCATGCAAACAACCCCTCCTTAGCACAAACCTCGGGGGAAAAGCGAATCAAAAAGCAGTATGAATGAGGTGAAGAGCTGTTGCTTGGGCATTAAAATGAATGCTCATCAATACACTTTTTCCATATGCGCCGTGCTCCAGTTGAGACACTGCATCCAGCTTCCAGTGAGGTCCCTGCTATTGGATTCTAAGTAAATAATGTGTCTCACAAAGGATGCAATCCCTGCATGATTCATGCATACAGATGGCAGCTCTTTTCTCCCCGGTTCGTCGATAGATGCACAGTCCCTGCACAAATGTCTGTGAAGGGAAGGAGATCTCAAAGAGAAGGAATGAAAGGATAAATGTTACTTACTGTGGCACATGGCATGAACCCTCAAGAGAGGTGACGGTGTAAATGTTTGAAGTGGCTCCCTGCCTTGCCTATAAAAAAATAATGAGGATGATGACGATGAAGACCTCTCAGAATAACCGGTGGAGCTGAGCTGAGACTTTCTTTTGTTTTATTAAAAACATGAAATGTTAATCAAGCTCTCAAACCAAGACACTTTCCCCCTGTCTAAACCAGAGTGTAGTTAATATAGTAGCTATCTGACTGACTGTTCTCGGGGTCACATTCAGCAGCGTCAGATGACCGGTTTGTGTGACTGAGCTGTCAGAGTCTCTGAATCATTCTAGTCTGAGTACCTTTTCCATCTCTATAATGTCCTGCGAATAGTCAGTGGAGAGAACATTTAGTGTTAGCATCAGATGTGGAAGGCAACAACTTAGAGAATTACAGGCAGGCACCAGAAAGAAATCTGGGAGGTTATTGTAACCCAAAGAAAATCAGGAGATCCCGTGTTCACGGGAATAAGATGAATTCAGCCTGTATAATCTTCCCACTTGATTCATATCAGCTACATATTTTTCAACCAATAAGTTGATATGAGTCAAATAGGAAGATACTTATATAACCCTCATTATCACAGTATCTGAGCATATCAAAATATTTGGGGTATTTGTCCTCAACAACACCCCGGCGTGGCAGGGTAGTGCTATTATCCTCATTGTACAGATGGGAACTGAGGGACAGTGATACTAATCAGCTAGCCCAAGGTCACACACAAAGTGTGTGGTGGAACAAAAAATTGAACTCCAGCTTCCCAAATCCCATTTTAACATTGTAACCACTGCACCATGCTTCCAGTTTTGTACCACACCCGTACATCTGCCACGTGTAACTTTTCAGAAACATATGTGGGAGTCACATAGCTAAAGTTTTTTAGGCTGAGGAGAAAATGTAGGGGCAAAAAATGTTCCTGACAGATTAGAAATGCAAACCCAAAGCCTCAGTCCTCTGTGCTGGGTACTCAGAATCCAGGCGGTGCTGCTCAGAAGAGATGAAGTGTTCCTCATGAAATGGCGTTTTTAATGTCTATCCAAGGGAAATGATAAAGACTAACAACAATCTCATTCCAATCTGCCTGTCTCTGTAGCACTTTCCAAATCTGAACGCTATTAAAATCAGTTCAGCTTTAAACCACGACGGCTTGATTGCAGCAATGAGCCGTAAGAATACAGCAGCAGCCTTGTCCGTTTGGACTAGGGGGCTGAAGTGGGAGATGTGTGTGTGCTTGTGCATGAGTGCAAAGAGACAAGAGGTAAGGACAAGTTCTTCATAGAGAATATCACTTACATTTTTAGGACGAGGACTGAGAAATGATACAGCCAACAGGTGGCAGTCTGAGAACAACTTGGCTTTGGCCTCTAAAAAAGAAAAGGCATTTATACTGCTGGGCCTGCAATATAAATGAGTTTTCAGATTGTTATTAGTGCTCTCGATATAATGAGCTGGGCCCCAGGAAGTTAGCTCGAAATTAGAGGTGGGGTTCGACCAGCATTTGGGTTCAGATATGATTCTGCAACAGAAACTTGCAACCCATCTCTGCCTACAAAGGAAAGTCACATTACGCTTAAGAATTATCTGAAAGGAGTTCTAAGCATGTGGCACTGGACCTCATATACCACGATAAATGGATCAGATTTAACCAGTTCAGATGCAAACAAGTTGAATTTGTTTGGCAACAGGTTTTCATTATTTGACGAGCTTTAATTCCAAGGAATCTGAACCATGGATGGAATTCAGTGTGGTCCAGTGGAGAGGGCACTGGACTGGGCTTTTCTTCTTGGTTTTTCCACTGAACTGTTCCGTGACCTTGGACAATCCCTTCTCTGTCTCACTGCTCCCCCTTCTGTAAAAAGCAGATAAAAAATCTTCCTATGTAAAGTGCTTCAAGATCCACAGATGAATAGTGCTATAGAAGAGCTAAGGATTATTATTATGTACAAGTGCATCACTTGTTAGAGTCTAGTGAGATATTTGTGTGTGGGCAGGGGTCGGCGAGTGGAAGGATTTGAATCCAAGATATGGCATAAACAAACCAGATAGCTGTACTGCTATGTCAAGCCACCCCCATACATCCAGTGGTTTTAAAAAAGAAAAGACCCAGAAATCTGGAGGAACAAGTTGTTTCCCTGTGTTGAAAACAACAGATGCCTAAGACACAGCAGAAGCTGCTCTCTGAATATGCCAATTTCCCTGAAGACAAGTCCTGGGCCCTTTGTTTTGTTTTGAGGGAGAAAGATTGAATTATTATAGTCACTCACACATATATTTGAGATCTCATGCTGCAAAGCTTTCTTTTCCCTCATTACAGCTCTTTCTACCTTTTGAATTCCCTCAGAAGATGTTTAATCCCCCAAGGCCTGGAAGACTTGTAATTCCCCCAGCCCTGGATGTACAATTTTTTCTGGGCGCCTTGTCCATAATCTTTCATTCATTTTTAATTTAGTCACAGCTTTCTTTCTTCCTCCCTCCCTCTCTCTCTTTCTCTCTCTCCTTCCGTAGAGCTCAGAACCAGAGACACATTCCAAAGAAAAGACAAAGGGAGAAGGGAGGAGGAAGAACTTTTCTGGCACAGTCTGTTCTCTGGCATTTGCATCCAGGCTATAGCTCACCGCACTGGCCCAGAGGTCAGACCATGATCACTGAGGTGTTATCAGGAGCTATGGGAATTCCAAAAGACTGGGTCAGCTTTTATCAGAAGGGGAAGAGATAAGGCCAGGAGCAGCACAGGGCAGGGAGTTTTCATGGGTTCCCTGATGATACTGTGCTCTCAGAGAACAAGGTCTGAGAAATGTGCTTGATCATCTTGGCTGGCTATAAGATTGCATTCTGCCCTTGCAGATGATGACCTGGCCTTGTTCACAGCTGCCTTCATTCTCTCCTAACTGGACTGTAGAATACAATCTACCTGCTTGTGACTGTCTCAATCTCAAAGAAACCACAGCTTGTACGGAATTCAGGCAAGTGCTTCAGCAACGTGGGTTACTACTAGCAAATCCCACCTGTTCACTGGATCTCCACAGAATGTTATGGTACATTCAAGATCTTTGTCCTTGTATTCAGGGCACTTAATGATCAGGGCCTGGATACCTAAACATTGCTTGATTCTCTGGGATCAAGATCAAAGCCATCCTCTGGGACAATGGAATTATCTATTGCAGTGGTAATGCTTGTTTATGCAGCAGACAGAGCTTTCTCAGAAGCCCAGTCAAAGGCTGTGAAACTCACTGATTCTCCTTTCAGATATAAATCAGTGTGACTTGGGTTTGTTTCCAAGACCCTCAGCCTTCCTACAGTTCTCTGCGTCATTTCTCTTGAACTAGTTGGCCTCTCCCTAAATGAGGGGTGCCTAGTCAGAGTCTCCAAGGAAAGTTAAGGGTGATGGGGTAGAGAAACAAATAGTGCAGTGAAGTCAGAATGTTGCTCTCCTTCTAAAAATTCTCATGTAGCAGGCTGCTGTATTCCACCCCAGAAATGGTTGCATTTGATTGACAGCTGAGATCCTGAAACACACTTTGGGAGCCTGCAGGATGAGATAAAGTATTTGTAAGCGAAATAAACATTCCTTTTCTGTTAATGCATCAATGTAGACATCCTGGTGATTTGTTGCTGCTAGTGTCCGCAATATACTAGATAAACACAAAAAAACCCATGTCCTTGCCCTGGGGAGCTGACATTTGGAGAAACACCATTCTCCATGCTTTTGCAGTTCCCCATATGGGATACATCATACACAGAGGTGTTTTTCTCTGTCATGCATGGGTGTGATTTCCCCTATCATGTTTTGTGAGAAACTTCACTGCATAGTAACCGCAGTAATTTCCCTGTTGAAGATGGCATAAAAGAATAAATTGCCTCTTCCTTTAAAAAGCAGATTCCTCAGCTCTCTACGAGCCATGTGTGATGAAATGAGAAGCCTATTATATTACCCCCATCTTGAGTGGGAACTTGACTGGCACAGCCAGCCCTGCTGCTCTGTACAACCCTACGAATCTCTGGGGCTGAAGAGGCTCTGTTGCAGCTAATCACTGGAAACATTATCTTTTGTGCCCTGAAACGCAACTGCCAGAGAAACCAAATCCCTCTTCTTTCCCAAGTCATCTTGGCTCATGCTGTTGTTATCATCTGCCTCAGAAAAAGAAGGCAGAGGGTCTCAGAGGCTTTAAAAGATTGGACAGATTCTCTCTCTTTCCATATGACAGCAGTGATGTGGGACCTTGCGTGCAAAAGGGACCCAGTCTCTGTAGTCTGTTGGTAGGTACTGTCTAGCACCTGCCTCTCACACAAGCCAAGCCTGTTGCTGGTCTCATTTGGTTTTGCTGGAAGACTTGTCATTGCTTGGATTCACAGCTGGGATCTGAACCAAAATCGGTTTATTTCCAAAATGCCTGATTACTCACATCACTTATTCTCTGTTTATCTTTTGTGAATGAATTAACTGTTGGTGAAAGGTGCTGAATTGACAGCCCGGGCCAATGAAGCCCTGTAATACATCTACTCTTAGGCCTTATTATTTGCATTATGGTAACAGCTGCAGGCCCCAAAAAGATCACAGCCTCATTGTGCTAGATGCGGTACAGATACTTAGGTTGAGACAGTCCTGCCTGAAAGAGTTTACATCCTAAATAGACAAGGCAGGCAAAGGAAACACTATGATTCCCATTTTACAGACAGGGAATTGAAGCACAAAGATTAAAAAGACTTGCCCAAGGTCACACAAGAAATCCATTGCAGAGCCAAGAACTGCACCCATCTCTCCCAAATTCCAGGTTAGTGCCTTAACCATGAGGACTCTGTGTAATGCCTCTTTACTCCTGTGCCTCACACCATATCTAAATGCTAGTGAGTAGTTCAGTCTTCATGACCGATCAACCCTTGCTCCCTCTGCTAACAGCCAATTAGCTTTACTCTTGGTGGAGTTTCTTGAGGCATGGATTCTCATCTGCTAGGACCAGACCTGAGACTATCAACTAGAGCTGGTCAAGAATTTTTCAACTGAACTTTTTTCCGTCAAAAAATGCCAATTCATGAAAACTGAAACTGTTTGTGAGAAAGCGTTGAACTTGACAAATTTCACATTTTGAAAAAAGTTCTGGGGGAAAAAAGGTTGACATTGTCAAAACATTGTGTTCTGATATTTTTGAAACAAAAACATTCTGTTTTTTGGGTCACAGTGGCTTTTAGTTTTGAAATTTAAGTTAATTATAGTAAAATGAAAGTAATTTTTTGTTATACATTTTAATATTTTTTTCCAAATATAACAAACATACCAAAATACCAGATGCAGAATGCAGAAAAGTAAATAAAGAGGTTTAGGACTAAGGGAGAGGCAGGGAAGTGACATATCTTTCTTCAGGAACTACATTAATCATAGACCTCTAAAAAGTCAGCCCAAATTACTTTGAATTTTTCAGGTATTCCCTTTTTGCAGGTAAAAAACTTTTCTTTTAACATCAAAATAAAAATGCAGCTTTTCAAAATTATCGACATGAAATGTTTTGATTGACCTGATCTGAATTTTGTCCATGTTTTGGTTCCCAGAAATTTTAGAGATTTTTGTCTTTTTGTCCCAATTTGGAGTGGAATTTTGTTTTTGAAATCTTGAAAATTTGCACAGGATGGAAAAGAGGTTTCCCACCCAGCTGTGCTATCAACTCAATTCATATCCTGTAGGCCATCAAGTAGCCATTATCTGGGAAGGACTTTCACTTCTATTTATTACAGATGATAGATATCAAGTGGCAACTTACAGCTTTGCTACACAGGAAACAATTTTCATTTTACTGAGATGAATGCAGATATAAAAAATGAGAGACAGACCCACTTTCCCACTTTCAAATATAACTTCTTTTCTACTCCTCATTTTAAAAAAGGCAGATTCTCTATTTGTCATTTTCTATTTAAACTAAACAAAATCAACCCAGTTTTCCTTATTTTTGTTCTTTGATTCGAAATGCATGAGGTGGAAGATTTAGCACAGTCAATTTCCCTCCTCTCTTTGGATTCCCATAAATCCTGTACACTCCAGCCTGGAGTTAAATCAAAGTGAAAACTTCATTATTAATGGTGATGTAGCCAAAAAAATAAAAAAATAAAAAATGCAAACCCACCGAGAACTCACTTTATCACATATGTTGTTTCTAAAAGAGACTTGAAGCTTAAAAGAAATAAGATATCCTGTTCCTTTTCAAAGCTGTTCCTGAACTGAGGAAATTAATATTGTATGGTTGGAGCTTGCTTTGTCTGGCAGGAGAGAAGAATTTTATTTTGTCTTTTCCTCTGAATTATATTTGATATTCATGAACTTTCAGAATATTCCTTCTGAATGAGATGTACATTGTTGTTTTTTATGTCCCTTCCACTGCTTTTCTTTATTTTATTCCATTTTTGTTTTACTCATTACCAAATATGTATACTCTTATTATAGGCTGAACATAATACTTAAAAGGCTGGCTAACACTTTCCCTTATCAGCCTGTTTATTATTTATTAATTAATTAATTAATTATATTATATTACATTATATTATAATTCTCTTCATCCCAGTCTCCCTCTCCTCAAGCTTCTTGTCCCAATCCCAGTCCTCACCTGATCAGTCCCAGTCTCCATTTCTTTGACTCCTCATCCTAGTCTCTTTGCCTATCTAGTCATTACCTCTGCCTCCAGACTCCCTGTATGAGTCCCAGTTTCCCCCCCATCCTAGGTTCCTCATCCTAAACTCCCTTCTCTGTTCAATTCTTGTTCAATCTCTCCCCCCAAAACTGGCTCCCTTTTGTCCTCTGACCCTGTTTCCTCTTCTGCTCCTAGCCCCATTGTCTTTGCTTGACCAGTCCCAATCTTGTTCCTGCCCCAGTTCCCAATCATCCCCTTCCTCTCCACCAATTCCTGGCATTACTGACTTGCTAAATCTGCTACCTGGGGTTATCTGAACCCAAAGATATGGTAATTAATCTCTGTTTTCCAGGTGGTATCAGGAAATAACTCTGTGGAGGACACAGCACTTTTGTCTGATAAATGATTGGTTACACACAAGAGTGCTTCCACTTAAAAATCCTTGTTTTTATTGAGTCTAAAGCATACACCAAAACCTAGCAATAGCCTAGAATCACTCCAAATAGTTATCCAAAGTCTGAGATGGAATCGAGTGATTCAGCGGCGTGTTTCCGGTGGCCAGCTTTCCATCTGCAGATAGAGAGTTTTGTTGTCAGACTCCAAGCCTGTAGAAAATCAAAACTTCTCCAAAGTACACTCTCAGACTAAACTCTTTATAGATAATTTAAAATAAAGCAGCAACTCATAATAATCCCTAGTGGGCTGACCGTTTCTCTAGCAACAGCAAAGAGCTCATAATATTTACTTATCAGCAAAGCAACTTTAACAAGAAACTTACAGACACAGACATGCAGACTCAAGGTTAACTATCTTTGTTAGTAATACTGCTGCTGCAGCAGTTTTTGTCTGCCTAAGCAAGGCCAAATTATTTCTATGTGGTGTTCTCATGTCCAGTTTTTGGTTTCTAAGTGCACAAAATAGCTGTGGATTATATCAAATCAATGTATCTCATAACATAGCCGCCTTGTCCCAATTTACTTTTCTTCCACTGCCCTCTCTGGTCCAACTTTTGTCCCCACTGCATTCCAGTCAGACAGCTGCCTCCTCCACACTGCCTGAGTGCCAGTATAGGAGTCACTGAGAGTACAGGAGAGACAGGATTCTTGCTCTCAGTTCTGGTGCCTCATGCCACAGTGGCCCTGCAGCAGTTAGAAGCAGCAATGGTAGAGAAAGACTGATCAGTCCTGTCAACCCCAGGATGGAGCATGCCCAGCACATATAGAATCTTTAGAGAATTTAGCTGCCAAACTCTAACAAGTTTCAACCACCCGTGTCTGAACTGTGACTTTTCAAAGGCAAATAATTTGGCAAAATGTAGGCAGTTTTTCGTAGATACAACAAAAGGCACTCTGCTGCCAGATTTCAAGTACCTGTTCCAAATAATGGAGGTGACAGAGCTTCTCAATGAAACATTTGTAAGAATTTTTTAACATGGGCAAAATAATGTATTTCCCCCCTAATTTCTTTCTCAGAAATGACTGAATTTTTTTGGCTAAAACTTTCCAAAAAGCAAATTCAACCTGAGGCTGACAGATGGCAAATGACAAAGGAAATTTCAGCCTGAACAGTTAAAGTTTTGCAAAGTTATAAGCAACTGAAAACAGGGTCTTATAATGAGAAGTGTTGGGCAACCTTAACCATAGATGACACACTCAATTCTGCCAGTTCATTAATTGCTATATATTATACTGACAAGGTGGGTGAGGTGAACTAAAAAAGAGCTCTTTGTTGCTCAAAAGCTTGTCTCTTTCACCACAGAAGTTGATCCAATAAAAGAAATTACCTCACCCACTTTGTCTCTCAAGTATCCTGGGACCAACATGGCTACAACAACACTGGAAACTCTATATTATATTATACAGTGTGACCTCCTGGCTACATCACTGGATTGGAAATCAGGAGACCTGGTTTATATTCCTGAATCTGACACTGTCCTGCTGGGTGAACTTGGGTAAGTCACATCACCTCTCTGTGCCTCAGTTTCCCATCTGTAAAATGGGGATAATGATACTTATCTCCTTTATAAAGTGTTTTGAGATCTACTGATGAAAAGTGCTGTATAAGAACTTGGCACTACTATTATATTAAATTATCACACAAAGAGTGAGAGGATGAGCGAGAGAGATGGCTCACTAGAATACAGAGCTTATGAATCAATATATTCCAGCTGGGTATATGATTCAACATGTTTAAAGTGACACTGTAAGGTATGAAATCATACAATTAATTAAAAATTATAAATTTCTCTACCTCTGTAACAATAAAATCTTAGATTATTAATACTGAAACAATTTTTCAAACCTCACTTTTCACTATTTATGATGTTTGTTTGCTTTTTGCATTGTGCTCTGCTCAGAGAGTGAAACTAGTCTGGTTATTTTCACTCTTTGCACCTCATTGAGGCCTAGTTCTGCAAAGCCTGACACTGAAGCATAACTTAGCTCACCTGAGTAGCCCTGTTGTCTTGAATAGGACTACCAATATGAATGAAGTTACACAGCTGTATAAGTCTTGGCAGGCTTGGGGCGTGAGTTCAGACAAAGAAGACTCCAAGGATTGCAAAGTGTGGCAATGAACAGTTAATAAAAGATTGATTTGTATTTAAATGCACTCACGGTTTGTACAGTCTCCTCAGTAAATGCACACATATAAAATATCACAGTGAATATTCCAAAAACTCAACACCTGTCACTGCACAAAATTAATTAAAAATATATAAAAATATTTCTTGTAGGAAACAGAATGATCTTAACGCAGAATTTTTCTTTCTTTTTTCTTCTCCCACTCTTGTCTGCATGGATGTCACTCTAACCCCCTAAGTCAAGAACTCATTTAACAAAGCTGAATGTGAAAGCCCTGGGAAGGAAGTAAACACTCTTCTGTATTTCATAAGATATTCATTCATTCCAATTGCATTTGGAGGTGGGACAGCCGAAGGAAAGAAATATTCCTTTTGGCTCACAGCCTGGGGTTTGCTGGTAATTCGTTTAAGTAAATGCTTTTGCAGTATGTTGCATCAGTCGTGCTTGAAATGCTTCCCAAAGGTGACAAAACAGCAGTGGGGGAATTGTAAATGGCTCAGACCAATTAGAGTAGGTTTCTTTAAGTCATTCTGCTTTAACTATGGAGAGAGCATTTTATCAGTGTTCCCACCTACATTAAGAAAGCACAGGCTGTAACTCTTCTTCTTCACCCCATCTGAGGCCTTTGGACCTCCCTGCTTTTGCTCTAGGGGGAAAATCTCAGCCCAGGAGGAGATGACCAGTGGGAAAGAATCCTCCACTCCAAACTACAGAGTTGCATCACTGTGTATGTCTACATGGCAGTTAAAAACCCACGGTTGGCCCATGCCAGCTGACTGAGGCTCGTGAGACTCTGCTTAAGGGGCTGTTTAACTGGGGTGTAGACATCTGGACGCAGTCTGAGGGCCAGGCTTTAGGACCCTGCGAGGTAGGAAGGTCCCAGAGCTCAGGCTGCACGTCTACATCACAATTAAACAGCTCATTAGCCTGAGTCCCAGGAGCCCGAATCAGCTAGCGTGAGCCAGCAGTGGGTGTCTAACTGCAGCGTAGCTATACTCACTGACGCAGCAATAGTCATGGTCCTAATGTGTCCCCTTCACTAGGGGGAGGAGGATGGGAGGGACCAGGTAGCTGCAGATTCTCTGGCCCCGCCTCTCCTTTAGCCTGTTTTTGCCCATCCTTTCCATGCTAGCAAGTTCTGAGCCAAAATGGAGCTCAGCTCTATGTTGGTGTGCAGTCTCTGGCATGGCCACCCCTCCCTTATGCAGCTATTCCACTGGCAGGAGGGCCTTGTTAGTCACGGAAGCATAATGAGGCAGCAATAACATTGTGTCTGAGAAGGACCAGATTCCCTTCTAGTGTAATTTCACTGACTTCCACAGTGTTATCCTAGAAAAGTTTCCTCCATGCTCCAGCAGGAGCCTCCTAGCTGCCCAGTTAGTTTCTAGGGAGCTGTTAATTGCAGATGTGGCTGTCAGGCTGAATGGCTAAACACCCTCCCACCCCAATACACACGCTGCCCTCACTGTGGATCACTAACCCCAGCACAGCCTCACCTGCTGCCAATCCCGGGCAGGGATTGGTGTTTCCAGAGTGTGACTCATCAGGGAACCATACTAGCAGATGCATCTCTTCTGCTGGCTAATTTGGTTTACTGGCCTCCCCCAGTCTCCGGCCCCTCCTCTCCTGCCTAGTGATATCTGCCTGCTGCTTTGTGTACGTGCTGAATGGCTTCTTGGTGTTAGCATCCTGCTCCTGTCCCATCTCCCTGTGGACTCTCAGTGGTTACTTTTCTGACTCCCTGCTGTAACCCTCCCTGTTCACCTTGCTGACTGCTTTATGTTCTTTGTTGACTGACAGTTTTAACTTCCTATTCACATTTGTTCTCCAATCTGCACATCCCCCTCTCCACCCCACATACACATAACCCTCTCACCAGGGGAGGGTCTTTTTTACCCTTTAGAAGAAAGCTATTCCAGGGGCACAGGTCATTGCCTTCCTTTAGCTTCCCCTGGTTGTGAGAGCCCTGAGTATTCTGGCCTGCACTTTGAGATGGTGGCCTGGTAATAAAAGCTAATCTGCATTGTCCATCCCACAGTTCTGAGGTCTCACCATATTCTGTTCTGTCCTGCTCTCTGCAGGCTTTGGTGACAATGTCCAGTACGCGACCAATTCTGTAACTGCATTGGAAGACATGCCGGTTACCGCAGGCATCAGGGGTGGTGAATGTCAAGTTTTCAAAGACTGCTATTATCGTAACCCATTGGCATCTCAAAGTAGAGATGGCAGCTCCTATTTGGATTTAATCGCGTCAGGCATGCAGCCAAGCACAAAAGCATAATGACGAGCTTCATTTGCAGCACAACTAATGGCAACTTATTTTTCATTATGCTAATCCTCACCCATCTTAAATCCCTGCTTGAGTGCTGCTTGTAGTGTATTACTGACAAATCCTCCTCTGGGGAAGGGTTGACCAGAGACTGCCCCTGCTATGCCAAAGATATTGAGGGTACGAAACCTGCAGAAAGAAAACAACTGGGGCCAGAACAGCTGAGGAGTCTGTATTGATTCTAGTTTTAACTTTTTCTGTTATTAGCATGCTCTCTGGGTTATAAATTAACTTCCTTGACTCATTGTTCCACTTGCCTTGGAAAGCAGATGCCAGGGGATCTCATAAATGGATTGAAAGGTCATTTGATTTCATATTACTCTTATAAGTACCTCTGTGTCCTCTACTGAAGAGTTACTGTACAACTTCTTCAATTACAATTGTTTCTGTAACATCAAAGGCGTGCATAGAACTTCACAGATAAGAGGCCAACATAGTCATACCAGCTCCCCAAGTGGTGTTGAGTCAAGGTTGATGAATAGAAGGTCGACGCAGCGTGAGCATAGACACTGCATTACCTATGTCATCCCTAACAGTCCTCCAGCATCTGTCCCACAATGCCCAACACTGACTGCTTCTGGTCACAATTGTTAAGTCCACTGCCCAGGGGTCACACATACCGGAAGCTCCCCCACCCTTTAAAACTCCCATGAACTTTTGAAATGTCTTTTCCTGGTTGTCTAGCTTAGTGAGCACACCTCTATCTGCTTTTCATTGTTTTGCACAACTGCTCAGCTGACTACGCTGCCCACATACTGCAGACATGCTGCTGCCTGGAGACAGACAATATTGGATCTCCTGGGCCTGTGGGGAGAAGAGGCTGTGCAGGCACAGCTCCAAACCAGTCGTAGAAATGTTGATATCTATGAGCAGTTTGACAGAGACTAGCATAGTGCTGCATGAAAGACAAAGAGCTGTGGCAGGCATTTCAGATGGCCCAGGAAGCCAACAATCGATCTGGTGACAAGTCGCAGGGCTGCCATTATTACAAAGAGCTGAATTCCCTACTTGGCATAGATACCACCACCACCCTGCACGCCACCATGGATACCACAACAGAAACCCAAGTCACAGGCCCCTCCTGTTAACTGGGAAGAGGAGGAGCTGTATGGGGGACAGATGAGTGTGGGGGGTCCAGCTCTGCCACAAACCAGGACCTATTTTTAATTCCACCAGTCTTGCCAATCCATGGAGTTGAGCACAGGCATGCCTGATGCAGGGGAAGAAACCTCAGTTAAGAGTATAAATAAATTCCACATTAGAGTTATGGTGCCCCCAACTTAGCAGGACACAGTTAATGACTTTTCATTAATGTATTCGTACTAGAAGAGGTAGTGACACAACAAAGAGAGGTGGAGAGATCTCAATGAAACTTTCATGCAGGTACACTGCAGTCTTCTCCCAAAGGTTTCTATGGATGGCAGCTTATTTCTTCAGCGGGACCCATTGCAGTAAATAGGCTAGTGGCATAGGGCCCAGGAACCTCGGGATGCCAGCAGCAGCTGGATCCTCTTCACCTTTGTTATCCTCAGGAGTGAGATAACAGGTAACATTACCAGCACCTGTAGAAAATGGTGCCAGTATTCGGTACCGTTACCCCATACTCGGAGTTTCATGCAACCAAACAATTTCCTCCTTGTTTCCCTCACTCCTGGCGGGACATAATCACCATGGTTTGAATTGAGAGTGGCAATGGGCACAAGCAGTCCAAAATAATTACGCTGCTAGGTAAGAGATTGAAGTTCAGGATCTCCATGGTAGCATGCTCTGAAATGCTTCCGGTTCCATGTGCAGGGCCAGTTACACAGGCAAGCAGAACTTCAGTGTCTCAATGCATAGATGAGATGGTGGTATAGGGGGGAGGGGTTTAGATTTATTAGGAACTTGGGAACCTTTTGGGAAAGGGGCAGCCCACAGAGGAAGCATTGGCTCCACCTAAACCAAAATGGAACTGGATTTCTGGCATGTAAAATTAAAAAGGTCATAGAGCAGTTTTTAAACTAATGGCTGGGGAAAGGCCAACAGGTGCAGAGGAGCAGGTGGTTCCGGGAGAGACGTCCCTTAGGGGAGGATCTATCAGTGGAGATTCTCTATATCATAGTAAGCAGGAGAGAATGGAAGATGATAAAATATAGATAGGATCTAATGAGAAACAGTCAAATGAAAAAGAGTCCCATTCAATTACATCACATAATGGCAGATAGCTAAAAAGTGACAATTTTTAAGTGCTTATATATAAATGCTAGAAATCTAAATACTGAGTGGGTTGAACTTGAGTGCCCCATATTAAATGAGGATATTGATACAATAGGCATCACAGAAACTTGATGGAATGAGGATAATCAATGGGACACAGTAATACTAAGGTACAAAATATATCGGAAGGACAGAAGAGATCGTACTGGTGGGGGAGTGGCACTATATATGAAAGAAAGCATAGAGTCAAATGAAATAAAAAATCTTAAATGAACCAACTGTGCCATAGAATCTCTATGGATAGTAAGTCCATGCTTGAATAATAAGAATATAGTAGTATGAATATACTATCGGCCACCTGATCAGGATGGTCATAGTGACTGTGAAATGCACAGGGAGATCAGACAAGCTATAAAAATAAAAAAACCTCAATAATAATGGGGGATTTCAACTATCTCCATATTGACTGAGTACATGTCACCTCAGGACGAGATGCAGAGATAAAATTTCTTGACACCTTAAATGACTGCTTCTTGGAGCAGCAAGTCCGTGAACCCACAAGAGGAGAGACAAATCTAGATTTATTCCTAAGTGGAGCACAGGATCTGGTCCAAGAGGTGAATATAGGTGAACCACTTGGTAATGATGGCCATACATAATAAAATTTAACATCCCTGGGGGTAGGAATACCAAAGCAACCCACCACAGTAGCACTGAATTTCAGAAAGGGGAACCACATAAAAATGAGGAAGTTAGTGAAATGGAAATTAAAGGTACTGTGCCAAAAGTGAAATCCCTGCAAGCTGCATGGAAACATTTTAAAGACAACATAATAGAGGCTCAATTTAAATGTATACCGCAAATTAAAAAATATAGTAAGAGGACCAAGAAAGTGCCACCATGGCTAAACAACAAAGTAAAAGAAGCAGTTAGAGGCAAAAAGGTGTCCTTGGAAAAGTGGACGTTAAATCCTATTGAGGAAAATAGAAAGTAGCATAAAGTCTGGCAAGTGAAGTGTAAAAGTATAATTAGGAGGGCCAAAAAAGAATTTGAAGAACAGCTAGCCAAAGACAAAGAGTAACGGCAAAAAAACCAATTAAGTACATCAGAAGCAGGAAGCCTGCTAATCAGCTATGGGGCCACTGGCCGATCAAAATGGTAAAGGAGCACTTAAGGAAGATAAGGCTATTGTGGAGAAACTAATGAATTCTTTGCATTGGTCTTCACGACTGACAATGTGAGGGAGATTCCCAAACCTGAGCCATTCTGTGTAGATGACAAATCTGAGGAACTGTCCCAAATTGAGGTATCATTAGAGGACTTTTTGGAACAAGTGGATAAATTAAACTGTAATAAGACACCAGGATCAGATGGTATCCACCCAAGAGTTCTGAAGGAACTCAAATGTGAAATTGCAGAACTGCTAACTGTGGTATGTAACCTATCATTTAAATCAGCTTCTGCACCAGATGACTGGAGGATAGCTAATGTGATGACACTTTTTAAGAAAAAACTCCAGAGGTGATCTGGGCCATTATGGGCCAGTAAGCCTAACTTCAGTACCAGGCAAATTGGTTGAAATTATAGTAAAGAATAGAATGATCAGACACATAGCTGAATCCGATTTGTTGGGGATGAGTCAAGATGGCTTCTGTAAAGAGAAATCATGCCAAAAAAGAACTAGATAAGTTCGTGGAGGATAGGTCCATCAATGGCTATTAGCCAGAATGGACAGGGATGGAAAACCATGTTCTGAAGTGTCCCAAGCCTCTGTTTGCAAGAAGGTGGTAATGGGCGACTGGGGATGGATCACTCGATGATTACCTGTTCTATTCATTCCCTCTGAAGCACCTGACATTCACCACTGTTGGAAGACAGGATAATTGGCTAGATGGACCAGTAGTCTGACTCAGTATGGCCGTTCTTTTGTTCTTGTAAACATGTCTTATTTAATACTTTAGGGGAGCAAGGAAAGGGGAGAGTTCTGAATCTTAAGTTTTGCTTTCCCTTCCTATTATATTGACAATGGTACCTCTGTGTTTTAACTGTAGCTGCAGCTGTTGCAGCCTTGAGGGGTTCCCACTCCATACCAGCGGAATGACTGACCCAGATAAGGAGGAGAAAAAAGAGCATAAAGGAGGATATGTTCTGCAAGATCCTGCAAGCCTGTGCTGCATCAGACCTGGAAGGCCTGGAGGGTGAATATCACAGATTGTATGGAGAAGGAAAGAGCAGGCAGGAGAAAGGCACAGGAAAAGAAGAGGGAGATGCACCAGGACATAATGTGGCTTTTCCATCGGCAAACACTGTTGTGGATCTCCAGGTTCAACAATCCTAGGCTCTCATTGCAGTCTGTGGAGAACTGCAGCATGGTGCTTTCCTATATCCCCCGTCAGCATTTCACATGGCCTCAAGTCCTGCATGCCTGCCTCTTCCACTCCACACCGGGGTAAAGTGTCCCATAAACTGGCCTGTGAGAACCATGGTTGATGTATGTGTAGCTACATTGGACATCAATGTTCCATGCTCTTGTTTGTTTATTAAGGTTCCTAAATATTTTTTATGTTAAAATGTATGTACTTTTCAGTTCTTCAGTTTATTTTTGAGCTGCTTTTATAAATAAATAAAGACTTTTGGTTTTGAAAGTAATTAATTTTTCTTAGTTTACAACATATAGTGTATAATGCCTCCTGGTAGTGGGAGTAGTGGTCTTGTACACTCACGACCCATTGCATCAGTGCCAAACAGTGTAGTCCTCATCAATGTACAGCAAGCACACCAACGTTATTAGGTGCGTTGTCAGTGGTATGTCCACAGATGTGCAGGGAGCACCTGACACAGTTACCAACTGGCTTCCAAGCTGAGTACCAGGCTGAGCACAGCACATCACAGCACACTATTGAGCCTCGCTGTTAAAGTGCACTGTCAAAGCCTCCCCAAACCATATAGCTCCTTGTTGAGCTCGTCTGTTCAAACTCAGCAGCCAGTCACTCCACCTCTGCTCTCCACTCCTGTGGCAAATTTTCCCCTTTTGCTTCGCAAATATTATGCAGGACACAACAGGCAATTATAACCATTGAGATATTTTATACACTGAGATCCAATCTGGTGAGTAAACAACACTAGTGCCCTTTTAATCTACCAAAAGCACATTCAACTGTCATTCTGCATTCCCTGAGCCTGTAGATGAATCTTTCCTTGGTGCTATCAAGCTATCCAATCTTTTGCTCTGGACTTTAAATATTCCACAGAGGTTGGAATTCAGCCCTGTGCAGAGAGCTCACCCTAGGCATATGCAACACTGAAGCCCCTCTTAAATTTATAGGGGGCCCTTTGTAAAGGGGTAAATCTCACCCTGAAAGAACAGAATTAGGGTTTCAATAGCAAAGAAATTAGCAACAGAGAAGAAAAAAAAAACCCTATTAGATATTTAGTTCCTTCCTCTCTGCAAATGCAGGATAGTTCCCTATTGTCCAGTGCTTTGTTCAGTCCTGTTTTAGATGGCTCAAGTAATGGAGCTTCCCCCCTTTTCCTTGTTTCCTTGAGAAATTATTCCGCTGACTGAAAGAGATCACTGCTAGAAAATTTTTCCTGACATTCAGTCTACATTTTCTTCTGCCCAGGCCCACTAAAATTAGGTCATTAGATACAGCAGATACAGAGAATGTGATTTCATTCCATAAATAGCCCAGTGCCTGTTCTGCATAGGAAACAGTTAAAAGGAATGATTTCTGAAGAGAAAAATGTTCCATTTAATAATTGATTTTTTTAATATACTTCAGAAATACTAGCTAAGACAATGAGTCACCAGCAACAGCATCAGCAACTCATGTTTCAGAGAGTTGCAATAGTAAATGAGGAAGAGTTGCTGGAAAGTTTGGTTAGTAATAAAAGTTTCACAGTCCATTCCACTGAAATTATTCACTGGGACACACAAGTGTAAATGTGAATGATAACACTGTGAATGATTGAGGGTTTCTAATGGGCATGGCTTAAAAGGAAACGTTTCACGAACCTGAGCCACTATCAGACGAATTAAATGTGTTTGAAAAGGTTCTAATATTTGTGCCCTAGCCCTCTTGTCTTTACAAGTGTCTTGGTAAGTTAACATCTGCTGCCAAAATTGATGAGAGCTTGAGAGGGCGCACTTGCCTCTTGCTTGTTACTAAAAAAAAACAAGTTAAACCCTTTTATGGCAGAAGCCGTCTTCCTTCCATTACACCAGGAACCAGGCTGGGTGTTAGGAGCTGGGTTAACTAGATTGACTCGAAGCTTCCTGAAACACATCTTTAACTGAATCATCCAGAGCTGTGCCTCAACCCAAGATGAGCCTTTATTAAGGTCTGCTTCCTGCTCCCACGGACTAAAATGGGAAGAGGACTTGTCCCTGAAATGGGGTGTACTTGCCCTTTAAGGCTGTCAAGGGAAACGTTCAGGTCCACCACTATGCCATTCTAAGGTTTTACTCCTGGCCTAGAGTTATGAACCAGGTATTCAGAGAGAGGAAATAGTCGTGATGAACCTGCTAAGTAGAAGACTACAACTCCCATCAACCCCTTCCCCACTGCGCAGCCCTTTCTTCCTGGCCAAGTAAGGGCGAAGGTTCCGCACCAGTAAGTGGCTAGGCTCTGTGGGGAAGCAGCAGCCTCCTGGCAAGCCAGGAGCTGCAGAGAAGCTGGATGCTGAAAGGAACCCCTAGGAACCATATGCAGAGCTGCATGTGGAATAGGCTGTGAGTGCCATTATAGCTGAGTGCAGGTCTGTGCAGGGCCTATGGGGGAGCAACTGGGCACAAAGCCAGTGCAGAGGAGACTCAATGAGAGGCAATAACTGAGCCTGGCCTGGAAACCTGCAAGCTCCTAATTGCTTGAAAAGAGACTGGAGAGGGCACCCCAGATATTAGGCCTGAAGAGCCCCGACTCTTGACTGGGCTGCCCCACACATGAACCGCAAATGCCTAAGGTATCTGCAACCTTTCCCTTTCCTGCCAGCCCTGGTAAAATACCATTTCCCTTAGTCATGTGTCTGAGAGGTTATTGGGACCAACCAGAGCTTGCCCTACATGGCTTAGCTGCCGAAATGCCTACAGTGCTTTTCTCTGAATCATGGTGCACCTGGCATTCAACTGGCACCCTAGGGTTTGGGGGTGTGCTCCAGCAGTGAATAGCCATAATTATGACATGGTTTTGGGAAGTTAGTGAGTAGTTTGAGAAGAAACCCTGGGTTGCTGCTTTTGTTTAGGGCCTGAGACTAGAACTCCCAGTTGAATGATGGTCAATGACACGCTTCTTCCTCAGTATGCAGGGACTACTGGGAAATGTAGTTCCAGAGCAGCTGTAGATGTCATTTAGAACCCAACAAGACATGCTAAGAAGGGGGTGGAGTATTTAAGCAGTTTTTTTAGTTTATAAACCAGAAAGGTTGGGAGTATTTCAGAAAAAGAGAAGCCAACTCTGCCTATTTAAGGGTCTTTTTCTCTCCCCCACCCCCATGGGTTCTTCAAAAATAAATCCCTTGGATGGGAAGCTTGTTTTAGACCATGACTCTTTGTGGAGAATTGGCTTTACAGAAGGGGAAAAAAGCCTAACGAAATAGGAAATCTTGGGAGGGACAGATTTTTTTTTTTTTGGACACTTTGAATCGTCAGCATTGTCTACTCTCATCATATTTGATGCATTTCATAGAGGTCCAGCTTCTGGAGTCATGATTTTGTGAGAATCTCAGCTTTCATTAAAAAAAAAAAAAGTAAATTTCTAGCCTTCATAGTTGCAGAGAAAAGTTTGGGAATGTGACCCTGATAACACTCTAAAGGCTTAGAAACCAGAAGAAAAATACAAGGGACCCAAAATGGCTTATTGTTTGAGGCTTGACTCATGGTTTTTGAATGGTAGGAGCTCATGTTACTAACTCAGTTCCTCTGGGACAATCTGTGCTACCAGAAGAAAGACAGGGAAAACAAACCCCATAGGAGGAGAAGCTTGCTTTGTTTGGCCCGAACCTCACAGTGCTTTGGTCTTTTGATTGCTTTGGCCTGCAACAGACCTCAACATACAAATTATTTACATGGTTTTCCTCATTTACTGCTGAGCTGTGGACTCATCTAAAGTGAAACACAGCTGCTGTTTTATAGCATCCGGAATACTATGTGGCAAGTGAGGAGTGAAGGAGAATACGATCCAAATGAAATTGCAGGTTGAATTTTATGCAGAGACCTGTACTACCTGAGTTAGAATTTGGCCAGGGACTCTCGGGCTAATTCCTCTAGTCTTTGGAAAAATGCCATAGGAACTTTAATACCATACCTGGGTTCCGGGGGGGAGGGGGGGCAAGGAAAGGAAGTGAGGCGGGGTTTGGTTGTATCTCTCCTTCAAAAGTTGACACCTCCTAAAATTAGTCTGTGGTTGGCTAAATGTTGCCACAGGCAACATTCAGAGTCAGAGGGAAGGATGCAATCTAATGAACCAGTAGAACTACTTTCTGCAACATCTAAGCATTCCTTGGACGTCCTCCCTCCAAATAGTAACCTAGTTCAACATTGCTTACATTGTGAGAATTGCCATAATGACAAGCTTGGGTGCTTGTCTTACTAGCCCTGAGATTTTTTCCCCCATAAACTTCCAGTATGCTCAACATCCCCAACTCAATTCGTATCCAATATTCAATCTTAAACCTTGATCACATCCTGTGGATGTTACATATTCTAAATAGGAAACTGCAAAGGTTCATTCAAAGGGGAATTTCACAAAGGAGCAAACTTAAGAAATAGATAAACATTCATACCAAAAAGCAATTTACCTTTCCAGCTGCTCTTTTTATTCCTCTTCCTCTTCCTGCAAGGGAGGCTATCAAGTTAAAAATCATACATTTGATATCCATTCCTGACAAAAAACCTAAAACCAACCAACCAAACAAACAAAAAAACCAACGGAAAAAAAACCTGACATAAAGATGAGGTTAAGGTTCAGAGTACATACCAGTAATTTACAGGGACAAAACTTTATAGGGATGTTGTAATTAGTCCCCAAACAACCATTTTAACCCAAGGAAATTCAGATCTAAGGTTAAACTAAAGAGACACCCAAGCATGGTAAGGAATAGAACTACACATTAAAGGCATCAAAATAACTATAACAATCTCTTGTAGTGACCATGCAATAAATATACAATAATGATAATAACAGATTTTTAAAGACACAGTCAGGATTTTTCCCACTCCCACATTTTCCCCTACTTTTGGGGGAAGAGGGGTGGGGAAAGCAGACTGAAAAATCAGAAATTCCATCATGTGACATTATACTGACACCCGTATGGGTCATCAGCAGAGTTGGGACCTTCAGATCCACAACTCAGACCTTTGCTACTTGAGCGAAAGGAAGTAGTAAGCTATTAGCCTCCATGTGGACCATCCAGTAAAGAGAGATCAGACACATGCTAAAGCTGGTCAGGAAACGTGTTTTCCTGTGAAAAGTTTCAGTGATTTTTTTTTCATTTTATTGACAATTTTATTTGGATTTTTTTAAAGTTCATTGAAAAACTGATTTTTTGTAGTTTTTTGGCAGCCAAAATCTGCAAAGTGATCTGTTTTTTTTCCTATGAAAACTCCAAAAATGCCATTTAAAATGGCCATTTCCTGAGAAAATTTGCAGCAGCAAAGAAGCCATTTTTCATTGGGAAAAGTTTTCAGAACATTTTCAATGGGCTACGTAGCTATTTGCTGTACTGCAGAGAAACGTTGGGACTCAGGAATGCTGGGTCTATTTCAAGTTCTGGGGGGAGGGTGACTTAGTGGTTAGGAACAACACAGACCAGCATGTCGATTTTGCATTTTAAGATGGGGAAAACAGCATATTCTCCCCTCAACTTTTTCTGTGAAACAACCGGACTGTTTGGGCTGAAATTGAAAATAATAAAATAAATAAATTCAGTCAGCCTCATGCAGACATCCAGCAAGGAAAATTTCAGTCCAAACAGTTAAAGTTCAGCAAAATTAGAAACAATTGAAAAAAGGGTCTCATAATGGGAAGTGTTGGGCAACCTTAATAATAGGCGGTGCTATCAGCTCTGTCTGCAATACTTGACATCTGGTACAGCTACACTGAAGATGGAGGCCCAATTTCCAGCTCAGATAGATGTACCTGCAAGGGGGGGGAGGAGGGACAGCACAGGCTAGCTGCCTACATACAATCCCGTCCAAAACCCTAGTACTCAAGTGGCTAGCCCATGCGTGTGCTAGCTTGTTCAAAGCTAGTCTGTGTACATCTATCTGAACTGGGAAACACACCTCCAGCTGCAGTGTAGGCGTACCCATAGTATCCCCTTTTGGGGCACAGTCTAATCTGCAATGGATCAGAGGCTTCTAGGGGAGATCGCCTCTCCTTCCAAGCAACCACTGCAATCAAACAAGATAAACTGTTGTTGTCTTAACGAGGATAATACTGTAAGCAAATAATTAAACAAATCCAGAGACAAGTATTAAATCTGTCCATGCGGCTTTTGGTATCTAAGCACTTTTAGGCAATGTTGGGGAAGTTTGCTCTTCAAAAACTGCTTCCATTTAAATTTTAGTACCTAATAAATAATCTGACCTGCACCTCAGCTCTGTAATGGAACAGGTGGAAGCTATTCAGAGTGTCAATGCTTGGAAATTTGTGGTCCTGGTATCAGGAGTAACATGTCCCTCTTCCTCTAGCTCTGTTTCTTTAGACGAGTGAGAGGGTGAGTGACTGATCTGTATGAGCCGTGTGATTTATGGGATGGGAGAACCCTATGGAGAGGGAGCCAAAGAAAGAAAAGGATGCTGTGTTGTGTGCGGCAGTGCACAGGAAGAAAGGGACTATGGGATAGGAGGGTGACTGATCTGTGGAGAAAGGGGAAGTTGTCACTCTGAGTGACAGCGCTATAGAAAAGCAAGGGACTAGGATGAGTGGATGTGTGTATGTGTGTGTGTGTGTGGGGGGGCCCTGCGGTGTGTGGGGGAGTGATCCATGGGTAAGGAACTATAAGAGGTGGGCATGGAGAACCTGAATTATGTGAATGATTTTGGGCAGGGATGATAGAGACTCTGGACTATGGAGGGTGGTGAGCCTGGGAGAGGGATGAAGGGAATCACTTGAATATGTGGTGCTCTGACCCCAGTAGAGTGGCAAATGGTGGGGAGTGCATGGGCACTGACAGTGTTGATCCTGGCAGAGGGGTGAGGGGATCCTTGCATGTGTGGAGAGGTGATCCTGAGGCTTGTAGGTAGTGATCCTAGTGTACATGGGGGGTGACCCCAGCAGAGAGGTAGAGGGGATTCTGGATAGTGTGGGGTGAAGGGATCCCGGAGTGTGCAGGGTGGTGGTCCCAGGGTGTGTGGGGTGACCTTGTCATAATGGATCCTAGGATATGTTGGCCAGTGATCCCAGGATGTCTGGGGTGGTGATCCTAGCATAGATGTGGAGGAGATTCTGGAGAGTGTGGGGCAGTGATCCCTGGGTGTGCGAAGTAGCGATCCCAGAGTGTCGTTAGGGTGACCCTGGCAGAGGGTGGAAGGTGGATCCTGGGTTGCGCGTGTGACATGTGTCGTTTGGGTATTTTGCAGGCCAGTAAGAAGCACTTTTACAACACATCATTTCCATTAATTTTCCACCTGTGTTAAAGATTCTGCAGTTCTTGCTCCATAAATTCCACGATGGTCTCTAACCCTTCAAAGAAAGCCAGCACGTTATCTGCTGATTCAAGGCTTCTGCACTGAAACTTCCAGCCAAGTCAGAGAGTGGCATGACCTTTCTCATTAAAATGACCTGCCAACGCTGGGCAGCCAATTGAAAAAGAAACATCAAGATAGAGTGATGCTCAGCCCATAGCCAGATAGGAGAGTCTCGGAAATTCATTTCCCTCTAAGGACGCTGTCCCCAGGGCTCTGACTTGCTCTGGCTCAGCTCCACAATCTCCCATTAATGCTAATACACACAGTGCAAGCAGGCTGACTAGGAAGACTCCTATCATATCCTATTCAAAGTACCCTGAAGTGTAATACAAATGGCATTAGTTCAATTACTTACTATGCTAATACTCTCATCATAGGCACTGATCTTAGGGTGACCAGATGTCCTGATTTTATAGCGACAGTTCCAATATTTGAGGATTTTTCGTATATAGGTGCATATTTCCACCCACATCTCCTGTGCCAATTTTTCACACTTTTCATGCTATCTGGTCACCCTAACTGAACTCATCAGCTTTCAGTGGGGATTTCTACCTCTTCACATCATGCAAAATTCAGGTCACGTATGCTGGACTTGCTGGTAACATAATAGTGACTAGAGCTGAAAGAAGAAGCTCATCCTATTTTCTAAAACACACTTTTCAAAGTGGGATTAAGAAAGAAGGAGAGCTCCTCTGAGGCTGCAGGGCCAGGTTGAGCCAAGAAGGGGCTCTTGCAATACCGAAGGGCAGGTCTGCCCTGAGGGAAAACTGCTCAGGGTGAGATAGGGAAGCAGGGGAACATTGGTGATGGTGCAGGGCAGGTCTCAGCTGAGGTGCAGAACACAGGAAAACGTTTGCTCAGAATTGCATATTAACTAGTCCCTTCCCTTTTATCTCCCATTGGCTTTCATACTGACCCCGTTTCCTTCTTGCAGTCTTTCTGTCATAGACTTTCTGTTCAGGTGAAGCAATAATAAACATCTTTCTCTTAAAATTCAGTAGAAGTGTCAGGACTCAGCTCCAGCTGGAATAATAAGTGCCATACACCAGCAGGACAAACATCTTAAATAAATCATATTGTTTCTGGAGCTGAACCAATGGCACGAGCAATTATATGACGAACTAAAAATGTGTGCTGGATACAGGCTACATTATATTTTACTACTGTAATGAAATGGTTAGAATATATGTGCACCACTGCCCTCTGCTGTTATGCTCAGAATTGCTCAACTATGTGCCACTGGCCCTGTACTGCTAACAGCTCGGGGAGATTCTCCTTTAGCTCAAGTGGAAGGGAGCTTATGCTTTCGTTTTGAGAACATCTTAGTTCTATCCCCACTGCTTTCTTGAGCTTCTAAATGACCATTTTATGCATCATAATGACAAGTACCATGGAGTTCCCAGGCAGCCATAGATTGGTTATAACGTCGTGTATTAATATTGCCCTTTAGAGACTGTATTGAGCTAAATTGTGTATTATTTCAGCCTCATGAAAATTGCACAGCAGCATTTTCCACCATCCCTGATTGACTCTCCTCATTTTATTCTTCTTTTGCAGAGTTTGGCATCAGACATTTAATTAAGGGATTTTTCTAACCTCGTAGGTCTATGTTAAATGGGGGTTATGTGTCCCTGAAGCAAGAGAATATTGCCTTATGCTGAGATGAGGGGGGACACCCAGGTTGTTCTAAATCTATAAGACTTAAATGCTATAAAAACTAACCTCTTTTGTAATATATTAATGAACCTGATGTATCTTAGATTATACCTGTAATAAAGTTTATGGATCATGGAACAATCCTATGGAACATTATATATATTGTTATTCTATATGGGTGAAACTTTGGTGTGAATTATTCTGGCTAGCCAATGGAGTTTACATCCGATTTACATCTGGGTAATAGATTATAGGCCTGATTCTCCACTTGGTTACATGAGTTTTATGCTATTCTAACTCCAGTGAATCCAAAGGAGTTATCTCTGCCTAACATTGGTGTAACAAAGCAGAGAATCAGGCTCTAGAATCTGGCTCTCTGTGTTCATGGAATTACGCTGGATGTGCATTGGTGTACCTGAGAGCAGAATCTGGCCCACTGGTTTCGGGGGAGTTGATACAAATTTACACTGATCTAACTGGGATAAGAATCTGGTCTCTGGATCATTCAGTTCCCCATTTTCCCAAGCACTTCACAATATCAGCTAGAAGGAGAGAGAATGATATGACCCTTTTTATGTCCTTTTTGCTTGGAAGGGTCTGCTTTTATTGTCACGCCTCATTCTTTAGAAGAGCAAAGCCAGTTTAAAATATTTACAGTGCTATCTCATGAGGAAAACCTTTATGAGATTGGGACAAGTGCACTCAGCATATGTGCCGGTCGATACCCAGACTGGCGAAAGAGTGGCTCCTTTTCCTTCTCTCATTGTCTGCCAAATGGTCTGGGACTAAACATTCCCTCGATGAATGATCCTGATCTCACAAGTTTTAGTCCATTACTTTAATGGTAGTTGTTCATCAGTGATGAACCATGCAGTTAACTTGCCGGAGACAGCATGGCTAATTGAAGATGAGGCAGGAGATTCTTTTAATATTATTATTTTGCCTCCATTTGCTTTTAATATCTCCTTGCTCCTTGGTGAGATCTGATATAAGTTTTAATTACCTCTGAGAACAATAACTTTAAAAAGGCCCTAGTTCTTTGTCTGAAGTAGCTTGCCTACAGATGAGATATATTGTAAGTTTCAAGTCTCTAAAGGAAGCTGAATGGGAACAAGGTTGGCAAAGACAGTAACTTCTAGTTACCCACTGACATCTTGGGGTAGTAAATTTTGAAAGCTTTATTCCCACACGCCCATTCTGGACAACCTGTCTCATCTTTTCTATCTATTGTAAGTACTTCTAAGTTACGCTTTTTCTGGCGTCTAAGTGCCACATGCAGAATAATGTAGGTAGCACTATTAATGTCCCAAAGAAATAATCTCTGCTGTCCATCTCACCACATTTGGGATGTGCTTTCTCTTCTTCCTTTCTTAACCTCACCTTTCATCTTACTTTCCTCCTATCTCTTTCATCATCCCTACTTATGATCAGCCCTTAGGCAGATGATACTGCAGTAAGGCTTTAGAAAAAAGTGGGTCTTACATTTTGATCTGAACACAGTCATATTTGGGCTCAGTCTAATCTATCACAATGTGATATCAGTATTAGAGCCCAGCTATCATGTAAGTTCTTCTCAACCTCACCTTAATGGTGTTACCACCCAGCTATAATGTACCAGATGTTAGAGGAAATACAGAAGACCCTTCTTCAGGAAGGCTAATACAGAGAGCTGGTTAAAAATTATATATATATTTTGCGAAACCTTTCAAAGTTGTTTCCAATTTCAGGGGTCAAAATGGACCTGTTTTCCATTTTTTTTCCACTGGAAATGTTATTGAAAAGTTCTTGAAGTTGTAATAAAAGCTTTTTGTTCATCAAAAACAGGTTGTTTGGCAAATGCCAAGTGTGGGTAACTATTTCAGTAACAATTCTGAGACTGTTTTTATTAAAAAAGACTCTCACAAAATTTAATGAAAACTGAAAATTTTTAAATAGCCAACGGTTTGTGGTGAAAAAATAAATTTTTGTTAAAAAAGACATTTTTAATTAAAAGCTTCTTATAGGAACATTTTTGAACAGCTTTATAGTAAATACTGCTCTTCTGAAAAAATGGGAAGTGGTTTGGATAAAATAAGAATTGACTTAAATTCTAACTCCATGCTCAAATCCAGCCTCTTAGGAAGTTCAAAAAAAAGTTCAGAAATGTCCTTCCTCCCGTTTATTTCCAATTTTTGTGATGCCTTTGCACTTCCAGCCAGAACTGCTGCATTGCCCTTGTCTTGTGGGATTTTCTGCACCCTCCAATGTACCAGAAATCTCAAGAGAAATCTTATTCTCCAAAGATTTCCAGCCCAAAGTTTGTAGATTCAATGGCTAAGATATTCACGTGTGCCTAAAAGGATAATCAGTTCTCATTTACAATGATTGGTAATCTCTTACATGGCTTTGAAAATTCTCAGCCAAGTGGTATAGAGAAGCAGCCCAACTTCTGGATACTTAGCTGAACCTCTGACCCTTTTGATGTTGGCCTGTCACTAATGCCAAAATTAAGTCTCTGAGCTTTTCTGGCCCTCCTATATTACTCTGAGAAGTAGGTAGGGGAAGGGGGGACAGTTGACGTTTCAATGTGGAAGTGTCCACTGTTGTGAATAGCAACCTTTCCCCGCTTTATCCCTCACTTCAAAATCTTGCCAACCCCCTTCAGCTCATCTTCCTTTTTCCCCTTTCATCTACAATATTCTAAAGAACTGCTGCAGAAAAAGAAAGCACTTTATGGGTCTCTCACAGACAGCAGGGCAGTTGCTATGGAGACTGCAGATGAGGCAGCAGAGTTATATGGCCAGCATAAAGGGAAGGGTTGGGCTTGAGAGCAGCTCTGAGCTCTACCTATTGTCACTATTCATAGGTGGCAATCAGAAATACCATGCAATGAAATTACCACTCTGGCTTAAAATCACACATTTCCCCTCTAACACATCAGTATCCTGGGTCTCCTTTTATTTGGGAGTCACGTGGTATCACTATGGAGGCCCGGATGAGTCACTGAATACAGAGCAGTCACAGGGCTTTGCCAGACAATGCTCAGTTAAGGGCAGCAGCTAAAATTCGGGTGGCCAAGTGCTGGTGAAAAAACAACCATGATTCATTTAAAATGGAGGAGTCCAAATTAAATATATAACCTCCCTGGCTGGGAATCTAGGAGGAAAACGTTGTCTCACACACACACTTCACTAGAGTTGGTTGAAATTTTTCCAGCAAAACATTTCTTCTCTCAGAAAATGCCAATTTCATGGAATCAAAATATTTTGTGGGAATGGGTCAATTCCATCTAAACATTCGAAGGACATCAGGCAGACAGGCTGCCTAGTTTCCTGCCAGCTTTCTCCCCCCCTCACTTCTGTTCCCCAGGCTCTCCAGTTCTGATACAGCCTGCCTGGTGTATTGCCCGGGAGCTTAGACCAGAAATTTTTGAAAAATTCTATTTTGGTTCTTCTGAAATGGAAGTTTTGGAAACTATCCTTCCTAAAGGAAATTTTAGATGTCCAACTTTTCATGCCAATTCAGAATGATTTGCTTTTGAAGAACTTTGAAATTTTCCATGGAAGGTAAATTCCAGTTCCCACCCAGCTCTACACTTCACCCAAAATTACATCATAGCCATTCCTGGTATGGAACACATCAACGATTTAACAAAGCACTATGACACTACACAACATCTTAGGACAGGAAGTGAAAGGAAATTATTTATTCCCCTGTTAGCCTGCCAGGATCTCCTCTCTGATGGCTTGAGCTAGAATTTGGTCATGGACATATAAACCTCTTACTCCTACAAAACGTACCAAGGATTTTTTAATCACCAAACAGTCAGAGCCTCGGTTAAACATCTCAGCTACGTGATGGTGCATCCAGGAGCAAAATGCCCCTTAACACAATGTTGGATCAGTGGACCAATAAGGACTACAAGTATGTCTACATTGTGCCAGCTGATTCAGGCTCCAGATAAGGGGGCTGTTTAACTGTGGTGTGGATGTTTGGGGTTGAGTTGGAGACCAGATTCTAGGACCCTACGTAGTGGGAGGTTCCCAGAGTTCAGCTGTAGCCTGAGCTCAAACATCTACACCACAATTAAACAGCCCCTTAGCCTGCACCCTGCAAGTCAAGTTAGCTGGCACAGGCTAGCCACAGGTGTCTAATTGCAGTAGGCATACCCTTAGAGGGAAGGGCACTATCCAGTGAATCAATACCATTCCTCTCTGCCATGCTTAGATATTCCATGTACATTTCCCATCTTGTTCCTGGATGGACTTCAGTTTATTCAGCCATTAATCTGGAACCTTTCATTCCCCACTTGACTAATTCAAAATCACTCCATAAAATAGTCAACAAGAAGCTTTGCAGACCTCTCCCCAAACGAGCAGACAATGAAACAGGAGACAAATGCAAGTTGGCTTTGTCACTGTCCCTGAGCCATTTCTGCTGAGCATCCAGAAACCGTTTCTGTCTGAAAGTGCCGTCAGTGTGAAAAAATAGTCAGTTGGTTAATTCAGTGTGACATGTGTCTGCTCCCTTCCCAATTATCATGTCATATCAGCTGCAGTTTACAAGCCAAAAGGAATCCATCACTATCCAGAGTCTTGCGGGGTCAGCTGGGCTAAGAGGGGCCTGTTCTCTTCACTTTTCATTTATTGGCATCTCCGGCACTTTGGCATGCACTTTGGCCTCAGTGGCAATGCCCCACTGGCTGCCTCCTTTTCTTATCAGTCTCGTTCTGTGTGGAGCACTTATGTTTTTGTTACCTTACATAATAGGAAGCATAACAGTTAGAAGGTTAAGTGGAGTTCATACTGAGCACAAGCAATTTGTCCTTCAGAGGAGTTGTTACTTGCTTCCAGGCAGGCCAGGATAAGGAGCAGTTCAGGACAGGGAAAAACACTATGCAGTTCAGGAGGGTTGCAGGGCAGGAGGGGGTATGCCAACCTGGGTAGGGCAGGGCAGGGCAACACTAGATAGGTCAAGCAGCTGGACAGGTCTGGAGGGAGGTAACACTAGGCAGCTCAGGAAGAGGGCCAGGTCAGGAGGAGAATAACAATAGGCAGGGATGAAGTAAGGGTGTTACGACAGCAAGAAAGTAATATCAGCCTGGTGGCTGAATCAGAGTAAAGGGGTGAGGGGAGAAGGGGGATAACACTAGGCAGTGACAGGGCCTTGGGAATTATGGCAATGCCAGGCAAAAGTCAGGTTGTGGACACAGCACTAGAATGGTGGCAGTGAGCAATCCCGACGGTGCGCACATTTGAACGGAAGGAAGGCAACACGGCAATTGGCAGCGAGCTGCTTCTCTCTTCCAGTGCACGAGTTATCAAGAAGGCAGAAGAGCTCCTTCTAACACTGGTCTCTCAGTGCTTCAAATCCTTGATACCAGTTGCTGCCATCTCCAGCCTCTGGTGAGCTAGGCAGCAGTGAATCCGCTGCAGTCTCATCCGGGGCTATCATGGGGATTGCATTTTGCACCATGTTTCAAACATAGAAAGTGCTGTAGCGTGAGAGGGGAGCGGGCATTCCAGAGCCTGCCTCGGGCTCGGGCGGTCCACAAGAGGACAGAGCACACATGGCACAGCAAGGAGGCGGCAGCTGCTGTGGAGCCATCATGGACTCCACAGTCCATGATACTTTTATGTTTTTATACCTCTTCTCGTTGCCTGCCCATTGTAACAAAGGGACATTGCACACCTCACGTTCTGCACTGCCACTCTGAATATTTAAAAGACAATCAACAGTTATATTTATCTGTTCTGTTTTCAGCAATGCTTGCAGAGAGCAGCTTCCAGCTGAGGTTAGCTCAGCATGACTCCTAGCTTGACCGGAGTTGGGGGAAGGGGACATCCTTTAGGCTCACTGCATAAAGCTGCTGTCCGCAGATCACAAGTTAACATGCAGGACACACAAAGAGCCAGTGCAGTCACTGTGGGTGGAGGCACTAATTGACGATAACAGAATATCTGACATTTAGATAGCACCACTTATCTTGAAAAAATATCAAGGCACTTACAGGCAGATCCCCAGCTGATATACAGTAAATTGATGGAACTCCATTGGGTTCAATGTTGCTGCACTGATTTCTAGCCACTGAGGATCTGACCCAATAAGTATAAATCTGGTGTTCCCAGCTGTTGCAAGTGTCACTGTCGCTGGTATTTTTCTTAAAGCTCCACCACTGGAGTCACGTTATTACATGAGAGTCTCAGCTTTTGTGCAACAAAGTAAGCTTCTAGCCATCATGGTTGTGGAAGAAAGTTTGAAAACATTGAACCCTAAAGTCTCCAACCCCAGAAGGCAAATAAAAAGAACTGAAAATGTATTATTTTAAAATCTCATGATTTTAAAGCCAATTTCATGACTTTTGGTGGCTGGACTCATAATTGTTAAACATTTGGGGCTGGTAATACTATAAATCACTTCACTCACCACTGCATTGCAACTGCTTCTGGGGTGGGACTCTGTTGAATATTCCACAGCTGCATTGCACAACAATTCAGGGAAGCAAGAGAAGAAGAATTCTGTGGCTGATTGAGACTGCAGGCAGAATGTGGTGATGACCCACGTTGGAATTTGGCTAGGATATCAGGGCTAAAATCCATGTCACGGGTTCCATTTATCTTAGAATTTTACACAGCCGCTTATCATCACATTATCTGAGGGAGAGGATTTTGTCTGAGGAGGTGCTCTGCAACTGTGGGGCCTATTTCCGTTCCTCCATCTGATCACGTCTCCGGGCAGAATTTCTCTGGGCCACGTCCGCTGACGCCTTAGCTACTGTTAAGGAGCAATGGGTTCTATCTGGGGTTCTCTGTTTGGTGTCCTCTTCAAGCTCCCTCCATTTAGCCCTTTGACCTTCACACCTGTTCCTGTTTTTTCATTCGTTGTCCCTCATAATCAGTTGAGTCCCAGTCCCAGTAGTTCCTCCCCTTAGGCTGCGGAAAGGGCTTTTAGCCATGGGCAGGCTTGCACCCGCCCATGTCCTGGAACCCGAATAGTATCACGTTATCTGAGTTCTTCCCACATAAAATCAACAACAATGGTGAAGTTCCTAGTGGATCTCACAGAGTCTGGCACTTCTCCCTTTATAAGGTCAAACTCTGCTTGGGATAGGGTTTTTGTTTTGGATTTTTTGTTTTGTTGTTTGGGTTGATATACTGACTACCTTTAAGTCTCTATTTTGTATTGATCAACGATGGTAGAGAATACAGGTTCTGCTTACACCCCACTATAGCTTCTGTACTGATCAGTGATACAAAAGATCCAATAATGCAAATGAGCAGGGCCTTGATATTACAATACTTAAGGTGTCATCTTCAGCAGCTCATATTCCCATGCCAGGGCAGTGGTTCTGTTCTGTGATGAGGCAAAGAGTGACACTTATGGGGCCACCAGTACCATTTCCTGGAGTCCTTGGGATGTTTTTTCTGGGATGGATTTAGCACGGGAAACCTGATGCGATACTCTATCATGCATCAGATTAAGGGTAGGGCAGCATACTGTAAGACTTCTCTTCTGTCTGGTTTGTAGCTGGCAGACACAACATGCTTTCTAACCAAGTAGTTAATTACTTCTTCTCCTGTATGTGACTTTCAAACTTTTGATAATTCCTTGATGACTCCTTTTAGCCATCAAAATCCAACCAATGTGAATCAATAGTAGCTTTTAGATCTTCAGCAGCATGAAAAGATATCCCGAACACAACACACAAACTATGTCTCCTTATTGATCCGTCCGACTTTTCTTTTGAACTATGGAGGTTTAAGAAGCATTATTTTATTTCGAAGGCACTTGTTTCTAAATTCAATATGAACAGAATATTTTCCCAGCAGGATCTCCCATTAATACCTATGTCTCTTATACCAATGGCCTGCGGTTTTCTTATCTGATTTAATTCTAAGCAGAAGAAAAAGCAAACAAACAATATTTAATTGCTAAGTATATCAAGTAAAAGCCTGAAGTAGTAGCTTAATTCATTGGAATAACATAAGCAATTTACATTCACAGGATGATAGAAATCAGAAATGGGAAAGATCAGTTGGAACATGACCAGAGGTGGGTGACTATTGCGAAATATTTCCAGCAAATATTCAGTCTAAATTTCCAACAAATTAACTTAATCTGTGTTTCACTGAGTGAAATTCACCCCTGTGCGGGGCACCAGCACAAAGCCCGAGACTTATATCCCACATAAGCCCATGGGGATGAACTCTTAGTTCTCAAAATTTAGTGTTTTCTTAACTTTGTTTTTTAATGGCATTGGCTAGAGTATTATTGTTAAAGAGAAAGGAAACTCCGTTATCATTTAGCTAAACACCTACAGAATGTCCTGTCTCATTTAAAGTGTGCACCCCAAGGCAAGTGCTTCTGGGAGTCACTACCTCAGTCACTGTGCTCCGCTGCTCAATGAGGCACGGGCTTCTGTCTATGACCCATTGAATACACACTTTGTATCAATTACAACTCTGTGTTGGGCAAAATTACATCTGTTACAATATGTTATTCAGTGTCTCTCTTCCATTGATCCACCAGAGGTATCCCAGCTCTTACCAGTAGTGAAGTACCCTCTACTTATCATATCCTTGGCCTAATTATACCTGGGACTTACTCCTCAGTAGCTGGTTATACCAAACTGTCAAATGATCCTAGATTTCTTCCTGAATACTGGAAGAAAACGGACACAAACCCTCCAGCTATGAATGATGGCATTTGAAGTAGCAGCCCCTCTATGTATTTGGTTGGGGGGTGGGAGGTTGACAAAGAGAACAAAATAGCTTCCACACTTATTTCCATTTTAGAATGAAGTTTGCATTCAAGCAGCACATGATAGGATGAATTGAGGTGTTTGGCTTCTATCTCCGAGCAGTGCAAATCCAACATGTATATTCTTGAGTGTGAAGAACCAGAGGTATGTCTCATTCATAAATACTTTCTCCCCTTATGTCCAAGAGCTAAAAATGGAAAAGGAGCCTAGTCCTTTTGCTAATGAGTTGATTTATTTTAATTTACAGGATATTGGTTTGCAACGACATACACTCTCATAATTCTCATGACCATTCTCAGAAGAACAAAGCTTCATAGAAACTAACTCACTATTCCTTTTGTTGTAGTGTCAAATAATAGGGCTGTTCTTTCTGATTATGTGGTATCTTATTGCTGGGGGAGAGGGTTTAAACTACTGTTACCTCTACTGCTACTAATAGTTTGTATTACAGGAGCATCTAGAGGCCCTAGCTGAGATTATCAGGATCCTATAGCGTTAGGTGCTGTAAAAACATATATTAAGACAAAGTCCTTGCCCCAAGAAGTGAACAGATTAAAGTTAGATGTTGTTAATGAGTCCCCCCTAATGGGGACTCAAAGACTTTAACCTTTAGAGCACCAGTTCAAAGTCAATGCAGGAAAATTACTGATCTAAAGCTGTTATTATCTAATGACTACTTGAAGGCTTGAATGAAATAAATCAGGTGGTCTCAGTCCAATTCCCAGCAGACATTTGTCCCTAACACCAGCACTGTTGTGAAAGGCCAGATTTTCAGTAGAGCACAGGCTCAGTTTATCAAGTGCTTGACACTCACAAAGAACTGAATCCACTTCCCAGTGAGAAGGTCTGATCTAGGTATTTCTGCTGCTGGCAGCATAGCCCTAAGGCCAGACC
Organism: Emydura macquarii macquarii; assembly: GCF_026122565.2. NCBI lineage: Eukaryota > Metazoa > Chordata > Testudines > Chelidae > Emydura > Emydura macquarii. Next base: position 5,397,160 of record NW_027132813.1, on the reverse strand, counting down.
AACTGAAGTAACTCCAAGATTCCTCTTACCTACCATCAGTGTAAAGCAACTTTGTGTATGCTGGATGACATGTATTGTGTAATTGAACTGACTTTTGGATCCCTTTTGCCAATTCCCTCTCTCCACTCCCATGATATGTCACATGGGGAGACATTATTATATTTCTTTTAGTACATGGCATGCTGGAAAGTTACGCTCCAGGTACAACCAGCTGGTAGCAAGTGACTAGGAAGGGAAATTATTTCCATGTCTGTAAATTATTTCATTTGAATTAGAAGTCTACAGGGGCCACCAGTATGAAGCTGCTTCCTGGCTGCCTGGCACTGTTCCTTTATCTTTCTCCCACTTTGTGCATTTATTCTTTCTTTATCTTGGAAAATAAAAGAGCACCAGGCTGGTCTGTGGCATAACTCAGAGTAGCCTTGGTGCTGCTATAATTTACCACTGCTGTCCATGGCCCCAATGGCAATAAACTAGATGTAGCTGTGTCCTTGCAATGCACTTACATTGGGGACTAAGAGGATGAGGTATAGGCATGGCACTAGAGGATTCCCCCACACGTGAGGAGAGGCTCCTTCACTTGCCAGTTTAGGTGGCTTTATGGATGCTTGGCATACAATAACCAATATAATAATCATTTAATGGGTATGAACACCAAGAAAAGGGAAATTATTTTGGGTAGACCCAGGGTGGGTAGGAGAAATGGGATGAAACTGATCGAAGGAAACTTTAGGTTAAATTTCAGGAAACACGTCCTAACAAGGAGGTCTTCTAGACTGGAATAGCCTCCTAAAGGAAGTGGTAAAAGTCCCATGACTTGAGTCACTTACCGGTGGACTTGACACAGTAGTGAAGAACATATTGGCTGGCTGTGTACATAACATAGCAGAGGGTTCATTATAGTGTATTAAAGTCATTCAGATTAGATCAGACACCATAGGGAACAGTCCTGAGTTGGTAAGGGGAGAGACTAGATCAGTGGCTCTCAGTAGTCTCCATATCAATCCCATGCTAAAACAGAAAAGACATTTAGTTTTTAAGAAAGTGAGAGTGGTTGTGCCCCCCTGACACCTAGTTGCTCTGCCCAGGTGATTACTCGATGATGTAAAAGGCATACAGTACTCCAGTCTCCTGACATGGACTTTGGAACAATGAGAGCAGACAATGCAACCTGGGTTTTACACAGCAAGCAGTACACGATGAAACAAGTCAAATTAGGAAATGGTAGCTACTTTGGTGAAGCTATGCAACCCACTGTGATGTATTCTAATAAAGCTTCTAATTCTTTATGGGTGACAAACACACCCGTGCAGAAGGAACTGGCACCTCTTTAGACCTGATGCCTATGCAAATGCCCACTGAGGATGTAAAGCGGGACTTAAGAAGCGCATAAGGCCTCATAGGTTATGTCTACACTGCAGTCGCCCATGGCTGGCCCATGCCAGCTGAGTCAAGCTTGTGGGGCTGTTTAATTGAGGAGTTGACATTCCGGCTCAGGGTGCAGACTGAGCTCTGGGACCCTCCCACCTCCCAGGGTCCTAGAGCCCAGGCTCCAGCCCCAGCCTGGACATCTACACTGGAATTAAACATCCCCTTAGCCCGAGCCTGAATCAGATGGCACAGGCCAGCCGTGGGCTTCTAATTGCAGATTAGACATACCCATACAGTCTTTGTATGCAATGGTGTGATGTTCTCCGGGTGTACCTAGGGTTATGTGGCATCTCACCACCATCTGCCCTTAATATGAAGTAGCTTTGTCTGTGCCTACTGTGGATCAGCTCCCTGAATCCACCAGCCTCTGGCAGCACAAACACTACGTTCCCGGTCTCTGCAGGCCTCACTTTCTCTGTACAGGTAGCGATAGGCACCCACCAACTCCCAAGTCCTCAGAGCGCTCCCTGCAGTGACCAGCCCTTTATCCACGGAATACTCACAGAATTACAGGACCTGCCGTTCCCAAAGGAACAGAACACACCAGCTTGTAAGATGTAGCTCAGGACCAGCACTTAGCTGAACACGCAGCACTTAGATATATTCATAGGGAAAACAAGAATAAGTTTATCATCAAAGAACAGAGATTCAAGTATTAATGAGTTAGAATATTGGAAATAAATGGCTATATATAAAACAAAATCATCACACGCTTTCTAGAGACTCAAGTTAACTAACAGATTAACCTCCTGTCTAAAGAAATTTCATCTCACCCAAAGTTGTCTTTAGCATTTTCAACCAAGCTTGAAAGGCATGAAGCAAAACTGCTGTCTTTTTACTGACTCAGTGAAGGGTGTCAGGGCATCCCGTTAGTCTCCTCAAATATAGTTGACAGCAAACCTGTCAACTGCACCCACCAGTAAAGTTCTTCCTCTCCTGCTGTTTTCCTCTGTTGTTTAGTCCTCTCTCTGAAGTTTTTACAATTCTTCATTTACATTCAGTTTAATCTGGTGATATGAAGTCCTTTGGGAATGAGACAATACTCAATTTACATGTGAACAGATAGGTTAATAAATGTCTCTTGTCTGACAGAAAATCTGTTTTTCATCTTTTGCTGGTGACCTGTATCTATAGATTTTAAGAACATATTTTCAGTATATGTACATAAGTCCTTACAAACCATCTGTACATACATTTCACAATGATTTTGGTGCCCATAGAGACAAAAGCTTTTATTCAAGACCCCACGTGACTCTCTTTGATGAACTAGAATGTACTCAACAGATCTATGAGATGCCTGTAACCCCTCTGCACGTCCTTGCCAGCTGTCATTAAGAGGTTCTGGGGTCACAGATGGTCGTTAAAGTGTTGTAAAGTGTAAAGTGTTTTGAGCTCTATGGATGAAAAAGTGCTTCAGAAGAGGTAGATATTATTATTGGGTGATACACCAGGGCCTGAACTGGAGACCTCCAAAGATAAAAGCATGTGCTGTTATAGCCTAAAATAAAGAGTCAACCCCTGGCTGTGCCAGATTCACATCCTTGGTGGATGAAGCACAGAGGTGGCCCTTTAACACCCATCCACCAGTGGGTAGCCCTGGGTGATTTTTTTCCCTTCCTGAATATTAAATCTAAGTGCAATAATTCCTAGCTTTCAGAACTCCAAGACACAACATTTACCACAAAGCAAGTTCCCAGGCCTTGCCAGTGGAGGCCAGTGGATACCTTCTTGGCTCTTCCCCTTTGCAAGTAATTCACTTCATACTCTGTATTTCACTGAGTGGCTCCTTTGGCAGTTAATTAAAAGACCAGCTGTGGGCAGATAGTGAGTACAGATCATTAGTTTGTCTATGGGCTAAGAATGAAGGATCATCGTGGCCCTGCAAAATTAGCACAAGATGCCTGAGCAAATCTCCAAGCAGATAAAGCTCATGTCCCCTGGCAGCAGGACTTCTCTGCCATATTGAGGTCATTGCTGTGCTATAACCTAGTCAACAGTAGTTGTGTTCTCTCACTGTACAATGTCACCTAAGCTTAAAAAATGCCATCAGCATAAAGCAGCTTGAGAGATGACACACCTGACACCAAACCACCTGCAAGATTTTTGCTGGGGTCCCTAGATCAAAACAAAATGTATAGTATTATATTAAAATGAAGTGAGTTTAGTGCTGGTGTATGGTGCCAAATAAACAGTCCTGCCAGTAGAAGTTTCTATTCACAGAACTGCTACAGTATGGACAGTGACAGTCCAGTTGGCCAATGATGCCAGCCATCATAACTCACTTGTTAAAATTAAAATAATACTGATACAAATTGATGAGCTGGGATCAATTCACACACCCACAGCTGGTTACAACATACAGTATCCGTGCCAGTGAAAACTCAGATTCAGTTTCTCCAATGCAAAGCTACTTATTGGAAAGCGGGCATCACAGACAGACAGCAAAGGTTATACAATGCCTCTCCTTAATAACCCTCAATTCCCCAAGCATAAGCCTCAGTAACTATGCTGGCCCCATAGTATCCTGATTCACAAACAAAGCAGGTATAACTACCAATTCTAGGCAGAGGCTACTTCTCTTCTTTTTCTTCTTCCAGGTACTTGGTCTGTTTCTGGGTACCCTGAGGCCCTCTGGTTCTTCTTCTTCTTGAGTACTTGTTCTTTTTAATGGTCCCTCATGGTAGGATGTTGGCTATCCTGAGACCCTCTGGTTCCAAAGTTCCTCTTCAGATGTTACCTTTTTCCAAAGGAGCCACATGTCCCAAAATATGCTCTGCTATCACTTATTTAGCATATCATGATTATCTATAACTTGTTTTTCTAATTAATTTTGGGAGGGACAACAGGGATCAGCTGACATGTACATATTGTCAAATATTCACCCGGGTACCTGATGTCGTGCTGGTCTACAGGGTCAATTGACCCAGGTCAGTTTCTTCTAGATTCACCATTACACACCTCCATGTGTTCACACTAGATGAACTGGCTGCCCATGACCATTGCTCTCTCACATCAGCACAGCTACACACACAGAAGGCCTCTGGATAAATATTCATGGCTTATGTTAGTGCCAAGTGCAAGTTTGGTATTCTCAGTGATTTTCCATACAGTCTGTCTAGCATTAAGAGGCCTTGGTCCCAGAATCCTATAGCACTCAGACTTAACAAGCTTTACCAGACTTATGTCAGTATCATTATCCCCATTTTACAGGTGGGGAAACTGAGATCCTGAAAGTGGACATGACTTGCCCAAGGTTACCTAGCAGGCCAGTGGAAAAGCCAGGAATAGGACAACTTTATGCTTTCTCCCATGTTGCCCACATACTTGGAAAGATCTCCCTGTAAACATCTCATTACTCTTTCAAATCATTTCTTAAAAGCCGCTTTGCCAGGGTGCCTACAAAAACTTGACCATGGTTGGGCAATGGGTGTGCTGATAAAGGGAGGAAAGAGGATCCAGGGAACTACAGACCGGTCAGCCACACCTCAATCCCTAGAAAAATCATGGAGCAGGTCCTCAAGGAATCCATTTTAAGGCAGTTGGAAGAGAGGAAGGTGATCAGGAACAGTCAACATGGATTCACCAAGGACCAGTCATGCCTGACCAACCTGATTGCCTTCTATGAAGAATTGACTAGCTCTGTGGATGTAGGGAAAGCGGTTGACGTGATATACCTTGACTTTAGCAAAGCTTTTGATATGGTCTCCCACAGTATTCTTATCCGCAAGTTAAAGAAGTATGAGTTGGATGAATGGACTATAAAATGGATAGAGGGCTGGCTAGATGGTCGGGCTCAACGGATAGTGATCAATGGCTCCATGTCTAGTCGGTCACAAGCGGAGTGTCCCAGGGGTCGGTCCTGGGGCCGGTTTTGTTCAACATCTTCATTAATGATCTGGAGGATGGGGTAGATTGTACCCTCAACAAGTTTGCAGATGACACTAAGCTGGGGGGAGTGGTAGATATCCTGGAAGGTAGGGATAGGATACAGAGTGACCTAGACAAATTGGAGGATTGGGCCAAATGAAATCTGATGAAGTTCAACAAGGACAAGTGCAGAGTCCTCCACTTAGGACGGAAGAATCCCATGCATAGCTACAGACTGGGGACTGATGAGCTAGGCAGCAGTTCTGCAGAAAAGGACCTGGGGGTTACAGTGGATAAGAAGCTGAATATGTGTCAGCAGTGTGCCCTGCTTGCTAAGAAGAATAAAAGCATATTGGGCTGCATTAGTAGGAGCATTGCTAGCAGATCGAGGGAGGTGATTATTCCCCTCTATTTGGCATTGGTGAGGCCACATTTGGAGTATTGTGTCCAGTTTTTGGGCCCCCCCCACTAGAAAAAGGATGTGGAGAAGTTGGAGAGAGTCCAGCGGAGGATAACAAAAATGATTAGGGGGCTGGAGCACAAGACGTATGAGGAGAGGCTGAGGGAACTAGGCCTGTTTAAGCTGTAAAAGAGAAGAATGAGGGCTTTGATAGCAGCCTTTAAGTACCTGAAAGGGGGTTCCAGGGAGGATGGAGCTAGGCTGTTCTCAATGGTAGTAGATGACAGAACAAGGCGCAATGGTCTCAAATTGCAGTGGGGGAGATCTAGATTGGATATTAGGAAAAGCTTTTTCACTAGGAGGGTGCTGAAGCACTGGAATGGGTTATCTAGGGAGGTGATGGAATCTCCATCTTTAGAGGTTTTTAAGCTGCAGCTTGACAAAGCCTTGGGTGGGATGATTTAGCTGAGGTTAGTCCTGCTTTGAGCAGGGGGTTGGACTAGATGATCTCCTGAGGTCCTTCCAACTCTAATATTCTATGATTCTATGATACTACTGCCGATCCTGATGAGCAATGCTGTCTCATTATTTTCTTGTGCTCCTCCGTTGGCCTGTCTGTATCAATCTGTTTTCTCTTGCCTTAGACTGTAAGCTCTTTAGGACAGGGTTGTCTTTTTATTCTGTACAGCACCTAGCATAGTGGGGTCCAGGTCAGTGACTAGGGCTTCTTGGTGCTATGGAAATACAAGTAATAAATAATAAAAACGACATCATCGCAAACCAATGCGTTTCAATGCTGCTCTTGGAGAGACCACCTCCTGGGTGTAAGATTGGAGTTCAGTTTCCAGGACCATTCAAGCCTTGGTGGTGTGGATAACTCTGTGTGTTCCTTGCCAAAAGCATCTAGTGATGCAATAGCTTGGTCTACCCGAGGTGCCATACTGCTGACATCCCTGCCTGTATTAGTAAAAAATGCAGTGGCCATCTAGAATGAAGCTGCAACTGTTTAGCAGACTCAGTGCCCTTTGGTGCAAGTAGCAGGCTAACAACAAACTGGCAAAAAGGTGTGCAAGTGAATGAAAGGGGATCATGTTGTTGTGGCAAACTTAAAGAGAAATTAAAACCTTTGAAAGACACTGTTGCTATAACTGTTGTTTTTGGGGCTGAAAATTCAACTATCTGACTGAAAAAAAAAAAACAAGAAAAGAAAAGAAAAAAAACTCTGAACAGCTTGGATTAGTTAAAAGACACAATAAGTGACTGATTTCTGTGTCCTGAGAAAGAAATAACCCAAGGAAACAGCGTGACTGAGTATCTAGTAGGCAGCTGAGACAGAAAAGAGCAGCAAAGTATTTTGATTGGTATGTTTCATAGGGGGAAATAACAGCATATGGGAAAAGAGATGATACAGAAAGATTAGATTGGGGCGAATATGGGTAAAGACTACTGGAGCACTTTAGTAACTAATACAATAGAAACTAGTAAGAAAAGAAACAGATTTGAATTATACCAGCATAAAACTAGAATATTACAGTGGTGAATCAAGTCTGCAGTCTTTTGTCTGCATGTGGAGGGAAAGCATAGAGGGTCACATCCACTGCTAAGAGGGGACTACAAGAGAGTTAATTATGGTTCCCCAATCTTGGAGGCCTCGTCTAAGCTAGCTCTGACCTTGGCTCTGGAGTAGCCTTAAAGATGCTTTAAGTTTAATTGATTGGCTATGGCACCAAGGGACCATCTGCTGATTGGGGATCACAAGTGCACTCTAGGTACACTGCACTCTAGCCAGACCCTTCTCTGTCTGGAAATATCCTTTATATCCAGGTTGAGGGGGCAGTGTTGGAGCAGCTCAACCAGCTCTGTGACTGCTGAGGACTTCCTCATGCTTGGTGAATTGCCAGCTGTGTCCTTGCTGCTGCTTTCCTTTCCTTTTTTGCCACCTGAATGGTACAAAGGGAACAGAACTGGAACCCAGCATCTGGCCCATAGGTTCTGATTCTCCCATGCCCTGCAGCTTGTGTAGTCAATGATACCTGTGCAAAGTGGGTGTAAAATGCTGCTGAATCAGAATTCCCTGGTGTAAATGATTACACAAGGTGCAAGGCAGTGGGGAATCAGACCCATTTTTAGTATCTTAGTAACCCCAAATGGTCCATCATCAAAAACGTATGAAAAAAGAGGTAGACTAGTTAAAGAGCACCTGATGCAAAAGCCACTGGTAATAGTTTATGTGCCAAATTCTCAGCTGGTGCAAATCAATGTAGCCCTATGGAAGTCAATGATGCTATGCTGATTTATACCAGCTGCAGAGCTGAAATGTTTAAATTTCACCAGAAGAAACAAAAAAACCAAGTGACCCCTTAATACTATTCTTAGCGGAGCTGAGAAAGATGGCAGAGAGTTGCCAGTTTTGGCAATTTTTAGAGGCAGCTTTATTGGACAGATTTGTGTGTGGGATACATTCATATGCAACACAAAGGGAGCTACTAGCAAAATCAGATCTTACACCAAGCAAGGCTGTGCGCACAGCTGTCAAGCATAAGATTGGTGAGAAACAAGCAAATGAGTTAAAAATGTGCAGTGCCCCAATTCAGTAGATAAACTCAAAGCAACTATGTTTTCACTGCAGTAAACAAAACTGCTCAGTTGATGTATGCTATTATAAAAATGGAAAATGTCACATGTGCCAAGTGTCTGGGCACATTATCTGGATGTGTGGGAAGGAAAGCAACCTGGAAAAAACATGAACACAAGCTAAGAAGAAATTAAATACCGAAAAAATATGGATAAAAGCAAACAGAGACAACAAGTGGCAGTGAGGAGAAAGTGCTGCTGAGGGAAATGATTCAGAACAGATCAATTAGTTGTCAGTTGATACAGTAAAAGATGGGGAAATCAAAAGAACATCCAGAAATTGATTTGGTTTGCAATAAAATTAACAGGACCAAGAACCTCAGCTGGTATAAATTGGCATGGCACCACTGATATCAACCGAGCTAAGTGGGGTTACAGCAGCTGAGGATCTGGCCAATTACATGGAAGAATAACCACATCAGATTTTAAAAGGAATCCATGAAAACCATCTGGATATGGTTCATATGAAAGCTATAGCTAGACAGCATGCTTGACAGCAAGATGCTGAATAATGAGATGCCAGCAAGGGCTACTCAAGGGTGCCTAGGAGAGTTGGCTAGGGAAGGCTGTTGAGGACCCCATTCCTAACTGAAACCACATCAGTTTGTACAACCAAAAGCTTGTTTTGGATCCCTGGAGATGGTCATTGTGACCACAGGACCAAATCCAGATTTGAGGTTGCTGGCCTTTCTGTTAGGTGAAAAGTTTCTGATCTTGGTAGGAGACCAGTCAAAATGACCATAAGTTATCCATGTGTCCTTCCTTAGAATCACAGAATCGTAGGACTGGAAGGGACTTTGAGAGGTCTTCTAGTCCAGTCCCCCCCACTTAAGGCAGGACCAAACATTATCTAGACCATCCCTGACAGGTGTCTGTCCAACCTGCTCTTAAAAATTTTCAATGATAGAAATTCTACAACCTCCCTAGGCAATTTATTCCAGTGCTTAACTACCCTGACACTTAAGAATTTTTTCCTAATATCCAAACTAAACCGCCCTTGCTGCAATTTTAGCCCATTGCCTCTTGTCCTATCCTCAAAGATGAAGGTGAACAATTTTTCCTGAAAACTGTTATGTCCCCCTCAGTCTTCTCTTTTCTTCTCCAGACTAAACAAACCCAATTTTTTCAATGCTTTCTCATAGCTCATGTTTTCTAGACCTTGAATCATTTTTTGTTGCTCTTCTCTCGACTTTCTCCAATTTGTTCACATCTTTCCTGAAATGCGGCACTGAGAACTGGACGCACTACTCCAGTTGAGGCCTAATAAGTGCAGAGTAGAGCGGAAGAATTACTTCTTGTGTCTTGCTTACAACACTCGTGCTAATACATCCCAGAATGATGCTTGCTTTTTTTGCAACTGTGTTACACTGTTGAGTCATATTTAGCTTGTGATCCACTATGAACCCCAGATCCTTTTCTGTAGTACTCCTTCCAAGGCAGTATTTTTCCACTTTGTATGTGTGCAACTGATTGTTCCTTTCTAAATGGAGTACTTTGCATTTGTCCCTATTAAATTCCATCCTATTTACTTCAGACCATTTCTCCTTAATGCAGGCAGTGCCATTTAGGATTTATGCTTCATTTTTTGGGTTACCTGAAGAATTAATATCAGATAATGTACCTGGATTTACATCTCCAGAATTCAATAACTTTCTGTAAGTTAATAAAATTTAACATGTTTTATCTGCCCCCTGCCATCTGAGTTCTAATAGGGAAGTCAAATGTTTTGTTAGAACTTTTAAAACTGCCATGAAAACTGTCAAGGGAGATAAACTATCTTTAAATCAGAAAATAGCTTCTTTCTTGCTATTTTATCAAACAAGACCACATAGTGTAGTTCTACAAAATGTACGTGGGCTGAACGACTAATGAGGAGACATTTATGTGCAAGACTAGAAGCTACAAGACCTGATTTGGATAAAGTATGTTATATAAAAAATAACTACTTCTCCAGAGAACAAAATAAAGTATATAAATGTTGGAGACCTAGGACTAGTTTGCGGCTACAAAAGTATTCTTTTCGAAATGGAGATATCATCCTACAACAAATGAGGCCCATGTTGGTCCAGGTGGAAGTTCTTGCCTAGAAATATTGACCAGCTGTGACATTACTCAGGGTACAATCTGGACTGTTGAACAGCTGTGTCCCATAAATTCTCTAGCTGGGGGAGCCTTTTACACTGCTTTGCTATAAGAACAGCCACTCCTGGCCTGTTCACACAGCCTGCAGCATGCAAAGTCACTCCAAGCTAAATACATGAGCACTCTGATCAGTCACTCATGAATTACATACAGGGTGACACCCACAAGTTCCTAGCCCCAGCTTTTCCTCCCAGAAATGTGCATCTTGTACTGCTCAGTACCATTCTGAACAGTACAAGCTGATAGAAAGTCCACTGTTTCATCAAAGGAAAATGATAATGCACTAGCCTTGTTATCCCAAATAGTTTCCCACACACTCGAATCCAAACACACTTGCTAAGATAAAACAATAAGATAAGTTTATTAACCACAGAAAGATAGATTTTAAGTGATTACAAGTGACAATGCATAAATATCAGGATTGGTTATAAAAGAAAATAAAGATAATATGCAAGTTAATTCCTAATTTAAGAAGCTCAGTGAACTTAAAAGCAAAAGTATTTATCTCACCAGAAGCATACAGTAGTCTGTATTAGTTGAAATTGTGATTTCTTTGTCTTTTGAGCATTGTAGCTGCCATGAGTAGAGATAGGAGGAGAAAGAGGTGAGGTGGAGGCTACCATCTCTCATTTTTATACCACTTCTCCCCTTTGAAGATTATCCCCAGCAGGAGTGCATGCAACAGTCTCTTGTGGACCTGAGATTTGAACTTCCTTGTGATTTAATGTAAATTTGTTTACATATATTCCCCTGCTGGAGAATGGCTGCTTAAGCAGGTGATGGCCCTTTAACACCTGTCTGGGGCCTGTGTGTCTTTGTCTCTGAAGAACTGGTTTGTGGTTGCTGCAGAAATATGCTGTAATTCTGGGTAACAATCATACAGTAGAATCTTATAACTTCACATATAGTGTTACTACATATATTTCATCAGGATAATGATATTCAGCAGATTATGACTTTTTCAAATGATATCTCTTTATGCTTTGTATAAAATTTGTCATAGTCTTGTAAAGTGATTAACATAATAGTATAGACTGTCACACCAGCCTGAGACCTGCTCTCTTCATCAGTGGGGTAGTATGACTTTAGCAGAGAACAGCGTATATGAAGAAACCATTAATATGCTTGTTCTCCTTCAAGATGTCATTTTCTCACTAGCTTTTGTTTCACATAAAAGAAAATGTGCCACCTCCTGATGAAAGTGCAGACAAAGATACAGGGCCAATTTCTTCTCTTAATTATACCCATTATAATCCAGATTTTACCTGGTGTAAATGAAAGTAAACTCTGGCTCACTGATTTAAAGTAGTTACCACATATAATATCTCCTATTTCTTACATAGCACTTATCATTAGATTTCAAAGTATTTCGCAATCTTTAATTTTACAACCCTTCTTTGAGGTAGGGAAGCATTATTATCTCCATTTTGTAGATGGAAAACTGAGGCACAGAGAGATGAAGTGACTCGCATAAGCTTGTATAACATGTCTATGATGGAGAAAGAATTGAACCCAGGGCTATGATGTCCTAAACTAGCACTGGAACCGCCAGACCATCCTTTCCCCACAAGAAGCAAAAGATGTTGAGTTACACCCCTATCTTTTCACAAAGAGACTATTCCTCATTTTCCACATCCAGGAAGCATGTCAACTTATATTCAAGCTATAAAAATAGAGTAAACATATATTGGGCAAAGTCAGACAATGGCAAGCCTGGGTATGTCTATATGGCAATTAAAAACCCGTGGCTGGCCTGTGCCAGTTGAGCTTAGGCTAAGAGGCTGTTTAATTGTGGTGTAGATGTTCAGGCGTGGGCTGGAGTGCAGGTTCTGAGAACCCGTGAGGGGGAAGGGTCTCAGCTAGGGTGACCAGATAGCAAGTGTGAAAAATTGGGACAGGTGGTGGGGGTAATAGGCGCCTATATAAGAAAAAGCCCCAAATATTGGGACTGTCCCTATAAAATCGGGATATCTGGTCACTCAGCATCTGGGCTTCAGCCAAAGCCTGAATGACTACGTTGCTATTTTTGGCCCCACAGCTTGAACCCTGCAAGCCCAAGTCAGCTGACCTGAGCTCTGAGACTCAATGCTGCGGGTTTTTTATCACAGTGTAGACATACCGAGGGTGGCCTGCCCTCTAACGCCAGGCAGTTCCCTAATCATATGCAGCTGTGAAGGGGACTTGTGTTCCCTATAAAGAGCTGCAGGAAAGGGGAGGGAGTGTAGTGAGAGGCTGCATGAAGGGACAGTCTCTTGCAATAATTGCCACAGTGGGGAGCTTCCAGGTGGGAAGCCCTGGGAGATGTGGCTGGGTAGAAAGTCCCAGCTGGATGTTTTATTTTTCCTTTGTGAATTTGTTGCTTGTTTGGACAATAACTGGAGCCTGGAGGGACTGAGTTAGGTGTGGCTAATATTTCCCCAGTCTGGGGAGGAAGGTTGCCAGCTTACATGTGGTAGAGAGTACAGACACAATGCTTGCCCTTGAAATAAGGGAGAGTGAGACTGATTGGAGCTTTGAAGGGGGAAAAAAAGACAAAGCTGAAGTGTCTGGATGCTTTCTTCGGTGAAGAAAGATGTGCCCTCCCAAGCTGGCAGATGGAGGGTCAGTCATGGTCACCAAATGTCCTGCGCCCGCTTAAGGAGGCAATCAGGCTGGCAAAGCAATCCTAGTGGTCCTCCAGCAGCTCCTGAAGAATCAGCAAAAACAGTGGAAGCTCCAGTGAGTCTGGACTTGGTGGGAGGCTGTAGGACTTTTGTTTGTTGGCCTGTCTGTCACCCTGGAAGGGGGGGGGGGGCGACACGGCTATAAGTGACCAGACCAGAGAGCTGAGGCCTAAGAAAGAGCAGGTTACTGCAGGGCTAGAGTGACAGCTGGCAGGGGGTGACAGAGAAGGAGAACCTGCTATGCCAAGTTGAGCCATAATGGGGTGTGCTGCCTGCTGAGTCATTCTTCTACATATCCCTGCACCCCTCTGATCCCTGGCTCCAATGACAACTTCTTGGGGGCCATTGGCAGCTGGCCCAAGTTAGAGCAGTCTGGTGGTTTCTTTCACCTGGGCTGTGGATCCAGGGTTGGGAGAATACAGAGAGCTCTTTTGTGACCCCCTCTCTTCTACTCTACCTTAGCTACACTGAATGAGCGTCTGGCCTACGGACTGGCATTTAAAACACACTGCTCAAAAGTGATTTACAGGGATGTGTCTTGATGACCTTTATTTAATGCTATAGAATACGGGCATTTAAATAGAATTTTTGTCATTTAAAAGACATTGTTGATATTTATTTTAAGAGATAAGGGGACTGTAATGAATAACAATAACTGTCTCGTCGCCAAAGCAATGTTGGTCTGTGAGAGCTGCTGTATTGCAGACAGGTCTACTCTGTGCACGTAATAATGCTGTGAGCATATTAAACAATTTCCATTCTGTGTGCCTGGATCCTCTGGCCTGTCTACAGTCAGTCTGCAACACTTGGACTCTCTGAGATAGGAAAGGAAAGCCAGTAAATTCCATTTATGAGAGTGGATTTCCCCTGCCCCTCCATTTCCACACAGCACTGAAAGTTCTGGTTTAATTCAAAAGCAGAATTCTCAAATAATCAAAAGGGTGGCTGGTTTAGTGGCAGTGTTGATGTACCTTCAGTCAGAAAGGACTGGAAGCCTCATGATATCTAGCCATTACGCAGAATGAAAGGGCACAAAAAATACCTCCTTGACAAATTTTTAATGGTATTTTTGCCATGTAAGCAGTATTGTCAACCCCATGCATTGATAAATCATGAGATTGGCTTAAAAATCAAGAAACTTTTAAATAGAAATACATTTTGAGTTCTTTTTATTTGTCATCTGGGTTCTGAGCCTCTAAGATGCACTTAGGTTATGTTTTCAAGCTTTTCTCTGAATTTTTTTTTTTAAACTAGAGCTAAGACTATCATAAAGAGTTGAGCAAAATTCAGAATTTCCATCCTCCAGGAAATTCTGATATTTCAACATTTGTTTTTGTTCCAAATCAGGACGAAAAATTGAAATATCTATACTTTTTCACAATGGAGTATTACAAACCACTTTGATTCGAAAGTGCTGAAGTGTTTCATTTTGACACATTTCATTGAAACAAAACATTTGGACATTCATGAATCAAAATGTATGTGTTGAACTGACCCAAAACGTTTTGTTTCAAGGCAGTGCAACATTGTGGTGCATTGCTTCACAGGAGTTTTAGGGCAGAAGACTAATGATTCCATTTTCCACTATGGGCCAAGATATCTCCTATATGATGCACATGCAGTCAGATGACTCCCTTGATGCACCACACAGCCTACTCAGAGGAATGTTTGCATTGCATCATGGGAGATGTAGTCAGCCAGGAACCCAGACAGTAGGTAAGAATGGGGTCCCAAACTAGAACTCTCATGAGATAATGCACTAAAATAGGGAAATGCATTTTAGTTTTGAAATGACTCAAAACTAAACATTTTCGGGTCAGTTCAACAAACCGAAATATTCCAGTTCACCTAGAACTGACCCAAAACAAAATATTTCATTACAATTTTCCTGACAGAAAACTGATTTTTTGGGCATAATTGAAATTTTTGCAAAAACTGCATATTCCATTAAAAAAATCATTCCAACAGAAGACTCCTGACCAGCTTAAGTCACATGTAAACACATGACTTCAGGAGCTGGGGCTCTCAGAAATGCACTAAATATTACAATGCTTGTGATAATATCATGAGTGTTGACAACATTATGTAAAGGCCAATTTGACAGTCCCACTGGGGCATTTGGACATGTTAATGAGGCAGCCTTTTCTTTCTCAATGTCATTTCACACAACATAACTAGCTGTTTGTGTAGCATTTGGGAAGAAAAGATGATCTTGTAGTTAAAGTGCTGGACAGGGACTCAGAAGATTAGAGTACAGCTTCTGATTCTGTCACAGTCTTCCTGTGTGACCTTGGGCAAGCCTCTTTGTGTCTTAGTTCCCCATCTATAAAAATATGGGTAATATTAATTCCTTTTTTCCTGTGCTTTGTTTATTTCGTTTGTTTGCTTTTTGGTCCAGGGACTGTCACTTACTACCTGTTTGCACAGTGCTCAGCACAATGAGCAACTTAGATTAGAGCCTCTAAGTGTTACTTTAATACAAATCATAATACATTTCTCATTGCAAGGTAAGTGGAGGTTTGTAATTGTTCAGCATACAACACACCACTAGGTCACTGTTGCAAAAAGCAACATAACTCATTAGGGACTGTAAGCTGCTTGCTGTCTTACGTGAAATGAATTGATTGATCTCTGTCCTCTTCAAGTGGAGAGGTGTCCACAAATCACAAAAAGCCACCAGATTGCACCCATGAATGGCCTTGCAGAGAGGGCAAGGATGGACTCAACAGTGAGCATGACCTACTCTCCTCTGGCAAGGAAGCACGTTGCCAGGGTAGTGCTTGAGGGAAGCTTGCACTGCCCTTGTCTGCACTACAGATAACTAGAGAAGTCTTCAGTCTCCAGGGCTGTCAAGCCAGCAGCCTCTCTCTGGCATTAAATTCAGTCAAAAGATGTTTTTAAAAGGAAAATATCATGAGGGGATGCACTTGCAAACATGACAAGCGTGGCTGCTTTTTTAAAATCAGTTCTCAGGCACTTTGTGTCCTTCTCTAATGCACACTATTGTCATTCAGTGCAGCTCCATGGCTCCTTGTGCTGGGAGCAGCTATGGCACTGGCACCTTCTGCATCTTCTGGAGACAGCCAGATATACGCGCTGTTCATTTTCTCGCTGGTAAGCTTGCCTTCCCATTTTGGAGGCTTCTCATATTTCATTTGGCCTCTCAGATAGAAGCCTTTGTTACAGCCTATTATTATTAATTATTATTATGTATTTATTTAGCATTACATCAGCAAAGAATTTTCTGAGGTGCCTTCCACCACTACAATCTCCACTTCTTCTCATCAAAGGCTCTCCGAGCCCTGCTATGAGTGGTGATGAAGTCTTGTGACATCCTTGTGCGCGCTGTGTGCATTATCCTCATTTTACAGATGGGGTAACTGAGGCACAAAAGTTAGTGCCCTGGTTTTCAGAGCTGCTGAATGGCAGTTACTGCCAGAGAATTCAGTGAGGGCTATGGATGCTCTGCACCTCCGTAAACAAGGCTGTAAGTGACATGTCCTGAATTGCTGTGTGGCCTCAGGGGTGTGCTTCCCAGCTCAAGGAGAAATACCCGTGTTAGCTCTGTTTGAGCTAGTGTGTGCTAGCTGCCATCAGTATTTACCTAGCTAAGGTACTAGGCATATACTCGAGGTGGCTAGCCCCTCTCCCCATTTTAGCACACTAACTGGAGCAGAACTAGTGCAGGTATGTCTCCTCGAGTTGAGAATCACTCCCCCCATACCTGCCCACATCTTGAAGTGTAGACATACCTATATCGGTTTCTGAAGGTATCTTCTATATGCAACATGCTTTCCACAGAAGGCTTATAGATCACAAAGCTGGGGAATATTTTCCCTCTGAGCATATGACCAAAAAGTTAATGTCTCCTTGTTACAGATGCGCACACAGTTCAGTGCACATTCAACTGGGCTATCCTTGCCTAGGTCTGTTCTCAGTGTGTCTTGTTAAGGATGGAAAGTTCTGTATTAGTGGTGCCATTAAGTTATCAGATCTTAACATGACAGTTAAAAGCTTCGCTATGTAGCAAGAAAAGTAATTAGAGATCAGAGTGGTGTGATGTGTGTGTTTGCCATAGCAAAGAAGAGAACAGGAATAAAGTGGATTAAGAGAAGGAAGAAGCACTAGTTGGTGAGGAGGCCAACTGGAGTGGAATTCCCACGTTCACACCTCTCCTATGCCTAATTTGGAAAAGGGACTTGAACATGGGTCTTCCACTGCCTATGTAAGGGCCCTAACCACGAGACTATTGGCTACTTTAGGACAGACAGACTCTTTTTTTCTCTCATTTTCCATGGAAAACTTCAAAAGTCTCAGATTTGTCATGATGCAGATGGGGAACCATTTTCAAAATCTCAAATATGTTTGGGATGGGAAAATCATTTCTTGCTCAGCTTTAATCAGGAACATTGGCTGGCTCTACTGGATTTCATGATAGAACTGTTTATTGGAAAAATTTCATTACCAGTTGCTATAGCGACATATTCATTTCCGTGCTGGATTTTTGTTTTGTTTTGTATATGTAAGTTACTGGATTGAAAAGAAACAGGATCTTACATCAGTGTTTTGCTGTGCTTATTAGATTCTTGGCTTCTTCCTGTCTTTGAACTCTTCTGCCCATTGATCTGAATTGACATGTAGCTATGCCAGAGAGGGGCTTATCTGTAGGACTGTTTGAAATTATTCATTGTGAATCACTCATCTGATGAATTCAACCCTTTCCTCTGCTGGAAACTTATCTACAAACTGGTCATTATGATTGCCGTGAATGTCTTCATTGTTCATGATTATTTGGCAAATGGACACATTTTACTCTGTGGGTTGATGATTGTGAATTGGTCTCTGTGAGTATTAGCTATTTGAGCTCTATGGATGGTTGGCTAAATCACCTAGCTTCTGTGCTGTATTGTTTCTGGCTGTATTAGTTGAAGTGATGAAGGATGGTCTCGTGGGTAGAGCAATGTGATGGACCTGAGGTGACCAGGCTCAGTCACACATAGTCTTGGGTAAATCACTTTATCTACACTGTGCCTCAGTTCCCCCTTTGTAAAATGGAGATAGTACTTCCCTACCTCACAGGGGTGTTGGAAAGATAAACTCCTTTAATAATTGTGTGGCTGTCAGAGATGAGTAGATCGGTAAATGAAAGGAGTCCACTTTTCTGTTTGCAAATTATCTGTAACGATTCATAGTTGTCAGTCAATCTGTCTAAATAATAAGACCTTTTCACAATGGTTGTGAGGACACTTCTGATGGGAACATTCTTACAAAAAAAATTTTTACGCAATCATTCTCAAATGTGGCTTTGTTGTAATAATTGGACCTAAAATTTCCCTAATGGTTAGCTCAATTGTAAAAAATATGTAAAAATTCATAAAATGTCACGATAACCTATAATAGCAAATGTTGATGGGGAAAAGGTAAGAAAGGGGGACAAACAGTGAATTAATCTAAACAAAAAGGCCTCCTGATATGACTGTCATATTTCTTGAGTTATCTTTGGTAAAAACAGAAGATATGGCTCTACAAATTAATGAATCAAAACTGGTGTTGGCCATTAGGTCTTATTGTTGGACAAAATGAGCGGTGGGCTATTCCACCCGTCATTCCCTGTGTGGATCCTTAAAGACAGAGACTTGGAGAGGAACAATTGGAAGAACAGACAGATTTTACTGGAGTGAGCTATCACCATCATAATTGCCACCCCCACCATCTCCTCAGACCCACAACCTTCTTTGTGCTAAGGCAGGGGTGGCCAACCCGCAGCTCTTGAGCCGCATGTGGCTCTTTGCTTATATAAATGTGGCTCGCGAGCTGCAAGTGGCTCTTTGCATGTGGCTCTTTGCTCTTTTCTGCCCAGGGTAAGAGAAGTGAAATTGACCAGCTGCTGCTGAAACTGATGCATCAGCTTGAATTTTCGGTGGAGAGTAAGAGAGGTGTGGCTCTTTGCGATATGTACATCTATTTTTTGACTCTTCGTCTCTGACTGATTGGCCACCCCTGTCCTAAGGGATGTCTTAACCAGATCAGGCCAGAAAGAGGGACCCAGATGACATTCACCACCTCTACCAACTCCAACTACGTCCCAAACACCACCTGAGATGAAACAGGATTGGATTTCAGCAACAGCAGCAACAACAGCTCCAGCTCATCTCAACTAACTTCTCTTTTCCCCCAAAGGACATTTATTACCACCCTTGATACCATCTAAGAGACTGTCAGACAAGGGGTTTTGTCTTTCTAAAATTCTCTCCAGCTAAAGGGAAAGGGAACAAAGGATGGTGTAAAAATGAACACCTTACTTAATAAAAACGAGAGTCCTGTAGCACCTTAAAGACTAACAAATTTCTGCGGGCATAAGCTTTTGTGGGCTGCAACCTGACAGGTTGTGCCCACAGAAATTTGTTAGTTTTGAAGGACTCTCGTTGTTTTTGCTGTATACAGACTAACACGACGACCCCTCTGGAATTTTTCACCTTATTTAATACTTTACATTTCCAATGTTTTAACTGTTTTCCCTTCTTTTCTGTATCTTTAATAAAAGGATACAAAGATTTTTAATGGTGTGTTTGCCATGATCCTAAGCAGGTTGAGGTCCCTGTATACCAAACCCCCAACTTTGTTTAACACTGTTTATTGTTGGACAGCAACAGGGTTACATTAACACTTTGGGCCCATGTTTTCCATCTAAAGTAATGCAACAGTACCTCAATCCTTATTTAGGCACCTGAGTGCAAGTGCCCTGGCTCTTAGAGAGACTAAGCATCTGCAGCTCCCACTGGAGTCAGTGGAGTTATACCAGGGATTAATCTGATCCATTACATTTAGCTCTCTGTATGTGAGCTCCAGTATCATTGATCCATTTGACTAGGCACTCGTTTCACAAGCAGTATTTAATGCCGTAGCCCTTAAAGCATTTTGAATTATTTTGGATATGAAAGGCACTGTGTGTGTCTATAAATATGAATAAATAACTACATTTCTATCTGTCCTGACTGCCTGTCTATCTTCGATGTGAGCAAACTAAAGAGCATTCTTGTCTTTGTCACTAATATTTCAACCTAATCTAACTGATGGCAAACATCAGGGGAGGAAAAAAGCAACTGAATCGGATCTCATTACCTTGCCATCAGCATCACTGGCCATAAGGCTGGGTTTTTTGTCGGGGCTACTCAGTAAAAACAGACCCTTTAATAGCAATTGTCTCTTCTTTCACTAGAGCATGTTTCAGCCCAAAGCTCTTTAGAATCCAATATCCAAACTGCATACAGGGATCACTTCCTCCACCATTGAAACTGTATACTGGGAGTGACTTCATCTGGTTTGTGTGTTTGTAGGGCACTGTCCATGATGAGGGCTGCTGTACAAATGTCACATTAATTGTAGCAAGAGAAGGAATCCAGGAACAAAATTGTTGCTGACACAATCCACTCTTCATGTGCGCTCCATTGAAATTACCCCTCAAACTCTTCCAGGGGAGACTCAGAAATGAATGTAATTATTAAGCCCGTATTGGATCAGTGGCATATTGAGAGCAAAGTTTAAGGTGTGATGCATTTGGCTATGTAGCTGTTGTGATTTGTGTATATTGCACCTTTGAAGTTCTAGAAGTTGGCTGTCTCAGAGAGTAGCTTCCATTCTGCATTCACCCACAGCATGTGACCGAGAGAGAGACATTGATCTCTCCAGGAGTCTCTCTTTTCACTTTCAATTAAGGGAAAATCAACAACACAAGAATGTTAAAAAGATTTTCACATGGGAAATTACATGTATGGAAAAACATACCATTGGCTAACATAGGACCAGAGCCTCAGAGGTGCTGAGGTCCCATTGGTGTCAGTGGTGCCTCAATATTTCTCAGAATCTGACCCTCCAAGTTCAGAAGAAGCTGTTTAGCTTATGAGAACAGCCAGTATCCTTTGTAAAACTTTCAGTCACCTGCTGAAATCCTTGGATGCTGCTGATGCAAGAGGCAAAAGCTGAGGTGTCCTCTGTGGCTTCACATGTCCATGTTTGTTCTCTTCCTTTACATTTGCCAGCCTTTTATTCTTCAGGAACATGCAGCAGAGGTGAGGGAGGGAGGCAGGCAAAGCTCTCCACTCTGATTAGGAGCAGGGCCTAGATAAATCAGGAACTGCGCCTCTTCTCTGTGGGCATGTGGCCAGCCCATTGCTGAGATTTCCCAGTTGCTGCAGCTCTAACTCACTGCAGCGTATGTCAAGGATGAGTGATTTCTGAGCTTGGGTTCTGGCCAAACCACCCTAGGCAGTTCACTCCACTAATCCAAAGCAGTAATTGGGAGGCAGATGGGGGCGGTTGGGGGAACGTTTTATCCCCATCATAGACAGGAGTTTTTGTTAACCTAAGATTATAAGAATAATTTACAAAAGCAGAAGCCTGTCTTTTTTTATTTATTTATTGTTGGGGCTGTCGCTAGTAATCCATCATTGTCTCCTCCATGTATTCCCAGTCCAGCAACTTCTCTGAGGAGCTTGGCTATGCAGCACACATATGCATGTCCCAGGGTGTGGATACATAGATTCCCAGCGTATCTATTGTGCTTTATATACCTTGCTGCCTGTGGGCCAGGGAAAAAAAACAGAGCAGCAATGGGAGGAGGGGAGAGCAATTTACGTTCAGATTAAGGAGCTGCAGAACCCGATCCTGTGGAGATTGATGGTGGGGAGGGCTGTGCTAACACAGCCTCATTCAGGATTGGGCCCGTGATGACTCAACAATGGGAGTGTAGTGGTCCCAAAGCTAAGCAGAGCTTGGAGTGAAAGGACAGGAGTGCAAGAGGGAGTGATGCTGTGAATGTGAAGCGGTGGAGTCTAGAGAGACCTGCCATTGCCTGATGTGATGGAAGATCTGTGGACCAGGAGGTGAAGATGCCACTGTGTGCTAGGGAGATGAGCATGATGGTTATGCCAGCTGCTGGCCAATGCAGAACAGTCTACTTTGGCCGAACATCTCGCTGTCATAATGCGTGGTGCCTCTGCTTTATTCAGAGTCCAGCCCCGAATGGGGCACGGGCAATTGTCAGAAGCTTCTGCAGCAGCCAGAGAGGGCAGCACATCAGTCATGACATATTGGGTCAGCACCAGCTCTTTCTGCCAGGACCTTGTAGAGCACATTCCTGACCTGGATTCTCTTCCCCACACACATAAGCACTCAGGTTCTGTTCAAATGAGGAGCTAGCTTCAGCGCTGATCTTCAAGCTGTCCCACAGCACGTTCTTCACCATGACCGCTCCGCCCTCTGGTGACCCTGTCATGCACCCCCTGCATTGTGTACTCTCAAAGGCACAGCTAGTGTAGTCCTGGCCTGTGGCATATGCTGCTCGTGCACTTCCCATGTGCACCCTCTCTCCCCAGCCTTTGCCATGCTTTCTAGGTGAGAAGCTCCCCACTAATACAGATGAATGAGCTAGCATGTCGCTCTGTAAAACCCAGGCCACTCCTTTCCCTTGGAGAGTCAGGATCTAACAGCAGGCCCTGCAGCACAGCCACTCCCTGGGCAACCTGACGAGAACAGCTGGTCTGCAGCAGGCTGCCCAATTGACTGCACCGCCTGATTGGTGGGGAGGGTCTTAAGCCCAGCACCATCAGTGGCTACCCAAAGCTTTCACGTATTGCTCTGATGCTCCTGTCTTAGACCCAACCTTGCCCATGACCTCTGACTTTGGCCCTGGCACCTGGCCTCTGACCCCAGTCTGACTATCGACTCCTGCTCTGACATCTAACCACAACCACCAATGTCCCGGTCACTGACAGTCTCATTCTGACTTCATTGTAAATCCGGCATTTCTCTAACTAATAAGCTGCTGCCAACCCCTCAACTGGTGTAATGCCACACAGCTACCCGGGGTTCAGTGGAGCTCTGCTGCTTTATGCAAGTTGAGGATCTGGCCACTAGAATGGAGCCTATTGTCTACAACAGCTGAGAGTAGTGTTTGGGAAGCTAATAAGGATTTGCTCAAGCACCTCCTGCACTATACTTAGCAGGAAATTTACTGTGAGCTGCAGCTCCAAGTGATTTGGCCATTTCTGCTCTTCTCTCTGCTCCCAAATAGATAGCAAAAACAGGGAACGATAGGAGACTGAAAAGGCATCCTGTAACAAAGCAACCACAACTGTGGGAACTTACTGGACCAGATTCTCTCTGCCTTGCTTCTTGTGTAACCATTCACATCACTGCAAAGGGAGTAGAGAATGCTACCAGATCAGAATGGGAGCACCTCACACTCACTTTGCACAGGTGGAAGGAGGTGAAAACTCAGGAGAGCAGACTATTCAATGTTACTCTCACTCTGGGTTTAAGTAACTGTAGTCATGCAGTATTGGTATGCATCTTACATCTCTCCCTTTCTCCATAACATACCATTCTTCAGTGCCAGCCTTATCTATGAACGATGGTTTTATTCTCACTTACACCTGTTTTAAAACCTGATCTATTCCATTGGCCTCCATGGAGTTGCTCCTGATTTATAGTGATGTGAGTAAGAGGAGAATCAGACCCAATGGGTTGGATTAGCCAATCCTCTAAGACTATTTTGTGCCATGTAAGCAAGGCAAAGTAGCCTTAAACTGGTTGGAGATGGCTCTTACGCAAGGGATCTTTCCATCTGCCTTAGCAAAGCTTTTGATACGGTCTCCCACAATATTCATATCAGCAAGTTAAAGAAGTATGGGTTGGATGAAATGACTATAAAGTGGATAGAAAGCTGGCTAATCATCGGGCTCACTAGGTGGTGATCAATGGCTTGATGTCTAGTTTGCAGCCAGTAACGAGTGGAGTGCCCCAGGTGTTGGTGCGGGGGCCAGTTTTGTTCAACATCTTCATCAATGATCTGGAGGATGGGGTGGATTGAATCCTCAGCAAGTTTGCAGATGACACTAAAATGGGGGAGTGGTAGATATGCTGGAGGGCAAGGATATGATACAGAATGACCTAGACAAATTAGGCACTGGACCAAAAGAAATCTGATGAGGTTCAACAAGGACAAGTGCAGAGTCCTGCACTTAGGACAGAAGAATCCCATGCACAGCTACAGATTGGGACTGACTGGCTATGTAGCAGTTCTACAGAAAAGGACCTGGTGGTTACAGTGGACAAGAAGCTGGATATGAGTCAACAGTGTGCCCTTGTTGCCAAGAAGGCTAACGGCATGTTGGGCTGCATTAGTAGAAACATTGCCAGCAGATCGAGGGAAGTGATTATTCCCCTCAATTCAGCACTGGTGAGGCGGCATTTAGAGTATTGTGTCCAGTCCACTACAGAAAGGATGGGGACAAATTAGAGAAAGTCCAGAGCAGGGCAATACAAATGATTAGGGGACTGGAGCACATGACTTATGAGGAGAGGCTGAGGGAACTAAGCTCATTTAGTCTTCAGAAGAGAAGAATGGGGGGGGGAGGGGGGGGATTTGATAGCAGCCTTTAACTACCTGAAAGGGGTTCCAAGGAGGATGGAACTAGGCTGTTCTCAGTGGTGGGAGATGACAGCCACCCACCCAGGCAGCACATCTGAAAACAACTCTGTCTCAGAATGGCTATCAGGCCCTTGTCCTGCCTGTCTTCTTTCCCCTTATCAGCTTTTCCAGTTCCCAAGCCAGGGGAGATCTCTTGGCTGGAGCAAGGGGATCACTGGGGGAAGGGAGATCCTCAGGGATAGCTGCACAAGTGAGGAATGGGTTGAATGGATGCAGAGGCCATCAGTCATTGATGCAGATGGCCGGGATTCCAGCGGGAGCCCTGTGAGCTTCCCCAGTCTTATCCCGTCGCCCAGTTCAGGATTGTCCCTAGCGGGTGCTGTTGCTCTCATGGCAGACATTGCTTATGGTTTCCCATCTGTCCTGGCCGACACATGACAGTGACTCCCTATCCCCAGAACGTTCAGATGAAATGTGGGGGTGGAGACGGGTCCCCTTCTTTCTCTCCTCTCCTCTTCTTTCCCTGATATTGAATCTCCCCACTGGTTATTTTGCACCCCTCTTTTCCATTCCTATTTCTGAAGTTCCCTTTCCCCCTGCATGAGGGTAGGCTTGTGTCTGGATTCTCTCTCTGTATCAGTGGGTGAAGTGATGGTGGGTGAGAACTAAGAGGAGTATCCTCAGCTGGAAGGTCCTAAGCAGATAGAACCTGACCTGTGAAGAAAGATTAAAAAATTGGGCATGTTTAGTCTTGAGAAAAGACAACTGAGGGGGGATCTGATAACAGTCTTCAAATATGTTAAGGGCTTTCATCAAGAGGACAGTGATCTATTGTTCTCCATGTCCAATGAAGGTAGGACAAGAAGTAAAGTGCTTAATCTGCAACAAGGGAGATTTAGATTAGCTAATAGGAAAATCTTTCTATCTATTAGGATAACTAAGCTCTGGAACAAGTTACCAGGAAAGGTTGTGGAATCCTTGTCATTGGATGTTTTTATGAATGGTTTAGACAAGCACCTGTCAAGATTGTCTAGGATTATTTGGTCCAGCCTCATCTTGGCGGCTGGACTAGGTGATGTCCTGAGGTCCTTTCCTCCTCTATGTTTCTATAATTTCTGTGATAGAAACCTCTAGTCGCTATTATTGCCAAAGTTCATGTTGAAGCATGTGATAAATAATTTCCTAGCATTGCCAAAATTAATGGAGGACTATGCATTTGGCTGTCATTAGACTATTTTTATGGTATTGATAGTAAGTCTGTAAGGAGGAATAATTCAAAATCTGGTTTAAAAGCCTGTATTTGTGAGGTTGCCATCTTCATTTTGCTGACCTAAAAAGTTCAGATAAACTTTTGAGTTCTTATTTGAACCAACGTTCCAGACTTCTAAGGCTCACAAAGACTAGAAAGGCTGTGTAGCTTAGTGATCTGATCATTGGCATGTGAAGCAGGAGCTTCTGAGTAGAGCTGGATTAATTTTTTTGGACTAATAGTTTATTTGCAGAAAAATGCAGTTTCAGGTCAACTGAAACTATTTGCAAATTCAGGTCAAATCCTTTTGGCACAATAAAAAAAGAACTAAAGTCAGAAAGTTTCCCGTTGACGTTTTCAAAATAAAACATTTTGGTTTTTTGTTTTGAAATAACATTTCATTTCCAAATTAAGCTAGGTTTATTTTAGTAACACAAAACCCAAAAAAGGAGGAAAAGCATCCCAAAATGACAGTAAAACATAACAAAAAGAAAAAACATAACAAAAAATTCATTGTGGGTCAATTTGAGATTAACCTTTTGGGGGTTTTTTTTGTTTTGTTTTTTTGAGCACTAAACTGAAAAATCAGTTATTTGCTGAGCTTTACTTCTGAGGTATAGTCCTGCTCTGACACCGACTCTTTATGTGGCCTTCAGCAACTCACTTCGCCTCTCTGTTTCACTTCGTTCATCTGTAAAATGGCGATAGTAATCATTATTAAAGCTTGTGAATGAGTTGTTACATATAAATAAGCCATTTAAATTAACTCTTTTTTCTGTTCAAACTGCATTGCTTATGTAAACACACTTCAGCCAGTGAGTCATTCATCTTTCTGTTTTAGGTACCCCCTCAGTCGCTCACTACCTGGGCATCTAAGCACCTCACAATCTTTAATGTATTTATCTTCACAACACCCGTACAGGTAGGGCAGTGCTATTATCCCTATTATGCAGATGCGGACCAGAGGCACAAGGAGACTAAGTGACTTGCCCAAGGTCACAGGAAAACTTTGGTGATGGAACCTAGGTCTTTTGGTTAGTGTTAGCCTGGAACTCACTGAACTACTGTTCTCTTTGAGTGTCTACCATTAATTAGTCACTGTGTGATTGGTCACCAAAGTCACATGGTATTTTTTCTACTGTCTGACTGAAACATTTTAAACAGAACAATTATGAATGAGAACTGCTGAGTAGCTAATAGGTAATAATGGATACATTTTATGGCAGGAATTTCAAGTAAATAATAATTGATGCTAAAATCCGGGGGGATTCACAGTCACTTTCACTAACAAACTAGTGATCATTTGAAAACAACAAATGTGAATTTCAATAAAGGTGGAGTGAATGTTCCGTGTTTATTCATAAAAATATTGGTGAATTACTCTGTGTATCATTCCACAGGTTCTAGCAGATACCTGCCTCAGGAGGGTATGGAAATAATTAGTTAGACTTTAAAGGTTTAGGGTCTGATTCCTTGCTATATAACTCCAATTGTAAACCAGTGTAATGCCATTCATTTTACACCACTGTGCGACTGGAGCATTGCTTTGTAGAATCAGGTCCATTGATGTCATTGCATTTATACTGCTATGCAGCTGGAGTAATGAAGTAGTGAATCAGGCCTGCTGAATTTAAAAGAATTATACCAGCATACAACAGGAGTAACACAGTGGTGAATAAGGACTGTAAGGCACCGTGTGAAAGCTAAGCAGTAGTATGATGATGTACAGCCCACTTATTAAAATGCTTGTTTGATCACTGCCATCTTGGCCAACTCTTCAGGGACTGTCACTGAACTGGGGACCTTCAGAGTTAAAAGCATGAGCTGCTACAACTAATGCTTTGTAAGGGGCTGCAGCTCATATCAGCTGTGGATAAACCCAGAGGGAGACCTGTAACACATACCTTTACTGGTGGAGTACATACATTCTGTGATCAAAGAAAACTCATCCTGAGTGCCTGAGCTCACCGCAATTTTAATCCCACCTGAGTCCCTCCTTTTGTGACAGCCCGTACATGGGGAATTGAAGCAGGGACCTCCAGAGCTAAAAGTCTCGAGTTAAAGAATCAGTGACAGACTTCTGTTCTCTCTGGAGTGGCACAGGGGGACCTGTAACGAGAGCTGAGCAAATCATCATTTGGTTCGGTGGCCAAAATGAAAAACTGAAGAAAATTTGTTTTGGATTGAATAAAATATTTTGTTTCACCAAACCATTTCAATTTCAGTTTTTCCTGTTGTTTATTTTTCAGGTGCTTTTTTTTTTTTTTGCCTCCCCCCCTTTAAACCCCCCCCAAATGTAGCTAAATTTTTAAATAAATTCTACATAAATCCTGGCAGACCAGCACCTGGGAGGTAGGGAGGCCACTTGATGGCATGATCATAGAACAGATTGGAAAACCTGCCTTCTAGGAAGCTGTTTGAGTCTGTCAGTCTATTTAGCTTAGGAAAAGGTTAAGGGGTGATTTCATCGCAGTCTATTAGTAGCCACATGGGGAACAAATACTTGATACAGCTTTGCTCTGGGAACTGTTGTGAGGCAGATCTCTGGCCTGTGTCATGCAAGATGTCAGACTAGATGATCACAATGGTCCTTTCTGGCTTTGGAATTGGTGACCATAAAACATCGTTCTGAAACAAAACGTCAAAACATTTAGACTTTTTTGATATTTTTAAAGCTTTTTGAGGCTGAAGCCACTCAACACATTCAACCAGGTTCGTGAATCATTTTGGTCAACTCAAACTGCATTTTTCACTGGATCAATTATTAGCCTGAAAAATGTCACCCATCTCTATCCACACTCACCTGTTGGCTACACTCACAGGTCGCCATTTCAAGGTGACTAGAACAACAGTACTGTGGAGTGTTGATTCTGATTCCTGGAGTACATGGGGTTGTGAGGCACCTCGCTGCACCTGCGCTTAGCATTGGGAGCCTTGTCGGTGCCTGCTGTGAATCAGTGCCCCGACTCCACCAGCAATGGGCCCCGCAAGCCGTCCCCTGACAGGCCACACTGTCACTCTGCAGGTTAATGATAGGCACACTCCAGCCCTCAAGCCCTCCGACCGACTCCCTGGAGTGCTGGGCCCCTGGTCCACTGGACACTCTGTATTCACAGAGTCACTGCTTCCAAAGAAACAGTGCACTCCTGCTTGTCAGTTCCACCTTAGATCACCTCACAGCACTTAGAATTGTTCATGGTGACACGATCAGATATACATTTATTTATTTATTTATTTAACAAAGCACAGAGATTCAAAGTAAGAGCGAGTGGAAATATTGGAAACAAATGGTTCCCTACAAAATAAAGTCATACCACTCATTCTAGAGCCTCAGCTTAATTAACAAGATGCTCTCATGCGTAGCAGAGTATTGCTCACTCAGAATCCTTACAGCACTTTACAGCTAGGCTGGCTGTGACCCTTCTTTCATGAGACATGCACACTATCAGTTTGCATCATAGGTGAAGAATTCAGTGCATCTTCTTGCACTCCAAGATATACCACACCAATTCTTTGTCTTCATTCATAAACAGGACACACCTCCCTGCAATACCTTCTGTTTGTTTATTCCTGTAGATTTCCTCTGTTCAGATTTTGCAATCACTCTATTTGCACCTTGCTCAGTATGCAAATGGGCAGACAGCATGAGGCATACCATGCACAAATGGCCAGACAGGGAGATAGGTGCTAGTTACCTCCAGCCTGAAAGGAACATCTTTGAGGTATGTCACCTCCATGAGACCTGTCTTAAACCGATGATCGGAAGGGTATAATTTTTAGTATAAATACATAACTCATTAAATATTATCTGTACATGCAGTGTTGTTGTAGCTGTGTCCATCCCAGGATATTAGAAAGACACGGTGGCTGAGGCTGGACCAACCTGTAGCTGAGTGGGACAGAAATTAGTCCAATAAAAGATATTATCTGTACATAATTTTACAATGATTGATGACCAGTGTGCTACTGACTCTCAGCAGAGATCTCACAGGCCATCCTCCAGTGAATGAGTATGTGGATATCTAACCCAGGGGACTCCTGTACAACCCTCCGCTCCCTTTGTGCCCTTGGCCAGTTGGCACAAATATCCACTGAGCAAAATACTTAGATCCAGAGTAAAGGGGATGAGAACGCCAATGACACCTAATATCCTGAATCCTGGCTGTGAATGTCACCGTAGTCATACACGTACAATAGTTGAATCACAGGTAATTTCCATCGATGTTCATAAAGTGAAAACTGATTAGGAGTGATGTTCTCAGCTGAGCTTGCTCTGGGGTGGTTAATAGCTGTTACTCTTATTAGCTGCATTTGTTTTCATTCTGTTCCCTCGCTCCGCACTCTTGTTTGTATGTTTTACAAGGCGCTGTCACTCACATGCTTGCATTGCAACATTAGTGGTGTAAACTAGATTGACACTTCTGGGAAAAGAATTTCTGTTTATCTGCAGAGCAAGTACAACAGGGGAATGATAGAGCAAATTTCCACCATAACACCTGCCAGTGTCTTAGGCCATGTCTACACTAGAGAGCTTACTGTTCTGGTGCAGCTGCACCACTGTAAGAACATTCATGTAGCTGCTCTATGCTGATGAGTGAGGGCTCCATGGAAGGTGGTAGCTACCTTGGTGGGAGAAGCTCTCCAACTGACATAGCACTGTCCACACTGGCACGTCTGCCAGTATAACTTATGTCTATTGAGGGGGGGGGTGTTTTTTCACACTCCTGAGCGACATAAATACCGACAAGTGGTAATGTAAGCAAGTCGTTACTCATGCCTGTCCAGGGATGGCCTAGTCTCATTCAGTCCATGGCTTCTCTCCTCAGACTGCCAAAAGAGAGAGGCCAATTCATTTTCATGTGGGTGGCAATTTTGTTTCATGGGACACTTATCTCCTGGGAACCTGATGGAGACTCTCCGACTCATTTCACACAGATCATCGACTTTCATTCACTTCCAGTCTGGGCCTCATTCATGCTAGCTGCCTGGAAGAGAAAAACTCTACATCTTATTAGCAGTCCCTTATGCCAGCCAGTTCCCTGAGTCAGCAAAGTAGACTTTCTCTCTTCCTGGGACATTTATGGCATAACCCGACTCCCTGAGCATAGATGGTATCACGCTCCACATTCTGGAGCAGTTCTTCACTTGCTGATATTTAAAGGCATTTCCAATAGAGATTTTTTTACACGTTTCTCCATGAAGCCAGCTTGCTCCTCCTCATGACCTCCCAATTACCTTTCAGTCTTAGCATGGACAGTAGGAGGAAACGTATTCCCAGAAGCTCACCCAGTCTCTAATGCAGCTCCGGCTTCAGGCTGTCGCTAGATAATTATGCCAGTGTAATGAAAACCCATCGCTGGTAGTGAGTTGTGCAGATAATGTTAAACTGACCCATGAATTTGGCCTCCATAAGAGGGAACTAACTCAAGAAGGAAATGGAGGGGTGCCTGAAAGAAAGGCATTGGTTACTGTTCTGAGGGGTCTGCACCTGGGAATAGCTCTGATTTAGCACTTGTAGCTACACTGGTTCTGACCCTTCAGTGCAGACTAAGGCAAACCAGGCTGTGCACCCACTGAAGTAACAGAGGTTGCACCCATTGAGCTATCTGAGGTTTACTCCTGCATGTCCTTTTCTACACTGGGGGTTTATACTGATGCATGTATACCAGTTGCTGACTCAGAACTATTCCTGAATGTTGACAACAGCTTGAGGTCCTTTATAAAACATTGGTCTATTGAGGTTAGAATTAAGCACACTGTATGTTTTTTAGTCCTGTATCTGATGGACAAGATGGAAAAAACATCCAAGCTTTTTATCCCTCTTTGGGGTTTTTCTGCTGTTCCAAAGTTTGTTCTCTCTGTTTTCTGAAAAATTACCAGGGAGTTTTTGCTGACAATCCATACCATTTTATGCACTTAAATCCCAGGGTTACTGGGCTGTGACAATTTAAATGAATGAGATTTTTTCCCAAACTGATGAGTGAGATTTTAACTGTCTCATTGAAACACATCACCAAATCTTCCTTAAAGCTGCCTGCAGGACGATGTTGTTTGTCTTTGCAGCTGCTCCGGCACTGATTTCACTGTAAAGAATCGTATTCACTCAGTAAGTCTACCACTTGCAGTGACCTTTTGTTCATAGTGGCCAAATGTTAAAATTAAGGTTGGCTGGAAAACAACAATTCAGTTTCGTGAAATGTTTTGGTTTCAACAAAACAGCATTTTTTGTCAGAAAAATTTCATAAAAACTTTTTCAGACAGATTTATAATGGCTCTTCCACGGCACACGCTGTCCATGGCATTTACATATTTGCATTGTTGATGGGTTCAGATCACAAAATGTGGGTCCAAATTTCAAACATCCCTTAAGTCTGGGCTCTGAAGACTTAGTTTGGTTCATTATTATTTTTGATTGTTTGTATCACAATAGTGCCTAGAGTCCCCAACTATGATCAGGGCCCCCTTGTGCGAGGTGCAGTACATAAACATAACTTGAGATGGTCCCTGGCCCAAAGAGTTTATAGTCTAAATGAACAAAATGCAGGGTGAGAGGAAGGAAGTACTATTATCCCCATTTTAACAGGTGCAAAACTGAGTTTAGAGATTAAGTGCCATTTTAAGGTCATCCAGAAAGCCTATGTCAGAGCCAAGAACTGAAACCAGATCTGAGTTCCAGTCCAATACCTTTCCTGAAAACAAATGCCGGAGGTGAAATTCAACTCTGAAGCCAGGTTTGGATTCTGCCCTCTTTCTCTCTGCATATTTGGATTTGGGCCCACCTCGAATTTGCCTACAAGGACCAATGAATGTCAGCATTTTCTGTGATGAACTTGGGCAGAACTTAGTGCTAACAATAAAAACCAGACATCTCACATGCTCATAAACAAGGTACTGATCTAAAGCTGGAGAAAGAATGAGATGATATAGAGGAAGCACAGAGAAGAATGGCAACCTGCAGGACTGGAAGCTGTTTCCCCCTGTATTCAGGCATCTATTTTTGACTAACTCATTATCCTGGCTGTGCAAAAATCAGGAGTATTTTTTTCATGAAATCTCACACAGAAATATTGTCAGTTTCATTCTGGTCCATTTCTTCTTCATTTCCCACACCCTCTCTTTCAGGAAGCTAAGGACACACTTCAGCACTAAAAATATCCCAGAGGATCAGCCACTCAGAGCACGTCTTCAAGGAAGAACTTTACACGGTAGTCATAGAAAACAAGTGTTTTGTGGATACAGCACTGGACTGAGACTCAGGAGACTTGGGTTCTATTTCTGTCTCAAAAGCTGATATACTGTGTTATCTGTGGTAAGTCTTTTGTCTTGTCTGATTAGACTGTCAGCTCTTCAAGGCAGAGGTTGCTTCTCACTGTTAGTTTGTATAGCACGTAACACAAGAGGCTCTGCTCTCTGCATTTCCCTCACCTCTTCCACCTTCATAAGCACGACCCATAGCTCTGGGGTCAGAACCTAGCCCTTTTCCCAGGCTTTGCATTCCTGTTCCTGGAACACTGCTGTTATGAACAATGCTCTGGAACACCTTTGTAAATCTGAGTTGTTATAAACTCCACATTCGCCAGGGGCAGGGTAAAGACTATGAACTCTGTCACAGTTGTAATTTTTGAAGTTGTTGTCAAATGTTGGTTTTCATATGAAGTATATACAATTTTAGTAATCTGCAAGTTTTGGAAACAGATCTTGAAAATGTCAAGGCTTCTTTTGTTCATAAATAGGTCTATTTTTAGCAAGCACATTGCAAAAATTCACCAGTTTCCCCATGAAATTGGTGGTTTGAGGAAAATTGAAATGAAATGCAGACACCTCATACATCTAGGCTTTAACATTTAACAGAGGATGCTTTTCACAGTGTATTGTTCAGAATATATGACTTGACTACCTTTCAACAAGCTCTTGTTAGCTTCAGCAACTGAGCTTCACAACTAAAGTTGCATAGCCACATCACGGGGATCTCTAGTAACTGCCTCTAGGAATATATAATCTACAGGAGTGGGAGTATGTCTACACTACAACTAGAAACCCTCAGCCAGCCTGTGCCAGCTGATTTAGGCTTACTGGATTCAGCTAAGGGGCTGTTTAATTGCACTGTAAATGTTTGGGCTCAGGCTGCTACCCAAGCTCTGAGACCCTCCCATCTCACAGAGTCCTAGGGCCCAGGCTCCATCCTTAATCTGAATATCTACACTGCAATTAAACAGCCCCTTAGCCCAAGTCCTGTGAGCCTGGGTCAGCTGGCATGGACCAGCTGCAGGTGTCTAATTGCAGTATAGACATATCGTCAGTATCGTAACATGGTGTCTGAGCTAGATCTGGGCAGGAAATGGTTTTCCCATTGGGGTAGAAAAGTTTTGAAATTTTTTCAATCCCAAATCAAAATAAACATTGAAATCTGGAATCATGAACCAACAAGTCTGAAAAAAATGGTTTGGCTCAATCAAAACACTTTGTTCTGATTTTGACCTTCTTTAAATACTTTATTATCATTAGCTTAAATATTGAAATGAAAAGACATTTTGAAGTGAAAAAATGGGAGTATTTATCTCTAGAAAATGTCCAAATGGGTCATTTCAACAATTTCAAAAACTTTTTTCCCCAAAAACCTTTTCTTGTGAACTGAGGGTGGAGATGGATCCGTAGTAGCACTCAGAAATAATGAAACAGATCTCAATTCAATCTTGAGATCCACTTCAAATTATGAAATGTTAAAACCAGTAATACATTTGGGGTCTGTTTGTTCTGGGATTTTGCCCATCAACCTACTATGTAGGCAACAAGTGTGCCTTCTGAATCTTGAAAAGGAAGCCTTTCCCTTCCATTGCTATGCCCAGTTTTCTGTGTGATCATCGCAGTTTGAATGTTAGATGCTCAAAAATAGAGACTACTCCTCTGGCTGCTGGGAGGGGGACTCAACTCGCTGTCCCAGCCTTTGTTGTGCAGGTGTGGGTGGGGGGGGGGGGAAGGTGCCATACATATCCTCTATTACCCCCTCCTTTACTGAACCTCTTCCTTCTCCCTCACTCCCACCCCTCAGAGTCACCTCTCCTTCTATCCCCATTTGCTCCATGACACTTTCCTATCCCCATTTGTTCTTCCTGCCATGTCAGTCTCCTGCTTCCTATTTGCTCGTTCCCACTCTTCCTCCTCACTTTTCCCCTGTCACTCTCCTGCTCCATATTCCCCTACCTCTGACACCTCCCCTCCCAGACTCACACGATTGTCCTTTCAAATCTCTCCTCCCACCACATTTTCACCCTCTCTGTCTCCTGCCCTCTTATAGAAGCCCCACTTGTGCCCTCATTGAGGGTTAGCAAGGAGCAGGTTAGCACTGAGTCCCTGAGAAGAGCTAGGTGCATGTGCCAATTACAAAGGTTGTGTGAGTTGCAGGGCAGGGCCACCTGGGATGAGTTAAGTAATTGCCCCCTACACCCTCAGGCTATCAGCGGGACATACTTCAGGGGTAGAGGGGAT
Source organism: Emydura macquarii macquarii (assembly GCF_026122565.2). NCBI lineage: Eukaryota > Metazoa > Chordata > Testudines > Chelidae > Emydura > Emydura macquarii. Next base: position 5,361,857 of record NW_027132813.1, on the reverse strand, counting down.
GTTAGGGAGAAACACTCTCTTTCTATCAGCTTCAAACCTTGGCTGCATAAATGGGGTGCATATCCCACCATACAGGTAAGCAAAGGGTTAACAGGAGTCTGTGAACTCAGTTAGCCTATCTTGCTGCACCTGGAGGGTGTGTCAGGCCTGACTTGTTATTAAGTCCAGCTGGGGAGGAGATGAGTCTTCTTGAAAGAAGGAAGTGAAAGTGGTAGGGCAGGCTGAGAAGACAGTCCTAGGAGGGGGAAGGAGTGAGTGAGTGAGTGAGTGAGTGAGTGAGTGAGTGAGTGAGTGAGTGAGTGAGTGAGTTTCCTATTTCTGGGGTAAGGCTGACTGTAGAAGGCTCCAGGGAGGAAATTAATCCTCTTGGTGAACCTTGGAAAGGAGGGAAGACACAGAGAGGCAGTCCTGAGGGTTGGTGTTCCAGCAGAGAAAGGAGGTGCAGGGAGAACCTAGGGAGAAGCCAGAGGCCTGGGAACCAGGGGAGAGGCTGTGTTAAGCACAGGCTGCAGGGAAGCAGCACAAGGGGCTTGCAGGCAGGAAATGGCACAGGGAAACAGTAGCCTGTGTGAAGGAACAGACCTAGCTACTTATAGCTGGCTCCCTGGGCCAGACCCTGGTGCCCAATAGAGTTGCCACTTCTGAGGTACAACCACCATGGATGTTGGGGATGATCCTGAGCCATGAAACTGGACAGCTGGCAGTGTGTACTGAGTGCCCTTACAGATTTCCTAGGAGAGCTACCTTTTCTGTACCTTTTCCAATTCTAATATATCTTTATTGAGATGGGGTGATCAGATCTGTATGCAGTATTCTAGATGTGGTTGTACCATGGATTTAAAAAGAGGCAACACCATATTTTCTGTCCTATTATCTGTCTCTTTCCTAGTGATTCCCAGCATTCTGTTAGGGTTTTTTTGTTTTTTTGTTTTAAATTGCTGCTGCATAGTGAGTGGATGTTTTCCGAGAACTATCCACAAGACTCCAGGATTTCTTTCTTGAGTGGTAAAAGCTAATTTAAATCTCATCATTTTATATGTATAGTTGGGATTACGTTTTTCAATGTGCATTACTTTGCATTTATCAACATTGAATTTCATCTGCCATTTTGTAGCCCAGTCACCCAGTCTTGTGAGATCTCTTTGTAACTCTTCGCAGTCTGCTTTGGACTTAATTATCTTGAGTAGTTCTGAATCATCTGCAAATTTTGCCACCTCACTTTTTACCCATTTTTTCTGAGATCATTTATGAATATATTGAACAGTACTGGTCCCAGTACAGATCCCTGGAGGACACCACCATTTACGTCTCTCCATTCTGAAAACTGACCATTTATTCCTACTCTTTGTTTCCTATCTTTTAAGCAGTTACTGATCCAGGAGAGGACCACTTACTTTGCTTAAGAGCCTTTGGTGAGAGACGTTGTCAAAGGTTTTCTGAAAATCTAGTACATTCTATCCACTGGATCACCCTTGTCCACATACTTGCTGACCCCCTCAAAGAATTCTAGTAGATTGGTGAGGTATGATTTCCCTTTACGAAAGTCAGGTTAACTTTCCCCAACAAATTGGAATCATCTATATGTCTGATAATTCTCTTCTTTAGTAGTTTTAACCACTTTGCCTGGACTGAAGTTAGGCTTCAAATCCTGTAATTGCCTGGATTACCTCTAGAGCCTTTTTTTAAAAATTGGCATCGCATTAGCTATCCTCCTGTTATCTGTATAGAAGCAGATTTAAATGATAGGATACATACCACAGTTAGTAGTTCTGCAATTTCACGTTTGAGTTCCTTCAGAACTCTTGGGTGAATACCATCTGGTCCTGGTGATTTATTACTGTTTAATTTATCCATTTGTTCCAAAACCTCCACTAATGACATCTCAATCTGGGACAGTTTGTCAGAGTTGGATCAGGTTTGAGAATGTCCCTCACATCCTCAGCCATGAAGATTGATGCAAAGATTTCATTTAGTTTCTCCACAAGAGTCTTATCTTCCTTGAGCGCTCCTTTAGCATCTCGATTGTCCAGTGGCCCCACTTATTGTTTAGCAGATTTCCTGCTTCTGATGCACTTAAAAAATGTTTTGCTGTTACTTTTTGAGTCTTTGACTAGCTGTTCTTCAAATTCTTTTGTGGCCTTCCTAACTATATTTGTACACTTCACTTGCCAGAATTGTATGCTCCTTTCTACTTTCCTCAATAGGATTTAACTTCCACTTTTTAAACGATGCCTCTAACTGCTTCTTTTTCTTTGTTTAGTCACTGAAATCAGAACTTCATAAGATAAAACTGTCTACAGATGTTCAACCTATTGTTTCTTCAAATTTATTCCTAGTTCAAAATTATTTGCTGCATGTTTTTTTCAAATAATCCTGGCTTTCTCGTCTCTGTGAGCAGTTTGCTAGGAACACATGAACATTGAGCTGTGTTTGTTATCTTGACTGGCCAGGTGTCATGATATGTTGCCATTCCTAGTTCCAGTGCTCATGTAAACCTCACCGTTCCATCCCAGACACTCCTGCCTGTGAACTTGTTTGTGAGAAGGGAATGCACGGCAGTTGAAGTGAACTCACTTAATTCTTTGTGTTACAGTAGCACTGCAAAGCCCTAACTAAGATCAGGGCCTCATTGAGTTAGGTGCTGTAGGTTCACAGAGCTTGCAGTCTAAGCTCCTAAATCACTTGGGGCAGGACAGACAAAGGGTAGGAGAAGTATTATAATCTTCATAGTACATGTGGGGGTACTGAGGACTAGAGAGACTAAAGGGTTTGTCCAAGGTCATACTGAGAACGATGTTTTAACCACTAGACGTCTCCCATCCATCCATGAAAGAACGATAGTGGATATTGTTTGGAAGTATTCCTCCAGCGATAAGCATAGCCAAAGAGGGAGGGAGAAGGCCAACCAAAGACACTGAAGGCAGAAGCTGGAGCAGGCACAGAAACCACTGCAGAAAGTAGAGCAGCATGGGGAAGGGGGGGAAAGATGGGGAGTTGGGACGAGCCATGCCCTCCAGCATCTTCTAGGCCCAGAACTGTGCAGGAGTGACCTCTTTCCTGGAACTATGTGGGATGGGGCAAGAGGACAGTTTTGGGGAAGAGCCAGCCTCAGGGACCAATGGAAATGAAACTGGCAAGAGCAGACAGAAGAGCAGCCTTGGCAGTAGAGCTAGCTGGGAATTTTCTATCAGAATAATTTGCTGATGGAAAATGCCCATTTTGCATAATAAAATTTTCCATGTGAAAAATGTCAATTTTTGCTGAAAATTTTCCATTTTCTGTTGGGGAAAATCTAAAGGCTCTTTGTTCTTTGTGTGTGTTTACGAATGTCAGAGATAAAACTCCTCCAGACAGTGTAGCACTATCTGGGGAGGGCTCATTCCATCAGAGGCAGGGAAATCACCTTAAACTTCCTTTCGATGTGCGGGCAGGATTTTAATGAGTGGCTCCGAGAAGCTCCGGCGAGTATGTCTATACGAAACTAAAAACCTGTGGCTGGTCTGTTTCTGCTGACTCTGGCTAAGAGGCTGTTCAGGTGTTCAGGTGTGGTGTAGACATTTGGGCTCAGGCTGGCGCCGGGGTTCTGGGCGCCCAGGGAGGGGGCAGAACTCCAGCGTCAATGTCTACCTTGCAATTAAACAGCCTCTTGGCCTGAGCCCCGGGAGCCTGAGTTAGCTGGCACTGGCCAGCCATGGGTTTTTAATTGCAGAGAGAGACCCTCCCTGGCACAGTGCAGGTTTTTAAACCAGAAAGGTTTCACTTCCTTCTCCTGTTGAGTGGCTGATTAGATCTGTGGAGTTTGAATGAAGATGGTGTGTCTCTTCCCTGCACACTCGGTGGGAAAGCATTACTCTGTTCTTTCATCTGTTCCTTTAAATTACATTTCTGACTGAGTTTTGTGCTCCTGCAAGGGAGCACTGGGTAGAGCCAGGATCAGTACAGGCAGTTTCTGGGCAACCTTCCTCCATGTAACTGCCCCAGTACTTCAGTCCTGCTCTGTCCTTTCATACTGATGCAACCGTGTCACTACACCTGACTTCTGCAGTGCAGCCAGCAGTCTTTCCCTGCAATGCTTATCCCAGAGGTGGTGCTAGCCCACTGGGGGGCCCTCAGCAGGAACATTTTGGGGGTCCCCAACACACAACAGATAATAAGCGAATAGGGGGCATCCTGGAGCTTCTCAGGGCCCTAAGCAGTTGCTTTGTCTACTTATGCCTAGCACTAGCTCTGGCTTCGTCCAGGTCAGGGCTTAGAGAGAGTTTCTGTGGTGACACCAGGAAGGACAAGCTGTGCTTGTCAAGGATCTAGACAGTGCGTGGGGATAACCTCAGGGTCTGGATGTGTCTAGCAACCCTGATCACCTCCTTTGGAGCGGAGTCATGCATTCCCCAGTCTGTGAAAGGTGCTACATGTTCTAAGCTGCAACATCCATTGCTAGGCCACTCTAAGGCTGTTCTTGAGGAGGACCTGTCAAGCAGTGTGGTGGCTTCGTGTGTGTGCAACCGAGGACAAGCCTGAGCCCCACTCCTGCCCACCCCCAACTCATGGGCATGTGTGACTCATGTTGTGTCAGGATGTGAACCTCAGTTTCCAGGAGGGAAATTCTGCTGCATGAACTGGGTGGCCTGGCAAGGCTGCCATTGCTGCCCTCTCTATGGCCTCACAATCACTTCCCTCCCCCACCTCCAGCAGAGCTCCTTGCAGCAGCAGCTTCGTTATTCTCGTAACACTACAGGCAAATATAATTTGGGAAGTCGGTCACTTTGGTTCATGCATTGATCGCTGTCTTAGCGCAGGCTCCAGTCAGACCCATTTTAATGATGCTCCAAAAGCTGAGTTATTAAAACAAACCTGGAGGCAGTCACATGGCAGGGATCTCAAGTCAGCTGAAGAAAATTGTGCTTCCCTGCCCCCCTCGCCCCCCCAGGTATATAATGCTTCTATGGATGCAGCTTGTTTTAGCTTGGAAAGATTAGGCTAACCTGAGCTGCCTGCAAAGGACAAAGAGCTGGTCGGAGATGAGGGAGCAGTGCTCATATCTTGACATTAAATTATGGGTAGAGAGTCATTGGGTGGGCCCTGATCCCTAGCTGGGGCCTCTAGATACTACAGCAGAACAAATAGTAATGACATAATACATTATCCTACAAGGCCTCCATGCGTGACACTCCCATTAAAGTCAATAGGATAGACACCTGCGGAGAGCTTGCGGATCGAGCCGTTGTTACCCATTACCACCCTGGGAGAAACTGACACAGACATAAGAATGGGATCTTAAGTGGAACATAGGCATTGTGCTGGCCTGCTGCGCAGCTGTGAATTTGACTCTCTGTTCTATGCAGGGAAACTAGCGTTATGGTTCAGCTTCAGAACGGAACGCACTCCCGCACAACACCACTCTAGGATAGCGAGTGACAACGCTCCCGGTGAAAGGGGGCAGTCTCACAGCAGAGTTACTGGTGACCCATTTGTAGATGCCCCATCCAGTCAGCCCCAGGAAACAGGGTAGCTTTGCACATAAACTTGTTAAAGGGACATAGGAATGAAAGTAAAATCTAACCTCTGGATCCAACAGAACTTGAAGCATCTTGTGCCATTGTAAGAGTGGCTCATGATCCTAGTATTCTCAGAAAATGACCCTTCGTGACAATGGTGAGCTACACAAGTGACAAGAAGCCAATCTGGAATTTAAGCCCCTGCTTGTCTCAAGCCCATTTTGTCATTCCTCAGAGCAAGTGATAGAACTCACTTACCCATGCAGTAGGTGCACAGGGTTCCTGCTGTACGAGCCACATGAAAGACAAGGAGGGGTAGCCGGTTCCCACCCTAGGCAAGTCTCTGAAAATGTGGTGGCTTAAATGAAACTGAAGCCCTTGGATCTATATGGGAAAATTCTGTCGGTCCCCTTTTAAGATACCACACTGCTCAGCCGGCTAAATCTTTTAACTCTCTCTTCAGGTTTAAGTCCCTTTGTATGACACAGGGGAAGAATTTTCTCTTTCTAATCTCCTTGCTGCCCTATAGGTAATTGAACAGCAGATCCACACAGTAAAGCCTTCAAAAAGAATTACAAGGAATTACAAATCTCATATTCACCTCGCTTCGCCTTTTGCAGATGTCGAATGAGTAGCATATGTATCTTTGTAATCCATATGGCTCGGAAATTTGGGGTTTTCTGCTTAGAAGTCTGCTCTTTTTTCATCAGCCAGACATCTTTCTGCCTTCTTAGGGAAGGACTTTCGCTGCACTTGAAAGCATGAAGAAAGTTCAGCTTGAAAAGGAGACCCGACTATTTTGCAAGCTATCAGGAGGCAAATTCATGGCACTGCTTCGTTTAATAAATGAAGAGAAAAGAAGGTGGAAGGAGTGCAGAGACGAGTCTTGGAGTGAGTGATTTATGAAGGAAGGTCATGGGCCTGATCCAAAGCCCACTGAAGTCCTGGAATGATTCTCATTGACATCAATGTGTTTGTGAAATGGACTGCATACATCATGGAGAAACAACAATGAAGTGGGTGAGCAGCTAACAAAATAAACCATCTCTGTTTAAATGAGCTGGTAGACCATAGGACTGCAAGCTAGGACCTCTTTACCTATCCCGTATTTATAGAGCCAGAGTTTTTGTGTTGCCCTTGTGCAGTGAACGTCTAGTAAAATAAATGGAAGATGAGAGCTTACCTGCGCCCTCCAGAAGCACAGCAGATGGACCTGGAACCTTGGAGAGCACTTCAGCTATGTTCTCCCCAAGTGTGTTCAGCTGCACTGAAGGGGCACTGTCCCTGGGAGGCTGCGTAAATCAGCATAAGCTGGAGTTCTAATATTTGACACCAACTGAAGATCTGGCCCTTGCAGTGTGCAGCAGCACTATACCTGGGCGAACACGTGGCAGGAGTCAAACAGAAAAAAGACAGTGTATACTGCTTGAACACCTGGGTAGCTGAATGAGGCTCAGTAAAGCTTTCATGTGGCTGGGACCCAGATTTTTAACAATATTTAGGCGTAGCTTTACTCACCACCACAACACCTAATTGATAAAGGAGCCTAAATCTCATTTTCAAAAGTGACATGTCTTCAGAAGGGATTTTGGCATCAAATCCCATGGTGCTTAGACTCCTGAATGCCTGGATTTCATTTTCAAAAGGGATTTAGCTTCTAAATCTGGTGGGTGTTGACACTGAGTGCAGCAATGACCAAATACCTTTTAAAAATCAGGGCCCAAATGACTTACATGCCTAAGTCACTTTTGAAAATGGGACTTAGGAACTTCAGAGCCTAACTGTCACTGAAAGACAATGGTACATAGACTTTGAAATGCCCAAATCACTTTTGAAAATGGCTTGGGCTCCTAAATTACTGAAGTGCTTTTGAAAATTTTCTCCACTCTGAATTCACACCATAAGAACCTATAGGAATTTTCCATGAATATTTATTTTTCAAATATCTTCCCTGTCTCTTTTCTCTGCCATGTCAATCTATTTCCTTATCCCGGCCAGGAAAATCTTAATTGCACCATGGTGCTTGTGTTTGCAGTGAACTACAGAGCCTCTTTTCATCCTGACAAATGCAGATCACAGCCACTTAGACCTCAATTCACTCTGATGCTATCAATTACTTATGTATATAGCTGCTATGAAGCTACACCAAATACTTAATATTCATGGCAGGAACTGGGGAAGGAGAGAGAACTGTGCCCTGGTCTGGTTAGATTAGGATATTGTTTGCGGAGAGAATGTATGCTGGGATAGGGTGAAAGGAGGACAATAAACTCAATGTACAGAGAGTCCTGTGGCACCTTAAAGACTAACACATTTATTTGGGCATAAACTTGCATGGGCAGAAACCCACTTCGTCGGATGCATGAAGTGGAAACTTCAGTTAGGTAGGTATATATATATATACACGTGCAAGGATGGATGAGTTACATCACAGTGAGGAGGGCAAGTGTTAACGAGGTAAATTCAAATTCTCTAGAGACTGGGAGTGGCTAGCCCACTACAAAAAATAATATTCCCTCTTTTGACATTCACACCTTGTCATCAACTGTTGTGAATGGCCTCATCCACCCTGATAAGCTATACTGGCAACAGGCCATTCCCCTCCTTTCTCCCCCCCCGCCCCCCTCAGTATAACTGTATCAACAAACGGGCTTTTGCTGGTATAAAATGGGACAAGGTCACCAGCCAGTCTGGAAACTTTCGAGTATGTCTGCACTTGGAGCTGATGTTGTGATTCCCAGCTCAAGCAGACATCCTAGTGCTAGCTCTGTGAGAACTAAAAATAGTGGTATGTCTGCAGTAGCAGAGACAGTGAGTACGTACCTGTGCGGTTGAGTGGGTCTGTACTCAGTGTAGCTAGCCCCTCCTGTATCTCACCGCTGCCCTTGCTAACATGGCTACACTACTATTTTTAGCGTGCTAGCTGAATGAGAATTAGCAGGAGTATGTCTCCTCAAGCTGGGAATCACACCCCCTGCTCCGAGTATAAAGAGATGTTCAGATCCATTGCACAGACCTCTGTCACTAGAGCTAACAGAGTAACTGATAGCAGTAGCAAGTTGTCATCTTATATGGGGACCTGCACTTTGGGACACTTTGCCAGAGGATTTAACAGCTATTTGCTGACAGCAAAAGAATGGTGAGACTCGGGAATTCTGGTTTCCATTTCAGGCACAGGAGGGGAGTGTGCTGTATGGGCACCGATTCTTTGCCCACTTCCTTCAAAGCCCTTCTACCCTGTTGTTTCCAATTTGTCCTCCCAGTGGGTGTCTTCCCTGCTTCTAGCTCCCTGTCCCACTCCCATTCTCCTTGCTGAGCCAATCTCAGTCTTCACTCCTTAGGCTTCTCATCCCAGTCCCAATCTTTACCCAGCCATTCCCAGTTCTCCCCCACTCCACTACCACCTTGTCCCCAGTTCTGTTCAGAGCAGCTGAGTTCATGGCCAGAATGGCCAGAATCTTTAAGGAATATTGTTGCTAAAATTGAAATCTCCTCAGTGCACGTGCAAATTCTGATTTCCATCTCCCCCCCCAAGGCTCATGATTTGGGAGAATTTTCACAGGAATGACAAAAGGCACAGCCCTGACACAAAGGCTACCCACCTGGCAAACTTCAACTCCCTTCCCCAAAGCATAAAGGTGCTGAGGTATTCAAAGAAAAACTTGCCAAGATTTTTTAACATGGGCAAAACAACATATTTTCCCCTAACCTGGTTCTCAATATTGGCTAAACTATTTTGGCTGAAATTTTCCAAAAGAGCTGGAGTGACGTTGCCAGTCCCACCTATAATATATGCAATCTACAGCCATCATGACTTTCAGGGTCCCATGCAGCAGGATGGGTATAGTAGGCATTTAAGAGTGTGTATGTGTGTAAATTTCCTTCCCCTTTCAGGCCCATGCCTCAAGGCATTATTAAGCCAATCCACGAGGTGCAAGTCTACAAGGGGCTCCTAAATACCCAGGATCCCATGCACATATTTACATTCCTTGTGTTTAAGGCAAGTCTTGGATCCCCCACCATGTGACCATTTCATGCCAGATGGGATGCAACAACCAGTTAGCCAGACTCTCAGCACTCAGAGCAAACACATATGCTGTGATATGATTACATGAAGGGCCAGGCACAATAATTGGCCCTTATGTAACAACAGTAGACATTTATACAAATGTTAACAGCTCTGTGAGATAGGTAGCTATTCTTACAGCTCTAACCTAGCTCCACTTTATAGATGAGGAATCTGAGGCACTGGGAGATTAGGTGACCCGGCCAAGGCCACACAGAGTGAGTGGCAGAGACTAGCTCACAGCTCTATGGGCTCTAACAGTTAGGATGGTCAGGATCAACTATTCCAGGTTTATGTTTCTGTGCTCCATCCACTAGACAATGCAAGGGACACAGAGAGCATTTCTAAAATGCAGCCACTCATGGGGCAAAAAGCAGTAGCCATCTAGAGTACAGCATGATGCATGAAAGTGAAGGAGGGACAGTTTTGCTCAGGGATGCTGAGGCAAGCCCCGACTCCTACAAACTCTTTCCAAAGTGACTGTGTAAACATGATTTAGCCATCTGGACTCCACATTTGTCTCTCAGGCTACGTCTACACTATGAGCCAGTGGAGTGATTCCCAGCTCATGTATACCTGTTCGGGCACAAGAATGAATAGTACTATGGCTGAAGTAGCCCCGGCAGCTTAGCCATGCTGAGTCCAAACCTGCCTGACCTTGGTGGGTATGTACTTGGCTCAGCTAAGCCATGCTGTCACTGGCCAAGCTCCTGTGGCCTATGCTGCTATTTATGCTCCTGCTAGCTGTCATTGAAGTAGCATGAGAATGTGTATGTGAGCTGGGAATCACATCCCTAGCTTACAGTGTAGACATAGCCCTAGTGACTTCAGTAGCAGATCTACTCAGATTATCGGTTACCCAGCAGTATTCTAAATGCCAGCACTGAAACCTCACTCTGGGACCTGATTGGCCAGCTGGGTTCTTTCTGGCTCAGACATCATTGCCAATAATAAGATTCCAGAAATGGAGCTTCATTAACACTTCTATGAATGAGGCATGAACTAGAGTGAAATCCAATTCCCCCTCTCATAGCTGTCCATGCTGAGTAGGGCTAAATGGGATAACACTTAATACAATGTTACGTTAGAATCTGTGGATGTGACTCTGACTACACAAAGGCAGCAGAACATTTAGTAAGAAAGGTGCATTTTTACATAATGTTTATAGAGGGCTGATGGGAACCTGGTTATGAAGTGCTTGACCCTGCTTCTATGAGGTGCTTTCCATTCATTTCCATGGGATCAGGATCAGAACTCGTGTCTCATGTGAAGGAACTGTGTGGTACTCAAAAGTTATCTGTCTTGGAAGGATGGTTGTTTGCAGTCATGTTGGTCCCGGGATATTAAAGAGACAAGGTGAACCAACTTCTGTTGATTAAAGAGACACGCTTTTGAGCTACACAGAGCTCTTCTTCAGGTCTGGAAAAGGTACTCAGTGTCACAGCTACATATAAGGTGGAACAGATTTAATATAAGTAGATAATACATTCTTAGGGACTGTTCAAGATGAAGTGTTCAGTTAAAACCTCTGCAGTCGTAGGACAGAAAAGGGGAGTTAGTGGGTTACAGATTGTTGTAATAAGCCACAAATCTAGTGTCTTTATTAAAACCATGATTTTTAGTGTCTTAGCAAAGTTATGAATTTAAGCTCCTAGGCTCATCTTTTGAAGGTGTTGTGCAGGTTTCCTTTGAAGACAAGGACAGAGAGGTCAGATATGAAATGATTATTTTGTGAAAAGTGTTTGCCCATGGGTGATCTGGCAGTTTTTGTCTTATTTTTTTCTGTGTGAGTTCTTTCGAGAGCACAGGGATTGTCTGGTTTCACTCACATATCTGTTATTGGGGCAGTTAGTGCACTGGATGAGTACACCACATTTAGTGATAGGCATCTGTCTAGGACCCAGGGATTTTGAAAGTGTTGTGTGGGGAGTATAGATTAAAGCCATGGAGATATGTCCACAGCTTTTGCATCTGTTATGGCAGAGTCTGGTGCTGCTTTGAAAGATGAGTTAACCTTGCTGGCATATGAAACTTTGTATTATCTCTTCTACAGTCCAGAACCCAAAACACTTTACAATGGAAGGTAAATATCACTCTCCCCATTTTAGAGGTGGAGAAACAGAGGCACAGAGAAGTGAAGAGCTTTGCTGAAGGTCACACATCAGGTCAATGACAGAATCAGGAAGGGACCATAGGTCTACTGTTCCTAGCCCACTGTTATCTCTACTGGACCATGCTGCCTTCCTGCAGTTCTAAGAAATCAAGATATTCTAGCACTTTTGCATCTATATGGATTTTTTATGCCTGCAGATCAAAGTAAAAGAAAACAGATCCATCTGAAGAGATCCCTTCCACTCACAATGTGCATGTTGTTACCCAGTGGTTGGTAGTCTAAAATGTCACCTTTAAAAGCAAAGCCACCAGAAAATAATTAAGAGGTCCACCAACAGGACAGAGCTGCCTTGCTTGAGAGTCTCTATCCATAAGAAAGATAAGGAGATGGATCTGTCTGGACGGAAGAACGAGGCATGGGGTGTGAGTTGGAAAGTAAAAATGAAGGAAGGAGGGAAGATAGAGTGAAGGACAAGGAAAGGAAAATGACCTGAATCAAAAAGCCATTAGGAAGATGTGACTGATACTCTGACATACTATTGCAGTGCTCATAAGAAAGAGCTCTTGGAGTGGAGATTATTCATAACTCCAGAACTGTATAATTTTAATATGTGAAATTGGAGCTACCATGAAAAGGAAATCATTCATTCTTCCGGTAACTAAAGCCAAATTATATGTCATGAGTCTGTTTAAGAGGGAACATTGCCATTGCCCAAATTGGTTGGCTATAATTCTCAGAATTTAATGAACATGGGCTGGGTTCTCAGAAATCAATGGTGATGTTAAAAGGGACCCTGTCAAGGGCTTTTTATGGATTTTAATTTCTTTTTTCTTACCCTCCATTATTTGTAATAGCCCTTAGGAATACGAGAATAAAACATGCTTTCCTGATGACATTGTCCTCTTCCATTAAGCACATGCAGCAGATGATCCCTATGTCTCTCTCATACTGGGTCCACACTGAATACTGAAATCAAGGTGGCTTTTGTTTACTTCCTTCTTGATGCAGGAGTATTATTAATGATGTCAGCAATATGCTAGCCTCCATCAATCACTTGTTAAATTTTCAAATAAGCACCTTCCATGCTGCCCACATGCTTGGGAGGAGAATTTTCCGCAAACATCCACAAAGGTACGTCATCATCCTACTTCAAAACCTTCCTTAAAATGCTCTTTCACAATGCCAAAAAATGTAAAAAAAAATTTTAAAAAAGAAAAAGCTTCACAATGGCTAGGCTCCTGTTGTGCTGTGATCACTGCCTATCATGCTCACCAATATTGTTTTCTTGTACTATCTCATCTGTCATGGCATTTCATGGAGGATTTCAAGATTTCTAAATTTGGTTTCCCTTTGGTTTAGAACAAAACCCAAATATTTCAAAGTTCTTAACAAAACAAAATGATTGTTCTCCGCCCAGCTCTCCTGGGAGCCAAGAATCCTGGGAGCCTGGGTTGCCAAGGAACTGCTGATCAAGGAGCTGGGGCTCCCATGATTTCCATGCACCTCTCTAGCTCCCCATCAGCCTTCTGGACAGGCCTCTGAGGAATGGGATGGGAAACCAGGCAAGTTTCTAATGGAAGCCTGCCTATTTTCTGGTGCAATTTTGTGTACATAGCCATGGTCTCGTGGAACATTTCAGCTTCAGTGAATCAGCAAATTTTAATGAAAAGATGTTTCATTTAAACTTTTCTGATCAGTTGTAGTGATACTGAAGTTACTCCTGCTGCTGGAGAAGCACAGGGGTCATTGGTAGGTGTGTGTCTGGAGTCTCAAATACCATCCTGTTGTTGGTAGCTGTAGCTCAGGCTCTGGACATGGAACCAGTGTTGTGCCTTTAAAACTCTTCAGCATGTAGTGGGGATTTCTGGGAGGATGAAGATGATTTGTATTACCTAGTAGTGCTGAGGCCTGCAAATTTAGGTGAATGGCAGCTGCCTTCTGCCAACCATATAATGTATGCGTTTCCACTGTGACGTCCCTTCCACCAGCCTAACTCAGTGGAAATATTGACTCAATAAATCCACCTACGTGAGAGGCATAGTGCTAAAATCAAAGTGGATGGGTTGAATGAGAGGCAGTGTAAGCAGAGCATTGTGTAAATCAACCAGAAACAATTGACCTCTTCCTAAGCCCCCAGCCCTCCAAGCATTCCAGGAGGAGGTTGGGTAGGTGCAGTATGTGCTCCAATCGACACCAGAAGGGGGGAGTAGGAAGAGAAGGCGGCCATTCTAAGAACTTTCAATTTGCAGACTTTGCTGCTTGCATAGACAAGCAGCATTTGTCCCAATTCCATGAAAATGGTTGCTTACAGTTAAATTATTTTCCTTTCCTTCTACTGTTACGTATGTGCAATAAAAGTCAACTTCTTTGTAGTTAAGTACTCTGGTGCTATGACAGTGCAGCAACGGAGGGTATGGTATGGGGAGGCAAAGCACAGATAAGTGGTGCTCATTACTGAGGCTCATTACAAAATCGGGTTTTCAAATCCTCCCTGAGGTGCAGAGCTCCTCATTGGACTCTCAGCATTGTGCTGGTATCTGGCTGCTCAAAGGTTGCGGCCAGCCGATCTGCCTCCATGACCCAACCCAGGGGCAACTCCTCCCCCTTTGTCTTGCAGACATTATGGAGTATTCAGCAGGCAGAGATAACTATGGGGATATTGCTTTCACTGAGGTCTAACCTAGTGAGCAAACTGTACCAGCGCACCTTTAAACATCCAACGGCACACTCCACCACCATTCTGTACTTGCTCAGCCTATTATTGAACTCCTCCTTAACGCTGTCCTGGTGTCCAGTGTACGGCTTCATGAGCCATGGAAGCAAGGGGTAGGCTGGATCTCCCAGGATCACTATTGGCATTTCAACATCATCAATAGTTATTTTTTGATCTGGAAAAAAAGTCTCCACTTGCATCTTTCTGAACAGACCCAAGTTCCTAAATATGTGCGTGTCATGCACCTTTCCAGACCACCTGATGTTGATGTCAATGAAATGCCCGCTGTGATGCACCCGTGCTTGCAACACCATGGAAAAGTATCCCTTTAGTTTTATGTACTCTGTGGCAAGGTGGTCTGGTGCTAAGCCAGGGATATGCGTGCCATCTATCATGCATAGTTAGGCAAACCCATCCACTATGTCCTGCATGTTTCCCAAGCTCACTACCCTTCCTAGCAGAAGTCTGCTAATGGCCCTGCAGACTTGTACCATAGCAACTCCCACGGTGGATTTATCGACTCCGAATTGATTCCCAACTGACCAGTAGCAGTCTGGCATTGCTTGCTTCCACAAAGCAATGGCCACTCGCTTCTCCACTGTCCGAGCAGTTCTCAAGTGAGCATTCCTGCACTTCAGGGATAGCGACAGCTCTGCGCAAAGTTCTAGGAAAGTGGCCTTATGCATCTGAAAGTTCTGCAGTCACTGCTCATCATCCCACACCCTCATAATGATGCGATCCCACCAGGCAGTGCTTGTTTCCCAGGACCAGAAATGGCCCTCCACCAAGTTCAGCTGCTGTGTGACAGCCAGCAGCAACCGGGAATTGTTTCGTTCTATGGCTTGTAACACGGCAGCTTAAGTAACATAGCAATTTTCTGTGTTGTGGCTCCTCTCTCAGCCTTGGAAATACTGCAGGATAAGTTAACAGGTGTTTGTGATGCTCACAATGATACTGCAGAGCTAAGCGGGCTCCATGCTTTTCGGGTAATGGCATATGTGCGGCTGATGCAGGGCTTCGAAAAGTGGCGTGAAAAAATGTTTGTTTGTTTGTGGTTGACATCAGGAAAGGGAGGGAGGGAGGACATCGCATCATGGGAGTCTGAAGACCTTCCTAAAAGCCCCTGCAACTAATTGCACTATGGGATAGCTACACACGGTGCACCACTCTGTCTATCGAAACAAGCGCAGCTGGTGCAGATGCACTCCCCTGATGCAATGAGCGTGCCTTGATCACAGCCGACCGACTTCATTAGTTCGGCGGGTGGATGTTGACTGAAATTAAATTAACTTCACTTCACAGTGTAGACATACCCTGAGATTGGGGCCCCATCATCCTCTGCATACCTAGTAAGAGACAGTCAATGTTCCAAAGGCCTACAATTGAAATAGATGAGAGGAACAAAGAGGGAAAGGATTTTCTGGTTAAGGCACTGTACTGGTGCTAGGAGATCTGAGTTCCTTTAAAAAAACCCAAACACTTCACAGTTTATTAACTTAAGTAGGGGGTAAGCACACCCCTCCTGTTACACACAGCACTGAGTTTATTCAAATGTAAAATGTAAAAATGTAATAGATGTATTAACAAAATACACACAGGATTAAGTGACCTCAAGTATAAGGAAGATAGAAAGAACTACAGGTAAAACAAAATACGTTTGTTAAGGTCTTAAACTTAATCTAGCAAGTTAGTTCCTCCCATCAGACATTCTTCTTCCTAGCCATGGGTGATTTTTCCTCAGTCAAGACACTGTGGCTTACTCAAGGGTAGATGGCACAAGAAATGTTCCAGAAAAAATGGCTGGTTTTCAGAGGATGAGTTTCCAAACTGTTCAGGGGCCACTGATGGTGTTCATTTGCTTGCCACAAACGGCAAGTGGCAAAGGATGCCATTCTATCATCCTGCAAGGTTTAGTGAACCGTAGAGGCAGGTTAATGAATACTAATATGGGAAACACAGGAAAGGTTCATGATGCTGGGTGCTGAGATCAGGTTTGTATTTGAAAAGGGAAGCAGAGCTTTTATTCCCCAGAAACAATATTGTTATAATGGTGGATATGTGCCAACTGTTAGTTTGGGGGACCCCACATACTCCCTGCTGCCTTGGCTCATGAAACCATACTTTGACATTATGAACCCTGGAAAAAGGGAATTCAGTTTCAAACTCAGCAGTTGCTGGATGGTGGTCATGTGCATGTTTGGTAGGCTCAAGGCTTGTTGGCACTGTTTACAAATCCATCAGGTTGCCAGTGTTGCAAATGCTGTTTGTATAACCGTGTCCTGCTCCACGTTGCATAACACTTGTGAAGATGAATATTTCCATCCCAAGTGGGCTCAGGACAATTCAAATTTGCAACCTCTGTACAGGTAGCTGGATCCTACACACGTGCATACTGGTCCTGCGTCCAGGCATGCTAGAGAAATTAGGGATGCAATATAGTCACACCCCCTGGCAGTGCCTGGAGGCAGAGGATGACCTCTGCCTAGTGCTTCTGATAAAGCCCAACTTTTTGAGCCTTTGTGTGAAGGTGCTTTAGCTGTACAATGAACATGCAAACGTACATGTGGGGCAAAAATTGCCTTTAAAGAGTTGTTCTCTGATTTGCACTTGCTGAAGTTCTGTGCCCATTCCTGTGTGTCACACTGCACATGTTTTAAAGGCAGTCATTATAAGGTACCAAGATTTTGTTTACAGTTTGGGTGGGGTTTCTGCTGTTGGCAGTTGTGACCATAGTTTGACACATTTGTTGTTCAATATGCTCATACCTGTCACTATTGGCACCTGTATGTAACCCCTCCCATCTGCTGTGTTTAATTGTCAGTAAGGGCTAGTTTACACTGAAAAATTAAATCAACCTAGCTACATTGCTCAGGTCTGTGGAAAAAATTTGGGCCTTGAGTGCTGTAATTAGGTTGACCTAATTCCTGGTGTAGATGCAGCTATGGTCAACAGAATTCTTCCATTGCCCTAGCTAGCACCTCTGAGAGAGATGGATTAACTACATTGACAGGCCTACATCAGCGAAAGGAGTTATCTACACTACGGTGCTCCAGTAGCATAGCTGTGCTGTGGTAGCTGCTGTCATTAGAGATGTCCTAAGACTCGAGGTGGGTCTGCTGACAGTGACAATTGAAGACACTCCAATATTGAATAGCTTGTCACTTTACATTTTCATCCCAGTTTACAACTATATGGGGACCCCCACTTAGCACTGTTTTACACAACAGTTTTACATGTTGCTTACTGGCTGCTAAGGGTTGTTTGCATTTTATTTGTTACCTAATGGGGCTTGAAGTACTTCACTGAATAATGCATTTAATGGCTGACTCAATCCCTTCCTCTCAGCTTCTCTGGAAGCTGTATACTGTGTGGGGTTTTTCTAGTGATGTCTGCCTGGATTTATTTTAGGTGCCTGCAATGATTCACACCTGTTCAGAGATCCCCGTTGTCAGGTCTACTTGCACATTTTCAAGATGTGGAGAGGGACTGCTAGGTGGGAAGAATACATCTGTAATGAGCCAGTTGACCAATCATTCTCCACAGTTCCAACTGCAATTAAAGGCTGTTTGAAACCCCTCTTCATAGGGCAGCACAATGGATAAGGTTGTGGGCTTGGCGAAGGAATAGTCACTGATACTATGTCATGGGTAGTATGTTCAATGTGTGGGTTTTTGGCTTCTGTTTCTACATTTTATGGTGTTCAATAAAGGAATTTTAAAAAGGCAGGAAATGCCTGTTGACTGCCTGCATGTAGGACATCAAGTATGTTGAAAAGTATGAGAATTTTCCAGCACAGAAAACATAATCACCACTTTACTTATCCCTGATGTATACCCCCAAGACTTAAGAAGCCTCTGAACTTTTGGGAACGATTAAAAAAGGTTTCTCTGGTCTTCCCAGATAAAAGTTCTACAGCACTCAAAGATATGAGGTAGAAAAATTTGAGTCTCATTCCACAACCAAGAAACATGTTAAGTTCACCATACTCAAGAGATAAGATACTAAATATATTCAAAACACTTACTAAAACTGTGCTGCTATGGAGCATAGGATCTAATCCAAGAGGTGAAAATAGCTAATCCGTTTAGGAATAGTGACCATAACATAATAAAATTTAACATCTGTGTGTGTGTGTGAGGGGGAGGGGGCAGGACACCAAAGCAAAACACCACAGTAGTATTTAATTTCAGAAAGGGCAACTACACAAAAATGAGGAAGTTAAAAGATACAGTGCCAAAAGGAAGTTAAAAGATACAGTGCAAAAAGTGAAATCCCTGCAAGCTGCATGGAAACTTTTTAAAGACATAGAGACTCAATTTAAATGTAAACCCCAAATTAAAAAACATAGTAAGAGGCCCAAAAAAGTGCCACCGTGGCTAAACAGCAAAGCAAAAGAAGCAGTTAGAATCAAAAAGGAATCCTTTAAAAAGTGGAAGTTAAATCTTGGGAAATAGAAAGGTGCATAAACTCTGGCAAGTGAAATGTAAAAATATAAGAAGGAAGGTCAAAAAAGAATTTGAAGAATAGCTAGCCAAAGTCTCAAAAAGTAACAGCAAAAAAATGTGTAAGCACAAGCAGTATGCCTGCTAAACAACCAGTGGGGCCACTGGATGATCGAGATGCTAAAGGAGCACTCAAGGAAGATAAGGCAGGGAAATTAAATTAATTCTTTGAATCCATCTTCATGGCTGAGGATGTGAGGGAGATTCTCAAATCTGAGCCATTCTTTATAGATGACAAATTTGAGGATCTATCTCAGATTGAGGATGTTTTGGAACAAATGGATAAATTAAACAGTAATAAGTCACCAGGACCAGATGGTATTTACCCAAGAGTTCTGAAGGAACTAAAATGTGAAATTGCAGAACTACTAACTGTGGTATGTAACCTATTATTTAAATCAGCTTCTGTACCAGGTGACTGTCAGATAGCTAATATGACACCAATTTTTAAAAAAGGCTCCAGAGGCAATCCTGGCAATTACAGGCTGGTAAACCTAACTTCAGTTCCAGTCAAAGTGGTTGAAACTATAGTAAAGAAGATAATTATCAGATAAATAGATAAATCCGATTTGTTGGGAAAAAGTCAACATGGTTTTTGTAACGGGAAATCATGCCTCATCATTCTACTAGAATTCTCTGAGGGGGTCAGCAAGTATGTGGAGAAGGGTAATCCAGTGGATACAGTGTTCTTGGACTTTCAGAAAGCCTTTGGCAAGGTCCCTAAGCAAAGGCTCTTAAGCAAAGTAAGCAGTCATGGGATAAAAGGAAAGGTCCTCTCCTGGATCAGTAACTGGTTAAAAGATAGGAAACAAAGAGTAGGAATACAAGGTCAGTTTTCAGAATGGAGAGAGGTAAATAGTGGTGGCCACCCAAGGTCTGTACTGGGAACAGTACTATTCAGCGTATTTATACATGATCTGGAAAAGGGGGTAAATAGTGAGGTGGCAAAATTTGCAGATGATATAAAACTACTCAAGATAGTTAAGTCCAAAGCAGACTGATAAGTGTTATGAAGGAATCTCACAAAACTGGGTGACTGAGTGTGTCGGGCTTACCCCACACTGAAAGAATTAAACCCACACTATAGGTGGCAGAAGTCCTGCCCCCTAGAATGTGCTGTGCATGCTCCAACTGCTGCCCCAGTATAAAAGGGAGCAGCCCAGTGCTTTCCAGACTAACCACCAAGGAGGAAGGATGCTTAATGGAGGCTCTGGGCAGGGAGCTGCTTGAGCCTCCAACTGAAGGTACCAGAGGCCGGGGAGACCCGAACGGAGACCTGCTGCCACCAGCAGACTTTCTGGAGTCAAATGCTGAGGGAGCTACTGACACCAGGGAAACCGAAGTCCCTGATGTGACCCAGATGATGGTGGTCAGAGGCACAGCAGGAAGTAGCCCGGGGAGACGGAATGAGTGAGGTAGGTCATTGTGTTGTGGTGGGATGCCTCCTGACTAGGGTGGTGACCACCTCCATCACAGACAGGGCCCTGTATTGCCACGCGGTGGAGTCAGATGGGCCTGCACCTCCCTGTCACTCCCCTTGGGGTAACAGCAACCCCCTACCTGAGCCTCCAGTTACAGATGTGCGCAAAGCCCTGCCATTGTTATAGACTGCTCACTTGCCCCGTGCTTCCTGAGGCCCAGGCTGTATATTGCCTTGCACCTGGGCCGTGATATTGACTCTGGCTGCTAGGCCATGCAGCCCTGACCCAAGAGCTGCTATTGACTCTGGCCGCTAGGCCATGTTGCCCCGGTGCTAGAGGCAGCTGACCCGGCTTGGACCCGTTATACCAATGGCCAAGAGGACTCCAGTCTGGTAGACTGCACTTGCAGGGGTGCCCCATTTCCCCCTTTACCTCCCAAATTTCCCCTCCGGGGTTGATGGGGTGGACTTTCCCCCAGACACTGGGCAAAAAAAGGCAGAATAAAATCAATGCTGATAAATACAAAAAAACCCAATGAGAGTTCTGTAGCACTTTGGAAAACATAATCACAACTATACATATAAAATGATGGGGTGGGTCTCAACTAGGTGTTACCAATCATAGAATCATAGAAGATTAGGGTTTGAAGGGACCTCAGGATATAGCCCAACTCCCTGCTCAAAGCATGACCAACCCCAACTAAATCATCCCAGCCAGGGTTTAGTCAAGCCGCACCTTAAAAACCTCTAAGATTCAAACACCTCCCTAGGTAACCCATTCTAATGCTTCACCACCCTCCTAGTGAAAAAGCTTTTTCCTAATATCCAAACTAGACCTCCCCCACTGCAACTTGAGACTATTACTCCTAGTTCTGCCATCTTCTACTACTGAAAACAGCCTAGTTTCATCCTCCCTGGAACCTCCTTTCAGGTAGTTAAAGGCTGCTATCAAATCCCCCCTCATTTTCTCTTCTGCAGACTAAACAAACCTAGTTCCCTCAGCCTCTCCTCATAAGTCCTGTACTCCAGCCCCCTAATCATTTTTGTTCCCTTCAGCTGGACTCTTTCCAATTTGTCCACATCCTTTCTGTAGTGGGGGCCCAAAACTAGACACATTACTCCAAATGAGGCCTCACCAGTGTGCCGAATACAGGGGAATAATCACTTCACTCGATATGCTGGCAATGCTCCTACTAATGTAGCCCAATATGCCATTAGCCTTCTTGGCAATAAAGGCACACCGTTGACTCATATCCAGCTTCTTGTCCACTATAAGCCCCAGGTCCTTTTCTGCCATCTAGCCAGTCAGTCCCCAGTCTGTAGCAGTGCATGGGATTCTTTCGTCCTAAGTGGAGGACTCTGAACTTGTCCTTGTTGAACCTCATCAGATTTCTTTTGGCCCAATCCTCCAATTTGTCTATGTCACTCTGTATCCTATCCCTGCCCTCCACCCTCTCTACCACTCCCCCGGCTTAGTGTATTCTGCAAACTTGCTGAGGGTGCAATCCACCTCATCCTCCAGATCATTAATGAAGATGTTGAACAAACTGGTCCCAGCATTGACCTCTGGGGCACTCTGCTTGTTACCGGCTGCCAACTAGACATCAAGCCATTGATCACTACCCATTAAGCCCAATGATCTAGCCAGCTCTCTGCCCATTTTATAGTCCATTCATCCAACCCATACTTCTTTAACTTGCTGATAAGACTACTGTGGGAGACTGTATCAAAAGCTTTGCTAAAGTCAAGGTGTATCACGTCCACTGCTTTCCCCACATCCACGGAGCCAGTCACCTCTTCACAGAAGGCAATCAGGTTGGTCAGACATGACTTGCACTTGGTGAATCCATGCTGACTGTTCCTGATCACCTTCCTCTTTTCCAAGTGCCTCAAAATAAATTCCTTGAGGACCCACTCCATGATTTTTCCAAGGACTGAGGTGAGACTGACAGGTCTGTATTTCCCTGGATCCTCCTTCTTCCCTTTTTTGAAGATGGGCACTATATTTGCCTTTTTCCAGTCATCTAGGACCTTCCCCAATCTCCACTAGTTTTCAAAGATAATGGCCAATGGCTCTGCAAATACATCAGCCAACTCCCTCAGCACCCTCAGATGGACTGTATCCGGCCTCATGGACTTGTGCATGTCCAGCCTTTCTAAATAGTCCTGAAACTGTTCTTTCAGCACTGTGGGCTGCTCACCTCCTCCCAATTATGTGCTGCCCAGAGCAGTAGTCTGGGAGCTGACTTTGTCTGTGAAGACAATGGCAGAAAAAGCATTGAATACTTCAGCTTTTTTCACATCATCTGTCATTAGGTTGTCTCCCCCATTCTGTAAGGGGCCCACACTTTCCCTGGTCGTCTTCTTGTTACTAATAAACCTTTAGAAACTCTTCTTGTTATCCTTCATGTCCCTTTGCTAGTGGTAACTCCAGTTGTGATTTGGCCTTCCTGATTTCACTCCTGCATGCTCGAGCAGTATTTTTATATTCCTCCCTAGTCATCTGACCAAGCTTCCACTTCTTGTAAGCTTCCTTTTTGTGTTTAAGCTCACTGAAGACTTCTTTGTTAAGCCAAGCTGGTCGCCTGCCATATTTGCTATTCTTTCTGCATATCGAGATGAGATCTTGGAGTCATTGTGGATAGTTCTCTGAAAACATCCACTTAATGCGCAGCAGCAGTCAAAAAAGATAACAGAATGTTGGGAATCATTCAGAAAGGGATAGATAAGACAGAGAATATCATGTTGCCTCTTTATAAATCCATGGTATGCCCACATCTTGAATACTGCAGTTCTGGTCACCCCAGATATATTGGAATTGGAAAAGGTACAGAAAAGGGCAACAAAAATGATTAGGGGTATGGAATAGCTTCCATATGAGGAGATATTAATAAGACTGGGACTTTTCATCTTGGAAAAGAAACAACTAAGGGGGATATGATAGAGATCTATAAAATCATGACTTGTGTGGAGAAAGTAAATAAGGAAGTGTTATTTACTCCTTCTCATAACAGAAAAATTAGGGGTCACCAAATGAAATTAATAGGCAACAGGTTTAAAATGAACAAAAGGAAATATTTCTTCACACAACACACAGTAAACCTGTGGAATTCCTTGCCAGAGGATGTTGTAAAGGCCAAGACTATAACGGGATTCAAAAAATAATTAAACAAGTTCATGGAGGATAGATCCATCAATGGCTATTAGCCAGGATAGGCAGGGATTACTGTTTGCCAGAAGCTGGGAATGGCTGACAGGGGATGGATCACTCAATGATTGCCTGTTCTGTTCATTCACTCTGAAGCACCTGGCATTGGCCACTGTCAGAAGGCAGGATACTGGGCTAGATGGACCATTGATCTGATCCAGTATGGCTGTTTTTATGTTCTAAACTGTGAGGTAAATGTTTAACACTTAGATAACTATTATATGAACAAGTCAAACACTACATGCAAGTCCATCACAGTTAGAAGAGGACTTCATAGTACTGCATTAAGACAGTGCAGCTATCCCACGGGTAGCAAAATAGTTTGCAAGGTCAGTTTTATAAAGAAATAAAATCTGAAATGGGGAAATTGTGTTTTGGTTGTAAATATAATGTCTAAGAAAGCAACAGTTTTTAACAAAGCAATGAGTTTTAAAATGACAACCATCTGAAATGAAAATTTTGCCCAGAGTTCATTCTCTGAGAATGTCTCTCCTTCTCAAGTAGGGAGAATAGTGAGGCAGGATGGCTCTTGCAGCAATATGTGGGTTTTGCCAATAATGGATTGCAGGGGCCATTAACTGCATGTTTCTCTCCAGTCCTGATGGCTTATATTCTCCTCTTGGCCAATTTGGGTGCATATGCATGTGTTCCTGGTGGGAGAGAGGCAGGCAAAGCAGCATCCTGGTCTGTGGAGGTTGGAGGAGGAGGAAACACATGAAAAGCTGATCATGGGGTCTCAGCAGCAGCTGGATGCTAACCTCTGTCAGACACCAGTCCTACGAGCTGTTCCATAAGGGAATGTGCACGTTTCATCTGCCCTCTCCTCCTCCTACAAGAACTGGCCCAATAGCATCTCCTCCTGCTGGAAAGGCTGTTCTTTCCTTCCCCTCAGGAACACAAATGACTCTGGATTTCTCTGCTGCATCCAAGCAAGAAAATCCTCCATGATCCTTCTACAACTCCCTTTGGGGCTCTGGTCCTCCTCTGTTGCTGGAAAGAGATGAGAAAAAGCTATGAGAAAAAGAGCATTATATGTTGAGCTTTAGGCAGGGTTGGGCAGGGGAGGACACTATCTCCCCACATAACATAACTTTGCTGTAGAAGGCCATGATTTTGCTACTTTTAAACATGAATGGATAGTTACTTCCCCTGTATTGTGTGTCTTGATGCCCAGAAAGCCATTGCAACCCATGAGGAAGGACCCACAGGCACATAATGGTGAGACTAATTTAATAGTATTTTTAACCATTTAAACTGTTCATCTTGTCACAAGGGGTTGTGGGTGTGTGAGATACTCTTTCTTGGGGCTATGTTATTAGTTTTTCATTTTCTTTAAGGCTGGACAACCTTTGGAGGATCTAGTGGGTTTTCAAATGTCTCAAAGGATGAGGGGGAGAAGAAATGTTCTTTTAGCTTTGTGGTGAGGATCCTTCAGTCCATGCTAGGGACATGTTTATGAATGGAAGGGTTTGGTAAACTATGACGATGGCCCTAAAATGTAAAAAATTTATTAGAATATGCTTCCAGGACTGGGAGAAAATCCTGGCTGGGACGTGGTGGAGTTGGGCAGGCCCATGTCCTGCAACCTCCCCCACCACCGTGCCATCCCTGGTGTGGCAAACACCCCATTAGGCCGAGAGGCCTAGATTCGTGCTCGTCCCTTTGCCTGTGAACTACAGACTGCTTCACTTGCCTCACCCTGCCTGACGGCCCAGGCGATAGACTGCTGCTGGCCCCATCCTGCCTGAGGGCTGGGGCTCGAACTTGGAATGGCCATATTCAGCTGGGGAATCCCAAGGACTACTAATCTCCCCTCTGATATAGGTTGTTCATTGAGGGCACAACGTTGAGGGCTGGAAGGTGTGGCCTCCCTCCGAGATTGACAATGAGGGAGGACCACCATCCTCCCATGCGCGCCTAAGCTCGTTTACACTCCCTCACACAGACCCAGAGCAAACTATGGTATGTTATCCAGGGAAGAAAAATATGCACATTTTAATTGTATTGCCCTTGTTCTTTAAATGTGAAATTTTCCACCAGAAGGGGGAAATTTGGGACTGGGGGGTCGGAAGAGCCTTGCAATTTACAAGACTGGGGGCAGACCTGCTGAGGGGCTCAGTCTCTCTTCAGGCTCGTGGTTAGAGACTTTTGCGACTTGGGTCTCTGGGTACAGGTGCAGAATCACCTCTTCCTCACCTGCCTGGTTTTCTGGGGTCTTCTGATTGTCTCTGCTGCTTCCTCACCCTCCTAACAGTCTTGTTGAACAGTTAGACCAACTGGGTTCAGCAGGACATTTTGGTCCACTTCTGGCTCAGTGGAGGGGGCCCTGGACAGCAACTGGTCAAGCTCCTTGTAGAAGGGTCATCTTGCTCGACCTCTCCTAGACTGACTATTAACGTCTCTGGCTCTCCTGTGCAGCCATTTCAAGTGCTTCCTCCGTTCCCTGCACTTTGAAATGGGGTCCAATGAATGCTCAACTCTGCCAGCTTCTGTGAAATTTCCCTCCACAGATGTACGTTCCAGCTTTGGCCCCAATCATGGAGGATGGTTACTCCTCCCCGATGTTTATCAGAACTCTGGTATGCTGGGCGGGGCATGCTGCTGCTCTTGGTTCTGTGTCCATTTTCACCCCGACTGAACGTTTACAGAGTGCAGCAGAAAGGTGAACTGTGATCAGTGCAGCACGCTATGCCCAGAACATTCATGGGGGAAGGGACTTTGAGAGATTGTGTAAGCATAGAAAAGGGTGCAGTGCAATGTTGGAATGTGGGTGGAAGACTATTCAAACTCAGGACCTGGTAATTGCTCCTTTCCCCACTCTGCAGTGCCGAGTGGGCTGTGTAGGGGGCCCTGCTACAGCTAATGTGTACTTACCCACATGACTCAGGCATGCTAGCTAGCTCCATATCTACTTGTTCTGAGAGACATGCTTCAGGGACAATAGGGTGGCTACGGCACAGTGTTGCACCTTGACATGTGTAGAGTCCACTGTGTAGACATGCCCTTAATCTTGCTGAGCCTTAATTTCCCAACTATAAAATGGGAATAATAATATTTCTCCGTTATGGGTTGGTGTGAGGATGAATGTATTAATGTTAGTGAGGTATAGTGATACTCTGGTGAATGAAGATCATATGAGTATCACCATAGCTAGCTAGCCATTCCTTTCCTTCTGACTATTGCCTTGGAGTTCTGCTTTCCACTAAAGAGGGCAGGGATAATTAGTAGAGCTGGCTGAATACTACCAGCAACCATCTGCAAATATTTTTGGCTTTTTAAATGGATTCACTTAGGCCATATCCATGCCTCTTTCAAATATCCATAAGACTGTTTAAACTGTTTAGATTTAATTGTTTAAATGTCCATGGAAAGTTAGTTTTAATCTTGCTCAAGAACTTATGGAAAGAGAATGTTAAATTTGCTTTCCACAAACATTTGCACTGAAATCCTGATGCTAAGAGTTACATCTGGCAATCAGGGAGCAGAAACAATGCCACTTATCCTAATGAAACAGCACGGCTCTCATCTCAGACTGTGGATAGCCAGTTGAAGATTTAAAGTCCCCTGGTAAAAACGCCATCAAATAATTGCAAAGAAAATCAGTCTGTTACTGGATGTTTCTATAAAACTGAAAGAGGCGAAATCCATCAGATAAATTATCCATTACCAATTATTCAGTCAGTTTACAAAGAGAGAATCTCAGTTAGTGAAGTTCAACATGACAAGATTCTTGTTGTTCCACTGCCAACTTCTTGATACTACCACTACTCAATCCTTTTCTCCCTCCCAAATCGTTGAGGAGGCAGTTTATTTTATTTTAAAGCTATTATTTATGTATTTATTTGTATTACAGTGATGCCTACAAGCCCCAGCCACAATCACGGCCCTATTGTGCTAGATGCTGTACATGCACATAGTAAGAGAGCTTAGTCATAATAGACACACAGTGGGAGAAAGAAAATAGCATTACCCCTGTGTTGCAGCTAGCCATCTGAGGCACAGAGAGAGTAAATGACTTGCCTCAGGTCACACAAGAAATCTGAGGGAGCTGGGAATAGAACCCACATCTGCTGAAGTCCTATCGGTCCCTTCACACCAAGACCACACTTCCTTTTAAATAGCCTCATTCCATGCCCCCTGCCAAACAAAACATCTAATACATTGATCACCACTTCCTCCTCACAAAGAACTGTTATCTTAATACAGTAATCTGGGACAATGTAACTTTCTTTTGTATAGCATCTTCTCATAGAAGCTCTATCCCCCCCAAGTAATATTATGCAGAGTTAAAAAATGAATAATAGGGGAGGGAAGAAATGAAGGGGCTGAGATAAGAGTGGTTTTCTGCTAAGATTTGAAATGACATGGAGACTTGATGAGGTGAAGAGATACAGGGAGGCTGTTCTCATAGCCCTTTCAGAAAGGTACAAGCACACAATGATGGGGTTTGGGGAGCCAACACAAAAGGGCAAGTGGTTCTGAAAACAAGACCCCAGGTGCTGGGAATGAGCGTGAGTTCTGTTATCGGCACCTTGTTCCATCTTCCATCTGAGAGCAAATGTTTTAAATGAGAGGAGCATCACATTCTCAGCAAACATCAGCTGCCTTTTAAAAGCTTTTCAATATGCTGTTCTGCTCTCTTCCTAGAGCTGCATGTCTACCCAGACCTGAGAGCAATGAGTGTGCCAGGTACAGTGTGACTGCAGGAGAGCAAAGGTCAGCCCAAGTGCACTCCAGTGCTAATTAGAACCAGCCTCACGCCCTTTAACAAATGCCAGCTCCTTGCCTGTACATCATTTGTGGGCTTGTTAGCATCTCATTTTGGAAATGTAGCGGTGCTTCGGAGACTCCTTGCCTGAGCAGCGAGGACGGCAAACAGAGCAACACAGCAGCGAGACAGCGTCAGTCACTGGTCTCCAGTGGCCAGCCATTTTTGTTTTTGCTACCTTTCAGTCCCTGTGATTGAGCTCATAATGCCCTAATTAATTATTATTAGGAACACACTGCAAACTAACTGAATATTCTGCTGCAGACACTTAGTAGATACAGCTGATTTATTGCTGATTGGTGTTTCTGAAGGAAAATAAATCAGCTCACCTACCAGATCTCAACATACTGTTATAGGAGACTAAGTGACAGAGCAGTTGGGACCAGCCAAGCTGAGAGTTTATAGTAACTCATGGATTACCTGCCTAGCTGAAGATGCTGATGTGACAATGATAGTGCTGGCTTCTGAATAATGCCAAGTCCCATCACCTGACAGTACCACCAAAACCAAGTCATTGAATCTGTTAGCCTAACTATCCAACACAACTATAGGAGAGTGAGTGGGATTCCATTGTGCTCTCTGAATCCTCACCCCCATTGTGAATTCTGTACTGCCTGCAGAATCCTGCACTGCTAGTGATGCTGTTAGAGGCTTGGTAATCAGATCCCAGGTGGAGTTTGCAGGGTTAGTAGTTAAAGTTAAAAAAGAAGTCCTCTTTTTCTTGTAAAAACTGAGCATGTTGTATCTGGAAACAATGGAGGGAAATTCAACTAAGAATCCCACATCATTTTAACAATAACTTTCAGGATGTAGCTGTGATTGAATCATGCCCGTGTACATACACATGTGGGTTGTTTGTGGAGATCCAACTCTGTCCTTTAGCACTGGTAGCTCAAGCTCTCCCTCTATGAAAGAACTCCTTTAGCTGTGAGTAACCGGTAGGTTGTAACACATGCTGAGGCCAGCCATTACAGGATGACATGCTCACATTTAACAGTGACTTATTTCTGATGGTCTCTGTGATGTCCTGGGGTTGTCATAATTGCTATAAATATTTTCATTGCACCTTTCATCTGAGGATCTCAAAGTGATTTACAAACAGTAATTAATTAAACCTCACACAGCTCTCCTGAGTCTGTCTAGCTTTCTTTGCTGGACTGAGCACAGTTACTTCAAGTTTACACTGGCATGACTGTAATCTGCATTTCTCCTGGTGCCTTTTATATTGTTTGCAAATGCATGTCTTCTCTGTGGTCACATGGCTGTTAGAATGCCTGTCCTAAGCGCCGTGTGGATATTAACGTGACTCTCTCATTCTGCAGACGGAATGTAAATCTGTCCTGGACTGTTCTGAGAGCAATGGTGTGCCATGGTTTGTGCTGAAAAACCCGGTGGGAATGGCATTAATTTCATTTTAGGTGGCTGGATAATAACTCTGGCTCAGAATAACTTCAGCAGCTCAGTAGAATGTTTCTCATTCAGGAAACCTGTGGCATCATTGTTTGTTGTTGGCATTTCCAGATTGTGACATGCAGATGTGCAAAGTGTGAGGAGGGGCAAGGGTGAGACTCTTCCCCCTTTGCACCCTCTGTGGAAGAGCCAGCAACAGCTGTAGTCCTCAGACTCACCAGGTGCAAGAACTGCCCCCAGTAGCAGTACTGGCCTCCCCAAAAGGGGTGGAGGGGCAGAAATGGACAGGCCATGGCCCTGCCTCTTCCACTGCACCAAAGCTGGCTGCTGGAAGTGGGCATGAGTGTGTTGAGGTGTAGTGAGGGCATCAATGGGATAAATACAGGCATATGTGCAGGAGAGGTGTAAGGCTGGCAGAGCATGGGGGAGGGGTGTATACAGGGAAGGGGTGGGTGTGAGACAGAAGGGTGTATTTAGGAGAGAGAGAAGGGGGGTGAATGTTGGGGAGAGAGGGATGGATGTGATGAGGGGTGTGTATAGGTGAGGGGGTGTGTGAAGAATGGGGTAGGGGATTGTGAGAAAGAAGGGCATGTGTAGGGAATAGAGAGGTGGGTGTAAGAGTCAGAGCGGAGTGAGAGGGGGAAGGAGGGACCGAATGGTATATGTAAGAGAGGGCGGAGTGTGAGAGGCCTGTGTAGGGAAGGTAGGGTTTGAGCGTGTCTAGGAGAGAGGGGTGTGGAAGGTATTGTAAGTTGAGAGGCCCTATATAAAGGGTTAGCTGTGTGTGTCTGCATTACCTGAGATAACAAAATGTGCTTTGAAGCCCTATGCAATGATCTCTCCCTTCAGTGAGAACTGAAAGGTTTGGGAAAATAAAAGGCAAGAAAGGAATCTAGCAGGGGAAATGCATCACACTCACGGGTTTGACAAAGCTTGAAAAGAAGCACAGGCTTGACAATGGTATTAATCAGACCATGCGGAGCCCTGTTGCAGATGGTATTCTAAGTTGAGTTGAAACGGTTAGCGCTCCGCCGTGAGCAGCTGCTCTCTGACAGAGGAGGGAGTGGTAGTCTGATTCTGTTAGCCTGGCTCTCAAAACAGAGGAGTCATTTCTGAATTGAAGACAGGGCTGAAACAAGGCCAGCATTGGCAGATAGTGGGACTGGATAGTCTAAGAGGTGTTTTCTGGTTTTCACTCCAGTGATCCTATGAATCTGTGATTTCATTCACACAGCATAAAGCCATGAGTATTTATACCTGAAACCCATAATGTGCCGTCCTCTTCAGGGAATGATGCTGCTTCCTTGGAACTTTCATAGCCTATATCTTATTTAGGGAGGCTAAAAAAATGTAGGAGGGAAAAGTCTATGTTATAGTCACATGGGAAGCCTGACTTTTTTCAGATTTAGGTGCCGATATTTGCTGCTCATATCCCATGTGAAATCCCCGGCTGGAAAGTGAGTCTGGGATCTGGGGACTAAAGGCTCATACCCATGCATGACTTCCCTAGCCAGCTACAGGATGTTGCTCGAGAGCCCCTTGCTAGGGACTCTGAGGAGCTAGTTGCCTATTCTGTGAGGTTCTGTTGAGGCAAAGGATGAGTCTAAGATTAAACCAACAGAAGGCATGTTATTGGGTTATCATAAGCAACTCTGAACAGGGCCCAAAGGGGCTTACAAGAAACTCACTCATTCATCCTCTCTCTTTATTCCCAGGACCTTTTGCCCTCTCTTCCTTTTACTGCCATTTCCCTTGTGTAAGGGGACTGTTAGCCCCTTCCTGAAACTTAGTGGGTCCTTTTGGTTGGCCATCTCTTGAGCAAGCAGGATCCTGAAATGGACAGCCCCCAGTGAGGGGGCCAACATGCCAGGTCAGCCTGATTGACAGGGTGGACAGGCTGAGGGAGTGAGGAGTGCGGGCTCCCCTCCCCCCCCCACTTCGCTCTGGAGCTGCCTGCTTGTGCTGGGCAGAGTGTGGGACTGAGCTAAGGACAAGGCAGCCAACACCAGAACCGGAGAAGCCAGGCCAGGGAGCTGAGCAGAGCTGGGGCTGGGGCTGAGGCTGAACCCGAACCCGAACCTGAACCCATGTGGAGCTGGGTGTGGAGGCCAGAGAAGCCCAGAGAGCTGAGCAGACCCACAGCAGCAGAGCCAGTGGGGCCCAAGGAGCATCCCAGAGAGCTGAGCCGAGCTACACTGAAGCAGAGTGGGGCTGGGGCTGCAGCCATCTCGAGCTGGGTGCAATGAGCAGTTGGGAAGAGCGAGGCTTACCATGGGCAGGGCCCAGAGCAGGGAGAGGCCACCAGCCAAGAGGCCTTGCAGGCCAGACTTGGAGGCAGATTGTGACTCTGATAGGGGAGGCTGATGCAGGGGAGAGGGGCCCTATCACCCGAGCGTCTGGGGGCGTGTGGCCACTGCCAGAGCAAGTGTCTGGCTCTCTGCATCCCTGCAGCACAGCTAAGGGCTGGGCAGGAGGCCTGTGACGTGTGAGGAATTGACTATGAACTTCCCTTACACCCCAGAGATACTGTGTGTGGTGCCCCCAGGCCAGGGGGGCAGCACTGGGTTTCTCCTTTAACCTTTCTCCTCTTTTCTTATTTGATTTTTGATTGCTGTTTGTTTAATACATTGTATTGCTTTGAACTATATGCAATGATTAGGTCAGGGAAGCGCCCAGTACAGAGTTAATACCCTGGAGTGGGGACACCCTAGCCCCTGCCCCAAGTGACCACAACAAGATTGGGGGTCGAGCCCCCAGGAATCCTGAGCCCAGCCTGTCGGGATTACAGGGACCCTGCCACACAGGAGAATGGGAGGGGAGCCCTCGTGGTCAGGCAGGCCTCTGAGTAAAGAGAGTGGGAGCAAAGACTCAGATCCTTTTGCTAACCAATTCCACCGGGGTAGTGTATGAGCCAGGAAAGTTCCCCACAATAGCGGGCCCATTCCCCTGCTTACACTTGCAAGGGGCACTAAGTTGCTCTGATTGCTGCTTAGTCTGACAGCAGGAGTAGTGCAGGAAACTCTCCCTGGAGCTGTATGTGCTGTTTCTACTGTATTTTTGACCGCAGCTGGACTCCCCCCCCCTCCTCCCTCCCAATTTTCTTAATTACACTTCTTGTGCCTTATGCAGAGCCTTTCCCTTCAGAATCTGAACACCCTTCACAAACGTTGAACTAACCGCAAACCACTCTAGGGAGGTAGTTGGGTATCATTTAGAACTGGGTGGAAATTGTTTCCCCCCTATGAATATTTTTGTGAGTTCAAAAATTTTACTGTCCCAAATCACAATGAAAAAAGTCAAAACTGCAAAAATGTTCACAAATTGGAAAAACAAATAATTTTTTAGTTTGGGTCAACCAGAAAGATTAGTTTTGATCATTTCAAAATTTCTAGTTTTCATTTCAAACTTTTTGCTTCTATGTAACTCTTTATCAGTCTAATTAGCTTATTTTTTTAATTGGATAGTTGTTTTGAACCAGAAAACTGTATTCTTTTGAAAATCTCAAAGCAAAATCTTTTTGACAATTTTGAAAGCTTTTTCAACATATTTTTTAGTTCAAAACTGAACCTGTTTCGCAAACAGTTTTGGTTTCAGCAAATTGGCAATTTCGTCAATGTTCCCAGCCAACTCTAGTATCATTATCACGCATGTTACAAATGGGTAAACTGAGGCATGGAGGGGTTAAAGTGACATATTCAATACTGCAAATCAGTGGCAGAGCTGGAAATAGAACCCAAGAGTGCTGATTCCTGGTTCCTCTCTTACTTCTATCCATTCTCTGCTCTGCTAGAAGGTGGGTTAGAGCAAGTGGAAAGAGAGGGAAAGATTTCAGTGAATGAAGCCATGCTATAAGTTAGTTGGGCTGGCATAAATGAGAGACAGAGTTGTCATGAGAGTAACTAGTTGCTTCCCTTTAGGTCAGGGCTGATGGTGCTAGGGCAAGACTAAAGTGGCCAAAATCCCAGTACAGTCATCTGCTTTCTTCCATACGTGTGCTTATCAGATACTGTAGAATTTTTCTTTTAAAATGGTCTTGTCTGATTTGCTCCCAAATCGCTAATAAATGAGAGCCAGAGACAGATCTAAATCTTCCCATCCTCTCCTGGTAGAAGAAGGAGGGATACGGTATTAACCGTTGTTAACAATTTCCATGTTTTATTTCTATGGTATATTATTTAATGCTTAAGGAATGACAAAGATAGGAGCTCCTCTGAAAGCAGGGGACTTAAGATACCTTTCTCCCTCTCCTGTTTGTTTGTCATCCAAAGACTTCAGAATCCCAGTGTGCCCTCCTGGATGTCTCTGTGCTAGATCATACATGGCATGGGTGCCTGTACAGGAGGGCAAGAGGCAGTGAGAACTCCCACACGAGCCCCTGTATGGATGTGCAGAGCTATAGAGAGCTATGCACCTGCTTTACCTCCTCCTGAAGCAGGTGGGTGGAGGATAGATTGTGCCTTCCCAATGCATCGACTAGCTGAGCCAATGCAGTGAGGGGGCAATAACATAAACCACAGCAAATGTTTTCCTCCCAAAGCAAGGCGTAAATAGGGAGGGAATTGTCTTCCATGGCCACAGGTCCTTGCCCACAATTCTCCTGGGGTGATGCAGCCACCCATTGCCTCTCACTATGGGCTGTGTCCTAGGGACTTAATGTGGATTCACATCTGTGCCTCATGGATCTCTTTTGAAAAGACTCTTTTTAAAAATTATGGTGCAATTTATTTATTTACAATAAAGCTTTCAGAAACCAGAGGAGTCTGTTTAAAGTGACGGCTACAGCCACCCAACAGTACTGTGCTGTCATGCCCTATGGTCCTCTGAGACTTTAAGTGACTTACACGTGTCATAGGACCCCTGCCCTTCTTTTCAGATGCTTGTCATTACTTCAGTGTGGGGTAATGATGGAGGGAGGAAGTTAAAAAATGTTTGGGAAGGATGACATGCCACAGCCCTCCGCTGCCTGTATTTGTAATCCCCTTAACTGTATGCTGCTACACCCCCTTACCTCAGAACTACCCACACAGCCCAAAGGTCCTGCTGGGTTTCTAGTCCCTGATATTGCCTGAGGGATGGTTGCTTTCAAGTCCTTGAAGACTCAGTCTTCCAGGGCATCTCTGGAACATGACATGTCTTTATTGGATGGTGCTTGCACTGCTGTGGCTCTGATTCTGGCAAATACTTAACTCACAATTCCCAATCCTCCCTGCACTCTCCAACTTGCATATCATGTGCAGCTCCCCAAATTGTTTGAGGGTTGGGATCCGAATGATGAGTTATTAGTCATTTATTTGTCTAGAGCAGAGCGTGTGGAAGGCATTTAACAGGCAACTACAGAGACATATGGGCCAGGTGCTGATCTCTGTTTCATGGGTATAAATATGTAGTAACTCACTTGACTCCTTGGAGCCATTCCCACTAGGGCACTCTCAGTTTTGCCTTTCACCTTGTCTTCTCTGCATCACTTTTGCCCTGCTGCATCTAGCCTGTATGACTCTACAATGGAATATTTCAACTCCCTCTTAAAAGTAATGGATTCTGATTACTATTTTCCTAGAGAGGGAAGATGAAAATATATGGTGTGTCAAATTGTGTATTTTAACTGTCATGTAAATTGTACAATTTTGTAATATCCTTTTATATTTTATAATATCAGTCACTTTAACTACTGTGCCATACATTTCAGGCACCTGCTGGCTGGGATGTATTATGCTAGACGCCCTCTTCCTGGGACAACTTCAGGGTTATTTCCACGCTCTCTTCAGAAATCAGCAATGTTAAGCCTTTGGCTGCTGCTTGAATTACCTAGGATCATCAGGTGGAAACGACAGAAGTAGACTATTGGTTTACCTGTCGCCATATTCCAGGAATGAGAGAGCCATATGGGCAGGTTGATCTGGTCTGGATATGTGAGGGGCAATATTTCATCCACCAGTCTAAAATTATCAGGTATTACACACCCAATTTCACCCTCCCCCAAGTTTCAGATACTGTGTATTCTGTGCCTCAAAGCAGTTAAATCCAGATTATTCAGTCTGATGGGCCCATTGAACTCAACTCATATAAGGCCTAATTCAGCCTGTGGAACTTCTTCTTTATGCCCATGGGAGGGGGAGGGGTTCTCTACTTGGAGCAACTCCCAGGACAAGGACTTTCAAACTCAGGTGCCTAAATCCATGCTTAGATAAAAGTGATCTGATTTTCAGAGGTGGTGATCCCATGGACTTAACTGAAATCAATACCATTGACTTCAGCAGGGTGATTGCTGCTGTAACTCAGGGCAGAAATGGGCTCTTGGAGCCTGATTGTGTTACACACTTTGGCGCCCACCCCATTGTAAGTAAGTGACCATACAAGATGCATGGTAAGGGAGATCAGCTCCACTGAAGCACCACACTGGCCTCAGTGCCTTGCAGGGGATTCATTAGGGGGACTGTGCTTCGAAAGGCACTATGGCGCCTTCGTGTCTGTCAGAAGAACTCTCACTGCACTATCCCTGTGAATGAATGGTATAGTGTGGTCCCCTCCCTGCGGACGTTCAACTCTGTAGCCTAGTGAGACAGAGCTATGGGTCAATATGAAATCTTAAAGATGCATAGAGGGAGCAATCCCTGCTCTTCCTGAGCAAAAGGACTGCGGTTGTACCTAGCTCTTGCATTGGCTCCTAATGGCTGCTATTCTAGCATGTCAGCACAAGGCTCAGAGCTAATCTCGCCACTGATGTATTCCTCAATAACCCCTATTAACCTGGTACACACATGACTCTTAAGGTTAATTGTCTTAGGAATGTGCAAACCAAGTCAGATGCAATAAACAGCCCTTCATCCCAAACTCAATTCAAATCTCAAACATTTCTGAGGTTCCAAAACTCAGTTTTATTTTCCCTGTATTTGAAATAAGTTTTGTGCTTTCTGATTTCATCTGAGACCTGAAATGCCAAGAAAAATCTTCTCCCTGGAGTATTTTCAACACATCCAAGCCCAGGAAGTACTGGGAATCTCCTGAAGGCACCTGTTCAATAATGTTCCATGGCATGGATAAGGATCCGAGGCATAGATAAGCATCCAAGCTTCTGAGTGTTTATCAGACCCTAATTGTACCTCTGGAATCATGTGATTTGTCCATTGTTGTCCTCAATCCTGTAATTATTTAGAAAAAATCCTTCTGCTGACTCCCTTTCAAATGTCAACAGCAAATCTCACTAAGTGACCTTCAGTTAGATGATAGAAGTTATAATTTCCTTTTCTTGCATCTTTTTGTTAGAGCAGATTCATTGCATGCTAGAGATGCCACGTTGACAACTGTGGAGACTAGTATTCCATATATGCCCATAGAAAAGATACAGCTCAGGTAGTAGTAGCAAAGCCAGCTTCCCTCACTGTAGATCAATTTCCATGATCCATACAAAATTTGGCCTCTCTGTGACAACAAGTATGAACTGTGGTGGGTTTTTGTGGTGTAGACAACTTTCCCCTGGGAACATGCCTGGAAACCACCAGTTTTGCAGAGGCAGTTGGTTGAGGGTGACAGCTTTCAGTGACTGCCAACCTGGGTTGGATTCAGTTCAGTGACCTTGAGGGAAAAGGTTCTGTCTTGCATTCCCACCCCCTGGGCCATCCAATGCTCTAAAATTGCACTTTGATTCTGTCTTTCGGGAACTCATAAAACTTTACTTTTCCTTCCACACAACATTTCATGATCAGCTACACTGCTTCTGCATGGACTTCAAATTCATATATACACTATTATTCACTCCAAATTAGAAGCGTTTAGTCGATTTTTAAATGCATGTCCTGGGGGAGTTCTTCATTTTCTGAAATCAGGCCTGAAGGAAAATAAGAACTCTGGGACCCTAATGTAGTCCCAGGGGGCAGCTGGGTTTTATACAGCACAAAGATTTAACTCCAGAATCTAATGTACTGGTGCTTTTTATCATATCTAGAGCAATATTTTTAACCAGCTCCAGAATTTTACTTTCAAAGTAAATGCAGCTTAGTTTAAAATTTTAAAATAGGTTAAGTTAAGTAGCTGTGGGGAATAGGCACTAATGAACTTCTCATTTAGATTTCAGACAATTTAGACATGGCTAAGTTAAAAAACGCAAATATCTCTCACTATAAACATGCATATATTGTGAAGAGGAAGAAATAAACATCTGACTGGACAAGTATCTATAATAAAGTCAAGTTCCTAAATTTAAGAGTAAGACATCTGGAGATACCATAAAAGGGTTAACTTTGCAAGACTTCTTCCCTTCCTCCACAGAGACTGTTATTGCAATGTTATAGCACCTAGGTGCACTGGATGTCTTGCCTGGGAAGGGACGGATCCTTCTGATAGCTTAATCGCAGATGGCTCACTTGACCCACTTAGGATTTTTTTTAAGGCTTCAAAACTAGGACAATGTTAAAAAAAAATTAATTTCACTGGCCTCACATCATGGTGTTTGTGGAAGGGAATCTGGCACCTGATGAGTTGTCATTAGTTTTACTTTTCTTCTGTACTTGGGGTGCTGCTGCAGGTGGGAGGTGTGGTGGAAAAAAGCTCTATTGCATTGTAGCTAATGGTGAGGAAAACATGAGTTAAACAGTCCTGATTCCCCTCCCCCCATGCTCTGGGTCCCTGTTTCAGCAACGTGAAGGAAGTCCCTATATAGAAACCTTCTGGAGACCAGCCCTGATTTACAGTAGAATTGAAGTCTAGAGTGGGGAAGCTGGTAACATGGCAGGATACTGAAGGAGGGGCATAGTGTCCACCAGTGATGATGTGAGAGACAGAGCTCTGGTTCTCATCGCCCCTCGGAGGTTGAGGGGGGTGGCCCTTTTTGATGTATCTCTGCTTTGGGATATTCTGTGTTTGGAGGTGTGACAGATATTGCAACATCATGCAGTAGCTTTGGGAACTGTTGTGTTACATTTATTAATGGTTTATGTATGTTTGTGTCCTATTGCATGGAGGAAGAGTTACCACAGCTCCTCCTCTAGGAACCGCAAACAGTGGGAGGTGATTACAGTGAGTCGCTGAGAGGTATCACTCCCAGGCTGGTTTGCATATACTGGTTCAGGCTGGGTTTTCCGAGACTCAAATATACCAAAAGCCCTTTCTCTAAGAAGCTGAGCTCGAACTGAGGCAATGACTTCCTTTTGATTCAGCAAACAGACAGGACCTTTGGTCTGAAGGGGAGGCCCAACCCTTATTTCAGGGTTGGAAAGACATTGGCTTACCAGGGCCCCATAAGACTGATGGGAGATTTCTGGTACTATTAGTGTGCATGTCTGTTTAAAAAGCAGCAGCTGGGCTTTCTCTCTGAGGGTTGTGACCAATGGTAAATTGTCATTGCTGTCAGATACTGTCAGAGCTGTCGGTGAGAAAGCACATCACTGGTGCTGGTGATTAGGAAGGGGAGATATCACAGGGTAAGTCAGAGGGCTGTGTAGCCTTAAAGCTCCCCAGTCAGAAGGGAGTGGTTCACAGGTCACTGCCTCACAACAGGTGATGGTTGGAGGTCAGAGACCTGACTGGGCACTCCTGGAGTGGACCACGAAGAGGTGCAGTTACCCTGAAACTGTGGCAGGAGGATTCCTTTATTTTTAATTAAAACACTTTGAAACTTTAGTTTCTGAACAAGAGGCCTTGAGATATTTTCCAGGTTTCATGTTTCAGTTCAGGTTCCTTAAGAAGGTTCCTAAGGGTTGCAAAGACTCTCAGATGGGATGACTCAGATTAAAACCCAGCATCTGAACACACACCAAATGCTAGGGCAGTCTAAGCCCAGATGTGAACTGGACAGCTGGACCCTGCCTATCGTCATTCTGTATTCAAAATGAAAGCCCTGCAGTTTTGGGCAAAATACAATTTATTTTTAAGAAATAACAAAAATTGAATCCCTGCTTTAAGTGTAAAACTCTTCTCAGCCTTAACTACGAAGCTGCAGCTGGCACTTCCATAATAGTGGCCTGAACCAAAATCATGGAATTAAATACCCCAGAATGTTATGGATCAGGATCAATATAGCTTTACCCCTTGGGAAATTGCTATTTTGGGGTGGGATTTGTGACAGGTGGGTCCATTTAATTGAAACTGCAGAAAACTTCTTGGTCTCAACAGCTTTGCAGGGGGGAAAACTGGAGGTTTGGACTGAGTCGTGCTTTGAGCGTGAGTGTCACCCTGGCACATCGGGGCCAGCAAGAGGCCTGTGGATCACTTATGTCACACTTTAGCTGTACACTGACGGTTTAAAAAATGACAGCTATGAAGCTCTGCCTTGTGCTAACCTGCTGCACTGGGGTGAATTTCCTCCTGACTTTGTTTGGATCCTAGATTGAGAATACAATTCATACAGAGGTTGGTGCAAGAGATTTTTCAGCTGCTCTATCCTGTGTAAGGAATGCAGTACCAAGGACAGCATCCTGTCACAGAGCTGAAGCACAGGGAAAGCTTTAGGATTTAACCTGTTCTAATTAGCATAATTAGTGTTGGCAGTGAACCATAATGTTGGGATGTACATAAAATGTAATTAGGGGTTTTAGGGTTTTAATAAGTAATACATATAGTTTTAAATGTTTACAGTTAGTATCCAAGATGGCAGCAGGAGGGAATTATGTCTGAGAAAATCTTAATGGTGGCCTTAGAATAGCATGACAATAGTGAGCAGGGGAGCTGGGGTGAAATAAAAGTCACTCCAAACACCTGAAGGGAGGGGTCAGTCAGGTAAAAGCAGAGGTTCTCAAATAGGTCTGACTTGAGTGTAAAGGCTGTGACTGGTCTGTAAAAGCAACCAATCAGAAAAGCTTAAAGCTGATTGGTAGAATGGGTATGCTAATGATAGGATTGGAAGAGCAGTCAATCAGAAAAGGTCAAAATCTGTATATAAGGCAGAGTACTGCCACTGCTAGGTTTTAGTTAGTGCAAGTGGAAAGCACCAGAGCGAGTCATAGTGAGAGCAGGAATCAGAAAGAAGACATGAAGCAGAGCTGAGATCACAGAAAAAAGCAACAGCCTAAGAAGATGAGCTGAAAATAAATTTCATAGAGCCATATTTCACAGAGCAGAAGGACCATCAGAGGGAGAGAAGAAAAGAAGACTATGGAAGAACTAAGCATGATGTTTTCTGTATAAGCAAATAGAATATATGAATGGGTTGATACAAGAGATTTTTAAAGCTGCTTTAGTCCACATAAGGACACCAGTGCCAGAGACAGCATTTAGCCACACAACTAAAAAGCAGGCAGAGGGGGAGAAAAGCATCATAGATTTTTATCTGTTCTGGTTTAAATAACATAGATGGTGACAGAATCATGATAATTAAACATGAGTGGCAATATAGTTAGTTTTAAGCTTAAGGCTTCTGATAAGTAGTAATTAATAATAGTTTAGAGTAAGTTTAGGTAGAAATCCAAAATGGTGGCCGATGAGGTCATCACTAAGAGAAAGAAAAAGAAATGAAATAGAGATAATAAGAAACTGACCAATAGCAGAAAGACTAGGGTGAAATAAAGATCACTCCTGCTACCTGCAGGAAGGGGTTAGTAGGTGAAAAGGAGGATCCAAAGTTTGAAGTAAACAAGTGAAGCTAATTAGCATATTGGACAATTGATTGGTCAAAAATGATATCACTTCTAGGTGGGAAAGATGCTGTTGATTGACATTAAGAAAGCAACCAATCAGAAAGGGTTAGAAAAGGTCAGAAAATCATATATAAGGCAGAGAGTTGACAGATTTGGGTGTGGGTGATCATGATCA
This sequence comes from Emydura macquarii macquarii, assembly GCF_026122565.2. Taxonomy (NCBI): domain Eukaryota; kingdom Metazoa; phylum Chordata; order Testudines; family Chelidae; genus Emydura; species Emydura macquarii. The sequence goes on along the minus strand of NW_027132813.1, from coordinate 5,320,420 downwards.
CGATCACAGAAGGAAATCTTGGCAGCAAGAGAAGTGGAAGAATAACAGCAATGACAGCAACAGCAAGAAGCTTGACAGAGCAGAAGGATCCACAGACAGGACAGAGGGATTTAATAAAAAGGAGATAATTACTATTCTAAATATAAGAAATGCTTGTGTATGATTGTAAATAACACTAGATGCTTGTGCTTGAATAATCTCTAGCTCCACCCATTCTATGATTGCCTGATCACTCATAGAATGTTAGTTTGTAGTAAGTGTTCTACTGTAATGTAACTGTACCTATGTATAGGGGAAGGGTATGTTTTATTGCAATACGTTTGGTATTTTAATGTAACTTTGTATTAAGGCTTTATACATATGTATGCAGGCTTTTTTATGTTATATGTTGCAACATTGTATGTTTGTTATGCCCTGCCGCAATTAAGTATTCATAACATTGTAATACATACTAAGGAAGTGTTACATTATGTTGTGAGTATTGTATTGCAGTTTTATAGTTTGTTGTTTTTGATTAGGTTATGGTGTTGTGTATTGTCCCAAGTAGTTTATTTTATATTATTGTATTGATTTTCAATTTAAAATCCAATTGTATTAAAATTAGTATTGAATAAAGAGACTTTTTTTTGGTGTGAAGAATTTACTATTTGAATGTCAATCCTTTGAGCAGAGGACTGTATCTATGTCCTCTCAAGGGTTAACTGAGTCAGGCAGGTCTAGGGAGTTGTCAGTGATTTAAATGGAAACCCCTGGTAAACCTTTTTAATCCTCTAGGACCGACCACATTTGGTTACCTGCTTTTAGAAATAAGGCTTGGATTGGTTCATTAGTATACCCAGGCCAGTTGGGTCCAAAGTTTTAGGGTAACAGGATGTGCATCAGATAATAAAGTTGGGTGTTTGTATATGTATCTCATTTTGTGTATAGATCTTAATGGTTAAGAATTTGCTGTCAGCATCCTATATGTGACTGGCTGTCACATAGAATGCAACCACTTAGTGTAACCATATATCTGCATAATGTTGCTGTACTGTGTACTTTAATGTGTATGTGTGCCAAGGGAATTTGTTGCTTTTTGATGTATATCTTGTAAAAGAAGATTTATGCTTTTAGATGCATTGTGTTAAGGAAATATTGTTTCAAAATAAAAGGTTATTTTGTTTTTGAATAAATTACTGCCTGAGTGTCAATCCTTTGAGTGGAGGGCTGTATCCGTGTCCTCCCAAGTGTGAACAGAATTAAACTGTTCTGGGGAGTTTTCCAAAGGTTAAAGGGAAACCCCTGGTAAAATCCTGGCAATTCCTCTAAGGCAGGCCACCTCCTGTTATCCACTGAAACAGACAAAATTGACAATTGGTTTACTGACATAAGCAGGTCATTGTGGGGGGTGCTTTGGGTCTGATTTTGGGCTGTAAGGTCAGGTGGGGGATTTGAGCACTCCATGCATCAAAATGAATGCAAAGATTTGCATAAGTCCCAAGGGAATCAAAACTAGAGAGCTTAGCTCAGATCTGTATTTTTTTTCTGTGCATGTTCAAATGTTCTCAATTTCAGAACTACTCTGAATGCCCTTGCTTGCCGTGTTATACAATGTAACCCTGTCTCAGGGTGTCTGAAACACTGAGCATGATATGTTTATTTCATAAAATCCACAATATAGTATAATATAGCTGGATGTTTGAGGCTACCTGTTTATATAACTGTGTTTGTGGTTGCTGGGGATGCCACACTGATATTGCTCAATCAGGGAAAAGTGCAAATGGGGCAGATGATTCCCAAAACTGCTAGCAATTTGAATAATTAGATTCACCAAGGCAGCAATATTAGAGCTTTTACAATACCTTACTGGTTACCCAGAAGCCAAAAACCCAACTCGCTTAAACACTCCAGCCTTGGACTTCCACCAAGACAGCCAAGTCAAATACGGTGAAGATTATTTAAAATCTTATTAACTATATATAAAGTTCTACCAATCCCAAGACATCAGACACATTACCTACCAGGTCAATAACTATTTCAAATCTTACTCAAATACACGCTTACAGCCACTTAGGAAGTAAATTAAGATTTATTTAAAAAAAGAAAAGAGTATTGGTTAAAAGATCATTATACATAAAGACATGAATAAAGTTTTAGATTCACAGTAGAGATGATGAGCTGCTGAATTGCAAAAAGTACTTTCAGAATCAGTTCCATAGGTTATAATCCAATAAGCAATCCATCTATAGAGTTTGTTCAGATTCTTCCATGAGAATTAGCAGGGTAATCCAGACAGCAGCTGGAGACCTCAGTCTTGCAACTCAAGCTTCCCCTGACCAAGCTTAAGCAGATCTGAGATGACAGGATCAGGGCCCTAGAGTCCTTTTATAGTTCTCTGGCAGGTTATCGATAGCCTCCTGACAGCAGGTATTCTTTGAATGAAGAATAGGTAATCACTGTGGCTTTTATTTTCTATGTATACCCAGGTAATTTCTTTGCATTCATCAGCATAAGGTAATTATCCATCAAGCAGTTCATAAACAGTTTACTACAAAATTTAAAGAGAGATATAGACAAAGATATTATTACATACAGGTTAATAAAATATAGTAACAGACAGGCACTGTTTGGTTACATTGTTTACACCTATATCTTGTTAGAGGTTAACAGACAAATACAATCACTATCTTCCTCCAATTGTCTAACAAAACAAATCTACATTCCAAAGCTATTGTCTAGCTAACATGGCTTTGTTCATGATTTATAAGGAATGGGCCTAGTTACCATTTATATACTTTTAAAATAGTCTTTAAAGGTTGAATTTGGGTCATTTAACATGCTAGTTGCTCAACCCTTTCTGGCTCAGTGTCACAATAACACACTGGGATCTTTGTTGCTCCCAGCCTGGCCAGCAGCTTATGCCAATATAGGAGATAAGGAGGAGGGATGGGACTGTTATATAGCACCATGATCTATACTATATAAGACATTACTACTGGACTGGCTTTTTTTTGTTCTTATGACCCATTGTTTAGATGAATGATAACAGGGAGCAGGAAACAAAGAGTACATAATGGCAAGTGCACTCCAAGGATGTCAAAGCTGGTAAAAATGGAGTTTGGAAGAAGCAAGATGGTGTCTGAGATTTGGATTCTCTTGCTATGTTGATACCAGCAGTAGAGCATGTGAACCTTTGTCACAGGTGGACCTGAACACACCTGTAAGCTTTTAGTGAGTCTAAGAGGCAAATTCTGATCTCACTTGTGTAAATTAGGCATAACGCTACTGAAGTCAGTGAAGTAATTGTGATAGAGTATGTACCCTCCCACTGACGGGGTTAACTGGAGCTAGAGAGCTCAATTAAAGCATCTGGTGCACTTGGAGGATGGGCCAGACCCAACTGAAGATGAGACCCAGCTGGGGGAGGAGCTAGATGGTGAGTATAGAGAGGCAAAGCCCAGATGAGAAGGGGGCTGCAGGGACGAACTCTGCAGTCCCTTTCTGGGTGCTAGATAGAGGGAGATGTATTGTAAGATGAAGGAGGAGCTGTAGGAAAGACCCTGACTGAAGGCCAAGGGAAGCAGCAAGTTCACCACAGGGTCCCTGGAACCTAGAGGTGTGGGAGGACCTTGGTTCCCCTTGTCAGTCCATCGGGAAAGGTGGTATGGAAATACCCTGACACAAGGGGGAGAAGAATTATTGAGTTTGGATCCGGGATTCCAGGGAGAAAGCCCTGAGAGTTGTTGCTCTGCACAAGAGTAGGAGGACCACCCTGCAGAGCCTGGGAAGGGGTGAAGAGTCTGTGGAGTGAGCTCAGGTATAGACAGAGTTATGTATGTTTGTTTCCTTGTTTACCCTGGAGGGGGAGAGGCTTCAGAGTTCCAAGCTGGGGAACTAAGTCATGAGAAGAGAGACCACTGCAGGGTCAGGTGAGCTGTTGGTAAGGGGCTCTAACTGAGCAAGTAGCTGTTACATTAGTGGTGAGTCCAGTTTTCTACAGAAACAAAGCTAATTTCTGCCCTCCTGATGAGGCAATGGAAGTTGCACATACTTATGGGAAGGCAGAATGAGGGCTAAAATCTGCCCTGGGTATATCTCCTGGTACAGTACTGGCCTGGGGCTGTAGCACTGACTTTGAAAAATAAAGGAAAAACAAAGCTATCGGTGATCTTTCCAGCCACACCCCTACATCACGGTAGGAGACTAGCATGCCGTGCTCGGGTTTGCCAACACCAGGGGACTCCCCAACTGGCTGATGACACCACCTCTCCAGCCACTTCTTGCTGCTAGCATAGCACAAAGAGAATCCAGAAATTAACCTTCATCATGGTCGCTTTCATGAGTAACAACCACTCATGTGAGCAAACATAGAAAAATCAGTCCCTACTTCTTCAGCACCCACCTTTCTTAGGATAAAAACAGCAAAGGTAAACCAGTAAGAGCCGAGATCTGGAGATAAATCATTTCAGTTCTCCCCCAATATGCATTTTACAGGATCATTCCCTCAAGATCCCTAGTTCCATGCTTTGTCATTTATCAACTCATGCCCAGCAGCAACATTTGAAATAAAGGCTCAGCCGCCTTTCTTAAATTGCAATTTGTCAGATAGCTTCCAGGGCCTAGATCCCTGAGGTAGTTTGTCCTGATCTGTACTTGTTACAATAAACATTAAAGAATGTCAGACTAGTAGATGTCTCCATTTGCATAAGTTCTGAGAAAATAAAAGAGGACCCTTGTGTGAACCCTTCTGCTGCAACCGATGAGGCAATTGCTTGGTGTATTAAATAAGGTTGCAGTAGACTGTGCTGGAGAAACTGAATACACTAGTTTCCAAACAGCAATTAGGAAGAAAAAATGGAGAGCTAGTGGTTACCCAGCTGCCAAATGCTAAATACTATCCAGGGGTTATTGACTATCTGATTAGAATGAAACAGAGCTGAAATGCAATTGATTCAGGAATAAACAATGCATCTATTTAGTGGTGATGGGTGCAGAAAGCACAAGTGGTGAACCAGTCCCTGATCAATTTCTCAGTGGTTTTTATAAAAAATAGCTCATACATATACATGTACATGTACACTTCCCTCCTCTCTATGCACAAATTCACCACCCTATTCAACTCTTCCACAATCAAATGCTCTGCTTACACTACTGAACAAGGACTCTTCTTAGCATACAGAGAACAGTACTAGCCTTAGAGCTAATCTCTCTTACTCTCTCTCTCTGATCCACTGTAGGGCTACTGGCTATGGTATTACCTTTCTGCTATATTCCCCCTTTCGTCTACATAAACAAATTCAAACAAGAAAGAATATTTAACAACAAAATATAGATCCAGATAAATCACTGACTTCCCTACCACTCATCCAGATCTGCTCATCATCTGGCATCTGGTTTTCTCCTGTTGATTCATTTGGATTATTGAATCCAAAAAATGTGGAGTCTTATTCCGTAGGTTTAGAACTCTTCTCAACAGGACTATCTCCCTTCACTAAGGCTATAGCATGAACACCATTGCTATTATGATCCTGTAACAATCTAGCTGAGTTTGGAACCAGCTGACAATGCCTCTGTCTTCAATACAGCATACTTGATCAGTCTTCATCATTTGTTTCAGTTTTCACCAAAAAGGTTAGTAGCAGTTGGACATCTCACTCAATGAATGTCAGTGAAAATGAGTAGGAACAGTGGCTAAAATAGGGAAAGACCAAGTTAAACATTCCTTAGACAAGTTAGATGTCTTCAAGTCACGAGGCCCTAATGAAATACATCCTAGAATACTCAAGGAGCTGACTGAGGAGATAGCTGAGCCATTAGCGATTACCTTTGAAAAATCATGGAAGATGGGAAAGATTCCAGAGGAATGGAAAAGGGCAAATATAGTGCCCATCTATAAAAAGGGGAATAAGGATAACCCAGGGAATTACAAACCTGTCAGTTTAACTTCAGTACCAAGAAAGATAATGGAGCAAAGAATTACGCAATTAATTTGCAAACACCTAGAATCTAATTAGGTGATAAGCAACAGTCAGCATGGATTTGTGAAGAACAAATCATGTCAAACTATTTGAATAGCTTTCTTTGACAGGGTAACAAACCTTGTGGATGGGGGGAAGTGGTAGATGTGATATATCTTGACTTTACTGAGGCTTTTGATACTGTCTCACATGATCTTCTCATAAACAAACTAGGGAAATATAACCTAGAGAGAGCTGCTATAAGTTGGGTGCATCACTGGTTGGAAAACCATTCCCAGAGGGTAATTAACAGTGGTTCACAGTCAAGCTGGAAGGGCATAGCAAATGGGGTCCCATAGGGATCAGTTCTGGGTTGGGTTCTGTTCAATATCTTCATCAATGATTTAGATAATGGCATAGAGAGTATACTTATAAAGTTTGCAGATGGTACCAAGCTGGGAGGGGTTGTGAGTACTTTGGAGGAAAAGAGTAAAATTCAAAATGATTTGGACAAACTGGAGAAATGGTCTGACATAAATAGGATGCAATTCAACAAGGACAAATGTAAAGTATTCCACTCAAGGAAGGAAGAGTCAGCAGACACATACAAAATGGGAAATGACAGCTTAGGAAGCAGCTCTGCGGAAAGGGATCTGGGGATCATAATGGACCACAACCTAAACATAAGTTAGCAGTGTAACACTGTCGCAAAAAAAGCAAACATCATTCTGTGATGTATTAGCTGGAGTGTTGTAAGCAAGATGCAAGAAAATCCTCTGGGATTTAAAATGTAAATTTCCTCTTCTCCCCTTCCTTGTGTGCCATTTCATCCCCACTCTGTGTTCTCTCTTTCCTGTCCTCCTTTTTGGCTTTTGTCTAATTGATTCCAAGAAGTGGCCAGTTTTGGAATTCACTGAACTTCATGATACCATTACCATGACTGGCATGAGCAAGCTTTGCTTTAGCAGGCAGAAGAGCAGTGAGTGGAGGCTGGAGCATGCCAGGCAGATATTGGCTCAGATTGGCGATGGGAGCAAGGAAGTTAGTGTCCCTGTCTGTAGCACATGAATGATCACATTTGTGAAGTAGTAATTATCTTTTATCCTTTTCACTTTATGTACATTTTGTTTCAAGAGCAGGAATAACCTTAGCAAAAATCTCGGAGCCAAAATCTATCAGTAGACAACTCTTTGGATCTGACTCATTTACTCAAAGGCCCTTTTACACAGCTGTGGCAGTTTAAAGGGCCTTAAAGTAGGCTTAAATATATTTTGCACTTTAAGACCCCTTTGCACCCGTAGAGCAATGTAAAAGGGCCTCAGTGTAAATAAGAAACAGCTCCTTTATTTTTCCCAGGAAAAACTTTGGGTACTATTCAGAGACCTTTCAGCAACATTATTTCCTCTGAAGGGCTTTGCTGGATGTAAATGGAAGAAGAGGGAGCTTTCATAAACCAAATAACCATTTAACTTTTGAATTCCAAGTATTATAATGTTCTGCTTGTTTTTTATATGTGCTTAATAAATGTCAAAAAGGATTTCTATGATGTGGTGGCTACAGTATAAGCAGGCTGGAATCCCGTTACACAGACCTTGAACCACAATTAATGTTGTCATCTCAAAAGGAAGCTTTAATAACACCTTTGATCCCAAACCTTTTCATTATAATATTACCAGGCATCAAGTCCAGAGCTATTCTTCTCTAAGGCCTATTGGGTAATGCTGTAGATACAAGAGGTTCTTTGACTTATGTCTTTCTGGTCATCCTGCAAGATCCTTACAGATTCATAGATTTTGATGCCAAAGGGACTATCATGGTAATCTAGTCTGACCTCTGGGTATAACATAGGCCAGAGAATTTAATCCAGTGTTTCCTGAACTGAGCAAAATAATTTTTGGCTGAACTATAGCATCTCTTTTAGAAAGACATCCAGTTTTTATTTAAAGACTTCCAGTGATGAAGTCACCACATCCTTTTGTAATCTTTCCTATGGTTAATTACCCTTATTGTTAAAAATATTATGCCTTATTTCCAAGTTGCATGTTTCCGACTGCAGCTTCCTATCAGTGGGTCTTCATATGCCTTTATCTGCTAGATGTGCAGGATTCCACCTTGCATTTTATGTCAGCCCACCACACAGCATTTGGGCTCACTTCCAGTTCTTTGTGAATCCTTTCCAACATGTGATCCTGCACAGGTGGTGGGACTCCAGCAGGAGTAGGATGAGATTCTGTTGTACTAGGCAATGTACAAATATGCCTACCCTTGCATTTTTATACAGCAAGAATACTAATTCATTTTAATGAACAACAAATTATCTTTGTGAGTTGCAGTGCTAGGAATCTGGCAGTAATTTTTGGCATCTGAATTTAAGAAAATTGGCCCAATGATCTGATTTGAAGAATATAAATTGTGTGGAAACAGCTGAGGTGTGACTTCAATGAAGCAACACAAATTTAGACTAGCTCAGGATCTAGCCTAAGGTTTTTCCCAGAATTCAGGGTCGTAATGCCAGGTTTAAATGTTTCCAGAAGTGTTTTATTTAAAATTAGTCTAAATTCACTGTAGAAGCTGATCAGGTGCCCATCAGCCCTTGGCCTTTTGTCTGGGTTTAGTCCTTTACTGCCAAGCAAATTATCCTCCAGTTATGTATCACTTAGTTTAGGAAGCTTACATCTTTCTTTCTTGATTTGTGAGTAGAACAGTGATCTTTTTGAATTGTATAAAATTATGGAATCTACCGTAAATATATTGTTCAGTGTTGTACCCCTTTAAATTAAATTAATTGTTTAGTGTGCCAGTCCTTTAAATGAGTTCCTTTCATTCCTGCTCTGATTATAGATTTTGGTCTCTTTACATATCAGCCTTCCAGCTTTATTGCCTTGTTCATACAGTTTAGTTCTTCTATTGCTGGGTAAGGTGTGTTGAATGCACAAATTTCTAGTTGTTTATTTCTACATTTAATTATAAACAAGCCATGAGCAAATTTGTTTTTCCTACCTTCAAACATGCTTGAACATTCTGCATCTGAAATACCAGCTAGAAGATGATGATTATCAGGTATGAACTGTGCCTTGAAGAGACTGAAGAGGAGGAGCAGTGAAAGGGGAACAGGACATATACAAATTCTGTAGAAAAACAGGTTAAAAGTGGAGCTAGGGGGCAGTTTTTATATTAATAGATTCTAAGGCCAGAAGGGACTGTTATGACCTTGTAGTCTGACCTCCTGAAGAATACAGGCCATAGCTTTTCACCATGTCATTTCTGTGTCAAGCCCACAACTTGTGGAAGAGAGAGGAAGAGGAAGGACAATTCTAACTAAAACATAAATACACTCTATGGGCTGAATTCTCTGCTTTGCCCTGTTTTGGCTGGCTGCAGAAGATGGAAGGACAAGGATAAAATGACAATGGAGGAATCTCCATCCTTAGAGGTTTTTAAGATGTGGCTTAACAAAGCCCTGTCTGGGGAGATTTAGTTGGGGTTGGTTCTGCTTTGAGCAGGGGGTTGAACTAGATCCCAAGGTCCCTTCCAGCCCAGATCTTCTATGATTCTATGACTCTATGGTATGATTCTATGTCATGTTTAGCTGCTTTGCTCTATGCCAGCTCACTGTGTCCCCTAATGGGCTATTTGCCAGCTGGTGATTAGTGGAGTACTCTGGATGCACTCCTCTGATCCCCATCGTTGCATCTGTAGGAGCTGTTTCCTTGACTCTACAGCAGCTGGGGAGTTCTGGTGGTTTTCTGGCCCCTTTGGGTACTGGAGCAGTGCAAAGTGGCCCAAATGGGGAAAGCATCTGTTCCAAAATGTGTATATATCACATCCATGTATGTCCTGAACTTGCTAGTGGTGTTCTTCTCTCCCTCATACATAACTGTGCTCTAACCAGAATAATGTATTGTTTTATAAACTGATGCGTCCTTTACAAAAAGCCATTGGTTTAAATTACAGATGAAAAGGTCCTGGAATTTGAATAAACTTTTCAAACACAAACAAGAGTTTAACTTGCTGCTCCACTGGGTTCATCCATCCCTAATTCTACCAGGTGGGGGCCAGAAGAGTGATGATTTCTCATGGCCATCCAGAAGGAAGGCCAGTCTCTAATCTGTGCCAAGGGCCACTCAAGTAGTCAGCTGGTCCTACCAGTGTAAAGATGGCTGAAAGCCAGCTTTCCACATTCCCCCTCCCTCTCCCCCCCTCCCAAGCTGCATGGAGCATAGTTCAGTTGCAGCTCAGAGACTGAGCTTGAGAGTTAGACGGGAGCTCGCCACATGCTGTGACAAAAAGGGAGCAGCACAGTGGAGCTAGTGGAAACAAATCTCTTACGAAGAAGGCAGCTGAGCAAGCCTGGTCTGGTGACTTAGGAATCCAAGAGTCAGTCGAACAATGACATAAAAGCAATCAAACAATCCACTATGGGGACACCCTCAACCAAGGTGGAAAGAGACCCTGATTCCCTTTGCACTTATGCTGGTGTAAATCAGGAGCAACTCCACTGAAATCCATGTCATCAGCTCCTAGAGTGTAATCACTCTAGGAACTTTATACACAGTCCTCTGTTGAGCCAGTGACAGATGCCCCACACTCTGGATGGCTGACCACACACTTAGGTGAGGCCCCTCCTTCTACTAAAATTGATGAGTGAACAGAAGGATCATCTCATTAAGCGCTGAGCAGAGGAAGAATTACAGAACACTATTAAATTAATGGGAAAAAACACAACAAAGCCCCACGAACAGATGGCTGTGGAGGGGGACTTTGTAAAAATCTTCCTAGATATCTTAATACCATTGTAGCCGGCGGTGATAAAGCAAACAAGAGTTGAGAAGCAGTTTGCTACCAGATGGCAAACTGCCACAGTTTCAGGAATACCTCTGTTGGATAAAGATACTTTAGCATGCAGCTCCTGTCCTGGACAGACTTATCCCCTTCCCAAACCTAGATTACAAAATCTGCCCAGCGACAACGGATGAGACATAGAGACAACCCCATAAATCCAAGACTTTATGACAGGTGCTGCAGGAAAGAGTCCTGGCAGTTCAATAGGTGGGTCTCTTACTGGTGAGTCAGAATAGAGCCAGGGCCTGCTCCAAAGGATGTCAAAGTCTATGAATTCATAATGAGCTTTAGATCAGGTCCTCAACAGCCCAGCATGGTGTGTTAAGTGGTCTCTTTGCTGCTGGAGATGTTGTCTTTTATGCCTCATTTGAAACTCATGGTGTTTTCCATCTGACATTTGCTCTCCTATGTGTTATTCACCTGAGGGGGTGTGATTTGGCCCACAGTTTGTGCTTCTTTGGGGTTATTGTAACATAAGGGATTTCAGTGATCTGGCTGTGTACACCTCCCCTTACTGCAGGGGATCAGAACTGCTCAGCTATGTGTCATAAACCCTCTGCTGCTAATAAATAAATAAGATTCTTCTTCATTCTAAATGGTAGGAGTGCATATGCATTTGGACAAGGAAGGCATGAATTCTAGCCCTGCTTTCTCCATATACTGACTAGTGGCCACGGGGTGCAGCAAAGCAACAACTGTGAAGATGTACAGCAGGTAGCCCTGAATTTGTTGCATTTAGAAAAAAACAGGTATAATGTATGCGAAGGAAACAAATGTGTCTTAAAATATGTTGTATCTGGAGGTTCTCCTTGGTCTGAAAAAATTAAAGGGTGTTATAACATGGGAGCTTTTGTGCGTAAAGAGGCGGAAAGTGTGATTCTCAGATTGAATAACTTCCTCTCCGGTTCAATAACCAAAAATAAAATAAAATCCAGATCCTACTAGCTCTCTGCCATTCCCAGATAGAGTCTTGCTGCTTACTTGCATCTCCTGTGAACTGCTCTCTGCCCTAAATGAACCTACCACCTGCCAAGCCCTTTTGGGCCAGTCACTAAATCATGTTAATGACCATCTCTGCATTACACACAGCGCTCTGTCACTACCACCGCTGGGATTTCTGGTATTTTGTAATCCTTGGCAGCCAATCTATTAAGTTAACCACTCAGTGAAGAACCCGCTGCCACGTATGCTGACCAAGCTGCAGCTCTTAGGGCTATAAGCAGCCACTGTTTTGCTTTCTCTAGCTGCAAGTTTTGTGGCCTGGAGATCACAGGCGACTACTTACAATCCCAGTGGCTCAGGTCTTATTTCCCAGCTCCCAAGTTTCCAAACAGAAGGGCAAGGGGGAGAAAGTTAAAATATGTGAGTGAGCTCACTGTAAACTTGCCAAGAGATCATTAGCACAAGCCCCATTGTGTGCCCTGTAGGATCAAGGAGGTCATCTGCTTCCAGATAGTAAGATATAACCCACCAAGCAAGGAAGCAAACGATTTCTGTTAGCAGAGATTAACCAAAGGTGATGAAGCTCTTGCTTGCTGGCCTCCCTCCCACTTTGTAGACTTTTTTTTTTTTTTTGCATGTAGTTGTCCTCTCAAAGAAAGAATGAGTCACAAACTAGGGCTGAGTTTCCACGCCACAGTCGGATGTTAAAGCTGCCCTGATGCTAATAACAGTTTAGCACCATGGAAAATACAAGGTGTCGCTGGCCTTATGATAACATTGAGTCACTATAGGCAGCAAGGCTTTTTGTCTGACAAAGTGCAGTTTGCTGGGAGAAGTTCGGGGCTCTGAAATAAGCATGGGACGAAATTGCCATATGCTGGAGACCATAAGTGTTTCTAGCAATGCAGAACTTATACTTAAGTGCATATTACTACAATATATGATATGCCTTGATATAGCATCCTTTATCTTGAAGGGACTCTAAGCTCTTTGCAGGCTGTATGTAATGGAATCACTCAGCTACCACTGAAATATACTCACCTCTGGGGCGTAATGTGTCAACAACACTTCTGTAGGAAGAAAAAAATAACTTCTTCCATTGAAGGCACAGGGGAATTCAGGGAAGTGGAATGCAATTACCCAAGATGGAAGTTGGTTGGAACTAGAGCTAGTTTAATTAATCAGAAAGAATAACTGGCCAGATTCCCTGGTCTGCTCTGGCCTCTTTGTGCTTTGAGGGAACATAAATCAGCTCTCATCTCCTACCAGGGAAACCCTCCAGCACGGGCAAGTCCTCAGCAGGTGTAGAACTAGCATAGCCAACTCCTCCATCACCCGCCATGCAGCGCCTGAGGGGTGGGGGAGCGGAAAGGGTGTCATGGTCTAGGAGGGGGAGGGGGAAAGAATGGCTAGAATACTTCGCAGCCTAATTATGCTCACATGGTAGACAGTGCCTTAGGGTGTGTTTACACTGCATCTGGAAGGTGTGATTCCCAGTGCAGGGAGACAAACGCGCACTAACTCAGCTCAAGCTTACATGTCAACAATAACAATGAAGACCATTGCTGCACAGGTTGCAGCTTGGGCTACCTGCCCTAGTCCAAACCTGTCTGAGCACGCGTAGCTGGCCTGAGCGACCACTTGTGCCACAACGACCATGCTACTATGTTAGCTTGAGCTGCGTTAGAGATGAAGAGCAGGTTGTCCCGGGGGCAGATTGGGGAGACGGAACCCTTCATTGCCTGCTTTGAGTTGTGGTTGAGTGTGCAGCAGAGGACCTGGCCCAATATTTGTTACAAATGTTGCCTTTTTCCTCTCTTTCTGCATTGATGAAGAACAGGAGGATTTCTGCAAATGTTTGCTGTTCAGAAGTAATTCCTGCATACTTGGTAAAAGCAGCTTTCAGCCTATGGGTTGGTTGCAAACATTGTGCTCTAACTATTGGTTATTCTGGGTGGGTGACTAATAACCTACGTCACATGATATTGTTTCTGCTCCCTGGTTGGATGACTGGAACTTTTTGAACAGGAAAACAGCAGCCACAAGAAGAACTGAAGAGTAGCCCTCTTCCGATAGGAATGTTCAGACTGATAATCAATCCTGCTGAAATTGATGACACTTTGGGGCTTTGTCAGTATTTGAATGCATACGCAGCTGTCATCCAATAGACCTCTACCCATAACGGATGGTAAGCACCTCTCTGATCATTAATAACACTGAGGTTGGTTGCTCTGAAGATATTCACAAATCATAGATGGCCTTTGTGAAATGAGTTGCCAGCTCAGGCCAAAGCCTGGTGGACAAATATCCACATCCTCAAAACTGTCACCAGAACTATCTTACCTGTTGTCACCCTCCCCAGAGAGGCCCAGGACAGAATAGGAATAGAGGCTGAACTACCTCTTTAGTTGAGGACTGAGGCATATTAACAGGGGGCATTCTAACAAAAGCCTTCTCTGCTGTTGTCCATGTTGTAGCCATTGTGTGGATACACAAAGAACTTTAGGCTCCAATCATCTCCATCCCGCACCTTCACCAGCACTAAATTGGTACCCAAAAATGGGTTTAGCAATTTAAACGATCTGCTTGGACAGCTTGGTCCGAGCTCCCATATGACACAGCTGGCTGGAAAACAAGATTTCTGTTTTAAAAAAAAATAAATTCCAAGGTTTTGACATTTGCTTCCATCCAGATGTGGGATGAACATGCTCTCTAGAAATGTTTCACAGGGAGATGGGAGGAACACACCAAGGGTGCTGCCTCATATCAGACTACCTCAAAGGTTAAACTCCTCCTTTGTAGCCTAGAAGATCCAGGTTGAAATCCTAACTCTACCTGAGTCATCCCAAGGATTTAAATCTAGGGCTCTGACATTCCAGCTATGTGCCTTGGCTATGTGTTGTGTCTCCATCTCTTGCTCTGGTTTTCACCAGAAATTCCATCCTAAACCTAAGAAAACTACAAATCAGGAAGATTTCAAGTAAGCAAGGACAATCTGTGTGAAGAATAGTTGCATGATTTTAGCATCATGACAGTTACTGGGGAATAAAAAGAAACAGCATCTTGTTTACATGCTCTGCTGGGTCTTTTTTTCTGTTTTTTGACAAACTATTTTATCACAGGTTCTTTGGATGGTGAGGGACCATGGGGCTGAGTGGCTGTGTTTCTTTGGAAGTAAGACTGTGAAGCCATTTGGGATGCCTGTTATATAGAAGATGTTACATAACAATGAATTGTAATTGAGCAAAATCCTACCTGTGCTATCGTATAACTCTCACTGGTCCTGACCCCTTTCCCATGCAAAACATTCAGCACTTCCCAACTGTACCTCAGTATGAAGTCCAGTATGTCATTCATTTTAGATCCACATTTTCCTTTGTCCTAAGGCAGTCTGCTAACTCCCTATTTGTTACACTCAGAAATGAAACCTCCTGAAATATGGGTGAAAGAAAAACATTATCCTTGTTAAAAGAATGAACTTGGTATCATTCCCATCATTTCAGGTATCCTTCTCAATAATTGTTTTGCTGTTATTGTATACTGCATTTTGACACCCTCCGTCACTTGTTAAAAATGCTCTTATCACACCGTTGGCCCATAGTGTGCTGAGAATGACAAAGGCAGGACACCACGTGGTCCTTAGAGGTACATCTGCAACATGCAATTTACAGACACTAAAGCCTTGATTTGAAGCAAGCACTTAAGCATGTGCTTAAACTTAAATCCCACTAACTTTGATAGCACTTAAGCACATGTTTAAATACTTTTCTGGACAGGGATGTTTACTTGAATCGAGAAACGGAAAATAATCCTGAGATCTCTTAGCTGGAGCAAAATGGGGCCCTATAGTATAGCTTTAGTATTTGGCCCAGACTAATTTTAAATGACCTAAATAATGGTCTTCTATCACCCTCCTTGGGACACTATTCTAATCCGGGGATTTTAACAGTTCATCAACACTACAGGAGATTTTAAGCCCTGCAGTGAATTCTACTGGATAACACTGTACAATCTAACGGATGTCACCATTAGAAAACATATCCAGATACTGAGCTTAAATTCTCCTCTACTCAGCTCTAGCTCATTATCTTTGGGCCACCTTAAACAACTCCTTCTTCTCCTTCTCTTTGTGGCCTATACCTATGAAATGCTCAAATATGGTGGTTATAATTGGAGATGACAGAGTTGTTTGACAAACCTTTTGTATTATCAAAAAAAGGCTGATTAATCAAAACTGAAACTGCCAGATAAGTGTGATTTCAACAAGTCTCCCTACTCAAACATTTTTTGGAGAAAAAAAAAGTTTTGAAATTTTTCAACCATTCCCTTTTTTGACATTTTTTACCAGGAAAGCTTTGGTTTCTAGAACCAAAACAACTTTTTATTTTGAAACTTTAGTAAATTTAGACTTAAAAAAAAAAAAGGGGGGGGGAGGGGTTAAAAAAAGAAAAGGTCAACAACAAAATAAACCTTCCAAAAATAACAAAATGAAATGTTTCAGATTACCTGAAACATATTTTTTGCTTATCAGTTTGCAAGAATATTTGAGATTTTAACTTTTTAGCCTGATTTGGGATGGGAAAAATGTACAAAATCTCAAAAATTCTCATGGGATGAGAAAACTGTTTCCCACTAACCCCTAGTTATAATATAATTACTATGAACCTCCCTTAGTTGTCATGTGGCCAAACTGTATGTTAAGATACTTCCATAATGGGCACTGGAGGAAACTCTAAGGGCTCATCTCACTTGAAACACTATAGCAGCAATCTGAATCACTGTAGTTCTTCGTTGTAAACACTACCTACACCAGCAGGAGGGCATCGGCCATTGGTGTAGGTAATCCACCTCCCCAAGAAGTGGGAGTTGTTTCCATTGACCTAGTACTGTCCACATCAAGGATTAGCTCTGCTTAACTTCATCGCGCAGGGGTTTGGATTTTTTCCAGGCCTGAGTGATGTAGCTATGCTGATGTAAATTCCCAGTGTAGGTCAGCCTTGAGAGATAGACACACATTTCTTTCTTTTTACCTTCCCTCCCTTCAAGCAGCATTCATCACTGGTTAGGAAAACGCAAGCTCACTCAAGAGATGAAGAGGCCTTCAGACTTACCTACTCACTATATCAAGACTCACTTCCTCATTACCCTACATCAACTTCTTATTAAAGATGAACTGCAAAGCTTTTAGCACAAGCAAAAAAGGAAAATATTTCAAAAGCCCATGCAGGGCAGTCAGAGGCAGATGAGTGACTTGCTACTTGAAGAACCAGCACTAACATACATAGACTTTCTGAAGCCAGTTGCACGTATATAGTTAGTTCAGTGCTTTGGGATCTATCTGGATGAAAGGGGTTGTATAAATGTAAAATATGATTACTGATTTCTCATGTCAGCAGCAGATCCTCAGCTCCTGTAAACTGATGCATCTCCACTGATCATAAGTCAGGCACATGTTTAAGTATTTTGCTGTATCAGAGTCCAAATACACAGTAGTTTTTGGCCCATATTTACAAGAATGGCTTCCAAATTTCCACACCCAAAATCACATGTTCACGATGCCAGTTTTGGAAGAAAAATTTAGAGGGAGAGCAAAGGTCATTTTGCAAATTTGGCACCTGTTCTTTCTGCTTTTGCTGTCAATGGGAGTTTTGTCATTAACTCTATTCTTCAAGTTTTGCTTTTGCAGTCAGACCTTTCCTCCTCCTTTTCCAGAGGTTAGTTATGGCCCTATCAAAAGAATTTGACCCAATCAGAGACCAGTGAGGAAGCTCAGTTCATGATGACTTAAAACGAGCTATGCTGGACTAGAAGAAATAGGAATTTTTCCTCCAGAAAGATTTTAAAGGAAGATGTTCAAAATGATTTCATTTATCTGTACAACAGCCGATAGCTTTGGTTTTGAGTTGGATACAGGCTGTCAGATTTGATATTAGGTTTCCAAACTAGAAATAACCTGCTTTCTCACTATATTTTAGTTGTCAGGTGCACAGATGTAGCAGCTTTCATGGCATCAAGTCATATTACAAGGGGGCTGGGAACATCACAAGGCTAATGGTTGGTAGATATTTTGGGGTGGGTGGGTTGATTTTTAACATTAAGATTGTGTTCTTGTTCGTTGTTTTATCTATTTTTGAATTCTGATGAGTAATTTGAGTGATAATTACAGAATTTCAGTATATATAGAAAACTGTCATTTATAAATATGGACTCATGCTGTTGCCTACATCTGCTACAACTTCTGTTAAGCAGAGCAATTTGGTGATCTCTTTCTATAAATATAGAAATTTGGCAATTTTCATCAGTGATATTTATTAATTTAGAAATTGGATTAATAGAGTACAGTTTAGTTGTGCAAAGAACACTTCAGATGTATGACACAAAAAGGAAGGTATAATACAGAGGAAGGCTTTATGGAGTCCGGTATCATGAGTCTATACAGACAAGTAGGGGAAAATAACATGGAGATGGACTAGACTTAAAGTAAAAGAGATGGAACTGAAATAATAGTGTAATGAACTTGCTAGTGTATGTGTTACTGTCCTCTGATGGATAGAATCATAGAGTGGGAAGGGACCTCAGGAGGTCATCTAGTCCAACCCCCTGCTCAAAGCAGGACTAACCTCAGCTAAATAATCCCAGCGAGGGTTTTGTCAATCAGAACTTCTTAGTTGTGTGTTATGGGCCCTATACTGCTGACACCTCATGCAGATTCATCTTGAAGTCAAAGGGCAGGGGTCTGTGGTTTTTGGATTTGTAGTAGTTGAATTTTTTCACCACTTCCCCCAGGACATTCTGAGTGGCCATGGTATGCAGGATAGTAACAGTTTTGATGCCCTAGCTGGCTGTGGATTTGTTCCAGTACTTTGCATTGCTATTGCACCTTTGATCTGAAAAAAACATTATAGACATTAAACAATTCAATCTTGCAACATGCCCATGAGATAGTGTTGTAATCCCCACTTTACAGAATGGAAACTTGAGGCATGAAAAGATTAATAGAGGTGCCCAGAGTCGCAGAGAAAGTCAGTGACAGAACCCAGATCTCCTGACTCCCAGTCCAGTCTCTGAACCACAAAACAGCCTCTCCTAAACCGGCAGAGATGCAAATGAGACAGTAGTTTGAGGACTAATCCCAATGAAAGCAAAATGGGAAGAGTGAGGGGAAGGGGGAGCAAGTGGTACAGTGAGGGGGATGGGAGGTTAGGGGTGGGCAAAAGGACGAACAATGAATAGAACAGCAATATTTTTGTTAAGTGTTGAAACATTAACATATTTCACAATCATTATACATTTCATGGATCTGACCGTATTGGCCTAATTAATCCCTGCTATAACTCCATTGCCTTCAGATAGCTTCACTGTAGTTTCACAGGGCATAAATTTAGCCCTTTGTGTCAATTTTATACTGAAATAACATTAGAGGTTTATGCCCAGCACACAAGCAGGGTGAGACATATGAAAAAAGCAAAGCAGTGTATTCCAGAAAAACTACTCATTCACTGTGATTTAACTTGTCTGCTAAAGGGGAAGAACCAGTCTATTGGTTGGTTGGTTTGTTTTAACATCACGTTAATCTCTTCAGCTGTTGATTTGCAAGTATTTTTCCAAACTCCTTGAGATTTCCTGACCTCAGCATGATTTTCTTCCATCTGAAAGTGATGCTCATGGATGGTAAATCCACCTGACAGTAGTTTAATGGGACAAAGGTGCGGAAAATGATCAAATGGTATTTAATGGTTATAATCAGAATGGTGAATTTGATATCCTACATAAGGCTTATCTACTATAGCACTACTGATGCTTTAATAGTTTCATTAGGATCAGAATCTTCTTTAAGATTCAATACGCTTATCTTCTAAACTGGATTAAAAACAAGTTTTAAAGGAAGAGGACAATAGTGCAAAATGTGGGGGCTTAAATTTTGAAAGGTGACTAATGATTTTGGGTACAAAACCTGAAAAACCTTAAAGGGGCCAGATTTTCACAGGGTGAGTAATCAGCAGCTTCTGAAGATCCCCTTCCCCCTCTCCCTCTAGCTCTTACCTCTCCTTTCTTCCCTCTACAAAAAATGCAGCTCAAATAGACAACCACTGCCTTAAAATAATCCTGTAGTATTTATGTGGAGGCAAAACATGTTTATAAGAACATTAACCTTTGAAAGTCTCTGGAGTTCCTTCCATGCTAAGGGGGTCTGTAGATCTTAACACTAAGGTAGCAGAAATATAGGTGATACACCTTACTCTGCTTGAATTTTGCTGCTGTTGTCTGATTACCTGGTATGGCATTATCCAATACTGTATCTCTCATTGCTATGCAGTAGCACAACTGTGAAATGTATTTAGAATCAGGCAGAATGATTTGTTATGAATCATGACAAGCGTGATGAGTTCTTTTTCTGTATTATAACTTCACTTATGGGACACAAGTGGCGGTTTCCTATTGCTTTCCTGGTGGCTCAGTGGTGTGGACTCTACATTGATAAAGTGAAATTCAATGAGCGGAGCACATGACGAGTGGAGTGTTTGGCAACCAGAGTGCAGCCTCCTCAAATAATGGCAGGATCAGACACATTTGTTGTTGCGTTCTTCCCTCCCAGATTTTGATTTTTATCTTGCTCTTTTCTCTTTCAACCCTTGCCCCACACCAACTTTTTGTAACACAGCACAATTGCCAAAGTGGATCAGGCTCATGATCTGTCTGTATTCCATCACTGACTATGATCCATGTCGGATGCCGTGAAGAAAGATAAAAGTCCATTAATATGGACTATAGAATAATCTGCCTTTGGGGAAAGTTTTTACGTAAATCAGGCAATTAACAGTTGTTTTATGTCCTGAAACATGAAGGTTTATATTGCCTAGATTTTGTTTATCCTATGTCACTTAGGATGTTTTTAATAAATAGATCTTAAATTTAATGTTGTATTGTGGTAGTGAATTCCACAGATTAATGATGAGGGGTTAACAAAAATTTCTTTACATCACTTGTCTTTTAATTTAATTGAGTATCCCCTTGTCCTTGTATGTTGAGAATGGGTAAACAGGCGTGACCAGGTTAGCCCCAAACTCATCATTGCAAGAACAGGGCCAACTCTGAGGCCAGGAAACAGGAACAGGAAACAGTACGTATGGATCCTAGAATTATACATGATTTATTATCAGAGGGGCTGGTAGCACCACCTATTATAAAGTTTGTGTGGCTCTTCCCATTATAAGACCCATGCTAAACTTGAATCATTTGGGCTGAGATTTTCTTTGACAGGTTTCTGCCTCGGGCTGAAGTTTTCTAGAAAAATTCAGCCAAAATGGTTTAGTTGTTTCTGAGAAGAAGACTGGGGGAGGAGGGAGCTGAGCACTTCACGGCTATAGCTGAAACGAATGGGAGCAGTGCTTTGAACATATAAAGTGCTCTATAATGCCGAGTAGTCTGAAAAATCAGGTCTTAGGCGACTCAAATGAGGCACTCAAAATTCCTGGGCACATTTGATCTTTATCTTTCAGTGTGTCAATTCCCCATCTTCAAAAATGGGGATAACACCTGCTCACCTTGCAGAGGTGTTGTGAAAATAAATCCATTAATAGTTGTTAAGAACCACAGGTAGCAGGAGTCCTGTTGAAAAAATGTTTGTGTAATTAAAGACTGTATGATAATGCATACACACAAAGGGGCCGAACTAAGGTTGCATAGTTAACCTTAATTCCGGTATTTCCTAAATGTTATGTGCTTGACTTTGCAACCTTAATAATGTCTCTCTCTCTCTCTCTCTGTGTGTAATATTATGTACTTATAAAGTGGAATTTTCAAAAGCACCTAAGTGATTTAGAAGGACATTGCAACTCTGCATCTAATTTTCAGGTAGATAAAATGGGTTCTATTCAGATATTTTGCAATATGATATGATGTACATCATATTGAATGGTCTATTTATCACTTGGGTGTCTAGCTGAATATTAGTAGATTACAAGATCTCTCTGTTCAGTCATAGTTAATTTTAAATGGACACTATCAGGTTAAAAATCATAATCCTTTTTATCTGCATTTATGAATGATATCTTAAATAATTTAGGACCAGCGTGGAGCCACTGGAAGAGACAGGAATAAAACATAGGGGTTCCAGTTCTTAGCCTTGTGTGACCAAGATGAGATATCAAAACATTTTCTTCTTTTTCACTATATATGCTTTTTGTTTACTTTTAGCCAGGGGAAAAGACCCATTAGGCTATGCCTAGTTGCTCAACTGCCCCTATCTTCCCCGGCCAGAGTAGGATACTCCATATACCACATAAGTTTTGGGGTGTTGAAAGTCAAGGCCCATGGTATCAATCACTGCTCCATTACATGGGGGATAGAGGGAACACTGAGTGTTGTGTGGTTGATGTGGTTCAACGACAGTCCCTATTCTTTGTTTTAGGTCTCACTAACATACAAATCCTCCCTGTATTTCCCCCTGGTTGCTTTATTCCATATTTTCAGTCATTTTCCCTAATGAAACTATCTAGCAGAACTAATCCAAACATGGGCTTAATTAATCAACATTTGGCAGTCTATAACTCCACGCTCCAGTCCAAATTACTTGTGACAACTTTCTTAATGCAAAACCAAAATATCTACAGGGAGGCTCTGCCTCAATCAGCTGGCTGGGTAGCATGTCTCCAATTTATGTAATATATTTTAATAAAGCATCAATAAACCTTTTCTCCCTAGCTGCCCACAGAGCATTTTGCTGCCAGAAAATGTCATTAGTTTATTTTTAACTGCATAAAAAAAATCCATTGTGGCAAAGTGGAATCTTGCTTCAAGATACAATTGCAAGAAAGGAGAGTCTGTGGCACTAGAGACCATGTCGAGACCCACTGGCTATTGGGAAGGCTTGAATCTGAATGGCTGACAAATAAATGCTTGCTTAGGGCTTAAAATGACCCAGTTGTAGGACTACAGACAAAACCCAATTTGCTTCAGTCCTGATTCTGCTGCTGCCTGTCAGCCTGAGAGAGCACTGATAGGAAGAAAAAAAAAATCTTGTCTTGATTTTCTTGTCATGATCACTTAAACATTCAATGCTGCTATCACTATTCAAGGGTAAGAGATTGGGCCTGCCATGAATTATATAAGAAGAAATAACTCCATTATCTGTCCAGTCACGGTGCATGCTTTCAGTCTCTATCCCATTTTGCTGAGGTGGAGTCAAAAATGGCTTGAAGGGAGCAGACACTAATGGTTTGTGCATAACTCTAAAATGGGTATACATTTGAGATGTGACCTAAATCTGAACTTGAATCCAAATCTGGATTTGTCAAATGGAGCCTATCTTTACAATGGGCTGAACCAAACCATGAGATTCAAGCACTTCTTAACTTTGGGGTATTTCATATCCATATCTGGGTATGAATGTTATGGTTTAACTTTCTTTCTAGTGTATATAGTGCCTCATAGGACAGCAAAGGCAGAAAGATCTTGTGGTTAAAGCACAAAATTCAAAGAATCTGGATTTATTCCCTGACTCTGCTGAAAACTTCATATGTAACCTGGGGAAATCACTTAACCTTTCCATGCCTTGGGTCCTCATATAGAAAAGGGGATATTAATCATTAGCCACTTCACAGGGGTTTTGTAAAGATCACGGATACTAGAGTGCGGGAGGCCATGCAAGAACCTTGACAAGTAGTATGTTCATTAGGGGCGTGAGACAACACATTTAAACATGTGTTTACAAATCACATAGGGATTGATTTTCAGCTTGGCCTTAACTGAACCTTTTTAATTTTATTTTTTTACAGTTTTAAGAGTACAAATAATTGCAAGCACAACTTATGTTAGGTAGCTTTTAAATATCTGGTATCCTGATGCAATCAGGTATGTGGGATCGAAGGCTATGATTCTTTATGGCGCTTCCAGGAAAGGCCATGGCCCAGCAGAAGGGGAGACTAAGGTGGTTTTAAGCTATCTTTGTGGATTCCCAATTCTGAACTGCTCTAGAAGCCAAAACTGTCTATGGCATAGTGTATGCAGCCCCAGGAGTTCCTCTAAGTTACAGCAGCCTCTTCAGACCACCCTGCTGAGGCTTGAGTGTGGGCGTGTTTGCAGTGCACCAGTCAATGCAGTTTTTGCATTGGCAGAACTGGCTATTTATGGCCCTTGTATGTTTCCAGAGCAGCATAAAGTGACCACAATGGAAGGCAGTGTCCCACATCTAAACAGTGCCATCAGATAATAGAGGGTTCAAATTGTACTTGAAATTATTTGCATCCACAAAGTATAGATGCAAAACCAGAGGCTATTTTACAAAAAATATGACCTAGAAGGTACATTACATGCATAGTAAGTCTCTGACATAACATTGTTTTAAATTCTCCAATAGGTGGCACTGCTGGGGTTGAAACCTAAGTAAAGTAAAATTCAAATTCATCTCTGAGAAAGGACTGCTGGGACTTAACTTGAATATCGTTATTGATTATTCTAAAATGAGTTGTTCGTTTAGGAAACATTCCTTTAGTTAATTTTTTGTTGTGCAGTTCCAGAAGGGTTTGGCACAACCTGTGGTAAAATAATTGATAAGGAGTTCAGGGAGAGAGGCAGGTAAATGCTGAGAAAATGATGTGTGAACATTTGTTCAAATAAGAACAGCACTTTTGTTTGGATGATGATTGCAACATTTTCTAGTTGCTTTCCATTTACATTTATACAGGTGACTGTTTTGTTTGCAAGGCTGTTTGGAGAAAGGAGAATGCTGCAAACATGTCTTGTGACAGATATATGGGTAAGATTCAGCTACTCTTCTACTGAGATATGCCTTACTATAGTAGGCGTCCCAGTTCTGCTACTGACATGTTTCACCGTGTGTTGTGCTAAATAGGGAATAATTCACACTGACTCACTTCTCCACAAAATAGCAAAGCTGATTTAAGTGGGGTTACTTGTGGGGTAAGGTATTGCTCAGTGGGAATAAAGGTGGTGAAATCAGACCTCATCTGAATAAATCACTTTGGTGTGAGCATTCACATGTATTTGCACAAATAGCTATGGAGGATGTTAAATAACATTGACTGTAGATAAACATTTTAAAATCAACAAGCCCAGATAACTTGAACCCAAAAATTCTAAAAGAGTTGGCTGAGGAGATCTCTGGCTTACTGATGTTCATTTTTAAATAAATCTTGCAATATCAGGGAAATTTCAGAAGACAGGAAGAGCGCTACAATGAGTTTCATGACTAGGGCTCCTAGGTGCTTTGGAAATTAATAATAATAATAATAATAATTAATAATTATTATTAATGTTGTGCCAGTATTCAAAAAGGGCAAGTGGGAAGACCTGGGAATCTATAGACCAATTTGTCTGATGTCAATCCTAGGCGAAATAATGGAAAAGCAGATATAGGATTCAGCTGATAAGGAATTAAAGGATAGGAATATAATGCCAATCAACATGGTTTTATGGAAAATAGGTCTTGTCAAAGAAACCTGATTTCATTCTCTTAGCTGGCAAGTTTGATTTTTAAAAGGTAACTGTGTAGGTGTAATCTACTTAGAATTTCTAAAGTGGTCAACTTTGTACCCCATGACATTCTGATTAAAAAATTAGCAGTCTACAATATCAGTGAAGCACATGCTAAATGGATTAAGAACTGACTAACAGATCTTAAAAAGTAGTTGTCAATGGGGATTCATCACTGAATGGGCAAGTTTCTAGTGGGGTTCCTCAAGGTTTGGTACTTAGTGAGACACTGTTCATGATTTTCAATAATGATCAGGAAGTTAATTCTATCAGCAGTGATTTTATATTTACAGATGACAAAAAGATTGGCAGAGTGGTAAATAATGATTATGACAGGACTGTCATTCAGAGCAGTCTACGTTGTTTGGTAGCCTGAGCCAATTCAAACAATGTGGTTTAATACAGCAACATGCAAAGTATTACATCAAGGAACAAGGAATGCAGGCCATACTTGCAGAATGGGGGACTGTGTCCTGGAAAGCAGGGACTATGAAAAGGATTTAGGGTTCATAAGGGACAAACAGCTCAACATGAGCTCCCACTGCTTCCACTTATAAACAGGGGAGCAGAGAGTAGGAATAGGGACATTATTTCTCCTCTGTTTTCAGCACTTGTGAGACTGATTCTAGGATACTGCGGATAATTCTGGGGTCCATATTTTTAAATGGATGTTGAAAAATTGGAGGGGTAGCAGAAAAAGCACAACAATGATTTCAGGGCTGGAGAAAATGCCTTATAGTCAGATGTGAAGAACTCAATCTGTTTATCTTATCAAAAAGAAAACTGAGATGTGATTTATTACAGTGTATAAGTACCTTAACAGGGAGAAAATATTGGATATTAAAGGACTCTTTATTGGAGCAGAGAAAGGCATAATAAGAACCAATCACTGAAAAGGGAGGCCAGACTAATTCAAATTAGAAATTAGGCATGAATTTAGCAGTGAAGGTGATTAACCACTGGAACAAACTAGCAATTGAAGTGATGAATTCTCCATCTTTATCTTAAGTTTTAGACTGGATGCTTTTCTGGAAGATAGGCTTTAGTTAAACATAAGTTATTGGACTCAATACAAGGGCAATGGGGTGAAATTAAATGGAGAGATGTATAGGAGGTCTGACTAGATGAATTAATGTTTCCCCTTGGACCTTAAATCTATGCATATTTGAGCCAAATATGATGTAAAAATGTGCACTTTGGTATTTGGATGAATGTTTGCCCTACAAATGATTTAGTCAAGTCTTCCTTTTTACAAAAAAATGTCAGTCAATTGGAGATCAGAAACAAAACCATGTGACATGGATGATCAGTCCTATAGTTTGAGTAATGGATTAGCAACAGTCCACATATGTAAGCAAAAGGATAGAGTGAATAATTTGTGCAGCCCACAGGAAGGAATAATTTTGCAGAAAGCATTTGTGGAATCACTTTGAATAACAAACATGCCAAAGTAGGTTGATAATTCACCAACAGAAAAACAGCTTAAACCTGTCAAATCCATTTATTTTATCTACTGTGACTAGTTCACTTGTTTCCAGTAACCAGATACTGTAAACTGCTATAATGGGGAAGTTGAGGGCTCAGCTATTGACAGCACATCCGGTGACAGTCCTCTAGATTCTACTCGGTAGCTAAGGGTCCAAAAATTCATTTCTCCCTTCCTTCTTCAAAGATGTAGAACAACAAAGTTCTGCTGCACTTCTGTGTGTTAAGCAAACATTTGTGAATTATTCCCCATGTAACACAATATACAGGAAAACCTGTTAATAAATCACCTCTGGGACTCCATTGTTTTGTAGCTGTTAGACCAGGTTGCTGCCTAATATAGAGTCACCCAAATCATTACTCTGACACAAATCTTTTGTTTTTTATTTACATCCATAGAGAACAAAATCTGTTCATCAGGGCTGGAGGATACGTACACAGTTTGATCCTATGAGAAGCTGAGATCTCTGACCACAATCCAGCAAAACACTGAAGCATGTGTTTAACTTTAAGCATGTGAGTCTATAAGCCTTGAAGTTTATAGGTCATAACCTAGTTCACACTTCACTTTTACTTATGACATTGCACAAAGTCCTTTATGTACAGTATATGAAAAATAAACAAACAATTCACATGGCAAGGTATTTCATTATACATATACAAAATGAATATTCTTACTGGGGATAAAACAAATGATGTATCTTAGATTGTCTACAACTTAGTTGGGCTTTACAAGAGGATGTGCCTGTGACCCTTTGCAAAGGGTCCCCAGTTCTTTGAAAACATCTCTCACCCATCACACGTCTTACAGATATTTATCCATAGAACAACATGTAAGGTATGTACAAAAAGATCATAACTTGTCAAGACTCAATCACTGTGAGATGGATATATGGATAATATTTCAGAAATAATACATTTATATACAAAGTATGCTTTATGGACTTGAAGTAAAAATTAGTCACCAGGGGTAATGTTTCTCAATGGTAGCCCATTCAAGCAAGAGGCAGTTGTCACCCAGCAAGGTAAAGGAAGGTTCAATTGTCTACCCTTGACACATCCCAGAATAGTCCATGGAAAACCATCGAAGACAATTAGAAATGATTGAAACTACTTAGAAGCAATAGCATGCAGGAGATTACCCTGGCTATGAATAAAGACAGAATACTTTTTCGGTATTACAAAGTGTAGGGAAAAGCACTCTAGATCCATTCACTGAGGCTAGGGCTACCCTAGAGAGCTTACAGCGGTGCAGCTGCACTGCCAGGAGAGAACTCTCCCATTGGCTTAATTACTCCAGCCCCTGCAAGTGGTGGTAGCTATATTGGTGGAAGAAGCTTCCCACTGACATAGCGCTGTCTGCATCAGTGTTTAAATTGGCATAAGTTATGTGGCTTGAGATGGCTAATTCACACCTCTGAGTGACATAACTTGTGTTAACTTAAGCTGTAGTGTAACCATAGCCTGAGGAAACCCCTTAAGGAGCAGGAGGCTTTCATGAACCTTTGGAGCCTGGTGTTTGTGAAATCAGCCATCTCTGCAACAGAGTGAATTTTTTTTGTGGGGGGGAGCTTATTTTATCATGTAGGAAAGGTAACTATTGATAAGTATTTACCCAGGTTCATGTGTTAAGATTTTGTTTTGTGTTGCAACCTTTTTTTTCCATTGCCTTCTCTCACTTCTAATTAAATCTTCATTCTTTCTTAAATAAACCTACCTTGGTTTATTATAAGTGCTCACAAGCGTTGTTTGGTTTGCAGGAGTAGTAATTTAAGTTAAAACTGGTAAATGGGGGGCAGAGGGTCTGGGATTTTTGTGAGTAGTCAGTTTCAGGGGCTGGGATATCACAGGGGAAATATTCAAAAGGATTCAGGGACTAGGGTGCAGCTATTAGTAACCTGCAAGGCGAATACAGGGCTGGCATAGCCCACAGGAGACTGCTTGCGTGGCTGAAAGGCTGGTGGTGTTAGGGAGCTCACACCCAGCTACCTCTTGCTGGAGAAAGAAGGTAAAAGGTGACTCTCAGTCCTGGGTGCCTCGAGAATTACCACAGTTGTCATCATATTTTGTGACTTAGCAAAATCACAGAAGAGATTTCTTGAGTTCTGTCCACGACAAAAATCTGTTGTCCCAGCATATCTACTGGTGTTCTGTTCAAGTGAGTCTTGGGTTTCTAGAAGGGGTGTTCTGTAGGATACAGCAGCAGCATCTTTCTGTTCAGGCAGATCTTCTAGCAAACTTTCATTGTAGATTGTAGCTCTGAGAAGTGCCTTTTCTTCCCACTTTTCCACAAGCTCCTTAGAAGCAGGTAGATCCTCTTTGTTTGTTGCTTAATCAGTAGCAGGCATGTCACCGGCTATGCAGTAGTTCAGTTCATCAATATGCCACAGTGAAAACTTACTGTCATCGTCTAAGAGAGAGGGTTCTGTGCATTGTGACACATAAAAGGCAAACCACATTCAACGAAACATTGTTGAATAGTCACTGTATTTACTGGTTCCATCTTTTAACAGCCAAATGCACAGCATCCAGCTAGTTGATTTGATCTGGAAATAATGTTACACTTTCAACCAGGTCCATTTTGGCAACCAGATACATCAGTTGCTGGTGGTAGGATCAGAGGTAGAGCCCAGAGGGGTTGACTATCCCCTCTCCCCCCAGTTGCCTTCTGGTGTATGTATGGCACCTTTTCAAATGTATTATGCAATTGATACAAAGAGGTGTATGACACATAGTTTCACATGGGACTGGAGAGCGAGCCTGTCCTGCACTCACCCAGCAGTAGTGGCTTCTGTCCCACAGGGCTGGGCCCAGATCCCCATGCTGGGGCCTTCGTGACCTGGCACATGGGATTGCATGGTGCTACTATCTCTTATGCCATTGTGCAGTGCCATTCACTCAGATTTGCCCTACCCTCATGCCTGGCACTGTGACCTCATGCTTCAGGTCACAATGCCTGGAGGGGGAGCCAGGCCCAACCCCACGGGCCAGGAGCTGCTGCTGTCAGGTGAGTGTGGGGCAGGCTGACTCTCCAGTCCACCACCCATGACCCATTGCTACCCTGGTTGCAAAACCTGGCTCCGCCACTGGGTAGGAGATTTTAAAATTTTCATCTATTCAGTCATATATTAATTGGAGGCAAGAGGTGAGGATTACTGCTTGCCATTTCAAAGTCACATAGCTACAGGACTAGAAATACTGCCCATAAACATGGTGTCTTTGCATTTTGTTTTTAATTCATCAATTATGTCAAATTCCCTCCAGGCTTTCTTTGTTGTATCTCTGCACAACAGGCAGGGTTCTGGAATTAAATACTATGGCATGCTTGAGTCTGTGCAGCTTTCACCATGGGGAGTGTGCTGCTGGCAGGCCAGGTGCCAGCTTATGCCAAGGCTCACTGAACACTGACAAATGTATTGCTGGAAACCAGTCTGGCTTACCCGTGCGTTAGTATAGTTAAACTAGACATTAGTGTTATGAGAGTGTGTTTAGTGTTTAGACTTATGGAATGTTTGTATCATGTTGCATGTATTAATCTACGTATAACATCTGTATCCCATGGTATAAGCTATACAGAGTGTTTACACTGTAAACCTCTATAATTGTGTAATTCTACCAGGAAAAGCAGCATTAATCAAGGTAAAGTGCTTATCCTGCACACAAGAAGGTCCACTGATGGCAGATGAGGCATTGTGTTGCATCAAAGGACAGAAACCTTGCTGACTGCATTCCTCATTCGCTTGAAGAGGGGAAACCTGTGCATGAACTCATCCCATCAGCTTGGACACTGAGTGGAGGAAGGGGATAAAAAAGCCTGACAAGGAGAAACTTGGAATTTTATGCTGTCTGGACTCCGAGGGGCAAAGGTTCCTAAAGGTAAGCAAGAGATCCCCATGCTGCTTGGCATGGGTTACCTCTAAAGAGCATTTAGAGCAGTTTATTATGAAAGCTTATATTATCTTTTCAAATCTGACTGTAGCACATTTGTGTGTTTGTTTCCTGTTTCAACCTTGTAAATAACTTTTTTTTTAAGTTAGTGAGTCTTTAGTTAGTTTTATTGGAGGACTGGCTACAGGCAGTGTCTTTGGTTTGATATCTGAGAAAAACTGACCTGGGGTCCTTTGGGACTGATGGTAACCTGAATATTATTGTGATTTTTTTTTTTTTGCTGTAAAGTGACCATCTATCACATAGTCCAACTTCCCTGGCTGGCAAGATAGATGGGAATGCCCCCCAGGAATGGTCTGTGACTCCATGGTAAGACTGTTACAGTGTTTTAGGAGTTCATGCCTTTTTACTGAGTTGGTGAAATCTAAGTATAGAACATAGAACTAGTTGGGGGGCTCTGCTCTGTTTTTTGACAGTCTGCCTCAAGGTTGGCACTCATGGTCATGCGCCACTCCAGGCAGCACCTTTTCTTTCTCACCAGTTGTGTTACCACAGAGCAGAACAGCTAGACACGCTGCCTATTTTTCATTCATGGCTTTGTTTGCCTATGACTGTGAAGGTTAACTATAATTAATTATTTTCTCAATTTGACACGCCAGCTCCCTGGGTGAAAGATTTCTGTAGCCCATAACCTATTCCATGTGCCACCACTCTCACTCTGGCTTTTATGTAATGGGACTCCGTCTAGACCTAGAAGTGCTTGTCAATGATATTATTTAAGTGCTATCTTGCCTACTACATTTCCTGGCTAGGCTGGGCAACATGCCTTGGCAATACTGTAAATACATCTGGAAGTGAAAAGGAAAGGAAAACAACAGCAATGATACACATTTGTGAGGAACAAATAATGTGCTTTTAATATGAAACCATGACACCCAAAATGGGGATTTCATTGGTTAGAATGTCAGGCCTGTTTTTAGCAACAGTCTGGTTTGCAGTAGGAGCATTAGAAGCCCTTGACAGAGCTAAGCCAGTCTCTCTCTGTGCATAAATATAATTAGATCAGTTTATCAGAGTTCTTTTTAATCTCTTCACACCCTTCTCCTTCAGATCTATTTCAAGATCAGGCGGCTGTGTGTCTCTTTTCTGCCAACAGCCTCCATATCTCAAGCCACGGCGTTTATTGGAGAAGCATGAATACCATAACATGTTTTGATTACTCTAGCTATCATACTGCTGATATTGACTTGTTAAATAATGAGCAGATCACCCTAGTGTGTGTGACACTAAGTCTAGCAGAAAGTACCAAACAGTGAAGATAAGAGACAGGAAAGTCCATTTGGGAATTTATTTAGTAAAATGCCTTTTTTTTTTAATGATTGTGAATGCTCTAGTTGATTCTGGAAGTGGGAGGTTGGTAGCACTGGCTAAAACAGGGTAGTGCCAACAAGCACTGTGCAAGGTTATCTCACGTTGCCATGCCCAGGCACCTCAGTCCCCCATCTGCAGCATTTCCTGCTATTCCAGTCTTGGTCACTCCCACACAGCTCTGTCTATGCTCTTTGATTCTGACCTGTTGCACCTCCTGTTATTCCAGACATGAGCCCCACTCAGCTATTCACTGCTCTGGATGTCTTCTGCCTAAAAATAGCATCCTGGTAGCCAGTCCAGGTCTCCCATAGGCTGGCTCTCCAGATCCCTTTGGACATGACACTAGAAGAACTCTAGCTGAGTTGTTAACCACCGGACTCCTTACAGGCATAAAAATGTCACTGCAAAAGCTTCTCCCCACATATTTATACCCATCAAGATTCTGGTGCTTTGCATTCTAAGAGGTTAGTGATACAGAACCATGGCATGTTTCTGAGGGCAGTATCAGTAGCAGAAGTGCTTTCTAGTAAATTCAGTTCCTTTGATTGAAAATTTCCCCTCACCAGATCTGGCAATATACCACAATCTCAGATGTTATTTTTTCCACTTGGATATTATTTTACTGCTACTACATTTAGAGCCAGTCAATATCTGTTTATATTGTTGATCATGTAATAAATTACCCCTTTTTTCCAGAATTGATCTCCCCACAAATATCTTTGCTCTTTCTACCATGCCAGCTCATATGTGTAGAGCCTCCTACCCCCCAAAATGTGTAAAGATACACTTCCTCAGTTCCCTCCCTAACCCTTCCTTCAGTCGTGCTGCACCAGTGTCAAATACCAAGGTAATATAACTGCTCTTCTCCTATTTGAGATTCCCCTCTTTATGCATCTCAGGACTGCATTAGCCCTTTTGGGCTTACAACTGACATTCACATCAAATCTGCTCAACTCACCAGTAAAAAGATGGCTTTCTCTAGCTGCCAATGCAACACATCTTCACTAGTAATAAAAAAAAATCCTGTAATCCAAATTCCGCCCTGTGTACATTTATTAACTTAAAATTCTGCACTCAGTCCCCTGTGAAAACTCATTATCTTCGATGGGATTGCACAGGTCTGACGTAGGGCAGAATTTAGCACTGCAATTGGGTCTTAGTTAATGATTCTGCTGATGATGCAGGAGCCAGAGTAGAATCCAGCTCCCTCTCCCAGAGCTGGATTTGCTCTACAGTGTTAACAGGAGGAAAACTTATTCTGACACTGAAGTAAAGTATGACTGAATGCATGCAGGGAATAGAGCTGTTGACTGAGAAGGTGATGTCACTTTTATATTATCTTTTCAGAATAGATTCTCACCTCAAGAGAGTGCCACATCCCACAACATTTCTGTTGAGATCCCAAATAGTATTGTCTGCACACTGGAATTACAAGACAGAGAGAACACTAACGTGGTAGAGAGGTGAAGTTAGCTTCATTTCACCTCATGACAGCAAGATTAATTGAGGGAAACAAACACGCACAAATGAATCCAATAACAAAATGGTTTCATTAGGCATATCCCTGGTATGAAAGTTGTAAGCTCATTACACTTGAAATATTCGGAAGTATCCTAGATGTTTTTCCCTAACATTTATGACAGTTATCTACACCTTACATTTAACAAAGTGAGGAAGGAAAATTGCTTTGTTATTCACTTGCTGAATGTACCTACTGTGGTGCCAGATGTACTGGCTAGGCCCAGGGAGACAGCCACCATGCCCAGCTAGAACACATCTTCTTTCCTGGTGAACACACCAGAGGTGTTCCTATGTTTGTTCATTTTGAGAGGAAGGGTGGTCCAATGACTAGGGCACTAGCCTAGGACTTGCTGGAGTAGGATGTAGTTCCTGCTCCACCACTGACTTCTTATATGAATTGGAGTCAGTCACTTTGTTTCGCTGGCCCCGATTTTTAAAGGTATTTAGGTGTTGCTCTGCACTCAGTGTTGCAAGGCCTAACTGATTTAGGAACCAAATCATCATTTTCAAAAGAGCCTTAGGCACTTAAGAGCCTAAATACCATCAATTGTCAATGAAAGTTTGGCTCCTAAAAGACTAAATTGCTTTTGAAAATGAGATTTAGACTGCTAAATTAGTTAGGTTTTGAAACGCTGAATATAGCAATGCCTAAATACCTTTGAAAATCTGAGCCTTTGTCTTAGTTCCCTATCTGTAAAATGGAGATAATACACAGGTGAGTCAGAGGATAAATATGTTAAAGATTGCGGGGGCACTGAGATCTACTGATGAAAAGGGCTGTATAAGAGCTAGGTGGTATTATTTATTATTCATTATTATTATTATTTTATTTTAGTAGAACGCAGAGGATGTGGGAGATCAGCAATGAACAAGTTAACTAATGATGTAATCTCTCTTTCAAGAATAATTATAAAAATGGGCATGTTTTCTTCTTTTTCAGAGATACAAAAAAGGATGCATTGATATTTGTTAGCTCCTTTATATTATCTTTGCTAGAAATATTCCATAAAGATGCCAGTCAGAAATACTGTAGTGGGAAAAGCAATGTGTTTGTGTGTGTGTGAGAGAGAGAAATTGCAGATCTCTTCCTGATGGTACATTATCACAGAATGAGGATCTCAGCACAAACGATCTGGCCCCCATTAAAAGGATTTTTATGGGCTGAACTAAGCAAAGCTGGTTCTTCTTTTGAACAGGCAGCCTCATCAAATATTCAATACCCAGGCATACGCTGATCATTCTGCATTGGCTGCCTTCCCCCATCCCCTTCTCCCCTGAGATCCTCCAGAGTCACATTTCATGGGCTCCTTTCCATCCCATGCCTCTTGACAGGAGCAGCAAGTTCCTGTGACAGGAATAGGAGAAGAAAAAATGACAACAGAGTGTCCCCCGCATCCCTGAATGTGATACAAGGTGCTTAATTCAGGAGCAGAGGAAAAGGGGTATTGGTGAACTAAGGGTCTGGGCATCAGTGAAATTTACAACGTGCATTGTAAAATTTGTAGTCACATCCCTGCATTGGTGCTTATTCTGGAAATTCTGTCTGCACTTTTTTATGAGACTTGGGGTCAGATCCTCAGCTAGTGTTAATTGGTATAGAACCATTATCTTCAACTGAGCTATGCTGATTTACCAGATGAGAATCTGTCCCTCACAAGTCTAATTTCTGGAAAGTTTTGCTAACATCCAGGGAACAGCCTTTCATTTTTATTCTCTGTCTTTATTTTGTGTTTATACTAGGAAAACCCCCACAAATGTCTTGCTCGGTAAGAAAAATAATAGTCCAGGAAGAATCAATTGCTGTGGGATTCTTTTTCTTCCCTATAAATAAATATTTCTCTAACCTCATGGTCATGATTCAGTCTTTTCTTTAATGGAAGTGATGGGAAGTGACTAGTGTGCAGGCGAGAGGGGCTGGAATAGATAGGGGCAAACTGGTAAAGAGGGACAATGTCCACTGCACTGGTATTGGGGAAGGGTGAACCAATGTGGGTGGGATAAAAACTGACTTTAATGTCACCAAAACCAGAAGGGAAAGACAAAGAACCCTCCGTTTATTATTTGGAATCATGATTTTTGGGCTGATTGTATGATCTTTGAATGATTGGGATTTGAAATACTGCAAGAATCTCAAACTGACTCCAGCCCAAAGCTCGACTAAGGTTGCAAGCTGAATTAACTTCTAAAGCCTAGAATCCCAAAGGCAAGGATTTTCACCCGTAAGATTCTAAGTAAAAGGATGAAAGCAAAGAAAACTCAGGTCCCATCCATTTGCTCCTTTGTTGGGCTCCTATCTCCATCCTCACCCCCTATTCCACTCTTCCTCCTTAATCATTGTCTCCAAAGATACCCCTTCTGCCTTCCCATTCCTCCCCCTGACCACCCCCAGAATCTCCAAAAGAGGTTCCATTCCCCTTTACCTCCAATGGTAGCCAGCTTTTGAGCACAACAGGGTTGCTCTGGGGCCAATACTAGTTCTTCCCAGCCTCACTGAGAGTTGCTTTCTGCTGCTGTGTGGAATGAAACAAGGAACAGGACTTGGTAGCAGCAGCAAGCAGAGCAAGCCTCTGTCACAAGACGGGGAAGAGGGAAGTTCCTGGCAGGGGGAAGTTAGATGTAGACAGGGCTAGGTCTACCTAGATGTCCCATCCCGTCATCTCGCTGCAGCCACTCACCTTCACTCTTCTCTCTAACGCCCCATGTATTAAGGCATTGAACGAGTTAATTGTATGTTTCACTATAGCTGGAAGTAGTGCGCAGCATCGCTTCTGCGTTACCATTCAGTAAGAAAGCACCTACCTCTGTTGAAACCTCCCTTGTTCCTCTCTGCTCCTTGATCCTTCCTGCCTCTGTGTTCCTAAAGACTGACCTGCCCTCATGGCTCAAAGCATCTGTGGGTGAGCCATCTTGTTGATGTTTCCTAAGGACAAAATATTCTCTCATTTGTATCGGCCCAGCTTCAGCAATTCTGGTGTTTTATGGGGAATGTTCAGATCTGGAGTAGGTCTTTCAGGTTCGAGTCTGAAACAAGGCTGGAGTTTGGGTATTGATTTCATTCTGCTGAAATCTCACAAGCAGTGTTTAACTAGAATACAGCTCTCAGAAGCAGATGTCTCATGAGACTAGGTGACCTTGTGCAGCCGCTCCCCTTTCCTCTTCTCTGCTCTCCCTCTAGGTCTACTGGGCTTGTCATTAGGGCTTTTAGGTGCCATATTTTTCCATCCTTGTCTGAACCACAACTTTTCGTTATGTCTCAACTTGCTCTTCCAGGTTTGGATCCTATCTCTGTGTGGTTACATTTGGATCTGGGGCTTTCAGCGTAACCCTCCCCTTCTAAATCTGAGGGGGTTGGAGGTTCTGGGTTTGCTTTGTACCTAAAGTACTTTGGGGTCCTTGGGAATGAAAGGGGCTATTTGCATTTAGGCCTTTTGGTATGACTCCCCTATCTTGGAAGCCTTCACTGCATGTCAGGATTAGGTGGGATTCAAAATGTGACAATGTTCCCCATTGTAATGAAAGACCTGCACAGTATAGATGGTGTTGTTATTCTAGTGACATTAACTGCTATAGTGACATTCAGTGCTATTCCTGTGCCCTCGACCACTTTTTTCCGGCTTTCACTGCCTAAACTAATTGTGTGTGCCAGGTCAGCAAAGCTAGGAGAGTTAAAAGCATCACATTCAAAGTTTTCCTTTTTAATTACTCTCACTCCAGCTTCCTGGACTCCCCTTCTTCTCTAGCGGGAGCCATATTACTGTTATTAGGCAGCTGCATAACCAGCTGGTTGGAGGTCTCCAGGCTACTGATTGCTCCAGTACCATCCACAGAAAAGTGCACTGGCTCCCCATGTACAGACAGGGCATCTGTCAGCACTGCTTACACTTGAAAATGCATGGGAAGAGAGCTATTGACCTGTCGTTCTTTGAATCCCAAGTACCCAGAGAGCTGGACATTACAATAATTTTAAAGAATTTTTTTCCCTTCCCTTCTCTCCTTCCCTCATGTCTAAGGCATCTATCAGGTTAGCATCTAAAGCACTGGGCTAAATTTCTTGCTTAAGTTCTTTGGAAAACTTCAATTAATTTAAAGCAGGAGTAATTACAGTCTCACTACCAGGCACAGATCTAGGTATGTGCAAACCATTTGGTTGCGTGTGTTCCCCAGCCTGCCCCCTGGGGTCCTCTTTGACAGCCAAAAGGCTGTGGGCAGTGACACTAAAGTAAGTGGGGTTTTCTTTTTTTCTTTTGACAAGATGATTGGTGGGAGGGGTGAGCAAGGGACCCTAATTGTGGTGAGTGGCAGCAGGAGCTTATATGAATGAGTGGGGGCAAGGGGGAGGTAGAAGCATCCTAGTGGAAGTTTAAGAAAAGAGTTGAAGAAACAAATGCGCCCTTCTCCCCCACTCCCACTCCCACCTCCTGTATACTTCATGTCAAGCCTTGGCAGTAGATGAAATGTTGCAGATGAAAGGACTCTAGTGTGATGTTGGATACGTGGGCATGCATTGCCGAACCAGCTACCAAACCAGTGTGCATATGCTCCTCACATCTGTGATTAGAACTCAGCCCTAAGCTGGGAGCCAGGTGGGAGCCAGGTTGTGAATAATAAATCTTTCTGCATTCAGTTAATTTATCTTCTTGGATTTGTTTCTTCCAGTTTCTAAACTGTAAGAATAGGTGCCCCTGTTGTGCCCTGAGCAGCTCACCCAAAAGTTAAAAATCTCAGAACAAACAAGTTCCACATAAATACATCCCTCTCAGCCCACCCCTTCCACGACAACTTGGAGAGGAGAGAAAGCCAATGGCTGTTGCCCAGAACAAACAAAGCTGGGCTCTGGTAGATTAAGTAGGGACCAAGTTCCAAAACCGAGGACCCCCCCAGACAGTGCCCTGCCAGCAGATCCCTCTCATTTATATTAAGGAAGGGAGCGCCAGCTCAAAAGCCTCTGCTGATCTCAACTGCAGCAATATATCATGAGGAGAGAGGCATCTCTTTCAGGTAACCAGAGGCCAAGACATTTAGGGCTTTGTAGATTAAAACCATCACCTTGAATTCCACGTGGAAGCTTATCAGAGGCCAGTGCAGATCATGGAGCACTAGTCTACAGTGCTGCCAACTTAATAAGCAGGCTGCATCATTCTGCACTAGCCTCAGCCTCTGTAGTCAGTAGTCGCAACACGTAATCCATGTAGAATGAATCACACTAGTCTCATCTCACGGTGACAAAGGCATGGATACTTCTGGCAAGGTCTGCATCACAGAGGAAAGGGTATATTCATCTTGCCAGGCACTGATAGGAAAAGAAGCGAGTGGTCATAGCTGTTACCTGGGCATCCCAGGCTCTATTAGCACCCCCAAAGTTACACAGTTGTTTTACCTCTTAATGTGGGGCACTGATATACATTCCATCAACCCTTCTGGCTGCTTCCCCTAATCCACCACAGTTATCACAGTCTTGTCTGGATTCAGTCACAGCCAGCTAGCTCTCAACCTGTCCCCAAATTCATTTAGCTACAGGGTAACAAATATCCTCCATATCCTAGTATCATAGAAACCTCAAGCAGAAAAGACCAGTTAGATCAATTAGTCCATCGTGCAGCCAGTGCAGGGTTATTTCCCATAGTATATTCTCCAGCGCTTTCTTTTTAGTTTTATGACACTAGGAGAAAGGGCTTCTGCCATTTACCTGCAGAGACTAATTCACAGGCTAATAGCTCTCATTATTGTAATATCTGGATATGTTTCAGCCAAACCCTTCATTTTTCTTTGTTTGGTTTTTGCCCCTATTAATTCCTTGGAAATCCCTTAGTGCTTAAACCCTTCATACACTTGCTAGTGGTCATTGTGTCCCCAAAAAACTTTAAACCAGAGAGCTCAGATGTCCATACTTAGGGTGAGGTTTCAAAGGAGCACAGGGGACTTTCAATGAGAGTTATCTATCTAACTAGCTTGGGTTTCTTTGAAAATCACAACCTTAGTTATTTTACTTAGACTGTAAACTCTTTACGGCTGGGACCCTCTCTTAGTTCTGCATTTGTACAGCACCATGGCTGGGGCCCCAAAGCGCTATCATCATAATTTTTAAATCTCTCTCTATAAATCAATCCCACCCAGTTACTTACCATTTTTTGTTGCTCTTCCCCATCCACACACAGTATGGCAATGCTTTCTGGCATTGATGTGCACAGAACTGTGAGCAGAATAACACTCCAGAACATGTATGATTAATCTGTCTTTATCTCTAGATTTCTATTCTGCCCTCATCATCATGGTACCTGTGCCATGGGTGACCTGGTGAATAATATGAAAGAGCTTCCTAAAGGGTTTCTTTGGTTAGGATTCTTTAATAGCTCTGTCTCTTGAGAGAAATACCAGATCATAAATTCACAGAATCATAGAGGATAGGGTTGGAAGGGCCCTCAGGAGGTCATCTAGTCCAACCCCCTGCTCAAAGCAGGACCAACCCTGACTAAATCATCCCAGTCAGGGCTTTGTCAAGCTGGGTCTTAAAAACCTCTAAGGATGAAGATTCCACCACTTCCCTAGGTAACCCATTCCAGTGCTTCACCACCTTCCCAGTGAAAAAGTTTTTTCTAATATCCAACCTAGACCTTCCCCACTGCAACTTGAGACCATTGCTCCTAGTTCTGTTATCTACTACCACTGAGAACAGTCTTGTTCCATCCTTTCTGGAATCCCTCTTCAGGTAATTGAAAGCTGCTATCAAATCCCCCCTCACTCTTCTTTTCTGCAGACTAAATAAGCTCAGTTCCTTCAGCCTCTCCTCAGAAGTCAGATGCCCCAGCCCCCTAATCATTTTCGTTGCCATCCTCTGGACTCTCTTCAATTTGTCCACATCCTCTCTGTAGTGGGGGGCCCAAAACCGGACACACAATACTCCAAATGTGGCCTCACTAGTGCCAAACAGAAGGGAATAACCACTTCCCTCGATCTGCTGGCAATGCTTCTACTAATGCAGCCCAATATGCTCTTAGCCTTCTTGGCAACAAGGATACACCGTTGACTCATATCCAGCTTCTTGTCTACTATAACCCCCAACTTCTTTTCTGTAGAACTGCTGCTGAGCCAGTTGGTCTCCTGTCTGTAGCTGTGCATGGGATTCTTCCATCCTAAATGCAGGACTCTGCATTTGTCCTTGTTGAACCTCATCAGATTTCCTTTGGCCCAACCCTCCAATTTGTCTAGGTCACTTTGTACCTGTCCCTACCATCCAGCGTATCTACCTCTCCCCCCAGCTTACTATCATTCGTGAACTTGCTGAGGGTGAAATCCACCCCATCCTCCAGATCATTAATGAAGATGTTGAACAAAACCAGCCCCAGGACCAACCCCTGGGGCACTCTGCTTGATACCGGCTGCCAACTAGACATCGAGCCGTTGATTGATATCTAGTTGGCAATCATTGATAACATTGTTTGATGGCTCAGCTAGTGCCGGTGAAATACTGTCATTTCCAAAACTCAGCTCTTTTAATTTCTTTTAAATCAAATGATTAAGAACTTCTCTTTTTGTCTCTGCTCGCTCTCCAGAGTTTCATACTTCAAATTCTGATGCTACGAGTAAATTGTAGGCCATAGAGGATGAGAAAATCCTGAACTGAAAAGAGAAAAGTTCAACCCTATTCAAAAACAAATTTCTGAAGTCTGTGAGAAACTGGGCTCATAGGAGGTTTCTGTAGATCCAACTATTTGTGCTAAAATCAGTGCACAAGGTGTCCCAATAGGCCTAAGTCCCATGATTGTCTGGTTGATTGTTTTTATTTGGACACCTATTACTAGGCTAGGTGAACCATTTGCAACAAATTATTTTATTTGATTAATTTACCCCCTTTTTTTCTGTTCACAAGTTAACTACAACCAGGCGTTTTTGTTGTTTGAAATGATCCAAGCAGTTGGTATGAACATATTTCAGCCTTTGGATTCCTCACCAATCATTCACCATGACTGCTTTGTGATTGGTCACTTCAATCACATTGACTTGTTTCTGCTTCCTGACTGGCTGATTCCTGAACAATCAAGGCACTGTCACATCTCCCGTGTGAATATTTGTGATGACATGCTCACA
This sequence comes from Emydura macquarii macquarii, assembly GCF_026122565.2. NCBI lineage: Eukaryota > Metazoa > Chordata > Testudines > Chelidae > Emydura > Emydura macquarii. The sequence goes on along the minus strand of NW_027132813.1, from coordinate 5,278,856 downwards.
TGGTATTTGTGATACTTTCTCTTATTACAAATATTCTTATGAAAAAATGTTTGTGTGAACATACAGGAAGAGCAAATAAAAGGAGTAATGAATAGCATGTATGGTCTCAATTCAGTAATGCATTTAAGCATATGCTGAAGATATGCTCTAATTCAAAACGGAATTATTTTGGGGAAGTTCTATGGCCTGTGCTATTCAGGAGGCCAGATCAGATGATCACAGTGATCCCTTCTAGCCTTGGAATCTATGAATCTGGGCAAGGATCCATTGGTAAAGGTTCATATCAGCACCAATGACACTGAGTCACAGGATATCTCACAGATAGTAGGTGATTTCAAGGAACTCAGAAGCATGCTGAAGAAGAATGTCCAAGAAATCGTCTGAGATCCTTCCTGTCTCACAAGAGACAGAAGGCAGAAGATTCTGAAAGTGAACCACTGGCTAGGTAAGTGGCATAGGGTATAGGGTTTTGGCTATATGGAAAATTGGTCCACCTTCTGTAGTGACTCGCCTGTATACTTTGGATGGCCTCCACCTCAGTAGAAGAGGGACCAAGCTGCTCAGAGACGAAAGAAAATATGAGCACTCAGCACAAAATTGAGACAGTGAGAATAAAATGAATCAAGGAACCAAAAGTCATAAAGAGAACAAATTCTTTAATTGCCTATACACCAATGCTGGGTAGCAAACAAGAGGAATTGTTCTTTTATGAGCATAAATTCAATCTAGTTGGTATTCCTGAAACCTGGTGAGACAATTTGCATGATTGAAATGTTAAAATCAATGTTTATAACCTATTTAGGAGGGATTGAGTGGACAAACAGTGAGGGGAATGGCACGCTGTGTCAAAAATGTCATTACCTATTTCCAAGTCACTTAATTCAGAAGAAAATGATCTTGAATGCTTATGGATCAATGTCCTAAAAGACAAAGCACAAGATGAGGTATTAGTTGGTGTCTGCTACAGACCACCAAATCACACTAGGAAACTGGATGACTGGCTCCTTATGCTCCTATCTATAACACAGAGAGGGATCAGAGGGACTTCAGTTTGAATGATGTATGCTGAAGGTCTCATGCTGCCAGTACTACAATATCCTTGGAATTTCTAAATATTATAGATGACAATTTCCTAACTCAAAAAGTGTTGCAGCCAACACAGGGGAAATCTTTACTAGACCATGTTCTAGCAGATAACAAGGAACTGACCACGAAACTAAAAGTTAATGGTAGCTTAGGTGCAAGTGATCATGACTTGATTATATTGATAAAGTTCAACAAGAATTAAGTCCGGACCAGTAATGCGCACACATGCGTGCATGCACACACACACGTGTGCACACACACACTTGGTGCTTTAATACGGCCAATTTCACAAACTGACAACAGTTATGAGCCAAATCAGCTGAGAGGAAGAATTTAAACAGAAAAATGTGAATGAGAATTGGTAATCATTAAAGAACACCTTAGTAGATGCCCAAAAAGCCACAATCAAGGAAGAAAGATGAGCTGGTTAAAAGACAGGCCTGGTTTAGAGCGGAAGTGAGGGCAAACATAGATAGATATAAACAAACAAACAAAATATATATATAAACAAATGGAAGAAAGGGGAAGTTGACAGTAATGAATAAAATCAGAAGTTAGGCATTGTAGAAAATTGATGAGGGAAGCCAAGGGAGACAATGGGAACTTTATGGCCAGCAGAGTTAAAGAAAATAAGGAATTTATTAGTGACAGAATATACCTGCCCTGTACCGGGCCACAGGGGATTAACTTTATGCCTTTGACTGAGGAAGCTGTACCCCTCTTTCCTGCTGGGCATGCTCCAACTGGAACTACAGTATGAGAGGGAGCAGCTCAGCTCAGTCTGGGCTGACTAGGAAGGAGAGATGATGTACGTTGCAGGCTCCTGCCTGGAAGCTGTCAGAATACCAGACTTCAGAGGCCAGGCACATTAAGACGCAGGTGAATCCCCGGCTATCTGCTGAAGACCATGAGGGGAAGGAGTTGTCAGGAACCTTAGCTGCTGAGTACCCTGGAGAATAGGAAGATCTGCAGACCACGGAGCAGGAAGACAGGATAGGAAATAGCCCAGGGGAACCAGACATTGATCAGGTTGTGGTACTGGGAAACAGAGTCAGTGTGTTTTGATGGGATCTCAGCTGACCCAGTGGTATGTCTGCTCACCACTGATTGGCCGTGAGGTGTGAAGCAAGTGAGGCATGGGTCCCCCTACACTGGCCGACAACCCACCCTCCCTTTGGCCATGAGGCCCAAGTGTGTGATTGGTTTACCTCCAGTCAAGAAAAGTGAGACACTGGATGGGGAGTGCTACCCTGTGTAGATGGGTGATCCCAGTGACTCTGGCCACTAGGCCATAACACTCTGAATCTAAGGACAGCCTCACTGATGTATAGTGGCTGCTTAGACTTTGGCCACTGAGCCTTGCTATCCTGAACTCCAGGAAAATTGGATTGACTACAGGCATTTGGCCACCCCGTCGTCAGAAGAAGATTGGTTACTTGGACTTGGTTGCAGGACAATAACCCCCTAAAGAGTGATGGGGTATATCTTTCCCACGGCAATTAGGAACAAAAAGAATCTTGATACTGTAGTGGTCCACTACTACATGGAAATGGCAGAATATCAATAATAATGCAGAAAAGGCAGAATTGTTCAGTAAGTATTTCTGTTCTGTATCTGGGGCAAAAAAACTGATGATAGTCTCATCATATGGTGATAACTCCTTCCACTCCATTATATCTCTGGAGGATGTTAAACAGGAGCTACTAAAGTTTGACATTTCTAAATTAACAGGTCCAGATAACTTACATCCAAAAGTTTTAAAAGAGCTGGATGAGGAGCTCACTTAACCATTAATGTTGATTTTCAATCCATCTTGAAGCATTGGGGAAGTTTCAGAAGACTGGAAGAAAGCTAATGTTAAGCCAATTTTTAAAAAGGGTAAATAGGATGAATCCAGATAATGTCAGGCCTGTCAGCCTGACATCAATCGCAGGCAAGATAATGGAGCAGCTCATGTGGGACTCGATTAATGAAGAATTAAAGGAAGGGTGGATATAATTAATGCAAATCAATATGAGTTTATGGAAAATAGATCCTGTCAAAATATCTTGAAATCTTTTTTTATGAGATTATTTGTTTGACTGATAAAGGTAACTGTGCTGACATAATATATTTAGACTTCTGTGAGGCATTTGACTTGATACCATACGATATTTTGATTTAAAAAAAAGAACTGTATAAAATGTATTAAATGGGTTAAAAACTGGCTAAATGATAAGTCTCAAAATGTAACTAACCAGGGAATTGTTATCAAACAGATAACAGATAACAGTGGAGGCCTGCGTGGATTGGTTCTTGTACCTACATTATTTAACATTTTTATCAGCCTGGAAGGACACAATTATTACTGCAAGTCTGCAGATGACAAAAATTGGGGGATTGGTAAATAAGGAAGAGGACAGATACTGATTCAGATTAATCTGGATCTCCTGCACAAGCAAACAATGTGTTTTAATACAGCTAAATGTAAATGTATACACCTAGGAACAAAGAATGTAGTACATAGTTACAGAATGGGGGACGATACCCTGGGAGGCAGTGACTCTGAAAAAGATTTGGGGATTGACAGCTGAACATGAACTCCCAATGTGAAACTGTGGCCAAAAGAGTTAATGTGTTCCTGGAATATATAAACAAGGGAATCTCAAGTAGGCATAGAGAGGTTATTTTACCTTTGTATTTGGCACTGGTGCAGTTGCTGCTGGACTACTATATCAAGTTCTGGAGCCCACAATTGAAGAAGGATGTTGGTAAATTGAAGCAGGTTCAGAGAAGAGCCACAAGACTGATTAAAAGATTAGAAAACATGCCTCAGTGATAGACTCAAAGAGCTCAATTTATTTAGCTTAACAAAAAGAGGGGTGAAGGGATGAGTTGATTATAGTGTCTACATGGGGAACAAATATTTAATACGGGCCCTTCAATCTAGCAAAGAAAGGTATAACAGGATTCAATGGCTGAAAGTTGAAGCTAGACAAATGCAGATAGGGTTGTGTTGGATTCTCCATCACTGACCATTTAAAAATCAAGAGTGGATGTTTTTTCTAAAAGCTATGCTTTAAGAATTAATTTGGGGAAGTTCTATGGCCTGTGTTACACAGGAGGTCAGACTGGATTATTACAATGATTCCTTCTGGCCTTGGAATCTGTGAATCTATTCAACAAAGCACTTAAGTTCATGCTGACATTAAGCACATATTTAAGAATTTTGTTGAACAGAAAAGGAGTGCTGAATTTAGGGATAAGCAAGCCATTAAATTCAGATTTAGTATTTTTGTCACAGTAGTTTCCAGGTGCCCCAATCAGGATTTGAGCACTGCTAAGTGCTCAAACAGCAAACAAGGGAGATTTAGGCTGTGTGGAGAACCTTGTTTAGAAAGAAGCTCACTTATGAGGGAACAGGCAGAGGCTTCTATAGCAGGAGACTGGCAGTAGAAATGTAGAAATGCTGCAGGGTGAAGAGTGGCAGTCATTCTCCCTGAGGGAAGGAGGGATGGGAATCCCTGAGACCTAGTAGACCCTAGGAGGGAAGGGTCTGACTGGAAGGAGTGGAAGCAGTCCAGGGGTGAAAGCAACAAGGTTAGGGAAGCTGCAGACCTTGACTGTTTGATAAAGGCCCTGGGCTGGATCCCAAAGGAGCGGGTGTGCCTGGGTTCCCCTGGCAACCACTGCAGGGTGGTGCTGTTGGGGCAGAGAATTAGACACCCTGGGTCACTGCAGAAGTGAGACTCAGGGCAGCGGGCATGAAGGCTGCCGATGTCACTTGAGCAGAAAGACATTGAAGGACTGAACCCCAGAAGGGAAAACCATTTAGGGACCTGGCTGGAGGGCTAAGTCATGAAGAGGAAGCTTTGGTCCCTGGAGTGAGAGAGGGGCCACAGAGTGAGAGAGAGTGACAGAGTGCAACGGGAGGAAGGGTGTTGGCCTGGCGGAGCTAATCCCCAGAAAAGCAAGAAGAATGTGCCATTGAGCGGTGAGTAGAGAGCCCTGTCACGTTCACCTAAACAGTAGCCAGTTTCTCAAAAGCATTGAGCACCCAGAAGCTCCAACCTGTTTCCAGGGAAACTGATAGGGGCTTAGGACTTCTGAAAATCTGCCTGCCTATTTAGGTGTATAAAAATAGATTTGAGACTAATTTTAGGCTTTTATTTTTTTAAAAAGTTTGGCCTCCGTGCATATGGGAGCATGGAATAAAGCATGAAGGTGTTTATGGGAGAAATGTGGACCAATCGGTGGCTGAGTCGAGTGTCATTGTTAGCGTGGAGGGGGCAGAGGTAATGCAAAAACAATATTCAAGGATTTTGTGTGAACTAATGTTCACAAATACCGTTTGGCAATGTTTGCCCAAATCTTTCTCTCTCTCTCTCTCTCTCTCTCTCTCTCACGTAGTAGAGACCAGATTCCTTACATTCAATCTAAGTTATTGATTAATAAATAAATATATTTATGACCTTTCCATTGATATATGGCAGAACCTTTCATTTCTAACTGACTTGGTGTCTGGCCATTTGTTCAGAATCTCCAAATTATACAGAATCCTTTCTTGGCTGACATTGTGTGTGCCACACTTCATCCTGGGATGAGTTGTTCAGTTACCAACACCTGAAAATGGAGGCTTACATATAATGGAAAGATTACAGCTCTGCTGCTATAATTTCCAAGCATTTTGCAGCTTTGAAAGAAAAAGCCTCGGTAGCTTTTGTATTAATTTCAGAAGGTGACTTCATTCAAATAGCCTGAGCTGATTTTACTGACTCAGCTTCTAAGCTGGATGGCGTCTGTTCATGTAAGTACAGGAACTGTATGAGCCTATGAGAATAATCAACCTGTTCTGTCTGTTATGAAATTATGAAGTCGCTGCTTATGAATTATGTTACTGAGCCTTCCCCAGCTCATTTAGATGGAGCTGTTGACCTAAGGCAGCATTACCTAAGGCTATCGTCATCCTGAGTAGCAGCAGCTAGCACATTGCCATTTGGATATCCTGGCAGTGGAAGCAATGGGATCAGTGTGCAGGGTTGGGAGGTGGGAATTAATATTTGCCTGAAAAAGTGAAAGGATTTTTCATGGCAGATCCTTAAACTGTGCCTGTTATTAATTATAAGCCAGTAGCATCTTGAGACCCTAACTGAGATCAGGATTTCATTGTGCCAGGTGCTGTACAAACACATTGCAGGAACAGATATTCCCTTCCCCAGTCAGTTTACAGTCTAAATGGAAAACTGAGTGAGAGAAAGGAAGCCTTACCATACTTATTTTACTCTAAAGCTCAGAGATATTTAAGTGACCTGCCCACAGTCACCAGGCAAACCTGTGGCAGAGCTGGGAACTCAACTGCTGTCTGAGTCCCAGTCCAGTGCCTTAACCCTAAGATCATCCTTCCTTCCCAGAGGGGATCATAGTGAAGAAAAAGTTCAGCCCTCTGATCAAAGCCTGGGTGCCAAACCTAACCCAATGCTTGTGTGTCGATACCATGTTGTACTGCAATGTTTGTGTTGCAATGCCATTGCAACACTTCCAATGCAGTAGAGATAGAGGGTAACCAGCTGAAAAGTGTTGGCTGCACAAGGCTTTCCTTTTGTCTCCATGACTGTTGCATAGGTTTATTTGGCTTTCTCCCTTTGCTGGTGGTCTGGGGATGGATTGCTAGAGCTCAGGGCCCTTCGGGGGGAGTGTCACAATCTGGGGATGCTGTGACACAAATGTTATCACTTTTTAGCATTAAAGTCTGCTCAACTTGCACCCTCAGGATCTCAATTTAAACAAACCCAAGCACGGCTAGTGACAGCGGTGCTACCCCTAGCATAGTGCCTTCTGTTGCTTTGGGAAATGTGAGTATTTAACATGTTCAGCATGTCTTGAAAGGGCAGAGTCATGTCCCATGTGGTCATATTGGATACCTGCCCAATCAGAACTGTTGGGTTGATTAGGTGAAACTTAATCAGCTGCCTTTCTTATGGCCACGTTATGGTTTACCCATATGCCAGAAAGTTTGGGGTGCGGGAAGTAGAGTCAACATGCTTTTGTAAAGGGAAATCATGCCTTACCAATCTATTAGAATTCATTGAGGGGTCACCAAAGGGTGATCCAGTGGATAGAGTGTTCTTGGACTTTCAGAAAGCCTTTGACAAATTCCCTCACCAAAGGCTCTCGAGCAAAGTAAGCTGTCATGGGATAAGAAAAAAGGTCCTCTCATGGATCAGGAACTGGTTTAAAGACACAAAACAAAGGGTCAGAATAAATGGTCAGTTTTCAGAATGAAAAGAGATAAATAGTGGTGTCCCCCAGGGATATGTACTGGGATCAGTGCTGTTCAACATATTCATGAATGATCTGGAAAAAGGGGTAAACAGTAAGAAGGCATTTTGCAGACAATACAAAATTACTCAAGATAGTTAAGTCCAAAGCAGGCTGCAAAGAGTTAGAAAGGGATCTCATAAAGAGATCACCCAGCCTGGGTGACTGGGCAACAAATTGGCAGATTACATTCAATGTAATGCACATTGCAAAACATGATCCCAATTATATATTCAAAATTATGAAAGATCTAGAAAGAAAGATCTTGGAGACATTCTGGGTAGTTCTCTGAAAACATACGCTCAATGTACAAGGGCAGTCAAAAAAGCTAACAGAATGTTAGGAACCATTAGGAAAGGGATAGATAAGACAGAAAATATCATAATGTCATGTATATATCCATGGTATGCCTACACCTTGAATACTACATGCAGTTCTGGTCACTCCATCTCACAAAAAGATATATTAGAATTGGACAAGGTAGAGAGAATTGCAAAAAAATGATTAAGGGTATGGAACAGCTTCTGTATGAGGACAAATTAAAAGCCTGGGACTCTTCAGCTTGGAAAAGACACAACTATGAGGGGATGTAACAGAGCTCTATAAGATCATGACTGTGTGGAGAAAGTGAAGTGTTATTTACCCCTTCACATAACACAAGAACCAAGGATCACGCAATGAAATGAATAGACAGCAGGTTCGAAACTAACAAAAGGAAGTACATCTTCACACATAACAGGGTTCAAAAAAGAATTAGATAAGTTCATGGCAGATAGGTGCAGCAATGGCTATTTGCCAAGATTGTGAGGGATGCAGTCCCATGCTCTGAGTGTTCCTAGCCTCTGATTGCCAGAAGCTGTGCGTGGATGCCAGGGAATGTATCACTTGATGATTACCTGTTCTGTTCATTCCTCCTAAAGCACTTGGCATTGGCAATTATCAGAAGACAGGATGCTGGGCTAGATCACCATTGTCTTGACCCAGCATGGCTTTTCTTATGAACTAAACAAACTTTTTATTTGTGGTGAGTGTGATTTTTTAAGGATTCATATTATACACTATTTCCCCAAAGCTGAGGGAAACTGTGAGTGAAATTGACTAGGAGGAAAAAATTAGACAGAAAAATTAGAATAAAAATTGAGCTCTTTAAGAAGAGTTTATTAGATGGCTAACAAGCCAGGATTCCACAGTCAAGAAAGAGGACAACTTTGGCAAAAAGCCCACCCTGGTTCAGAGGTAAAGTGAAAGTAGCAATTAGAAATAAAAAGTAACATAACAAATGGAAAGAAGAGGAGGTAGATAGAAATCAATATAAATTAGAAGTTATGAAGTGTAGAAAATTTAATAAGGGAAACTTCTATGACCTGGCAGGGCTAAAGACCACAAGAAAGAGTTTGTGTGCTCAGAAGAAAAGAAATCTGAGCAATGGTATAGGCCCATTATTAGATGGAGATGATAAAATTGTTGTTGATGCAGAAAAGGTAGAAGTGTTCAACAAATATTGCTGTTCTGTACTTGGAAAGAAGCAGGATCATGTGCTCATATCACATGAGGATGCTGAAGTACTTTCCAGTCCATTAATAAATGACGAGGATGTTAAACGCTACTAGGGATAACCATTTTTAAATCAGCAGGCCCAGATAGTTTGCTCCCAAGTGTCCTAAAAGAGTTGGCTCAGAAGATCTCTGGCCCTCTGATGTTAATTTTTAATAAACCTTGGAATATCAGGGAAATTTCAGAAGAGTGGAAGAGTGCTAAAGTTGTGCCAATATTAAAAAAGGGCACGTGGGATGACTCCTAACTATACACCAGTAAGTCTGACATCAATCCCAGGCAAAAGAATGGAAAAAGATGATACAGGGTCAACTGATTAAGAATTAAAGGATAGGAATACAAGTAGTGCCAGTCAACATACCTTTATGGAAAATAGATGTTATCAGACAAATCTGATTTTATTTTCTGAGGAGATGACAAATTTGGTTGGTAAAAGTAACTATATAGATATAATATACTTAGACTTTTAAAAGTGAGTGGCTTGTACCACACAACATCCTCATTAAAAATGAGCACTACACTATCAATGCACACATTAAGTGGATTAAGAACTGGCTAAACTAACATCTCAAAAAGTAGTTGTCAATGGGGAATGCTCATCAAATGGGGGAGTTTCTTGTAGGTTCTGCAGCTACTAGGCTCAATGCTAGTCAATATGTTTATCAATGATCTGGATGTAAATATAAAATCACTGCTGATAAAATTTGTGGATGATATAAAGATTGGTAGAGTGTAAATAATGATGAGGATGGGAGTCATACAGAGTGATCTGCATTGTACAGTAGTCTGGGACCAATCAAATAAAGCGTTTTTTAAAACAGCACAATGTAAAATTATACATCTAGGAATAAGGAATGCAGGCCATAACTACAGACTGCAGGATTTTATCCTGGAAATCAGGTTCCTAAAAAAGTTCCTGGGGTCATAATGGATGAGCAACTCAACATGAGCTCCAAGTGCAAGGCTGTGGCAAAAAGGGCTAATGCAATCTTTGGATGTATATGCAAGGGGAGTAGTGAGAAGGATTAAGGAGGTGATGTTATCTCTGTATATGGCATTAGTGAAACAGATACTAGACTACTCTGGACAATTCTGGGGTCCACAGTTTTAAGAGGATGTGAAAAATTGGAGAGGTGGCAGAAAAGAGCCACAAAAACTGGCTGGCTGAATGGCTAGAGAAAATGCCTTAGAGTGAGAGACTAAATTCTCAATCTGTTTAGTTTATCAAAAAGAAGATTGAGACATGACTCAGTTAGTGTCTAAAGCATCTTCACAGGGAGAAAATATTGGGTACTAAAGGGTTCTTTATTCTAGTGGCAAAAGACCAATGTCTCAAAACTGAAGGCAGAGAAATTCAAATTAGAAATTAGGCACAAATCTTTAACATTGACCGTGATTAACCATTGCCTCCTAAGGGAAGCAGTGGCTTCTTCATCTTTTGTTGCACTTGCATTTAGACTGGATACCATTTGGACGATATGCTTTAGTCAAACTAGTTAATGGGCTCAATATATGGGTAACTAAATTAAACTTAAGGGCCTGTGATATACAAAAGGTCAGACTAGATGGTCTAATAGTCCCTTCTCACCTTAAACTCTGACTCTGTCATCGCCTCCGTGTCCGAATGCTTTGCAAGAATTATACCATTAAAAGTATGTGTTTATATTATATAATCAGAAATTATGGATCTAGGAAAACAACACTCTTTTGTTTTTTGGAGGTGCTGTATTCACAGGGCATATGTCAGGAGTATCAACACATCTGGAAATGTAATCTTTTCCTGCTTAAAGAAGATGAACATAACTCATTCTGAATAGGGCCCTCACGGCAATAAAGGTTAACTGCACATCACCACTGCAGCTATTAGAAGGATCTGCTAAAACTTTAAAAACCTCAGTTAGATTAACTATTTGGGGGTTTGAAACAGACAGACACAGTCCTGCTCTTGTACACACTATAAAGCAGAGGAGGTACCTGACTGGGTGGATGGGCTGACCCTTGATGTTGTGACAATACACAGTAAGTTCTTATCTAGATTGAACTCCTGTAATTCGTTACCATGAAAGCAGCTGTGCCCTATGAGTGGGTCATGCAGCTACACAGATCAAGGGAGAATTTTTCATTTTGTATTCTCTAGAGCTTGCTTTCCTTTCCTCCAATCAGTCATTCACTCCTTTGCCCTGCCCTCTCTCACTTCTCTCTCTTTCCAAATCTGTGTCAGTCTCTGTCCTCCTCTCTCTCTCTCTCTCTCTCTCTCTCTCACACACACACACGCCCCTCTGTCTCTCTCTCTCTCTCTCACGTTCTCTCTACACAAATCCTCTTTGCCCAGAACAGTAGCGTAGTTCTCACCAACCACTCTGCTGAGGGCTTTTTCCTTATTTAAGACTATTTCTTTTCTCTCTGAATTTAAGCTTTATTTTCAGCATCAATTAAATTATTTACATCACTTAAAATCAGACAGTGAGAGGAAGGCAGAAGGAAGTGGAGGTAGCAGGACAATGTACAGAGGTAAATGTACAGCTGATGATGCTCTGGAGGTTGCTGTGAAACTCCTGCTATCTCCAGTGGGGACCCCAAGTGCTGGACATGAGCAACTCCCACTGAAGTAAGAGTGAGTGAATGTCATCCTGCAAGGGCAGAAGCAGGGTCCTCTGAGTTTTGGTACCTAGCTCTCATGCACTGCGCTGATAATGTCCTGGGAAGAAGCTTTAGCAAGGCTGACTGTACATAGCACCTCTTAAAGGGGCTGCATAGCTCACATTAGCATTGGAATTATAGGATCAAAGAAGTCTGAGATAGAAAAACCTTATTAATTCATCTTATCCATTGCCCTGGCAATATAAGATTGTTCATGCAGTTTATAATGTTTTGCCCAGTCCAACTGCAAATGGGCCAAGCAATGGGGCTTCCACCACTTCCCTTGGGAGTCGGTTCCATAGTCTAATACATCTCACTGTCAGGAATGTTTGCTAGCTTTCTAAGTGTTCCCTTTCTTAATTTCATCCCCTTATTCCTAAAGAGGCCCCTTGCCTCGTCTTCATTTTGATGCACAATGTATATGTGAAGAAAATGTTTTCACAATCCCTGCCTTTCTCCCTAGACTGATCAGAATGGAAGCCACCGATATCAGCTGCCAGAATACTCAGTGTATTGCAGTGGCTCATTTCACTGTCATGTACAATTTAACCTTCCATAGCTTACAGGGAATAGGCCGTTCAAATAGAGAAATCCACCACAAGCTGATAATCATGACAACGAGTTAAAAGGTTGTTACAGATGGCTCTCTGAGAACAAAATGCTCAAGGTGTTGTTGAAGGGGCTTGGGTGTAGCACAGAGTGTGTGTTGCTGCGTGCAGCTGATTGAAAAATCTCTCATCGCTTATGGAAAGTTCCTGACTTCTTTTCTGCGTTTGGCTGCAAAACCCCTTTTTATGAGTGCTGCTCAGGGGGGAATTCATATTTTTGCTTATGGGCATTTGTGACCCCCATCAATCTAGTGTTTGAGTACCTTACAATTGTTGGTGAAATAATCCTTCCAATTCCCATTACCTGGGATAAAGTGATGCCCATTTTACAGAGAGGAATGGAGGAAAAGATGAATCATTTGTTTTGCCCAAAGTAACAGTGTCTATGACAGAGCTAGAAACAGACCCCATTCTCCTACCTCTCACTGCCATGCCAAGTTGAAATATAGTACTTGTCTTAATTCAACAAGATGAAATTCAATAAAGACTAATTCTCCAATTTTTCAAGGTAATTTTGATTTCTAATCATAGTATCATACAAACGTAGGACTGGAAGGGCATTGATAAGTCATCTAGTCCAGTCCTGTTCTCCAAAGGGCTAACAACCCCTCCCAGCTTGATGTCATCCACAGATTTTATAAACACAGTCTTCACTCCATTATCCAAATCATTAATGAAAACATTGACTAATACAAGTCCCAGGATAAATACCTGAGACATCCTACTCGATACAACCTCCCAGTTTGATAGTGAGCCATTGCTAACTCCTCTTTGAGTATAGTCTTTCAACCGGTTTTGCATCTACTATATAGTAATTTTATCAAGACCACATTTCTCTGTTTTGCTTATGACAATGCCACGTGGGACTGTGTCAAAAGCCTTACTAAAAATAAAAATATAGCATGTCTACAGCCTCTGCCATAATGGACGGGCCAATAAAGGAGATATCACAGCAGGAAGTAGGTGACTAAATCAACAGCATCAGGTAGTCAGCCTCACAAAAGAAGAGAATATTGTTAGAGGAACAAAATCAGGCACTGTAGAGAGAACATTTATTTTTGATTAAACAGCTGCATGGGGATTTCTGTATCAATGCAATTGTTTGCTTGTCCTGATTCCTAGAGAGACATTTTGGCATTTAAATCAGTTTTAACCAGATTGACTTTTTCCATTTGTAAAATTATATGTTTTGCTGTTTCCAGTTTAAGAAATAAAATGGATTCATGTGCTCTGGCAAGGTTAGAGACCCAGAACCTCAGTTGGTAAACATCAGTGTAGCTTTAATAAAGTCAGCACAGATACACAGAAGTAAGCGAGTTGAGATATGGCCCCTAAAGCTCAATTGCTTAAGTATTTCCTGTGTGAGGGAGCTTGACTAAAAGTTTAAAATAAAAGTACTGAGCTCTGCAACCTCACCCTTACCCTCAGGATTTAGGCCACCACAAGTCAATCTGTCTTTTCTTTCTGCAGTTCCCTTATTATTTATAGTGAGGTACCATCTTGAGAGCAGGATGCACTTGCTGTACTGTGCTAAAAACAGTTGATGTTACAGTTTGGGCTCTGAAGCCCACCTCCTTCCCTGACTCCAGAGACCAAGTGTCTACATGGCTGTTTTTAGCACCTTAGGGTGAGCCCAAGTCTGGAATCTGGACTCTGAGATTTGCTGCTGTGGGTTTTGAAATGCAGTGTAGACATAACTGAAGTGACTTGCCCAAGGTCACAACAGAAAGTCTGGGTTGCAGCAGAGAACTGGATCGAGGTCTCCCAAGTCTCAGGCTAGTGGACTGTCTTTCCACTTCCTGTGGCTATAGACCCACAACCCAGACTTAGGACAAGAGGATGGAATAAGTGTATTTTTACTTTTGTACTTCTTTACGTCTCTGAACTTGCTTAAGTCTCTTCATGGGAAAGAAGGCCTTCACAGGAAGAACATCCTCAGAATGTGAAAACCATTTATGAAGAAATATAACAAGGACTTTTGCACTTAAGCACTACTGAACCCTTTTTTCTGTTATCAAAGGGTACAAAAACTCCCTTCTAGGAAAGGGATCTGAGCATAGCATTGGACCTGGCAAAACTTGACCCTTTACTCAGCACTGGACATTAGTCTAGACCTTTTTCTGAGGTTGGAAATGGTTTGATTAACTTTGTTTGTTCACTGTTCTTCATTTTTTGCACCTGCCTCTGCACCTCCAGGTTCTGGATGATCTCAAAAACATATGCATTTCTTACTACATTTCTACTCTTGTGCTATTTCTGGTTTGATCTAAAGAAGCAAGTGTTCAAACTTTTGTCTTGTTTTTGGATCCAAATCTGAGTTCTGGGCTATTCTGTTCACCCATCACAACACAATGTGCAATTTTTGGGGGTCTTTTACTTCTGTTCTTCCCTCCTCATCCCAATCCCAACAGAAGTCATTCAGCCTTAAAGTGCAGAATTGCTGTCTTTGTACATGGAAAACATTACCAGTAATGAAACTTGCTGACTAGTCATGTCACAGTTGAAGGGTGAGAAACTTGGGGTGTAATTCACGTGTCCTTTATATGTGTGTTTTAACACTTATCAGCATTACAGGAATACCTAGAGGTGTGTCACCCCACTCTCCCCCCTAATCATTGTGCCAGGCAATGTACAGACAGAGTAAGAGACAGACCTTGTCCTGAACAACTTCCCTGACCCAAACTTCTCTATTTCAAAAGCACACAGCACACTATAAATAAATGTATTATTAGTTGTAATAGTAGTTTTGCCTGAGTAAAAACAGAGTGAAATCTGAGTTAAGACATTAGGGTCTGGCCCAAAGTGTTTTCTGTATCATCACTATTCAGGGGGTGAGCTGTAGAAATAGACAGGGACTTTAATGAAGCCCAGATGCAAAGCCTCAAAGCAGCAGCTCAGAAAAGAGTCGTGTTCCTCTGATTCCTGCATCTTTGTGTTTCTGGCTGGCATTTCACAACTCCTGCTCTGTAATACCAGCCCTCCTCAAACAATTAATCACTATGTGGGCTTGACATTTTCTTCTTTCCTCCCAAGGATAGTCCTAATTTTTTCTTTTTCTTCCCCTCCACCCCTCTTTCCCTGGGAAAGGAGAGCTCTCTGTATTCTGTTCAGTGCACTGTCTGGCAAGATTTCAGGCAGAATTAAAAACACCTTGCAATACATGAATGTCTCATTCTGTATTTCCTGTTGGAAACAAAATGTTTCTTCTTCCCAATTCATGTCAAGAGATTTCAGTTAGCTTAAGTCCCTGCAGCAACACACAACTGAATTTGTCTAGAAATCTTTTCTAGTTACAAGCCTGCAGTATTTATTGGCTTGATTTTTATTCCACTGTAAAGAGGTAGTTGAAATTCAGATATCAGATTTAATTTATCTGACACTTCTAACACAAAGCTCATATTTCAAAAAAGCACATAACTATCTTAAAAATAGTAGGGTGTTCTGAAGTAATGATCAAAGACAGTGTACAATAGGGTCTTACAGTGTAGTATAGTATACTACAGTCTGTTGGGCTGTTACTGTAAGACAATGCAGTATTTCTAACAAAGGCAAAGAATAAAAAGAGATTTCCCAAAGACAATGTTGCATTTAATTCTGCTTGCACAATGAAACTTACCAGCTCAGTTACATTTTCTGCCCATAGTTAGTTTCACTTTCTGGTTCTTATGCACTTAATTATATACAGTGTCACTCTGTCTGGGTATCTAGCACTGCAAGGAAGTGTTTATAACAAAAACATATAAACCAAAATACCCCCAAAAAACCACTTTAATTCAAGATGTTACAAGTTTAAAAATAAAAGTTCAATAAAATTGTCTCCTTAAAAAAACCAAACACACAAAATCCAAGAGTTCGGTCAATGCAGCTACACCAATTTACACCAGCTGAGGATCCAGCCATATAGATCTAGATCTAGCCAACAGGGTCCTTTCACCAGTTCTCTAACCATTTTGTCTGTCAGGAGAAGCTGAGGAAACTAGGCTTGTTTAGTCTGCAAAAGAGAAGAATGAGGGGGGATTTGATAGCAGCCTTTAAGTACCTGAAATGCAGTTCCAGGAAGATGGAGCTAGGCTGTTCTCAGTGGTATTAGATGACAGAACAAGGAGCAATGGTCTCAAGTTGCAGTGGGGAGGTCTAGGTTGGATATTAGGAAAAACTTTCTCACTAGGAGGGTGGTGAAGCACTGGAATGGGTTACCTAGGGAGGTGGTGGAATCTCCAACCTTAGAAGTTTTTAAGGCCTGGTTTGACAAAGCCCTGGCTGAGATGATTCAGTTGGAGTTGGTCCTGCTTTGAGCAGAGGGTTGGGCTAGATGACCTCCTGAGGTCCTTTCCAACCCTAGTCTTCTATGATTCTAAAAGACAAAACTGAGGAAGGGCTTGAAGAAGCACAACAGTAACAACATTGTACATTACTGTTATATAGCATAGCTGGTCATCAGCACCCCATTCAGAGTTAGTATAAGGTTGCACAGTCTCCTTGCCTCAGCTTCCCTTCCTAGGAAGCCAATAACTTCACTTCAGGCACTTGTGGAGCTTGATGCAAAAATACCTTCCTTCGGACTTGTCTATTACTAAACCTCATACAAAAGGCTCCATAACGAAAAGCCCAAATAAACTATCTTTCTGGGTTCCTCTGAAGCCTGCCCTTTATGCTCTGTTCCTGGTCTGCTCAAGGTTCTCTATCTGGATCTTCTGCTTATGGCAGGAGCCCCAACTCTCCTCCAAGTGGATAGTTCAAGCAGTTAGTTCCTCTTCTTACCAGGAGTCCCCAGCTCTTCTCCTGGATCTGGGTTTAAAATTAGCTCCCTTAGTTGTTTCCATTAAGTCCTCAAGTTCTGAGGAGTTGGCAGCCTCCTTCCATGTGTATCTACTCCCTGCTGACTTGGGAGCCATCTTATTCCTTTCAGTGTCTACAAGCATCTATCCTGCTATGAGGGAGGAGACGCATTTATGCTGATCCTCTTCTCCAGATCTTTCCTGTTTGGTTAGATGAGAGGAACCTTCCCCACCCTCACAGCAATGCTCCTGGCCCCAGGCCCTTAAGCAAACAATAGTGGGGTTTCCTCCCAAACACTTCTCACTTCCAGGACTGCTTCCTCTCTCCTAATATATCACAGGTCTTTGTACCTATCATGAAACTTTCCACCTCTTAAAGCTCCACTTCAGGTGGGGTGGCCTGACCACTAGGAAGCAGTGCTCTTAAAGGGCAGTACCCTGTCACAAGTACCACTTCCGGTTTAAGGAGCACTAACCTCTGTGTTTCCATTGGGTGTAGTATTCTACTTGACTTTGCTGTGTAGTGTTTGCAGTGCGATGTTAAACAGAGGCTGCCTTTTCTCACAAAGTTGTCTGTTTTTACATTTATGGGCAACATGATTCCAATATATAGCATTAAGTCGTGGGAAGCCTTCTCAGTTTTTACTCCAGCAAAACTCTCTATCAAGTCAATGGGAGTTTTGCCATACTAAGGATTGAATAAAAAATGAGAGAGGATGTTTTATGATTTGGCCCACTGAGTTTAACTGAAGTTTTGCATCAGTAGGGACAAGACAGGCAAATACAATAACCAGTATACAAGCATAATGTCAAGGCTACATGTCTTGTTAGGTTTCTGTTTTAAACTGTCCCCCGTCTTCTCTTTCTCCTACCACCCAGGTACCCTAGCCTATCTGTTACACCTTTACACCCCAGTGGGATCTACCTTCCCTCAGGGGTTGGACTCTGGGTGGGAGGGTTTGTATCAGTGCTATTGTATCATGGTTCACATGGCTGTGAAGAAAATTTCAAAAATAATAAATGGAGACTTCAAGCTTGTCAACATGGAGAAACTGACTGACAACTCTAGAGGAATAATCATTTGAAGTAATTATTCTGGAATAAAGTCAATTTTATTCTGGAACAGAATGTGTCCATGGGGGTGAATTTATATCAGCATATCTATGGCAAAATTATTGTGTTGTAGCTATACCCAGTATAATTCCCCTGTGTAGACAAACTCAGCAGTGATAATTTATAAGAACATAAGAATGGCCACACTGGGTCAGACCAATGGTCCATCTCGCCCAGTATCCTGTCTTCCAACAGTGGCCAATGCCAGGTGCTTCAGAGGGAATGAACAGAATCTTCTTTCTAGCTTTTTATTGGCCACCTTGTCCAGAACCCAGCACAGAGATCAAATCTCTAGGTTTCTTTGTCTCCTTAAAGTGCAAGATCACTTAGGACTTTGCTCCCCCTATCTTTATAGTTCAGTGAAAATCTGCAATGTATTCTTCTGAAGGGTACCCCCAGGTACATTTTATCAGTTAATGCTGAGTAAAGGAGCTATGCGTTTTGGAAGAGAAGGCTCCATACTAGTTTCTGCCCCACTGGTGATTGCTACTATGTAAATGATCTCTTCCTGCTGCACCCTATGACAAATAAATTGCCCAATGGATTTGGGCCACACCTGGTTTGAGGTATCTGCCTCTTTTTTTTGTCTGAAGAAAACCTGTTTATCGACTCCCCTTGACCAGTGTGATTTTAAACACCTTTTAGTCAAACTTTAAAGCATAATATTAGCAAGTATCCATACTTCCATATATAGCATTGTTGTACATATTTTAAAACATTATTGATCCAGTGTGGTGTTAGTTTTTAAAAGATACTTCACAAAGCATATTTTGTACAAAAATCATTGTAGTAATGTGTAGGGTGTGAATACAGGGTTGCCTAGGGCCACACAGGTGTAGTGAGTTTGTCAGGTCTGAGACAAGTGGCTTATAATGACCAGTGAACCCTTTGCCAGTTGGCACGTTGTTTCACACCTATGCACTGGACCGTACTGTCTCTCTGCATTAGCAGAAGGAGTGTATACATGCTTTTCCTGCTCTTGCATCAACATATCTGGGTATTAAGCACTGGGGGAATGTGATCACCACATCTAGGGTCACCTGACCATTCCAGTGTGGACCTTCATTTCTCATCTATCTTCTAGAAACAGGTGTCAGCATTGAATTGCACCCTATCCCCCACACTCCACGCTTTTCCAGGAATGAGATTTGCAAAGCACTAACTGGCCATATGAGCCTTTTCTTCTTGATATTCTCTCTAATGTGAGCCTCTGATTATTTCCATTGCCTGCTAGTGAAGGAAAGGAAGTTTCATAGACTAAATCAAATGTTGCACTGCTAAGCACTAAAATGACAGTTCACAGGGAGGCTGGCAAGCATTTTATTTGTCAGACAAGCTCACAGGTCTGTGGGATCCTGACCTGGAAAATAGTACAGGTGGGGACAGGGAGGGTGGACAAGGCAAGGCTTGTAATACATGCATATTTCAAATATTCCCCTTGGTTCCACCCAAAATTTGCAATCCAAATAAACACTACTGACAGAGTGATACTCAGATATGATTCATGCTGTAAGGACACCAAACTTACCCTCTGATTCACAGCCTAAATACTGTATCAGAGCCTTAAACAGATGTGCATCTAAAAGGATCACCTTAATGAGTCTGAATGTCTCTATGGGGTTCAATTCTGATTGCCCATACCTCAGAAATAACTCCACTGAAGTCCATGTAAAACCATTGTGAGATCAAACTTAGGCCCTTTGTTTTTTTAAGCTCCTGCCTATCCCAAAGAAGGAATTAGAATCACTCTCTGTGCATGTACAGCCTGGACTGGGACTAGGACAGCAGGATGGTAACTTCTCAGTGATCTTCTTCCCTAAACTATATCTGCAGCCTGAGAATTACTTTGTTAACCTCTGAGAGTATGTCGACATAGCAACGTTACTAGACACCCATGACTAGCTGACTGGGGCTCAGGCTGCAAGGCGGTTTTATTGCTGTGCAAACTTCCAGGCTTGGAATGAAGCCTGGGCTCTAGGACCTGCTGGGTGGGAGGGCCGCAGAGCCCAGACTCCAGCCCGAGCCTGAATGTCTACATAGCAATGAAACAGCCCCACAGCTGTATCCCTGCGAGCCTACATCAGCTAGTACAGGCCAGCTGTGGGATTTTATTTGCCATGTAGACATACCCTGAGTTGGCTGCCCATGCTTCCTATATGAGCAGAGACTGCATGCATTATCTCATGGAGTGTCTTCCAACTGTGTGACAATCTGATGACCTTCTTGTATAATTATGTCACCTCAGCCTCTTCTCCATTCAAGTCTAAGTTTTACTGGTATGTCACTGTCCCAGAATGACCAGAACCTTCCCTCACAGCCCAAGCCTGAACATCCGCATCACAATTAAACAGCCCCTCAGCCTGAGCGCCACCAGCCACCAGGTGTTTAATTGCAGTGTAGACCTACCCACTGATGGCTATTGTTACCTGCACTCTGTAGAAAGACTAACAAGGGAGCTAGCTAGACAGTTTCAATAGATGGAGGAGACGCATACAGCATATTCTGGCTCATGAGCAAGAAATACTAATGAGAAAGAAAATGATAACTATTTGTGTTCCTTGTTTTCATTTCACTAGCTTGTGTTTTACACTTGGGGAACATTTTCCTGGTGGTGGAAAGTGCTGAGGCAAGTTGGAGAAACAAATATCTGACATTGGATAAGATTAAGTGCATAGAAACTCATTTTATATACCACTGATATTTCTTCAGACTGCACAATTGCATCTCTTTTTGGCTTCATTTCTTTATGCTCATGGGGCTTAGTAGTGTTGCAAACCCCAACAAGGTAATAGACATGGGCCCAAACCAAACCCTTCATACAAATACCCTTGACACTTGAGGCTGTGTTTGAAATCTATACCTAGATCCAGGTCCAAGTTTTATTAGTGGCTCCTATCTTTATTTTGGCCCAAACCAAAACCCAAGATCCAACTTCACCTAAACCTGGGGGGATATTTGAATCTGGATCAAGATTAGGACTTTTCACACATATCTAGTTCTAAAACACTCAAAGCCTATTCTGCCTCTTGTTTGCTCCACTGAACTCCAATACATTAATGGAAACTCTGCCCACATCAAGAGGGGATGACTCTGAATCGTAATCTTATTAACAACATCAAAAAACTTCTGTTACTATTTTTTCCACAGCACCACTTAGTAGTATTAGGACGGTTTAGTAAATGGTTAGCTATTCAATATTTTTTTTACTCACCACATTCAATATGTGGTCCTAGACTTTAATTAATGAACACATTCAAACCCTGCACAGAATACAGAATTATTCATTTTCTTCTGGACATTTCTGTGGTGCTCTCACCACAGTATCTGAGTGCTTCACAAAAATTAATGACTTTATCCTCTCAGCACTCCTGTGTGATAATGTTATTATTCCCTTTTGATAACTGGGAAACTAAGGCACAGAGAGATTAAGGTCAAAGTTGTCAATCATATCTATTAGTTTTGGGTGCCTAACTTGACACCCCTAGGGTCTGAATTTTCAGAGTATTGAGCACTTTAGTAGCATTTTATATGTTCAAAAAACTGAGCTCTCATTGACTTTAGTTATAGCTGCTCAGCACTTCTGCAAACCCGGTCCTGCATATCTCATGGGCACCCAGAAAACAAGGTGTGACGCTGGCTGGATTAGGGGGCCATTGAGGTGTATTCCGAAGCTCTGATTACTCCCTTCTGCACCAATCTCACGTTGGGGATGTCACGCTGACTGGATTGGGGGGGGAGGGCATGTATTATATTATTTGACATCAATATGTCAAAATTATAACAATTCATATGAGATATGCTGTGTCAGGTACTGTTAGAAAGGCTATAATGTGCTAAGTAAGATGATTCATGTGTTAAGTGTAATGGAAGTTATGGATATGGTTGATATATCTGTATTTCAAACTGTGCTGTGTCTGGGAGACATCCCAGACAGGATGGCTGCAGCACTAACCTGCTTAATGGTCCATTAAGAAATTCACAGGTACAATGGGCCCAGGGGGATAAGCCAGGGATATACCTGATGAGTCACCAGGACTTACTTATGTGACTCTGGATTCCATCTTGTTCCTGTAAAATTTCACAAGCAGCATGACCAAGGCCAGAGGACATAAAAGGCAGCTGCACGACATCCATTTTGTCTTTAGTCTATCTTTAGTCTCCAGCCTACCTCTGAATCAACTCATCTACAACTGAACTGAACTGAAGCTGTGAAACAAAGGACTGAGACCCATCCAGGTACTGGATGTATACCAGAGGGACTATACAAGCCTGAAACACCACAATTCTACTAGAACCCTGATATATATGGATTTTCAAATTGCTTGTATGTATCTGATTGATTTAATCCTTTAACATTTCTCTTATAGTTTGTTTCTTTCTTTTTATAATAAACCTTTAGTTTTATTTACTAAAGGATTGGATGGCAGCGTGGTATTTTGGGTAAGATCTAAACTTATATTGATCTGGTACTGTGGCTGACCTTTTGGGGTCAGGAGAAACCTTTTTGGTAAAGAGCATAGAGTTTTAAATAACTGATCTCTTTACTGGACCTAGTAGCTGATTGGGAATCAGAGACTGAAATATAGTAATGGGGACTGTGTATGTTTTTATTTTGGCTTCTTGATAACCAGTGTGGGGAATCAGAAGCACTGTTTGTGGCTGGTTGGGAAGCCTGACTTCAGTGTCACCCACTCTTGCTGGGAGAATCTGCTCTCTTTTTACAGCCTGCCCTGACCTTGGCATTTTCAGGTGGCTACCCTAGGCACGGATGGTCACACGAGGCACACACAGAAGCAACCTAACAGATGATATTTCCTAACTTTTGAGTGCTTGACATTACAACCCTTAATGGTCTTTCACTATAAGGCTATGTTTGTTTTAAATGTAATTTTCTTTTTTTTTTTAAACTAAAACAAATTGGAAACAGAATTTCTCTCATATAACCACATTAATGCCCAATTTGGTTGACCACCAGGTTTTCAGGTTAGATCCACAGCACAGACCTCTACCACGTGAGCCAAGGGAATAACTAGTAGCAGTAGTGGACTGTTACCCTCTACATGTCATTAGAGGGGGATGACACACATTTTGCCAGTGGATTTGCTGTTAGCAGAGGTATACTGAGATTCAAAGGTTTAATTCCAGGTTCTGAAGGGAAGTGTTCTCTAGTGGTTATAAACTCATTTCCCCAAATGGTTTCTACCCCTTCTCCTCCTGTCCCACCCCCTGCTCCAACACCCTCCCACTGTGGCCCCATCCATCCCCACCCTCTGACATCTTCCACCTGCTGCTTCTACATCTATCCATCCCCATCTCTCAGCTCCTACCTCCCATCCCTTCTGGCTCCTGTCTGTCCCCCCTTTGGAACAGGTGAAGGAGAGGGGGTTGGTTAGCAGCAACTTTACTCCTGTTCTCCTGTGTTTCCCACTTCTTATTTCTCTCTTCTTTACATTCAAATTAGGCTGCTTCCATGTTCTCCTGCATGCTGCCTGGGCACCAGCATAGGGCACTGAGAACACAGGGGAGACCATCCCTTGACTCTCAGTTCTGGTGCCTGATGCCACAACAGTCCTCAGCAGCCAGAAGAAGCAATTGCAGGGAAAGCCCTGCTCAGCCACTACAGTCTGGAGATAGTGCATGTGTGGTTACTTTGTGGCAATGGCTCAGGCATAGTCCAGCTGGGACATAGGAGCTGTGCCGGGCTGGAGCATACTCAGTGCAGACACAATCTCTGGAGAATTTAGCTGCTAAATACTCTGCTAAAATCTCTGCTGAGCCTGAGCAAACTGAGATAATGTAAAAGGCTCATAACTTGGCCAAAATTCGGTACATTTTCATAGGGATGGCAAAAGGCACACTCCTGGCACCAGAGGAATACACCAACAACACCCCTCCAAATTTGAAGTTCCTGTGCCAAAGCCTGGAGGCTTCTCAACAAAACAGCTGTAAGAAAACATTTTTAATATGGATAAAACAACGTATTTCCCCTGATATCATTCTTGGAAATGGCTGAACTGTTTTAACTTAAACTTTCCAGAACAATTCAGTCTCAGGCAGGCACCCAGCAGGGAAATTTCAGCCTGAATAATTATAGTTTGACAAAGTTATAAACAACTGAAAACAGGGTCCTACAATGGGAGGTGCTGGGCAATCAACTCAAGGCAGCACTACCAGCTCCACCTCTAACAATGTGATGTAAGCCTGAGTCTGACATTACAAATGTCATGGTTTTTACAAGGTTACGAATGTCAACTTCAGTTTCCCCAGTCAGATCACAAACTCAGACTTCAGTTTCAATTGGATCAGGGGTTCCTTCTCACATCCCATCTTGCAATGTTCTGTGCAGTCAGTTGTTGCATTTGTTGCGTATAAAGTTATGCATCTTGGATGTTTTTATTTTCTGTGCACCATAATTTTATATTTCTAAGATCTCTGCCTGTGCACAGAGACAGTAGGCATTTGGTTTTCAGAGTTTCTGCAGCCTTTAACTTTGGAAAAACATATACTCACCCTGTGCTCTTTCCTGAAGACTTCACTGTTGTTCTTTCTTGATTTCCTTTAACCTAAAATAAAAGCAATAGTGTCTGAAAATGCATGGAAACGTTTTGTGTATGGAGAGACATAATAGTATGGCAGAATAAAATTAACAATTTGACTAGCATATAAATGGGATCCCTGGAGATAAAAGTATCTATCAGTCTAGTAAATGTAAGAGTTTACTTGCTCTAGTTTGAATCATTCACTAATCACGAGCCAACCTTTTTCGAGATTGAAATGCACAACACGTTTTAAAAATCCTTATTATATTAAGGAATGTTTTGGAACAGATTTTCTACTCTAGTGTGTTATTTTTTAGAGAAAAATACAATTATGTGTTTAATTTAATTTGTTTAATATTTCTGAAAAAAAACAAAGGAAGGGCAATTATGAGCCCTATGAAAAGCCCTAATGATCATTTAACAGAGGAATTCAATCATAGTTCTGTAGACTTCTTTTTTTTAACCCCTGCTAAATGAATATCTGCTTTTTATTAGATGCCTTAATTATAGTTTCTTAATGGAACACACAGTATACGCAAAGCCACAAGTCCCAAAACATGTGAAAGGGGAAAAAATTGTGTCACAGAAATAGCTGCCTTTCAAACTATCCCTCAGGCAACCAAGAGAGGACAAAAATAGCAACTTCTCAGTTGTGATATATTGTAATAGTGGCAGTCACTGTGCTTGGAGAGCTTCTTGCAGCAGCAGCGCACATACAGATAGATGTGCAGTTCATATAAATACATAAATGAATGGGGTACCTGGAACTCCATTCTGTTCTGTCTATATTTTTATAACATGACTATCATTACAGTAGCTGACCTTGTCTGCACTGGGGATATGCCCTGATTTCAGCTATTGATAGCCAACCACCAGTGCAAATCATGGCCAATATCAGTTTGCTGCCCACACTAAGGATTTGTTAGAGTAAAATCTCCAGATTAAATATGACCTTTGAGTGCCTGAGCTCTTCTAAATGTAAGCAGAGGAATGATCCTGCTATTGTGTGGAACTTTCCTGTCTCATATACTACCCTGGTAGAATTGGCTTGCGAAAGGATCTGAGTCCTTGCTCCCACTCCCTTTACCCAGAGGCCTGTCTGACTTTGAGGGCTTCTCTTCCACTCTCCTGTGTGGCAGGGTCCCTGTAGCCCCGACAAGGCTGGGGCCAGGATTCCTGGGGAGCTTGACTCCCAATCTTGTTGTGGTCACTTAGGACAGGGGCTAGGGTGCCCCCACTCCTGGGTACTCTCTCCACACTGGATGCTTCCCTGACCCACTGATCATTGCATAGAGTTCAAAGCAATACAATTGATTAAACAGCAACCAATTAAAAAAATAAGTAAAAATGGAAAAGGTT
Source organism: Emydura macquarii macquarii (assembly GCF_026122565.2). Taxonomy (NCBI): domain Eukaryota; kingdom Metazoa; phylum Chordata; order Testudines; family Chelidae; genus Emydura; species Emydura macquarii. The sequence goes on along the minus strand of NW_027132813.1, from coordinate 5,252,882 downwards.
AAAGGAGAACATTTAACCCCACTCTGTGGGCACAGGGACACCACACATAGCTTCTCTGGGATGTAAGGGAATTCACAGTCTGTTCCTTACATGTCCCAGGCCTCCTTCCCAGGTCCTGGTTGTGCTGCAGGGATGCAGCGGGTTGGACACTTGCTCTGGTGGTGGCCACATGCCCTCAGGCTCTAGATGGCAGGACCCTTCTTTACAGCATTTCCCCCATCGGGGTTATGATTCTCCTCCAACTCTGGCTTGCAAAGCCTCTTGGCCGATCGCGTCTCCCTGCACTGGGCCCTTTGCCTATGGTGGTCCTTGCTCTCCCCAGCTACACTCAGCTCTGGACTGCTCCACTCCCACCCAACCTCAGTGCTGCTACTGCTGCCTCCAGCCCAGCTCCTGTAGCCCCTCTGCCTCTGGCTGCTGCAGCTCCACTCCCCAACTCAGCTCAGGTTGCTGCTCTCTCCTTAGCTCGGCCCCACTCTGGCCCAGGCATCTCCAGCTCACAAAGAGGATGGGGCTCCTGGCCCCATTATTGGACTGCCTGCCCTGTCAATCAGTCTGACCTGGAACATTGACCTCTATTCATTGGCCTTGTGGACTGTCAGTCTCAAGGTCCTGATTTCTCATTGGCCCTTCCCCTTTCTTTTGGTACTGGAAGAGAGCCAATGAAAAAACCACACTCAGTTTCAGTCCCCTTAGAATAAACAGTAGCTGTTTTCTGTAGATTTTATTAAACATAAGCTATAGGTAATTAACCACATAATCGCTTATCAAAGGCCCCATTCACTTAATTCCATGACAGAGGGAGCTGCAGAGGGCTCCCTGGTCTATTGCAGGAGCCATTCAGCAGAAGGGTTGCCTCCCCAGCAGCCGAGTACTCAACCTCTCCTCCTCTGAGTCCTGGTTGGGGGTCTCTGATCTATTATATATCTCATGCTAGGGAACAAGGAAGGGATTCAGATAATGCAGAGGTTCAAATAATAGGGTTTTGGATAAACTGGGGTATTCTGTACTGCAAACATAGTTGTGTGTAAACACATATATGCATGGATCTATACACATACACACAAGAGTATACCCATATACACATAATACACAAATCTGCTGTGTGACCGAACACATATATAATCACAGACAATGCAGAATCTAACAAATATATTAGATTCAAAACCAGTTTGTAAGAGCATTAAATGCTTAATGGGACAAAGGCAACTAGCTGGGATTACCAGCCGTAAACTGCAAGGGAAATATTCAAAGCCTCCCTACAGCAGCGGGGAGACAAATAAGACAGTTGAGTCATTCAGACTAGCTCCATGAAATAAATTGAAATGGATTGCAGAGTTGCACTGATTTTATACAAAAAACAAAGGGAGTGAAAATGTAACCATGTGAACAATCTGGCAACCTGGGACTTCTTGAGAGAATGTAGGATATGAAAAAAATACACATTTTGAGGGTGGAAGGATGGCATATTTCTCTCTATAATGAGTCAATTATACTTCTAGAAGTATATACAAAATAATAATCCTTTGTACTCATAGTTTTTCTGCAGGCAAGTCACTATCTAAAGACTAAGGTGGTTTGGAAAAATGTAGGCCAGATTTTCTTTTCCTCAGGGTCTTTGCTGAGCACTGGACTGGAAGGGGCGAAGCCAACAAAGCCAAATTTCTACGTGATTTTTTAACATCTATTCATGGGCTTTGATACATAATCTACACCAACTCATTGTGGTGCTGTGCCCCTCTAGTGGTGGCTGGGTCACATACAGATGTGTATGAGCATGCTACCGTCTTGGCTATCTTTTAGCTCAGAAAGTAGAGGCTCATGCGTTTAGATCCAGAAATCCCAAATGCAATCCCTTCCTGCAGCCCCAGCACTGAGGGTGCAGCATTACATATACTGCTGATCAGGAGGTGTTTCTGGCTCACCTGAAGACCTCTGCAGGGGTAGAGGCAGTTACCCTTAAGAGAAAGATGCTGGAAGGGAATAGTGGGCAATTGCTCAGCTTCATGGAGGGCCCTCTTGTGTTGGGAGTTTTCAGTTTCCAATCCAGAGCCTCTCCTTTTCAACAGATATATGGGCTCATTATGTCAGTTCATGAGAAGCTATAACCTGCAATGTTTTTGGTAGGCTGATGTCACCCAGTTCTCCATTTGCGTATCTTCAGACCCTGCCAGTGTGGGTGAATGACAAACTCAGTGTCCAGTGGAGACTGGGGCTAGGTGGATGAGTTCCAGCTCAGATAAGGCTCAAATAATGCTTACAGGTAATGCGAGAAAGGATGACCTTGGGATTAAGGCATTGGACAGAGACTGAGAGTATCTGAGTTTAATATTTAGTTCTGCATTATCTGGCTTGGACAACGTACGTAGCCCCAGATCCACAGAGATAATTAGGCACTGAAGTCTGGGGTTTAGGCACTTAAATCCAACTTATAGGCTCCACTGCAAGCACCCTCCTAAGAAGTGGGAGAGCCCTGTTCAAATCCCGTCTCCCCATCAGGCAGAGGGGAGAATTGAACCTGGGTTTGCCACATCCCTGGTGAGTGCTCCATCCACTGGGGTAAAAGTTATCAGGTGGGCACCTCCGTGTCCTTCTCCCTCCCCTTTTTATGTGGAATGAGGCAGGCATCTAACTAATTCTCACCAAAAATGACTTAGGCACCTAACCCCTCTGACTCCCGGAGAGGGTTCCTGGTTGTAGATCGCTAGCAGAGATAGGTGGCTCCATTCCTGCAGCCTGGCTTTAGGCACCGTGAGAGGGACAGGGCTTAGCACACACCTCTCTCATTGGCATCTCCCACTGGCTAGCTGAGGGGGCTCTCCCATCTAATATGCTGGCTTTTGTGGATCGCATTCTTAGGTGCCTGTCTCTCCCCATGTGCTGTATAGAAAGCCCAGGGAGCTCACTGAGGCTTTGTGGATTGTAGTGATGTTCCTGTTATTTTCTAGGCACCTAAAAGTTAGGCATTGTAGTGCTATGTGTCGCAATGCCTAGCCTCTTTGTGGATCCAGGCCATATGACCTGATTCAGAGCTATCCTGTGGCCCATCTATGCCAGCTAGACTGGTGCAAGAGGGCCTTAAGGGAAGTGTAAGCTCCCCACATACCTCCACCTATGGAACTTCCCTGCTGCAGGAGACCTCAGGAGACAGAGAGTCAGCTCCACCAGTTCTTTGCTTGCTCCACAGGGGTGCAGGGTGGAGGAGGAAGAGAGGATGCCTGAGGGTCCTGCACTCCAACAATTCTGTACTCTTATGAGAACAGCTCCTGAATAAGGGAGGCACTGAGTCTGTCTGTGCCAGTGACATGGCAATAACTTCCCACCACATAGGCCAGTTGTGAGAATAAATTCATTGACATTTGTGAGGTGCTTAGATATTACAGTTCAGGTACCATATCCGTGTCTAGGTAGAGATTATAGGATGGCAGAAACAACCAGAGGAAATGCTTGAGAAGATGAATCCCCAGTGGAGGGAATTTACTTGCCATTTGTGATTAAATGTTACCACCTGGGGGTTTTGTTGTGTCCTCAGCTACATCTTGATATCCAGAGAGCAGTGGCTGCTGAGAGGGCATTTTATCACCTGTGCATAGAAAGCCAACTGGGCCATTTTCTCTCAGATGTGAGGACCTTGCCTTGGTTATGCAGACCTTTGTCACTTCCAGTTTGGACTGCACTGGACTCATCCTCTCTGCAGACGGGCTCCTGAAACCATCTGGTAATTCCAGCCATAGAACATGGCTCCCTGCTAATCAGGTAGCATTTCCCATAGGCAGTGTATTACACCAGTGTTCCGTGAACTGCACTGGCTACCAAATGGACTTCCAGGTAAAGTGTCAGGTGTTGGCTTTGACCTAAAGACCTTGGCTTAAGATCCTGCAAACCATTACTCACATTTTCAATGGGTCACTTTGCTCACAGGTAGAAGTATTAGGTCCTAAAGGCTTAAGTATTACGTGTCACTCATAAGCAGCGTGTGAGTCTTTTGTTTGGGGAAGCTATGCCCAGGAGTGCCAGAATCTCCCTAGAAGTGTGTGGGGGTGGGGGTGCATGTCCTCACCAGGATCCTGAGCTCTGAATTCCTCTGGTAGCTCCCTGCCAGGGAGTGGGGTCCAGCTGCCCTGGCATCTCGGCCCCTCACACCCAGAAGCAGAGCAGTTTTGTCAATGTCATGGTTCACAAGGCTGCCCCACTCCCAGTGGGGAGCAGGTGGTGTTCCTCCCAGCTGGGAGCGGGGTCCAGCGATGTAACGGACAGTGTCTGCACAGACACTGCATCACCCTAACTACACCGACATAAGCCTTATGCCTCTCATGGAAGTGCAGTTATTGTGTGAATGTAGTAGGGCATTTACAACTGCCAGAGGAAGGCTGAAGAGTAGACACGGACATAATTAGGTTGACCTAAGGTGCCTTATGTCAACCTCACTGGAGCGTAGACCAGCCCACAGCTTGTTAGAAAATTTGCTGTAGGTGGGTTGAAAACTTGTATAACAAGTGGGAGTGACATTTGCCTTGAAGTGAAATTTGTTTTCACCTACAAAAACACAGCAACATCTAACCCAGAAAAGTAATAAGGAAGTGTACTTTAAGGTACATTGTAGGAATATTGATCAAGGGAGGCAGCACAGGGCATCTACGTTTACTGCAATCCCACTCTCACCCCACTCATTCTCCTCTTCTATTGCCATCACCTCTACTCATCTCACACTGACTTGCCACTCTTGGTGTGAGATCCTTCTTTATAGCTCTTGGTGTCTGGAATAACCTCCCTGTATCTCTTAACCCCACTGACTCTTCATCAGATTTTGAATCCCTGCTATGGATGTATATACTTTTTCATTCCCCAACCAGTCTAATATTGGGCTTATGAGTGAAAGCTCTGTTAATTTTTAAATTTGTCTTTATACTGTCCTATACATTGTCTGCTCTTTTGCAATTTTTAAAACAGAAGGATTTGGGCTACAATTAGTCTGAAGGATTCTATACAAATTACATTTTTCTTGTGCGGTCTTATTACCAGCTAGTAAGAACAACTTCTTCTCCTACTCTTTATGGGTTCCATCCCTCTATGTCCTCATACACCACCTCAGATCCTCCTAGACCTTCTGTTTCCCCTATTTGTTCAGACTTCAAACAATATGAGGACAAATCATAAGAGGAAAAGAAGGGAGGGGCAGAATTGTGAAAGGCCTTGAAGTTGACTAGACTCTTGTATATGACTGCAGTGTATTTTTGAGTGATTTGTTCAGCCTCATTTTAAATGATTCAAGTAATGGGACTTCACCACGTGTTTTGGGAGAGACTATCCCATAGTCTGCTAGACTCACCATTTCAATGTCTATATTTTCCAAATTTAGTTTGGGTGCTTCAAGCTTCCTTTCTCCTCTATAGCCTGAGCTCCTTGGTTGGACTACATTTCCCATGATACACCATGGTTTTCCCTGTTGGAGAGGGGAGGTAGTTCGTCAGGGGAGTCCCTGGCCATGGTACATTATCAGAGATATGATCTGGCTGGGAAGCTTGGCCCAAATAGCGGAATGGAGACATAAGGCAGTTGATCTACAACTCCCACAAAGTACTGCAGTTGCATTTCCAAACCAAATTATTTTTCTTTTCAGCCAAAATATTTTGTTTTTAAGGCATTTGTTTTTTTCAACAAAAATGTAAAAAAAATGTAAAAATTTCATGGAAAGCAGATTTCAGAGAAAAAAAGTGTCATTTAATCAAAGCTCCAATTTTATGTCAAAAAACAGTTTTGTGGGAAAATTTTAAACCATCCCTACAAATCATAAATAAGAACTCAGGATATCCTTGATCTTAAATCTGTACTCATCACTCTGCATATCCTCCAGTGTCTCAGCCACTTTGCACTACTCAGGCACTGCCAAAAAGTCAGGCAGCTGACTGACAGGGTGGTTTAGTGCCTAAGTGTGACGGGATTTCAGCTAAGGATTCAAGCCTTGCCTCTTAGTTTGCTTCCATCAAACTTACTGTCATGGGGTTCACTCACTGTTGGGGAACCTCCTCATGGCTGTGTCTGGGGAATCAGCTTTCGTCTGGTCTGGCGCCCCCTTCTGTTTTTCACTGGCCCCGTGCCCTCTCTCTCTGCAACTTGGGGTGCTCCCTTTTCATGATCCGGGCCTCCAGCCAGGTCACTATATAGTTCCCCTCTTTCTGGGGTATGAAAGTCCCTCTGGGTAAGCTGTCGGGCTGATGTTTCTCACAATCCTGTGTCACTGTCCTATGGCTGGTAGGGGAACCCAGGCCCACCCTCTACACTGGGTTCCAGCCCAGGGACTGTATAATGAATGACTCAAGGTCTGCTCAGTCCTATTCTTTGCTGCTTTTTCCCTGGGCTTCTTCCTACTCAGCCCACTCAGGCTTTCTTTCTGCACAGTTCCTCCAGGGTTGACCCTTCTTCCAGGGTTAAGATCCCAAGGTTTCTTTCTCCCTCTTAGATTTTCTCCTTCCCACCTCTCTACTCCCAGATAGTGACTGCTGATTCTTACCCTGCAGCCTCCTCCTCCTTTGGTTTTGTGGCATAGCAGACTTGCTTCCAGAGTCTGACTGCCATGCAATGTATTTTGTATTTTTTTCATGACTTAGACTTTCTTATCTTTCCAGGTGTTCTTAAAGAATTGCAGAAGAGCTTTTTTATTGGGCCCCATTTTCCTTGAATTTTTGATAGATGTTGCAAGGATAATTGTTATTTTAAATCCTCTGAGTTTTCAATATAAACACTTCCTTTCCCTGATAGTCTTTACAATCCCAAATGGTAGTCTGTATTGTTTCCTGGACTTTACATGTTACACATAGTCCATCTTTGTTCATGTTAATTAGAAATAAATTAGTATTCAATCCGTAGTGCCCTGTTAGAATTAGAACTAGAACCACTTCGCTCACCTTCTCAGGGGCTTTGATTATGTCAACTGTAGGGCACATGTCTCAGATTCCCCCCCTCCCCTTTGTTTTATTTGCCAGCAGTTCTTGCCATTCCTTCCTTAGCTCATTTTTTATTTGGTATTTAAATTCCAGTTTGCTTAAGGGATTCCTAGATCAACTTGTTCATGATTAATAGCACTTTTTGCTTGTTTGTCCATCAATTCATTGTCTGCTATTCCTACATGCACTGGGATCCAAACTATTACTATGGCTATACCAATTGCACAAGTTCAATTGTTAGGAATAAAGTTCATTCAGAATTTCATTTCTGCTTTCAGACTTACCACTGTAAATTACCTGCAGCCCTCATAAGCAATCAGATAAGATGGCCATGGCAGCTAGTCACACACCTAAAGCCCAGTTTAGTGCTAGCATAATCCCTGTTAGCTCAGCCATAAAGACGGATACAAAGTTAGTTACCCATACAGCTTTCTTGAGTACAAGTGAGGGCAGGCAGAAAGCTGTTCTCAATCTTCCTGTTCCTTCCTCTTTGGGACCATCTGTACATATTTGACAGTAAAGTCCCCACTTATCACAAATATATTGATTTGTTATATCTAGTATATTTATCAGTCTTCTCCTTTTCTTTCTTTCTTTATATAATTCCATGTCTCATTTATCTCTTTCAATCCTCTCTCTTCTTTAAGATCCTTTAGCAACTTCTGTACTCTACTTACAAGGGGAATTTTGATTTTTTTTTTTTTTGCCCTACCCCGCCTCCACTTAATTCCCCACCATAATTATATAATTAGCTTTATGTTGTTATCTTCACTATTAACTAGTACTTTGACCCAAAGAGTTAAGTCTAGGAGCTTCATTCTAAGATTGATAGTCATTTCACCAGCGTTATTTGTAGTACACAGAGGCATAGTGATGAAGGCACCATATGAGATATGCAATGCCTGTGCTTGGATATAGTCTAGTTTTCTCAGATTTGTGGCTTGCCATCCATACTCAATAATTGGTTTAATTAGCACTTAGCATAGCATTACCATTTTCTTATCAGGCCTCCTAGATGTTGTAGAGAGACTTTTAAGAAGGTTAATTCTACCTTTGCACTTATCTTTAATGTGTTCAATATGGTCCCTCTAAATGAGCTTGTTATCAAATATCATGGTTAAGAATTTGTAATTTTTTGCTATATTTCTCTGTTGGTCATATAGATATAACTTTACATCTTTTTGGATTTTCCTTGATGTGAAGATCATTACCTTAGTTTTATCTATGAAGAATTTGAAGCCCCACCTGTTTCCCCATTCTACACTTCTTTTAAGTCCATCATTGATTCTTTTGGCAGTGTTTTCAAGGTTTCTACTTTTGGTCCATATTGCATAGTCATCAGCAAATAATGTGATCCCAATTCCTGTCCTCATCTCATTTATGGTGATGTTTATTTATCATGTCATTTATTTATCAGGTCATTTATCATAAAGAGAGTTGTGCTAAATACGCTTTCCTGTGGAGTTCCATTTGCAACTGAATATATGTTGGAAAAAGCTTTCCCTGTTTGGACCTGTATAGGTCTTTTGCTTAAAAAGTCCCTTATCTGTCTGTACATTTTTTTCCTATAATACCCATGGAGGACACTTTATAAAGTAATCCCTCACTCCATAACACATCATAGGCTTTTTCTATGTGAGGAAGATTATGAATTCTTTGGTTCTCATGGTTTTTTGTGCTTGTCTCTATCCTTACAATGTGGTCAATTGCATTCCTACCTCTTCCAAACCCAGTTTGTCTTCCATCTGGGAACCCGTTTCCATCTAGGTGTGCTATTAATCTCCCCATTACCATTTTTTCCATGGTTTTACCTAAACATGTTGGTATGTATGCCTTGGATCTTGAGCACAACATACACAGCTTCCTCACGGGGACAATAATCACATGTTTCCAGTTCTTGGTATTTCACCTTTTCTCCATATGTTATACAATTTTAGTATCACACCCAAGCTTCCTTCACTTAGCTGTTAAAGCATTTCAAAGCTTATTTTGTCCTTGCCTGATGCAGTGCTTTTGGTCCTTATCACTCTTTGGAGTTCTCTCATAATAAAGTTTTCATTTAAAACAATATTCATATCCTCCTCCCACCTCTTCATCTCACAATTATCCTTAATGAATGTTCTTTCCCTATCCCTAATATCTATCCTCTGATACTCATCATTACTGACTTTTTAAAACATGGTGTTCAGAATTTCCATGTTTTCTTTGTTGGAGCTTATTACTCCATGCCCTGCAATGTGACTCTCTTTATTTCATTCATTTTCCTAATTTGTTTATCTATATCTATTTCTGCTGTCTTGGTTTATTTCCAGCAGTATGTTCTCCAGCTTTCTCTTTTTATAAGCCCTTTGTGCAAACCCCTGTACTTTTATATTTTATTAAGTCATCACTATTTAAGGACTTCTTTTGATGTCTTGCATGCCTTATTCCTTTCCCTAGTTACAATTTCATATTCCTTGTTCCACCGTTGAATGTTTTAAGTACTATTGGTATTCTAGGAATAGCTAGGCTGTCTTTGATTCCCTTGGTTACATTACTACAGAATTCCTCACTATGTTAATTTATACATTGTTCATTCATAGATTCCTCACTTTTGTTTCTAAAGAATTTCTAATTTGCTTTTTTTTTTTTTTTTTAAAGATTCTAAGTAGAGATATTATTTTTATCTTCAGTATTTCATTTTCCTTGATATGTATTAATGTCAGGAAGTGATCACTACTCATTCCCTTCTCTGTATATTTTCCAGCTGCATTTCCCAGCAATTCCCAGATCCAGGCACGAGAAGCTTCCATTAGCTGTATTGAATCTGCTAGGTGCTCCATCTTTTATTATTACTAAATTATTCTCTTCAAAGAATTGCTCTAAACATTTTTCTGACTTCCCTACCCATGCACTATCAAGCTATGGGTATTCAGCTGAATATAGTCACCACCATTCTTTTAACCTTCAATATTTCCTTCACTTGGGAAAGTATGAAGCCGTTCCTCTGATAAGTTGCTAGCCCATAGGTACTTTTCAGCAGCTTTAATTCTAATTCTATTTTTTTCTGTTTTCTTTCCTGTTTGAGGCATACAGTTTATTACTTCAATCATAAACACAACGAATCTCTGTTTCCATAAGTAGTAGGTCATCTCCTTTTGCCCCGATGTCACTCATTACTTCCTTCCCATTAATTTGTTGCTGGTTATTCCCTTTCCCCATATCAGGTTCTCTTTTTTCCTATTTGTTTTTCTTTTAGATCTTTCCTAGCAGCTTCTGCTTATGAGGCGTCATTAGTAATTTGAGGAGTTTTGTATTTCTCTAGCCCTCTTTGCCTCAGAACATCCTCCATATGCGGAGCTCTTCTTGCCTCCATGATTGCAACATTTGTTCTGTCTCTTTCTCATAGTCATCATGTAACTACTCACCTCCACACTTAACTGCACCGTATTGTCCCTTTGCAATTATTTCTGTGATCAAATCTTTGGCATCTGTAATATCTCACAGGAGGAAGAATATTGGGCTTAGTCCAGAATATATGATACCCTAAAGTTACTCTATCTGGTAGGATTCTTCCCTTTAAAGTGACCAGCACACCTGTTGAGGGATTGTTATCACATCCTTTTCTGACACAGCTACACCTATACTGCATTCAGCAATTAGGCTTTTAATAGTCATCAACCTTATCTGCACTTTTTCCTTGCTTTTTCCATTTCTGACATTTCAGTTTTGCACACCATATATTCTCTTGTTTATGTGAGGAATTGGGGTAACTGACAGACTGTTTTTATTTTACCTAGAACCTTTGTGTTAAGGAACCTTCCTATTTGTTCTTTGTTTTTATATCCCCCTAAAAAGACTCCACTATGTAGTTTCTTAGCTCTTACTATATCTGCTGTAGTTTTTTGATGCACTATGCAGTCCTCAGGAGATCAATATCTCTAATCTTTATGTCCTTACCTAGGGATTTTACTATTATGTAATTTTTCCCACTTCCCGTTCCTGCCCTCCTATTTGCTGGCTCTTCTTTTGGTTCTAGAGAATCTAGGCTTTTTCTTTTTCCTCATTTGTATTCAGTCTTCCTCAATACTTTCCCTATCCTCACTGTCAGGCTAGTTTCAATTTCATTGATCTCTTCCAGCTCACTTTGCTTAGCCTGTCCAACACAAACTCTAAGCCTCCTTCTGATCTCAACTTCCTGGCTTTATATTAACTAGCCTGCTCCTTGCCCAGCTGGACTTCATGTTCTTTTATGCCTCACTCTCCCTCCAGGGGTTTTTTCACCTTCCTCTGTAACATGGGGCATGGCTCACTTGCTGGTGAATTCTCTGTACCTTAAAGTCTTTAATCCATGATTTGAGGATTTTAATAACTCAGACATAGGTCAGGGGTCTATTACAGGAGTGGGTGGGTGAGGTTCTGTGCTCTGCGTTGTGCATTTATCCCATACACAACCTTCTTCATCATTAAGGCTCATTCTCCATGTCAATAGCAATTATCCAGAGCTCAGGTTTTTTAAGTGCTGTGCAAACATTCACTAATTAATTATAAGTAATTATAGATGTACTTTTAATCTTTCCTCAAAGCTTAAATCTTCTAGCACCATAATTACTTTTTGTTGTTATAACCTGTTTACAATAAGGGTTTGTTTGTGGATTTGTTTGGATGGGAAGGGTTGGTGTGAGGTGCCACCTTTTAAATTTAAAATATTTGTTAGAGTTTGGGAAATATAACATTTAAACTAGGTTTTGATTGAAAATGTTGATTGTGTTAATTATTACCAGTTCAAGCCTGCTAGTCCTTGGGCCCTGAGCCAGTACCATTGATGTCAATGGTAAAGCTTCCTTTGGCTTCAATGGGGCAGGGTCATTTCCTTAATAGTCAGTGGGTCTATTGGTTTACTGGATTCTGCCATTCTTATGCACGCTGAGTAGCAGCTTACACTGCAAATGGTCCCCATAGAATTCAATGGGAGTAAAGATGACAGAATCTGGTCCTGTGCAAATAAAGTTTTTTTCAGGTTTGGGCCCTAGAAACCAAAGCAAAGACAGAGGCACTGCACTTGTCACAATGCCTGGGAAGAGTAACTTTCTTCTTAACCAAATGTGCAAGTTAATTCATGTAAATTGTGAGACATTAATGAAATGAGAGAAATACTTATTAATTAAAGCTCTTGCAGGATAACATGAACTATATCTTACCCCCCCCCACCTTACCCTACCCCCTTCAGGTTTCCTCTCAGAGCCCTCCTGCTATTACTCCACTCTCTCTCTGATTGCTTTTTGTGGTCTTTGTAAATAATCCTCTCATGAGATGTTTGTTCAGAACATGCAATCAATTTATTAAGGCATTTTTCAGGACAAATTAGCAGGTGCAGTAAGCATAATTATACTGATATTCATTCATTTTTAGAATGAGATGTTGACCAGAAAATACCACTGCTTTTGCTAACCTCAACAAACAGCTTGACAGCTATCAACTTACAACAATGTGCAAATAAATCCAGGCTGCACAGGCAGTGACATTGTCAGGAAGAATGAAAGCTGGTAAATATTAGGGCTGGTGTAACGTTAAACATCAAAATGTGTTTCTGACTGAAAACTGGGTTTTCACTTAACTGAATTTTTTCATGTAAAGAATCTGCTTTCTGGAGTTTGGTTGTTTTTCATTGAAAAACTGAATGCCTGAAAAAACCATGATCATACAACAGCCGTGACACATGACCTCTCCTCACCAAGAGGATGCATCATGGGAGATATAATCCGATCAGGGAGATCATCCTATAGAGAAGAATGGGAGCATAAACACCCAAACTACAACTTCCATGAGGCACAGCTGCAACATTTCTGTGTTCAAATATTTTGATTTTCAATTTTTCACAGAAAACTAAAAAATTTTTGAGGTGAAAAACTCCATTTTCTGACCAGCTTTGCTAAATATCCTGGTTTAGATCCTGTCCTGATCAGCCAGGGGCTCAATATTATTACCATCTGCTGGCTGTTCAGTGTCTCTGGGAAGTGAATTTATTGGTCTCCGTCCACTTGCTAGTGAACAATAATCCCATCATGGCTGGCACTAATTGGACTCTTGTGAGCAATTTCAAGAACTGAATGGACTCTGGAGACACATCAACCTTCATACTGGAAGGTGGTCCTTTGAAGGCAGGATTGAGGCAGCCTGGAGGAAACGATGTTACTGATTCCATAGATGGAAGTCTTCTCTCTGAGTCAGTGCAGAACATGGCACTTTTAATACAGGTATTGGTGTTAGCCCGCCCTTCTAGTTGTGCTATGCCTGCTTTGGTCTCCAGAGCTGTCACTGTGGCACATTTCACACTTAAAATGAAATGTGTCTACCTGCCAGAAAGGTAACCTCGCCGAGTGTCTGAAAATCAAGCTGTATTCATTCTGCTTTGGATCCCATTGCAGTCAGAAAGAGTGGAATCAGAAATCAGCTGGTCTTTGCTGAGACTGTGTAATGCAGAAGACAAAATGATTGCAGTGTTGACAATAGTAAAAAAAAAATATGGTGCTATCAAATGATAATCCAAAATGACTCAGAAGACACATCGGGAGCAGATAATGGGATTACCGTTTTGCACTTCTTTTTTTGCCATTGCAATTTGTTCACTCAATGGCCTGCAAATCAAATTTACTTAATTTGTAAGTGCAAAAGGATATTATCTTCCAGCTTTCTTTGCCAAGCTCCAGAGTAGATGTACTGAGCAAAATTTGGTGCTGTTTTTGTTTATTCATTTTTCGGACTGCAACCTGACTTTAAAATTGTTATGAATGTATAGATTTTGGGTTCTCCCTGGTTCATTCATGCCTCATGTTCTTCCCAGCTGCCACATAGAGACACTAGTGGGTGTGATTTGTATTATATGGACACCTCTTGAACAGGAACTTGGGTGGGACCCACCAAATTACATTATGTAGGCATTATCAATTTTAAGGAATAACCCCATTTCAGCGATCAGTTTCAGGCAAACAGTTGAGCTGCACCATTGCATATCTGATGTGTAGCTGAAGAAACCCACAATTTGCATCGCTACAGTTTATCCGGAGTTCAAACAGGCGTAAGTGCAGGGAATGCAAATGTCAGAGTTCTTTGTCTACAGTAAAGGTTTGCACTGGTGCAGCTATGCCAGTTGCTGGCCACTGAATGTTGAAATTGCAGCAAATCCCCAACAGAGATGGGGCCGCGATTACTGAACAGCAATTAGGAAGAGCTGACATGGAAAGAACTAATGATCCTAAGATATGGTTATTTCTGTTTATTTTAATTTAATTGATGGTGTGGTAGGAGGTTATGATTGGGTGTATAAACCCCACACTAGACCTGCAGGAATAAAGGAGCAACTCTGGGCCCAGGCATCCATGCTCATTCCCAGCTGTGGAGCATGCTCCAGCTGTAGGTGGAGTTGAGAAAAACGCCAGACAGCTCAGAAGGGGCCTCTCAGGGCAGGGAGAGCGACTGATCCTGAGAGCGTCGGAAGATGGGTGCTGCAGAACCCTTTCCCTGGGCAGAAGTAGCCTGCCTGCCTGCTGAGCCCAGAGGGGCAAAAGATTGTTACTGTCTCATTCTTCACTACTTTGTGGCAAATTGTAAGGTTTGGCATGAGAGTGGATGATGCAAGAAAGCCCAAGGAGGCAGCTGGAAAGCACTCCTGGATACTGGATGTTGTTGCCTCTTACAGGGTCTTGTGCCAGGGCCTGGGCTCCCCTACCAACCAGTCTTGTTATGAAGAATGGGAAAACCCTTACTTCCAGACTCCCACTCAGGGAAACCAAAGGATAGTCAGGACATTAAAAATGCTACAGCTGAGATGTGACACCTGGAGGAGTCAATAGATGGAAGGTCTATTCAATAGAAGGTCCCCCCTCACACACACACAGTTATGAAGGTTGGGACCCAATAGTTTCCTTGGGACTGTTACCCCAGACAGGTGTTAGGGCTCCCCCACCCTGTCCCCTCTCATTTCCCAGACGCAGTTTGCTGAAAAGCAACAGTTCAGAGTCCAATCTGCAGGCTCTCCACGAAAGGTTTATTGAGGTTTTATTGAGGGTTTACTGACAAGCTTAAAACCATAACCGAATCTCCAAGCCCTTCATACCAGTCGGGCTTATCTCTCTATATGCCGATAGACTTCCCTTCCCCCCCAACCGCAGTTCTATACGCCCATAGAACTCCCTCTTTTCCTGACCATCGCTCTGTATGCTGACAAAACCCCCTCTCCTTCTTCTTGATTGCCTTAATTATACCTGTACCCCCCACACCCCGGTATCACCCTTTCCAATATATGGTCATGTTCCATTTTGGGTGGTGTGGGTTAGGGGGCTTTAGTATAACCCCTTTTGTACCCCATGGGAGGGTCAGGGAGTGGGGTCACATCTTGGCAATGGTCAGTTTATGGCCCTATGTTTATGTTTCTTTTTAACACTTTCTTTCACCTCCCTTGCTTTCCCAGCCGGTTGCTTGGCCTTGCTCTGGCGTCTGTCTTGAAGAAGAATCAGAGCTTTCCCTCATTTGTGCATTCATAGATCACACCTTCTCTAGGCCTTGAAACATTTTAACTACATCTCTTATTTTTTCCACATTAATAAAGAAAACCCATCTAATTGCAGGAAGGCAAAAGGAACAAACTATGTCTTTGTTCTTTGCTAATATGTGTATCTCAGAGACTTTAGCTTTCAGGCAGGTACACAGGCCTAAATACTTACATGAACTTACATGATATATTTATACTCTAACAACAAGGATAGGGCTAATTGGTGAGCTGACCGTGCCAACAGCCACTGAAAGGTGGACTGTCACAGTCTTCAGTGAGAGGCATTGGGAGTGGGCTGAGTAGAGACCTAGTACCCGAAGCACTAGGGGCCACCCCCCCTGAGCACTGCCCAACACAAAGGTGTTTGTGACATCTGATTTAATAGACTAAAGCCTTGTCAATGCTTTTAGAGCACATGTGTTCAGAGAATTGAAAGGGTGGATATTTGAAAATAAGTTGAAACGAATGATTTAACTTCTAGTTAGCATCCCTACGGCTCTGGGTAGCTTTAAAGCAGTGACATGGAGGAGCCTTGATTTACAGGTGGACTTAGGTACCACAAAGCTCAGCATTTCTAGGCATCCTGCTGTCTAGTGTGGCTTTGGTATGCTAAGATCATACCAACAGATCAGGCCGTACAGGCAAGATAGCTGGGGGATGCCTAGTTTGTGAATCCCACTGGGGCTTAAGCATGAGCTAGATGCCAAGCAGATTGGCATCACCAAGACTTACACAGTTTTGCACATGCCCACCAGCAGAAATTTAGGGGACTTACCTGGTGGAATCATAGGCACCTAGGGACTTTATGTAGATAGCGGCGGCATGGCGCTTTTGAGAATGCCATTGGCTTCTAAGTGTTGGCAGATAGGTACCTAAATCCCCCATGTGAATCTAACCCTATATTCCATTCCCAACTTCTTGAGCCATCTATTCCTGTGGATGGGAATCATTAGTAACAAATATCATTTCTTCTTTCAACTGAAGAGTGACAATAAATTAGACTTTTGCACTGTTGGTGTTATAATAGAGAACACAGCATCACAGTCACTTGCAAGTGCCTCTTCTTTGCAAAGTTTGAATCCTGTTAAGGACCAAAACCTTTAAAAAACATGTAACTTAAGTCTCAAAGCACAATCACAGAGTCAAGGTAATTCTAAAATAATTCTACCTGAAACCCCAGTTTAAGCCTTTCCTTCTGGCTTGGCTCTTTCTAGGGTTACTGAATTCCAAAGTAACCGTCTTGCTCAAGTTTTGTCCATCCTAGGGTTTTACCCCTTATGACCTGTCTGTCTGTCCTAGGCATTGGATCTCTGCATAAAGGCTGTTTTCACCTCCCTAAATTCAGGGGGGAAGCTAATAAGCCTGATTTCATCCCATAGTGTTACCAGTAATTAACCTGCAGATACAGCCCTGCACAGTTCCAACAGCTGCTAATAGAAGGAGTAGCAGGAGAACCCTAACATTTGGTTACACTATCTATTTTCCATCCCGCTATCTAATCCATCCACATTATGCCGCCATTGTCTCTCTCTACTTAATACAGCAACTGTCCATTCATCAGCCCAGCCATCTATCCTCTCAGCCCATCCACTTAATACATCCATGTCTGTCTATCTAATTTCTCTATCTATCCCATCAGTTGAATTCTTCTAACTTATCTAATTGTTCTGCCAATTTATCTATCCATGAACATGTAGAGTGAAATCTATTCATATCTTTACACTTTTGCCTGTGCAAGTAACTACGGATACTCACAATTTTACCCATCTTAAGGAAAGAGGGTACCATGGTAGTATTGTTTATTTGTGAAGTCAAAAATTATAAAGTTTTTAATGATACCATAAAGATTCAATCCCCACACAAAAGTAAAATTCAGTTCTAAACCTCTCTCCACCACATTTAGACCATAGTGTACAGGGCTTAACCTTTGTGCAACCCATATTGCAGTGGACAACAACAAAGGAGAATTTGCAACAAAATAAAACCTATCATTAGACCTGCACTAAAATGTAATTGGATCTCCTTCCTACTTACAGTATATCTACTCTTTGAGCTGGAGGTGTCACTTCCAGGTAGATGTATGAGTGCAAACTTTGATCGAACTAACTTACTGAAAACAGAAGCACAGTTACGGCAGTGCTTGCAATAGGATGGGTTAGCTGCCCAAAGTACAGTTCCAATTGGGTCACTAGTCACTTACATGGGTAGCTAACTTGTCTCCCTACCTGCGCCAATGTGGTTACACATCTAAATTACAACTTCAGCTTGAAATGTAGATATACCCTGAGTGGATGATTGCAACAGAGAAATTCCTGTTAATGGGGAAAAAAAACAAAACAGAGTATGGCAGCAAGCCTCATATTTTATAGAGAAAGAAAGGCAACTGGAGCACTTCATGCATGTAGGTTATAGGAACTGTATCATAGTAGGAGACAGAAAAGCCCAGCTGCGTCATTTAGTCTGATCCCCTGTGTTTTGTGTGATCACATGTAAAACTAAGGTGGTAATAGTGCCTCTTTGTATAGATTTAATACAGTATATGGAGTTTCTCTCCATATAGTTTTGAGAAGAATATACAAAGGCAAGAGAAAATACAAAGATAATGATTAAAGGATTGAAAGGTAACAGAAATGAGTAAAAACTGAAAAAGCTAAATGTATATAGTCTGGAGAAGAATCAGAGATGATGTGATCACAATATAATGTCTTCAAGGTAAAAATATAAATGAACGAAGGGAATTAATTCACAAGCTCATAAGATAGCAGGAAAGTAAAAAATAGGCTGAGCCTAAGAAAGGAAGGTTTATGCTTGTTAGCAGGACAAATTCTTAAGACTGATTCTGCTCTCACGTCCAAACACCCAAAAACACTGCAGCTGATGGAGTTGGATGGGGTGTCAGTGAGAGCAATTGAGTAAAAAATATAGAGATATGCTAAAGGAGGACTTTAAAAAGGGATTCAAGAAGACACTAGTGGAAACTACATAAAAACAGCCATACGGGGTAAGACCAATGGTCCATCTAGCCAAGTATCCTGTCTTCTGACAGTGGCCAATGCCAGGTGCTTCAGAGGGAATGAATAGAACAGGTAATCATCAAGTGATCCATCCCCTGTCACCCATTCCCAGCTTCTGGCAAACAGAAGCTAGGGACACTTCAGAGCATGGTTTTGCATCCCTGCCCATCCTGGCTAATAGCTATTGATGGACTTGTCCTCCATGAATTTATCTAGTTCTTTTTTGAACCCTATTATAGTCTTGGCCTTCACAACAGCCTCTGGCAAAGACTTCTGCAGATTGACTGTGCGTTGTGTGAAGAAATACTTCCTTTCATTCATTTTAAACCTGATAACTATTAATTTAACGTGGTGTCTCCTAGTTCTTGTGTTATGAGAAGGAGTAAATAACATTTCCTTATTTACTTTCTCCACACCAGTCATGATTTTATAGATGTCTATCATATCCCCCCCCAGTCATCTCTTTTCCAAACTGAAAAGCCCTAGTCTTATTAATCTCTCCTCATATGGAAGCTGTTCTGTACCTCTAATCATTTTTGTTGCCCTTTTCTGCACCTTTTCCAGTTCCAATATATCTTTTTTGAGATGCGACGACCAGTTCTGCACTCAGTATTCAAGATGTGGGTGTACCATGGATTTATATAAAGGCAATAAGATATTTTCTGTCTTATTATCTATCCCTTTCCTAAAGATTCCCAACATTTTGTTAACTTTTTTGACTGCTGCTGCACATTGAGTGAATGTTTTCAGAGAGCTTTCTACAATGACTCCAAGATCTCTTTCTTGAGCCGTAGCAGCTAATTTAGACCCCGTCATTTTATATGTATGGCTAGGATTGTGTATTCCAATGTGCATTACTTTGCATTGATCAACATTGAATCTCATCGGCCATTTTGTTGCCCAGTCACCCACTTTTGTGAGATCCCTTTATAACTCTTTGCAGTCTGCTTTGGACTTAAATATCTTGAGTAGTTTTATATCATCTGCAAATTTTGCCATCTCACGGGTTACTCCTTTTTGAATATGTAGAACAGTACTGGTCCCAGTGCAGACCCCTGGGGGACAACACTATTTACCTCTATGCATTCTGAAAACTATGCAGGCCTTGGTCCTGCAAGCTTTCATGCAGCAGGTGATACAAGATTGTTGGGCTCCAGCAGAAATGTCAGCAGAGGCTATTTTGGGCGGAGGGGGAGGTGAGTGAGCAGGGCTTAAAAGGGTGAGGCATGGGTGCAGAATAGGCATGTCTGAGAAGATATAAAATCAACCATCGTCAGCATACTAATGAGGAGTTGAGCTACATGTTTCCCTCTTTAATCTAATTTCTGCTCTTGTTAACAGCAGCAGTCTTATTGTTGCAGGGTTAAGTTCTCCTGTTGCTCTCTAACCTGCTTGTGACTTTTTAACTTGCATTTATACGCCACACTTTTTACCTCCATTCTACAGGATTAAGCTTTTAGGTAGTAATCCTAGAAAATAGAGAAGAGATCCTACTGAATGATCCAAGTAGTCTTTTCTCAGTCCCTAATAGTTATGACCCAGAGTCTGTAGCCTGTGTGTATGTGGGGGTGGGGTGGGTCAATTCCCCCTTTTCCCAATTTGAAAAGAAGGAAATAACATTATATGGATCAACAAGTGTGCTGAGGGTTATGAGATTGTTCTCACTGACAATTCAGGAAATGCTAACAAAGGGGTTTTGCTTGTCTCAATTTCTAAAATTTCCTTTTGTTTTTTTGCTTTAAGGCCTCTGGTTCATTTAGACATTTGACATGAAGTCCTTTATGATGTTCAATTATCATTCAAAAGGAATACTTCAGTCTATCCATATTATTTTCACAGGTTAAGTATTCTCGATAAGACTTCTCAAATCAGATGAGCTGAATTGAACTTAATTAGAACTCGTAATACTCATGGAGAAGATAAGCAGCTTGCCTAGGCCTTCATAACATTAAAATAGTGGGGGAGGAAGGGATTGTTGGGAAAAGACTCTTAGGGGAAAACCAACTCAACCCTAAATAAGGAAACCAAAAGGGCACAGGGCATTAAATTGTTATTGTTGTCCACATGCTGCTGCTTAGATAGTGAATGATAAACCCATACAGGATTCCTGGAGTTGATCTCACCACAGAACAATCTAAGACATTGTTATGGGAGAACCAGGTTTTTTTGGGGGGGACAAGACATAAAGATGTAGAGGACAGAAGTGTTTTAATTCCTGGTATCTGCAGGTACCCCCGGAGTATGTATCTGCAAAAGTCTGTAATGTCGTTGTCATCTCCCTTTTGGATGTGCTTTTTCTTGGAATGAAGGACAGCAAGGAAATTAGCAGAGCTGGACCAAAAAAAAAAAAAAAAAAAAAGAATTTTCCATTGGAAAATGCAATTTTGCTGAAATTAAAATATTTCACCCTAACATGTCAACTTTGAAAAAATTTTTACCAGAAACTTGTTGAAAAGTTATTTTGACTTTACAGTTTCATTTTGATAAAGTTTAAATATTTTGTTTCAATATAGGAAAAATAATTTATGTGACTTTACTATTTTAACTCATTTTGTTTTTGACCTTTTATATTTTAAAATATTATGGTGGCTATTATATTCTATTTAATATTTTATATTGTTTTGACATGTCAAAATGAAGCGTATCTACCTTATTGAAATGAAAACTGTAATGGGTTGGGTTGTCCCTCCCTGTTTGTCTGGGAGGGAGGCACACCCCCTTGCTATGGCGCATCTGTGGGGACAAAAGCTCACAAGAGGGAAATTAGCGTTCAAGGCCTCTGGCTCTCAGGCAGGGGACCAAGAAGGCAAGCCTCCAGCAGGGGAAGCACAAATAAGAAGTCAATGGCCCCAGGCCCTCAGGCCAGGTGGAGCAATTAAGCAGTCTATGGCCCCAGGCCGGGCAGGATAATTACACAGTCTAAGGACTCACAAGCAGGGGGTGAGCACCAACACTGTCTAGGTGCTCATGAGCAGGGAGTGAATACCATCAGGCTGGCCTATGATGAAACAGCCGCCATCCCAAGGGTGGGTTGGCAGTAGAGGGACCCAGCCCTATCCTACTCCGTTGGGTCCCATGTAGCAGGCAGCTCCAGTAGGTCCTCAGTGCTGTAGCAGCCAGGCTTAGGCACCAACCTTGGGGAAGGGATACCCTTCTCCTCTGGCAGCTCCAACCCATGTGAGCTAGAGGGCGCACCTCTTATACTTCCTCTCCCACCCTTCTGATTCCGGTGGGACAGGCGTGGGTATCCTGGCTCTTCCCACACCCTGAGGTTCCTTCCTCTCTGTCTCCAAGGGACGCCATGCTCCCTTGCTACAAAAACATTTTGATATTATTGAAACCAAACAATTTGACGCTATTGAAACAAAACCTTTGGGTGGTTGCAAATTGAAATTGTTTAGAATTTCTGTTCTCTGGGGAACTTCAACTTTTTGTTCCAGTTCAGAATGAAAACTTTCAAAATGACAGAATTTCCTGTGTAACAAATTCCTATTTCTGACCATCTCTAGAAATTAGCATTGCAAACTCCCAGCTGAGTGCTGATATGTCCTTTGAGCTATGTTCCCCACCTCCTGAGTGTGTGTGTGTGAATACTGGGGAATAAAGAAGTGTTCAAAGGACCCTGAATATTTATGTGGAGAGTGATGAAGAGAAGGTATTTTCTCCCTATGCTAAACCTACTACTGCTAATACATTTGTATAATTGAAATAATTATAAATATTGAAATAACCATGATACTAGTGACTTAATAAAGGAAGGAAGAACTGGGAGAGGTCCTCATTCACCCATACGTTTCATGGATTTTTTTCTCTTTGAGGCTTTTCAGAAGAGATGTTTTATAATCACTAAAGGAATAGTATGTGACTACCCAACAATAATCTGTAGCCTTAAATAAAACACATTCCTGAAACCAGTAATAAACCCATAGTCCATTTTTTTTGGTAATCTGTCTCCAGCTATGACTAATGCATGAAGCTTCAAAAGAAGATGCAAAATAGGGCTGGCTGGAAAATGGGGTACACTTTTTCAACAACAAAATACATTTTGGGAGGAAATTTCACAGTAATGACTTCCTATGTTTTTGTCAGTATTTGAAATATTGACAATTTTGTCACTGTCAAATTTTGACATTTTGAAGTAGCTTTGTGGATGGGCAAAAGATGGAATGAAATTTTTCACAGAAATGTTGATCTACTTTTTCATAAAGGTTAAGAATTCAAACTAAATAGTTTATTTAAATAGCAAATTTCTAAAATGGATGACCAGCTCTAGTATAAAACTACCATAATACACTTTGCAGTGTAATATAAGGGAATTTCTTCCTGACCTCCACAGATGCTGCTAATCTTGTGCCATGAAGCCTGAGGATTGAAAGCTGCTGCTATTTTAACGTACATAACTTTGACCACATGCTAGCTTTATTCACATAAATGCCTCATCCTTTTTTCAAATTTACTATTTTTTGCCTCACCAGGAGAGGTAACATTGTCTAGAATATCCTGTAATGGTGAGTTCTACAGATTAATTATACTGAATGTCATGTGGGATAAAATATTATTCATCCATTTTAAGTACATTGCCTTCTAATTTCATTGAGGACTCCTCTTGTCTTCCATAATGGGACGGAATAAATAGGAACTACCCACCTCGTCTTCCTTATGCTAGTCATATACCTCTGTGTTATCTCCCCATATTTGTCTCATGGCCAATAGGCATTGACTATATAATTTACTTGCCCATATATTTTATTAAAGTATTCTGACTCAGAACATTTGAAAAGTGAAAACTCTGCTGTGAGTTTGGTTTTATTAATCCAGCTCTGTAGATAACTGACTCTGTATTTTATATAGCAGCTCACTAAACTTTCCACACACAAAGCTTTCCATGGGCTGTTCCTTCTTTCTCCCTCTCTCTCTCTCTTTCCATTGGAATTGATATTGAACCATCAATTATCAAGGCACACAAAATAAAATTAAAAAAGATTATCTTTATTGATGGCAAAGGCAGCATTGGAACTTGAAAGTCCAGGGTGAGCTTGATCAGTTAAAAGCTCTATCAGTTAAAAGAAAGGCAAACAAGAAGCTAGATTGTACAAGCATAGGAGCAGAATACAAAACACAGAGTCAGTTCTGATACCACTGAGGTCAATGCAAAATTTGCCATTGACTTTAATATGGTCTAAAAGAAGTGGTTCTTTCACTGTAAAGAGCATTAGCCATGCCCCTGTGTGACAGAGTGAATATGCCCCATCCACAGGTTGACAAGGCAGGGGTTAACTTTCTCCCTTTGACTAGAGGAAGGGCCACAGCTGTGCATCCTGAGTGCAGAGAATCAGGTTTGGGCCAGGTGTGGGGATTTAATTAGTTTCTTTGCCCTTTGTAAGAGTTCTGAGCAGGCTGGGCTGAGTTTGCTGGGGTGATTTGGGAAAGAATGAGCTAAGGGTTGTGGTGGAGACGCTTGGTTGGGTTGATCCATGCTTTGTGTTATAGGCTCCACTGTCTCTGTGTTTGGCCTGTAAAGGGTCAGCACGTTATGTCACATTCACTTTTCCAATTCACAGAGGTGTCTAGTGTCAGTCTGCCATAGGTGTACTGGTTCCTATGCCGTTTGGACTGGCCTGTAACACCCTTAGGTAAGCAATACTAAGGACTGCTTGAACTCTGAGCTCTTGGTTGCTCAGCCAAGTCTACCCACTGCATTCTTGCCATCAGGACTGTATTGGAGGGAAAAGAAATTCCCTGCCAATTCAGATCCCCAACCCCCTCCCTAGCTACCTCTTCCAGCAGCACAACTGGAAAGAAATGAAAATGCTGACTTCATCCTCCCCTTTCTTGAGGCCTCACAAAGTGAAAGGCCAGCCCTTAGGACTGGCCACTATTGCAATGAGTCCTGGTGTATTTATGTACTACAGAAGCCGCAGTGCTACTTCAGACAGAACCCACCACTAGAGCAGGATGAGACAGAACTCTTGGTACAAAACCACACACTCGGGGCCTCTCACTCCTGGTTCCTTGATTTCTTCCTCCTAATGCACTGGGAGCTTTTCTGAGCAGAATTATCCTCACTGCAATAATATGCAACTGAAGTTCCCAATGAGCTGTATTTTTGTGCTGTTTACATTATTGTGTTGAGAGGCTATAATTTAAGGTAAACATGATACCAAGTGTAAAGAGGGTGTGTTGTCTAGTGGTTAGATCAAGGGGATATGATTTCCTGTGTCTTTTTCCTTTCTCTATCACTGACTCATATTCCATCCAAAGGGCAAATTGCTTAACTGCTTTGCCTCAGTTTACTTCTGTAAAATGGGGATAATTACTTCCAAGGGGAATTGAAAGGGCTAAATAATGTCTGTAAAGTGCTTTCAGGTACTTCAATGAAGAGCATTTATACTATAAGTGCAAATTATTATTAGGAAGTATTATAACAAACTTGTGGCCAACTGGGACTTCTCAGTTGTTCCTGTACTGCACACTATGGCCACTCAGAACTGTACAAAAAGAGCTGACAGAACTCAGATCCTACACTTCCAGAAAGCCCAGGCAACCTATCACTTGAGCTAAAGAAGAGTCTCTGTTAGCTGTTAGCAGTATAAGGACTATGACACAGTTGAGCAGTTCTGATTCCATCCAGCAGATGGCAGTATAGGGATCTATGACACTTGCCAATTCATTACAATATTAAAACTCTATATTAAGAGGAAAGATTAAGTAGCTGTTCTACATCTCAGATGGAAAAGTGTTAAAAAAGAGGGTATGTTATCTAACAATAAGAAAAAATAAGAGTAAAGAGGGAATTCAGGCAGATTTCACACTAAGGATAGTAAATACATGAACAAATTTCAGGGGGAGGTAATTGAAATAGACTGTCAGTGAAATCAAAAGACCCTCTAAATGTGTTTCTGGAGGAGGAGGAAGAATGGTGGTTATGGTGAAAAGGAAGGCGGGTAGCATTAACATTAACCCAAGGGCTGGGGAGTTAGGCTGGAAGACATATTTCTGTTCCTAATTTTTCTTATGTTCCTGTGAATCCTATAATCCTCCTGATGAATACTTTCAGCAGAGCATTGCTGTGTGTTAATCTCTCTGCCTGGAGGCAAGCAGAGAGAAATTGCAAGGTACAGAGGAAATGCATATAATGAAGGGCAGTTCAATAAAGTCTGGCTTTGACCTTTTTAGTCTGTCTTCAAAGTCCTTATCTGGACAGATTGTTTAAGATGTACTGCAGCACGGTCAAAGCTACCTCAAAACCTTTGACCTGAGACTTCTGCTGGCTTATCCACCCAACCTAAATGGCCTGCTAGGCAGTATTTATTTTAGGTGGCTAGTACCAGGACTAAAAGGTCAAAGGGCAAGAGCAGTTGGGAGATTATCATTGAATTCACACCCCAGGTCTCCAGTTAACTGATTTTTCTTGTAGTTTTCAAGGAACTTGTATGGATAGACAGATACAGATATTTACATTCAGAAATTTCATTGGTGTGAACAGGACTCTAAATAAGGACAAATAAGGGGAGACTGGGATACATATGACCTGAGATTCAACTTTGACTGTAAGCACATTACACTAATTGAGGGGTGAGAGGGAGAGATGGATAGAGATCACCATTTGCTGCTGTTGCCAAAACCCTTCCCAGTCACATAAAATGGATATGACAAAACAACATATGTTGCACAGCTCCTTTTACCTTAGAATCCAGTAGTCCAAGGGTTGAAGCACCACACCAGAACTATGGAATACAGGCAACTTTAAGATTTGCAGTGCAGTTTCGGTAGGGAGGCCGTGTGTGTCATGAACTGATAAACATGAAATCATTCAGGTGAGATGTCCCGTAGACTCACCTCTGAGGGCTTCTCTAAATGTATTTTTAAACATTCTAGGGCATTTTTCAAAACGAATGGTCAATTACCCATATGTTCTGGTTCACTTTCCTTCTCTCAGTAAAAGCAGGTTATCAATGAAGGGAAATCATGCCCACAGCAGAACACGTGCTGATCTTCTGCAAGGGGGATGAGGCCTGAGGGATCTGTGGTTAGACATGTTCAGGCAGCACAGCCCTATTCCCGAGTGATTTACTACTGCTCTCTGGTCTTGCAGAGAGGACTCTTTCTTGCTTTTCCATATATACAAATATATATATAATCACTCTAAATTATTTATATTTTAAATGAGAGGAAATGTCAAAACAAGAAAACAAAAGTAAAGTCTCCAGGAGAAAGTACACTATGTCTCCCTCTGTAACCTGCTACATCAACTCTGACTCTCACAATGGCAGTTTTCCCTGGGACAGGAAGACTCCTTAAAAAAAAAAAGATGTAGTTCAGATTTTGTACAGACTAAAATGGGACATGGTGGTCACCATTAAAAAGTCCACATTTCCTTAGAGTGGTACTAGGATCTGTGATACACTGGGATCTCCTGTTCTGAGTATAGGACTTGGATTGTTAAGCTCTATGCTTTGCAAAGGTGTTTGCAAGGATTTATCTGAGCCAGCCCTACTTCACTGTGTCACCAACTATCTTATGGGGCTGCATTATAAATACTTAGGTAGACAGATTCTACTTTTGATGTCTGGGTAAAAATTTTTTAATTCATTTTGAATTTCTATCATTATGTTTTACATAAACTCATTTGGTTTCATTTCCTCATTTGAACCTATAGTGACCCAACTGTGCCTAAGTTTTGGGTTTTATTGGAAAAGTCATCCACTTGGTGCATGCTGATACCCCTTGGAAAATGCACATTTTGCACAGCCACATTAAGTGAAAAAAACCCATCAAACCTCCTCCAAAACCTACTGAAATGTATCCCTGAAAATTATTATAAAGATAGGATGGAGCATTTCTTAAAAACAATCCCCCGCCCCCCTATATTTCAAACTTCAGGCACAAAGTGAAGATGGAGGCTAGAAAAGCATTTTATACCATGAGGAAATATCTTTAGGAAGCTTCTTGGCATAGAGGCAGGATGCAAGTCCAAAAAGAATTAAGAATGGGACTCACCATTTATAAGAACATTAAATCATGAAAATTGAGTTGCATAGAATGACATGGAATTTCCTCGGAAATACAACATATCTGCCTGCTGGGCAGGTGTCATTCTTGACCCACATCTGAATTAGCTCACAGCCCCTTTCTGCAGTGTGTTGTAGCTCCTAGAAGAGTCTCAAATAGTACACAAAGATGCTAGGGCATCTTTGTTTTCCTCAGCTCCTCCAGTATACCTGCACTTTGGAGAAGATTCAGGGCTGTTTTCCAAGAAAACCACAACAATTGGCAGACCCTTTGCATTACTATAGTAACAGGGTCTGTTGTAACTCAAGTTATGTCTGTCTGAACTGGGTAACAAATCTGAGGAACTAACTAAGCCTGAGTTTTCATTACAGGAGGTTTTGGAACAAATGGATACATTAAACAGTAATAAGTTACCAGGACCAGATGGTATCCATTCAAGAGTTCTGAAGGAACTCAAATGTGAAATTGCAGAACTACTAACTGTGGTATGTAACCTATCATTTAAATCAGCTTCTGCACCAGGTGGCTGGCAGATAGCTAATGTGACACTAATCTTTAAAAAAGGTTCCACAGGCGATCCCAGCAATTACAGGCTAGTAAGCCTAACTTCAGTACTAGGCAAATTGTTTGAACAGAGTTATCAGACACATAGATGAATCTGATTTGTGGGGGAAGAGTCAGCACGGTTTTTGTAAAGGGAAATAATGCCTCACCAATCTACTATAATTCTTTGAGAGGGTCAACAAACATGTGGACAAGGGTGATCCAGTGGACATAGTATACTTAGATTTTCAGAAAGCCTTTGACAAGATCCCTCACCAAAGGCTCTTAAACAAAGTAAGTGGTAGTGGAATAAGAGGAAAGGTCCTCTCTTGGATCAGCAACTGGTTACAAGATAGGAAACAAAGGGTAGAAATAAATAGTCAGTTTTCAGAATGGAGAGAAGTAAATAGTGGTATCCTCCAGGGGCCTGTACTGGGACTAGTATTGTTCAACATATTCATAAATTATATGGAAAAAGGGATAAACACTGAGATGGCAAAATTTGCAGATGATACAAATCTACTCAAGATAATTAAGTCCAAAGCAGACTGTGAAGAGTAAAAAGGGAACTCACAAAACTGGGTGACAGGGCAAAAAAATGGCAGATGAATTTCAATGTTGATAGATGCAAATAATGTACATTAGAAAACATAATCCCAACTATACATATAAAATTATTGGAGAGATTAATAAGACTGGGACTTTTCAGCTTTGAAAAAATATGACTAAGGGGGGATATGATAGATGTCTATAAAATCATGACTGGTGAGGAAAAAGTAAATAAGGAAGTGTTATTTACTCATTCTCGTAACACAGAAACTAGTGTCACCAAATGAAATTAATAGGCAACAGGTTTAAAACGAACAAAAAAAAGTATTTCTTCACACAACACACAGTCAACCTGTGGAATTCTTTGCCAGAGGATGTTTTGAAAGTCAAGACTATAAAGCGGTTCAAAAAAGAACTAGATGAGTTCATGGAGGATAGGTCCATCAATGGCTATTAGCCAGGATGGGCAGGGATGCAAAACCATGCTCTGAAGTGTCGCTAGCTTCTGTTTGGCAGAAGCCAGGAATGGGTGACAGGGGATGGATCACTTGATGATTACCTGTTCTATTCATTCCCTCTGAAGCACCTGGCATTGGCCACTGTCAGAAGACAAGATACTGGGCTAGAAGGACCATTAGTCTGACCCAGTATGGCCGTTTTTATGTTCTTCTGTTATATCAAATGATGGATGATTTATTGAGTACAGACCATATTAACATCTCTTAAGAGAAGCTGGCAGACTGCCTTCCTTAAAGGCACTGACAATCTCCTGCAACACTGGACATTGTACCTTCATACTAGCCTTCATGGACAAGGATCCAGAATATAGTGTGTGTAACAAAGTTCTTCCAACACTTCTAGTTCCTCATCAAGAACCAGAAGCCAAAACTCAAGCAGAAATGACACATTTGTCTGTTCAAGGCAACCCTACTGTTTCTGCAGCCACAGAAAATTCAGCCCAAATTTGAGCAATTTTTTCCATAAAATATTGAGGCACTTCCTTATAGAAGAAGGTACACTGATGAGCCACTGGGTAAAGATAGAAGAGATTCACCAGGCTCTCTACAACTTGGAAGAAATCTGTAATTGAGGTTTTGCAAATACAAAGCTGGATACAAAGAACCCCTTCCGGGCCTCCTGCTAAGCTTCAGCTGGAGAATAAAAACGAATGTTTGCCACAATTGATCAGCTTTCTCTAAAGACTTCTGCTATCAGCCATCTTCCTTCATGCTTCACTTGTTGAAGGTATTCTGTAAACCAAGGTGACCTGTGATACTAGAGAGGGAGAGACAGATAACTGTTATAAAACTCCACTGAACCATCAGTGAATGGTCACTCTAGAGAACAGTATTCTCCCTCAGAGCCCTTTGGAATGACTCTGCTTTTCAATAGCTGAGGGCAGGCTAAACGAAGGAATATGTGCCCCAACTTAAAATAAGAAGGAAAGGTTGGTCTCCACACCTACACGCTCAATCTTAATATTAGATCAAGAGTGTGACCAATGGTTTTAGCTCAACCACTTGGGATAGTCCCATGGTCATCATGGGGCCCAGGAAATCCTGGTCTCATTCAGAAAGGTTGTCATCCACATAAATAGAGTGTGTGTGGGGGGGGAGGGAGAATGGGGTAGATGAATAAAACTGTATTTTGTAGTATTATGGTGAGGGACTCCACAGTGCAAGAGGATGATAGGCAAAGCTGGATCAGTCCCAGTTTATCTCCTGCCCAGGTTTTTCATAACACATGGAGATGTTGAATTTGAACCAGTTTTGAGATGGAGACCTACATTTCAGGATGGATTGCATACAGAATGGCCACACCATTCAGTTCCTCTTGATCCATGCTCCATTTGTAACTGCTGACGTGCAGAAGCATGTAAAGAAAATAAACAGCAAAAGTAATAAGTTAACAAAAAATTTCAGAAAAAAAATAAAAGTACACTTGGTTCAGTTTTGGGGTGAGTTTGGATTGATTCTTATTTAATATGAGTGGTTCTACTGGTTTTATGCTGGCTGTACAAGGAATGACAACTCACACCCTGTTAAGCCACATCCTGTTGTATTTGCTACAAAATGTTGTGATTTCTGACATTTTGATGAAACCAACTCTCCTTCCTCTGACCTTGACAGTGTCTCTTGTGATTAAAGACTAGCAGCATAGTGATGGTTTTTACAAGCTATTTCAGATGTCAAAAATACCAAAACAAAAATACTTGATAATGTCAAGAGGAGGGGGAAGGACAGGTAACACAGGAGGGAAAAACACACACTAAAAAAAAAACCCTTCTTGGGTATAAATTTGTCCTTAAAAGCAATGGATGATAGGACTTAAGGAGGCAAATCTCACTGTTTTTCTGATCTGGTAGAAACCGGAATGTTACAGAAATAGATGGCAGACAGTTCAGTGTATTTTGCCTGCACCATAATTCTATACTTAAAAAGAGAAGAGAGAAAACAAAGGAAAAACAAGCAAACCTTATTCGACTAGATTTTAGAAACCTTTTCTGTTCATGTTTTAACTATCATGCTCCCATCTTAAAATATGATGAATGATTTTGGGTGGTTATATTTTAGGGGTGTTCAACAAAGAGGCCTGATTTTTTTTGCAGAGGACACATGCTCAGCATATTCTATTCTGTCCTCATCACCATACTATCTGAGCACCTTTCAAGTAGTGCATTAAGTGAGGGGACTAACGTCTGCCTTGAGTGGTTTGCTCTCTCTCACCTTGGAGGATGAGGGGGGATTGCATGTATAGTGGAATGAACATAAGAAATTAAGAATGGCCATCCTGTGTCAGACCAATGGTCCATCTAGCCCAGTATCCTGTCTTCTGACAGTGGCCAATGCCAGGTGCTTCAGAGAGAATGAATAGAACAGGTAATCATCAAGTGATCCATCCTGTCGCCCATTCCCAGCCTCTGGTAAACAACAATCCCTGCCTATCCTGGCAAATAGCCATTGATGGACCTATCCTCCATGAAATTATATAGTTCTTTTTTGAACCCCAGTGCTTCGAATGCTTTGTTTTGGTATTAAGATTTTTTTTGTAATGTACGTACAGCTAGGTGTTTCACATTCAGAAGACATCTAATATAGGCTCTTTTAAGGCCATTCATGTTGGGCACCCAAATATTGAGGCACCTGAAATCACTAGCCACTTTAATAATTTAGCCTCAAAGATGACATAAATTAGAGACAAAAAAAGACCTAGGCCACCCAGACCATCTCCTCCCTAACAATGTAGCACTGTTCCCTATAGTGAACACCCAACTCAATGGCACTCTATACCTGGATGGCTAGCTCTTAAGTTTTCTATGTTTACGTACATGGCAGTAATAATAATATTTCATCTTTCCATCCAAGAATCTGCCTACATCTTGCAAACGTTAATGGATAAGCCTCACAAACCCTTTGAAGTGGGTAATTATTATCTCCATTACAGATGGGGAAACTGAAACACAGAGTGGTGCCTTCTCACTACAGAGCTGGGCACTCTGTAATACTTTAGATAGAATATAATTCTGACCCTGTATTAGCAACACACCTTTTTCCCCAGTGAAGAACAGGCCTCAGTGATGTTTGGAAGGTCATACAGGAAGTGAGGATTAGAGCCCAGACCTTCTGTCTCCTAGACATAAGCTTTAACCATTAACCCATGCTTCCTTAGATCAGCAGTTCTCAACTAGGGGTCCAAGGCCCCCTGGGGGGACCATGAGCAGGTTTCAGGGTGTCTGCCAAAATAAATCAGAGAGCAGGGCAAGTGTTAGAGTTGCTGGGGCCCAGAGCAGAGAGCCGAAGCCCGAGCAATTTAGCTTCACAGGGCCCCCTGTGGCATGGTGCCCAGGCAGTTGCCCTGCTTACTACCTCCTAATGCCAGCCCTGGCTTTTAATCTACAGGATATGCAGAAAAACAGTTGTTGTGGTACCGGTGGGCAGTGGAGTTTTATAGCATGTTGGGTGGGCCTCAGAAAGAAAAAGATTGAGAACCCTGCAGTCTAAACCAAGTAGGCCAACTGCTGTAGTGATTGCATTCTGCTTATGACAAAATCCCTTTTGCTTTTGAGTATGGGTAGGAGGATGCTGTCATGGGCACTTTGTTCTTTGACAAATGGAGTATCAGGTTTAATTCATCACACTTGTGCTTTGAAGTACTGGGGACACTTAAGACCTTGCGCTAAAAAAAATCACATGCATTCATTTGTGCAGATGTGAATGCATGCCTCCACAGATGTTCAGCATGCACAGTTACCTGTTGGCACAGCTGTGTGCTTGTATTGCACATACAACTAGATAATTGTTGAAAATGCCACATGTAATATAAAAAGTTCAAGAGGTTTAGCCTCTTAAATGCTAGAAAACAGAATTAAGGCAATATCTATGGTCCTGATTCTTCAGGCTTTTATGCTGGCACAACTCCACTTATTCCAATTAGACTGCACATGTAAGAAACTGAAGTAACGTTGTATAATCAAACAGTATAATTTTGATCTCCACAATCCTGGCAGATATTTTCTGAACAGGACACAATGAAGAGGAACAGTAAATCTTTCCTAGGTCTAGTTCTTTCTATTTTCCTTTCCCTGCTCCTGTCCCCTAACATCCTGATTTTTATAAATGTCCTCACACTTTCAACCAGGAGTGGCCTACATTTCAAAACCTTAATTAATTATGTGGCTTTTGTTTTCATTGAAGCTGGTGTCCCAATGAATTCGCCTGCAGTTCACTTGATGCCCAGGATTACTCCAAACAGTATATGTCATCGATAATAGCAAGTGACAATCTCACTGTTCCAACAACGTGATAAACCAGCCAGACTTCAAAATGAGTCAATTTTACCTGTCACGGAATGTGGCAGGCCTTTTCATTTGAATCCCCAGGATCAAACACTTCTGACAGAGTTCTCTAACCACCTAAGGGGAGAGGAGGGCCACAGAGGGCAAACCTCTGATAGAGCAGACAGGTATTGTGTTGTGGAGTGAAGGTGGACGGATGCCAGGTGTTCAGTAGCAGCTTTTACCCACTCTCCCATGGCTGCATTTCACTTGCCTTTTATATTGCTTTAGAACAAGTCAGATCTCAGTGCAACTCAAGTATGTGATGTGAGAGTCAGCATAGATTCACCAAGGGCAAGTCATGCCTGACCGACCTGATTGCCTTCTGTGAAGAGGTGACTGACTCTGTGGATGTGGAAAAAGCAGTGGACATGATATACCTTGACTTTAGCAAAGCTTTTGATACCGTCTCCCACAGTATTCTTATCAGCAAGTTACAGAAATATGGGTTAGATGAATGGACTATACCGTGAATAGAAAGCTGCCTAGATCATTAGGCTCAACCCAAAGTGATCAATGGCTCACTGTCTATTTGGCAGCTGGTAACAAGCGATGTGCACCAAGCGTCGGTGCTGAGACCGGTTTTGTTCAACATCTTCATTAATGAACTGGACGATGGAGTTGATTGCACCCTCAGCAAGTTTGCAGATGACACTAAGATGGGGGGAGTGGTAGATACACTGAAGGGTAGGGAAAGGATACTGAATAACCTAGATAAATTAGAGGATTGGGCCAAAAAAATCTGATGAGGTTCAACAAGGATAAGTGCAGAGTCTTGCACTTAGGATGGAAGAATCCTGTGCACTGCCACAGAGTAGGGACCGACTGGGTAGGCAGCAGTTCTGCAGAAAAGGTCCTGAGGGTTACAGTGGACAAAAAGCTGAATATGAGTCAACAGTGTGCCCTTATGAGGAGAGGCTGAGGGAACTAGGATTGTTTAGTCTGCAGAAGAGAAGCGTGAGGGTGGATTTGATAGTGTCCTTCAACTACCTGAAGGAGGATTCCAGGGAGGATGGAACTAGGCTGTTCTCAGTGGTGTCAGGTGCCTGAACAAGAAACAATGGTCACAGTTGTAGTGGGGGAGGTCTAGGTTGGATATTAGGAAAAGCTTTCTCACTAGGAGTGTGGTGAAACACTGGAATGGGTTACCTAGGGAATTGGTGGAATCTCCATCCTCAGAGGTTTTTACGGCCCGGCTTGACAAAGCTCTGGCTGGGATTGGTTGGTCCTGCTTTGAGCAGGGGGTTGGAATAGATGACTTCCTCAGGTCCCTTCCAACCCTAATCTTCTATGATTCTATTATATGATGCTATGTTAAATAATTTATTGTGCCTTAAAGGTTAGGGTCAGCTGATTGGGAATTTTGTGGATCTCAGTGGTGCCTAAAAATGGGACTTAGGGGCCTAAATATGGGATTTAGGCGCCTAAGTACCTTTGTGGATTCCATCCAGAGAGACCGAGGCCTGATCAAATGACTGCTGAAGTCAACAGAAATTTTTCCATTAGGCTAAGGGCCTTACAAAAGAAAGTTGGGGCAGAGCTGGTCCACTCAATTCAATCTCAGTGCCTTAATCACAAGACCATCCTTCTTCCTGATTACCCTGTGCAGAAATTATTTTTATTTTGAAACATAAACATGACCTCATGCTATTAAACTCTCAAGAATGTTTGTAGGATCTCAAACTCAGGCAGCTCCGTATTTCAGAGGGACCTCTGATATTTTGGTGAATAAATTCATCTATCAGACACTCATACTTAAGCGTGTTTTTTCACAGTTCATGTTACATGGATCTTCTTGGATCTCCTGATAAGTTTTTCTTACTTCACTGAAGACTTCAAAAAAGTCTTGAATAGTTTAAATTTCAAAGAGCTGCATCCTGCAGAAAACACAGTCAAGAAAATGCACAGTAGAATACTTGGGAGGGATCTGCTGCAACTTAAGTCTTCATAATCCAATCAAAATTTTCTGGGGACAATGAAGGAATTGGTTTGAATCTCCACTGACCTATAGCTGTCATCAGTTATACATGTGGTAAGTGGAGCTAGCCAAAAAACTTTCATTTGTTGTCTTGATCTCAGTTTTTTGCTTACTTCAGTGGACCATACACTTCACCTGCTACTGAGCTTCCCTTCCTTGTGGTGAGAGGTCACAGTGGCTGCTCAGCAGGCAATTAGTTGTTAAGGAGCTGATGGCAGCCTTAATGCTGTCAACATTAACATGAGTGTTACTGCCCTATTCACCTGTGAACTGGCCTTGTCAAAAATAAAGGCTACAGTTGGCTATAGTTTTCAGGATGCCTTATTTGTGATCTTTAGGAATATCTGTGACCGTCTTTTATCCCTAGTGATTGGTTTACATGGGTTACATTTTCAAAGCTTTCCTAAGGAAAAAGCCTAGATATTTTGTTTGTTTGTTTCAATGAAAGTTAAGATTCTCCTTTAATTTTTTAAATTGTGAGTGATGAAGCAGTAGACCGTAGGGCCTTGCAAAGGCCTATTCTGGTCACAGCACACAGTTTGTGAACCCAACATAGGTTGATGGATGTTCACACAAAATGTGTTGAATGCCTTTTTTGCCTCTGAGTTCACAGACAAGGTCAGCTCCCAGACTGCTGCACTGGGCGGCACAGAATGGGAAGGAGGCGAACATCCCGCAGTGCTGAAGGAACAGGTCCAAGACTATTTAGAAAGATTGGACATACACAAGTCCATGGGGCCGGATGCAATGCACCCGAGGGTGCTGAGGCAGTTGGCTGATGTGATTTCAGAACCATTGACTATTATCTTTGAAAGCTCGTGGCAATTGGGGGAGGTTCCTGATGACTGGAAAAAAGCAAATATAGTGCCCAACTTCAAGAAAGGGAGGAAAGAGGATCCGGGGAACTGCAGACCGGTCAGCCTTACCTCAATCCCTGGAAATATCATGGAGCAGGTCCTTAAGGAATCCATTTTAAGGCACTTGGAAGAGAGGAAGGTGATCAGGAACAGTCAACACGGATTCACCAAGGGAAAGTCATGCCTGACCAACCTGATTGCTTTCTATAAAGAGGTAATTGGCTCTGTGGATGTGGGGAAAGAGGTCGATGTGATATACCTTGACTTTAGCAAAGCTTTTGATATGGTCTCTCACAGTATTCTTATCAGCAAGTTAAGGAAGTATGGGTTGGATGAATGGACTATAAAATGGATAGAGAACTGGCTAGAGCATAGGGCTCAACGAGTAGTGATCAATAGCTCCATGTCTAGCTGGCAGTCGGTCCCAAGAGGAGTGCCCCAGGGGTCGGTCCTGGGGCCGGTTTTGTTCAACATCTTTATCAATGATCTGGAGGACGGGGTAGATTACACCCTCAGCAAGTTTGCAGATGACACTAAATTACGGGGAGTGGTAGATACCCTGGAAGATAGGGATAGGATACAGAAGGACCTAAACAAACTGGAGGATTGGGCCAAAAGAAATCTGATGAGGTTCAACAAGGACAAGTGCAGAGTCCTGCACTTAGGACGGAAGAATCCCATGCACAGCTACAGACTGGGGACCGACGAGCTAGGCAGCAGTTCTGCAGAATAGGACCTGGGGGTAACAGTGGATAAGAAGCTGGATATGAGTCAGCAGTTTGCCCTGGTTGCCAAGAAGGCTAATAGCATATTGGGCTGCATTAGTAGGAGCATTGCCAGCAGATCACGGGAAGTGATTATTCTCCTCTATTCGGCATTGGTGAGGCCGCATTTGGAGTATTGTGTCCAGTTTTGGGCCCCCCACTACAACAAGGATGTGGAGAAATTAGAGAGAGTCCAACGGAGGGCAACAAAAATGATTAGGGGGCTGGAGCACAAGACTTATGAGGAGAAGCTGAAGGAACTAGGCTTGTTCAGTCTACAGAAGAGAAGAATGAGGGGGGATTTGATAGCAGCCTTTAACTACCTGAAAGGGAGTTCCAGGGAGGATGGAGCTAGGCTGTTCTCAGTGGTGGCAGATAAAAGAACAAGGAGCAACGGTCTCAAATTGCAGTGGGGGAGGTCTAGGTTGGACATTAGGAAAAAGTTTTTCACTAGGAGGGTGGTGAAGCACTGGAATAGGTTACCTAGGGAGGTAGTGGAATCTCCATCTTTAGAGGTTTTTAAGCTGCGACTTGACAAAACCCTCGCTGGGATTAT
The DNA here is from genome assembly GCF_026122565.2 of Emydura macquarii macquarii. Lineage (NCBI taxonomy): Eukaryota > Metazoa > Chordata > Testudines > Chelidae > Emydura > Emydura macquarii. The sequence goes on along the minus strand of NW_027132813.1, from coordinate 5,215,301 downwards.
TTAGCTGAGGTTATTCCTGCTTTGAGCAGGGGGTTGGACTAGATGACCTCCTGAGGTCCCTTCCGACTCTATGATTCTATGATTCTATGAATAGTTTCAAATAAATGGATAATATGTGAACAATGAAAAACATGGGGCTAAATTAATCACATAACAGATTCGTTATGAACTCTTCACCCAGCTCTAATCATGGTATGGAGTCAAAAATGTCCTCACTTCCCAACACAATGTGAAGACATTCATTGTGATTTGATGATATTTGATGGACCCGAAAAGTTAATCCAGGGCCCACTGTTGTCCTACAAGCAAGGACAGTATTGATGTACCTGGGACAATTCTAGAACAAAGGGCGAGGTAACACAACAAATAAAGTAACTCAACACCACAGGAGGATCTCTTTTCCTAACATGATAGAAAAATGTGTTATCCTGCATAACATTAAACCATGGGCCTTTATGTCAGCTGGAAACTGGTACCTGAAGTCAGTTAAATTGGGTAGGTCTGTCTCTCTTGTGGAACTGATTTATTTTCTCACCTTTGGGAAATATGACTGTTAAATATTCATTGCACATAATGTAATTTTCCTGCTTAGCTTTTCTAGCCATTGCATTACATATTTAATTCTCCTCCCCCTCATAATTTAGTCCAAATAAAGGCCCTGACATTAATTTGCTTGAATTTTTTAAAAAAAAAGAAAGAGGAAGCCATAGGGAGATTCACCCCCTCCAGCCCCTCCTCCATTTTATAGCAGTTTTATTATAAGGTTTATCCCCTAGTCCCAAATTTTCATTCTCAGATGAGAGGAATATTAGAGCTTGTGCTGCTAAGCCTGCTAAAGCTCATCTGAATAGCATGTCTGGGAATTCTCATTTCTTACTATCACCCCATTCTTCAAATGTCACTAATGATGATGATTTTCTCCGTGTATTTTCCTATGGGCCCTTTAAGAGTGATACAAAAATAACTGACCATGATGCCCTTTTTCCTATGTTAAGAGAAGGATCTGCCCAAATCAGGGCACAGCTATGCAGACCAGACAGTTGCCAACAAGAGCATCAGTATGTACATTCTGAGAACAGAAACCTTGCCTCTTGGGCCTTATCTTCCTGGCGACCCAGAGGAGAAGCTGGCAAACGGTTGCTAGGAAAGGAAGCAGGGAAAGGATTAAAGAGCATGAGAATGATGTCAGTAATGATGTCCCTGTGAGTTATTTGTCATTCTTTTTGGGACTGGGAAGTCTGGAAATGACACAGATAGTTCATTCAGGTGTGAGCCGTCATAACCAGCCTTATAAGGTGATTGAACCATTAAGCTAGAGTTTGAAAGACTCCAGGATCCACTTTCAAGCGCCTCAGTATTGTTGTTTATTGTTGTATTTCCTGGAAAGGTGACGCGTTCCCACACTTCTCCTTTCTCAAGGGAGTAATTGTCTAAATCAATAAAGCAGAAAATCTTGGAGACCAGGGGCAACTATAGACTGGAGAGTTGCAATCAGGGTTAGAGCTTGGCAGACCACTCACGGGGAATAAAACCTGCAATGAATTTCACATCTTTTTCAGTTCATGAATTATCCATTTGTTTTTAATTTTATTTTGTTCATTACTAGAAACTGTGCAGCAATCATTCTGTGTAAACCAATTTCAGCTAATAGGGTTGTCATGTACTATAATATACACTATTTGTGGCGTTTGATTGGTTACCTAAGTCACAAAAGGACTGATTTTCCTAACATACTGATGTAATTTCACTGACTTCAGTGGAGTTACTCCTGGTTTACACCCTGGTTTACATGAGAGGAGGCTCAAACCCATTGTGTTGTCTCTGCACTTCCAGTTGGGTGACTGAATCTTTTATAAATGGGAGAAAGGAAAGCAACTAAATTTCAAGATGGCCACCCTCCCAGCATGACACTGAGTTAACACTAGCATAGTCACATAGCTTTCATTCCCTAGAATAATGTTTACAGATGAAAATATCACCCATGAGAATCTTGCTGGGCCCAGGAAACAAAAAGGCCCTCAAATCTAGCATGACCAATTTGTCGGTTTTATCGACCAAATAGTCCCAAATAGTCTTTGCACTATTTGCCCAGCTGCCATCAGGGCTGATTCAGGAGCTGGGCTCTTGTACATAAGAACACGTAGGCGAGCTTGATCCCAGCAGGAATGTTTTTTAAGTTGTTCTTTGTATCCTGTGGTGACTGAGTGATGGGAGTCCTCCTTTCTCCTATATATTGAGGTATTTATATGACCTTCATTACTGTAATATTTGAACGCCTCACAACCCTTTGTGGATTTTATCCTCACAGAACCCCAGTGAAGTAGGGAAGCATGAATATCTTCATTTTACAGATGGGTAAATGGGGCACAGGGAGATTAAATGACTTCCCTCAATCACACTGTAAGTCTGTGACTGAGCCAGATCCCCTGAGTACCAGCTCAGTATCTGAACCACCAGACCATCCCTTTTCCTTTGTAAACATTCTCTGTGTCTGTTTTTCTCTCATACACATATACGTTTTTGTGTCATTGCCACTCAGTGGACCTGAACAGTTTCTCTTGTTACGGTTAGATAAAGTGTTTGCTCATTGTCCCACCACAAATGATTCAGTAAGGAGGAAAAAAGTTCTGCCAAGCTAAACTACTCACACACCCGATTGCCTCCTTCCTTAAAACAGGGCATCAACTTTGCCTTGCTCTTTGCAGCCAGTTGTCCCCTTCTGCCCACCTGATGAAACAGGAAAAATCATCCTTCCTTCTCCTCTCCAGATATCTGGCCACAAAACTGTTTTAAAAGGCAAAATTGCATCTCCTTCAAAGGCTGCTTCACAGAAAAGCTTGAAGTTTGATTTATAATTAGAGCTCTGAGATCCTTTCATTACAAAATCTGAAAGAGCACAAAACTCACCTGGTTTCTCTCTCAGTTCATTGCAAACTCAAAACCTGGTCCAGGCGCATAGAGTAGTTCACCAAGTTCACAAAGCTTTTGAGAGAACAAGTGGGGGCTCAGTTTGTGGGGTAATCTTGGGTGAGCTGGGGCAAGCTTTGGGCAAACATCTGTTCCTCTCCCTATATGTTTAGGAGAGGGATTTATGGCATCATCTGAAACCAATGCAAAGCTCAGCAATTCTGGTTAACTTTAATCCAGACTACACAAAGCTCTATAATATTTGGCTGAGTTTTGATTTGTGTTCTCAGGTTCATTTGACCCATGTAGAACTCATGTAAATCCACACAAATTGTTTTACCAGCTCTTGCATTGCAGCCCACACTCCACCTTTTCCCCCACAAACCAAAAGTACTGTTTCCCCCAGCTTCATTTAAGACTGTGATGTATGTGGCTATATGACGGTTGTAGTGTGCAGATAATAAAATCACATCTTTATGGGTCTTGGAGATGACGATCTGCTGAAGAAAAGCTGCCATTTTTCATGGCAGAGTTGATAAAGTATGTTACAGAGGAGGCACACATGTATTACTTTGGTTCTTTCTTTTTTTCCCAAAAAATAGTAAGACTACACAAAACCAACATGCTTCCACAGGACAAAGCCACAAGGAGAAGTCAACTTGATTGGATAAAATAAGGACCAACCTGAACCTTTGCCCAAAAATCCAGCTGAACTTCACCATCCTTATGCATCTTTCAAAATCCTCAGGTATTTTATCTTTTCTTCAGTATTTTCAGTGTATCTAGAATGTCTTGTGATTCCAGACTCCACCTGAATCATTCTACCTCCAGTCTAACCATTACATATACTCCCTCATTATAACCTAGGACCTGGACCAGTCTGTTTTTGCCTCCTCTGTTTCTGGATCCATCTCCCCTTCTTTCATTAACAAAGAGTGAAGCTGAATGTAGGTTAAGTTGGAACTTTATTAAACCCTGTGCGCTGCTCTGTCCATGTGACTGAGCTGCTTCCAGCCTAACTCCCTATGTTCCCTGTTTTTATGATGTCCCTCCAAGGAACATAGGCCCTTGGACTTTAGTTCTACTGATCATGATACATCTTCCCTATTTTACAAATATTTTAATATAAACATTACAAACAAATAATTAATGTCCCTACCCCCAGCCAATGTCCTTTTGGCCAGAGGTTGCTAGGACATAGTTGGAATTTTGTTTTTACCGCAAACTCAGCTGGTTTCATCCTCAGTAGGCAACCGCTTTGGAAGTGACTCATCTCTGTCTCTCTGTCACCTGTCTCTGAGTCTAGAAAACATTCTCTATGTGGAGTCTTTTTCCTCTCTGGGTTTGGCTCCTGGATGGTTCTCTGACTCTCCATTCTGCGATGATCTCTTTATCTCAGTAGGCTCTCTCTAGATGTTGTGTCTGCTGGCTTGTAAATGTCTCCTGTTCCTTCCGATCACTTGTCCCTCTTGCTTAATCACCTCGTATGACCTGGATGCCCTTGAATCCCTCATGATGCCATTAATCCACTGCTTCTGTTGTGTGGCTGAATCCTCACAGCAGTGCCTGTATTCAGAGCCAGCAGGCTCTTAGCTGATGTGTGGCACTCTGTCTAGTACCTGCTTTCTCTGATTGTTGGCCATCTCCTCTCAGTGGTCTCTACATCCTTCTGGCTGCAACAGGGTCTGCCCTCATTGGTAGCAGGGTATTAGTCTTTTATCCCATGTGTGCCTGTGCTGGACTGTTGTGACTACCCTGTGATGGAGTATTCCTGCCTGCCAAAAATTCTAACAAGGGATCTGAACCAGAAGACACAGCCTTATGTAACAGGCTCTTAACTGTTTTCACAGCTGATTCTACCTTGCCTATACTCTGTGGGTATGCTGGACAACATCTGGTCTCTGCCTCATAGCATGGGAGACTCATCAACATGCACTGCAATCTCTTGAGAGCACTAAGAAGGAGCTTTACCATGATTGTCTCTAGGGATCTATGCCTGATTGCAGTATTACTGGCTGGCTATAGGCATAGTGATGGAATTGTTCCACTCCAAATACCACAGCAAGAAGCTCTTCTTTGATTCGGGCATACCCCTGCTCAGTCTGACAGGGCTCTGCTGACATAAATGATTGGCTGCTCCTGCAAAAGAGTTACACCCTGTCCTTTCTCTGATGCATCACACTGGCGTGCCAATGCTGTCATCATTCTCCTACACAGCCAGGTCTGTGTGCAGCTCAAACGTCTCCTTCCAACTGGCTCATTGCTCAGCTCGGTTTGTGTCCACAGAATCCAGGGCTCTGGAGGTTCCATGGCTCATGCTGCCAGCTGGTGCATTGCAGAGAATTCATAGCTCCAACGCTGCCTCCATGTTTGATCACACAGAGCGAAGTTGAATTCAGGTCAAGATGAACAAGTGAAACTTTATTAAACCCTGGGCACTGCCCTGAGTTGCCTCTAGCCTAACTCCCTACATTTACTGTTTTTCTGGTACCTCCACAATAACAGCCCCTTCAGGGAATATAGGCCCTCTGGCTCCAATTCCACTGACCATGAAACACTCTTCTCTCCTGTAACCAGGCCCTTTCTGACAGAAATGCCTCTTAGTCTCACCCCTATACCAAGAAAAGAAAATCTCTTCTCACAACTCCTCTGGAGAAATAAGTATAGCAATCTGTAATCCCTCAATATCCACAGGAAGGAGCTGTGGACAGACATGTGGATTTTAAAGGGAACTAATAACTTAGCTCAGGACAGTTTTTAATCAACCATACTAAGCAGCAATCTCATCATGCCCAGGGGGAAAGAATAAGACCCATTAAGTGTACATTCATGCTCTCCTGCATGACTCAATATAAGACCTGTAGCAAGATATGCAAATAAGAACTGCCATCAGCCAATCAGGGAAGGAGCAGGAATTATCACCTGCCATTGGTAGTTGCCTACAGAGAGGGAGGGAGTGATGGTGATGCCAGAAAAAGTAGGATATCTAGGGCTTCTTCAAAATGCAGAGATGGAAATTTTGAATGTGTTCCAAGTAAGTGAGAAAGTGTCCTCTACTCCACTGAATAGCAATGTAAGGTGTGCCACAATGGATCAGACCATTGGCCTATCATATCCATTTTTCTACCTCCCACTGTGGCCAATAACTGAAGCATAAGAGGAAAGTGAAAAAGGAAACCCATAATGTACTTGGCTGGTTTGCCAATGGCATACATGTATGTGGAAGGTGAAATAGTCTTCCCTGACTAGAGTTGTGCAAACCTTTCATAATGAACCCCAACCTTGACACAGGTTAGCCAAGTTTCACAAACTCTGAACTGAGTTTCTGTCAAGTTCTAGGCGAACCCCGAAGTCTCCTTGATTTTGTGTGGATGCCATGCAGCACATCATGGTATCCGTCTGCATTTTGTTTTGAGTGTTTTGGCCCACTGGACCCTGAAACCTCAAAGCAAAAGTCAGGAACTGAAACAAAAAAAGAAAATAGGCTTGCTGACACAAATCCTCTGAGTTTCTTATAGCCCTGTTCCTGACCTGACTGTCACTCTGCTTACACTCCAAAGCACAAGGTCTGATTGCCTTATTCTGAAGTTAAAGAAGTGGGTGAGATTGGGTCCCATAACAAATGAGAGAGCAAGAGAGAGGGGAGCAGTTTGCAATGAGCTGTGGGAGCAGGAACTGGCTAGAAAAGACTGTGGGTGACAGGGCATCAGAGCTCAGCAGAATCTCCATCATACATACCTTCACACTGAATTTCCAGTGCATCTCATATATATATACACACACACATAGATTGACTTTTGATTTTCCACATTTCTGGTTTATCTGACCCCACTGGATGCTGCTCAAGCAGTTTAGATAATTGGGATCTCCCTGTTTTTAGAAATGTTAACCTTTTACAACCAGGACACAAATGCTGAACTCCAGGCTTTGCTGTTAATCCTGATTGTGTCTCAGGATGTATGTAGAGTTTGCCTTCAGAATAGCCTGAGTTTTATTAGTAAATATATTAAAGTGTATAAAAACTACCAGTAAAAAAACAACTAGCAAAATCAATTTTACACTTTCAAATAAATCAGGCCAGTAAGTATATGGGGGGCGGAAGCGGTTTGGGGGGTGGGGGGGGGGAGGGAGGAAGAGATGAGAAATAGTAAATGTAGATTATAAGAAAGAGAAAAAATCCTTTTCAATTGATACTATTTTCTTCTTCTTTAATATATGCCTTTGGAGCAGAGCACGTTGCCATCACTGTCAACCCTGTCACAGCAGAGACTAGCCTATGAGCCTGTAACATTTCCCATGTGCATTCCACTAATTAGCTGTATCGCAGAAGCATGTTAGGATTTTAACTACACAAAATAACAAACCAAGCGTAAGAATTATTACAACAAACAAATTTTAATGTCTTGGTATCATAAAGTGCTGGTAACTTGCAACATGCTCCCAGCCCATGCAGATAAAGGGGGAAGTACTTTGCACTACTAACAGCTCCTTCTGTCTAAGTATTCCAGAGGGCTTTGTCAATGCAGGGTGAAATTCATCCCAGTACAGGGGGCCACCACAAGGCCTGTGCATCCCTTAGGTCCCACTTGAGGGCTTAAATGGTGCATAGGCTCTGTGCTGACCCTCTACATGTGGATTTCACTCTGAAGGAAGTAAGCCTCCCTTGAAGGTAGGTATAAGTAAACCCATTTCACAGATGAGGAAACTGAAGCACCGAGAAGTGAATGACTTACCCAAAGTCATATGCTGACTCAGTGGCAAAGCTGGGAAGAGAACCCATGACTCCTGACTCACTCACATGCTTTGACCATTAACTTATTTTTCCCACAATATTCCTTATAGTCTCCACCCAGCCTTTCTCCATACTGCTCCTGAATCTGATCCCTATAGCATTAGTGAAAAGAATCTAAACAGACACATAAAAAATAACTTGCATGAACTCAGTGCAGCAAAACCATTCAAAGGCTGAGTCTGGCTTTGTAAATGTCTTTTGTTTCCAACATCATCCAGCGAAACAGCTCTTGCATGGCTGTAAAACAGTTATTGGCTCACACAGAGGAACAGTCCCTGCATGGCCTTTACCATGCTGTATTGCTATTTCTGAAACTGACTTGCTGTGTGACCGTGAGCAAGTCACTTCACCTCTGTGTCTTTGTTTACCCTTCTATCTTGTCTATTTAGGCTGTTAACTCTTAGCATAGGGGCTGTTTCTATGTGTTTTATGTGTATGCCCAGCACAACTGGGCCCTGGTCTCAGTTGTGGCTGTCAGGTGCTTCTGAAATACAGAGTTAAGAGTAAGAATTCACTCTGACCATAACTGACTTCACCATAGAGGAATCTAACTTTGTGGGGTCTCATCATTTGAAAAGGAATTAAATTAGGATTAAAAGAATATAAAATGGACTGTGAAATTTATAGCGTCTAGAGTCTTTTGCCTGCAAGCTGACAACGAGAATAGCATTTTAATGAGGCAGCAATTGACTGATAGTATCAATGAGACAGTATAGTCTAATGGGTAAGAAACTGGCATGATGGTAAGGAGACAGAGGTTCTGTTCCTATTTCTGACAAGCTACATGACCTTGGACAAGTCACTGCTCTGCCTCAGTTTCCCCTCTTGTAAAATTGGACATTGATTTTTCCCTTTCTTTATAATGTGTTCTGAGATCTGTGGATGAAAAGATCTATTACTATTATCCAGTTAGTGGGTAACGTTTTTTCTTTAAAGATCCCTTTAGTGTATATCTCCTTCACTCCTTTTTCTTTTCTTTTTTAGAGATCTTTTCCTCTTATCCCTTTTGTTCCTCCAAGAGTCTCCGACTGCAGCATTTTTCATTATATCCCTCACTGTTTTAATCTCTTTGTCTCCATTTATGTAAATTTGGCATGTGAACTCGCAAGATGATGGAGTTATCAAAATCCTTGGAGCTGCTTTAAAATCTCATGAAGGTCTAATTAAATATTGCACATTGGGAAAGACACACTTTCCAACTAAAAAGAAAATAGACGTGAAAGAATAGAATCGATTGACATGAGTGTTAGATCTGAGATCCAATATTTTCTAACATGTCTGGTTAACCCAGACTCCAAACCGACCTTGTCCCTCCTGCTCCACCCAGGCACACGTAAATACAGCTGCATCACTTCTCCTGATATAGCCTTTCATTCAATATCGATGGGCGGATCAAAATAGAACATCAAATGCTTTTATTTCCTTTTTGCAGAATTTTGCATTTTGTTGCTACAGGGTTGACCTTTATTGCTGCTGCTTGCCATTAAATGAGAATGAGCAGCAGACAGGAAGGGAAAAATCTTTAAGTGAGATTATCTCTTTATCAAAACAAAAGTAAATCTCCTAAATCCAGTTGAAAATCCACAATGAGCTGAGCTCATCCACCTAACATGACAGCAAAGGAGAAAAATGAATTCTATCTATTTGCTGGACTCAAAGTAATCCACTGGAAAGGTATTTTCGATCCTTTTGCAGCCATGCTAGTGCATGATCTTGTATGCTAAGCAGGATGGGATCTGGTCAATGCTTGGGTGGTGGATTTCCTACAAAGAAACTTTATGGTGCTACAGGAAGTGGGACTGCTCATTAAGCAGGTGGTGGTCTTTCTCTGAACTAGTGTCTCAAAATGTCAGGACAGTTTCTTCACACATAGTGCCTATGGACTAGATCTGGTTAGTTCTATGTATATATGTAGCCCATAGGGCACATTCAGAATCTAAGCTTTCATTTAAAAAAAACAAGCAAACTAACAACTACTCCTCACAGTTGTGAAGAAAACCTTGCAAATGTTAAATTAATGTAACTGATACTGTGAGGTCTTTCTGAGCTTGCAGACAGACTGAATTGTTCTGGGAAGTGTATACCCTTGTGTAACAGTGGCTCTGGGAGGCATGTACCCTTCTCTGAAACAATGACTCTGTGAACTCCCCTGTGCCCCATTTAACCTCAGTTATTACATTTTCAATGTCAGAGTTAACTGTTTATAATAAATAATTACAAGGAAGGAATACAAACCAAAATAGGGAAAGGTCAATTCAAATAATATTGAGATGTTAGATGTATTCAAGTTAGCAGGCCCTGATGAAATTCATCTTAGGGTACTTAAGGAACTAGCTGAAGCAAGCTTGGAACTGTTAACAATTTTCTTTGACAACTCATGGAGGATGTGTGAGGTCCCAGAAGAGTGGAGAAAGGCAAACATAGAACCTATCTTTAAAAATGAGAACAAAGAGGATCCAGGGAATTATAAGCCAATCAGCCTTTGATACCTGGAAAAATACTGGAACAAATGATTGAACTATCAGTTTGTAAGCACCTGTAGGAGAATAGGGTTATAAGGAATAAACAGCATGGATTTGTCAAGAACAAATCATCCTAAAACAACATAATTTCCTTCTTTGACAGGGTTACTGGTCTAGTGGATAGAGAGAAGGTGTAGACATGATATACCTTTATTTTAGTAAGACTTTTGACACAGTTCTACCTGACGTTCTCATAAGCAAATAAAGGAAATGTGGTCTAGATGAAATTACTATGAGGTGGATGGACCACTGGTTGAAAGACCATACTCAAAGAGTAGTTATCAATGATTTACTGTCAAACTGGCAGGGGGGATCTATTGGAGTTCTGCAGGCATCAGTCCTGCATCCAGTACTAATCAATATTTCCATTAATGACTTGGATAATAGAGTGCAGAGCATGTTTATAAAATTTGCAGTTGACACCGAGCTGGGAGGAGTTTCAAGCACTTTGGAGGACAAGATTAGAATTCAAAATGACCTTCACAAATTAGAGAATTGGTCTGAATTCAGCAAGATGGAATTCAATAAAGACGAGTACAAAGTGCTTCACTTAGGAAAAAACAAATGCACAACTACAAAATGGGGAATAACTGGCTAGATGGTAGTACTGCTGAAAAGGATCTGGGGGTTATAGTGATCACAAATTGAATATGAGTCAACAATATGATACAGCTCTGAAAAAGGCTAATATCATTCTGAGGTGTATTAACAGGAATGGCAAATGTAAGACCCAAGAGGTAATTGTCCCTCTTTACTGGACACTGCTGAGCCCTCAGGTGGAGTACAGGGCCCAGTTCTGGGGCCACACTTTAGGAGAGATGTGGACAAATTGGTGAGAGGCTAAAGGAGAGAAACAAAAATGATATTAGGTTTAGAAAACCTGACCTATGAGGAAAAATTAAAAAAAACGGCATGTTTAGTCTTGAGAAAAGAAGACCGAGGGGAAACTTGATAATAATTTTGAAATATGTTAAGGGCTATTATAAAGAAGATGGTGACCAATTGTTCTCCATGTCCACTGAAGTAGGACAAGAAGTACTGGGCTTAATCTGAAGCAAGGGAGATTTAAGTTAGATATTAGAAAATGCTTTCTAACTAGAAGGGTAGTTAAGATCTGGAATAGGTTCCAAGGGATGTTGTGGAATCTCCATCACTGGAGGTTTTTAAAAACAGATTGGACAAACATCTGGCATTTAACAGAACAATTCACACATCCTCTTGAAAAGACAATCCAGAGAGTGATTCATGCATTCAAGTGTTTCCTAGAGATATAAAATTGTTATTCTAGTGCCCTAAACCTCTCATTCACTGGTCTGGCAGGGACTGGGAATAATGATAAGGAGATCAGCTCTCAGGAGCAGAGAAGCAAATGCCTTCTGTTTTTACTTGGGATACCACAGAGGAGTTCTTTAATCCATATAAAAGTCACAACCTAACCACTGCATGCAGTAGTGTTTGGAGCCAATGCAGCAGAATACCACAGAATGGGATTTATAAGGGTTGTTGTAGTGGTGCTTTTCTAAGGGTTGGTTCCAGGTCAATGAGTCACAGAAATGCTATGCCTGGCAAGGTAAAAAGGGATCTCAGTGTACTTTGCCTTCATGAATTAAACCTTATAAAAGTCTGGTCGGAAACTATTATCACCATTTTAGAGATGGGGAAACAGGCACAGACAGGCTATATGGCTTGTCCAAGGCCACACAATGCGTTGGTGGCAGAGCTGGGAAGAAGCCAGATTTCCTGTGTTTTCACCACTGGATCATGCTGCCTCTGCCCTCACAATGGGAGAATCTCAAAGGGGGTTGGATTCTGAAAGGCTGTTTACTTAGATGAGCCCTCTCCATAACTATTTGATGGACAGAAATGCACAGGAAATCTCAACAGAACAGACTTTTTGGTGAAAAAACTCCAGGAATCCCTGTGTCTGGCAGTCATTTTTCTCACAGGATTTCAGCACTTCCTCTTCTGGTCCCATTCAGAACCAGGGAGCACTGAAGGGCATAGCAATGAAAAACAATTAAAATGTTCAAAGATTCTGCAAATAGGATAGGATTCAGCACTGGGAGAAGGTTCTGGATGGCTTCTATTTTATCTAAACTAAACCAGGTTGACCGTCACTAATTTACAGAGCTTTAACCTGTCATGTGTCTCATACACAGAGGAAAAAGCACTTACTTTCAGTCTAGGATGACTTAGTTCAGCTCAGGATAAAGCAAAAAGAATGAACACATATCAAATCACCAGGTGGTAGCCCAGTGTAGTATTTGCTCCTGTAGAGACATCTTGAATTGACTCACGGTAATATTATAATTATTATTTCTATTATAGTAGCACATAGAGATCCCAAGCAAGGCAAGGGTCCCATTGTGCTAGTAGCTGAATATACACATAGTAAGAGAGATTCTCTGCTTGAAAGATCTAAATAGCCAAGATAAACCAATGAAATAATATTATTCTCATTTTACAGATGGGAAACTGAGGGACAAAAGAAATAAGTGACTTTTCCAAGGTCACATGTTGCAGAGTTGCAAACTGAACCCAGCTCTCTCGAGTCTCAGCCCAATGCCTCAACCACAAGACCAATCTTCTGGCCCCCCATATCTCATCAGGCAGGTAAGGAAATCCTATACCTTTAAAGAAAACAGAATCATAATACATTCCTTACATTGATGTAGATATGTACACCATGCAGCTAATGTATTTCAGGCTGCTCTTGATTCCATCAAACTCTGATTAAAATCCCGGAACTCCCTGTGGCTCTCGTACGCTATGGGATGTTTTCTGAGCTGTCTGCGACAGGCAGAACCTTGTCATCTCCATCTGTAGCTGGCTTGTCACAACTTTTACACTTCACGGGAGAGTCTCATTTTCGTTGCTAGACATGTGTTTTGCAAGTGCCTTCCCTTATTGAAAGTGGAGCTCTGTAATGGATTTCATTAAGGCAGAGCCGTAGTCCCCTAGGAGGCTTCAAAGCTTTCCTTCCCTCTCTCCTCCCGCATGTTGCTGTGTCTGGCAGACGTGCATGCCCTTATATAAAAGGGCGTTCTATAGATAGAAGCCTCACACTCAAAGAATTTTTTAATACAAAATCAAGCAAAATGCAGCTTCCTAAAATTTTATTTTGCCTGTCACTTCCCTTACTCTAAGTCCATTAGCTCACATGGATGTAGGAAGCAGGGGCAACTCTTACAGTTTCTCAGAAGGGATGTGTTATCTCTGAAGCTTAATTTAGAACTATTTTATCAGGGCAGAGTTTTTAGAAGGTTTTTTGTTTGGTTGTTTTTGCAGGGAGGGTTGTTTGTTTGCACAATTTGTATTTGCACATTAGAGACCTCTCTAAACACCGCTTGAACTTTGAGGGAATCCAGCTCCCCAAATGGAGTCGAACTTCGTTGCTCGATTGGCACCTTAAATGCAACCTCCTTCCCCATCTTTGTAGAGGCAACCCATGTTCTGAGCTGGATGTGAACTCTGTGGCTCGGTGTCTGACCCATCTCTCATTCACACTGGAAAACATGAAGAGCTGTTCAGAATGCGTGAAGCTGGTCAGGCTTCAGGTTATGTTACAAGTTCAGAGTGGGGTAAAATCCTGGGCCCAATAAAATTAATGTTTTTTTTTCCATTGAAGTCAATGGGGCCAGGATTTCACCCATGTATTCAAGGCCCAACACAATGCTTCTCAACCCTACGTCTCTTACCATATCGGCCCACTGTCCTCCTCAGCTCTGCCAATAATGTCCTGTTTGTCACCTCCTCCCACTCCCATCTTCCTACCAAGTCCTTAGGCAACATCCATATGGAAACTAGCTAGCTTCTTAAGGGTAACTACTCTACATACCAGCTTCACAGGACACTGCTCAGATTCATGGAGACTGGACCTATCCTCCAGATTTGAGGATGAGTGGAGAGAGCTGTACATTTAAGAGAGGAAGCTGAATGTTTCCTCAAAGTAAAGCTGCACAACACCTTAAAAAGATGAATCTGGGATCTTAAAATCATAACTATGTTAGACACTAAAATCATGGACATAATAAAGACACTGGATTTATGTCTCGTTATAACAATCTGTCATCCACTAAATCTCCTTTGTCCTGTGACTGCAGAGGTGTTGATTGCCCACTTCACTATGAATGATCTCTTGCAACATGTGTTAACTCCTTAAGCTAAAGAGTCTGTTCCACCTTGTATTTAGCTGTTACGTTCCGAGTGTGTCTACACAGCAAAGCAAACCCCACGGCTGGCCCTTACAAACCAACTCATGCTCACAGCGCTTGAGCTGCAGGGCTATTTTGTTGCTGTACAGACATCCGGGCTTGGGCTGGAGCCCAAGTTCTGGGACCCTCACACTTTACAAGGTCCTAAAGCCAGGGCTTCAGCCCAATCCCAGACATGTACATAGCAATGAAATAGCCCCGCAGCCCGAGCCTAAGTCAGCTAGCCCGAGCCAGTGGGAGGTGTAGACATACCTCCAAAGAACCTCTCCCAGACCTGAAGAAGAGCTCTGTGTAGCTCAAAAGCTGGTCTCTCTCACCAATAGAAGTTGGCCCAATAAAAGATATTACCTTGCCCACCTTGTCTCTAGAAAAACTAGGGCACTTTTGTGTATGTGCATGTGAGGAAGCAAGGACGGGAAAGAGCTAAGGAAGTTCTGAATAAAAGAATCCCCCACCTCAGTATTAGAAAGCTGACCCTGGATGGAGAAGTGCTAAGATGATCCCTTTTGACTGGGAATTTACCGTTACAGAATGAGAGCAGCATCCATCCCTCTACATTGCTCCTCCTCCCTCACACCTGTCCCCTACAGGGAGAAGAGCAACAGCAACACTGGGCAGAAGACTGCCTCCTCTCCAGCTGCCTCCGCTCCCCCTGGCCCACACACTCAGACACCAAAGGAAGGGGGGAGCAGCTGAACCGTGCAGAGAGAAGTCACAGCTGCAGCTTCCTGCCTTCCCAGCAGGCTGGACTGCAGCCAAGACTACAGCTGGCTGAGCCCAACAGCTGAGAGGTGGCAGACAGGAAGGGGAGTTCTGAGCAAAGCCTCCCCCCCCCAGTTCCCCTCCTACCAGAGTACAAAAGGGATGGTGGGTTGGACAAACACAGGCTGAATGTTGGGGGGTTGTAACAGGTGTGTTCCATTCCTCCTCCTAATTACACAAATCCGTGAGCACAGGATCTGCCTCACTGAATGAATTGCTGTTATTTCAGGTACTTGTTTTCCTGGGCCACCAATTTTGCTAATACTCTTCCAAACAGGGTCAGCCTCCTGCCTGCTGAGAGCCAGTTATCCACGTCCTCCTGTTTGCCCAGCAATCATTAACCACAATCAGGGAAGGAAAAAGCTGTCACAATGATGATTGAGATGGATGAAACAGGCACTGTACAGTCTATGGGAGCCTGATGTCTATAGACTTATGAAGGGAATGTTGCTAGTAATTCAGTCAATGTCATTTTTTTTCTGTCAGTACTGATCCATATACCCTGGCCCAATGCTAAGGGTGGAGGTGGGGGTCTGTCTTGCTTGAATATGTTGTGTCTGTTCCTAAATGCCCCCTGCAACATTTATTCCTCATTTCCCTGCCTTTATACACATACACACACATAACATAGTGCTGCTGCACTCCAACCCAGAAGTGGCTGCCCTTGCAAAGTAAGAGAAATGATCCCTGCCCCACAGCCAGCTTTATAGATGTAAGCTATTAATTCAAAATAAGTGAGTTAATAAAACTGTGAAACATTGTCTAGGCCTTGGCGTTGGGACTTCTTGGCTCTTTTCCCAGCTCCTATATGTCCCATTCTGTGTTGTCAGGCAAATCACTTAGGCCAAACTTTTCGAACATGGGTGTGTAAAATTAGACCCGTAAATCCATGTTTAGGCACCTAACTAAGTGGCCTGATTTTCAAAGGTGTTGGATAATGACACCTTTCATTGATTTAGTTGTTGGTGCTCAGTAGCTCTGAAAAAAGTCAGACCATTTTTGTTTTAATTTACTCAACTCTGATTCACTACCTCACTCTTGGGGCTGTGAGGCTTCATTAATTATCATCTATAAAGTGCTTTGAGATTTTGATATGAAAGGATCTATCTATCTATCTATAACCCTTCACTACGGACTTATTATTTATGGTATGAATTATATCATGGCTGATGTATGAATGCGGAGGTGGACGGGAGGAATTTGTATGCGAACATTACTTGGACCTGAAGGACCAGATTTTGCCCTCAGTTACACTAGTGTAGATCAGAAGTAACTCTGGTGAAGTCAGTGGAGTTATTCCTCATTTACCGGGGATAAATGAAAGCAGAATCTGGCTCCTTGTTGATTAAATGGAAAATCAGTGTATATTTTAAACAGACAGTCTAACAGAACTGGAAGACTAATACTGACAATCATTTCTATAGTAGTGCTAGTAATATGATTTATACTCAGATTGAACGTGTTATCACAAAACAATGGAATCACCTGACCATGTGGGATATAATAATCTCTGGGGGACAGCTGAATAATGAATTTCAGTGTTGAGCTGAGAAAATAATTCTTTCAACTAAGATTTTAATATAAGCCTTTAAACCTTATTTGGTTGAAATGATCAGCATCAGTGTGTCCCTCTCATTTTAGCCTACGTAAGTACAGCAAAATACACCTTTGTATTCTGCACAGAATATTGTGATATCTTTTCTTGTTTTATCACTGAGTGTGCTATAACAAGACTACTGCAGGTACACATCAGTATGGGAAAAATGCTGGGCCTTTTTGCACCCTATTATCTATAGAACATAGATCATAAATAATAGTGGCCAGAAAAAAATAACACCTTTAGGTCATAGAATGCTTCATTGGAAGACTGATCTCCACCTTCATTTCCATAAACATCTTACCAAAACTCTTCAGTGATGGACCCTTGATCAGCTCCCTCGGGACTATTCCACTGTGCCACTGCTCTTTCCATCAAGAATTTTTTCACAGTATCTATCTATATATTATTATTCATATTCCAGTAGCATCAACAATATGATTTGTGCTGTCCACATTCATAGAAAGATACTGTCTGTGTTTTGAAGAGCTTTCAGTCATAGGCCCCTTTTGAGGTCAGCACTTAAGCATGTCCTTAACTTTAAGCACATAGTTAACTTTAAATGGTATCCTCAATAGCATGGGTTTAGGTGCTTTCCTGCGTTTAGAGCCACAGATCCTGTTTCAAATTCCACTGAAATCATTGGAAAATCTTACACTAACGTCAGTGAGCTTTGGATCAGGTGCTATGAAACCTATAGTTATTATATGGCTCTTGTCATATGACATTCTAATTTTTTTATTCTGCCACAATGACTAAGCTTTATAAATGAGATTAGAGCAGAACTAATAATGCAATGAGGTTTCCATGAATATTGGTTCATGTTTTCAAGAGAATTTGTTTCAGTCATGATAGAGCACAACTCCGTTGTGTGCTTAGTTTCTGTATATATCCGAATGCTGTACTACTTGCACAAATTTAGAAGGCAAACTTGAAAAACGTATGCCTGAGTTTTTGCAGAAACCAAATTTTAAATCCCACATGCCAATAGTTGCACTGGAAGTAATCTTCCAATCATGGACTAGAAAAAAATGACACATCTAAACAGTGCAGCTAGAACGTCATATATTTGTGATCAATCTATAGTTCAAAAAAAATTGAAAAGATAATCAATGAATAACAAATGTATCTGAGCAAATCACAGCCTACTTGTGAATATTTAGCTAGCAGAAAAAGGAGGCTTCCTTCAACAGATATATATTTTGTTCAGCTATAAATTAAAGGTACCATCTTATCCGCTATATGCAGTGTTGTTGTAGCTGTGTCAGTCCCAGGATATTTGAGAGACAAGGTAGGTGAGGTAGTATCTCTTATTGGACCAACCACCAATAAAATATATTACCTCACCCATCTTGTCCATCTTATCCACTGTCATTACAGAAAAGATGTAAAAGAATCATTGAAATTAGAAATGAAGAAACCTATTAGGTCACTTAGGCCTTGTCTACACTTAAAAAATAAGTCGACCTATATTAGGTTGACTTACAACCACTGCTGTAATTACAGCAGTGGCTGATGTGCACACTTTCCTCTTGGGTTGGTGGAGTGTGTCCTCACCAGGAGCACTTCCACCAACCTAAGGAGCAGTGTGGAGAGCTGAGAATCCCGTCTCAGCCAGGAGCTCACAGGCCTCTGGGCTCCCTATGGGCTCCTGCACCTGAACTTCCTGGTCCGAACCGGGAGCCTGGGGAAGCATCCAGGGACTTCTCCTTTCTCCTTTCCCTGCTGGGAGCCAGGGGAAGCCACCCCAGCGTTCTCTGTTCCCGTCTCCTCTGGAACAGGCAGCCATGTCAATTTCACAGCTCAGCTGTGTAATTGACAAGGCTCCCCCAGTGAGGAGCAGGTGGAGAAGCACCCAGACTTCTGGTCTCGGCTCCCAACCCAGAGCGGAGACCAGCACCCCAGGCTTCTTGCCCTGCTCCCAGCTGGGAATGGGAACCAGATGCCCCTGTTTGCAGCTGCCCAGGCTTGGGCTTTCTTGTCAATTTCACCGCTCCAGCTGAGAGGTGAAGTTGACAAAAAGAACAGTCCCACAGCTGATGTAAGGGGATGCAGTGTCTACACTGATACTGTATCGCCTTACTATGCCAACATAAGCTCTACACCTCTCATCGAGGTGGTTTTGTTTTGTCGAAAAAACAGGGCAGTTTTATCGGCCAGGGGTTGGTTGCAGTGTGTACATTGCACAGTGTGTAAGCTGACTTTGGTGGACAGGACTCTCTAGTATAGACCAGGACTAAAATCTACTCGTCTCTTCCAGTGCAGTTGTTCCCCTTTACAGTCTGTTCTCCTAGTATTTGCTGAGTCTAAATTTAAAGTGATTTAAGCAATGGAGCTTCCACCATTTCCTTTGGGAGATTATTTCACAATCTAATAGATCTCAACATAACCATTTCTCCTAGATACTCAGACTAAATTGTCCTTAGCTCGGTATTGCTCTATGACACTGAATTATACCCACTTTTGTGAAAACTTCCAGAGGGGTAGCTGTGTTAGTCTGTACACAGCAAAAACGAGAGTCCTATAGCACTTTAAACACTAACAAATTTAATTTCTGCAGGCATAAGCTTTCGTGGGCTGTAACCCACTTTGTCAGATGTAAGGAATAGAAATCAGATAGGAGGTATATATATGCATCTAAGGGTAAGGAACAACAATGGGGAAGTTAGGTATAAGCAAAGTCCATTCAGTTAGAGTAGTTGAGGCCTATTCACAACCATTGATTAGGAGGTGAGAATGTGTGAACAGTGACAATTACTACTTGTAATGAGATAACCATTCCAAGTCCTTATTTAGACCCAGTTTGATTGTGTCAAGTTTGCATATGAGTTCCAACTCTGCAGTTTCTCTTTGAAGTCTGTTTTTGAAGGCTTTTTTTGTAGAAGTATAGCAACTTTCAAGTCAGCTACAGAGTGTCCTGGGAGATTGAAATGCTCTCCGATTGGTTTATGGATGTTACCATTTTTTGTGTCTGATTTGTGTCCATTTATTCTTTTGCGTAGTGACAGTCCGGTTTGGCCAATGTACATGGCAGAGGGGCATTGCTGGCACATGATGGCATATATTACATTAGTAGATGTGCAGGTGAATGAGCTCCTTATGGTATGGCTGATGTGGTTAGCTGTGATGGTGTCACTAGAGTCGACATGTGGGCAGAGCTGGCAACGGGGTTTGTTGCAGGTGTATGTTCCTGGGTTAGTGTTCTTGTTGTATGGTGTACAGTTGCTGGTGAGTATTTGCTTCAGGTTGGGGGGCTGTCTATAAGCAAGGATAACTTGACATAATTAAACTGAGTCTAAACAGGGACTTGGAATGGTTATCTCATTACAAGAAGTAATTGTCACTGTTCACACATTCTCACCTCCTAATCAATGGTTGTGAATAGGCCACAACTACTCTAACTGAATGGACTTCACTTATACCTAACTTCCCCATTGCTGTTCCTTACCCTTAGATGTATATACATACACCCTATCCGATTTCTATCCCTTACATCTGACAAAGTGGGTTACAGTCCACGAAAGCTTATGCCTGAAGAAATTAAATTTGTTAGTCTTTAAAGTGCTACAGGACTCTCGTTGTTTATACCCACTTTTACTGTCCTAAATCATTTATCTCCAATAATTTATTGGTGTTCATACTCTTAGCCTTGTACTGCGTCCCCTCACCCTAGTCATTCAGCTGTTTTAATATTTTCTCATAAATCAATCCATCTGACCTCTTAATCATTTCTTGTTGCTCTTCTCTGAATCCTTTCCAATTTATTGACATCTTTCTGGCACTTAGCTATTTGGGCTTGTATTCAGTGTCTAAGAGTAGGCACACCAGTTACTGACTTAACATGGCTTCTCTGAAAGAATGGTTCTTGGCACTCAAATACACAAAGCCCATTATCATCTTCAATATACACTTATGAAGCAGATGTCTTAAGGAGCATGGTTTTCAGTAAATCTGAAATAACAATATTATACCCTTGAATATATTATCACGGGCATTGCACATTGTATTTTGTAAATTATGATGAAGAGTGATCCTATCCTCCTCACCCTCAAAACTGGAATTATGGTGGATTGAAATTCTTGAAGAATAAAGTCTTCTGTTCATGGAACAGATGCAATAGCCATGCAGGATTGCCTGTATCATACCCTGTCAAAGTGCCTCAGCCCTGATCATTAGTCTTCATCGTCCATTCAATCTCTGGCCTCTCTTGCTGAGACCACTAAAGAAGGTAACAGGCGTGGTGGTGGTTTTTGTGATGTAAACACCTGCCTTCTAAGAGCTCGATTGAAAGCCACCAAACTTAATTCATCCAGTATGCTAAATAGATTCCAGGTGGTAACAATTTTAGATCATTACTAGTCTGGCCTGGTTGGAAGTCTCCCTCTCCCATTTGGAAATATGGGGTGCTTTTAGAGTTAAGGCCCATAATTGATAGTCAAGAGATTTGAGTTCTACTCCCAGCTCTACCACAGACTTTCTGTATGACCTCAGGTAAGTCACTAGCCCATTCTGTGCTTCAGTTCTGTCTGGAAAATGAGAACAGTGGTATTAAACCTACATGGTTTATGCCTGTACAGCATCTTGAGGAAAGGTGTTCTAGAAATTCAAATGTCATTATTACAAATCTCTTGAGTCACCCACCTGTATACTTTTAATGGTTGCTTCCATGACATGAGTAACCCATTCTCTTTCACACACATCTTTTGGACATCTGGGTGGTAGTGCCTTGAGACAGCTTGCAGGCATCAGTAGTGCAACTGGTTGTGTCCCATTAAGAAAGGTGTAGAGCACAGAATTTCTGTGGGAAATAAAAGTAGATGGAGTCTATTGACTGCTCAAAATCCCTACTAGTGTTTCCAAACTAAAATGTCTGTCTTACATGGAGAGAGAGGCAAAACATAGTAACTAGGATATTTCAGACCATCTGACTAGCAGATGTTTTATATTTTATTTTATTTTGTCTCCCAGTATATTTCAAAATTAAAACTTTGGGGGTAAATTGTGATGTTATGTATTAAGATTTACTTCTGCAGTATTGCACTCAGAAATCTCCACGTATGGTATATTATTGTAGCAAATCTCATTCTTGTAAGTTGTTTATTCTTTTTTGCAGACTTATTGCTTGAGAATATTGTTTCATAATTAAATGCATTGCTTTTTAGTTTTCATTTTGCTTCTACATTTGCTGATTCTGTGTTTCCTACTTGCAGGCCCCAGGTCCATTAAAACTGGAATCTGGCTTTACTGTAGTCATTATACTCCAGGAATAGAACCTTCCTTTCTCACATTCTCCCTCTCTTTCATGCCTGGGAAGGAGAAATGGGGCATGTATTTCTCCTGAGAAGGGATTTGCTGTTCTCTCGTTTTGTTGGGGGTGATGAAGGGTCAGGCTTTTTTGTTTTGTCAGGGTAAGGGTGAGGGTGGAATGCCTTCATTGCAGGTCTTATATATATATATCTCAAAATGGGGAATCGCTCATATTCTGAGGGTCTTTTTCATCCCTTATGTTGGTGGCTGTCTCATTCACATATATATTTCATATATATTTCTCTCATAGTTTGGAGTGTGTATGTGTGTGGGGGGAGGGTTTCAAAGTAGGGTCTTCCTTCTTTCTTGTACCTCAGTGAGTGACTCTCCCATGAGGTCTCTCTCTGGGGAGGTGTTTTATCTCAGAGTGATTCTTCAATCCTTAGATGGATACACTCCCTCTCCCTGATCCCTCAGAGGGTGGTCCATCTCTTTGGGAATGGGTGTCTCTCTCTCATTTAGTCTGAAGGATTCTCTCCTGGGGTGAAGTGGTGCCCTTTTCCAGATTTTGAAAGGGTCCACAATATGTCCTGAAAAGAAGTCGCCTTTCTCTCTCATGTGATTTCTTTCATGCCTCAGAGAGAGGTCTTTTCTTCATGTCTCATGCTTTACTGAACAGTGGAGTGGCAGTATTATGCCACACTATTGTCCTTGGGTCAGACTGTCAGCTGTCCAGGGTGCTGAAAATCCTTCAGCTCACAAGCCATGAGCCATAGAGAATTAAGCACAATATTTATTAAACTGCTCCACTCTCTGAGTCAGTCCATAAAGTCTTTAAATATTTATTCTCAGAATAAGTCCTTAGCAGAAGTAAGGTCATATTACTACAAAGTCCTCACTTTTTGCTCTGGCTTTATCTCAAAATACACACACATTTTGTTTTAAAAAGTGATCAAATAAACAAAGTCAGAGTGTTATAATTCAGAATGACACTTTAGTCATATTGCAAGTTGGGAAACAAACATATGCAAGTTGTTTGTTAACATACTGTAATGTAATGAGGGCAGTCCTTCGTGACAGTAACCTATATACAAACACACACATGTGATGGTGCAAACACGCAAATAGGCATTTCTCCTACATCTTATTCCTGAAAGGCTCTGTTTCAAGGATAGTCTCTGTAATGAATAGGATCTTAGAAGTGGAAAAGACATGTTAGATCAAGTCCATCTAGCTTAGGTGATAGTGATCAATCGATCGATCAATCAACCTACCTGAGAAGGCATGCTACAATCCACGGACAAAGAATGTATTGAAAATGAGCCAACAGAGTCACTACTTTGGTCAGCTAGAGTAAGGTGGGTGGAGGGTTTAGAGTTTCCTATTCTCTTGGGAGGATTAGCATTAGGGGTAAGTACTGTGGAACAAAAGGGAGAGAGAGCTTCCTTGGCTTGTACCTAAAGAGACCTCCCCTTCTTATTTCATTCTGCTTTAACCACTGGTTAAGATGTATGGCATATATTTATCTATTCTCTCTCTACATATACATTGAAATACTGGGAGAATGGAATGTTGCTAGAAACAGACAAGCCTCCAGAAGGTTTGGTTCAGAAAAAGGCAGTGAATTTCACATGCTTATCTCATTTATCTGAACCTCCTGAAGCTGCAGCATTTGGCGGGACATCTAAGGCTTTTCTGGTCGCATTCTGACACTGCTGGCTTTTGCCCAGTCAGAATCAATAGAGCTCAATTTTAAGAAAAGCTGTGAAAAATGAAAAATAGCAGAAGTGAGGGGGATAAGTCTGCTGGGCTTTTTTCTTTTTGAATCTCAAAGTAGGTTGAAGTTTGGTTTGAATTTTGAGTGAATATTTGGGTTGTTTTTTATTTATTTGGACCTGTTGATGTAGTCCTAACTGCACATTCTCTATTTCCATTTAAAAGATGATTCCTGAGGTCTCCTCCAACATATTCTTATTTTGGTTGTCAGGAAGAATGAGATAGTTAACAATTCCTTTTTTTAATAGATGTAACTGATCTAAATTTTTGGCTTTTTCTTTGTTATTCTTGGCCAGTCAGCACATTGGAACAGCAAAACTGTATAGTAATAATTCAAGAGGCGTTTTTGTTTCCTAAAACCATATAATGTAGGCAGCAAACCTCTGATGCTTTGGGAAGGATGCATTTATTACTGATCCAATAAAAGGCACTGGGAATAGTCAGTACTGTGACCTCTGAGTAGACATCTGCCTGCATTTGGCTTGGAATATTCCTGGTAAGGCACAATGTGGCCATTGAAATGGATTGTTCAGCCAGCCCTAGCAGAGGATCAGCCGTAGGTGATTTCTGAAATGAGAGTAGTTTACAAGCCCAGTAACAGCAGGTGAAAGCAATGAGCAGGTCAAATACGCAGTGTGGCCTAGTGATCTGAACACTGCGGGTGGGAGCCCGAGATCCTGAGCTTTTACCCCAGTTTTGACACAGGTTCACTGTGTGGCTGAGCATAAGCCCTTAAGCTGTTTGTGCCTCAGCTTCCCCCTCTGAAATAAAGGGTACTAATCCTTTCCTTACAGAGGTGCTGTGAGGATGATATAATTAACTTTGTTCTGAAGTGATTGCAATGTAAAGAAGACAGATCTGAAGAAGACAGGGAGCACTAGAATACCCAGAGGAAATGATGTTCTGATAGGGCAGGAGATGACACGTCAGTTCCTTGAGTGGGGCTGAATTGCACAGAACACAAGCCAGGGTGCATGTGCAAAGGAGGATTAGATCTCTGACCTTTGTATTGCTCAGTGCATGTCTGTTCCCCCAGCTCTGTAGTAGCACAGCCTGAAGGAAGGTCTAACTTTCAACTTTTCTCTCTAATCTGGGTTCTGTATTTATAAGGCATCAGTCCTGCTCTATCTAGCTGCCATCTCTGAAGGCCTTAGTTTGTATGATGTCAGGGGATGTCCTGTGTATATGTGATGGGTTATCTTATTTTGCTACTAAGGTATCCTGTCAAAGGGGAGTGGCTGGTGCACAGCAGAGACTAAAAAATCTGCCTATAGAAGCCAAATGATTAGGGTGTAATGATCAGGTAGGCTCACACATACTTTAAACCCTTGTAATTAGGGCACCCAAAGGAAATTAAAGATAAGCCCAGTTTCAACATGGCAGTTACCTGCCAGTTACATTTGTGGACTCTCTTGAAAGATGGGTGCTGTCTGACATGACCTATTATATTTGGTGGATCATAATGTGAGTTATGGATGACCAACCTCTGAGCTATGACAGGGAATCATGCATCCTTGATCTCTTATTCCTAGTCTTAGAAAGGTGCATATATTCATGCCAGGATATCTAATGGCTCAACTAGCATTTTCTCTCCTCTTTTTGCTCACCAAGGATTCCACACACACGTCTGCCTGCAAATCTAATGCTGAAAAAGCAGATGAGACAGGTCTCGATCCCCATGGAAACCAGAGTTCCCATAAGAAGCACAAATATTTCATGCTGTTGTAATTAGAACACACTGAGGAAGCCCAGAGTTCAAGCCATTTTTATGAGGCTCATCAATTTGCTAGTTATAAGAAGAAAAACTATACAAAGTAGGGTTTTTTCTGCCTTCAATGAGATTGTTCCAGGCTGATGGAGTAGGAGTGACCAAACTAATTGGGGTATGTGAACTGTACATCTAAGAAATCCTCATATAGCTAATGGTGCTAGCCCTGATTCCCCATTCATCCACTTCTCCCACAAGTGCCTCTGTACTTCACACGTGGAACTCCATTCCTGAGGTCTTCAAGACCATGACCGTCTTCATATTCAGATCCCTCCTGAAGACCTAATTCTACCAAGATGCTTACAAGAAACTGATTGATCATGGCAAAACTGTAGGGTATTGGTATATAGACTAGTCAATCTACTTTTATATATAGTTTGGATTATCAGGATGTGCCAGTCACTTCCTGACCACTTTACTTTTCTGTTGTATCATCCTCCCCCTACCCTCTTTTGCCTTTTCAGACTATAAGCTCTTTAGGATGGGCCTCATGCCTTCTTTTGTTTTGTATAGCACCCAGCATATTAGGGGTACTGCCAGAAGCATGCAAACAAGCAATAATAATTCTGATTTCAGTTACACTGGTATAAATCTGGAATCAATTACACTAACCTCAGTGAAGTTACTCCAGATTCCTTTTCATTATACATGAGAGTAGAATGTAGAATGTGGTCCTCTCTTATTTAGTACTGGAAAATGTGTCAGGCTACCTCTTTCTTCAGACACCATTTGAATATCTACTTACTGCTAAATTCAGAATGTAAATATTTTAGTACTGAGTGCACAGGAAAAAAAGCACATGTAATGAGGGAGCTGCCATAGAATTGTGAGTTTCAGACATTTTCATTCAAACAGAATTCTGATTTTATTGAACCAATCCCTTGAGCATCAACTTCCTAAACACATTTTTCAGTTAATAGTAATTGCACCATGATGCTGTAGCTGCTCTAGGTGGGAAGGGAAGGGATTAGATCATCTACTATGCTTCCCCTTCCTTCATTTCTATGATTCTATGAAAGTTCAGAAATAGGTCACCTAAAGAATCTGGGCCACTTGAGGAATCATAGGAAAATGCAGGATTGTTTCTCAGACTATATTTTTCAGTGCTATGTCCTGAATCAAGATTTTGGTCTTCCACCATTTCCCCTGGGAGGCTAGTCTACATCCAGTAGCTGACACCACCAGGGTGTTTTGCCTGATATTCTGGCTAAATGTTCATTTACTTAATTTTAATATTATTCCTTATCACCCTATTGATCTATGACTGTGGACCCCATTACCATAGCCTCTGAGCACCTCACAATCTGCAATGTATTTATCCTCACAACATATCTGTGAGGCAGGGTGTGCTCTTGTCCTCATTTTTATAGATGGGGAGCTGAAGCACAGAGAGGCTAAATCATTCCTCCAAGGTGACATAGGAAGTCTGTGACAGAGCAAGAAATTGAACACAGGTCTCCCAAGTCCTAGGCTGGTACCCTAACTACTGAACAATCATTCATCTTTGAGCTCCTGCCTGTCCTGGGGTTCAAAGAGTTATTTTCTGCCCCTCTAATTAGGGATTAGTGAACTGGATCATATAAACAAAATCATATAGAACCTGAATTCTAACCCATCCATTGAACCAAACCAAAGCTGAGACTTGCTTGAAGTTTCAGGATGTTTAATAAATGTTTAGCCAGGGGTAGATTAGTGGATCAAGCCCCAGCTACAGCAAAGACCACTTTGTGTCTATGAACCTCTGTAACAGCTGCATTTCTCCGGCATAATGCAGAGCCCAGAGCCCAGGATGGAGCATGTGAACATTCTTGGTTGAGCTGATGTGACTATGGAATGAACTTCCAGCAGTGATCAGGCACAACTAGGGCCTTTAGGAAACCCTGCCAAACCTTCCTTTTTGAAAAAGCCTTTCCACCATAAGAAAGACATTCACCAGATTCATAAGAAAGACACCCCTTCTACTGCTAACCATAAAAAATAAAAGTAAAAAACAAACCAAACTCCTACTCCAAACGGAGTTTTTGCCCCAAAAAGAAATGCAAGGGACTCCTTGAATTCCACTAGGGATTTTGATAGTGATATTGACTTTATGTGGATGGTGCTCACATAGTAGTGATGGGTGGCATGGATGGATAGATAGAGCTTCAGCTGGTGTAAATCAGCATAGCTCCATTTGACTTCACTGTAGCGCTGTCTCTTTACACAAGCTGATGATCTGGTCTATAAAGTCTCTTTTACACAGGGAGACACACACATGGCAATTCACTCTGTATTACTCTGCACCTGACGCAAGACAGTAAAGGGCAGCTGTCACTGAAGACAGGAAGAAAGGCTCCTCTAAACTTAAAGGCACAGTACAACGAAAATAGAACACGGTTACATCATTACATACTACACCACAGAAGCTATGCTAATTTATACAGGGCTGCTTAATGAAATCAGTGCCCATGTAGTGATCTTATGTTTTATAGATGGCTGCTAAAGTCTATTTGACCTTGCTTTCAGAACGTTCAGGTTGCAAAACTATACCAGAAAAGAAAGTGCCAGAGCCATTTGCTGCATCCACTATGATAAAGATTGTTGTGACCTTCCTTTAACGAAGGTCTTAACCTGGTTATTGGTAACAAGCCTTAAGTTGTCTTTAAGTATGAGGATTTTTTGTGCTTTATTTGAGGGAATCTGACCCTCACGTCAGATATCCCTTCAACTTCAATTAAGTGGTGCCTGGTTTTCAAGAGAGTCAAGTTAAACGAATGACTGTTTCCAAAAAATTCAGCCACTCTCTCTTGCAGAGAAAGAGAGGAGCTGGTTGCTGAGCAACCAGCCCTCAGCAGGAAGCTAAGCACCTAAGCTATGAATATAACCCAAACACAAACAGGAATAAATCAGCAGCTACATTAGTAGATTATAGTATTGAGCGTGACTCATGGGAAAAGGACATATCTTCAAGGGTTGGCAGACACAATTCTGGGAGGCACCTAGATGCTGAGTGGTCCACAGTCCAGCCATGCAATTCATAATTAAACTTGGGGCAGAATCACTGCTGGGATTAAAGCCAAGGGCTTCACTTTATTCATAAGCAGCTCTTTTGCTCACATGGATCTAAAATGGCAGCTGCTGTTAGCACAAACCGCAGTTCTCGGTCCTGTCAAATTTCAGTCTCCTCCTGTAAAATGAAGGGAGGATTCCTCCTCGCTAAACTCAGATACAGTGGTCACAGCTTGGGGTCAGAGTTGTTATGATCTGCTCTTTACACAGCTATGTAGAATTCACTGGGTTGGGAATTTGTGAACTAAATGTTGTTTTTTGTTGGAAAATGCCTATTTGTCAAAACCGAAACTCTTCATAGAAACATACTGGTTTTGACAAAAGCTGTGTCAGGAAAGTTTCTCAGGCCAGAATGGAATTTGTGGTCATAGAGAGAGAACCCACTCTGAGAAAGCCAGTAGGCCAATGATAAGGAGACTTGCCTGAGATGCAGAAGACCTATATTTAAGTCTCTGTTTGTCCTGATTCACAACAGGGGCTTTCACCTGCATCTCCTACATTCCAGCTGAGTAGCCTAATCTTCAGGTTATCAGATCAGTTTCTCATTGGCTTGCTGCATATTTAATTGTTTAAACAAAATAGACCGGCTGCAACACTTCCCAGGTGAGTACCCATTGGCTATGCTGGGGTGGATCTTTGTCTTCCTCATTTTTTTTTCAGAATGTCTTGTTTTCATTCCAATGCAGAATGAAAACAAAACTTGAAACCTGGACAATTTTTGCAAAATGGAATTCTTGTTTTCTGGACAGTCCTACTCTCTACAGATAATAAATGAGGCACACTAGTGATGTGATGTATGGGCACTAGCACTACCCATTTTCCCTATTCTATGCTTTCTCTGAGGATGAATAGAAACCATCAATCCCAAGGTCTGTTGATAGAGACTCCTTTGAGCCCTACCTGTGGTTTTTGTTTTGTTTTGTTTTGTTTTAAGAGCAATCACTGTGAGGAGAGTAAATTGATGTTGTCATAATAAATACACATTAAGTTAAATTTGGACTCTGAAAATTGGACTGTTTTTCAAAAGTCCTCCTTCAAGGGTTTAATTACTCACCTCTCAGAATAATTCCATTCATGTTGTCCAAGAGTGGATGGGACCCTTCCCACTCCAGTTGCAGTGTGTTCCAGATCCCCACCTCACACTGGTACATGGATAACAACTAATACAGCATGGATGCCAGCACAAAGACCAAAATCAGCCTGATTGGGACGATTTATTTTTAAACAACAGGTGATATTATGAAGGCTGGAAATCTTTATTTAAAAGAATGAAAGGATGTTTTCCTAAGAGACAGCTTGTAATGTGTAGTATTAGCATATCTAAAAGTGGTAGAGCTGTGCCAGAAATACTGTTTTAAATAGTTTTACTTTAATGTATGTTAGTTTAAGCTGCATTATAATTTCCAAACTCTTACCATCAAATTTGTCTAGGAACATATATTTATAATACAGAAGAGGAGTATGGTCAGTTAAAGTTTCCATTCTATAAATGTGCATGCACACTTTTTCTTACATTCTTATAGTCTCTCAGGAACATTCATCTTTTGGTCTGTAACCTTCTGGACCTGATGTCTAAGAGAATTTTAGTTTTTACTCAAAATTTCAAAACAAAAAAATATCAGCTTTTGTACACTCTGAACAGCTGTGGGCAGAAGCAAAAAATAGTTTGCACTTTAAACCAGGTAACTAAGGAACAAGAAAATGTGACTGTCCCTTAAGAGAATAAATTAAGGGAATAGTGAGAGAGGGCAAAGAGGGTTATTAAGGGACTTTTTTGAAGTAAGTTGGAGGGAAAAGAGGTGGATATGAAAACCTGCAAAAGCATGCAAAAGACGTAGGAGGTTGACACAAAGCAAGAAAAAAGAGAGGTAAATGAGGAAAACACAGAAGGAAAGGATGGTATAAAAGGGGGGGGGGGGGAGAAAAGAAAGGAGGGGACAGGCATTTTGATTCTTTTTCCCATTACTTGAAATGATTGCTGGATGTCTTAGGCAAACCTACTTTTCCTGAGAGCTGAATTCTCTATTTAAGCTGTGTGCTTAGTTACCTAAGTCATACGACATTGTTTCTGCTTCCTGACTTGGTGACGCCCAAGCTCACAAGAACTTTCAAAATGCCTGTGCTAATGCTTCTGCTGAGGCCCCAAATAAGATCAGGGCTCTTTCATAGTAGGGCTGCACGTGCCAGCAAGCAACAGTCCCTGGCCCGAATAGCTTAGGGTGAATGGAGGGGTCACAATCCCAGGGAAGCAAACTCTCTCCATTTTTATTGAATATTTGTCTTCAGTATTCACCCAGAACCAGGGTGGGAGCCAATATTGTCAGCGTCCAGGAGCAATGAGAATAACCTAATACAAGAAAAGAGCAAAGGAAGCATCTATCCAGCTTCACAATCTAAACTTGGTTTTAGACCTTGGGAGATTTTACAGAGTTAGTTTAGCTGAAATTTGTTTGGCAGCTGATCTCCATGTGGGAAGGTATAGCATTAAATTATATAGTCACATTAGCCCAAACCTGTGAGTTACTAAGTACCTTTTGAGAGGTGCCGTGAGCACCTTTAACTCCTATGGAGCTCAAGGGGAGCTGAGGACAATGGACATTTCTCAGCACCTTGCAGGATTGGCCTTTAGGTGCACATACTGAAAGTGAATAACCGCATGGCCCTATTGCTCTAACCCTTCTCCTTCCTAATTGCATCTGCTCCTATTGTTTTTAACCTCTGATAATGTCTTGTTTAAAAATCACTGTAAACAAAAGAGTTTACAGTTTAAGGGGCCATGGCTCTTTATTTGTGCTATAAAGTGCCTAGCCATTCTGGAAATACAAGTCTATGTTGTAGTAGGAAAAATGGTAGGCTAGTGGCCAAGGCTTTGGCCTTGGCCTGTGGCTCAGGATATGTGGGTTCAATTCCTGGCTCTCTCCCAGACTTTTTATGACCTTGAGGAAGTCACCTAATATGCGTTGTGCCTCTCAGCTCCCCAGCTGTAGGCTGGCGATTATACTTTCCTACCTCATAGGGAGTGTTGTAAGGCTAAAAATCCATTGATGATTGTGAGGTGTTCAGATAGTATTGTGGTGAGAGTCCTATAAATTGATAAGTTGGCAGGCATGTGGCTTTCTTGTATTTCCAGATCAGGTCCATCCTGAGCACCAAATGAGGCAGGCATTTTGTGGAAAAAATAGTATGTGATGGTGTTAACTAAAGATTGTTGTGTAATGCTTATGCAAAAGGGGAATGAATTCTGGCATTTCTCAAATTTTGTGTGCTCACATTGCAGCCTTAGTAATGTTCTTTCAGCATAGTTCTTGTATGTGTAATATATAGCTATATAAGGAAAGAACCACTACTATGTGGTGTGAAGAGTGTCTCAGACTTTAGAGCTGCATATGGAATGACAGGAGCATCTATGGAAGACCCCATTACTAGAGTACATAATTTGTAAGGAATTGTATAAACATAAAGTAAATGAGGGATTGTTCAGAAAGGCAAGTCTCTAGTCCTAATCTGTGCAATGGATTCCCTGTCACACTTCTTTCTGTTTGTCTGTTCCCTGTGCCTACCTATATTTCTTTCAGGGGACTGTATCTGAGACACTCTTTCTGCATCTCCTCAAGGGGTGAGGGAAGGATTGTAAGGCAGCACTAAGGTCACCCAGTCTGAACTGACCTGTTCTGCTCTTGAAATGGAACATTGGTTTCTAACTGAGTGATTGACTGTCTGCGGATATTATCCTACTTGAATTGCTCATTCAGTACTCCAAAAACCTCCTTTGTGAGAAGGTGCTGAATGAATAGTGGTGATTATTAATTATAAGGATGGAGAGACTGTGTGTTTAAAGGGAATATGTGTAGATAAAAATAAGGATTAAGGGGGAGATTTTCAAAGACACAAATGGGAGCTATGTATTCAATGACTTTCAGTAGGAATTGGGTACCCAGTGGCATTTATACCTCTGAAAATCTCCCCCTAAAATCGGATTTGAAACAAATTCCTTATCTGGTTTACTGCTAACAATTATTACTTTGCTGCATTAACCTATATATTGATACATATTTCCCTATGATCTATACAGTTTTGTTTGTATTCCATTCAAGCATTCAACTTGTCCAGTATGATACTAGACTGCTCAGTTTTTCCCCTTAAAGAGAGGGATTCATTCTTGGGTGCACTTGGCACCAATGTTGTTGTGGTTGGATCTCCAGCACTTCCAGAGGAAGTTTATATATTTTTAAAAGTGCTGGTTTTTTAATTGAGGTCAAGCCCTTTCTATGCACCCACATGGTTTGATTAATGTAGGGTCAGATTACGGATAAATGGTAGGGGAGAACATGCAAGGAGCATTGCCCCATCCCTATACTGCTTTTGTAAGTATCAGTTCGTACTGTTGGTTCTGGACTTTGGAGTAAAGAGAACTCCCTTCTAGGGCATCTGGGGCTGCAATCCAAAGCGAGTAATGAGGAGGTAGGAAAAGGAGGAGCTATGACCTTGTCTTCCAACACTGACCTTAAGGCGAAGTCTATACTGAACAAACCTGGCAGCAGTGTGATGTACGTGTAGCTACTCTAGGCAGTGAAAAGTCTGCTGCATCCACACTGTGGTTTGTTGCTACATGTTGCTTCCTCTGGTAGGGAAGTGGGGGTGGAGGAAGCTTCAGCAGGTCCCTGCTGCCAGAGCCTTTCACTGCGGTGAGGAAAGCGGCAGGGAAGGCAGTGGAGAAAGCTGAGCCTTTGCCAGCTGCCTCCTCACACCAGAGTCTTTCCCTTCAGTTTTACACTGCATGCTTCTTTTGGCAACATGTAGCGTACATATGCACATAGCTGCCCTTCCCCACCGGCCTGAATGTAAACAGCAGGGCAGCCAGTGAGGCATGGCTTAGACAAGCAAAGTAAAGACTCTTACCTGAAGGGTATGAGTATATACATGAGTTACCCTATATGCGCTCTGCTTGCCCAAACCATGCCTCCCCGTCTACAATGTTGTTTTTAATGGAGCCTTTCCCTGCTGCTTCCCCCTGCCAGAGCCTTTCACTGACACATATAGCTACACACCACAGTGTGAACCCAGCTGGCTTTTCACTGTGGCCTGTAACTATGCATACCCTATACACTGCCAATACTGGTGTGTAGTGTAGACATAGCCTAGGAGTGGGCCCTGTGCACTCGGTGTGTGTTGCAACCCCTGAAGGAGTGTAGCAGTGGACCTGTGCACCTTTGGGAACTTGGGACAATCAGACTCCACTGCAAAGCCCAGCCTATATGTTTCTACAAGCTCCCCACGCCACACACCCTTGCCTTTTGTAAACAGAATTTTGGACTTTGAAAGGTCTTTATGGTGTTTCAGTGATCACATTTAGTTCAGGATGAAGCAAATGGGATTCCATGGGCCTGAATCTCTCTAGTCCTACACAGTGTGTAGTTATTTACACCAGTGTAAAGCAAATGCAAAATGCTACCAAGTTCAAATGTTGTCAGAAAATCTTCATTAAACCCAGAGCTCACACTAGCAAAAGTGAGAGTGCAAGAAACCGGAAAGCTGCAGCAATGTGATATCCATACTAGCAGCAGAAGGCATACTGCAGAAGACAACCCTGATGCCAGGAAGATATGAGAAAAAAAATCTGAAATACACAATGGGATCCAGCTCACGATGTGAGGGATATGACATAACTAGAAAGGGGGCAGATCAAAGAATCTTTAGAAGAACGAAGAATGGAAAAGCTGTTGATGTGGCAGGACCATTGAGCTTCAGATCAGGCCCCAAATCTGGGTCTGCAGAGGCATGCACCTTTAAAATGATCAATCAAAGAGTTAGAGGAAATATTTTGTACCCTGACTCTGGATCAATTTCTACTTTGTCTGAACTGCTTTTACACCCAGTAACCAAAGAAATTTGGAAAATCAAGACTTTGACAAAAGCCTGCCAAACTCTTCATGTGTGAGATTCCCCCAACCTACTCTGCTGCTTTTGAGCCTGACAGCAAAACAGAGTCACTCAAAGCCAGAGCATGTCATAATCATTTTATGACTGCATTTTATTGGCCCCTGCATGAATGAGTTTTTACACTAGGAAGCTGCATCAGCACTAGGACAAACTGATATGACTCCTTCTCATCTTTACCAAGCTTATTGTAAATTTTGTTAATGTCATCCTTTGTTTCAAATATAAATTATATAGGGCTAAGGGGCAGCCACTCAGTCCCTATCTTGCCACACAAAGGGCCAGCTGGTGTAAATCAGGGTAGCACTAGTGTTGTGAATGAAGCTATGCTGATTTACAACAACTGAGGATCTGATCCACATACTGCAGAAAGGGTATGAAAAAAAAGTGTCTCTTGTAATACATTAATGTATCCAGAAGTTGCTGGCTAAGCAGACTTGCTTATTAAAAAAAGTTAAAAGAAAGCTAATACAATCCACTACTTAAAATTACAATCCCACGAACCAATGAATTCCATCCATTTTCAGGCCCAAAGTGAATTTAAAAACAATACAAAACCATTCTGCACAAATTATGAGATTTTAATAAGGACTTCCTGTGTAATGATCCATGCTTTATCCTTTACCCTTCTAAAACAAATATGATTATTGCAGCATGTTGCACTAACAGCCCTAAACATTAATCTACAGTGGTGTTACTACAGAGTCTTAGACTATTACTCTTGTTACTGCGGTATTTGGGAGTACTGTTAGGAAGTTTTGTTGTTAATGTGCTGTCTGTTTACTGTAGTCATAGTAAGATCCTGGAGATGAATTACCATTAAAAACAGCTGATTTTAAAAAAATGAAGAATAAGGTGAATTCAATCAAGCCCTTAATGAAACTCCATAGGAAATACTGAAATTTTAACATCTTTCTGTACCAAATTGGGACCAAAATTTAAATATCAAAAAATAAATAAATAAAATTTTAAAAAATTGCGGAAGATATATCATTTGGAAAAGTCAAAATGATTCATTCCTGAATCAACATGTCACTTTTATTTTTGGCAATCTGAAATTAAACATTTATTTATAGGTTGGGATGACATAACTTCTGCATCAAGTTGAGCTACCATAGTGCCTCATGGCAGTTGTAGTTCCAGGCATTCATGTCCCCATTCTCCCCTAAGGAACCTGTTACTCAGCTGGACTGCATTTCCCATACCAAGCAAATTCTATCCCTAGTTCTGTTCTAGTGAGTTTACTGGGAGGGATGGTTTCAGAAATAATGTTTTTTGAGTAAATCTGAGACTATTTTCTGGAGGCAAACTTTGAATTTGCAGATGCAAGAATTTTTCTGATTCTAAGAGTTATGTTATCCCAGAAAGGAACAAAACCATGTAAAGTAAATGTCTACTCAACCCTAATCAACGCAACTAGAATACTGAATATCAAATGCACTCAAAGAAGCTACAGACTCCACTGAAGTTTCCTAGTGCATGAAATTCAGCATGTGTGTAATCCTTTGCAGGATCAGGGCATAAGATACATCCATTGGATATTGTAGGAAGCCACCGTGGCCTCCCACGGAGCCAGAGCCTGGGGAAGGCCCCGAGAGCTCTGATTGGCCTAACGCACACCCGGCCCCAGAGTCTGCCCGGCAACAGGAGACCCGGGCCGTGATAGGGCCACCCGGCCAGGCCAATTGGCAGCCGCGGGGCGGAGCCCCAACAGGAAGGGGAAGGATAAAAGCCTGGCCCCTGAGCTCAGTAGGACCCAGACTGCTGCTGGAGGCAGATGTGCTGCCCCGCCAGCACAGGCCTAGGCCAGAGCCTAGCCGCCGCCGCCGCCGCCGAACCCCGGCCCCACCTGAACCCCGGCCCCACCCCCACCTGGGACTGGGGATTGGATAGGGCCCTCGAGGAGCTGGACAAGGCAACCCGGCCAGGATGACTGGGCCAAGTTACCCCGAGCCCGGGGCCGTGCTCTGGGACCACCAGACTGGACCGAGACCCCAGAGCAGCCCGAGTGGCGGACACCCCCGGAGGCCGGGCCAGATTTGGAGGAACTGCCGGCCGCCGAGCCCCTCCCTGCAGCAGGGCAGGACTTGGAGGAGCTGCCCGAGGCCGGCCCGCTCCCCTTCTACAACGACCTGGAGGAGCTGCCCCCTGAAGAGGAGTTTCCTGCCTTACCCCCGGTCGACGAGGAAGGACTAACAACGCTACCCCAGGTGGACTACCTTAGGGACACGGACGCAGCAGGTACTAGGGTCAGGGGGGAGGAAGTAGCCCAGGAACAGCCACGGCCTGTGGCGGAGTCCGCCGTATTGCTGGTGTGTTGCGGCGGGAGCCCCGCCGGCACAGTGGCAGCCGCTTCTGCCACTGCTAGGGCCCTGGGCTGGGACGCAGTGGGGACGGGTGGGCCTGCGTCCCCCTCCCCTTCCCCCGTTCCCTAGCCACCCCAGGAGAATTGCTCTCCTGACCCCGCCTGAAGCTGTTGCCTCCTCTGCTCACCCTGCCTAGGGGTTGGAGCACTAGACTCCTGGTTCGCTCGCCTTGCCTGAGGCCTGAGCGATCCGCCTGCTCACCCTGCTAGGGGTTGGAGCAATAGACTCTTGCTCACTCACCCGGCCTGAGGGCGAATTAACAAGACTGATCTCGCCAAGAGCGAGCTATTCCCCTTGTAGGAAGCCACCGTGGCCTCCCACGGAACCCGAAACGCCTACAGATATATTCTGCAAATTTCAAACATTCAACAATCATAGGTTGTTTATGGACAATTCCCCTAAATAAATTCTCTCTCCCAATTCCCAGATGTTTGTACCCTTGAAACATTTGTAGACTGTTCTTATGTCTTGGCCCACCCTGGTTGTGTTTGTCATTTAATTCTTTTACTCTTTCCTCATTAAAAAAAATCCCTTCAAGATCCCTGATCACTCTTTTTGCTCTGAACTGCCTGCCATTTCTCCATAGCCTTCAGGTAAAGAGGTGCCCAAAATGTATGCAGTGCTGACGTGACTGCACATGAAGGAAGTGGGAGGGGGAGAGGGGGAGATAAAGGAAGACAATCATGTGTTTCCCACACTCTCCAACAGGCCCAATATCTGACTCCTCTGGAGGGGCATTCAGGAGGAAAATAGAATAAATAAAAAGAACCAGCTAAAAGGCCAAGATATGACAGAACAGTACTAATATTGTAGAGTGTGTGAACAGGGTCAAAGACAAGTCATGCTATTCAAGAGAGTTGCTGTAATGTATTGTGGAAGTTCTTGATTGATCTAACAGAATGATGAGAAATGAGAAGCAAAATACATGGGGGGTGGGGGGAGAATCTAATGGATGAAAGCACAGGTTTCTCATCTGATTCCTTCTAGCTTTCCCTAAGCAGCCTCAGGGGTTTCTCAGCAGCCTGATGGGAGCAGTCTTTCTCTGTGTTTTTTTTTTTTTTTTTTTCTGGCAGTGCACTTGCAGTAGCATAAGCCATTCTGTGAGTGAAAAGGATTGTATAGGAAAGAATTCTTAAACAACTAAGTCACATGGACTCTTGTGAAATCCCCACAAAATCTTTCTGCTTCCCTGGATTTCACCTCCATGTGAGTTTAGCCTGGTCAGAGGGGAAGGCAATCGTGCTCTGGGATTTACTGTCCTATTGGTTTGCTCTGGCAGCACTAAAGTGCTATTAAAGATGAAAAGCAACTAGATCAGAGTAACCAGGGGATTGGTCACTTGATTCCACTGCAGCAAAGTGGGGATAAGATAGTCCATTGGCCATAGGGAGACCACTAGTTACTTGTGTGAGGAGCAGGCCACTAGGCCAGCCCTTAGGAAGTAGAACCAATGGAGGGAAAGCAGCAGGGAAGAAGAGCCTTCCAAATGCTCACTGAAGAGGAGGGTTTATGCTGGAAGGAGCAAAGGCTGTCAAGCCACTCTGTGAAGACAAGATCTACCAGAAGGAAGAAGAAAGTTGTTCTGCCCCTATTTAAACCCAATAGAATGACACAGAAAGCTCTGTGTGTGTGTGTGTGTGCGTGTGTGTGTGCGCGTGTGTGTGTGCGTGTGTGTGCGCGTGTGTGTGCGCGTGTGTGTGCGCGTGTGTGTGCGCGCGTGTGTGCGCGCGTGTGTGCGCGCGCGCGTGCGTGCGCGCGTGTGTGCGCGCGTGTGTGCGCGTGTGTGTGTGCGCGCCAGGGCCTGTTGACAGAAGTGGGGAATAGTGTTGATAGAGAAAGCACTAGAGAAGTAGGCAGCTCCCACAAGATTCATATATGTCATGATAGTATATTGTGTTTTGATAAGAGGCCTTAGCTTACTTCCCACCCACCTTGGTTTTGATAGTAAGTCCCTAAAGCAGGGGTGGGGAACCTTTTTTCTGTTAAGGGCCTGATGGTGGCCCTGGCAGCAGGGGAGAATTTGGCGGCGGCGTGATGTACCCCCGATGCCGAAAAGGGGCAAATGTCGGCAGGGTTTCGGCGGCGGGCACTGCCCCCCTGCCCCTCCCCCCGCCACCGAATTCCCCGCCGCCGCCAGGGCCAGACCAGATGATTTTGCGGACCTTATACAGCCCGCCGCAGGCCGGACCAAATGATTTCCCACCCCTGCCCTAAAGGTTGGATTTTTTTTCTTTCACTTAATGTCAATTTTATGTTGGTGCAACTCCACTGATTCCAGTGGAGTTCTCTCTTTTCCACTGGTGTATGAGATCTGAACCAGCCTCCCCTTCCCACACCTCTCCATGTCTTTACACAGTTAGGAGGATCAAAAACACAAGCGTCAAATGTTTGAGTTTAATTGGAGCAACTCTCCTTCATGAAAACCACTTACTACCAATAAACTGACAGGCAGGAAAACATGGAGGAGAAAAAGAAAGAAAACAGAATAAAACAAATAAACTAAACTCAATCTGTGGTTGCTGGTCAGACTCCTTTGTTATCCATCCTCCTCCTCTTCCGCTTGAGCCTCCATCTGGGCAGCAGCTCTCACAGACTGAGTCCAGTAAGGACTAAATCCAAGTTCCTCTGCCACGAGTGAGGAAGGTACTCAGGTAGTGCAAGGAGATGGCTAGATGTTGGAGAGCTACAAGAAGGTGCATGTGGACCCCTAGAGCCTAGAAGAGTATGTGGCAATATACCAGCATCAGTAACTCCTCTAAAGTCAATGGGAATTGCTCTCCGTTTCTCTGTTGCACGAAAAGCAGAATATGGCCTTTATCTTACTAGTAGTGCTGATGGTGAGGTGATTCTTAGTTACATGGTGTGACTGAATGCACTCTGTATTTACACCCTACACACTATTGTAGTAATCTTTTGTACAAAATAGGCCTAGTGAGGTGTCCTCTGAAAACTAACAACTTTCTGGTCAATAGCATCATGGTGAAATGTGTGGAGCAACTTTATACGTAAAGTTATGAATTCCCTCTGTATGATGTCAGTAGCCTTGATTAGGCAGTAGTTCAACAAAGGAATGTGTGTTTACCTCAAGTTACATACAAGTAGTAAACAGGGTCCTTGAGACAGCAAGAGGGAGAGAAGCACACGCAGAGGGGAAAAAAGAGCATAGAGGCGGGCACCTTCTGCCCCAGACTCCTCATCAATTTCTTTGAATAAACTTTGCTTTGAGGGGTAATCCTCAGGAGAATCCCCTTCAAAGGGGGATTGGACTAGAAAAGATTGGGGTGTTTTGCCCCTCACTTTTATATCTCTATCTCTCTCACTTAAGAAGACAAAGGAATCAGTCCTTTGGACTTTGGGAGGAGTTCTGTCCTGAATATTTGGTCAGCAACATTAGGAACCTACAGCAAGGAGTTTCCCTGGAACTAAGTCTAGTTTAAGTGTAGCTACTAGTAAGCATCGTTTTAACTTTTTCTCTTGTAACTATTTCTGACTTTGAAGCCTTCTTCTTGTACTCCTTTAAAATCTCTCTCTTTGGAGTTGCATAAACTTGTTTTATTTTTTAATCAAAATCAATTCAGTGTTGTGGTTAACCTGTTTGGATAACTCCAGTTGCAATAGCAAACTGTTGCATATTGATGCCTTCCAGGGGCACTGGACCTCTAATGCCTGAACTGTCCAGGAGAGGGTTGGATAGTGCAGAATGCACATCTTTGGGGAAAATTCAGAACTGGGTGTGTGTTGGGGTCACCCTGAAAGTAGTAATCAAAGCTGCTGGAAACCATTATCACTGGAGTGTTGCAGATAGGCTGCTGGGGTCAGAGTTGCTGGACCATCGCTGTGGCTATACACAGACGCTCAGGGTGTGTCCTACAGGCTGATTGTGAGCAACCCAAGTTGGGAGCTGCTACGCCAGCAAAGCATTATGAGGCACCCAAGGCTGCAAGACAAGCGGTGACACAACCCGTCACTGGTCTGGGTTGCAGCCCAGAATGTGACCCATAGACAAGGTTAAACTGAGACTAAAAAGGAATTTCCCCTTAGGGCTATTGCCAGAAATGTTGGAGTGGATTTTGCCTTCCCTGGGAAGGGGAACAGTCTCTTAAGGTCAGGTGAGTTTCCACAATATGATCACTTTGCTGTGGCTG
The DNA here is from genome assembly GCF_026122565.2 of Emydura macquarii macquarii. Taxonomy (NCBI): domain Eukaryota; kingdom Metazoa; phylum Chordata; order Testudines; family Chelidae; genus Emydura; species Emydura macquarii. The sequence continues at coordinate 5,174,220 of NW_027132813.1, read as the reverse complement.
TGGAAGAGCAGGAATTCGGTGGGATTTAGTCCATACCATTTTCTTGTATCTTTAATGTCTTTTCTTGAGGTGAGGGTGGTGCCTAGATAGTAGAGTTTTGAGCACCTTACAAATATTAGACAAATCTTTGTCAAATCACAACCAGCACTTAATTCTGACCCTTGTCATGACCCTGCCCAGAGTGCAGATCACAGGGAGTTGAGTATGGCTTCCTGACTGTACTGTAGTTTGGGCATCAGTTACAGTAGTCTAGAGGCTACTGTAACTTCCCTTAGGGACCTTTAATCCAGTGAGGTAATTGTGTTAGTGAAGGGGTGGTGGAGCAGAGCTCTGCTATACCCTCATCATGCCCCCTCTCTCCCTTGATATGTCCCCTATGTTGGAGTGAGGTAAGGAAGCATCTGGTTTAGGAGCTGGTTCCACTGGCTTCATGCCAGCAGGAAGTTCTCCTCTGTCAGGAGAATTCTCCACTGGCCAGCTGTAGGCAGAATTCATTCCCATTGTGACACCCAACCAGGGCAAAGGAGGTAGAGAACAATGAAGAATCTATTTCATGGAGAATCTGCTGTGCAGTAGAAAATGCTCTTAACCCTTATTACATACCCTCATTTTGTGACACAAACTTATGCACATCCATTTTTTAAATGGATCTTGGAACTTGGTGTACTGGAACCCAGCCTGGAACCAGCACACTTTCTATTTCCTTTTCAACGGCAGGGAACATTTTTGTCTCTGTTCTGTAGAGTGTGACCTTCAGGTCTGTTGCGTAACACTCCACAAAGGGACTCCTGTCGACTAGACGTTGAAAGGCATGATCCCTCTCAGCTATGCTGCAGTAGCCATGGGGCTGCCCTGCCAGATTCCCAACCAGACATATTTGCACTTTTTCCTTTTAGCTCCCTACCATTAAATTCCTCCCTGCTGAGACTTCAGTTCCTTTACTGAAGACCTTCAAACAGAACAGTCCGTGATCTGTCAAATACAATAAAGCAGATTAGAAAGCTAGCTTTTGAGTGTGTATGTGTGTATCAAATGTTGGCAGGAGAAGTCCTGCTTCCAATACAAAAGGAAAAGAAGTATTTCTCTTCAAAAACACATCCAATATCAGACACAGTGTATAGAACTGCATTAGCCGCCATGAAATGCCAACTTTCTAGTTTGTAACCCTGATTTAAGGACAAAGCCTGCAGTAGGCAGCAGAGCAGCCACTAATAAAGAAATGGGAAAAATCTTAGCCATGCAAAAGTAAGTGTGGAGTAGCACAGGCACTCAGTGTGCACCCAAAAGTGTGGGCACCTAAAATTCCACATGCCAAGTTACAGATATGCAATTTTAAGCATTTGTAGGCTGCTTCTGAACCTATACCCTTAACTATTAGCATGTAATATAGGGGAATGATGAGCAACTGTATGCAGTAGTGTGCGCACAGCTGGAACCAGAAGACAATCTTTGTCTGTCTCTCTCCTTAAAAGACTCTAATGACCAGTGAATAACAGGACCTCTCTCTTACACACAAAATATTATTCAGGGTCTCCCAGAACCCTCAAGACAATTATTACATAGGTTATATTCTGAGATATTTGCTGTGTTTCTGACAGAGTAGAAACCACTGATTCTGATGCAGCACTTTCCCCTGTGTCTACCTCTGCCATTACCACAGACAAGGGTCAGGTTTCCAGAATATTGCCTTGTCAGGCTGTACGCCAAAACTATCAGCCCATTCCAGTGAGGTGTTCAGCAGCCTTCAGTTCCCATTGATTTCAAGGAGAGCTGGGCGTGTTCTGTAACCTTCTTAGAATTGTTCAGTAACTGGCAGGTTTGGATTCCAAGTGTTGTGACCAACAGGGGGATTTGGATACCGGAAGGTACTAAGCCACTGATGCATATTTAACCCAATTTGCTCATCTCTTGCTGTGAAAGATACCTTTTTCTATAGCCAGGCACTGAAGCAGGATATTCTCATATGGGATTGGATATCCAAAATGACCCAGATTTTACAGCCTGAACACTCCAAAGTTTCTTTAATAGTGGAACCAACTTGAAGTAAGTAGCTGCTTTGAGCCCTACTATAATACAGTGTTTGAGTTCTATTTTCAGAGATGTCAGGGCTGCCTCATGGACTGTAAAAGTGAGAACTGTTCCGTGTAGATTGCAGGCCACCCAAGAAGCACTTTAGGTATTTTAACAGTGCATCAATCCCCATACATGAACTACAAGTGGTACAAACAATATACAATGCATACAAGTCATAGGCTAGGAGTCATAGTCATGGTTTGGCAGTGATGAATTCCAGTGATGGGTGAAACTAGATCAAGGAGTTTTCCCTTGGGTCTGGATAGTTTCTTCTCTTCAGTTTCTTAGATTGCATGCATCACCATTGATGTTAGATCATCTGAAAGTTCAGACATCAGTCCAGACCTCTTGGCTCTGCACAGCTGGCCTTTCTCTGGAAGTTTCTGATACCGATAACTCCTGCTTCCAGTCAGACCTCAAGCACTATTCGAACAGCCTCTCTTGCAGAGGAGAAAGTAAATGGAAAAAATACCAAGCAATTAAAAAGCTAGCTATTCTTTTTTTAAAACTGCAAAGCAAGTGTGGCTTAAGTTTGGCAGATGTTAATATTTCATTCAGGTCCTTCTCCCATCCCTAGCATAGACATTTGTAACCATTCAGTGGGTACCTTCCTGATCAATTTCACCTTTTTATTTTGCCACTTCATAGCTTGAAGATTATTCAGGACAGAAGTTTGGGATTTGCTATGTGCAGGCTGGTACCACTGACCAAAAAATCCTGCTAGAGTGAGGGACCAGGGACTGTTTTGAGGTCACTTATCTTGAAAACCACTTGGATGCACTGAATATTATGTATACAGTGAGTAGATGGGATTCTCAGCTTTCAAATGGTATAAAGCAGTGTTAATCAGACTGAGGATCACAAGCCGCAAGTGGGTCTTTAATGTGTCTCCTGCGGCTCTTTGCAGCTCATGATGTTAAAACACTGAGTGATTCAATTATTAACCAATCAGAATGCTTTTATTATGTTGTTAACCAATTGTATTTGATAAAATAATACTTGGCCAGTCATTTTGCTGTGAGAATAATCTATATTCTGAAGTTGGTGGTGTGTACTATATGATTTAAATCAAGGTAGAGTCTACTCTTTGTTTGCGATCTGCTCATATTGCAAGATGAAATCTTCCAGTTGTCATTCTGGCTACAATCTTTTTTTTTTTTCTGACTTGTATTTTGACATCATTTTAGTGACCATGAAAGAAACCAAACAAACTTCAGTGTCTGTTATACCAATAAACCTCAGCCTACATTTTCCAAAATGACTAGTGATTTTGTGTGTGTCTAATTTTGGGTGCCCACCACTTGACCCACCTTAAAGGGGTGTTGTTTTCAGGAAGTGATGAGCACCTTCCTGCTGAAAATCAGGACTTTTGTAAATTGAATTCCTAATGTCATATCTGGAATAGCTGGTAGCCCAGCTTTCAAACAGTGTAAAGTATTAATCTCCAATTACAGAAGTTCATGAGATACTAGCTGCTAATACATGTCAGAAGTGAAATGGAACAAAAAATGGCACTTGGAATTAGAATTGGTCATAAAATGGAAAAATTCACCATGAAAACAATTGAAATAAAATGTTACTCTTTTCAACTGGCAATTTCCAGATCTTCTCCACTTGTGCTATTACATGACTTTAAAGTCTAACATCTGCAAATACTGTGAAGAACATGGATTTTTTTTTTTCAAGACCAATGAACACTTCTAAGTATTGTTTCTGGATCAGCAAGGGGTAAAAGAACAAACTATTGCATGCCATTTTATAGTTATGATGAAAACTACCATTAGTTGTATTATCATAGCACCTTGGAGTTGTAAGCTTAGATCATTCTGCATCATCTGTTTATGTTACAATATATTGTCACAAACTATAAAATGACATCACAAGCTGTAATGATGTAATGTATCACTTTGGCTTATGATGATGTCAAACTTAACTTCACATGCTTCAAGTGTTTTTCAAATGACTATATGCTGCAAGAAAGTATCTTGAAAAGGCTTATTTACTGTTATGCCTTTGACAGGTTTGAATCATCCTCCCAAGTGAGGAATTTTTAGAAGCTCAAACAGCTTCAAATGCATTCAGAAAGACAGTAAGTGGTGTAAAATTTTAGAATAAAAATTCTGAAAGTTAACATTGCATGTAATTTGTTTGCATAAGAGATTTTAAATGTGCACAGACTCGAGCATACAAGGTGTGCCTATTGAAATGTTAGTGAGTAAAAGCATAGCCACAATTGCTTTAACCGCTTTCATTGCGGTTAAAAAAACTGTGAAGGTGTAGTCTGCCCCTTAAAGGTAATAGTGCCTAGTGGTCAACCCACCCCAGCACATGGCATGGCCCTTTAAGAGTTTTGAAAGATGCCCTGTAAGGATCTAAATGGGATAAGGCTTGAGAGGAAGCAGTCCTGGGAACCATAAATGCTTGGGATGCAATCGTCACTATATGTTTAGGAACTAGGGGCCAAGAGCCTGGAAGAGGGGGTGAGGCAAGCTTCCCTCTCAGCTAACCAATCAGGAATGAGCTGGAAGATGGGATGAGGATATACGCTGCCTGCCTAAGGCTCTCTGAGCCTAAGGACTAAGTGAGGCCAGATGAGGGAGAAACTGGCAAAGACCATACAGTGGGTTGAAGGGCCCCTTGCTCCAGGAAGAGAGCTGGGGACTCTTGTCTTAAGGAGAGAGCCAGGCAATAACTTCCTGAGTTACCCAGGCTCCAGGGAAGCAGTCCTGGGGCCAGTGGTCCATAAGAGGAACAGAGAACTGTGAAATCAGCCCAGGAGTGGTGAAAGACTTGTGGTTTGGATTAATGCAGGACTACTATTCAGGGGGGTGTTTATTTTGTGACTTTGAGTACCCCAAAAGGCAACTGAACATCTCAGTGACCTGGCTGGACCACAAGACCAGACAGAGGTGACCGAAGGGAGGGCCCCAGATTCACATCCAGCTGTTAGGAGACCCAGCTGATGAGTCGCTTCTGGGAACGTGGGGCTCGCTCAGGGGTGAGGGTTATGCAAGAGTCACAAACTGGATCCCAGCAACAATTGTTTCAAAGAGGTGCTCAGATAAAGAGAGGAAGCATGGTTCAGCAGACAGAGCATTGTGTTGTGACTCTGGAGATGTGGGTTTTATGCCTGGCTCTACCACTGGTCTGCTATGTGACCATGGGCAAGCCATTTCTCCTCTCCATGCATTGGTTTTGCCACTTGCCAAATGATATTAGTAAAACCTTGTGGTAAAGTGGTTTCAGATCGATGGTTGAAAAGTACTATATAAGAGTTAGCTATGTTTGTATGTATGTCATCCTGGGCCAAATTCTTCTCTCAGTTCCACCCATGCAACCCCATTGAAATCAACAGTTACATAGGTGTAACTAAGGTCTTGTATACACTTGGAACTAACAGCCACTAGTTGCAGCCACTAGTTTAGCCCCAGTTCAACTAAGAGTCAGAGCAAGGCTTAATTATGACCAGTGCGGATCAGACTTCCTTCTTGTTTCCGTTCACAGCTAAATTGTGGCTAGTACCTGTTCAGCTAGACTGATTGCGTGACCACCTGAGGTCCCTTCCAACCCTAATATTCTATGATAGTTCTAATGTCAAATAAAGACAGGGATTCAGAGCTAGACTTGATGTTTAATTTTTTTCCCTTGAATCCTTGGAATGTGGACACTGCCCATACCTCCTGGGGCAGAAGACCTCCGAGTATAGACGGCTCCAATGTATGTTTAAATTCCATGGTGAATCTCCAGTTGAATGGGTTGATACCTGTTTCCTTCCATTCCAAGGGAAAGAGGCAGCTGCAGTGGAAGTGCTGGGCTGAGGAAGGGCACGTGCACTACTGCTCTTTTCAGCTCTCATTTTCTGCTACAATAACTCAGCTAGGAGTGTTTATGGCTCTCCCCTTAGTTCTTACAATAGCAAGTGAGAAGGCAAAGTGGCCAGGGAGCCAGGAAACATCCTGTTGAATGGGGATCCAAGTACAATAAGGAAGCGATCAGTTTAAAAGTGCCTCATTCTTCCTTTGGGCCACGGCTCGTCTTGCCCACCTCCTCCAACCCAACTGTTTGCTTTGCAGGCAGCTGCTTACAATGCTTACCTCCTCCAAAGTAGCTAATGTCAGCTAAAGCTGAGGGCAAGGCATGAGTTGGACACTTCCAGCCCCAACCCTGTTCCCCCTGCTGTACTGAGAGGGGTAAAATCCAGGCACTGAGTAACATAAATAGTGGGAACCAGAAGAAGATGAAAGGATAGAGATGAGGGTCATAGAGACACTTGAGTGTGAAAAAGGGAACTTGAGGTAGCTCCAGGCCAATGACCAATAAGGGTTCAAACCTATATATTATATTAGGGCTTGCCTACACTGGAAAATGTGCCAGTTATACTGGTCTAGTTAAACCACTCTGTTTAAATCAGTAGATGCTCTTATTTCAGAATAAGATTGGCTTTTTTTCCCCCCTTATCTTAACCCACTACCAAGATGACAAAGCTAAGAATGACAAGATGGGGGTTATACCAAGATAAATATAGTCGTTTATATCCACACGCTACCTTTATAGTTGTATAACTTTCCCATGTAGACAAGCCCTTAGGAGTATAGGATCTCCCAACCTTTCACATCTTCAGGGAAAACAGCTACATAGAGCAATTTAAAAAAAAAAAAAAATACTTATTCTTTTCATTTCTATAAACTCCTTTTCTATTCTGACTGGGAACACTGGAGTTAAACAAGGTCAATGATATTACAACATGTTTTCCAATAACCAGCTACCTGGGCAATAATAGGGACTGATGCTTATATAGTTCCTTTCATCCAAAAATGCTTTACAAATGTTACAAATTAGCTTTCTAGCTATCTGCTCCACCAACCTTTGAAATACAACCGCCACTGGTGGGAAACAGCATCTTATTAGCAACTCACAATTCCACTCCGTTTAAGATGGGAAATGAAGAATACCATAACTAATAGATACTGCAGTGAAAATCTGGGCTGGCAACATGTTTTACCCAAGTAGAATTAGACCATGGTAGCCTAAATATGAAAGAGGTCACCTTGACTTATTTAATGACATGTGTAGGGTCAGAGCTCCCCATTTCAGAGTTGATACACTTGATAAAGGGGCAGAGATGGCAGATGGCTCTTTGGGCTCCTATGCAACTTAGAATTCTTTTTTTTTTCTTTTTTCTTTTTTTAAAGAAGTGTTTGAAGCATTGCTATTTGCATAGCAATGATTCCTAGAAACCCCAGTGAGGGGTTAAGCCCCATTGTATTAGGCACTGTGCATACACATGAGGAAGATGGTTCCAACTCCAAAGAGCTTACAATCTAATTCAGTTGTCATTGATGCAAGTGGAGGAAAAAAAGCTTCCTGTCCTTGTGGCACTGGAGGCTGATCCAAATTGGGCAGTCCACACTGAATGACTCACAATGAGGTTTTAAAGTCAAAGATCAGGCACTGACACTCTTTTAAAGAAAGACTTAGGCAAATTGGAGAGCAACATAAATGACAAAAGGTTTAGAAAACCTGACTTATGAGGAAAGGCAAGAACATCTGGACATCTTTAGTCTTGAGAAAAGACTGGTGTAGGGAATGGGGAGAGAATCTGAAGGCTGTTTGTTTATAAAGAAGACAGTGATCAATTGTTCTCCATGTCCACTGAATACTAGGTGCCTCGTATACAAACCTGTCTCAAAGTGCATGCACTCTATTTAACATGACATCAAGTGAGGATCATGCAAAGCCAAGGGGAGAGGAAGGACAAGAATGGTAATGATACCCAGTGGACATCTTAGTGGTTTGATTATTCCCCACTCCCCTTTCTTTGGAAGAATTATTCGTGGATTAACTATCTCCCTCTCCCTCACTTCTCACAGACCTCATGGAAGAAGGGAGTTGTGGGTGGGATTTGAACAATGCAATGGAAATGGCTTCATGAACAAACTTGGCAATTAAATCTGATGTGTTTGAAATCTTGATCAGAATCCAGACTGTGACTTGGCTCCATCTCCTCATGGCTGTGTACTATATGAAAGAGAGAGAGAGAGACTTACACCTGAGTAGAAAGAACAAATGTTTTACTATTACTTGTTAAATATTATAAATAAGGCAGCTCTTCTGAGCCTGTGGTATCTCATTGGGATGGAACTGCTTTTCCCAGATTTCCTGTGTGTGCCAAACATACCACGGAGTTCCATCTCCCTTCCCCCACATCCCTCCTTTTGAGGAGAAGGAAGCTGACAGGTCACATCAGCTTAACTGTTTGGATGCTTTTAGGTTGACATATGGAATATCTCTCACTTCTGAAGATTCTTCAAAGCATAGATATGAACAGGCATTCTGAGTTAAAAGAAGCTTTCCTGATCAGGTTGGTTGTCTCCACCACTAAATCTATGTCTCTAACTGTCCAGGGGCATGAAAGAGAGCTGTCTGGGCAAGCAGAGAGGATGGTGTTTACACAGAGGGTGGATTCCAGCTGGGTCTGCCTTTTTTAAAACATCAAACTTGGTCAGAAGACTTGGCTTGGTGTAGACTTTCAGTGTTTTAGTGCCAGTCCGGTAAGTGAAGCAGAGACTTAACAGTGGGGTTAAAAAAAAGCAGGAATCTTAAACATGAAGGTACAATGTTGCTACAGTAGGATTCTCGGTTCAGCATGAAGTACATGTGGGAGCTGGGGAGCACTTTCTGACTACATAGACACTGCTGCCAGTTTCTTTGTAGCTGGCTAGAAGCATTTCAGAGAGAGATGATGGGCTGGTGTCAAGGCTGATTTGCATGAGTAACACCAGTTGGAATATAAAGGTAGGCTTCCCTGCAGCCCTGACCAGTTCAGTTTGTATGGCTGTTGCCAGCTCCAGTATGATATGTTACACCTGGCTCTACCTAGTGGCTGAACATTATAATATAATATTAGTATTTTATTACAAGTTCCACTCATCACTGTTGGAACCTGCTCTCGTAACTGGTAAACAAAATCCTGGAGACCACAGATTGCAGTATCGTATACTGGAATCTGTAGTCTTGGCAAGTTGCATCATCATATTAAAGGGGGAACGCTTTGGCTTTATTAGGGATTACAGTTTTAGAAGTGCGATATTGTGTGCAATTTTCTAATTTGCACAAACACTTACTGCAACTCCATGGCACGTGTAACAAAATGTGTGTGAAAATGACCAGTTAAAATATATACCTTCCCTTTCTAATCTGGAGTGAAGCATGGAGTGGAGAGGACAATTTTGCACTAATGCTTCGATTTAAGACAACACGCAGAAGTACAATGAAACTAAATGACATTTTTGTTCTGTTTACCAGAGCATCTATAGTTCAAACACAAAGAAGAGTTTCCTGATTTTGTTGACTTTTGTTACAAATACAGAATTCAGCCAGGTTAACTGAAATAAAGTTTGTTGAGGTTCACAAACTTTTTGATTAAATCTAGGCAAGGTTTTTAGTGGAACTGGGGGTATGAAATTGGCAGCTTCAAGTGGTTTGGATATGAAATCCAGTAATTCACTAGTTTGAAATGAATTTTGCTGTGGGAGCTGGGACTCAATACCACTGAGTTTTTAGAAGGTTAGGTGGATCAAAACAGGGAAACTTTTGCTCAAAACCTTGCAAAGAGAAACTGCCATATCTTGCCCAAAACCCAATACATGAAATAATATAGATACTGAGGAAACACCGGACCACATTTTTATAAACAAAAAACATTTGTAAAAATCTCCAAATGCAGACCTTGTTGCTTCTGCTTATAATTGCTATTATGGTGATTTATTGGACTGTCCCAGCAGCCAGTTCCCAACAGTGCTGTCTTGTTCAGTCAGAAATGTGAACTCATTTGTAACTGCCAGACCCTCCCTCCTAATCAACTACACCATCGAGTCCACTGGCTCTGTGAATCTTCCCAGATTTTTCAGTATATTGCCTGTGATCTCTTCCTCTGGCAAGCCTTTACTGTCCTGTTATTGGGGTGCTAGCAGTATCCATTGAGACCCACTTTCTGAAAGTCAAGAGAAGCTTCTATAAGTTGTATTTGACTGTTTCCTGAGCAAAAAGACAGAAACCAGAAACATTAATGACCTGATCTGAATGGTTTAGTCCATCATGCTGTAGAACTAATTCAACTGGTCCTCACCCTCCTGGGTGGCAGTAGCTGTTTGTTGGTTGTGTTTAAACAAAGGGGAAACTCCATGGACAATGATCCAGATTGTTTTTTTGGCTACACTGATGCCTCCACTGACTGCAATTTGGAGTAACTCCAATGTCTTCTGGATTTTCACAAGTGCATTTACAAGCAATTTTTTTTGCCCATTGTCAATCCATCCCTATGTCCTTTTACTCACTTTCTCATACGGTCTCAACACTGCTGATTGGAGAGCCTTCTCTTTTGCAGCTTCTGACATATGCAATACCTTCCTGTTTCTCAACTACCTTATCAGCTGACCTCTTTTCAAATCTCAGTTGAGAAGTATTTTTTCCTCCCTTGGTTATACCTCTTAATGTCTGTACTACTGTTTATCATTTACCTCTTTAATGGGCTTAGAGATGCAGTATGTATGAAAGAAATATACAAACTGCCATTTATATTATATGACGTGTGTGTGCGTGCATACTCTGAGAAAGATCTTTCTTTATCTGCCTTATCCATTTAGATTGTAAGATCTTCAGGGCAGGGGTTGCGTCATACTGTGTGTATGTACAGTGCCTAGCACAAAAGGGCCTTGATGTAACATGAGGGCATGTACGTGCTATGGCTGTAATATGATTATGATGGGGGAGCAAGACTATGCAGAATGTTATATAGTGGCATAGTATATGCTTTTATCACTGCGTTTGGCATGAATGCATTACTTATAGAACCTGGTTTTAACCTCACTTTAATGCTTTTTATACCACCATAACTCCATTGATGTCTTGATTTATTCCAGATTACACTGGTGTGAATGAAAATGCAACCAGCCCCTGGTACTTCTATTCAGAGTATAGATAGCAAAGTGATCAGGTAATTGGTTCTCCATGCTTGCTCAGGACCTTTGAAAAAGCCCACAATGAACTGCTGAAATCTTTTGTGACCTTTTTGGTTAGTTATAGTACTTAAAAATGGAAGTTCCTTTTTCCTTTCTTTTGTGAATATACTTTATTCTGTTTTTTTTTTTTTTTTTTTTTTTTTTGCTGCTGCTGCCTCAGCATTTTTAGGCAATGCCCCTTTGCTCTGCAAAATGCCTTTTTTTCTTGGGATTCAGTAAATCTGAAATTTTGGTTTGGAATAATTAAATAACAGCATATGATTAGAATGCTGTGTGCATAGATGTGCAGGTAGAACTTCCTCCGTCTTGCTCTCCCCTCCCAGTCTTCCTCCTTTTCATTCATCTCTCACTCCCCCAGTTCTCTCTCTTCCCTCTTTCTATATATAATTTTATTTTGAAGATTATAAACATTATAACAGTTGGAAAAGACACAGCCCCATTGGGGCTGCACTTAACAGAGTGGCTCCGGCATCATGGGAAGGCTTGTCAGAATCTTTGTGGTGCAAAAGATGCTCAGTGCAGATTCCAGGACTTGGAAAAAAAACAAAGATACGAGCAAAAATGTGTATAGTTTTTTTGTTTTGTTTCTTTTTTAAAGGTATTGTTTGCATGACAATGTACAAACTACAGTCTGAGGGGGGTTGAACTGGAAAAGAACAGTTCCCTGGCTCCCTACACTGCATCTAATACCCAGAGCCTACTCTGTATTTATAGCTCACTGCCACCTTCAGCTGAGGGGAGGGAATGTTACCCAGTGGCTAGAACTGTGTGGGTGGAGGGGGGCTAGGATTCAGTACTCCAGAGTTCTACTCCCATTTCTGGGACCCTTCAGGGTTCAATTTCCATGGCTAATTCATTGTGTCACACTGAGCAAGCCATGTCAGGGCTCTGTGCTTCAGTTTCCCCATCTCCAAACTGGGCAGAATAATGCTTTCTTCACAGTGGGGTTGTGAAGTTTAATTAACCTTTCAAAAGTAGTTGGAGCCTTTTGGAATAACCCATATAACTGTCATCTTTCGGCATTACTGCCTCATCTTATTCCGGCCTTCCCCAATTATTAGTGTGAAGTATCATTCCCTTCCATCTCTAATGCTTTTAAATTCCAGTTTTCTCTTCATTACCTCCACTCCATTTTTGTACACCACTTTCTATCTACCTGAGGTTTTTCTATTGCCCCAAGTATCAAAGTGCTTTCTGGGAGGCTGACCTCCATAGATCCCTGTCATTATGGGAAGATGTTCTCCATCTTCCCATATAGGGACTGCTTCTCATTTACACTAGGGTATCTGTCACCACTCTGACTGTGTTAAGGGGTTTTAATGTGGGAATAAATGTAATTTATCATGACAAATGTAATTTGTCACAATGTGACAAAAACAAAATGCATATAAATTGATACGACTAACCAAACCAGGCTGCTAGCAGACATCACAATTACTGGACAAGTTGTAAAGGCAGTAGATGACTTTAATTATCAGGGACCAAATATATCCAAGCTAGGAGGCTGTTCCAAAGAAATTGGAAGATTAGGGATGGCTTGCTGAGTTATGGCTTCCCTTTTGAAAGCATGGAAAAAACATGGCATCTTGAAATATACAAAAATAGGACTGGTGAAAAGCCTATGTTTTTCCATAGTGACTTCTGGATGTGAATTGTAAGAAGTAAATGCTGCTGACAAGAAGAAAATTGAAGGTTTTGAAATGCGGTGCTGGCAAAGACCTGCATATCTCCTGGACGTGGGAAGGGGAAGACAAATGCCTCGATTATAAATTTTGCAGAGGGGCAAACCCTCATGTCTGAAGTCAACAGACACAAACTTATGTACTTTCCTCATGCAACAGGGTTTACCTAAGCATTAATGAAGGACATTTTTTAAAAAAAATTGTATATTTATTTGATACTTTGCACTTATGAAGAGGTTAAAATATTTCAGAATAACCACAACACAATTAAACCACCCAAGTTAAAATATAAGGTGCCAGATTCCCACTTCCACTAAAGGTCCCTTTACAACACTCTGGAAACATTAAAAGGTCTTAAACAGGCAATAAATATAATTGCATTCACTTTAAGGATCCCTCACACTGTCAGAGCAGCATAAAGGGGCATTAGTGGAAATTAGAATTGAGGCTCCTTAGTCAATGGGCCTGATTCACATTTACACAAAGGCCACTTCACACCACTTAGGTAGTACAAAGAGACCTTAGAGGGAGAGTAAATTATCATTGCCCTCCTTTAAAGGCACTGTATGTGACAAGACCAGTATAAAATATTAAAGGAACTAGCACCTGAAATTGCAAGACCAATAGCAAGGATTTTTAATTAATCCATACATTTAAAAGTCATACCCTATGACTGGAGACTTGACAATATAGTACCTATTATTAAGAAAGGGGGTGGAGGGGAAAGGTGATCCAGGAAACTACAGGTCTCTTACTTTGAGCTCATTTGTATGCAAAGTCTTGCAACAAATTTTGAAAAAGGAAAGTAGCTAAGGACATGGAGATAAACGGTAATTAGCATAAAATAAACATGGTTTTGCAAAAGGTAGATCATGCCAGACCAGCCTGATCTCTTTCTTTGAGGAGATAACTATTTATTATTTTTTAGACAAAGGAAGTGCATTAGAGCTAATCTACCTGGATTTCAGTAAAACGTTTGATACAGTTCCGCATGGGAAATGTATTAGTTAAATTGGAGAAGATGGGGATTGATATTAATAATTTAAAAAATATTGATAATCTCATTAATATGAGAATTGACAGGTGGATAAGGAATTGGTTAAAGGGGACACTACAACGGGCCACGTTGAAAGGTGTCCAGTCAAGCTGGTGGGAGGTTAGTAGTGGAGTTCCTCAGGGATCGATCTTGGGATTAGTATTTATTTAACCTCATTAATGTGTGTTAATAAAATGTATTACTGAAACAAAGTTGGGAGATGTTGCCAATATGGAGGAAGACCAGAATATCATGCGAGAAGATCTGAAGGACCTTGAAAACTGAAGTAATAGAAATTGGATCTAGGCATGTTTTTAACTTTTTTCTCCTAATTATTTTGGAGTGTTGAAGTGTAGCCTTGTGTTGCTAAACAGCCACTATGTTCTACTCCAGAGGTAACTGAATTTCATTGGTGGGTGAAGTTATCCTGGTGTATATCTTGTGCAAAGAGCATTCTGAGTAGGACTGATCAGAAAACACACATCCTGTTTCATGAAAAATGTTGCGGTTTTGGTATGTTTTCCTTCTGTGTCAGAACAAAACTAGACCCTTGGGAAAAGTTTGTGGGGACAAAAAGAAGAGAGAGAGACCTGTGCCAGAGAAGTCAATAGGCCTGTTGGTAGGGCACTCACTTGACAGGTAGGAGACCTCAGTTCAAGTGCCTACCCTGTGATTTGGAGCAGAGACTTGAACTTGGGTCTCCTATGTCCTCCATGAATGCTCTTGTAAAAATTATGATGGAATAAATGGGGCCCAAAGAGTCAACGTGTCAATATGACCCTATCATTGTCCAACATTAAAGCATTTTGAACAAAGTTTGGGTATGGAATACAGAGAACTCACCCTGACTACTACCATGGGAAACACTCCACTAACTGTTTTTTAAGTTTTTATTAAAGACACAGAAAAAAAAAGAAAAAACAGTTAAAGAATTTGCAATGCAAAGTATTAAATAAGACTTTTATTTTAATGTCCCTTGTTCCCATTAGCTGTAGAGTCTTTTTAGAAGGAAACCTTCCTGTTTTACAGTCATTAGATAGTATTAAAGAAGGTAATAACTGTCCTTTTTGGGGAAACGGGAAGTTTAATTAGATGGGCTGGAACTGTTACTGCCATTTGCAAAGTCCAATCCCATTTCCTAAAAGACAAAACAAGACAAATATATATTACATATATATACACACAGCGAGAGAGAGAGGAAAAAAAAGAACGGCAGAGATAGAAAATGCAACTTGGGAAACAGAGGTATGGCACAGTGTCTATCAGCTGCTCCAAGGCTTGGCAAACTTGTACCAGCATCAGGCTGTTTTGGGCACTGCTTTTAGATGCCTCTTTGGTGACCGGTTTATAGCAGTGATGCAAAATATCCGGGCTGGCTAAGCCAGACTCTTATTACACAGAAGGTAAAAGGAGAGATAAGAAAGAGAACAGACAAAAAAGAATGGGGGGTGACTGTAGTAACCAAAGCCTCCCATTCCAAGTGGTGGTTGGGCTTTAGCTGAAGCCAATGGAGATGGTGTTGTTATTTGAGTCCCTCTCTCTCGGGCCAACTCTGGACAGGACATATCTCAGGATCAGGATGACAAAGGCTCAATGGTGTTACAGTGGATCCTGGAGTGGCAGCCATGAATTGGTAAAGCTCACTCCTTCCCCTTTTCTTAGCCAGCAATTATTGTGCTCACATCTGCTCATTTCCCCCTGAAAGTTACTTTTTGAGAGCCCCAAAAGGGAGTGAAGGGCGAAATAGCCCATCCCCTTATTATTTTGTCCACCAGTTGGGTTTAATTTTTAACATACTAATTTTGGTCCATTCATTTCTGGTCCCACACTTCTCTTTGTTTACCAGGCATGAGCTGGTACTCAAGAAAACAATCCTTGAGTTACATCAGTAGGCTTTTTCGTGTAGACTAATTCAGTTTTTCTGTCTCCTTCTTGCACTTTTTCCCATCAACATTTATTGCTCTAGGCAACTGTGACATTTTATAAATGTTCATCCACTTCCCCATAACAGAATTCATAAGTCAGGTAAATTGCTAGGCCTAATTACAACAGTGCCCTAGCCACTGGACTATAGACAGTATCTTCCTTTTGGGCCCGATGAATACTTTTATTATTTGTACAAAGTGGAGCTACTCTGACCGGAGAGACTGAGAAAGAGAGAGAGAGAGACTGACTCTTTAGGCAAATCAGGCACTTGAAGCTGGATATTTTACCTCTCCGGTGAGTGCCGTAACCACCAGGCTACTGGGTGTGGTGTCTCACTCCTGTTTTGGCCAGAAATTCCATAAGCCTTTTCAATGAACATTTTGTCAGAACAGATATGTCTACAAAAAGTGATCTTTTAACAAATTAACATTTTCCAACAAAAAAAAAAATCTTTTTGGTGAAAAATTCCCAACCAGCTCTATTATGAAGCTTAATTTAACCAATATTTGTACAGTGTTTTGTATAGTATTCTCCATAGAAAGGTACTAAAATTGCATATCTATTATAATCTATCTTGGTTTCTATAACTGTTCCTTATAGTTCCCTCCTTTGCTGAGAGTCTATGGGACATGAGCAGCGAGCTCTTGTATGAGTGCTGCTTACCAAAGCCTGCTACTTTTAGCAGTTTAAGTGGTGCTCAGTCACTTATTTCAGTTACTATCCTCTCTTGGGGAGACCTGCCCTTCACATATTGTCTTGCCCTGAACCCAAAATTCTGTGTGATAGCAGACAACCTGAAAAAAAGAGTGTGGATGATTAAGCGTGCAAAGCACTGTAATGTTACCTTAGTTTTGTTTAGACACAGAGGGATGCAGGACAGGCTGTTTCTATGGAAAGTGAGGACTAGTCTGCATACAAACTAAAGTTTGAAGTCACTTTCTAATGGAGAAGAGTTAGAAATTGTACCATGACAGAACAAAGGCTTATTGTATCATGCGTTCTGCATCAGACATTGGCTAATAAAATGCTTCAAAGGATTGTGTGTGCCCTCCATCAATACACTTAATTGTATATTATTTTACCATAAAGGGATTTCTTCCACATCACAGGTTGTGATTGTCTTATGCTCTGAAGCAAGAGGATTAAATGCCCTTATTATTTTGTCCTAGCCAGTAATACTCAATATATCATTTTGTAAATGTCCACCTTATTTTGAAACTAATTAACTTATTTG
This sequence comes from Emydura macquarii macquarii, assembly GCF_026122565.2. Taxonomy (NCBI): domain Eukaryota; kingdom Metazoa; phylum Chordata; order Testudines; family Chelidae; genus Emydura; species Emydura macquarii. Next base: position 5,157,249 of record NW_027132813.1, on the reverse strand, counting down.
ACTCTCATATGCATATTTTAAAATTAAAAATAATCATAAATAAATGTACAAAATCATATTTGCCCATGTATACATTTGTTCTGATTGATGAACAGGAATTCTTTGCTGTCTGAGATCATCACGCATAATAATCTGCAGGTGATCAATTTTGTTCTATCACTAGAATGACTCTGAAGACATGGCCTGCAGTCAATGGACCACAGTTTCAGTGCAGCCTGAATCAAGGATACAATTAGGATGGCCACTGGGAATCCTTTCAACTAGACATAGGGATGATGCTTCTGGTCTTAACACCTCCAACTGTAGTGAAGTTTGGATCCAGCAGCAAACTTCACAGATGCCTTCTGCTTATTTTATAATGGCTCAATTCAGAACCCTGGATCCAACCACCTCCCCACCACCCTGATGTTCATCTCTGAATATGGGTTTGAGCTTTATGGCTTGGAACCATCTCTGTTGTAGATCAGAGGTTCTCATGGGAAGATATAGGAACATCAGTGTACAGGAAATACTGTACTTCCCCATTACTGTGGAGGGAACCCACTCTAAAAGAAAAAGCCTTGGTAAGGAACCAGGAATAGTTCTGTTTGTATCTCACCAACCCATGTAACAAAGAACTCAAGCAAGGCAGCAACTGAGCAATCTATGACCAGCTCACTAAGGTTTTCTTGTAAGAAGGAACACTTTATTTGTGCTGGCTAGTACGGAATATCGAGCTGTATGGTGTGCAAGGCCTAATAGTAGCACAGAACCAGATGCATGCATCTCCACCCGTGATGAACACAGACCATGGAGCACTTGCTACCAGCTTTCCACTGAAGAAAAGTAGAATGATTAGGGCTGGTTGTGAACCTCTTTCTTCCCTTGCCATTTCCCTACATAATGGGCAACAGCCTTCCTACAGGACCGGTCCTACTGAGATCACAGGATAGCTATTTCCTGCTGCCTTTGCCTAGATCAGGCCCTCTGATAGAAATCTTATCAGGATAGCAAAGGAAAATCAAAGCGAAAGAGAGAGCTGGATTTCTAGAGAGCTGTGGTGTCTCATGCTGCAACCCCTTTAACCTTCAGAAGCCAGAATTATTTAAAAGATTAAAAACAGGCTAGAGAGTGCCCTTCTGTTCCTCTGTATACTAATCATTTTATTGCCATGACAGCTATGCTTCCCATAGGCTTTGTGAGTGTGACTGCTGCTCCTCACGAAATATGCCACTTTGCTATCCTGGCAGGCTCTCCAGCTACCACAGAGGTTCTAAATGTAAATCAGTGTGAACATCTGAAGTAGCAAATTCATTGGGTTTATGGACATCATTTATTATAAATTACATTCCTGCCTGAAATGGCCTGATTGTGGAAGCCCCGTAGGGCTGTTAAAGTAGCTATTCTTTTGAGAAAACTCTCCATTGTCCTCTACGCTTGCGCTCTCTCTCTCTCTCTCTCTCTCTCATTAATCTCACTGCAAAGCTTGCTGGGAAATATGTATCTCTGCCAGCCGAAAGGCAAGGGTTTGGGTTGCTTGAGATCTGCAAATCACACCCTGTGCTCTCTTCTTTTGTTTTCCACTAAAACAAATGGACTCCACTTTATGTGCTACATTTTTGGTTAGTATTTAATACTAGTACTGCAGTGATGCATAGGGGTCCAATCAAAGATCAGGGCCCTATAGTTTAATAGATTCCAAGGCTGGAAGGGACCATTATGATCATCTAGTCTGACCTCCTGTATAACACAGGCCATAGAACTTCCCCAAAACACTTCCTAGAGCATAACTTTGAGAAAACCATCCAAATTATGCTTTATTTCCAGTCCAAATTTGTCTAGCTTCAACTTCCAACCATTGGATCATGTTATAACTTTCTCTGCTAGATTGAAGAGCATATTATTAAATATTTGTTCCCCAAGTAGATATCCATAGACTGTAATCGGATCACCACTTAATCTTCCCTTTGTTAAGAGAGACTCAAAGAGCTCAATCTATTTATCATTGTAAGACAAGTTTTCTAATCCTTTAATCATTCTTGCAGCTCTTCTCTGAACTCTCTCCAATTTATCAACATCCTTCTTGATCTGTGGGCATCAAAACTGGACACTGCATTCCAGCAAAAGTTGCACCAGTGACAAATATGCAGTACAGTGTCTAGGCACTTTACAGACAAACAATAAAAAAGACATTCCCTGCCCCAAAGAGCTCACAAGCTAAATTACAAAAAGACAATAGCAGGTGGATGAGGGGGAGGATGAGGTAACAGTAAAAGGAGCAATTTATGAGGTTTTATTGTTTTGATTATTATCTATATTGCAGCTGTGATTAGAGACCGCAGCACGGTGGGTCCTATGTGCTGTAAATACACATAGCCAGAGCTAATCCCTGCTTCAAAGATTTTACTATCTAAATAGTCAAGACAGACAAAGGAAGGGGAAAGAAACAGAGGCTCAAAGAGATGAAGCAACTTGCTCAAGGTCCAGCACTGTTAAACAGAATTTTACTTGTAGGGCAATGGCCATTTTCAATCAAATACACCCACCCCCACCTCAAATAAGGAAATAGGCCCTTCCATGTGAAGACCCTGGGTAGGACAGTCAAAGAACTTATTCAAGTGTAGCCGAATACATATTAGACTCTGTCTTTTCTTATGGTTCATGTCATAATCCCACCAATATTCTGCTACACTTCTTTTTGTTCTGCACTGAGTTCTCTTTTTATGCTTAAATCAGGAGAAGTTTAATTTTATTTTCATCCCCCAGGTGCCTAGTATGAGGGAGACAATTCATACTCCTCCAGTAATTAGATTATTATTATTAAAAAAAAAAAAAAAACAGCAGCTAGCTAGGCAATTGATATATGTCACATTAACAGCTCAGCTTTAGGAATCAGAGACAGGCAAAAAGTGAATAAAGGATTATTGCAAATTTGTCTGTCCATCAATCCATCCTTCTCTCTCTGTCTCTCCATTTCCTTTCTAACTTTGTAAGGATTGACTATATTTTGCCATTACAGTTGCTGATGCATTTCTTTGGCAATGAAAAACAGAGAACTCAGCACAAACCATAATAGCATAAAATGAGAACAGATTTAATGAAAGATGAGCTAGTGGTTTTGTGGGGGGAGGGTTCTCTTGATACTTAGTAAATGTTTAATCTCTGCCCTTTGATGGACTGTCACAGTGGCACATTGGTCTCAGCAGATGTTTCCTTTACCATCTGGGACGCCAGTGAGGAAGAAGCCTGCAGCTTAGAGCACCTATGGTTCTAAGAGGGACCAGCATTTATTGGTTAGAGGTGAGGACAGAACTGCACTGTCTGATGGTCTCTGAGAACGAACCAGCCCTCAAACACTGCTCTGCCTTCTGCTGGGGTATGGGGCCACCACATCTTTTCTGGAAGTGGTATGCTGAACACTAGTCCCTGAAACTCTCAGAAGATATTCTAGAGGCCAACATCAAGAGGAATCTGGGAAAGCTGGATTCCATCCATCTTCTTTCTAGGCACAGGATTCTAGAAGACCAGATAGGCCGGTAACAGTGATGTTCTGTGTTGGCCTGTTTCTCCTTTCATTTGCCCCAGTGCAAACAAGGAGTAAGTCCACTAAAGCCAATGAAATTGCACTGGTGCCAAACAGATATAAATAAAAGGGGAAAATCAGGCCCGCAGATGTTCCTACTGCCCCAGAAAAGGTTATTTCCCCACATTACAACTCATAGAACGCACTCTAAAGGAGGAATGGAGATTTGAGTATCTCTTAGCTTGGCAGAGTCCAAGTGGGGTGACAGCCCCCTGCAGAAGACCTGTTTTGGAAGTCTTTGGAATCAGTGGGAATCCAAGGCTACTGGTTTGAAAACCACCTACGTGATTTTAGAGCCTTAAGACGAGAGTTGGCTGGGAACTTTTGGACAAAACTTTTTTTTGCCACAAAGTGCCAATGTGTCAAAACCACAGCTGTTCACAAAGCAGGGTCAGTTTCAATAAATGTCCTGACTCAAAAAAAAAATGTTGGGAATAAACATTTTGAAATTGTTGAAAAATCCTGGTTTCACATTTTCTAGATGAAAAGTTTCTAAGCAACTTGTTATTTCAACCTGTTCATAAATTTAGACCTACACAAAGGAAAAAAGGTCACAATTGAAATGAAACTTTTGAAATGATCAAAACAGAACCTTTTTATAGACCTGAAATTGGGGAGGAGGCAGTTTACTGTTTCTCAAAAACATCTGAGATTTTGATGATGCGCTGCCAATATTTAAAACATGGGGTCTGAGACAAAACTCCCCCCTTACCTACTGATCCACTCTGTCTGCCAGAAGGACCTGGATAAAAGAGGGATGAAGCGTGGGGAAGCTCTTAATTTGTTTTCTCACTTAAATACAAATGATATTCTCCACCACAGCCTATTGCCACTTGGCAAAGGGACTCTATTAAGTACACTTTATGGAAATGTTTACTATTTGATCCCCAAAAATACTCTGTGTATTGACAGTATATAGCAGAGTGTTTAATTTGTATGATTTGAGGGTCGGACTAGCCTAGGGTATCGTCCTTTGGGAAAGGTTTCTGAAACACTCTGACAGTTAGAATGTGGTGTGTTCCAAAGACAAAAGAAATATGCTTCCAAAGTATTTTTAAAGCGTTCCAAGGATAAAAATCTCCCCTCTTTCTCCCCCTCCCACCCGCAGAAGGGATGCTTAGAGTAGTACAATAAGTGATATTTACAGCAGTGGTGAAATCCAACAGAAGTGGGGAAATCTATCTTCCCTTTCTTTCAAACTGAACCTTGGTACCAGACAGCATTACTGTAATCAAGGAACTGGTGTTCCCTACCTTCCCAAAAGGGGTGTGTGAGACCCATGGTGGCCAAAAGGCCAGGCTTCAGTAAGTGTGCAGAGCCACTTGCAGTGGAACTGGCACTGTGCTAGTCAGAGCTGTGTTTAATTGTTCTGGCTAACATGTTTCCTTGGACAGGGATGCCTGTTCCATAAACCAGTCTATACAGAGTGATGACATATGCCAGGTTCAACATGTACGATGACATAAACTAGACCGTGGGAGTGTAGATTTCCAGCAGAAGTTTAAAAGAGCGCTCCTAGCCTAAGATGGTCTCTTTCTTTAAGACATGCTGCATTCAAGAAAGACACACACAAGAGAGAGCAGGGAACCATACTGTGCCCGGACAAGTTATAATAAAACTGAGGCCTGGGGACATAATAGAAATCTATAAAGAAACCTTTCAAATTCAGCTTGCTACAAGAATGTCCAGAGCTTGCCAAAGACGTCATAATAGCTGGGAAAAATGAGGGAGGGAAATGATAGCCCTGAAGAACATGCAAAATCCAAGATACTGATGAAAGGATGGTGCTCCTTCTTGTTAAACCTGCTGAATCCTGCAGTGTTGCTAATGCTCCCAATTTTATCATGAGTCACATATTTATAGTTTTTCTTAAAGCCTCAGGTCCCGGAGTCATGAAAATCTCAGCTTTCTTTCTGTTAAAAAAAGAGTACAATTCTAGCCCTCATGTGGTTTCAGACTACGTTTGAAACCATGACCCCCAAAAAGCTCAAATACCAGAAGGCAAAGAAGAAGAGCCCAACATTTATTATTATTATTATTATTTTATTATATTATTTTATTTTAAAATCTCATGACTTTTTTGAATGCTTTCAGTTGGCAATACTAACCCAGTGTTCTGGTGACATTACTGAACATGAACTAATGCCTAGGCTTTGATAGAAGTGCTTTAAATGTGCCTGTCTCGCCCCTTGTACAATGTGCTGGTTACATCTCACTTTATGCCTTACTCGTATGGTATTAGGAAGCAGAGGATTCAGTTGAGTAGTATTCCTGTGCTTCAAGGGAAACACCAAATTGATTACTCAAGCCTTTATGCCTTTGGTGATGCATACCTAATTCCCTTTGAGTTGTGTGTGTATGTGAGGCCCTATGAGCATGGAAATCTTAGGGTAAAATTTTCATACATATTTATAGATAAAAGTAATAAAGGTAGCCTTTCAAATCTTAAATTACATTCAGCTGGTAATCCCAAATGGATATTGCATTTGAAAGCTTGAATTTGAAAACCATGTATTTTGTTCCATCATTTACCAGTCCTGTCTATTTAGACTGTAAACTGTTTGTGGAAGGAACTATGTCTTCCTAAATGCACATACAGTGCCTAGCACAATGGGGGCTCGATCTTGGATGCGGCCTCTAAATGCTACTTCAATATAAATAATAATAATAAATAAATAACTGGGCTCAATAGAGTTCACTTCTGTAGTAGGGATGAATAAATCCTGCATTGCAGGAGTTGCTGTGTAAATTTCTCGGGCCTGTTTTATGCAGGAAGTTAGACTAGATGGTCAGAAGTGTTCTTTGTGGGCTCAGAATCATGAATTGTAAATTGTATGGCACCGGGGGTCAGGTGGGAAGATATATTTTCTATGCTCAGGTGCTGGCAGGAAAAACAAGGGGATTGAAGGGTGCAATGAACCTATCAAAAGTAGTGTGAACTGAAAGCATTTGGGTCAGGAAGGGATTTGACTTTAGACTGTGACTCTATTCACACTGCATGCTTGAAAACAACTGTGTCTGGAACCTAAAACTATTACATCCTCTACAGAGATTGACCAAACCGAAACCTCAGTTCCAGAAGAGAAAATGAATGATTTTCTTTTTCATTGGCAGCCTGGAACTTTGTGTCAGCAGCATGCACTATTTGTAGCAGATTACAGGGCAAAACATCAGCATTGCCTGGGACTGATTTATATACAGTACCTTCCTTTATGATCTGTGGACCATTATTGAGAGGATCCAGGTCAATGGCTAGAGGATAGGAGCAAAATATACATCTTAGTCCCCAACACACACTCCCTCTCCTCCTTGCGATTACCTGAGCTTCCTCCATTGAACCGGCTAAATGCAGCCTTACTGAGAAATAAGTGATACATTCTGCACACACGAGTGGTTGGCAGCACTCTCTGTGTTGGGGTTAACTTGCTAGTGCATTCATGTAATGGTTTCTTTTGATGTTTTTAATGGGTATTGAGTTAATAGTGCATGCTGATGGGAAAAAAATCCCTGTGCATTATTGCTTAAGGGAATGATAATGGAGTTTGATAAGTAAGAATAAGGAGTGGCGTCATTTTGTGCTGATACATGACTAATCTGTAATGCTCCCTTTTTCTTAGACTGCCAGCACCAAGGGAGAAATCTTCCAGCAACGTGTTCATTAAAGTTATGGACTGGGGGAGGTGATCTAAGGTTCATGTATCAATTCAGATATTTCGATTCTGGAGCTCTTACAAAAGATTTAGTTCATCTGAACAATTTCCTGCCATCTGAATTAAACAATTCTTCTAATCATGGACATAGCAGAAGACATGGTCTGGGTTTGTTTCAGATTACCCAATGGGGTGGAGGTGATGTGATTAAGCAGTTAGAGCACAGGAGTCAGCAGATCTGGGTTCTACTCTTGGCTATGACACTAACTTACATTATGACTCTGGGCAAGTCACTTAACTGCTCTGTGCCTTGATTTCCCCATCTGTAAAATGGAGACAATGACCTACCTTGCAGAAGCATGATCTAATTAGTCAATTATTGTTTGTAAAGCGCATTGAGATCTTTGGATGAAATATGCTATACACTTGCCATTTATAAAGATATCATATTACGCTACAAGGGAATTGTGATGGGGTGTGAACCCCACAGGTGAACAAAAGGTTAACAGGAGCCTGAGAGCTCAGTTAGGTTATCTTGCTGCACTTGGAGGGTGTGTCAGGCCTGACTTGTTTTGTTTTTTTACCTAGCAAGGGAGGAGCTGGGTCTTCAAAGAAGAAGTGAAAGCTTAGGGCAGGCCCAGCAGAGAAACCCAGGATAAAGGAGGTCTCCCTGGGAAGGTCCTGGGGAAGGCAGACTGAAGAAGGTCACTGGAGGGAATTAATCCCTGTAGTGGGCCTTGGAAAGTGGAGAAGATACAGAGAGGCAGTCCTGAGGATCAGTGTTTCAGCAGAGAAAGGTAGAAAGGGAGAACCAGAGAAAGGGAGGACCTAAGGAGAAACAGAGGCCTGGGAACCAGAGGAGAGGCTGTGTTAAGAGCGGGCTGCAGGGAAACAAAACAAAGGGTTCAGAGATAGGAAGTGGCCCAGGGAAACACCAGTGTCTGAAGGAACAGACCTAGCTATTTAATACAAGGTCCCTGGGCCAGAAGCCCAAACAGAAGGTGGGTCTGGGTTTTCCTTCCACCCCTGAGAAAGGGGCATGCAAACATGACATAAGCACTATTGAGCCCAGGGCGGGGTGGAAAACAGAGCCTCAAAAATGAGCTGAGGAATAGCCCAAAGGGGATCAGAAGGATCTTTTGTGTTGGAACATTTATGGACTTTTAGTTGAACTTTCTGTTACTCTGGAAGGGGTGGAAATACTTTGTGACCTGGCCAGCAGGTTGAGTCATGAGAAGATGCAGACCACCACAGTGTTGGAGCAACCACTGCCTGGGGGTGCTACACCCAGCCACAAAGGCACACATCAGCAGTGCGCTGACTCTTCCAAAGGATCTAATACATGATGTCTTGTGACACACTGTATGGAATTCGTGTGCGGTGAAATGGCATGCTCTCTTGTAAGATGTGATGGGGCAGCCATAGTCTTAGAACGTTTTACTCCAGTGAGAATTTTGCTCCAGTAAGAAGTTCAGACTTGGGCTCTACATATAGTGTAGTATTGATGGGCCTGATCCAAAGCCCACTGCTGTCAGCCATTGACTTCAACTGAGTTTTGGACTGAGCCCAAAATCAGTACATTGAACATAATCCACTTTCTCAGCAAGCATCCTGCACTTGTAATATCTTTCTTGGGAGTCATATCTGATGCTGTGTTCTTCCATTTGTCTTTTTAATAGGCTTAGTTGTCCTTCCCTCTCCTCATTGTAAGAGACAGGTCTTCCATGACCACACAATGCCAGATTCTACACACCCTTACATTGAGTAGTACCGCGTGCAGCCATTGTTCCCACTGAAATCAATAGGATTATTTAAAAAGTAAAGCATGATTAGAGGTGTCAGAATCTAGCCAAGTGTGAATGCTGTGGGCCGGATTCTTCCTTTGAGTACTTGGGATCTGATTCCCCTGGCACATCATTTTTACACCAGTGTAACTCAATGAATTTACTCCAGATTTATATTGATGTGAGAAGAGAAGCAGGGCCCAGCCTTTAATTTTCCTGCTAGTCTCTATCCTTAATAAATCCAGAGGACTGGTGCATTGCACAGGAAATGCCTGAAAAGAAGAGTCAATACTTATTTTTCATTTATTTTGCATCAAAATAGACAATTAGTCTGAAGCCAATAAGCTTTTCAGCACTCAGCCATTTGTAGCATGTGTGAGGACAGGAACTGACTGACCTGGGTCCTGCCCTCTCACAGCTGGAGCTGCACCCTCCAAAATCAAGGCTGAAAATGAACAAGAAAGAATCAGAAATACCAGCAGATTCCACAGGATCTGTGTTCTGTTTCTGCACCAGGCCACTGTGAGACATGCAAAGAGCTCTTTCAATCTCAGACTACCTCAGCACAGCTCCAACAGGCTCAGCCACAGCACTGTAACTTCCCTGGCTGAGCTATTGCCTATAGACTCTGAATTTCCCAATTCCCATCTGACTTGTGTTAACATCAGGATGCACGCATTATGTGTCCAGCACTGGAGGGTAATAAGTGGCTAAGTCTGGTATAGTGTGTGGACGTTTTCTTCTATACTGCACTTCACAGAGGAGAGATCTCTCCAGAATGGCCCCTTTTCTGTTTGTTTCTTCCTCCTGCTCACTCGCTAGATGTGCTTTCATTGCCCTTCGCTCATAATGACCCACACCTGAGCTTGGGCATATGCACGCTGAATCTCATCTCAAAATCTCAAAGCTAAATGCCTCCTAACATTGCAGTATCTGAACTCATTTCTGGACCCACATTTTACAGCTGTTTTTTATATTAATTCACATTTGGATATTCATGTAATCTGGGCCTGCCTCTAAAATACATTCTCACAATCCTTTACATGCACACATATATCTCCCTCCCCTTTCTTATCCCAGTTGGCTCAACCTGAACATAAAATCCGCAATAGCAGAATAAACTACCCTCTTAAAGCAATCCAATGGAAGAGAGAAGCCTGGACAAATCAAACATGGAAGAATAAATGTTTCAGTCAGATACCCTGGAATAACAACCACAAGATGAGGTAAGTTCTAGTTCTGGGCCTTTCCTGTAAAAAATACATGCTTAACAGCTGCCCTCTAACACTGTCATGCTCCTTGATGATTTCAATTATGTTAAGGAAGGTCATTTTCAAAAATAACTTTGAATTTCCTGAGCCTGGAAATCAGCATTTATCACACTGGGGGACTGCTCTGCTGACTGCGATTTATCTTTTGTCTCTGGGCTGGGATCTGTGTTTTGAATGCTTGTAATGATCTGTCAGAAGGGATGAAATGGTGGCAAGTGAAGTATATGGCTTGTCATCTTAAGGACAGCCTGTGGAGACAAGTTTATACAACCACATGAGGAAACAAAAAAGAAAAGACGAGACAGACAGATTTGTAGGCTGGGGCTGTCAGTCTGGCACCTTTCCCCTACAACCAAACTTACAGTCATGCTAAACTTTCTACATGGCACCCGGAAATTGAACCTGGCTGTTTGTGAAAATTCAGGAGAGTATCTACAGGGCAATCCAGCAAGGCTCAGGAGGGTTTGTGCCAGCTGGGTGGGATGGCAAAGTGGGATATTTTGCACAGACAAGTCCTATTTCCAGCCTTCCCCACTGTTAGAAATCCGCCTCAGTCCTCAGCATGTGCTTTCCTTGCAACCTGCCTCTATACTGAAGTCTTTGGGAGTTGCAGAATCCATTCATGGGATTTCGCTTGTAGATAGTGCTGCTGCTGCCCAAGCAACCCAGAAACAATATATCTGTTTATGCCCTATGCAGATATGAGTCCAGCCACTGTTGCTCCCTTTGGACACTATGCCCCCATGTATTTCTAAGTACAACAGTCATAAGATAACCCTTATTTAGCAGCTACTAGCTCAGTATATCATTAACAAAGCCTCAAACCAATTTCCAAAATACAGATTCAGAAATAGGAAGGAAGGACAGACAGACAAACATGCAAATATCCAGATCAAGGGAACAGTCTGTGTCTATCTTCCAAGATAATTAGTCTGTAAGCATTCTTGCAGCAGTGGTCATGCCTTCATACTTACCTGTCAAGCATATAACTGACTGTGGACACTATACAATGCTTCAGCAAAAGTTAGCATGGGGATGTTCTTCCTGATGCTAAGCAGAATAGTGGCAGGAAGGATGACTTGAGTGGATGTCATTACCATGGCGGGTGCAGATGCAAGAGACCAGTGGTTCTCAATCTAGTTATCAATGTGCATCACATATGCAGCTCTCTATTGTGTGGGTGTGGCCCACATAACACACACACACACACACATATATATTTACTACCTGTATGGATGTCAATGGACCATCACTGTGTGCTGATTGGGCTGAAAGCAGCCCACAGGCCATGGGTTGAAAACCACGGCTATAGACTACCATTCAAGAAGTTCAAACCTCAGATGTGTTTCTGTGTTATCTCTTGACTGAGTATAAGTCCCCTGAAAGCCTTTAGTGTCAAACTATAAACATTCTCAGTGAGTGTCTTCACAGTGGTTTGGAATGGGGGATGCAATGCATCCAAAATGGTAGACAAATTACGTAGTCCGTCTTGTCATAAGACAAAGAGCATCGTGCTGTGTAACTGTCTCGCAGAGATGGCAGAATCCCAGTGAGTTGTTTAACTGGAATGCAGATTGAGCTAAATATTTTGTTGCTTTCATTTAGTCCTTAAGCTTAGAAAATTTCCTATGTAACTTGCTGGAAAAAGATCATGTTGGATCCTTGGAGGTGTTAATGTGATCCCCAGCACATTGAGAAAGGAATGAGTGCAAAGAAGTGTTCATGAAAGTGGGTTTGGTTGACTGTGCTTGGATTGTATATTCACTGCTCTTGAATCAAAATTAGAATATACAGAAAGCAAAATAAAAGGCTTTACTACCCACCAGACCTGGAGTTCTGGAAATTCCTCCCCTTCTAGAATTGAGTGGACATCAACTGCTCATTATTTAGATGTCCTCAGAAGTCTGAGACTATCCCGTTTTTCTAGACTCTCTTCAGTTTTCATAGAATCATAGAATATATGGGTTGGAAGGAACCTTAGAAGGTCATCTAGTCCAACCCCCTGCTCAAAGCAAGGCCAACCACAAACATAGTATCCCAGCCAGGGTTTTGTCAAGCCAGGCCTTAAAAACCTCTAAGGATGCAGATTCCACCACCTCCCTAGATAACCTATTCCAGTGCTTCACCACCCTACTAGTGAAAACGTTTTTCCTAATATCCAACCTAGACCTCCCCCACTACAATTTGAGACCATTGCTCTTTGTTACGTCATCTGCCATCACTGGGAATGGCCTAGCTCCATCCTTCATGGAATTCCCCTTCAGCTAGGCCATTATCAAATCCCCCCTCACTCTTCCCTTCTGCAGACTAAACAAGCCTAGTTCCCTCAGCCTCTCCTCATAAGTCTTGTGCTCCAGCCCCCTAATAATTTTTGTTGCCTTCCACTAGACTCTCTCCAATTTGTTCATATCCTTTCTGTAGTGGTGGGCCCAAAACTGGACACAATTCTCCAAATGGGTCCTCACCAATGCCAAATAGAGGGGAATAATCACTTCCCTCAATCTGCTGGCAATGATCCTACTAATGCAGCCCAATATGCTGTTTGTCTTCTGGGCAATAAGGGCACACTGTTGACTCATATACAGCTTCTTGCCCACCGTAACCCCCAGATCCTTTCCTGCAGAACTGCTGCCTAGCCAGTCAGTCCCCAGTCTGTAGCAGTGCATGTATTGATGTATTCTGAGTGTTAGCTTCAACATAAAGACTAGATTTGAAAGACTGGGAGAATATCTGCTGTTCCCCTCTTCCAGAGATAAATTATTCACAAGATAAGATATAGCAGAACATGTTTGTCTTGTCAGACAACACTTAAAGTGGAGTTCAGCTTTTTAACTGCTATGTTACTACAAATTTAGCATATTGAGTGATACTGGCAAGCACCCTTTGAAAACTCCTGAGATCTAGAATGTGCTTTCTCTCTCTCTCTCTCCTCCCAACAAGTTACTGCAAGATCTCTCTGCAGTAAGAGCCAGAATAAATCTTTTTTTCAATAGCATGACTTAAGTCTTTCATTTACAACACTGGAAGCTGGAGGATGGCAGCAGCCATATTAAGTCTGTTTGTTTCTTACAAAACCACACAAAATATTCATGGAGAGAATGGCACAAAGCTGGCTTATTTTTTCAAAAGAGATTTGAAGATGAGCAAGCTGAGGGGAGCTATGGTATTGAGCCAAACTCTGCCCTTGGACACTTATATGTGCCATACTCATTGAAGTTAACAAGATCCACCATGTACACAGAATTTGACCCTTTTTGTATTATTGAGCATGTCTTATTAATTCTCTAAATATGTAGATTATCAACTCAGTGTTGCATCAATATAGATTTCCCCATTCAGTAGTCTGACCAACAATAACAGATGCATACAGCAGATGAACATAAAAGCACAACTATTCAGCTGCACCTTAGAAGACAGGAGAGATTGACTATATAAGGCCTACTTCTGCTCTAACTTACACCAATTTCACAGTGGAGTAACTCCATGGATTTCAGCAGATTTATTCCTGACCTACACCTGTGTAAGTGAAAGGATGCCTTCCTACACATAACACTGTAGTTGTCATTTGAATCCATTTATGCTGATCATGACTCTCCAGTCCATTTTATGGAAAGTTGTTGGAGCTGCAGCATCACTGGAATATTCCTTTAGAAATGAGCTGGGGTCTATGTAGCATGTTTCATCGACTAGATCCCATAGTACTTTGTAAACTTCTACTAGCTGGAGAATACGCTAATACTTCATATGCCCACACTTGTTTCAAAACAGAGCAGATGTTCACTGACACGTAGCACCACTACACAACAGTTTAGAATGGGAAATGGAGAACAAGTGTAACTAGCCAATTTGACTAAGACACTGCTGTTAATTATTTAATCATACTTATAATTCATTTGCATGGCAATGTAAAAGTCCATGGCCGGGTACAGTAGAAGATTGGTGCCAAGTATAAACCATATTCCAAAGGGTTTATAGTCTAAAGGCACCAATAGACACAGACGTTACAGACAACACAAGAGTAAAGTGTGGTCTCACTTTTACATCTAATTGAAAAGACAGCAGCTCCAGGATCACAGTGCCTCGTGGCAATGTGTTGGGGCATTGATTTAGTACCTACTCAGAAGGTACCATTGTCTGAATCACCAGCACCACCTCCTTGCATTGGAGCAAATAGGTTTTTTCCAGAGGTCTCTCATCTCAGCCTGGGCCTGTTTGGCTTATAAAATACAATACCAGAATTTGAAGTTCTGAGGTCTTTGGCCATCTAAGAATGTTCACCTGGGAGAGTGGGGTGAGGACAATAAGCCTCAAATGCCATATCTCACAATGTCTAGTGATTCATAAAGGAAGTATTGTACAAGAAGAAAACACAGACAGTAAGAAAGATTGTGCTTGACAATTAGGACTGAGGGCCATTGAAGAGATGTGTGGAGAGATCCCAGGCTTGGTTAGCTGGGTGTTACAGGCCAAGACTGCAGTCTGTGGTAGAGAAATGCTTGCCCCAGTAGGATATGTACAGGATCTTGAGTTTGGGTTAAGCCGAGCACATTGTGGTTCAGTTATCTCTCTAAAACCCTCCTCCCTTTTGATAACTGACACTCCTGTGTGGTATCTAAAGGAATAGAAATACACTGTAGTTTTGAAAATCTCTTGCTTTTCTCATGCATTCAAATATCATTTCCAGTGTCTCAGGCTTGCTTATCCAAAAGTTAGAGAAAGCAGTTTCCTTCTGGTTAATTATTTTAAAACTATCTTTAAGACACTTTCTTGTAGTAATTTACTCTTCTTTATAAGGAGATGTGGTCACGATTGGAAGATCTTTTCAGTTTGCCTTTAAGAAATAAATAAAATCATGGCTCCTTAAGCAATTAAGCATCTCTGTTCAACAAATCAACTATAAAACAAAGTTAAAAACCCAAGGGAAAGCCAATCACACTAAATTAACTATTGTTCCTGCTTAAGTGCTATTTCATTAAAAAGATTACGTGTGGCTCTACATATTTTCCTTTCCTCTGCCTCTTCCCTCTAGCACAATTTCTCACATGCTTTGTATGTGTATGAGATTTCAAAGAAATGGGTCATCTCGCAATTAGATCACTTATTCAGTGCTTTTGCTCAGCTACAATAAAGTTAAATGATTAATTTATTTCCTAATGATTCATTCTGAAGATATTTACCAATGAGATGGTCTATGGAATCACTGACATAACCACCCCCCAATGAATAAGATCAAGTCCTTCATGCCAGTGTTTCTCAACCTTTTAAGTAGCAAGTACCCCCTAACTTCTGAAAATTTTAATATGTACCCCAACACTCAATTTTCCACTCTGAGAGCTGGGACCGGGCGGGAAGCGTGTGGCTGCCGCCTGCCTCCCGCCTCCCTTCACTGGGTTTTTCGTCGCATACCCCCTGCCTGTGTCTCGCGTACCCCTAGAGGTATGTGCACCATAGGGTGAGAAACTATGCTTCATGCCAATTACAATTACAGGATCCAAATCTCATCTCAGCTCTATTTCTTTTCTTCATTCTATCTATTTAGGTTTTTCTATAATGCCCAACATCACAGGTTTTAACCATGGGTTTTGGACTGGTATGGCCTCTTCTACACTTGCAGTCAAATTGTTCCCAGTACCAGTTCAGCTGCTGTATCAGCTGGACTCTGGAATCTGTTTGCAGTGTGACAGGGTGTATAAACCCCACCCTAGAACTGAAAGAGCTAAAGAGTAACTCTGGTTTCAAACAATCCCACCCAGCTACACCTGCAGAGCATGCTCCAGATGAAGGAGGGCGCTGGAAAGGAAGCCAAACAGCTCAGATAGGAGTTGACCAGGGAGAGTGAAGGACTTGCCTTGGGAGTTTCTGAGAAGGGGTGCTGCAGGAATCTTCCTTTCTTGAGGAGGACCCTACCTGCTGCACCAAGACAGACTGAAGGTGCAGTTAGTACCTTCTTCTATTACCTGTTAAAAACAGGCTGCAAAACTTGGACTATAGAATGGGTGGGAGGAAGTGGCCCAGGGAGGGCAGCCTTCAGACACTTCTGGGCATCAGACCTTTCCTGGAGCCTGGTGGGGTGGGAGGGCTGGGCTCCCCTACCAACCCCCTTGTTGTACCCCCCTCCACTTTAAGGAGGACCCAATACCCTAACCATTAGATGGCACTTCCAACAAACACCAACCATCACATGCAGTATATAGCAATAATAATTTGATTGCACCTACTCAGTTATGGGCAATGCCACGTGTTCTGGTACGCAAGTAAATGGTGCTCTTTATTTTATCTATCTACATATACACTTTACATGCACTCCTTTATATAGCCCTCCTATAACAGCCTGGACTTTTTGCTGATGCCCACTGACAGTGATTGATAATTTTCCTCAGGCTAAATTGTGCAGCCTTCACGGATGTTGGTGAGCACCAACTCATGTGAGCAGTCCTATTGACTTCAATGGGACTACTCATGTGAATAAGGCTTTCACCAAAGGCATTTGATTCCTGCATTAAACCCATATCACTAGGTGAAATTCTATACTCTGTGTTATACAGGAGGTCAGACTAGATGATCATGATGCTCCCTTCAGGCCTTAAAATCTATTAATCAAAGACCATAGACATCAATGAAAAGGTGCCCACTGACTTTATCAGGGCTGTGGATCAGGCTCTAATTGCTCACCAATGAAAGTGAGAGTTGTACAAAGTAGTCCCTAATTTGTGCAAAGCTAAGATGATGAAATTTTCTTTTTCCCTACCTCCTTTGTCTGTCTTTGTGAATAACATTTTGAGACATAACGCACCAGCTACACTCCACCTGGAATTGTCAAGATGAACAGCATCTTTTCTGAAAATATACCCAGTTTGGGCCCCAAGCAGATCTCACTGTGATACATTTTTTAAAATTAAGCTACACACTGGAAACAGTACATTGGAAATGAGCATGAGAAAATAGTTATTTTGCCAGATCAAACCTATAACCTCAACTAGTCTTGGTTTGCCTCCAACTCTCAGCTGGCAGTCACCTTCTGCCCTGAATCATGAGGCCTGAGAGTCCTCATAATTTTTACCTAACTAATGGTCACTGTAGACATTATTCTTATTCACATAAGTGCTGTAATTTTTTAAAAAGTCTGTCTTCTCTATTTGACTCAGTGTTATGTAGTGGTAATTGCTGCTGGTCATGAAATGTTTTTTTCCACGGAAAAGTCAATGATTTTGTCAAAAAAACAAAATCTGAAGTACTTTGGCTGAAAAACAAAATATTTCAGTTCTGAATTGCCACCAGTATGGTGCCTCTTAGAAATTGTAGTTTGGCAGCTTCATGCTTCCATTTTCCTCTTTAGGGTGGGCTCCCTGGTTAGCCGACATCTGCCATCGTACACCACAATGTCACCTCGTGATGAGGGACAATGCTGCACTGTGGTAGTCAGATGACCTTGCTGCATCATGGGAGAGGGTACTTAGCTAGGAAGGAGAGCTAATAATTAATGACATCAAGAAGGCTGATATGTTTAGTGCCATTTGTGCTTCAGTCTTCAGTAAAAAGTTAGTGGAGACGTTATTCAAAACAAATAATATAAACAACGAGGGAAAGGAACACAAGCCAAAATAGGGGGAAAAAAGCTAAAGAAATTTAGATAAATTAGCTGTCTTCAAGTTGGCAGGGCTTGATGTAATGCATTGTAGGGTACTTCAGGAACTAGCTAAAGCAATCTTGGAACAGTTAGCAATTATCTTCAGGAATTTATAGAGAATAGGTGAGGTCCCAGAGGACTGAAGAAAGGCAAACATAGAACATATCTTTAAAAAAGGGGAACAAAGAGGACATGGGGAATTATAGACCAGTCAGCCTGAAAAGATACTGGAATAAATTATTAAACAAATCAGTTTGTAAGCACATAGAAGATAATAGGATTATAAGGAATAGTTGGCATGGTTTTGTCAAGAACAAATAATAGAATCATAGAAGATTAGGGTTGGAAGAGATCTCAGGACGTCATCTAGTCCAACCCCCTTCTCAAAGCAGAACCAACCCCAACTAAATCATCCCAACCAGGGCTTTGTCAAGTCACACCTTAAAAACCTCTAAGGACGGAGATTCCACCACATCCCTAGGTAACCCATTCCAGTGCTTCACCACCCTCCTTGTGAAAAAGTTTTTGCTAATATCCAACCTGGACCTCCTCCACTGCAACTTGAGACCATTGCTACTTGTTCTGTCATCTGCCACCACTGAGAACAGTATAGTTCCATCCTTTTTGGAACCCCCTTCAGGTGGTTGAAGGCCACTATCAAATCCTCCCTCACTCGTCTCTTCTGCAGACTAAATAAGCCCAATTCTCTCAGCCTCTCCTCATAAGTCACGTGCCCCAGCCTTCTAATAATTTTTGTTGCCCTCCGCTCGACTCTCTCCAATTTGTCCACATCTTTTCTGTAGTGGGGGCTCTAAAACTGGACACAATACTCCAGGTATGGCCTTACCAGTGCCAAATAGAGAGAAATAATCCCTTCCCTTGATCTGCTGACAGTACTTCATCTTATGCAGCCCAATGTGCCATTAGGCTTCTTGGCAACAAAGCCACACTGTTGACTCATATCCAGCTTCTTGTCCACTATAATCCCCCAGGTCCTTTTCTGCATAACTGCTGATTAGCCAGTCAGTCCCTAGTCTGTTGCAGTTCATGGGATTCTTCCGTCCTAAGTGCAGGACTCTGCACTTGTCCCTGTTGAACCTCATTGGGTTTCTTTTGGGCCAATCCTTTAATTTGTCTAGGTCACTCTGTATCCTATTCTATGCCAGGGTATCTACCACTCCCTCCAACTTTGTGTCAACTGCAAACTTGCTGATGGTGCCATCCAGCCCGTCATCCACATCATTAATGAAGATGTTGAACACAACTGGCCCCAGGACCGACCCCTGGGGCACTCTGTTGATACTGCTGACAAGTAGACATCAAGCCATTGATCACTGTTGTTGATCACAAATTGAGCCATTGATCACAAATCATGCCAGACTAAGCTAATTTCCTTCTTTTGCCAGGGCTACAAGCCTACTGGATAGGGGGAACCATTAGATGTGATATATCTTGATTTTAGTAAGGCTTTTGATGCAGCCCCAGATGTTATTCTCATAAGTAAATTAGGGAAATGTGGTCTAGATGAAATTCCTATAAAGTTGGTGCACAACTGGTTGAAAGACTGTAATCAGAGTAGCTATCAGTGGTCTGCTGCAAACTGGGAGGGTAAACTGGTGGGGCTCCACTAGGGTCAATCTTATGCCTTGTACTATTTAATATTTTCATTAATGTCTGGATAATGGAGTGGAGAGTATGCTTATAAAAGTTGCAGATGATGCCAAGATGGGAGTGGTTGCACGCATTATGGAGGACAGAATTAGAATTCAAAATGACCTTGACAAATTTGGGAACTGGACTGAATTCAATAAAGATATGTGCAAAGTACTGTATTTAGGAAGGAAAAATAAAATGGAGGAATAACTGGTTAGGAAGTGGTACTGCTGAAAAGGATCTGAGGCTAAAGTGGCTCGGAAACTTAATATGATTCAACAATGTGTTGCAGTTGCAAAAAAGATTGATATTATTCTGGGGCATACTGACAGGAGTGTTGTATGCAAGACATAGGAGGTAACTCTCCTGCTCCATTTAACGCTGTTGAGGCCTCAGCTGGAGTACTGTGTCCAATTCTAGATGCCACACAGTAGGAAAGATGTGGACTAGTTGAAGAGAGTCCAGAGGACAGCACCAAAATGATGAAAGATTTAGAAAACCTGACCTATGAGGAAAGGTTAAAAAAAGAGGGCATGTTTAGTCTTCAGAAAAGAAGACTGAGTGGGGGACCTGATACCAGTCTTCAAATACGTAAAAGAATGTCATAAAGAAGATGGTGGTCAATTGTTCTCCATGTCCACAGAAGGTAGGACAAGAGGTAATAGGCTTACTCTGCAGCAAGGGAGATTTACATTAGATATTAGGAAAAACTTTCTAACTATAAGGATAGTTAAGCCTTGGAATAGGCTTCCAAGGGAGGTTGTGGAATCCTCATCATTGGAGGTTTTTTAAGAACAGGTTGGACAAAGATCCGTCAGGGATGGTCTAGGTTTACTTGGTCCTTTGTCAGTGCAGGGGGCTGGACATGATGACCTCTTGAGGTTTCTTCCAGGCCTTCATTTCTATGATTATATATCTGAATGGGGATCTCAGCCCATAGAAGAGAGTGGGAGCCTCACTACAACTACAGCTACAACTCCCATTAGGCACCATGTGGGCATTTCAGAATCAAAATATTTCAGTTTTCATCTGAAGACTGAATTATTTTTTTCCCAGGTTTTGCTTTTTTTCATGAAAAACTGAAATTGTCTACAGAAAGCAGACCCTTTTCATGAAAAAAAAATCATTTTATCAAAAACCCAATCTTCAGTCAAAAAACAGTTAGGCTGGATAAATTCTGACATGGCCTAATGGCCAATGAGTTCAACAGATTGTTAAACGTGTTGTCTTTTGCCACATAAAATAATGAAAGCATGTTACATCATGGACTGGGGTTCTCAAGAGAACCAAAAGGAAATAAGCACCTGACCCCTAATAAATTTCAGTGGGATAGAGGCATCTAATTCACTTTGGCTCCTATAAAAATCCCAACCATAGGACCTGATTCGGCACAAGTTACACTTGTTTTACATTGGTATTGCTGCATTGAAGTCTATGGGCCAGATCCTCAGCCAATTGAGCTACAGCCAGCTGAGGATATGTCCCAATGGAATTACATCAGTGTAAACAGAGTGTAGAATGAGACCCATAGTGTTTTTTATCTGATGATCTCAAAACACTTTGCAAAGTGTGTGTTATCTCTCTGTTGAAAATTCCAGCTCATATAGGTAAAACAATCTGTGCCTTGGCTTTCCAATCTGTAAATTAGGGATAATGATGCTTGTAAAGCACTTTCAGAGCAATGGATGAAAATCACTGTATAACTGTTGTACAGTTACTAATTACAGCAAGCCCATGACCAGTGCCACAAATAGAACCTGGGTTGTCTGACTCTCAGTTCTACACTCTAAACACTCCTAGACCAAGTTGTGTCCTATATAATTTAACATGTATATTTGTTTTTCTCAAAGGGGATGAGGTAAATGGGAACACCGTATTAGCCTTCTAAACCCCATAGTTCCACCTCCTACCAAATGACCTTTACAATAATTAATTAATATGATAACAAGAGCTTCTCTCCTTTCATGACTGGTCCAAGATTTTAAAGAATGGATGTAAACTTGGATCTTGATTCAGGACAGCATTTAAGTATGTGCTTACCTTGAGTAGCAAATGCTTAAGTGCTATCTTGAATAAGGATGCTTTCCTAAATTGATACCCTGCTCCATATTTTTTTTTTTATATCTATACATTTCAGAACAATATAAACCCTCTGTTTGGATTGGGTGCCATATTTGTAAGTTGAACCCTTTGCAATTTACTCTTCTCCCTTTTACTTCCCTCAAAGAGGCAACATAGTCTAGTAATTAGATTAGATTAGGGGTCTGACAGATCAGGATTCCTGGGTTCTATTTCCATTTCTATTTCTATTCCCCTTGACTAACTGTGCAACTTTGTACAAGACACACCTATTACATGTGCCTCATTTTCTCCATCTGAAAAACTGGGATAATAAACCTACCCACCTTAGTAAAGCATCTTGACTTCCTCAGCTGAATAGTGCAGTATAAATGCACTGTACTATTATAAGTAGACCTAGGCAAAAATGTTCATCTGAAACTTATGTCGACAAAAAATACAAATTTAGTCAACCTAAACATTTCACAAATTTGTGCTTAAATTTGCCAAATTGCTTCGGTAGGGAAAAAAAACAGCCAAGCAAAATATTCTGAAAATTTGAAATGTTTCATTTTGACATTTTCAAAGTAAAATGTTTAGAACTTTTTATCTGAAATGACTATTTGTTTCAAAAACTACTTCAATTTTATTGAAAAAAAAAGAAAACATTTGAAAAGGCTCAAACTAAATACAGCATTTTTTAGGGGGTCAAACAAAATATTTAGGTTGATCCAAAATACTTAATTTTTTAAACTTACCATTTCACTAAAAAATGTGATTTTGGTTTTTTTGTTTTTTGTTTTTTGCCAGTGAACCAAAGAATCAGTTATTTGCACAGTTCTAATTATAAGCAATAACAGTCTTCTGTTTATTATAACAATTTCCTCAGCATCAAACTGTGAAGTCTCGACAACAGATTATGACAGCAAGTTAGGAATAAGCAACAGCAGCAGCAGAAAAACAATTTAAGAACAAACATTTTGATTACGTGCAAATGTTCTTAGGAATCATTTTCTTAAAAAAATAAGAGAAGTAAACAGAAAATGTGTGCTATGTATATCAGTGGAATTGCTTGGAAACACAATTATTCAAGGGACATCAGGAGGCATCAGAGTCTCTGACTATTAATTTATAGCCTTTTCAAACCATTTATGAATCATTTCATATCTTGGCACTCTGCACTGTAGCCATTTGGGACAAAAGATGACACAATGCATTCTGAAGGCCCAATGCAACCTGTGACATCCTAAAAGCTGGTCTGTGGCCACTCTTGCTTATAACTGAAGGGTGAAGACAAAATTCATCAACTGTAGCTTTGTTTTTATTGCTGGGGAACTCAAACAAACAATTTCATCTAGAAAGAGAGATTCAAGTGCAAGCAAACATTATGGTTGTGGGCATTTATTTTACAGTTAAAACCTTTATTACTAAAGACACAAGTCAGAATACATAGCATGCATTAAGCGCAAGACAATTCCTTGTACTGTTATTAGATATCTCACATGTATTGGTTAGAACAGGGGATTGGGAGTTAGAAATCCTGAGTTCTATTTCCAGTTGACTTGCTGTTCATGACCCTGGGCAACTTCACTTCATTGCACTTCAGTTTCCACACCTGTAGAATAAGTTCTTATATGAGTTTAGGGCCAGATTCTGACACTTTTACACACTGCTGAGTTGTCTCTTACTTCATGAGTATTCCCATTGCTTTCAGTCTGAGAAAGGGTAACTTCATCTGACCATTAATGTTTATAAAGTGGCTAGATGTAGATTAGATTTTGGTGCTTAGATGCTACTATGAAGTATTCTATCAAAACACTTAAAATAGATTAGATTAAGAAAGTGCTTTGAGAGCCTTGGATGGCAAGACACAGAGCCCTGGTCTACACTTACTGGGTGATTCGGCAGCAGTCGATGGGAGTTACGCAAGCAAAATAGCTTGCGTAACTCCCGTCAACTGCGGTGCTTCCCTTCTGCGGGACGTCTTCACTGCACTGCGCCAGTGAGAACCATGTTCCCATTGATGCAGTGCTACGCCACTTGAGGGGGTGGTTTTACTGCGTCAACTTCTGGATTGACTGAGCAGGTCTTCACTGACCGCTCAGTTGATCCAGATAGGTCGATCTGACGGCGGTGACTTTGACAAATGACAAAATGGCAAAACTGGCCATTTCCATTTTTTTTAATTCTGGTTTTGAATTATTTTTTTTTTTAAATAAAAAAATTGGCACAATCGACATATATTTGCGAAATGTTTTGGTGTCACCAGATCTGCATGTTTCACCCAAAAGAGGTTTACCATGGAAAAAATTCACCCCACCTCTACTCTTGATTCCTAGTCCTTGTTTCAGAGCGCTGTTCCCTGTTTCCTCTTGCTAAGCAGCCATTCCTACGGATTTGGGATGGAGAGAAGATTGGGGCAGAAACATCCGCTCTGCAATCCCCTTGCTGTGTGTGGTTTTTATGGCAGGGCCACTATGTATAGGGTCTTTCCAGATTTTGATCCTATATAAGATGACAAGCGAGATATGCTCTTATGAGGCCAAATCCTACAAAATTTACTCACAGTCAGATTCTGCCTGCTCCTACAGAACCTCCTTCCCACTGGCAGATAAGGGATGGGTGCAATTGCCCTGGAATTCTTGGGAGTGCAGGGTTTGTCCTGCTCTGCTTCCTTGGTGATGCCTGGTGTCCCAAAGGAAGAAGAAAGGGATGAGTAGGAGATGGGGCCATGGATTTGCCCCATGTACCACCCAATGGAGCCCTCCAGGCATTGAGGAAGGGGAGGAATAAAGTGTGCTATGTCAATAAATGTAGTAGTGAGCAACGTGGCTTCCTTGTGCAGGGGAGTTCTGGGAGTCATTCTGTCCTTTGCAAAGTGCTACGTCTACATGGCACAACCTGGGCCCCACAGTATTGTACTCCATGCTGTGCGCCAGCTTCAGTGGGAGTTTTGACTGAGTGAAAACAGAGTAGGTCTTTCAGGATCTGGCCCCGTCCAAGAGACGTCATTGCTACTTGAGCAACATATTTTTGAGCCTTTACATGAAAATTACAGATGCATGTAAATGCAGACGAGACTCCTTGGTACAGCTGGTTTGGACATCACTACCTTCTGAGGAAGCAAGGGATTCCAGTGCCTCAGAGGCAGGGACTGCTGCTACCAGCTGCTGCTTAGCTGCATGTCTCCCCTCACACTTCATTCATTTCATTAAATACAGTGTGAAGACGTCACTGTAAGTTGATTAAAGCCTCACAAACTGTAGGTTAAGCATTTCAAACAGGGAAATGATTATGTTGTGGGGAGGGCAGGAGACTGATGGCCTACTGACGGCCTCCAAGCTCATGTAAGCCTCAATATTGTTTGCAATCCATCAAAGACATCCCTCTGCAAGCTCTCTGCCATTCGGGGGCTCATCCTTGGCCAGAGCTAGGAAGCTTGGAGGCAGCCCGAGAGAGGGACGCAGGAACAGGGAGGCAGTGGAGGGAGGAGGGGACTGATGGAGCCGATGGAGATGAATTACTCACATGAGTGTAGGAGTCAAAACACTTGATGTACTAATGAGGACCTGAGGAGTAAACAAGGAAGGAGCAGATTGTAAGCGGATAATAAACATATGGAATAAATTACCAAAGAAGGTGAATGAATGAAGCTAAGAATGTGGATCCAACTGCTGCAAAAGCACAAGGCCCAGCTACTTGAGCCTAAGGAGAATCCATGTAAGAAATTCAGGGCTTAGGAGTCATCATTAGTGGGGCAAGTCTGATTCCATCTAATAAAGGGCAGTTCTCTCTCTCACACATTCACACACACACACTGTAAAGCAACAGAAAAGATCTGATCACAACCATGTCATCTTATAAAGAAGAGTAAATTGCTAAAGTAGTGTCTTAAATATACTTGGTTTGCAGCAAAAACAACAAGAGTCCTGTAGCACTTTAAAGACTAACACATTTAATTTCTGCAGGCATAAGCTTCATCAGTGTTATTGTAGCTATGTTGGTCCCAGGTCTGAGACTGACAAGGTGGGTGAGGTAATATCTTTTATAGGTCAACGTCTGTTGGTGGAAGTGACAAGCTTTTGAGCTTCACAGAGCTCTTCTTCAGGTCTGACCTGAAGCTTGTCCATTCCACCAATAGGAGTTGGTCCAATAAAGGATATTATCTCACCTACCTTGTCCCTTAAATGTACTTATCACTTTGCATCTTCAAAACAGTAATTCATCCCCACAGAACCCCTGTGAAGTAGGAAATATTGTCCTCATTTTATAAATGAGAGAAATCGAGACATAGAAGAGTAGAGTGACTAGCTCAGGGCCATCGTGAGAATCAGTGTCAGATCTGAAATTAGAACTCTTGATATCTTGGTAGTCAGTTCACTGCTCATACTAGTCTAGAGGAGATTGGGACTAAGAAGGCACCTGGTGTTAGGGGAGACATAGCAGAGTAAGAAGTTAGGGTTGAAATGAGTGCTGGGAAAATTTCAGAGGTTCCGATGAGGTAAACAGTAGGACAGGTTGAATTTTTCAAAATTTCACACACACACACATACACTCTCTCTCTCTCTCTCTCTCTCTCTCTCTCTTACTTTCCTTTAACAATTTTCAGGAATTTTTTTGGTGAAAAGTTTGAAACAAAACAAAGCAACCTATTTTGGTTTGAATTTTTTCAATTTCATTTTTTGGAGTTTCTCCATTTTCTCTCTTTCTCATTCTTCCCTTTTCTCAACCCCAAGAAAAAATGAGGAAAAAATATTTTTTGTTTGTTTTTTTTTTTAAAAAAGAAGATGTTTCAGAAGTGAGAGAAAGTAAATCTTGCATTGTATGTGTCCCCCGCCTCCCCCCTTCCAGTAGGTGGGAAAAAACAGGACAAGTAAGAAAGTGAAAGGAAGGTGGTGGAGGGAAATAAAAAACCTAAATGATTTTTTTAAGTTGTTTTGAATTTTTTTTTTTGGAAAACATGATTTGTTTGACAAAAACAAAAGGTTTTGGTGAAAATGCTTGTGCTGAAAAGCCGTTTTTCATTGAAACAAAGTTTGATGAAATTTTTTCAACCAGTTCTAGCTGAAAATTTCCTTCTATTCTATACCTCTACGTCACCACCTCCCAAAAACAAAGACAACAAACAAACTCTACCCCAGGCAGAGTTTTGATCTAAAAGGAAGAAGAGCTGCTAGGAATTTAACTTCACTATTGCTACTGATATTTGTGTGGACAGCACTTAGATACTACAGTGATGGGCGGCCATATAAAACCCTAAGGCTATGTCTACACTTGGAGCTGGGGGTCTGTTTCACAGCTTGCAGAGACATACCCATGCAATCTCTGATTGAGCTAGTGTGCTCAAAATAGAGCATAGCAGAGGTGGTGGGGCTTACTAGCCCATTCTGCCACTACCCTCTATTTTTAGCATGCTAGGTTGATCAAAACTAATGCAGGTACGTCTCCTTGAGCTGGAAATTATGTCCCCAGATCCAAGTGTTTTATTATTTTTGTTTTATTCATTTATTGTTTGTATTATTGTGGTGCTTAGGAGTCCCAATCATAGACCAGGACCCCATTTTGTAGGCACACCTTTATAGTGATAGATAGCAAATAATCAGCATTTGTAATGTTCATCTAAATTCCCTGAGGTTCTCTTCCCTAGCCTGCCCTGGACCATCACATTTCCACCCAGCTTTCTACTATCACCACACATCAACCTTTGAAAGTCTTTCCATGACAGCCCCATTTGCTGAGTTCCCTGAATCTTAGTTTCAGGCTACACACCCTTACGTACGTCACATATCTCACAGCAAGCAGGATTTGAATGTAGAGGCAGCGGGGCTTCTGTACAGAAGTTGGTGGGCCCTAAACTGGAATTTCTTGGCTTCTTTAAAGGAGCTTGGGAGCCTGTAATCTCATTTAAAAGCAGGTGGGGAGAGTATAAAATCCAGCTCAGCTCAAGGAAGAGATGCAGTTACATGGAGTAACACGATAAGAATGCATTTACTCCTCCCCACACTCCCTTTGCTCCGTCTCTTTGTTCAGAATTCAATCAGCTCACCGTATTTCTGGCAGCAGATGAAGATTGGGTAAGCAGACTTGAAACATTCTGCCTTGGTTATCTTTGCTATGTAAGCTGATTGAAAATAAACACAGGGCTAATATATAAAAACATTCTAATGATGTCTGGTTGTTTAATTACAGTATATAGTGAAATTAGTTTAGACAGCCTGGGTGTTGGCCAGAATGCAAAAGGATGAATTTTAAACAGCTGTCACTTGGACTGTATTGAACAGCTCCTTGATATCCCATATCTGTGGTAAAAGCGTACCTGTGAAGGTTCATTAGCTTCTGTCAACAGCTGTTATGGAACTACTGTACAGCTTTATACTTCATTGGGAAGATACTGTAGGCCTGTGTTAAACTATAGAGGCACAGAGCTGTGATTGCATTGAATTCCTAGACAGGTGGGTTTATTATGAATAGGGGAGGGAAATGGGAATGTGGGGGGAAGGGGAGCTGTGGCAGGGTCTATGTGGGTGGAGAAGAAGCCGTTGGTGGGCTTCATGCAGAAATGAGAACTAGTAATGGAAGTAGGAGGCCAGAGTGGGAGAAAGCTTCTTTTTTTCATTGTTTTAAATGTGTGAATGAATTTTAGTGGTCATGAAAGTCAATGTCTCATAGCACTAGCTTATCCCAGCCATAAGGCAAATAGCCGCTACGCAAATCTCTCCATGCACACTGCTCTACCAATGCACTTTCATTGCAACCTGAAATATCCCTTGTTATTGCAGCCCTGCAGTGCCCCCCACCTCGCCACCCTTTCAGCCCTGAGTGACAATACACCCAAATCCTGACCTCCTGCAATTCCACCCACTGCTGATCTTGCCTCCAAACTTTAAACTGCAATCCTTCCATGCAGTGCTTTCCCACACTGATCTTGAGCAAGGACATTATCTTCTATATTGGTTTAGGTGGTAGGCAGAAGACCTACGAGTTCATCTAATTCCATGCCCTCTGCCAGTACAAGATTGCTCCTTATAGAATATTTTGAAGAGTCTTGTCCAGCTGACTTTTAAGTGGTCCTGAGCAATGAGTCTTCAGCCTTTCCTGCAGAGACTACTTCAGTCTAATGGCACCCATTAGGCCAATCACCTTATTCTCTGTTTTAATTTGAAACGGGATTTGAACTCAGGTCTCTACATCAGGAGGTTTGTAAATGATTGACTAGCAGCAAGACCAGGATTCTGCAGTGTATGAAAATATACAACACTGCATTATCACATCACTCATAATAGAAATGGAAAACGTCTATGCCCATGTTAAGAGCACGATTGTTCCAATGGGCTTGTGTTAATCTGGTCTTGGCAGCCTCTTCCTGACATCTTGCCTTTCACATCATAAGGTGCCTTGGAAGGGAAGACACCTACCAGAAACCTGAAAAATAAGAACCCTTTGATTTTACAGTTTGTGGGGTTTATTTACTCTTCTGCAAGCAGAAGGAATATTACAGTCACACAGGCAGACTTGAAACGTTTAAGGTACAGTGGCTGAAATATCAGGAATGTTTAATTAGGACAGAGGGTGAAAGAAAAGGAATCACAACACCAGCTGAAGCAAAGAAATAAAACATAGCAATGAGAAACCAAGAGAGCTTACTTACTTTATTGTGCCTGGAGAATATTTATTCTAATCAAATGGCTAAGGAAAGATTTGCATGCACTGTGTTCTGACTTACACAGCATTTTGCTGCCTTTTTGATCATTGGCAAGTTGGCAGCAAGCTTTGCTGTGCTATAATTTAGTGTCCAGCAGAATAAGGAAAGAAACAGGATAAGATAGACAATCTTTGGCCTCTCCTGGAAAATGCAACCTGACTTCTTTCTTTGTGGGGAAGGAGCTCTGCTGGTAGCCCAGTGCAGGGTATAATATGCTGGAAAGACCCTTTTTAATTTGGTATAAGGAACAGATCAGTCTTCATGATATCAGTCTGAGTGCTTGATCCTTGGAACTGGATCTTCAGTAGTGTTGGAGCTCTTCCAGGAGAGAATGGGGAAGGGTGGATTTATGGCTTTAACCCTCGGTAGCAGCTGGGTTCTGGGTCAGTCCCCAATGCTGGTTTCCCTCCCTTCCTGCAGGACTTTTAAAGGGCACACATTGAATATTGGGGAAGGGAGTTGTTCTCTGATTCAAATCCCTGATACCAGGGTTTTGTTTGGTGTGGGGTCACAGAAAGGTAGAAGTTAGGAATGGAGAACAAGACACAAACAAAACAAAAAGAAGAAGGTTCAAGGTTACACAAACTTCCACAGGTTTTGGTGTAAGTTTTGGGCTAATATCTGGTCAGATCCTATTTATCCATGCAGGCCTGTCCCTGACTAGAGCAAGTATGATGACATAACGAATATGTTGAACGGCTCTGTCTTTTGAGCAATGTGCACAATGCAGCTGCTCAGAAAGGTGGTTTCCACTAAAATCTTCTGTGGGAAAATGTTTTGCCAAAGTTTGGAAGATTGAAATATAATATTTCATTTTGGGTTGGTTCAACATGAATGTCTGTGTCTCCTTGAGCAATCAAGGTGCCTCATGGGAGTTGCAATTTGGGCTAGGCTTCCTGACCAGATTACATCTCCCATGATGCACATGGGATTCTAATGGTGCACTACAGAGCTAAGCCAGAGTGGGGGAGATATAGTCCAGATAGGGAACATGGCCCATAAAAGAAAATGGGACATGGAGCAAAAAATCTTCGATTTCCATGAATTCTGGTGGTTTGGGTGGATGCAGATTAATGTGAACTCAACTCAAAATGTTTTCTTTTAACATTTCTTTGTTCACTTTCTGTTCTGCCAAAAGTGTCAGTTTTTCAACTTTTTGTTTGTTTCTATACAGGCCAAAAAAACCAAGATATATAGGAATTTTTTTTTCAGCTCTACTGCTCAATCTTACTCCTGGTTGCTGGGGAAGACTGGTGACTAGAAAATACAAACTCTGACCACCATGAATTTGTGTGACAGCAGACACAGCTACATTTCTTTGCCATTGCCACTTCATCTGATGGAAATTGCTGGTAGTGGGATGGGCTATGGGCAGGGCTGGCATTAAGGGGTGGCAAGCAGGGCAGTGGCCTCTGGCCTCATGTCATAGGGGGCCTCATGAATCTAAATTTCTCAGGCTTCAGCTTCAGCACCAGGCAGCGGGACTAGGGTTTTGGCTTTCTGCCCTGGACCCTGGTGAGTTTAATGTCAGCCCTGGCTAGGGGCCTGATTCAAAGCCCACTGAAGACAAAAGAAAGGCTCCCATTGCTTTCAGTAGGCTTTAGATCTAGCTCTAAGAGAAGAGACTGTTCCAGGGAAGAACACACACACAAACACAAAGTCCAAAACAAAGTTCAAATGCTCTTTCCTTCTTGCTCATTTTAATTACACCATGCTTTTTTCTTCTCTAATCCTCATATCTCTATGATGGTGCTGGTGTTGTAGGGTCCTGTTTGTCATCAGCCTTCACAACACCTGCCATAGTGTAAAAGGAAAAAGTACTTGCTCCAGCATTAGCCTGGCATTTTTTCTATCACTTGTTAGGAGAATTGGTGCTCAGATTCTTTTTTCTTTGTCAGTATAGAGGGAGGTTTAAACTAGAAGTTAGAGCAAAGGACTCAAGCCTTGTCTACACTTGGAAACAGTCCTGACTCAGCTCTTGGTGGCCCAGAATTGCTACCTCAGAGAGTAGATGAGGACAAGCAGAGACATGCACAATTGAACTGAGGGTCCCCGCTACTTGCAACAAGACACTACACTGCACACTAAGCCTAGGTCTGTGGTACCCAGGCATGTGGACTCGGTGTTTCCAAGCCTGTGCTTGAGCATTCACACCGCGTTATAAACCTGAGTTTATAATGGCTGGACCTGGGTCTCACAGCCATGTTAAAACATCCATACTGCACTTCACAAACTTTCTGACTGGAGTCTGTGGCATGACCTGTGGCCACACTGCAAAATGACAGGGCTTATACCCAAGTCACAGAGGGACTCAGGCTGTGACTCACCCTCATATAAGGGTCCTAGGACATGGGTCCTGAGTGCTTGCTGACCCAAGTCAGACTCATTTGTGTGTGGACAGAAGTGGGGCGTGGCCTCAAACCTGAATCAGAGCCTGGGCTTAGTGTGCAGTGTAGACATAACTTTCGGGGTCAACACTGGTGCAGCTACATTCTCTGAGGCTACCAATGGCTGAGTCATGGCTACTCAATCATGCAGACAAGGTATCAGAATTTAGATCTAGTAATAATTTTATTATTAATAATTGGTATGAGATTGGTATTATGATAGTCACTAGAGACTCCAACTGAGATCAGAGATTGTGCTAGACCCTATATAAACACAGAATAAGAGACAGTCCCTATCCCTCCTGTGTTGTGTTACTTGTTCCGCCATTCCCTCTCTGCGTGACTTTGAGCAAGTCACTCAACCTGTCTGTGCCTCAGTTTACCCATCTGTAATATAAATAGTATATCCCTTACCTATCTGGCAGTGATGGTGTAAACCTGAATTAATGAATATTTATTAAGCACTTTGAGATTCATGGATTAAAGTGGCTATGCAGTAAATCTAAAGGATTACTATTAGATGCATATGTAAATAAAAATCCTGGCTCTGAATGCTCCAAACTGTGTCAATTCTAATTTTGGAGATAACTCCTTGCTTTATAAGGTGAACCAACACCCTCAAATTTTGTTGTGTTTAAAATCTACATCTGGATCTAGAGTAACATTTTATGGCTTGAGTCCTTCTCTAGTCACTGAGGGCCAGAGTCCGAACCCCTTGCTTATAAGGTATTCCCATTAAATTGTACTGTAAGCTACTATTCAACTTGACTCAGGGTATGACGATCTGACCCTCACGGCACCAAATAGATGAGGTAAACAATGGTATTGGAGGCCCAGTACAATTTGAGTTGCTTGACCACTGTCCTACAGGCCTAGCATAGCTTCAGTTGCTTGCTGGGCTATTCTGACCCCTCTAGCATGACATCTTCCAGTTGGCAGAGACTGAATAACCTTATAGATGTCTCAGTTTCTGCATAGCACGGCACATAATAAAACAAAATACAGATACTGTATGTTTGCAGCTGCACATAGATAATGATGATGGGAACAAGAAGTTATCCTTGAACGTCTGTTTTATTGCCAAGGGGCATATTTTTACTCCGCCCCTCCTATCACCAGATGTTTTGACGACCCCAATTATCATGGTGAGAATGGAATGTAGTTAAGGGTGGAAACCCAATATAGGTAATTAGCATATATGATAATGAGAGAGATAATTAGGTGAAGGTTGTTTATGGAAGGGTATAAGAAGTTACGACTTAGACAAAGGGGGGCGCTCCATCAACACCTGACTCCTCGGGAGGTGCTGCCGGTTGGACCAGAGGATCCACTGACTCCCTGGCGGAGCCCCTGAAGAAAGCCGTTCCTGTATACAGCCTTCTGAGTGACTGCTTAACTCTCCAGGCTTAGTGAGTGTTATATATTATAGTTAATTTTAGGCTTTGTATCTAATTAGTATATTTATAGAAAACCTTGCACATTAAACCTTAGTGAGCTGCAAATTGGGCGTACCGTGTCTCACTAGTATCCACACTGATCACAAAGTGTCCAGAATCAACAAATGGTACTAATATGGCTCCCATCACCCCAATATCTGAGCACCTCACAGCACCCCTATGATACAGGCTGGTGCCATTACCCCTGTTTTACAGATGAGGAACTGAGGCATAGAGACACTAAGTGACTTGTCCATAGTCATAAGCAAGTGCATCACAGATCATGGAACTGAATCTGGATTTCACAAGTCCTCACACTATTGCCCTGTTACCCGGGGTTCCTCAACCCCATAACTTTTAGTCTCTGTGAGTCAATATCAGGACATAAACCAAGGAAACACAGTACTTCACTGTGCTATATGGTTGGCAAAAGATGAGTCAAAAGCTTTACTTCACTGTCTTAGCAATTTCCATTGAAAGCTTTACCACAGTCTCTGCTTATTAGTCTTAAGCACATACACAAACAATAGGTACTAGAGCACCCAAGAAATCAGGGTACTTGATAGCTATTCCCACAAGTCTGAGGCAGTCTTTGGGTGATTCGGTCACAGATTTCTGGATGGCCCGTCCATCCATCTGCACCTGGATATCCTTTAATGTGTGCATGAAGTGATCAGCTGACTCAGACTTGTTAGGTCCCTCATATACCCCAAAAGTTACAGAGACATGTCAATCAAGAAAATGTTACATAGGTGACCAAACAAATTAATCACGCGGCGGAAGCAGGTTAAGCAAGCAGTTTTGAACTGTTAGTCTGCTAGCTAGATTTTCCCATAGATGCAGTTCTAAAATATATCCAGACTTCCTGTTTTTTACAGACATCTGCCCCAGCATATTCAGAGAGAGAGAACCCAGAGAGCCAGGCTCACTTCACGTGTTCACTGTCTACTCCACCCTCTCCCAGTTTTCCTAGTTATGCTAAGTTCCTGCAAAGGCCTAAAATGGCTACAAGCAGCAAACAGAATAATTGGTAGTCCATCCCAATAATTGGCAGTGGTTTGAGCACCTGGCTGGTTGCTAAAATGCCCCTGTACAGCCCTAGCCACTGAACCATCCTTCCCCTCTAAATCGGTCAGGGGGCCCAGGTCCCACCCACCTGTAGGTAAATGTAGCAGGTTGACAGTTTGAAATCAATGTCCACTTGCTAATCAATTATCCCTACAATGAGGGTGTCCACCCTCTCCACTGTCCTAATGTGAGATTCTTCTTGAAGCCTGACTCTTCGAAGGGAAAGCTGAACATCGGTTCCCTGGCATGGCAGCATTTCAGGTTGGACTGGCTAAGTCAGAGGAGCAGTAAAGAATTCCAAATGCTCTTAAAATGCATTGACTTTCAGAACTTGTATATGCAGTCATTTTATTTATTTATTTGTTTGTTTGTTGCGCACAGTCTTTTGCTTGTATTGACTTCCTCCCCTCCCCTGCATTGGCAAAAGTCTGCAGACTGGATTAATAATATATTAGTAATAGAAAACTTTGTCAATATTGAAAAAAACAAAACGAAGTGTGTAAGTGTATTATAACATAACCCACAAATTGAGGGCTTGATCTTTGTCCCAGTGGGAAACAATGTGTGTGAGAGGAACTTCTAGTGACTTGCACCAGGTTTGAGACAGAATGCCTTCTTCACGAGTATGAGGAACGCTGGGGAAGGGAGTGGAGTAGTGGTAGGTGCCTGAGTCAATCTGGCTCTGTGGGGACAGGGAAACATGGACTCTGCAGTGCTCCATATTGTTCCTGTAGAAAGGAAAAGCAAGCCCACCCTTCCCACTAATGGCAACACATGATCACTGAACTACTAAACCAGCTGCATCCCCCACCTCGTGTCCTCCGTAGCACCAGATTGTCTCTCATCCTGCTCCTGTATGGGTGCACTAGAGGGAGATGGGGCTCCATGAAAATTCTCTCCTCCCTCTCCTAGTGCCTAATTTTCCCTTAGTTACTTGGCCAGGCAGGAAGCTTAAAACAGAATGAGAAATGTTTTACCAGAATTTATCCCAACAACGATACCAATATTTTGCCCTTTTATAGTACCTTCTACCCAAGGATCTCAAAGCCCTTTACACACATTATTATGGTCCTCATTTTACAGATGGGGAAACTGAAACACAGAGAAACTAAGTGATTTGCCCAGGGTTGCAAGGCAGAGCCAGGAAGAGTGCTCATTGGTCCCAAATCCCAGTCCTCTTCTCTAACCAGTCGACAACATTGCCCCACTGGGAAGAAGGAGAGATTAGTTGGATACCACCAGGAAAGTTTTAGTGCATGAGGAATTAATCCAGGAGATAATCTTAAAACAATAATGTAAAATAACAAGAGTTCTGTGACTTAAAGACTAACAAATTTATTTGGGCATCAGCTTTCCTGGGCAGAAACCCTCTTTGTCACATGCATCTGACAAAGAGGGTTTCTGACCATGAAAGCTTATGCCCAAATAAATTTGTTAGTCTTTAAGGTGCCACAGAACTCTCGTTGTTTTGTTGAAAACAGACTAACACAGCTACCCCTCTGAAAAAAATGTGGTTTTTTTAACTTCTTCAGAGATGGCTTTGGGCTGATTTAACTTTAAAATGTTCTGATTCCTGCTTTAGAGTTCTAGAAACCCTTAGTGTATATAAATTGCATAAGAAAGGATCAATTACATTGGGTGACAGATTTCTCACATCAAGGTAGAGCTGGTCAAAATTCTCCCAGGTTGGTGTGTGTGTGCGCGGGGGGGAGGGGGGGAGAGGCAGGGAAGGGGTTAAACAGAATTTTTCATCAACAGATCAAATTCTGAGGGAAAAATCAACAGGATGGAAGATTTGAAATAAAAATAAAATTATCCTTTTTTTTCCATCCAGTTCTAGAACTGGACAAAATTTGCTGAATTTTGCATTTCAATAGCAGCAATGAGAGAGAGGGAAATGAAATATTAATTATTTTTTCCGCTCTACTTCAAGGCATGAACTGATCATGAGATAAGCATAAGAATAGTTTACTCTACACTCCTAATATTGTACTGCTAAGTGAGGTACACTAGAACTGGGCTAGTGGTCAGAGGTATTATACTTTCCTATTAAGCATCCATCATGATCACTGTTGTACAGTGGATAACAAATTAAGGGCATGATCCTGCAGCAAGATCTCTGTGCCTGTGCAGAGACCCATTTTAGTGAATGCAGTTGTAGCCACTGTGAAAGAAGATGAGATAAAGCAAATGTAACAAAGTAGTGCAGTGCAAGTATGAATACATATCTCACTTGTGAAGAAGGATTATTATCTTAAAGGAAATAATATGAAGAATAAGCCATCATGCCATTTGAATTTTAAAACGTTATTTTGTTTCTGCGATTAAAAATCTTGGATCAGAAAGTTGTTAAATAAACCAACCTAAAGCCAAGTTTGGAAAATTTAACACTTAAAAACAAAACAAAACAAAACAAGACTACTCTGTTCACAGTATAATTTAGAGGCCTTTGATAGTCCTCAAAAAATATTTGTCTTCATTTGAATACCTGTATAGAAATATCTTCTTTGGAGCTGAAAATTAAAACAATAATATATAAAAAAAAATCCTAAGGGTATGGAGCTGTGCATTGTGTGTGGATGGATTCAAGTTAAGGTTCATTTTCAGAAGAAAAGCCAGCACAATATTTGCAGTGAAAAGAATAGAAAGAGATTTTTTTTATAGAGGTAGTTTGGGGGAAATTTCTAATGAATCCTATCCAACCATAAAATCATGCAGAAAATGAATCCTATCTGACAATAAAGTAAAAGTGAAACAAATTACAAGGTTTCTATATTCTCAGGCAAATTAATTTCATGTTTGGAATACTAATTGTACACTGTAGGGTCTGTAACTATTTACTGTCACTGCTTAGTTTGTCACCAAAAAGCTTTGTATACACTGAACAATATGTTCCTACCTGCATTATCAAAGAAACCAGACCAAAGTCTCATGGGACATAAAGGGAACTTCCTGTCTGTCATGTAATCTGTTCCCACTGGATAAGTTATATGGAAAGGCTTTTGAAGGTGATTGAAGTTCTCTTCTGAATTTTGAATTAGAAAGAAAATGGATCTTCATGATGGTGATAATTGGCCCTATGTGGATACACTTTGGCATGCTTTGTGAACATCTCATTGTAAAGAGAGAGAGTGAGAGGGTCCATGACCATTGAGCCCTGTGTCTCTGAGGAATATTGTTGCTCTCTCTGTGGAGGGTTTCCCCTTAAGATCTAAGAAGCAGTTCTTTTTTGACATGGCTTCGAGAATCTCTTGCAGTTGCTGTCTAGAGGCATGCTGTAAACAGACACCAGTAATCCAAAGGAGACACGGCAAGAGAGAAATGTGCATGCTGCAGCAGAAAACGGGGGAAAAACACTTCTCCAAAAAACAAGATGAGATAGAAAAGATAAGCAACAAAATGTACTTAAATGTGAATGTAGTATGCATATAGTGGCAAAATAAGGGAAAGATATGGAATAAATAAATCAGCTGAACTAAATTATAATTAAAATAGGAAGGGTGAGTGTTGTTAAACAGCAGTGCAGTCCCTCCCAGTGCACAAATGAGTTAGGTCAATGGTCCTGTGCTTAGGGGAGGAAAGTTAGAAATTGTTGTAATTTATAGAAACCATTTTTTCAAAGACAGAGTTTCCTTTAAAGTGCCAGGATTCTTCTGAGCTGGCAACGGCTCCCTATATTTTCTAGTTATTCCAGATACTATGTACATTGGTAACTGACTGGTTTTGACTGACACCTGTGCCACATAATATTTGAATCGAGATGAGAACTTCCCAGAGGTCTTTGCTCTCCCTAAGACCTTGTCTAGGGTGGTGACGTTTTTGTAGAATTTCCCTTTGAGCCAATGTTAACGAATCGAAGAGTGTTAGTGCAGTCAGGGCTTCTGTGGCCAAGACAGTTTTAGGAATTGTACATATATTGGTCAAGTGGTGTCAGCTGCAGCAATTCTGTCCTAGATGACTTTGAACCAGACTAAGTCCCACCACTGCAGGGTCCTTTTGAAGCCCTTAGACTCTGTCATGCTGCTGAATCTAAAGGAAAAATGGCCTAGTTAGCCACTACAAAGCAGAAGGGTAGTGAAAGGAAGTCCCTCCTACACCAAAGCCAATGCTTAGAAGCTACAGAGCATGGCTCTCTCTCTAGTTGTCCCTGCCTCAACAGGGAGAGCACATGCAACAGTGAAAGGTGGGGAAAGAAAGATCTGTGAATGTTCAGGAAATGTACCTTGCAAGAGAATCTAAGGCTGAAGGTGCATGGAAGAGAATGAGAGCGTGAAAGAGAGAAAAGGGCAGGGAAGGAAGAGATGTGAAGACCGGTTGCAGGGCAAGCAGGCCCTGTCCCCCTTTTTGGGATGGGTAAGTCGCTAGAATCTTGTGGCTGTGTCCCCCAGTCAATTATTCTGCTTGCTGCTTTTAGCCATTTTCAGGCCTTTGCAGGAACTTAGTGTAACTAGGCAAACCGGGAGGGGGGGCAGTTAGACAGTGAACATGTGAAGTAAGCCTGACTCTATGCATTCTCCCTCTCTCTGAATATGTTGGGGAAGATGTCTATGAAAAACAGGAATTTTGGATGTATTTTAGAATTGTTGGTATAGGGAAACTGAGCTATCAGACTAACAGATTAAGACTGCTTGCTTAACAATAGATATTTTTAGTGACACGTCTTTGTAACTCCTGCTTCTACCCAGTGCAGGTGTTGTGCTCTTGTGCTTCATGCCTCCGATCCCTCGACATCCAGGTAGTCTTCTATCAGGGAGACAGCTTCCGGGAGTGAGGTCAGGTGATGTTGTTGCACCCACTCCTTTCCCCTGATGGGGAATATCTGTAGGAACTGCTCTAGTACTACCGCTTCCGCCACTTGGATCTTCCTCAGTATCCCTGGTTTGTTCTGGAACTTCTGGGCCATGGCCCTTAGCTGGGCTCCAGGAGGATATTGCTCCCACTGGAACCGCTGATGGTATACCTTTGAGGAGAGGCTTGTCTGATCGAGGATGGTGGCCTTGACCTTATGGTACTCCAACACCTCCTGTGGGTCCAGGTTATGGTAAGCTGCCTGAGCCAAACCCATCAGGTATGGTGCCAGCAAGGTGGTCCAATGTTCCGCCAGCCACTGAGTGGTGGTGGCAAAGTGCTCAAATGTTATCAAGAAGGCATTGGGGTCATCACCAAGTCCCATTTGGTTAGTCTCACTGGGAGCTCCATCAGGCCTCCCGTGGCCCTAAGCCGCCAGTGTGCATGGCTGGTGTAATGGTGGGTTATAACAAGGTGGCCATCTGTTGTACTGGGCGATCCTGATGGACCCAGACTGATTGAGGTGGAGGGATGGGAAGAAATAAAAAACAGAAAGAAGGGGGTCAGCCATAGCTCCCCTCTCTGATGGACCTCTCAGTAGGTCCTGGTCAATTCCCACATTCTCCACCAGGTTGGGTGTGGCAAGTGGCCCCGTCCTGCTTTTTGGGATGAGTAAGGGTTGCTAGAGCCCTGCAGCTGTGTCCCCCGAAACCTCTAGACATAGGGATAACTGGCGGGGCCAAAAGCAGTTTGGTAGCTTTCTTCCTGGAGCTGTGAGGCCCAGTGCTCAAGGTTTGAATGGCCTGACTTGTAGCATTAGCATCATCGCCCCGACTATGGGCTCATAGGGCCTGTAGCCAAGAGGTCACATGATTTGCCTCTGCCTTTGGGGTGTAAGGCCTGGGGGATCGGGTCTCTATGACTGCCCTCGTCCTTAGGGCAGTGTGGTCTATGAGCCAAAGTCAATAGAGCTGGCCTAAGGCTATAAATGCGAGGAGTTAGAGTTGATATGTCTGCCCTTGTTTTCAGAGCTATGAGGGATAGGGTTTAGAGTCAATACGGTTGCCCTTGTATTCAGGTCTTGAGATTAGAGTAAATAAGGCTGCCCTGCCTAGCAGGGTGGTGCAGTTTAATGGCCAGAGTGTATATGGCTGCCGTCTCTAGCAAGGCTCTGTGGTCTGTTAGCTGGAGGGGCTTGAGCTACTACCCAGGGGTGGGGGCCTGGGCCCTCCTCGCTCCACCAGAGTACTCAGCTCATAGCGTAGAGTTAACCCTTGTAACCGGGCCCATTACAAGACTGCATAAAAGGAGATCAGAGCTCTCTCATGTCCCAACTAGTTCCATAATCACAGGACCATCCTTCTTCTCTGCCTGCTTTTGCTTCCAGCTAATAGACTTAGGATGTGATTTTGAAAAGGGATTTAGACCCTAAAGAGGTGCCTAATGAGAATAAAATCAGTGGGAGTTAGGCCCTTCTGAAAATCCCAGTAGGTACCTATTTGCATCTGTATGAGTCTAAATATCTTTAAAAATGTGACCCTTAGTCCTTTAATTCAAGTGTTAGAATTCTGTGCTTCGGAGCAAGAAGCCTTGCACACTGATGACAAACCAACCAATAGGTTGTTCTATTCAAACCCTTTTCTTGTTGTTTGTGCGTATGTGACCAAGAATAAGTCATTAAACATGTTTTCCTTGTCTAATGTTTGTGTCTCTGCCGGTGAAAGGTGGCAGTTTGTTGATGTCCCCTACTCCCTAGTTAGCTACAGAACAGGTACAGCATCAAAGAAAGTTTCTCTATATCCCCCTCCACTGCTATGCATCAAACATGAACTGACAGTACTACTTAGTGAAAGAAAGTGGTCTAGTCTCCATGGTTCATTCAGTCCTTGTCCTCTCTGCATGACTACCAACAGGGATGCAATTTTTACTGGCTTTGGTCCATGTCCTATGGGAAATGGATTGAGACCACCAAATGCATTGTACCCAGGACACAAAAATTTACTCTAATCAAACAATAACAATTTATAGTCATTGTTGAGCTGAGCTGGCATTAAACCTAAAGGGAAAGGCTGTGTATCCTCTTAGTCACCTAGCCTCCCAAGGGAAAAAAATGCATAAAAACACACAAGAAAACATGCTTTGAAGTTTCAGAAGGGTGAATTCAAGACCTCTGGAGAATGGGTATAAGAAAAGTTCCCTTTGTGTAGTGTACGGAACTTCTGTGCTACCACAACAATAATACAAACTATGGCCTTGTGTTCTTGAGGTTACAAAAGGGGGGAGAAATGAAATTTCATTGAAACATTGCGTCTTAAAATATAGTGCTAATAAAAAGGATTTTTATAACATAATTACATTCCCATTAATATGTTAATCTCATATGCAGACAGAGAAGCAAATACATTACTTTAAATAATTAACTCTGTAGTGAGGTTTTATTGCTGGAAAAGGAGATTTCTCTACGGCGGGGTGTTTAACATTTTAATTAAACTCTTTTTGATAGATGTTTACTGTTGCTCCTACTTCTGCTTTAAACAAACCCATATGATTAAAAGGAAGTGTAATTCTATCATGAAAAGAAAAACTGTTTCTTTGGGAAGCCAGGGCTGGGGTTTCCTGCAATTTGCTGTGTGAATCACTGTGCAGTGGTGTCAATGTTTATTTTGAGATGCCCACTTTTCCAATCCAAAGGCTCCAGACTGCTTTCTTTACATCTTTTCATGTTTTCTTTAGTGACACTGAATTTTGCCAGCCTGTTTGACCTTCCTTTTGAGGAGGCAGGACAGTGTCACAGAAAAAGTAATAACAAAGACCTCCCTGCTAGAAGAGAGGAGGAGGGGCCACACAAGAACTCGGGTGTGAAAATTACTAGTGCTTTAATATCTGGGATTGGTGAGTGGAGCCCACCAAAATGTAAGGGCTACCCCCTCAGGTGAGGGAGGGACCACAGGACCAGGACTTAACTAAGCACAGGGGACAAAAACTGAACAAACAGGTATTGGGGTGAAGATCATGGGTATGAAACAAGGGATCAAGAGGAGGATGAAGAGCAGAGAACTCTGGACAACACCTGTCACCTGCTGTTCTGAGAAGGAGTCCAAGGAATTAGTGTATTCAGTCCAATATATGAAATGACAAGGGAACAGCCTCAGAGACTGACACATGCTATATAGCCCCATAGCAGGGACATCTGGGCAAATTTCCCTTACATTGTTCCTCTCTATGTACCTTTCTGGGACCATCTCTAGGAGTGAGAAGGAAATATGTGGTCTCCACAGTCCAATCAGTCCTCAGCTTTTCTGCTGAAGTTGGCAAATGAGGCGTCAATTCTGATGATGGTTTCTGTTAATGCAGACACGTGTCCCACTACGAACTGTACTGGGAACCAGCAGTTCATTTCATACAGTCTTCTGAACAACCTATAATGCTGGCAAACCAGATGCCAACTTATGCCAAGTTCCCCAGGCCTCATTAGTCTGGCTCACCTGTTGTGTTACTATTGTTAAAATCAGTATTAGAGTTATAAAAATGTGCTTAGTGTTTAGACTTTATTGAATTCTTGTAAATTGCTGCATGCATTAATCTCATAACATCTGTATCTCATGTTGTAAGGTAATATTTGAGCATTTGCATGTTAAGTCTCTGTAGCTGTGTAAATAGCCAGACGGGAGAGAAATATTAATTAGTGTGAAATGCTGGCCTACAACAAAAGGTGTTATATCCTTCCCCATAGAGAAGGTCCATAAACACTAGATGAACTATTGTGGAACATCAAAGAGGACAAAAGATTGTTGATTGCTCTCCCCTCCCCAAACCTCATGAAGAGAAGTTGTGCAAGTGAATTCTTCCCATCAGCTGAGCTGGAAGCTCAGGGAAGGAAAGGGATTAGAAATCCTTGAGAAGGAAAAACTGTAGCTCTATGCTACTTGTACTATTGAAGACAATCTTTTCTTGGCATAAGCAAGAGATCCCCAGTGTTTAGCCTGGACAGGAGATGCTCTCCTACTGACATAGCACTGTCTAAATGGGAGGTTAAGGTTGATATAACTACGTCACTTAAGGGTGTGGATTTTTCACATCCCGGAGAGATGTAGTTATCCTGAAGTAAGTATGTAGTGTAGACCAAGCCTAGAAGGCATGCCTACAATGGTAGTGACTCTATTGATATTTCATTAGAAAAAGATTCCTTTCTGATAGCCTCAAAGTCCTGTAAATGAGAAACGCAAGACTCCCCCACTCTGGAAGCAGTCTAGACAAACACATACACAAAATCTGTGATGAATAATTTACATGAGAGCTCTCAGTTCCATTCAGGCACTGGGAACAGCTGTGGGCTTTATTCAACAACAGTTACATAGAGACAAGCTCTTACACTGAGGCTATTTGCCTAAAAATGCAGTAAGTAAATAAATACAAGAAAGTTGAGCTATCTGAACATTAAAAAAGGTTTCACTTAGGTTGGTTTTAAGTAAAAGTTGGAGCCACTCTGTTCTCTGCTCCATCCTCCGCAGGGGTGTTAGGATGCTGGAAGGGGCACGGACACTACAGTGACAAGGGTGATATAAAATCCTATACAGAATAGAATATTATATGCCCCAGCAGAATCTGTCTGTGAAACACAAGAGTGCTTCAGGACCTGACTCTCATTTTGGGGTCTGTCAGCTGAAGGCCAGGGCCAACTAGTCCAGCAACAAAAGCAATTCTGTCATCAAGCAATCCCTGCTGTGCAGCCCATGATGACAGCCATCACATGTACGTACAGTAAATCCAGCACACAGGGGATAGGGAGAGGGAATTAAATCTGGTTGAGCTGTCTGGGGAACAAAAGCAGGATGTTTCCACACATGTCTAATTTAAATTGAGATGATCAAGAATGAGGAGTATGGAGGAAATATTCTGACATCCCAAGAAAAAATAAATAAAATGATCCTACAGTAACCAATGTGGATGTAGAACCACACTGATTCCACGTGAGTGATCAAACCCTACGAGCACACAGTGAATAACTCTGACAAGTTCTATGTGCCTGCTAATTCATCTGCATTGGACCAGAGACAGCACAGAAGATGACTGATAAAATGAATCTGTGGTTTCCAGCTACAGGTGTATATGCCACATGGAGCCTGAGGTTATTGTGAGTGCAGATGCCAGTCTGTTGGCCTTCACTGCAATCCCACTCCCAGGTTGTTGTAACAAATCATAAATACACAACTAAATCCTCAGTAACTCTCTGACTTTGTGCTATGGCTGCAGAGTGGTTAACAGGCCAATCTATCTTGAATGGTGCCTTAGAATATGTGCTAACTACTTATGCTAAACAAGCTATTCCTTCTTGCTTTTACCTGTGGTGCTCAGAGTACTTTTCCCAGATCTGATGAAGAGCTCTGTGTGGCTTGAAAGCTTGTCTGTTTCATCAACAGAAGTCAGTCCAATTAAAGATATTACATCACCCATCTTAACTCTCTAAAATCCTGGGACTGATATGACTACATCTACACTGCATAGGCGATGATTTGGCAGGTGTTATGCTGGCACCTAGCAAAGAAACTGATCTCAGAGTCCATCGTTAAAGTAGGGAGAGGAGGATGAGGGAGGTCACAAGGGGCAGGAGTAGAGGAAGAGG
Source organism: Emydura macquarii macquarii (assembly GCF_026122565.2). NCBI lineage: Eukaryota > Metazoa > Chordata > Testudines > Chelidae > Emydura > Emydura macquarii. The sequence continues at coordinate 5,112,640 of NW_027132813.1, read as the reverse complement.
CCATTGTTCATTCACCTGAGGGCTCAGTCTGATAAAGTGGCAGAGCTGTGTGAGAAGTTTAAGAAGGATTTTGCTCCCACAGACCTTCTCCTGCAGAAACCTATAAGGCAGAACTGGGGATCTCACCTTATCTTTGGAACAGGCTCTGTGCAGCACAACTCAGAGACACTGGCTTCAGTTTGACCAGTAGTCTCTGGGATGGATATTCCCTTTGGATCTGGATATCAGATAGGTTGATTACCACAGCACTTCACACTTTGTGTCATCTGTCCTCATATCTCCTCCTGACACAGAGGAGACGTGATCCTAGGGCTGCAGAAGCACTGCCTCAAGCCAGACTGGCACCATGGAAAATGATAACAAGGTAGTCCCTGTGTCATAAACTAACCCTTTTCTTGTATTACACTGCAGACAGGATGTATATCCCCAGGGGGTGAGCTTCTGTCATGGATATTGAGCACCAGTTCAGTGGATTAAACATACCGGTCTCTAGGGTAAGATGCTTCCTTGTGACAAAAGGCCCAGTATTATTTTCTGCCTCTCAGTTATTCCTCCCATCACCCCTTCTGAGGAGCCAGCTGGCACACTGCCTGTTCTCCATTGGCCCCTCATTCATTTCAGAGACCAGTTCAAAACCTCCATGCACCTGCTCCAGCTGACTTTGTAGATTTTGTCTCCCACTACTGCTCTCCTTGGTTATTAGGGCCAGATTCTTCCATCCTTACTCAAGTTAATTTGCTCCTCAGGTTGTACTTTTGATTTCAGTGATGTTATTCACTGGGGAAGGAACAACTCAGCCCAAGAGCGAGTAGGAGAATCTAGCATTTTGAATTGATTTTCTCTCTGTCCCTCCCACAATCTCACTCCTCACTCCTCTTCAGCTTCTTCTGTGTGGAACAGCCTCCTTGTATTTCTCTACACCATTACATTATTATAGTTTAGTATTTATATTTCAGTAGTGACACTCCCATTCAGATCAGAGTCCCATTGTGTTAAAACACATAGGAAGAGTCTGTCAGTTCCACAGAGCGTTCAGTCTGTTCTGATACAAGAGGTGCAAGAAGTGTGTGACAAAGAAAGAGAAGAAAAGGGAGGAGACAGGGAAGATGGTAATAAAATGATGTGGTTATGTTTTTTAGCTATTGAATAGTTTGGTAGAGTCAAAGCTACACTGGAACCGTAACTTTTTTCTTTCTCTGCTTTTCAATTTCTCATCTCCAGGCATTTTTTATTACTTATAGAGATGAACTTGAACTGAAATCATAGTTCCAAACAACTGTGAATTCATGAAATTTTGAACTTCATTTAATTTAAAGTGTGGGCCCCTGTCTTTTTATTTAGATCTGTAATTGTATCATTTAGCATTGCAAAGCATTTGTATGAAAGAAGCTGAGCAAAGTGAAGTTACATCTCAGTGCCATGCTGCTTTGCTCTGGTTCTCAGAAAAGTCGCCAGTGTTTGCCCACAGCATCATGCTTTATAAGCAAAAGAAGCAAAGGGTCATTTTAATCAGATGGGCTTTTATTTTAGATTAAGAAAACAAGAAAGAACAAAAGTAAAGTCACCAGAACACAGAGTGTGTGTGTGCGCGTACTTTGTAGCAGTCTGCACTGTACTATGCACAAAATGGTTGCCAGTTGCTGCAGACAAGGGTCCCCAAACTATGGGCCGCATCCGGCCCACTGACACATTTTGACCAGCCCTCTCCCCCCTCGCTCCCCACCCCCTCCCACGTGAGCCAGCACGCTGCTCCCCCCTCCCGCAGTGGCCACTCCCCCATCCTGGCCCCATCCCTCTTCCATGTAGGCTTAGCGGTGCCCTGGTCAGAGCCCCACCCCTCCCCCCAACCCCCTCTCATGTGAAGTGGGCCCAGCAACTCTGGCCCACCATAAGATTAAGACTGAGTCACGTGGCCCTCACAGCTGAAAGTTTGGGGACCCTTGCCTTAGAGGTCTGAAGGTAAAGAAAATAAACATCCAAACAGATACCTGGCCACAACGCAGCAGCCCCTTCACTTTTGTCCTTCTGCTGTCTTTCACCAATTTCCCACATACGTGACCATACACCAGGCCCTTTCCCAGCTCACACACATTTTTAAATAGCCATTTACCCATTACTCCTTTGGAGCTGCAATGCCAGCATTTCCCAAATCCAGATGTGAATTGGCTGCTGTTGGCAGTGTCACGGCCCTATATGAATTGTATGTCCTTTCCTCTCCTGGCTGCTCGTTACTCAGCTATAGAGGTCATTCTTGAACGAAATAAGGCTTTGACATGGACAAAAAAAATCATTCTTGCTTTAGGCACTCCTAGCCCTGACCAGACCATTAGAAAGCGAGAAACTAGGACTGGATATTACAAGTAACCCTCAATGGCAGTGCGAAGACACTTCCCTGATTTTATTGTCTGTCTTAACAGCAAATGCTAGAGTCCTGTGGGTCCTCTCCTCCTCAGGCTTTTGAGCTGTCTTTTGTTTTATGAAGGACAAAGTCACTGCTAAGGCATTATGTACATACAACAGCTTGACCCCATGCTGTGGTATCATAAAGGGAAGGTATAGCAGACTCTCTGTGCTGCACACTCTTACCATGCTGAAGAGAAGGAGGCAGTTTAGTTGGTGTAGTGTTACAGCTTCACGGAGTGTTCTAGGGTACAGAAAGTGACCTCTCTGCCATCCTACAGTGATAACATAATACAGTGTTCTGAAAGGGAAAAAAAATAGCATGGCACATCTTAATAAAAAAAAGGCATTTTCCTTATGTTACTACAGAACCTTCAGCAATAATACCGAGCTCTTCTGTAGCACTTTTCATCAGTAGATCTCAAAGGTCAGTATAATTATCACCATTTTACAAATGGGGAAACTAAGGCACAGAGAGGGGCAATAACTGGCCCAAGCAAAGCTGTGGCAGAGCTGGGACTTGAATGCAGGCCTCCCAAGTCCTATTCCAGCATCTAGTTCACCAGGCCACACACTACTGTTAATTAATGTCATCGCTTAAAAAAAAAGTGTAATGTTAACCCAGTTATAATTGGGGGTAGCTTGATAAGTGATTAGAGCTATTCCCAGCTCTGGCATAGTCTTACCAGATGAATTTGGTCAAGTCATTTAAAAAAAAAACCCTCTCTGCCTCAGTTTCCCCATGTGTGAAATGAAGATGAAATGTACATCAGGTGTTTCTGTGACGTTGAATGAATGCATATTCATGATGTTCTTTGAGCTCCTCAGATGAAAGGTGCTATTGAAATGGTAGTAATTTAAAGCCCCTTTGTGCTTATATTTATCAATGTGTAAAGTTTGTTCCTTCTAATTTAACCATTAAAGAGAGAACTTTCACAATGGAAAATGCTTTCAAATATATCATGCTTATAAGATGGATTTACTGTGTTTCTTGCTTGGCGGTTCTTTGTGTGTGTGCGTGTGTGAATTTTCCTCGCTGTTTCTGCTAAGTGTCAACACTACCTGCGCTGGGTTTAGATAAATGTTGACTCAAGCATGCAATGAAGTCTTAAAGTTGAATGGGCTGTACCACAATCTTTTGGGAGCCCTAGGTGCATGAACCAAATGCTGTATGAGATGCTACCTGACTGTCCCAGAATAGGACTATGAAAACAAAATGTATTTAATAGGGCAAAAGGGAAGCATTTAAAAATGCATAAATACATACATAAGTGGCTTCAAAATATTCATTTGCAGAAGCCAAAACAAGATATTCTTAGAGAGAATAAGTTGTCTCTTGGGCAAGAACTGCATGTTTTGTAACATTCTGTGGGTGGTTTGGTTTTGCTTTAGGAACACACATGAAATTCAGTACAAAAAAAATCTACATCTCATTTTAATATAGGCAGTAGCACTCAAGCTTTGATGCGAACTGACAAAAGCCAGGACATTACAACTCCTTTGGTCCCACACTCACCCCTTAGCTCATGTGTTTAATGACAGCATGAATCCGAGTGACAGCAGGCACCACGTGGCGTGTCACCTGTAAAACTCTGAATTTCCTAGGAATGTTGCGCCGCAGGCTGCCACGAGTCCCTGGGTCCAAAGCACTGAGGCTAGATATCCAAATACACAACTATATCTGTATTAATCTAATATTAGTCATCTTTTGTATTGTGGTATTGTCAAGGAGCCCTGTCATGGGCCAGGACTCCCTCCTGCTCCCCTTATGCCAGACGAGGTACAAACACAGAACAAAACAATGGTAGCAAGAATCAAAATAAATGTGTCATCTACTAGCAGAGCTCTCTTTTTGCCACTATGCTGCAGTCCATGGCCATTCAGAAGTTGACAACATCAGCTTGTGGATGAGAAGTGGCCACTACCACTTGAGATAAGAGAGAATCTCACTTAGCTGTGTAAGATCTAACACAGAGCTTTCCAAGCGGTGGTTTAGAAGGCACTTGCTAGTGATCTACAGAGCGCTGGCTGGTCATCTGGTGCTGGCTTCATCTTCTCGTTTCCAGCTGCTAACTTGCATTTAAAAAAGAAAAAAATGCATTAAATAGTTTCCTAATGTTACTTTCCCACAAAGCAGTCAGCATAGTTGCCATGGGGATGTTGTGTGATCACACACAGGAGGGTAGGTGTCACTGAGAAAACGTAAGAGATGGTCCACACTGTAAGAAGTTTGGGAACCCATGAACAGCTAAGCAGTTCTGATTCCAACCATAGAGAGCAGTGGCACATGTACACGCTTGTAGTTCATGACAATATACTGCCCTTTGCACCCACCATACGAGGATCTCAAAGACAAGTGCTTTGGGCATCAGTGAGTTAAGTCTGACAGTCCCTTTGTGAGTTGCAGTGTTGTTGAAGCCATGTTGGTCCCAGGGTATTAAAGAGACAAGGTGGGTGAGGTAATACCTTTTACTGGACCAACTTCTGTTGGTGAGAGAGACAAGCTTTCAAGCTGTGCAGAGTTGTGTAGCTCGAAAGCGTGTCTCTTTCACCAACAGCTGTTGGAACAATAAAAGATACTACCTCACCCAACTTCTCTGGTTAGTACCCTTGTGAGGGAATTATGGTTATTATTCCCATTTTACAGCTGAGAAAACTGAGACACAGAGAACCTGAGGGTCACATTTTCAAAATTGTCCAGTCATTCTGGGTGCCTCAGTATTTCAATGTCCAACTTCAAGCAGCGCTTGATTTTCAGAGGTGGTGAGCACCCAAAGCGCCCATTGACTTCAGTATTATGGGCACTCAGTTCTTCTGAAAGGCAGATCCCAGCAGAAGAATTCATCTCTGTGCCAGCATTATAAACTCTGAAGCAGCTTGTGCCTCCCCTATTTAGGGGTTGTTGCTTCAGCCCTTGGCACAGGATAAAGCAACTAGAAATACCCTGCCTAACTTATGCCTCCAGCTGCCAATGCGCCTACAGAGCTTGTGGCTGCATGGAATTGACATGGTACACGAGTGCCCTGGCCGTGACTTTTCTCACTCCCTTCTCTGGACGAGCCTGGAATGTCTCTGATGTATCCCCTGAGCTGTACAGAAAGTCCCCTGCCCCCACCATACACATATGGGTTGTATTCACTGGAGGCTCCTTACACAGGCTCTATGGGTCTTAAATGTCCCAAGTTGGGAGCCAAGAAATTAAGACACACAAAACTAACAGTTGCTTTTGAAAATGTGGGTCTAAGTGACTTGCCCAAGGACACAGGAAGCAGACTTGCCGATGGGGAGGTTAAAGGGGGCAATTGTCCAGGGGGTTGATGATTTAAAAGGGCCCAAGCCCTTGGCAGCGGGTGAAACTTCTCCTCGGGGAGGCTAGATCCCAGGCCCACCTCTTCTTCCCATGGCCCTACCCACACTCCACCCCCACTCTGCCCCAGGCCCGGCCCCTTCCCCCGCTCGCAGCATGCGTCCCTCCCTCCTGCCCACAGCCACTCACCACCTCCCTCCTCTCCCCTTTCCACTCGGCCCCCCTCCTCTCCTCCACACCCCATTTCCCACGAGGACCCTGCAGCTTGTGCTCTCTGCCGCTCCCCTGAGCCGAGCTTATTTATTATGCACCATACAGGTTCCTGGGTGGCTAAGGAGGTGGTATCTGCTACTCAGCTTCCCGGTTTCATCAGCAATCTCCTGGGGAGTCCAAGCGACCAGAACCTGTATGGCACATTATAAATAAGCATAAACTTCCGGCAGAGCCCACTCCAATTTGTTTAATACTGGTGCTGTAACTGGGGGGAGGAGGGGAATTACCTACGTCAAGCAACGCCACAACTTATGGATAGTAGGTTCTGGTGTGTTATCAACAGAGTAAAAAGTAGTGTCGTAAACCTCAACTATCCCTTTCTAGAAGGGCCATTGACTGTTCTGCTCTGGGGCCCGGAATTGCTGTCAGCAGGCCTGACTGGAAGTCAGTAGCAGACTGAGGAAGAGAAGATAGGTCTCCCAACTCCCAGGGTGGTGTGTTAACCATCATGATATCCTTTCTTCCTCTTGAATATATCTCCATAACACTAACTAAATTCTCCAAGTCCTGGGCCAGCTTGTTCTGGGCTCTGTATAAAACTTGGGATGGAGTTTTTCGGGAGGTGTTGCAAACTTCAATAGTTCTGGCCAAGAATCTGTAGGGAATCTTCCCAAGGTGTCAGTGAGGAAGTCAGCCATAAGGATATTCAGTATAGAATTTCCCACAAATTTTAGGGAGGTATGACTGAGACAATCCCTCCAAACTTGAACTGACTTTAACTTTGTTTATGAGCTTCAATTTTTCACCTTCATTTCCATGCACCCTTATATCTATTAGCACCAAAATTACTATGAGGTTAGCTGTGCTTGTGATACATCTAACCTGGCTGCCGCTAGGAGGCAGTGGAAATCTCAGGAGAGACCTGTTTTTCATGATAATGACAATAATAAAGATTTATACCAATGTTGGTAGTACTTGAACACCATTACTATCTCATGGCTGTCTGAAAGCCAATGTAAATTAAATGTGTTGGTCTCAACTGACTTTCTAGAACAGATATCAATATAATTAAAAAGCCAATATCATTAAAAAGGCACAGGCCTTGTTGTCCCCCTTATCAGTGAGAACAAAGACTGAAGCGAAGCCAAAATCATCAAAGGTATTTGGATTCTTAGCTTCCACTGAAATAAATAGAATAAGGAATATAAAAACCTTTGAGAATCTGGGCCTGAATTCCTCTCCATAATGATGTTTACTTGCTGCATATTTTTCAATCAGTAGGTGTCTCTGTGTGCTGTATAGAATTCCAGACAAAGTGTGTATCCTGGTAAACGGGGGGACAGAACTGGAATTCAAGCTTTGTGGAAGCCCCTTTGCTTGTCTGTAGTTATACCTGTTTTCTTTATAAATACCTCCTATTTAAGGAGGCCTGTGATTTCTTATATCATGACACCCTCTAAAACTTAGGGTGAGATTTTCAAACCTGACATGGGGACTTAGCCACAAAACTCCCTCTGAAATTCAATCCCTGCCTTGAAAACCTCAACCTAGGTGTTGTCCCTGAAGATCAGGGTTCAGGTGTGTGTGTGTTTATTAATTTATTATTATTATTAATTTATTCATTCGATTAATTAATTAACTAAGGTTCTGTACCACAGTAGCACCTAGAGACCCCAGCCACATCAGGACTCCATTGTGGTAGGCACTGTATATACCCATAGTGCCCTGTAATGGGACATACAATCCCCATACTTGGCAACACAGGTTAATGAGCTGTTGTGGACTCAGTCAGTCCCACCCCTGTGAGAGGTGTCAGAATTGGTAGGAGAAGCTTAAAAGGGGAGAACATAGAACAAGTGGGGGCATAGCAGAAAGGAAAACAGGCTTCCAGACTTCAGGTCCTGGAGAGACACCTGGCTGAAGGCAAGAGCTTCTTGGATGACTGCTGCCTGACAGCCTCCTTTCTTCTAGGGCTGGTTGCCTACTACTAACTACCATTTTCATCAGGTGCAAATAGTTCTGCCAGGCTTCTAGTTCCTGGAAGAAGTCTATGATAGTGCTTGACTACAAGAAAGGCAAGTGAAACAACTCCAGTGACTGGAAACCCATCTCTCTCTGTTCCACTGCGTACTAACTGTATGCTAGTTGCCTCAGGGCTAGGATTACAGAATGGTCGGTGAATGGAGGAGCCATCAGCTCCATCCAGAAGTGCTTCATGTCACACAAAGGCTGTTACAAGCACAACTTTGTCTTTCAAACTGCCCTCCATAGGGCCAGGAGACCCTGGCAGCAATTTGCCGTAGCATGGCTTGACCTGACTAATGTTTTTGTATCCATGCCCTACAGGCACATTTTTGCCATGCTTTGAGAGTATGGGATCCCTGAATTTTTTTTCCAACTGGTCCAGGAACTTTATGAAGGCTGCACCACCACCACCATCTGCTCCATGGAAGGGGAGATAGCTGAAATTCCAACCTGTGGTGGTGTGAAGCAAAGTTGTACATCAGTCCCGTTGTTTTCAACCTGCTCATTCAAGCAATCTCTAATGATCTAGGCGGTTTCAACCTGAATGGCGCCAGGATAAATATTTTGGCCTATGCAGATGATCTCGTCCTAATCACAGATAACCCTGGGAGTCTTGAACAAATGCTCAGTGTCACCAGTCAAACTGCCAACTAGAAGGGAGTCCACTTCAATGCTATGAAGTGCTCATCCCTGTATATTGATGGTAGCTGAAGGGACTCGGTCCAGGCAACGCCGTTTAAGATCCAGGGTGAGCCCATGATCTTCCTTGAGGATGGGCATGCATACCAACATCTTGGCACACCCATTGGTTTTCATGTCCAGCAGATGCCTAAGGGTATCAGTGCAGAGATCCTACGGGATGTGGCACCATGGCAGAAGAGCAATGCCTTGAACACCTTCCTGATCCCTCATATTTCATTTTTCCTAATGGGATCTGCTGTGGCCAAGGTACATCTCAATAAGACAGACAACAGCAGCTAGTGAAGAAGTGGATGTTTCTTCCCCAGAGGGCCAGTAATGAACTGGTGTACCTCTCGCAAAGGCAGGGCAGCACAAATGTCCCTCAAATGGGTAATCTGTATGACGTCATGGTGATCACTCATGCTTTCTGCCTTCTGATGTGCCCAGACTCTATGGTGAAGAATGTCATGGCGAGTTCATCATCAGGAAGCAAATCACCAGGACCCCTTTCAGTCAAAATGTCACATATACCTGAGAAGCTCCCTGGAAGGCAAATTTGGAAGAAATGGGGGAGGCTTTGCTTCACTTTGGACTCGTGCCTGCAATGCTACGTGACAGCCGGAGAAGTGTATTGGCTGCCACTGGACATGGTGTGAGGAATGTCAGGAACTGGGAGTCCTGGTGCCACAAATCAAGAGTGCAGAGCACACAGTCAACACTCCAAGAGCTAGAATTGTGCTGGAGAGGACCCTGAATGAAGCCATCTGTTGGCAGTACATGGAAAACCTGAAACTGAACCAGTCCAGGGCAAGGCCTTTGAGGTGACGGGGCAGTTTCACCTGATTTGCTGACTGCAGGTTCATCAACTGCTTCCCATTGACTGGAGCCGTCCACCAAGGGAATCGGGAAGTGCGACTATGCCAATGAGACTCCATCCCATGTCTTGTTTAGCTGCAAGCCCCATTCCAGAGCCTGGCAGGTGCATCACAACATCATCCAAGATTGCCTACTCAAAGCCATCTCTCCATCCGTGGGGAAGGTTGCCGTGAACTCTGCTATCCCTGGAACGGACAGTCAGCTGTGACCAGACATCATCATCACTAATGAGGAAAAGAAAAGGATCCTCATGATGGACATCACAGTTCCTTTTGAGAACAGGATCCCGGCTTTTCACAATGTCCGAGCTCTCAAGGTGGAGAAATAGTCCTTTCTGGCCAATGCCTTGAGAGTTGCAGGTTATGAGGTTCAAACACATGCACTGATCATTGCAGCCATGGGCACATGGGATCCCAGTAATGAGCAAGTGTTGCAGGAATACGGAATCAGCTAGTGCTGCGCTTGGCTGATGCAGCGACTCATGGTGTCAGACATCATCAGGTGTTCAAGGGGCATCTATTTAGAACATGTCCCCGGACATTGGCAATCCCAGGAGAAATGAGTCTGAGTGCCATTGAGAAGTAAAGACAGGAAAGTAACAGAAAGACTTTTCTGATGGATTGTATTTACTGAGGGACAATCTAGCCTAAAATCCTCAACCACCAAGGGACAATCTATACTCATTGCTATCTTTGCTTTCCACAAGTTACTCTCAGTATAATTTTTATGAGTGATGTATTTGAGTATTTGGATGCTAATATCTTAACTGTATTGTTAAATTTAATAACCTTAATTTGGGATATTGCAGATTATGTACTATATGTATGTTATGATTTTTAAACCAAACTCTGTACTTTTGGATAATTTAAGCATTATACCCATATGTATACAAAGTCTTTCATTAACTTGTGTACTAGATAATGTTAACATTAGCTTTAATAATTTTTTAAAATTGAATACAGGGGTAATGGCACATTGTTATTCTTATGATACGAGTAAAGGGCAGCAGAACTGTACTTAGCCTGTTCTGATTGAGAAGGTCACCCTCAACTAAACTGAAGTCGCTAAGTAGGGAGCTTGGACGAGAGACCCTTGTGAAAGGTAAGAAAGGTTGGGGACAGGTGTTCCTGCCTGGAGATGTGGCTTTGCCTCAGAGTCCTAGGCATTGTTTAACCTGCCTATCCCCACTGTTCAAAGATAGAGCTAATTAAGGCTCAGTTAGGGGTCTTTTTGTTTTGTAAAGTGATCACAAGAGCTTAAAGCATCTGCTATGGGACAGCATTTCTGCCCAGCCTGCTTCAGCAGTGAGGTTCTCCTCCTGAGCGCTGAAAATCTCAGAGAGCCTGGTGGAACCTCAGGAGACCAACCCACAGAGGTCACAGTAGAGATGCAGGTGGCATCAGAAGGTGATGGTGTGCAGCGGTGATAGCTAGCATAGTGGAGTGGTGAGCGGCTGGCAGAGTGGCAAGCGGAGTGGAGCAGAGAGTGGCCAGCAGGGCAGTTGATGTCAGAGCAAGTGCCCGAACAGTGGAGCGATCAAGGTGCTTTCCTTCCCCTCCCCCGCCCCAGGGTGGGAGGTGACCTAACGCAGATGCAACGCTGAACTCTGGGTCTTCACTGACAAAGGACAACAACTGTGAGTGGGTTGCAGAGAAGAGAGGGGCACACTAAAGGAACTTTTGGTTGTCGAATTCAGAACATGAGGCAAAAGACACTACCCAATGTACTCTGGGGTGGGTGTTGTTCTCATGGTTTTGTTTATGAATCCTTCTTGTGGCCTTTTCCCAAGTTAATGACGGTTTACTTCCCTCCTTTTATTAAAAGTTTCTTTTCTACACTCAGACTCGGTGCTTGCGAGAGGGGAAGTATTGCCTCTTAGAGGCACCCAGGGGGTGGTGTGTAATTTTCCCAGATTACTAGATGAGGGCTCGAGCCAGTCCTGCATTGTACTGTTAAGATGGGCCCCTGGATATTGAACCCAACCTTTGTTGCTGCCAACTCTACTAAGCAGAAGGGTTACACAGAGATCTCCTGAGTCCCAGGCCAGGTCCTTAACCATAATCACTTCCACTGATTACCTCAAGTTCTCCTTTCCTACTATGGATGCCTTATGTTCAGCTGTCCTGCAGCCTATTCACATATCACTGCTCCCTGATGGATCTTCTCTGCCTTGTAGAGTGTTTATCATGCTGCTGACAAAGTCATATTCATTGATCTTGGATTCTTTCCAGGATGAATGGGGCAGATCCCCACAACACCAGGTCAAACATCTACAACTGATAATTAGAGGTATGAAAGTAGAAAGATAAGTGTTCCTTGCTTTCTCATGCAATGTTATCTCCCTCCCCCACTCCACGCACGAGACCTGCTTTGCTAAAAGCACCTTCTAAATAAGGGCCAGGATTTTGGTCTCTTGTACCAGAATCAAATATTCATGAAAAATGTCCATTGAAACCCGAGTCTGGATGTACATTTTGAAAACAGCCACATCTCTGTAATATGCTGAACCAAAGGCCCAGGTCAGGGCATGCCAGAAATGGGGGTTGCTTAGTATCTGTGTTGAGATTTGAATTTTGTGGGTTGGCCCCATCATTTAAGAGCAGGGGCCTGGGCCTGCAACGATTTACTAATGAATATATTACTGAAAGTCAATGAAAATCCATCTATATAAAGTACTATAGTTTACAGGCCAACTCCTCAGCAGGTGTACATCAGGGTAGCACAGTTGAAGTCAATGGAGCTAGGCTGATTTATGTCAGTGAAGGATCTGCCCCTCCATTTTTATTTGTAATCCCTTTTCTTTAAGCTGTCAAATAGGAGATGCCAACAGTATGCTTTAATTAAATACTTGCTGCTGTCCTTGATATAAAACAAAATCATCATAGCCTGTGCTGGAGCAGTAAAGTAGTAAGTACCAGCTCAGTTAACACTTACAGTGCTAAGTAAGCACAATGTAAAAGCAGATTGTTTCTGCTACCTGGATTTATACAAAGTATGGAAATTGGGCAGCACTTTATAATAACTGCCAACTCAATTGGCCTTCCTTGGTAGTCAGAGTAACGACATTAATCATGGTGAATTTTTTTTTTATGCCTCTAAGGGTGTAATAGCAGTTGTGGAGGAAATCCATTCCTCTTTAGCATTCATTAATGTTCAAACTTCGTCGTGATTCCAGGGCAGTTCAGTGCTGATAGGACATCTCAAATACAAATGGTTTCTAGTCATGCAGGGACTGGGAGCTCAGAAGATGAGAGTAAATGTTGCAGAGTAGGGATAATAAAAGCAAACTGTCTTTCCTATAGAGGACGTATGAGGAAAATTCCATTCCCCCAGATAAAGAATGGTCTTTGTTTTAAAAAATATTTATTTTTGGATATAAAACATTCCAGACAAATAAGCATTACATATGCAAATCTATCCTATGCAATGCAGTGTCACACCATAACCTCTCCTAAATGACGCACACGTATTAATGAACCATTTCATAAACAAATGGAATTGAAGAAATTCATAACTACAACTGAATAAAAATGTTAATAGATACATCATCCAGATCTAAAAGCCTGAGGCTACTCACACAGATAATAAAAACAACAGCTATACCTACCCCTTTATTCTGAAGCATCTGGCCACTGCCAGAGGCAAGATGATGGACAGGCAGATTCATGATCTGACCCTGTACAGACAATCCTTATTTCATATCACTACAGCAAAATAATCATAGCATCTACTGAGCTTGACATCTTTATTCACTGTAGAGGAAGTTCAACCCATGCAGAGGTTTATGAACTAGAGCTGTGCAAATAATGGATTTTGGGTTTGTTGGCAATTGCTAAAATTTGGAGGGATGTGCGAGGAATTGTTTCTGGTTGGACCAAAATAAAAAACTGGTGGTCAATTGAGCAGTTGGAAAAAAGGTTCATTTCAGGTTCAACAAAATGTCTCATTTTGACAAAATCAGATATTTCATTTCAATTTCGATCACTTGTAATGCTTCTGATTTTTTTTTTTTTAATTTAAAGGAAATTTTGAAACAAAGTTGTTTCAAACTGAAAACATTGCACTATTTCAAATGTTGTGGATTCTCCCTCCTAAACTATCAAGTCAGTAGAACTAACACAAATTCATAGAAAGTTATTCAGTGTTGCCAAATCTGCATATTTTCACTGAAAAAAGCTTTGGCCAAACAGTTTTGCCCAGCTCTACTATGGACAACTTGGACTCTCAAAAGAGGGCTCAAGTGAAATGTGGGTGCTGTATAGGCCTTGTGCTGGACCTCTGTACAGAAGTGAATTTCACCCTTAGGTCCCTAGCTCTTAGCTTTGTTTACCAGGGTCTGATACTGCATATCTATGGGTTTTTAATAATGGTCATTCTCATAGTATCTGAGCACCTTTCCTCAATACTTGTTATCATATTTAGCAAGACATTAGTCCTCAGTACAGATTATTGACCTACACAATTTCAAGCATCCAACCTCAGCTGTGTTAGCTCCATCAGGGAAAGTATGGTTACATGTATTTATTTGTTTGTTTTAAAATGGGAAATGGTGTGTGACCCCCCTTCCTCCTTGTGCAAACGGCTTTAAAATGGCTGGCTGGATTTTGCTGGAGCTTTCCAAAACTTCCCTTTCGGACTGAGACAGACTATGAAATACTTCATTCCGAAGGTGGAATTTCTCAGAAAATTGTGAGCATGCAAAATCTGGGGGTTACAACAGAAACCTTTTTGTGACCTTGATAAAAGTGTCTGCCATCATACAAATTCTGTAATAAAAATAGAGGGTTGGACTGTGAAGACTTTGACCAAACTGGTGAGCAGTTACTCACACAAGTCACCCAATTGACTTTAATGGGACTACTCATGTAAGTAATTGCACACTAACTTGACCCTCGGATTCACATTCTGGTCCAGTGTTAACACACACAGACATCCTGAAGGCTCCCTAAGAGATTTTTAAACTAACATGTTCAACAACACTAAAATGCAGCCACTTCTGGGTGGAAAGCCGCTACCATTTGTGACTAGTACACTTGTATAAATGGGAAGGGGAAATTTTGGTCAAGGAAATATACACAAAATGCTACATTTATAAAATATGTCAGAGAATCTTTAATGTTGAAAAATAAAATTAACACCTCCACAGGTTTGTTATTGTGTAATAGTTAATTTAATCAATCAAAACAGCAAACAGCAGTAATACTTAGCTTGGATATCTTGAATACTTAGCTTGGATATCTCCTTCCATCCTAGAATCTTAAAGCAGTTTAAGAGTATTATTAATTAAATCAGCCTCACGATGTTCTGTCTGATGGGATAATGTGGATAATGCACGTTCACATTATATCTGCAGGCAGAGTACAGACAGTGAAACAAAGGCACAGATCCTCCAAGGTATTTAGAAGCCTAAGTCCAATTGATTTCAGTGGGAGTTAGGCACCTAAATATCTTTGAGGCTCTGCACCAGAGAGATTAAGTGATTCACCAACCATCACTATTGATTAACTGATTGACACAAGCAAGCCTTTGTCAGCACTCGGATTAGAACATAGGTCTCCCTGTTCTCTGTGCCTGCCCTCCCAAACACAGCATGTTTTCGGATAAGAGTGTATAAAGATGACAAGCCTGAATACAGGAAAGCAACCAAGTGAGAAAGCCTCAAATGAGGGATTATCCTTATTTGTGAGGGATCCAATCCAGCAAGAAACTGACCCAGGGACCTTTTCATCTCAAAGTAGTAGTGTTACCTATTGAGCTGAAGAAGAAGCTCTTTATGTGAAATCATTAAGAGTAGGCATGCAGAAGAAACAAAACTTGGCCCTCCAGCTATTCACAGTAGGTCATTCATCCAAAACGCTGAGAGGCCCAAACCTCCTTAGCTTTTACTCCGAGAAGAAATCAGGCACATTCAGGTAGTTTGCTCTCACAACTAAATCTATTTCTGGCTCTTTTTTTTTTGCAGCAAATGTTAGCCCCTTGCATAGCATAGACATTTTGCAGACTAAGAGGTAAACTCATCCATGGCACAAGGGCAGAGGTGGCAGCTTGTGATTCGCCTACTCAGGGTCCAGTCCCTGGCACAGGCTAGGACAGCCCTGAGTGTAGTCCTAACTCTCACCCAATTGAAATGTTTCCTACGGCCCACTGCAGCAGTGCAAAATGGCTGAAGTATAAGAACACTTGGGATGTCTCTTGTGCCCAGGACTCCTGCAGAGGCAGCAGAGCTGACTTTGCACCTGGGTAGAAGTCACCTGCACTGGGGGTATTTCCTGGGAGTGGGGCTTATGCCTGCCTTATGGCCAGCTTCTCCCAGCATAGCTCGTGCAAAGGGACTGTAGGTCAATGATGAATCTAGCCCTGAATGCACACATGGCATATATAAAATGGCTGAATTGGAGGAATAAGTATAGGGCCAAATCCTGTGGTCCTTACTCAGGCAAAGCTCTCATCTGGATCAGTAGGAGTCTTATCAATGGGAGCATCATCTGAATATAGACCTAACATGGAGCATACTATATGCATTAGAATTTTGGAGTAGCATATGTATGACTTAGCCAGGAAAATGAGTGGGTTTTTAAAAATAATCAGCGTTCAGAATCCTTTACATGTATTTCTTTCATAAGGTTGTTGAAAGATAATCCACCAAGGGTAAAATATATATAGTTTAAATCTTCATCAATTGAAGGCTAAACTTTTAACTTACAGGTGTGCATGCAGGCATGCTTGTGTGTGTCCATGTCCCCTCTAATAATTGGCTTAGTGAGGATAAGATATTAGCTGCTATTTCCACTTTGTAAAGGTTTATTTTAGTTCAGGCAATAGAAGCCGGTAGTTTTAGAGCTAAAGGACTAGCATTCTAGTTCCTGCTCCCCAGAAGTGTATTTATATCATTGTATCCCTTATGTGGAGCATGAGTTTGTTACAATATGTTTGAACTGTATTTGGGTCCAATGAAGGGCCTGATCTTGCAAAGTACTACCTAAGTGGCCCCAACTACCACTGAAATTATTTTAAAAGTTTATTGCAATTTACAACACTTGCTATTTTATGTAGCTTGTGAATCACCATGTATTCATATGAGGCCATATAAATAGGCTTGGCAGAGTTGGATTTATTTTCTTAAAATTTCAGTTTATATACTTTTAAAATCTCAGTGTTGATTTTTTAAGTATTTTATTTGGTTGATTTAAATTTTCATAGCTGCAGGAAATTATGGAGGGTCAGATAATGGGGTGAAGGGCCAGATAATAAAAAATTAATAACAGTAGAGATTGCGATTCAAAAAGTTAAAGCTTTATAACTGTTGAAACACAAATTGTCAACATCATATGTCAAAATATACAAAATAAATAGCCTTAAATCAAACTTCAGCACCATTTTTCTGACTTTGTCTATCAGTAAATTTCAATTATTATTGATGAAAATATTTTTCCAACCGTTTGTGTGTGTATAGTGAAATCGGCACATATTTACAAATCTAATCCTTCCAAATAATAATTATTGTATATAGGCATGGCAGATAGTGCTGTCTATAATTAAGGTTTCCTGACACTTCCAATAATGATACTCTGTTTTCAGTTACTTATAACTTTACCAAATTGTAACCATTCAGGCTGTAATTGCCAGGTGTGACCTCAGGCTGAATCTTTTTTGAAAAATTTCAGCCAAAACAATTAAAGATTGTCTCATAATGCATATGCTGGAGAAAGCCAAATTAAGGTTGCTTTGGCAACCTAATTCTGGCATTTCTTAACTTTTGAGTGCTTGACTTTGCAACCTTAGTAATGTGTTTTTGTTTGTCTGTTTGTTTGCTTTCATGTTATTCTATAAATGTTCTACTGAAAAGTGTTACCATTTTAGAAATAATAGTGGAGAGCTAGATAGCACCATTTTTTTCAGAGATGCCAAAGCTTTCCATAAAGTATATACACTTCATCTCCATCTTTAGAGGTTTTTAAACTGTGGCTTGACAAAGCCTTGACTGGGATGATTTAGCTGAGGTTAGTCCTTCTTTGAGCCAGGGAGTTGGACTAGATGACCTCCTGAGGTCCCTTCGAACTCTAATATTCTATGGCTCTATGATTCTATACTTTATATAGTAGTATCACTTCATTGAAATGAAGCTGCCTCTTAGGTGGAACATAGTGGCTGTTTAACAGTGCATAGTAAGGCTATACAATAATTGCAGTAAGTAAAAAAATAGTATATCCAGCTGAAAGTACAGGGGAATTTTTGGTCCTGGTAGGCAGGATATAATCACTCAATTAGAAGTTAGTCAGGAGAGCAGAATTAATGCCCCTACTCTACCAAAAAACATCACGTGTCTTTAATGACCACAAGTGGTTACAGCCTTGGCTTTGTTTCTTCCAAAAGACAGCACCTCCAACAGTATGGCACTTGCCCACATGCTTCCGAAGCGTTGGTGTGACACTGAGTCACCAGCATTACTTCTCATAGTGCCTTGAGGTCTCCCATGTAAGCATCAATCCAGCTCAGTTTACGAGGGCTGACAGAAATCACAGGCAGGGGGATAGTATAGCTGCAATCAAACAGCTGGATGAGCCACAGCTGAGTTGTTTCCCAGTTAAGTCTTAAATAATAAGGGGGGGGGGAAAGCATAAATAATCTAGTAGGAAGGCATATAGTGGAGAATCATAAAAAATAAACTGAGTTGAGTTAAAAAGAGTCATATGAGGAGTAAAATGAAATATCAAAAGTCAAATTGCAAGGATGATTTAAAGTAATCATAAAGGGGTTTTCAGATATATTTGTGGTTGAGAGCTACAGATAGCAAGAGAGAAAATTGGACCACTTTAGAAATAATAATAGTGGGGAATTGGAAACGGAATGTAGAAACCGCAGATCTATTTAACAGGCTTTCTCTTCTATCTTTGCTCATCAGGAGGAGACAGTTACCCAAGACAAAGGGTCAGTTTTCATTGTCTGATAGGGTAAGATTCAGAGAGTGTGTAGAGAATTAATGCCAAGGGGTAGAAGAAAACTGGAAGTCCTTAAGGAGAGACATGGATACATTGCCGAGTTCTCTAACAGCCAAAATCTGTGGTTTTCTTAACACTTTTGCTAATTAGGAACATAAGAAATCTATGATCCAGCCATTCCAGTATCTTGTTTCTGCCTGTGGCCAATGTCAGAGGGCTCAGAGAAAGGCATAAAACTTACATTATGGGACAAATTTATCCCTGCCCCCAAGCGGACAGGTGCAAGGACGAAGGTGGAGAGGCAAAGTTGACATTGCATGATCTTTTTTCTTCCCTACATAGGTGCTGCCAGGGGCTGGTTCAGACTCCCCCATTCAGGTTAGTGTAGCCCCAGGGGCTGTCCCTATTTGTGCCTGATTGTTAATGGCCCTTATAGATGGTTACAACAGCCAGGATAGCTGGGGCACAGAGATTCTCTGCTAGGTCTCCCCACACCAGAGAATACCCCAGTACATACCTGCACTCAGAGCACCTGAGGAAGGTCGGGGAGAGAGAATCAAGGGAATCCCCAGGGAGAGATAAATCAGCTTTACAGTGGGAATCAAGCCTTGTGTGTCTAATTTGGCAAAGCTATCTTGGGGCAGATCAACACTTAAAATGCTGCATTGGCTCAGCTGCTCTGCTGTAGCGCTTAAGTGAAGACACTCTTACACCGACGGGAGAGCTTCTCCAGTCGGCATAGTTAATCCATCTCCACGAAAGGGGGTAGCTATGTTGATGGGAAAAACTCTCCCACCAACACAGCGCTGTCTACATTGGGGGTTAGGTTGGTATAACTACTTCGCTCAGGGGTGTGGATTTTTCAAACCAGAGTGATATAGTTATATTGATGTAAGTCTGTAGTGTAGACCTGGCCTTGTTGAGGAAAATTACTTCCTGATCCCAGCTGAAGTTTGGTTCATGCCTTGAAGCATGAAGATTCATCTCCTGCACTAACGCTGAGTAAATGGGCTCTTTGCAGGGAGTTAACTAGTGCCCCATTACGTCTTCTGCAGCCACAGTTCCTGCTCCTCCCACGGTAGGGGTTTCTGGCTGTTGGATCTTTGCTGAACAAGAGATCATTTGTCCGCTTTCAGCCTGTTGTAACTCTCCCCTCTGTGCCAGCTTATTCTGAGCTGTCTGCATTGGGGATTAGGTCAGTTTACCTGCATCACTCACGGTTGTGGATTTTTCATACCCCTCAGCGATGTAGTTTACCAACCTAATTTCCTAGTGTAGACCTGGCCTTAGATTTCACCAACCATTTATCAAGTGGTAAACTCCTCAGGCACTATAACAGCCTTGACATGAAGTCAAAGTCAGTCTCCCTGGGTACTTCCATCTGTCTTACCACCCAGGTAGGCTTATCTTTGGGACAGATTTTTTTTACACCAAGAATCACAGTAATGTTCAGGTTACTCCGAGTCCTGAAGGACCAGCCACTTACCCCTGATCACTTGCACCTTAGATCTCACACCAAAGACAATGTTAGTAGCCAATCCTACAATGAACTATGTAAAGATTTAAAGATTAAAAGGGAAAAGGAAACAAGAGAGTTATTTACAAAGTTAAAGCAGGTAAATATGTGAACATACAAACGAGTTACAATCTTAAGGTTCAAAAAATAAAAGAAGCTTTTATATTTAGCAAGTTCTACATGTTCTTTGGGACCATCCCAGGCTAAGCAGCTGCAGATGCCTTGCATATGACTAGAAACCTGCCCCCTGAGAATTCAAACAGCATAGAGATGCAGTTCCTTCTTGTTAGAAGGCTTTTATTCCCATTTCCTCCATGTACTGACCTACAAATTCAGCTGATGGGAGGAATTCAACTTCATAACTCATCTTCATGGAGGGGAGAGCAATCCATAAAGTCTTTTGTCTTCTTTGATGTTTCACAGTAGTTCATCTGGTATTGACTGACCTTCCTGTTGGGCAGGACATAATACCTTCTGTTGAAGACCAGCATTTCACACTAGTTAATGTCTCTGTCCTGTCGATTTACACAGTTATAGAGTGTGACAGCATGGACTAGGCCCATAAGTCCCCTGCTGGAAGCCTCAGGGTCCTATCACACCCATCCTAGGAAGGGAGTGAAGGAAAGTCCTCCAAGCAGCCAAAAGAGACTGCGCAGGAGGCAGCGAATCAGGGAAAGGCTTCAGGGGGCAGCCAATCAGGGCCCGAGAGGGCCATATAAAAGGAGCTGCAGAGCCAATGACAGTCAGTTCCTTTCTGAAGTCAGAGGAGTGCAGTTTGTGCTCCTGGCTGGTCAAAGGGAACTGCAGCACCATGCACAGCTCAGTGCTGGCAGGGACTCGGGGAGTAAGAAAGTGCTCCTGCTGGCAGCTGGGCTTGAACAGAAAAGAGTCCTGAACTAAGGGTGAAGCATTGGTGAAGGCTGGGGCCATATGGAAGTGGCCCAGGGAATTGAAAGTGGTTGCTATTCTTAGAGTCCCTGGGCATCAACCTGAAGTAGTGGGATGGCCCAGGTCCCCCCTATAGACCATTGGAGAAGTGGCCTACAATCAGACAGCGATAAACCCCAGAAGGGGGTATGGCTCAATTACGCAGCTGGGACTGTTTAACAATGGCAGACACACCTGACCAGAAGGGGTGATCACGAGAGGTGGATGCCACAGATTACAAAGGAAGAATGAGTCAAGTAGAGGGGAGTCGAGGTTGGTGAGCAGATGGTAGGTCAGAGCCCAGAGAAGTAGAAAACAGGCATTGGAGTAAGTAAAGCGTAGTTGCAGAGCAGAGCTCCCTTTGTCTAGAAACTGGAGTAGACGGCAGGCCTGGATTCCCCTACCAGCTACTGGGGAAGTGGCACAGCCTTGGATGTAGATTGGAGGACTGCCTGGAACAGAGGGTGGAAAGCTCATCCCGAAAGACACTGACAGATTCCCGGAAGGAGAGAACTCAAGTCCCCAGGCCAGAGGGCCAAGTTACAAAGAGTAATATCCAGAGTCCTGGAGGTGCAGCAGTGGTGAGTAGTGACCCCAGTTACACCTTGCAATATGGGATACAGATGTTACAAGTGAAGATAATGCATGCAGCAGCTCACAAGCATTCAATAAAGTTTAAGCACATTCTTATAATCCTAATACCTATTTTAACAATACTAACACACAGACGAACCAGACTGACTCCTACTATGTATTTGTCAGTGTTTAGGTGAAACGTGGGGACCTTGGCTTGTGCTGGAACCTGGTCTGCCAGCATCACATGGACTATTTTAACTTTTCTTCTTTTCTATCTTTTGGAGAGAAAGTAAAGAAGGCAGCTTCTAATGGTTATACAGATAATTGTAAATGTTCTTTAAACCTCAAGATACCCCCTCAGTGACTGAGAACCTCTCGGGTACACAAGCTGGAATCATTTACTTACCTGTTTCCTCCAATTCTTTCTCTGATGCTCTGTTGGCACCTGGATTCAATAGATTTTGTGTCCAGAAGGAAGTATTCTGATCGTCTAGTCTGACCTGCTGCATAACACAGGCCAGAGAATTTTACCGATCATTTCCTGCTGAGAGGGGAATTAATCTACTCTGCTACAATAAGTGAACACACTTGAATCCAGTCATTTGTGGTTAATTTTTTTTTTATTATGGCCACAAAAATAGATGTGGCATGTTGGAATTTTAATTTTCCTCCAACAGGCCACAGTGGGAAAATTCACACTTCCTTCTAGGAGAGACTGGGACACAGGTATAGCCATACCAAATCAGTCCGAAAGTCCATCTAGGTCTAATATTCTGTCTCTGACCCGAAGTGTGTATTTCATTGGCAGGTGCAGACAATCCAAACTGGGCAATTAGGACCTAATCCACTGCCCACTGAAATCAGTAGAAAGGCTTCCACTGACTTCAATAAGCTTTGGATCAGGCCCTTCTGAAATAACCTCCCCATAGGTTAAGATGGGGTGTTTACTCTCCAGAGAGTGGCAGCATTTACCCTATGATTAAAGTCACAAGTTCTCCCAAAGACTAATGGAAATCAGCTTTCACCTGTGAAAATTCACAGCTTTGCACATCTGGTCACAATATATAAACCCAACTGACTATAATTTAGTGTGCATCTGCTTATACCAGCATGGAGTGTGGAAAAGCTACCTCACATGTTGCTTTGTAGCAGAGAAGCTTATTATTCCCCACTCCCTGCTTCCCCCAATCCCCATTTTCAAAGCAGGTAATTAAAAAAAAAGGATCAAATGAAAGTATCACTGTCTCATTACATTCCTCGTTTATGACAATATAATATTCTGGAAACAAATTCAAGCACAAATGAAATAGGAAAAGTAGCTTAGCTGAGGTCTAGGCCAGCACTGCAACTTTGTAGATAACGGCATTGAGACCTAACTCTTAATTAATTCCAAAAAAAAAAAAAAAAAGCCAGTAAGACTAATGTAAGTAAACAACTAAAATAATGGATAGGTTGCACATATTTTCATGATTAACTAGCTTCATGACGTATTTTTGCTGTTGGTATAAATTAAGGTCCCTAATCGTATAGACATTTTATAGTTGTTTACACTTTGCTGTACTTTGGATCAGAGTCCTGTCATAATAATTACTCATTTTTCAATGTTAAAGTAAATTCATTTAACAATGCCTGTGTCAGATTAGTGGTTTTCATTTTGTTAACGTAAAAAGAAAACAGTATCAGCTTGCCAGAACTTTCCCCCCAAAAATATATGTTACTAATGCAAGAGAGTGGAAGTGCTAATAGCAAAGAAAAAGGGATGGAATAACAAAATTGTATATAATTGGTTTCACATCTAGAGATGAAAGGTAGGTCCCTGCTACTGACTTGCTGTGTGATTGTGGGAAAGGTAAATTGTTGTGCCTCAGTTTCCCCATCTGTAAAATAGGATTGATATTTTGATTACAAATATTTGCACTGTAAAAAAGAGAAACAAAAGAAATAATATTTTTCAGTTCACCTCAGACAAGTCCATTAAGTCCTACTTCTTGTTCAGCCAATCACTAGGTCAACAAATTTGCTTACATTTAAGGGAGATAATGCTGCCTGCTTCTTATTTACAATGTTACCAGAAACTGGGAACAGACATTCACATGGCGCTATTGCAGACAGCATTGCAAGGTATATAAGTCCTTTCATGCTTGAACTTGTAGGTTCTAAAGTGTTACATTATTTTGTTTTTGAGTGCAGTCATATATAAAAAATGTCTACATGTGTAAGGTGCACTTTCACAATAAAGAGATCGCACTACAGTTCTTGTATGAGGTGAATTGAAAAATACTATTTATTTTGGTTTTTTTATAGTGCAAATATTTGTAATAAAAATAATAATATAAAGTGAGCACTGTACATTTGCATTCTGTGTTGTAACTGAAATCAATATATTTGAAAATGTAGAAAAATAACCAAAAATATGTATAATAAATTTAAATTGGTATTCTATTATTGTTTAACAGTGTGATTAAAACTGCGACTAATCTTTAATCTCGCGATTTATTGCCATTAATTTTTTATCATTTGAGAGCCCTACCTTATGCCTATGAATAGTCCCATGACATCAGTGGGGTGCCACATAAGTGTAAAGTTAAGCAGTTGTGTAAGTGATTGCAGGATCAGGATCAAAATTACAAAAACTTTTAATGTTTGGTTTAGTTTATTTTGAAAAGAAAAAACTCTGGGACACTGAGGCTTTTGGCTCAAAAATCTCATTGTGTAGCAGAAAACAAAATATCTTTGCAACTTTGAATGTCCGCAATTTTTTTTTGCTAAAGGTCAGTTTTCACTTTAAAGTACACAAAATCGGTGAATGTTGCAAGTTGCAGTGAGAAAACTATCACTTCAGGAAAATCTACTTTATACTTTGTGACTTTAAAGTAACCTGGAAGAAAACATAATAATTGAAAAAATACAGTTGCCAATTTTGCACAGCTTTAGTTGCTACGACAATACAGTATCACCATTTAGGCTTTTAAAAAATGTTATATTTATTTGTATCGTAATATCGTCTAAAGAAGTGAAACAAAATGTTTCAGAGTTGCCAATCTAACGTATAGACTAATGTTAACTGACAAGGCTTTCATGATCTTTTTTGAAGACAGTTTGTTAGATTTATATACAGTATGCTCCCATTTATCCAAAACTCTATTATCTGAACCATCCCATTATCCAAATCCCTTCTTTGTCCCCCGACATGAGAGGCATGCCCTCTGCAGCATGGATCTCATGCTGGAAGACAAGGTAGGGATTTGGATAATGCAGCAGCTTGGATAATGGAGCTGAAGCCCTAGGACTGTGAGGCACAGAACAAACCGGCCACCCTGCTGCTGAATGGTTTCCTGCATTGTGCTGCTGCAAGGCTGGTGACACCTGATCCCTGCGGGTGCAAAGTGCAGAGAAGGCTGCAGGCTTGGTGGGGCAGAGCAGAGTCCAGGCTGGGAGTCTCAGCTCTGCCTCCGCAGGACTGCAGCCTCACCCCGCCCCCACACACACACCTTGCGCCTGCAGGGATCAGGTGTCATCCGCTCTGCAACAGCACAAGGGGCCCTTTGCAGTCCCACTGTGGCAGGAGTGAATGAGCAGGGCAGAGCAGAGACACGTGGCCAGGACTGCAAGGAGGAGGAGGACCACCCACCTACAGGCAAGCCACCTGCTGCTGAATGGCTCCTGACCTCTTCATTATCTAAACTCCTGATTATCCAAATAAAATCCATGTCCCCCATGCTATTTGGATAATCAGGCATATACAGTAACACTCTTCTGTGTTTACAGCCCCAATAATGCAAAACTGCAACAGGATAGGTGATCCAGATCGTCAAATCCATTGACCTATTTTCATTGGCTGCATGGAGAGCCAAAGGCAGCATTGATAACAGATGGTGAAAAATAAATTACTCTTAAAATCCTGTCACAGGTTTATAAAATCTATATCACAAATATAGGAATTGTGTAGATATTTTAAACTAACTTTGTTTGTAATTAATGATTTTAAGGAACTTTGATATTCTAGCTGAAAGTTATACCACCTATAATAAAGCTACTATTTAAAAATCCATGGCCACGTAGGCACTCGAGGGTTGATACTACGCTGTGTGACGTGACCACTCAGAATTGGATGGCAATGGTAAGAAGTGAATTCATTGTCGTCCTGATCCAAAAGGACCAGCCCCGGCCACTTGTAATTTCTATGGTGCACTGTTCTGATTCCAGAACAGCAGTGGGACACATACACACTAGTCACTTCATTAGATTCTTTGCATGATACAAAATCATCAAGGATGGAGGATAGAGAGAGGACTCTATCATTAAGATATTGCTTTATAGTTTGTTGTATTTCTACATTAAATTGTAAACAAGTCTCTCTATCATTGAGAAAAATTAAGACACCACCTCCTTAATGGGGTTGTTAGAAACTATTGCTGTCTCTGAGATAGTCCTGGATGGACAGTTCAAACCAGAGTGCTGCAATGTTTGGTAAAGTGCTTCTCAAATCCTTTTAGCCTGTGCTGCTAAACAAGCCATTCATTAAAATGTGACACAATGTATGCAGGACCATTTGTGCATCCTCCTGAAGAGTGAAATAAATCTACAGTATGTTTCCCACAGATTTCTGCTTTACCAGCTAACAGCTCCTTGAATGTTGACTAGACACCTTCAAAGGAATTATGGATGGGAATAGTGGTGGATGCCGCATTGTGACGTCATTAGTATTTGCTGGGAAACTCTGATACTGGGTGAGAGGCAAAAAGATTGATGATGTCCTCCATTGGCTGTTGCAAAACTAATGTGCTCAGATTGTATGTGGCTGACGAGAGAAGTGAGGCACAGGGAACAAACATCTGCAAGGTGACTAATGCAGTGAGGGCAGATGACAACATCAATCTAGATGAGAAGAATGGTTACTTATCATCTTGCTGTCGAAGTCATTTGCTTTTGATCTTGGCGGATGCAACAAGCAATACGATGTAGTCTGCCTGTGGAATTCACAGGAGCAGATGGGACGGTGTTATGACTTTTCATCCAATCATAGGTAGACACGTTTGAGGAGTTATTTTATTGTGGTGACCTGTTCTTCCATCCTTACACAAAGCAACAATTCCTGAAACCACTCAAAGACACTGATGGTCACACTGTAGGAGTCATACTATAACAAATTGCCTTCTTTTTACTTATTTGTATTGGAGTAGTGCCAGGGATATTAATTTAGGTTTCATTGCCCAGTGAAATGGACACTGTACAGGGAGTCTGTAAATAGACAGTCCTTGTCCCAGTGAGTTTACAATCTAGGTTATGACAGAATGCAATAGCTTGATCTGAAGGGGAGAAAACAAGGAGAGAGAAAAATTGTATCAGAGAGGGCAATTGCAGAGACATGGATAAAAGACAGTCAGACTTGGATATAGTTCTGGAACTGTGGTAAGTCTGTATAAACACAATGGGTCAAATTCTCTGCTGGTGCAAAATGGAACAGATGCATTGAAGTCAATGGAGTTACAACTGTCTATATAGCAGAGAATTTGCTGCAGTAAGTACATTTGACCCTCCATTTACCAGCTGTTTGCTCAGGTGTGCCACATGCCATTTCTCCCATTGGCCTCTTCAAATAATTTTTTACTTTGCAAAAAGAAAAAAGAACAGTTCAGGTCAAACATTGTCATCTTTGACCTGAAATGAAACATTTTGGGAGGTGGGGTGGCAGTGGCTAAACATTTTTAATGGATTTTTAATAAAAAGTAGGGAAATTTTGAAACAAAACATGTTTCTGAAATAAAAAATTGAAACATTTTGTTTCAGAAATAGCAAAACAAACTGCTTTGATACTTCCAATTCTTTTTTTACTGAAACTATTTCCCAAAATCAACCCAAATTTGTGAATAGTTTTGCTCACTCCAAAACTGCCTTTTTCAGTGGGGGAAAAAAAAATCAATTTGCATAAAAAATGTTGCCCCGCCCTACCAAGTTATTCCTGGCCATCTGCCCTGTTCATAGACCAAGAGTCTAATCCATTAAGGCAACTGATGGTGCACCACAGAGTTTAAAGAAAAGAAACATGCTCTTTATTTGAAATGATGTGGTCCCTGATTCTATCCAAGAGGAGACAGATTGATTTGTGCCTAGCAATTAACCTCCTTGTTATCCTTTTACAACTGTTTTGGCACAAGTTATTCCTCAAAGTGTGCCAGCCAGAGGTAACGGGCATGAGTCTCCTCTCACTTACACTGGTGTAAATCAGGAGCAAGTGTACTGACATGGGTGTAACATGAGTGAGAAGAGAACTAGGCTCTGTGCTACCATCACCTCACCCAAGACAACTGTGTCTTGAAGCCTAAGCAGGAGTTGGAAAATAACTTTAGAGCACTGGGCGGGTTGAATGGCTAAGGATATGTCTCTACTGCAGTTAGACACCCATGGCTGACTCAGGCTAGCGGACTTGGCCTAAGAGCTGTTTAATTGCAGTGTAGACATCTGGGGTCTGGCTGGGGCCCAGGCTCTAGGACCCTATGAGGCTGGAGAGTCCCAGAGCCCAGGCTACAACCCAAGCCTGAGCATCTACACTGCAATTAAATAGCCCCGAGTGAGTCCAAGTCAGCTGGCACAAGCCAGCTCTGGGTTTTTAATTGCAATGTAGATATCTCTAAGGGGCTAGTGTGCAGTTGTATTGTGAAGTGGCTGTGAAATTGGCACTATCCCACACAGTACATCTGCTCCCTCTGAGTACTCAGTCAGTTCTACTTCCTTTAATGGCAAAAATAAGACTGTCCCTGACATCACAGGAACACAGCCAAGACACTAGGAATGTGGTTTAACTAACTAATAATAGTCTTATTAAGTAACACATCTGGGAACTTTCTGGCAATAACTCGCCCCCTTCAGGTCATTCTTCCTTTGTAATCTATGTCATCTGGCCAAGGGCTGAGTTCAGCCCCCACCCTAATAACCTGGTCCCAGCACCACTGGAGGGATGCCACCATTGTCCTCTTCCACAGGGTAAAGGGAGGGTTGTCTCTTTGCTATACCAGATCCTAGGAACCTCAACCCCTTTCCGTGCCTTCTTTAGGAGATGCCTTCTCTTACTCTGCTTTCTGTTCTGGTGTATCAGGGAACTGGCCTCCTACTGAATGATCACTTACTTGTGCACCCACCCTTCAGAGGCACAAGCAATTTGCGTGGCTGTCTCCCTCCTACCCCTTCCAGATTTCCAGCTCGTTAACGCTTCCTTCCCTAATGGTGGCTGGAGTCATATCTACTTCCCAGTCAGAGAGGTGTATCTGACCCTTTTCTTTGGCAGCTAAAATTTTGTCAGAAGAAAAGATGGGCAATTGCCCGTCATGACATTGCATATCCAGGACCTACATTATTCAGTTAATTTTCCTCTCTCCTGACCTTGTCCACCCATGAAGAGCCAGCAGTTCTCCTGCCAGACAACTCTGTTGTGGCATCTCAGGCCAGGTTACAGTTACCCCCAGGAAAGACCTGACTTCACCACCAATCTTTCTCCTCCCCCCTCTACTAAATCTTTAAACTGTTTTCCCCAAGGTGCATGCTGATCCATTCATATGGCCCTCCCTATCCAACAAACGTAAGAGGGCACTGACCCCAGATCATGCCCCCCATCTATGCCAGCTCCTAAGCTGCTTCATCACTCAGATCCAGCAATGGACTTCCCTGGAGGACTGGCCCACCTGTATGTGGGCCCAATACACAATATTGTGCCTGCACATTGATACCAACTCCTATGACCCATTCACGTGATCCTAAAGGAAGGGATGAAGAGGGAGAATTTAGCACATTATTACCACTGAATTATCTTCCCAACAGGAGGCTCCACACCCTGTATGCATTCAGATGCTAGCCTTGATAGGCATAACCCACTGGGCTCCTATTCCAAGTTAGGCTGTGAATGTGACCACTCCAATTCTGGATCTCACTCCACCATGGGACCCTCAACAATACATGTTCTGTGATACCCTCATGAACTAAAATTTCCTTTTATGAAGTAAATTCCATTCTCCATGAGGAAGCTGTGATCTGCCACCATCAGCTTCCACTAAGCAAACCTGTACAACTTTGACTGGGTCAATCTTAGTCTCCCTACACACCGGTAGTACTATGACTCACGTCACTATCCTTTAATTGTTATTTGACACTCTAAAAATCAGGATGGCAGATCTCTTCTCCCTCCTGCCCCCCCTTGCAGACATGAAACTCCAAAGCCCCATCTAAATCCTCCATTGCTGACCCCTTATTAGGCTGATAGAGACCACCCTTCCAGTAGACTAAATAAGATCTGCTACCAGGCTTCTGCTAAGCCAGTATCCTTTTCTGAAGGGTGCTGCTCAATAAACAAACAATATATACCTGAAATTTCCAGATGCCAGTTGATTTGTACTGCAGCAAAATTTGTCAAGAACCATGATTCCAGAGTTTATCTGTGTCCAAATGGGCTCCTTACTGGATCCCACCATCAATACTCAAATTGAACCCCCCTCGTACTCTGAATGACTTAGAGAATTGGCAGTTAACATCATGGACCTGAGTTTTTACTTCAGAATTGTCACTCTTGCTCCTAAACCCAACGGGCACTGCTTGCCCTGGTGAAATCCCCAGACCTGATGCTCCTCATACATCTGAATCAGTTTTCAAGTCCAACTCTGGCATCCAATCCTTTCTTCAAGAAAGTGCTATTGCATTGAGTTATGTGTTGTCCAACAATCGATACATCCTCCATCTGTTAATTTGCCCTTAATAAATTAGGTCTGGCCATGAGTGAAGTGGCAGATGCCTGCCATGTACAAAATATCTATCTTGATATATGTGAAACTGAAGTTGGCCAAGCTTGTGGTTCATGCAAAATAATCTTCTTGAATGCTCCAGCCCCTCTAGACAACTCCCATCCTCTTCCCAATTTATAAATAGTGAGTGAGATACCCACCTCTATACCTAACTCAGTCTCCAGGCAAACCAGTGTTAAAGGAGCAGGCTCTCTGTTTTTCTTTTGCTGACAGTATTCCTAGCCTGCCAGCCAACCTGCAATGACACCAACAGGCTTTGATCCTCTCTTGAATCCATCCTTGTTGCAAATAAAAGCGTATCCAGGTGTCCTTGGGTCAGAAACCCAATGTGCATGCCACTATCCTGTACTGAACCTTAAGATGCAGAGTAAGATCATGAGCACCCAGAGGCTTGGCTTGTGCAATAACTTGACCTTCATAATAAAAACCAGCAGATTAAAGTCTGAGGGATGTTGGGACTAGCTAGAAAACTGTGTTATGTGAACGTTGCTCATAATCTACAAGCCCTCCTGTGTTTACAGCAAGGCGAACAAAAAAGATAAATCATTATTCTGTGTCTTTCCCATTACTCTCTAACTTGCTCATACACTAGTAGAACCTGTCCTGGGGTTGTGTAGGAAGCACTCCTAACCTGATAGATTGGGTGATCAAGAGACGCCTCCCCACTGCAAAACTGGTCTTAACCAAGCAGTAACCCCTGGTCTCTAGTTACCCAATGTCCGGTGGGGAAGGGATTCATCCCCCCTCTGCCCGAGGTTTGACATGCCCGGTCTAAGGGGTCAGCCTTTTCCTCTAGGCTGTATTAGGAAACCATCATACCTCTCTGGGATAACTTTATGTTCCTGTTCCTTTCCCAGGAACAGATTCCTCTTTCTGCCTCATCATGGGCTGGTGTCTTAGCCACAATAACAGTCAGCTGTACCTTAGTTTCCTGGGAAGGGAAGGTAGTGGATGAGCTATCCTGTCCACTGAGCCTGGCCACAGTGGAATCACACCTTATATAGTTTGGCTCACTGTGTATGGGATTTTGGGTAGGCTTCCTCCCCCTTCCCCCAGAGAGGCATTTGCATGAAGTAGTCACTCCTGTTTCTCTTTGTGCGTACTCAGTCAGATCTCATAACTTTAATGGCAAAAATAAGATTTCTCAAGATGCATTAAAAACACAGTTGGGGAGAGGGAAATCGATTCTCTTCTGGCTCATCCATTATCAGCTTTAGGAGCTAAGTTCCAGTGGCAGGACGGGACTGTCCTCGCTTACACCTGTGCAACTCCCAGGAAGACAATCAGGATGTATAGGTATGACTGAGGAGAGGACATGAAGTCTTTGGGATGAGAGGGCAGAATTGGGCTTTATTATTGTGTGACCAGAAAGAACCTAGGTTCAGCAGTGATTTAATATGCCCAGAACAACTACACTAGGAATTCACTCTACTCTACAATGAGTAGATAAATAAAAGAGCCAAACTGGTTTTGCTGGTACTAGATACCTGAAGTTCTAGGCCATCTCTGAGAATTTGGGAGTCGTTGTGATACAACCCGTGCCCAGGGTAGCCAACTGATAATGCCAAGGTCAGGGCAGGCTGCAAAAGGAGAGCAGATTCTCCCCACGCTGGTGGGTGACACTGAAGCCCGGCTTCCCAACCAGCCACGAACTGCTTCTGATTACCCCACACTGGATATCACGAAGCCAGTCCACAAATGCCCACAGCCCCCTTTACTGCATTACAGCTCCAGGCTCCCAAATCAGCACCAGGTCCAGCAAAGAGACCAGTTACTTAAACTCTCTGCTCTTTGCTGAAAAGGTTCCCTCTGACCCCAAGGGGTCAGCCACAGCACCAGATCAATATAAGCTTGGATCTTACCTAAAATACCACGCTGGCAGCCAATCCTTTAGTGTCTAAACTAAAGGTTTATTGAACAAAGAAAGAAATAAACCATGAGAGAAATGTTAAAGGGTTAAAGTAAATCACAGATATACAAATGACATCAGGTTTCTGGAAGAAATGTGGATTTGCAGGTTTGTGTAGTCCCCTCTGGTTCACATCCAGTACCTGGATGGGTCTAGGTCCTTCGGTTCAGTTGCAAGATGAATTGATCCAGAGGCCAGTGTGTGTCTGCAGACTGGACAGGAGCAAAGACAAAATGGTTTCTCTGGCTTGATCTTATAAACCTCCTCCTCCGGCCATGTGGCCTGTGGGCAGTCACAAGACCCAAAATGGAGTCTATAGTCACATGGACCAATCCTGGTGACTCCTCCGGTGTGCCTGGGGTCCATGGTCACATGGGACAGTCCTGATGCTTCATCAGGTAGGCTGCCTGCAATGGAGTCCAGAGTCATGTAAGCAGGTTCTGGTGACTCAGTGGTGATGCTGGCTTCTCCCTCAGGGTCCCTTGCACCTGGGAATGCCTTAATGGGCCATTAAGCAGGCCATTGTTCTGCGGCCATCCTATCTGGGGTGATGCCCAGGAAGCACAATTTGAAACACAGATATCTCAAATGCATCTATAAATTCCATTTCAAATATTACACATGAACACAAGTATTATTATCTTACTTAGCACATTATAACCTTCCGAACAGTATCTGACATGGCATATCCCACATGGATTATTATGATTCTGCCATGCTGATGTCACACAATATACTAAATGCCCCCCCACTCAAGCCAGCCCGCATGACAGTCGTATCTCGTTTAACACTCCCATTGGCACTAAATGTCAATTTAAATATTCCCAGCAGGTAAATTGCCTGGCGAGTGTAACCTTGGCCTTCCTGAGGAGCTGCATGGATAGATCTACTCATCTGCGTGCTGCTCCAGCTGTGATCTCTCACTTAAATTTCCCACTCTTTTTCTTGCCAGTCTTTATACATTGTTTTTTTCAATATTTGTATTGCAACATAGCTGTGGCCATCTCAAGTGTCACAATCATCACTATGCTACACACTATGGCTACTCCTAATTTTACTGCAAAGGTAAAATTAGTTTCTTCCTGCTCCAAAAGCAGAAGTCTCTACAGTTTAAAAGAGACTTTTCATTAGCTGTTAGCAATATAGGGCTTATGACACACCGTCAAGCAATTACAATTCCTTGCAGTGGAGAGCAGCAGATCACATACACATTAACTAATTCATTGTTGTTCGGGAACTATATCTGCCTTTTTTTGTTAATGAACACAGTATCTCGCTGCCTGTTAATCGTCCTGCTACTATACAAACCTCCCCCTCAATCTCCCTTTCAAGGAATGTGGAAATCCAGGTGAAACAATGGGTCATGGGAACAGCCTTCTCATATGAGTTCTGAGCAATCCATGGTTTCATCTAGATCAGAAATACTTCTGAAAAAGAGTTTCTTCTCATATTTAGGGCATCACTTCTAGATGAAATCAGCAATTGCAAAGGCACGTCAAAAGTTTAAAACTAAACATAAAAGTTAATCAACTTTTCCAGAATTTGCTGCTCAGATGCCACAGTGGTGGGCATGAGGAGAACCTGACTCAAAAGGAAGAGGGACAAGAGAATAGGATTTTTTGGGGGGGAGGAGTGGTAGGGGTCTGTATATAATTAAACAACCGACTTAGAGGCAAAACTCCCTGTAAAATTCTCCAGGTGTGCACTGCAGACTGTGATATTTATATAGGCCCAGATCCTCAAAGGTATTTAGGCACCTAACCTTTGAGGGTCTGAGCCATAATGACTTTCATGTAACCTTTCAGGACTCTCACAAAACCATTTTGGACTAAAGTTCAAGTCGTTATTTCATCTGAAATGGTTTGTTCGCCTCTCTTTTAAAGCAGCAAAATCCTGAAACAGATTATCAGGAACTAGACAATGTGGCTTTTAACCGAAAAATTACGGGAGGCTATGCTGTGTAATGGTTCAGGCATGGAACTGGGGATTGGAGCTTTGTTGTTCTGTTCCTGTCCCTGCCATTCATTTGCTGTGTCACTTTAAGCAAGTTGTTTGAATTTTCTGTGCCTCGGTTTCTTCATCTGCAAAACGGGCTCATTGGTATCTTCTTTGGTCAAGCCCATTTGAGATCAGCAAATGAAAGTCACTATGGCTCAGACCCTCAAAGTTTAGGTGCCCAAATACATATATAAATATCAGTCTGCAGTGTGCGCCAGGAGAATTTACTGGGAGTTTTGCCTCTAAGTTGGTTGTTTAATTATATACAGACCAATCACGTGCCCCCCTCCCCCCAGTTTTTTTTGCCAAGCACTTGATTTCACACAGGAATTGTGCAGTGAGTGCCACAGAGGGGAGAAGGCCTATAAAGCACATGGATGTGGCCAAAGGACTGGCTATTGACCGATAAAAGGAAATAATTCATTCACTGTATGACAGTTTTACGGATGACAAACACTCTCAGTGCAATTCGTTACTTGTTAACCCTGACGTCTTTTGAGACGCAGGAGGCCTTCTTTGCAAGTGGCACCTTCAATCATAAAGAGTCAATATTTGGACAACATACAAAAATACCTTTCAATAGGCTTAAAGAAAAAAACTAATTGATTTACAGATGTACCCTGAATAACTGCACAGTTTGCAGCCACCACAAACCATGCTTTAGTCATCTGCTGTTTGCTTAGGTTTGCAGTGGGCTTAGTAGCTTGCTCTTTGAGCCTTTCTAGATGGGGTTATCAAATCTCCCACCCACTCCACAACTAGGGCACAATATCTCCCGTTTTTATCCACTGCTCTCTCCATAATATTTGTCCACATTTGTATCCCTCCAACTCAGGAGCACAAGAACGTGGAGCCCATCCAGTACACATATGATCAGAAACAGGTGTACGCCATAGGGGTAGCTGAAATGTCCCAGGGTCAGAATTTCTGCTGGTGATTGGCAGGCTTGTCATCAGACACTGAAAGATCTCTAACCACATCTGTTAGGTGAAGGATGGGTGAAGTTACACTTGGAATGAATCTGGCCCTGCGTGTAATGACAAGTCTCTTTTGCACTGCTACAGACTGGGGACCAATGGGCTAGGCAGAAGTTCTCCAGCAAATGACCTGGGGGTTACAGTGGATAAAAAGCTGGACATGAGTCAGCAGTGTGCCCTGGTTGCCAAGAATGCTAATAGCATATTGGGCTGCATTAGTAGGAGCATTGCCAGCAGATCGAGGGAAGTGATTATTCCCCTCTATTTAGCATTGGTGAGGCTGCATTTGGAGTATTGTGTCCAGTTTTGGGCCCCCCGCTACAAAAAGATGTGGACAAGTTGGAGAAAGTCCAGCGGAGGACAACAAAAATGATTAGGGGGCTGGAGCACAAGACTTATGAGGAGAGGCTGAAGGAACTAGGCTTGTTCAGTCTACAGAAGAGAAGAATGAGGGGGGATTTGATAGCAGCCTTTAACTACCTGAAAGGGGGTTCCAGGGAGGATGGAGCTAGGCTGTTCTCAATGGTAGTAGAGGACAGAACAAGGAGCAATGGTCTCAAGTTGCAGTGGGGGAGGTCTAGGTTGGATATTAGGAAAAGGTTTTTCACTAGGAGGGTGGTGAAGCACTGGAATGGGTTATCTAGGGAGGTCGTGAAATCTCCATCTGTAGAGGTTTTTAATCTGCGGCTTGACAAAGCCCTGGCTGGGATGATTTAGCTGAGGTTAGTCCTGCTTTGAGCAGGGGTTGGACTAGATGACCTCCTGAGGTCCCTTCCAACTCTAATATTCTATGATTCTATGAATATGAGCATACAAAGTTTGTGGGCGAGTACGGTCAAACACGTGGCCAGACTCATTCCTGGTTCAATTTCATAGAAGTCTATCAATTTATCCGATGCATAGATTCATAGCTTCCATTGCCAGAAAGGACCGCTGTGATCATGTTGTCTGACCTCTTGTAAAACCCTGGCCACAGAACTTCCCCACAGTAATTCCTAGAGCATGTTTTTTTAGAAAAAACATCTAATTATGATTTTAAAATTGCCAGTGATGGAGAATCCACCACGAATCTTGGTAAATCATTTCAATGGCTAATTACTCTCAATGTTAACAATTTATGATATTTTTTCAGTCTGAATTTGTCTAGCTTCAACTTTCAAACATTGGATTGTGTTGTATCTTTCTCTGCTAGGTTGAAGAGCCCGCTATTAAATATTTGTTCCCCATGTAGGTACTTATGGAATGCAACTAAGTCACCCCTTAACCTTTGATTTGTTTGACATTAAATAGATTGAGCTCTTTGAGCCTCTCACTATAAGGCATGTTTTCTAACCCTTTAATCGTGAACCCTCTCCAATTTATCAATATTCTTCTTGAACTGTGGACACCAGGAATAATCACAGTATTGCAGCAGTGATCGCACCAGTGCCAAAATTCAGAATTAAAATAACTTCTCTACTCCTACCCAAGATTTGCTTGTTTATGCATCAAATGATTGCATTAGCCCTTTTGGGCACAACATTACCCTAGGACTTAGGATCCTGATTTTCAGCGCTGCAGCCCCCTGATTTTCAGCTCTATGGAGTTCTATAGTTCACTGCAGAGAGGTACAAATTCCCATCCATTCAAAGGGAAATGCAGGATTAGAGGGGAGGTTCTTAAAGTGACAACACAGTGAGTCACGTTAACCTGGATACTACACTGAGTAAAAATGCGCCCTGTTACAATGTTCATGTACACAGTTTGTTAAACTCAGTGCAAACTAAAATGCAACATGGAAAGATGCACCCTGAAGTGAAAATGTCATTCTTCCAGAAACATCAAAGAAGCGCATTCCATTCTCAAGGGAAACACTAGGTTTCTGGGTCTCATTTGGATTTGCTTATTGACAGAGGTCTGCACTGAAGGCAAACAAAATCAGTGCAAGCACTTCTAGGCTGGCTTGCCATGCTGATATCCTCTGCAGTGACTAATGTCTGTTGTCACATATTCCCACAAGGAATAGCATCCAAGCTAGTGAACTCAGAGGGTGCCAGGAATCCTTTGGCACTTTTTCTCATTCAGAGTTTGGGTTTTTTCTGAACTAGCAAGCAAATAAAATACACGCTGAATCTCATTTCTCTCCAGCCTAGAAATGAGGCCACAGTGGCCATTAATTCCCAACCCTGTGAATTTATTTTTCTCTGAGTGGTGGAGGATTAGTTAATAGTTCTGTCATCTAAAAAAGCCAAAGAGGTTCAGAGTGCTATGGTAATTTAGATTTATTTTTTTTTAGTGCTACTGAATCTGTATTTTTTTTTTGGTGTTCAGCTGCAACTGAGTGGATAACAGGCCTTTGGCTTATCAGGGTAAACATTACACCCATCCTGAGCTCTGGGGCTGCAAAGATTTTATAATCTGGAGAGGTGGTGGTGGGCTTTTAGTGAATTTCAGAACTGATTAACTCTTTCCTTTGAGGACTGCCATGTATTAAATCTATATGTATTGTTTAGCATAGCATGTACTCTACTTTGGCATCCAGTGGATTGCTAGATCTGGTCACATGATTACAGAATTTCAGCACCCCCCCCCCCTTAAAACAAACCTTTTTTCAATATAATTACTGGGTTTTCCCCAGGTTTTGAGTGTGTGTGAGTGTATGTGGCATTGATCCTTTCCGGCTAAGTACAAATAGTCAGATTCACCTCTCTCCCCATTCCTAGTCTGTATTTACTTACATATTATTCTCTGAGTACCCTTGTTGCAACTGCTTTTTCCCCATTGTGTGTGATAGGCTCACAACAGGCCTCGGACACCAATCAGATGCTATATTCAAATCCTGGGGATCTGAAGCAGAAAATTAGCCACATCCCCTGTCATTTTTACCACGTGATTCCTGTTGAAGTTAATGGAGAAAGATGGCTAAAACCAATGTATGCTTATGATTGTGGGCAAGGGTAACACCACCAAAGTGGGTTTATCCTCAGTGAGGGGCAGTCCACTAGCTATGCACACCCAGAGACTCAGTACTATAGGAGTTTCCTAGCTCTCTGACTGGGCCTCACAAAGACCCTCTTGGACCCTGCATACAGCCAACTTCTCCCCCAGTTTGGCTTATACCTTCCCAATTCCCTCACAGAGCTGACGGGTGGAGTCTGAATACACACAACCTACTCCCCTGACTGCTATTTGCTCAATAACATCACCCTGCAGCTGGTCACGTTTCTCCAGCAGGGATGTGCTGGGTTTAGGTCATCCCAGTAGGCCAGATAACAGAGCTCTGCCTCTTCAAAGACACAACTCCACTATTAAGGAAGGAGACTTTTCAGGGGGTGATTTGCAGATCAGCCTCTCAATTTTTAAACTAGGCACAGGCCAAGGACACAGCTTGGACTGCCTGCCATCTGTTCATATTTGTTTTTCAGAACAAAATAATTACATTGATTCTGCTTTGTGATGTTTGCCACATCTCATCTAGACATTATTTCAGTGCCCACTGATCCCATGGATATGGGTACATAATATCTATATATCTATATAGGTAACCTTTTATCATCGCTTTGATTCTCAGTGGACTCACATAGGGCAGCATGATTATGCTGCATTGTCACAATGAAATGCTGGAAACAAGCTCAGGATATACTTTCATATGAGTTGATCTGGTTGTGCTTGTGTGATCATCTTCTTAATTTAAAATAGGTGACAATTTTCCTTCTGTGGATTTAACTGTATGTTTCCCCTTCCTTTATTCTCCCCTTCCCTCCCACTGCACACACACCAAAAAAAGCTCATGATTACAAAATATATATATAGCACTGTGACATTTACACATCACTTTATGCTGATAAGACACGCTATCTATCCTGGAGAGCTAAGTCAAGACAAGCACACAGACGACAAGGCATTATTGTTGAAGAGGACTGCTTGAAGAGGTGGCTTTTCAGGAGGGATTTGAAACTAGAGTGGAGGGGGCCTTGATATTTGCACCAGACATAAGGGGCAGCATGTTGGCCTATACAAAACCGAACATGGAGAAAAGAGAGGAAGATTAAACTAATTCCATGTGCCAACAACAGTAAAGGAGGGAAGAGCAGGCTGAATAACAAAGCAGTGTAATAAACAGGGGAACAACAGATATTTAATTAGCCCGATATATTTTTAGAGCAAAGCCATTTATAACCTTCCAGAAGAAATGGGAGTTGTTTACTGGGCAGCGTTACATGTTAAATTAATGTAGCAGAGTCATTGTGTTCTGAGACAATAGAGGCCTGCCTGATTCTCTTCTCATGTACACTCCTGTAAATCAGTTGAAATCAGTAGAGATACACATTAGTGTAAAAACCAGTGTGAGCAGAATCAGGCCCTAAGTCTGCGATGCTTTGGAACTGGATGTTTTCCTCTGTTTGAACCCTACAATGATGAAGGTCATAACGTCTATTTTATGAAGTCCCATAATGCAAGAACAAGAAGTAAGAATAAGGTGCATAGAGAGCGAATTGTAGCCTTATTGATGGATTGGTGATTGATTAATACATTAATATTGACTATTAATTAATCTCTTAGACCACAGTGGTCAATAAAGTTTCGGCATCCTGACGGCTACAGCATCAGAAATATTATCTGAATCATTAGAATAAGAGAGCCTTGAAGCACATGAGAAACAATTGCAATTTATCACGAGTCCTTTTATTAACAAATCCACTATGCAAATAAACAATCCCACAAATACTGAAATAGAATAGCAGACAGATATAATCCAGTGTTTAGCCCTATGACTGGCATCACACATCTCCTGCTGGGAGCCAGAGGAGTGTCAGTCATCATTGTCATCACCTATGGCTGTCATCCTGGCAGCTCCCAGTGTACTTCCCCCTTCTGACCCAAAGGCCAGGCAACGCCTTTTTATCCTGAGTAATGCTTATGCCTGCTAAGGCTCATATATATGCATAAGGGCTTTAACCTCTTTTTCTCTATCCATACTTCCACGGCCCACTAATTTATGGCTGCCCCAATTCTCACTGGATATCCCATTAGTATGCCTATATTCTCATAGATTCATAGACTTTAAGGTCAGAAGGGACCATCGTGATCATCTAGTCTGACCTCCTGCACAGTGCAGGCCACAGAACCTCACCCACCCACTGCTGTAACTGACCCCTAACCTCTGGCTGAGTTACTGAAGTCCTCAAATCATGGTTTAAAGACTTCAAGTTACAGAGAATTCACCATTTGCACTAGTTTAACCTGCGTGTGACTCGTGCCCCATGCTGCTGAGGAAGGCATCAAATAGTTGTGGACAAGCTAAATTTCCCCAAATTACTACTTGTCATCTTACAATATTAACTGATACATTGTGGCATGTTTTTCCAGTCTCTTGGTGAATAGTTTCCAGAACATCAGCACTTAACACAGCTTGTACTGTCATCTTACTCTTTAGCGGTACAGGGTTATCCCTCAGTCAGCTAGTCATGCCAAACTGTTTCAGGCGTAAGGCCCTTGTATGGCTAAGCTGAATATTTTACAGACCTGAGGCCTATAGGCCCTGTGTTACAACATTAACTAATACTTATATTTCATCTGTATATCCTAAATATACTTAATATCTTTTATTCTTGGCTGCAGAATGCAAGAAAACATTTTCAATCAGTTTGCGGAGTTCTCAGCCTTAGGAGGTCACAGAGTCAAACACTGAGATGTGGATTTTACAAGGGCTCGATAATATTATGCCCAGTAACATTTGCAGTCATACAAACTAAGGTGATTATTAAGTGTAATTAAATCACATGCTTAAGGGGTTAACAGATCACCTACGAGGGGGCAGGCAGAACCCCTGCATGCAGCGTTACACAATTGGCTTTGTATACCATAAGAAGTTTTACCTTCCTGTGTACTACAATTTATTTATGAAGTGTCCCAAAGTATGCTAGGTGTCTTGCAAACGAATAGAAGAGATGCCTTGCTCTGCAGCGTGGGGTGTGGGTCACTTGCTAGGGCCATCTGGGTATATCTCACTTATAATAATTCTCTGCCTTTGGAAGATCCTTGGGCATTGGTTCACCTCAGTCCCTCCTGTTCTGTCTGTCTGTGGCACACAAGAGTTTAGTTGATGAGGGCTGTTATATCTTGGGCTAATTCTGGTTGTTGACGGGGTGGGGTTTTATGCCTGTGTTACACAGGAGGTCAGATTAGATGGTCTGGCAGCCTCTTTGGCCTTAAATTCTATGACTCCATTCTTTGCCACAAAGAGCTTACTATCTACATATAAGACAAGAAACAAAAGTAACAAGACAAAATGGGAGTGGATATGGGGAAGGTAGACAAGGATTCGAAAAATAACATTATGTGGTTACATAAGTCTATGTGAACATCTTGCTGGTTCCTTGCATGTTTCTATAGAAACATTTTTAATGCGGCCATTGCTGTGGTATCCAGGGCCATCTAAAGCAACAGGTATTGCCCCATTGGCTGAGGCAGGATGGACCAATGGTAAGCCTTATTTTCCTAAAAGAGGCAGAATGGAAGAGGCGAGCTGTTTGAGCCATGGGCCCATCTGAACAGCATTTTAAGCATTGGTTGCATGCACCAGGAGGCGGTGTGCCATCCATCAACTGGATGTTGTTGTCTAAGTTTCCTAGACATGTTTGTTTCTTGTGCAAAATATCATCTACTCTGTCTTCTTCCTTGCTTTTGGGATACAGTAAAACTCTGCAAGAAGCAATATCTGAAATCAGCAATGCAGCAGAGAAAGTGCAGTACCAGGCTGCACCCAAAGAGTAGATGTCCCACATGGGGTAAAACCTCAGGACTCTGCGCATTCCGAGACACTGTTTTAGATTCACTCTTCCTCTGAAGAGGGCATCTTTAAGGGCTGATATGATAGATTTTAAGAGCTTCAGTTTCATCTCAAACTGCATATTAAGAGTATCAGCTGGGTTGCACTGTGTTGGCTTAGGGATGCTATTTAAAGTAAAGGGGGAAAATGATCACATTGTGGGATGGATGAGCTAATTCAACCTAAAGGGAGAAATTAGCAAAATCTATAACCATAAAGCCAACCAAACCCCATAAGATTAGCTGTTTACATACAAAAACTCCTCCAGTTTTCATAAACCTCTGCTCTTTCACAACCAAATTCATCACTAAATCCAATGGCGTGACCCCAGGAATGAACATAGCCCTGGTTCCACATAACCACAATCATGTAAAGTAAGCTTCTGTTAGAGACCCCACCAACATGCCAGCTGCCATGATCCTTAAGCAAACCATCAAACTAGCCATAGAGAAGTAGGTGGGTAAGATAATATCTTTTATTGGACCAACTTCACCTGGTGAGAGAGAGAAGCTTGTCTCTCTCCCCAACAGAAGTTGGACCAATAAAAGATATTCCCACACCCATCTTGTCTCTCTAATATCCTGTGACCGACACAGTTACAAAGACACTGCATACATGATATCACTAAGCAGTTTACGACATCTGGGTACATGCATTAAGTGACCACCTCTCCAGTGGTATCAAAATTGGCCCAAATATAACATCCCCCTCGTCAAAGAGTCTGAGAACTTTGGACTTCAAGACCCATAATTCACCTGAGCTAATTCACTCCTTTTAACCAGG
The DNA here is from genome assembly GCF_026122565.2 of Emydura macquarii macquarii. Classification (NCBI taxonomy): domain Eukaryota; kingdom Metazoa; phylum Chordata; order Testudines; family Chelidae; genus Emydura; species Emydura macquarii. Next base: position 5,069,913 of record NW_027132813.1, on the reverse strand, counting down.
AATGTTCTCTTAGAGGATTAGAAAATGTCCAGCACTGCACATCCGTCTCTTGTAATAAGCTATTAATTTGGGGTGGGGATGGAAACCACAACTCCATAATTAGGTGCTTAAGTTGACATGTGTGGAACCACTACTATACATGAAACTCCAGTTTGGTTGTCACCTAATCCTGTAGACACCTAAACTCACTGGGCACCTAATTTTCCACTGTAAAAATTCACTAGGCATCTATGTTTTACACACTGGTGACCTACTCTGGGCACCCAGACACCCATCTCACCGGAACAAATCTCATTCAAAATCCAGCTGGAGGACAAGGTGCCACCACCCATCTCATAACTTTTAATTCAATGGTTAGAGCACTTGCCTGGGATGTGCGAGACCCAGGTTCTATTCCCCTTTCTCCCTCTGCCAGAGAGAGAGTGGATTTGAACTTGGTTCTAGGAAAGTGCTGTATTGGGGTATTCTGATAGTGAGACTCCCTCAGTGTCTCCTGTTGAAGGATTCCATTGTGGATAAATAATGAAAGAGTGATTGGAGCAGGAGGACTAGACTCTGGGTTTCCCACCTCCTAGGTGGGTGCTCTGACTCCTGGACTACAGAGTCACTCATTCTGGCCGGTGCTCGCTCTCTCTCTCTGTCTTTCTCTGGCCCAATGATTCTAATTATTTATCCACAGTGGAATATCATTGGGCTGGAAAGAGGGGGAATGACTCTATAGTCCTGTGGTGGGAGACCCCGCTCCACTCCCCCTACTCCAATCACTCTTTCATTATTGATCCGCAGTGGAGTGGATTCAACAAGAGAGATTGAGGGGACCTCCCAACACATCAGAATATCCCAGAGTTGCTCAGTGCTTAGAGTACCTTTCTGAGAGGGGTGGGAGACCCCCTGCTCAAAGTCTTTCCTCCCTGTTGGCAGAGAAGAGGGGAATTGAACCAGCCATCCCGTTTGTGGATTGCTAGCAGAGATAGGCGCTAGCTCTGTGAGAAGCGAGGGACTTAGCACACTTCCTTATGGTCAGCAGCTCCCCACCTAGCATGCTGACTTTTGTGGGTCATGTTCTTAAGCGCCTCTCTCTCTCCATTCATTGAACAGGGGGCCTAGGAGCCTACCTCAGCTTCCAGAATAGTAGTGTTGTTCCTGAGATTTTCTGGATACCTAAAGTGTACCTAAAATGCACTGCAACCCCCAAGTCCATTCATAGACCCCACTATTTGTCCCCACTAGCTAAGCTTCCTTAGCAGAGACAGGTATTAGAGTTGATAGAAAATAAGCTTCTCAGTAAAGGAACACATGAAAATAAACTGCAGATTGCTCAGAACAGCACATTGATGGGTAGCCCAGAGACAGCGTAAAGAGGCTGTGCATTTACTAAACAAAACAAGGTTTTTAGAACTTACCAGGTCAGTTCCTCTCTCTGTCACTTTCAGGTTCAGGAAAAAATACAGACTCCTATTTCCCTGGAACTGCAACAGCACAGTGGGATCCTACCTCCTAGGTGCTATGGTAATACAAATAATAATTAATAAGCTTTGACTAATGCAGCCCCTTCCCTCTAGAGGACTGGACTGAATCAGTGGTCTGCCCTTTTATAGACCAGTCAGCTCACCCATAATTTCCACTTTTAATAGGCAAACCTATCATTTACATCAACTTGACCCAAAACAAAGACTCCTTGTCCATACTGTATGACCAGCTCAGGTAGATACCTGAGTCTCTCCCCCACCCCGACCCCCAGTCAGGTAGCCTGGGTTTTCAGCTAAGCCCGTCCACTCTCACCCCAGGCCTAGAAAAGTTTGCACGCCATTTTCACAAACCTAAACTATCCCAATCCCGTGCTCCCTCCCCACTCATTGCCTTTAATGTCATCTAGTGATAGCTTGATTTACCCCTTCACTGGCCTGGGGCTAGGGGCTGGCTGGTTGCTTGGGGTCTTTAAGGGGATGCCAGCTGGATCCTCCTGTTTATATCCCTCTCCCTAGCAGAGGAGTTCTGCAGCTGCCACAGCATCTCCCCCACCCAGGAGTAACACCCATCCGAGCAGAGTGGTGTTCCGCTCTGGATCTGGCTTATGGCCTTTAATTCCTGTTATGACACCCAGATAGTGTGCCTTGGAGACTGACACCTGGCAAAGATAGACAAAGTAGACAGAGGTCCAGGCTTGTGAGTGGCATGTCAGGTCTGTCCACTACCCCCTTCCCAGTCTAAAAAAGATGTTTGGAGAGTGAGACTGTGATGGGATGTCTGCTCCACTCTGGCCACAAAAGGGTTAATAGAGCTCTAGCGAGGCTGCACAGGAGGCAACCAATTAGAGATGGACTGAGAGGAGCAGCCAATCAGGACCCAGCTGGTTCCTATAAGAAGAGCTGCGGGGCAAGTCAAAGTTAGTCACTTCTTGGAGCTTAAGGAGGGAAGATTGGCTGCCTTGCAGACTGAAAACAGCTAGCACCTGGGATAGAGCAGTGCTGCAGGCAGGGGCTGGGGGAACTAAGAACATCTCCTGGCTGGCTGCAGGGATTTGCGGACGGAAGCCCTCAGGTGAGGGTGCTGAGGGCCAAGGGGAGGTGGCCCAGGAAATAGACAGAGGATTTGGAGGGTATGCAACAAGTGGCTGCCTTCTATAGGGTCCCTGGGCTGGACCTGGAGTAGTGGGTGGCCCTGGGTCCCTCTCCTTCCTTCTTGCCACTAGGGAAGTGGCTAGACAGTAGATTGCAGTTGCTACTGAGGGAAGTGGCTGGACAAGGATGGCGGAGACAGCCCCTGGAAGGGGGGAGCACAGATTATGACACAGCTGGAGGGCCATGTCATGAAGAGGACACCATGGTCCTGAGAGAGGCATGGGTCCAGGAGTGAAGAAGAAGACAGGCAAAACACCACCAGAGAAGGATGCAATAGCTAGCAGAGCTAATTCCTGGAATGGTCAGCAGGAGTTGGCCCCATTACAGAGAAAAGAAACAACTTCATAGAAGATTAGCATTGGAAGGGACCTCATCTAGTCCAACCCCTTACTCAAAGCAGGATTAACCCCAACAAAATCATCCCAGCCAGGGCTTTGTCAAGCTGGACCTTAAAAACCTCTAAAGATGGAGATTCTACCACCTCCCTTGGTAACTCATTCCAGTGCTTCACCAACTAGTGAAAAAGCTTTCCTAATATACAAGCTAGACCTCTCCCACTGCAACTTGAGACCGTTGCTCCTTGTTCTGTCATCTGCCATCATTGAGAACCGCCTAGCTCCATCCTCCCTGGCATCCCTTTTCAGGTAGTTGAAGGCTGCTGTCAAATTCCCCCCCTCACTCTTCTCTTTTGCAGACTAAACAAGCCTAGTTCCCTCAGCCTCTCCTCATAAGTCAAGTGCTCCAGCCCCCTAATCATTTTTGTTGCCCTTTTCTGGACTCTTTCCAATTTGTCCCCATCTTTCCTGTAGCGGGGGCCCAAACCTGGACACCATACTCCAAATGTGGACTTACCAGTGACAGATAGAGGGGAATCATCACTTCCCTCGATCTGCTGGCAATGCTCCTACTAATACAGCCCAATATTCTGCTAGACTTCTTGGCAACAAGGGCACACTGTTGACTCATATCCAGCTTGTCCACTGTAACCCCCAGGTCCTTTTCTGCAGAATTGCTGCCTAGCCAGTTGGTCCCCAATCTGTAGCTGTGCATGGGATTCTTCTATCCTAAGTGCAGGACTCTGCACTTGTCCTTGTTGAACCTCATCAGATTTTTTTTTAGCCCAATCCTCCAATTTGTCTAGGTCACAATGCATCCTATCCCTACCCTCCAGTGTATCTACCACTCTCCCCAGCTTAGTATCATCTGTAAACTTGCTGAGGGTGAAATCCACCCCATCCTCCATATCATTAATGAAGATGTTGAACAAAACTTCATCTTCATAAAGGTTCAGGATGAGAGGAACTCTCCTACTGCTATGGCCAGCTACAAGTCTGAGGATATGTCTACACTTAAAATGCTACAACATTTCAGTGTAGACACTACATACATTGATGGGAGGGGTTCTCCTGTTAGCATAGATAATCTACCTTCCTGAGAGGTGGTTGCTAGATTGACGAAATAATTATTTCATCAAGTAGTGCTAGCTACCCTGGAGGTTATGTCAGCATAGCTACGTCTCTCAGAGGTGTGGATTTTTCACATCCCTGAGAGATGTAGCTATGCTGATGGAAGTTCCTAGTGTAAATAACCCTAAAGCAAGGATAGTAGTGCCCACAGACCTTATGGCTGCTGTTCTTCCAGTGGATGCCCTAACAAGCAGGTTCCACTTCTTTGACAGCCTCTATAGGGTCCCATGGAACCTGAAATTGCTGAGCATGGGCCAAAATATCTCTCCCTAAATGGTGGAGAAGAAGGGAATGGAAGGGAATGTTACTGAGAGGCTGTTCAACAAAACAAACTGGTAAAGGCAACATTATACAGAATTACTCTTCAGTCCCAGCTTGAAATGTGTTTCCAAAGGCTTATAGTCTTGGCAGAATGCAATTTTTAAAATTTTGACAGGCAATATTGAGATCAATGTTAAGCTTTTTTTATTTTTATCCATTTAAATTTTTATAGTTGTGCAAAATCATGGGTTTTAAGCTTTTTAATTTTTTTTATTGATGTCAATTTTCACAATTGCAGGAATTTATGGGGAGGGTCAGACAATTATTTAATGACCGTAGATGCTGGTATTCAAGAAGATAAACTTTTAGAACTCTTAACCCAAATTAGAGAGACAAGAAGGGTGAGATAATCTTTTGTTGTTTGAGAGACAAGTCCATTAAAAGATATTACCTCATTAGGACCAACATGGCTACGTCACTGCATAAAACACAAATTGTCAACAATGTCAAAATATACCAAGTAAATATCCTTAAATCAAACTCGAACAAGTTCTCATTTTTCTTTCTTTGCCTATCTGTAAATTTGGATGATTATCTGTGGAAATATTTTTTCAGTGCTTTGCATGTGTAGGGTGGAGCTGAGCTGCTGGAGGTGCTATAGCATAGATGTAGCCTCTGTCACTTAACAAAGTTAGTGTGACTAAAAGTACCACCATATTTGGTGGCTTTGGAAAAATGAGTTGGTGATGGCAGTTGATGGAAAGGTAGTATTCCCTAGTGGCTAGGGCACTGGACTAAGTCTTAGGAGACGGGGGTTATGTTGCTGGCCCGGTGGGTGACCTTGGACAAGTCACTTCACCTATCTCTGCCTGTTTCCCCATCTGTAAAAGGAATAATGATACTGACCTCCGTTGTAAAGCATGTTGAGCTTTACTGATGAAAAGTGCTATATAAGAGCTAGGCGTTATTATTAAACACCAAACTTGACATGATTTATGGCAGACTCAGTAGAGGGCAAGGATTGAATGGGTCCTGAAGACTGAACTGAACACCCTTTTGCTACTAGAGGGGATGGACCAGATTCATCCATAGGGTTACTCCACTCCTCTGTGATGAAGTTGGCTTCGTCCATTCAGGTCAGGTTTGAAGCAAATTGGCATGACGGAGTCATGGTGTGGGGGACAGTTGTATTGCTCATACTGGTGCCAGCATGGGCCACTACCCATATCTCTGCTTTGCTCTCCAGAGCTGTTAGAAAAGCATATTCAATAGCACTCGCTAACCCCTACAGGCAATCTCAGAGCACTAAAACAGAACGCTGTCCACTGGAGTGCTTTCTGCCATTTGCTGTAAGGTGGCCATGTTTAAAGTGGCAGCACACTATTCAGACAGATTTCTGCCACTCCACCAATGCCTCTTTCATCACATATGCAGCACTCATGAGTCAGCAAGCTAGTGGCTGAGCAGTGGTACCAACAAGCTGTCACTTAATTAGAGCTAAAGGCTGGGAAGGTGTTTTTGCATTTCTGGTGCCAGTGTCCCATTTTGGACTCATGTCAGCAGTCAGTCACTCTTGCCCTGGGCCCATCATTCAAACTATTTCCCTGGAGAGGACACTTTGCAAAGGACATTGCTCTACCCTCCCTGCTATTTGTAAGCCTCTCCTATGTACACTTGGATCAGTTTGAGATTTCCAGTACAGTGCAGTAAGTCCAAAGGAATCCCATTGCCTTCTGTAGAGTTGCTCATGTAACAGCCTTGTTATATATTCAGAAGCTGGCCCAGTGAGTGTAAATTCTGCATGGGGAGCTCATTGGCACAGTAGTTTAGTGCACCAGCCTTTGATGCAGATCTGAGTTTGTCTCAGCTTGGGTCAGATGCAGTAGAGGTTTCCTCCAGGTTCCGATCACATTACAGCTAATACAGTTTAGTGCAACTATCAGCTCAGCTCAGGAGAGGTCTAGATCTGGAACAGCAGGGTTTATTATAGGTCACAGCTGAAGTGCATTGGCAGGGTTGTGTGGGATCTCAGCACTCGGGTGGGAATGCATTCTGCATTTGAGGTGCTTTGTCAGAGCTGACTGGGGCCAAGGATTGGAGCAGCTGACTGGCAAACACAATCAAGTCCTATAGCTTGAGGGGATGGGAGTTATATCCTATGGCCCTGTGATGATGGTTCAGCAAATGTAATCCCAACTTTGGCGCAGACTGGACTCCTGAAATTTTTTAAGATCCTAAGGGTCTTGAGAATTATTTTGGCATTAAAATCTGTATTTACTGGAGAACACATGTTTCTATGAGCTGTTTATAACGGGTCTAGCTTTCATCTGGGAGCCTCACACAGTGTGATCTGCATAGTGTTTCCAATTCTAATGCACTTTCCCTGCTTTTGGTCAGGGAATAATGGGTGAAAAGACCCTGCCTCCATCTCATTCACATCATTATGAACACCCCCAGTGCAGTGGATGCTCAGTCAGGTGACTTTGTACTGTACAGTGTTTCCCAAACACATCATGCCTCTGGACACTTCAAGGCCTGGATAAACAGTTCTGTGCAGACAAAGGGCAGTGGAGAGAATAAGAAATGGAGGGGTATACAGGCAAGAAAAAGAGATTTTTCTGATTAAACTGAATTTAGATCTCATGAAACACTGCTTTAATTGGCATTAGGCTAATCCACACAATATTCATTTTCACTTTAAAAGCTCATGGTTACTTTCAGTTTCTCAGCAAAGATTTAATTGTAGAGTTTCTGTAGGAATACAGGACTTGCCAGGCTGGCTCAGAGCCATCTAGTCCACTGTCCTGTCTTTGACAGTAGCCTGCACCAGATGCTTTAGAAGAAGGTGCAAGATAACTTGCATTATTCAGATGTGGGATAATCTGCCCCCATAAAGGTCTCAGAGGACCTGAATAATTAGAGATTGGATTAAACCCTGAAGCAGGAGACTTTATATCCCTTCCAATATTCTTTTTTATCATTAACTATTATAACTCTGGATACTCTTGTTATCTAGATGCATCCAATCCCTCTTTGAATATTGCTAAATTCTTGGTCTCCGTGACATCCTGTGGCAATGAGTTCCACGGTCTAACAGTGTGTCATGTGAACAAGTATTTCCTCTGCCACTTCACCTGTATGAAATGAGGGGAGGGGGAATTCTATCCTTCTAATATGGTAGTGTTTTACGCTTGCTCTGTGCAGGTATAAATGACTGCCAGATTGCAGGGCAGGGGGAATCAGGACCAGACTGTACAAACAGATATACATGCGATGAGATGAAGATCAAACCTATCCTATTTGTTCACAGTAGCACAAATCCTGCAGGGAGCTCTGTGAACCAACCTTTGACTTCACTGATCAGAGCATTATTGAATAAACTGTGTTGTCTGGTCATAAATTTGACCCTATGCTTACTACTTATGTATAGTGACTTGTACATTTTGGATCTGTTTCTCCAGTGCCTTGCACCTGGCATAGTCCTGTACTGATGATGAACTGATTTTTAGCAGGGCTTGTTGCAGGGGGAAGGTCAGAGGTTCTGCTTCCCTGGTGCTCTTTCAGGATTGAGGCCTAAGCAGATTGCTACTGAAATGTATATTCACTCTTTAGTGGGGCCCCTTCCTGAAAGCCCTCACACAAGGAGTGTGTTCTGGGGCGGGTAATGGAAGTCTGTCTTGACTACTCCCCGCTCTGATCCAGCAACGTTTGTTTCACCAAACAGTCTCCCTCTCAGCCCTAGCATGGAAGGAGAGAGAAGAAGTTGCTTGTGTCATCTCCCCTATCAAGTAAAGGGAGAGAAAAACAATCCTTCATTGCCTCCTGCATGTTTATTAATTTATAATGAGGAGTGTAGTGGAGCTGCTGGAGGTGACACGGGCAAAATAGAGGCCACATCCACTTGCAGGGAAGTTATGTTCCTATTTTAATTATTTTACTTTTATGAGCTATAAGGTGTTGGCCAATTTGCAACTCTAGAAATTACTTTTCACTACCTACGTTCCCCCTGCACTTTCAATGGGGAAATTGGAGTACAGGTGACTACTGTGATGGGGTTTGAGAAGAAGGCAGGTCTTGTGGTAAAACACTGTAATAGAACTCTGAATCTGGGTTGAATTCCCAGTGCGGCCACAGATTTCTTAGGTGACCTAAGCCAAGTCACTTTAATCTCTGTGCCTCAGTTTCACCATCTATATAATGGGGATAATACTACTGTCTTGCCTCATAGGGGAGTAAGGATACACACATTCCTATATGATTGTGAAGTGCTCAGATATAACAGTGACAGGAGCTTGTGAAGGAGTATATACCCTACACTGGTACTGAGTGGATCCATGGCAGCTTCATGACTCCATTAACATTCCTTTTGGTACCTGGAGGGGTGTTAAGTAGGTCAATTAGTGGGGCCACCTGAAAAGGAGTTTGATTTCCTTAACAAGGCTGAGAGCTCAAGTTATGGAGAGACCTAGGTAAGAGGAATTGGGGGAGTTCCCTAATGCTCTGTTTCTTTCTTTTCCCTCACAAAGCAGGAAGACTTGTGAAGGACTAAAATTCATGTCTGGGAAGGGCAGCAGTGGTTTAAACTTGTAATTTTGGTTTGGGAATTTGTTGGAGAACTTCAGGAGAGAATCCTGTGAGTTGTGGCCCTGAGGGAGGAGTGAAGTCTGAAGCCTCAGTGCCTGATTGAAATACAGGTACACAGTAGGTCCAGGAAGGGACTATGGGAAAAGCCTGTTGACAAGCTGAGGAAGGAAGAAACCTAGGGAGGTAGCAGGGTATGGGTCTGAATATACACACTTTGCCTGCTCTTTACAAGATGCCTATGCTGGAACCCAGAGGAAAGGAAGGGCCTTTCTTCCCCTACTAGCTGTCCAGGAGTGTGGTGAGAAACTCCTCAGAGAAAGATGAGGACTCCTGAAAGTCTTGGGATGAAAGGGTGTAAAGAACTAAAGGATCCAGAATCGGGGACCAAAAACCTGATATAAGGGCACTGAATTTTCTGTTACCCTGAAAGGGGTGAAAACAAAATGTGATCTGGCTGGAGAGCTGAGTCATGCAAAGAGGCAGACAACCACAGAACCAGAGTGTCCCTCACCAGCTGGCCATAGAGGAGGAAGCCTGCAATACCACACCCAGCCATGAGCAGGTACACCTGTGGTGAGTCAGCCCTGTGGAAAAAGTTATAAAAATACCAAAACAGAAAGTGGAAAGGCAACTGCTACAACCACTGTGATTATGATATGTGCTTTGTGTAAGAATCTTGCTTCATCAATTTGAAGTGTCATTGTCGGAACGTTTGCCATGTTAGTTTGTATTTACTATACAAGGCTGGACAGAGGAGGAAAAAAGCTCCAATGTCACAACTAATGTCCCAGTGGTATCAGGTACCCAAAATAACTAGTGAGGCCGCAGGTATCCATCTTTTTCCCAGTCCACCTTGCAAATTGACTTTATTTTCAAAATAGAAAATGGGACACTAATTATGGGTGTCAAGGATTCATTTGGGTAGGTAAGAGGGGAGACTGCATGCAAAGTCAGAAAAGAAATGGGTGCCATCTCTTCTTCTGCCCTTATAGAAAGAAACTAGGACACAAGGGGCAAGGTTGGGGCGCGGGGAGAGGAAGTGGTCATCCCTCTGGAACACTTGCACGTTTGTTACTAGTCCTAAACTCTCCCCCTCTAATCTAGCTCTGACCCTGCCACCTGCTCATGTCCTTCTACCACTCTGTCTCTCAGTGGCATACCAAGGAGAGGGGTGCTGGGCCAGCCCTTCACAATCTGCAGGGGGGGGGGTGCAGGAGGCTCTGTGGAGTACAGACCCTCCTGCACCCACTGCCCATCATGAAGGGCTGGCCCGGAGCGCACTTATTTCCCAATGCTGTCTAATCCAACTGATTCCCACCCAACTTGGAGGCCCACAACATTTCTCGACTCCCTCCAACCCAAACCACATCTCCACAGGAACATCCCCAGCATTGCCAGCACCAGGAATTTTAAAACCATGAGTCAAGCCCCCCAAAAACACATGAGGCTGTCTTAATCATAAAAAGAATCCAACTTTTCTTTTTTTTAAAAAAGATTTGCCTTCTGGGTTTTGCATGTTGTTGGTATTTTTATTTATTTTTGCAAGCCTAGGGACTAGATGATACCTTTGTGTTTGAAATGAAAGCTGCGCGTGTCATGAAATCACATGACTAGGAGCTGAGACTCTAAGGAAAACATGAAATATTGTAAGAGGCACAATAAAATTGTCAGTTAGCAATGCTGTATCACCCCTTCCCCCAAGACACACACTTCTATCCCTCAGGCTGAAAACACTTCTTTTCTATTGAGCCTCTCCACAGTTCATCCTCCCCCCCCTCTCACCAGACACAGGCAGGCTCCAAGTATCCCCTACCTCCCCCCCACAATCCTCCAGGCTCACAATTCGTTCCTTTCCTATCTAACAATAAGGAGACACAGAGGCAATTTTCTTCACTGTCCCCTCTCCACCACACCCCTTAGTTGCTGTATCTCAGAAAACAAGACCAGAGGCAGTAAGCAGCATGCAGACATCCCTGTATATTACCTCCATGGGGCTAGCTCCACCAAAGCCAGTAGTCTTTGTTCTTTGCCTCTTCTTGCTGTGGGCCTGCAGTCTGTGTACTAAAGGGTTAGAAATGCCCCACTGGCCACAACATGTCCTGACTGCTGGAGCAGCTCCTGTCCCATCAGTGGCAGCAAATCCGACTCACTGCATCTGCAGTTCTTCAGCTTGTGACATTACTGGTGGGTTTAGCCCCATGAAATCTTAATGACCAGCTGCACGTCTGGCTTGCACTTGTGCTTAATGAATCTATGTACAGAGATACAGGAAAACCTCAGAGTCATGAACGCCAGAGTTACAAACTGACCAGTTAACCACACACCTCATTTGGGAACCAGAAGTACACAATCAGGCAGCCAGAGAGAGAGAGAAAAGCAAATACAGTACTATGTTAAATGTAAGCAGCTTAAAAAAAAAAAGGAAAGCAGCATTTTTTTTCTGCATAGTAGTGTTTCAAAGCTGTATTAAGTTAATGTTTAGTTGTGAACTTTCAAAAGGACAACCATACCATTTTGTTCAGACTTACGAACATTTCAGAGTTACGAACCTCCTCCATGCCCGAGATGTTGGTAACTCTGAGGTGCTACTGTATGTAGAAGAGGTGACTGAGAGTTGTTGGGACGCACTGGCTTTTATGCTGGTTAGGCTGCTGCTTTGGTTTCTAAATACCCGGGAATCTTTCTATGCTTAAATAAAGCTGGGTGCATTTCAGTAAAAGCTCTTCTCAAACCATGCTTGTCTTTTGTTTTTCCTAACCCATTTCTGGCCTGGGTCTTCAAATGCAGGGAGGCACTACTGCATTTGGAAGTTTCCATGCTAAATGTTGAGCACAGCTGTCAAAGGCTATAGCAGCTGGCTCAGTGGCGCCAATCAGCATGAAACTCAGTCTCGCTCTGCAAAGAAGTGTAGGTAGAAAAAGGGAGAGGGATTGACCTCCCTCCTTACAAACAGGAAGGATTTATAGGCAATACAAACCTATTGTATAGGGCTCCACAGTTGAAGTCATTGGCAGGATTTAGAATAAATCTAGTTCTGCAAGTATGTAGGTCCTACGTTAAGAATCTTAAGTATTAAAATGCTATGCAGCACTTTTCATCAGAGGACCTCCAGGAGCTCTCCACCTAGGAATGAAAATAATCTTTTCAGTACTCCTGTTGGGTATCATCCTTGTTTTTCAGAAGGGGAGACTAAGGTGGGCAAATGTTAAGGAACTGGCCAGAGGTTGCACAGTGAAACAATGGGAGAGTCAGGAACAGAACCCACAAATCTGCTTCCTGGTCCTTTGCACTAACTACATTTCCAGGTTCCTTTACTAAAGCAGTAATCTCTTGGGTAAATGGCAGCCATTGCCCTCTGTTTGATTCCTCTTTATGTAACTAGGTATTGAATTGCAGTGTAATCCTTCCCAAAGAATAGCCTTGCATACATGTTAAATTTATGCTTTATCAAGTAGGGCACAATCATAACTATAGAGCAGCTACTGCTTCAGTATGGAAAAACACATTCACCATCTTTGGAACAGGTGACCATAAGAAACCTAGCCAAATGGCTTAGTGAGATGGGGGGAGGGAGAGAACTAGACAGCTGTAGCATCTGCCATTACACTACAGAGCAGAGCTGGTCAAACTACGAATTCAAAATAATATTCATTGCAACTATGCAATGGCTTGGTTAGTGACTCATTCCCAACCACAATTTATTCTTTCAGATTATTATTAGATTGACTTAACTAGTTGGCATTTGGAATTGGTTACTGCCTGTCACATGGTGGCGTTTCTTCCCCATGAGTGGTTGATTGAGACTTTTTTAAATTCAGGAGAATGAGTAGAATGGTAAATAATGCATTAGTGGTAGGGACTTTTAGAGGACTCAAGAATCATGTTAAAAATTCCTGGGGCTTTTGGGATTTGCAAACATTTTCACAAATGCTCCACTGTCATCTGGATACCTGTGAATAACAAATTGTGTGACCCCCATGGATTAGAGTGAACCTAAATTTGTTGCTTTTATATATTAAAATATTCATATCTGGTGTGTTTACTATTCAACCAGCTGTGCTATTTACTAGGATAAAAATGATGACGAGTCTCAGTATTCAGCCTTTAGCATTGAAGCCGATCAACTCTAGGGGTCTAGAAAACATTCCCCATTCTGACCCTATGTGGTTTTAGACAGTTTGGGTTTGCAAATTTCTCTGAATAATTCAGCATTAGCTACTGGACACAAGCTTCCACCTGAGATGGACTGTTTGTTTCTTCTTACATGGCAATTCCTATGTTTCATGTACCACCTTCTGTACCCCACCCTTTCTCATGCCGTCATTCATATACGTTGTGGTTGGGATTGGCTCTTTCTCAGCATGCTCAATGAACTCAAAATGAAAATTCCTCCCCGTGCTCTGAAAATGGGTCCTGTGAGAATGCGGCTCTTCCAGGCCAGCTGTGTGGGGTCATTGCAAACATGTGCCAAAGGGGACTCTAAGGGTAGGATTTTTGAAGAGCACTTATTACCACTGACTTCAGCAGGTGCAGAGTTAGACCAGTGCTGAGTGCTTCAGGGGTAACGGAGGAGCTGAGGAAGAGGGAAGGAATTGCTGGGAAGGAGCCTGGGGGTGAACCTGGAGGGTTGTTGGGTGGGTGTGGGAGAAGTATAGAAAGGTTTGTTTTTGGAAAGGGGAAGGGAATGTGAAGGAATTGCAGAACCTCATGCAGACTCTGGCTGACACTAGCCTCTATCATTCAGTCAGGCACATCTGTACTGTCCCCATGTAGCCCTGCAGCCCCCTCCGATACAGCCTCTACCCCAGTGTGTCCTGCCCACACTAGCCCTTCTGAACTACAGTCTGGGACCCACGCAGCAGTCCCATGTGTCTCGTTCTGTTTGCCACCCCTCCTGTGCCTCCTCACCTAGTCCCGTGGGCAAAGTGCTGTGAGGAACACAGCCTCTCCTCTCTATCTACTGCCATCTGCTACAGTGAGCTGGCTGCCCTCTGTTCTGGTGCCATAGCAGCCCCTGGAGGGCAAAAGGCACAACTGCAGCGCCTCTCTGGCAGAATGTATTTTCTGCAGAGAAAAAAAATCTGCAGGGGACAGGAGTTATATATACAGAATTAATAATATGCACAGACAGAGGACTTCATTAGTACCATGCGGCCTCTTTGTGCCAAGGGCCCTAAAAGTATTTAAAAAGGACACACACACCCCTCACCTTCCTGGGAATTCTCCCTCTATAGGACCTATTCTAGAGGCATGGATGGGATGTTTCTACATGCCAGATATTCTGCAGCATGGTTCATCTATTTTTCTAAGGTACCTATAAAGCCCCCATTACTGCGGTATCTGTGTGCCTCACAACCTCGCTGTGATGTAGGGAAGTAGTGATATCCCTGTTTTACAGAAACAGAGACTAGGGCTTCGTACCTAACTAAAAATTCATGGAGCATAGACTTGAACTTGGGTCTAAAGGCTGTAACCACTGGAGTAGTGAGTCAATCTCTGTCTCTGGCCTAAGGAATATTTAAGTATTTACACAAGGTGGAACAGCTTCAGCAGAACAGACTGAGAGCCCCCAGAACACACTACAGCCTGGGGGTTAGGGCTTTCAGCTGGCGTTTGGACTCAAGTCTCTGCTCTGGAGGAGGCAGAGTGGGAATTTGAACCTTGGGTCTCTCACATTGCAGATGAGCGGTCTAGCCAATGGGCTGTTAGGTATAAGGGTAGCAGTGGCACTTCCTCCTCCATGGGTTTTTTGTGTGTGAAAAATTATTGACCAGGAATGGCATAGGTGCCTAAATCCAGGAGAGGGTGCAAAACCATGAATACTGAGTGGACTTCGGTGCCAAACTCCCTTTGAAGGGTTTCACTTAGACCACACCTGTCTCCTTGTTATTTCATAGGGCTTGTCTACACAGTGTGGCAATGTGCGCTGCAGGGGTGTGAGTTCCAAAGCCTGCTATTTGGTCTGTGTAGACTCTGCTGGTGTGCACTAAAGAACACAGATCAAATAGTGTGAAGCATTTCAGTGTGCAATCATGCACCTGTAGCCCCCTAACTGGCTAGTTTTGTTTTGCTAGCTTCTGGAAATCTATGAATCCATGCTTTGTATAGGGAGCTTGGGTGCCTGACCTTGGACTGTATTCCACTAGGTGGCAAGGTACCTAAATGTTAGGCATCGCAATAGCTAAGTTACTTGCCTAATGTCATAGAGGAAGTCTGTGGGAGTCCAGGAAACTGAACTCCAGTTTAGTGACCTAACCACTAGACCATCCTTCCTTTTCCATGGGGCTATTGCAACAGGGGTACAAGTTAGGGAGGCCTTCAGTGTTGCTCTAACCTGTCCCAGGAACTCAGCTAGCTCTGGTGGTTCTCCCTCCTTTTTGTTCCTTGTGCAGGGATGAATTGAGACCATGGTGCCTGTCCTCTGAGAGAATCCCTGAAGGGCCTTACAAATGGAAAAATTATACACAAATTATACACAGGATTTACTTCATCCAGCCCTGAGAATCACCCACTTCTGGGGCAGAATACAACAGGTGATTAACAGCACACAGCAATAATATGTAATGGTTAGGGCATCTAAAGTGGAATGTCTCCCTAGCGAGCAAGCACAAAGAGCTCTCTGAAGCAACCCTGGCAATGTCAATACAGTGCTGTTCAAATCCAATCCAGTTTGGTGCCCAACAATTCTGTTTGGTGCCCTCTATGCAAAGAATGGCTAGCATATCAGTCCAGTCTCCATTAGTTTTTTGTCATGTGGACACCTGTCTACCACCACAACTGGGGCTAACTGACTCTTTGTAAGTGGTATCAGAAGAGTAGCCAAGGAATGAACAGGCTTCAGAAACTGGGCTCTTCTTTCTGCCCTAGAAAGGTTTGTTTAAGGATATGGGCGAGGCATGCTGGCTTGGTGTGCTTTTCAGTAAATTTATGCTCCTTTTCATTGTATTGTACCTTCCCTGTGGATAAATAGGGATTAATTCTGCAAGGACAGCTCTTTGGCTCTATAAACCATCCCTAAATTCTCTCAAATGTGTATTTTTAAGCAGTCTTATTATTCATTCTTAAATGAACCCAAGACTTGGTAACATCTGCTTCCTTGTGTGTGAATTTTAAAGACTGCCCTGGCAGCTTCATATACATACAAGCAAATGAGTTTTAAGTAATGCATGTTATAGCTCAGAGGCTTGTACTATAGCGGTCTTGTGGCCAGGAATGGCATCAGTTGGTTCCTTTAAAGACAATTTATATGTAGCTCACATGTCTCATGCATTATTTGTCAACTGCAAGTGGAAGCAATGGAATTTCAGCCTTTGCTAGTTATAATTAATGTGTATTTAGTGATTTAAGGCATAGCTCAGTTTATTGGCACCAGAATGGCACTGGGAGCTAAGAAGGTAAAAGTTGTGTGTGTGTATGTACCTGTGCAAAGCAAGTGAGGGTGCCTCCAATAAATATCCTTTCCAGCAGCTGTTTTGAATATTAAGTGAGTCTATTATTATGCAAAATGCAGCCATTGATTATTCCGTTATAACAGAGTTCATCTGAAAAGGAACCAATTCATTTATTTAAAAAGAGGTTTAAAAATATTCATATTTGCTTGTGGGGGGAGGGGGAAAATAACCTTGAAATTATTGCTGACAGATTGCATTTAAAATAAATAAATTCCCAAAACCCCTTTCAGTGGCACTACATTCACTTAAAAGTGCTGGCTAGACTGTGATGGAGAATGATGCATACGGTTTCCCTAAAACAGCTATAGGGCATGCAGCAGCTGGGGCTCCCTTAATGTGAGCTGAGCAAATAATTCTCAGCAATAACATGTTTGATGAATGAAACCTTCCCCTGTGGGATATCCAACAGCAGATCATGGTTTCCTTGAACTTACTCTGTGGATCACCCCTTGACCAGTTCTCTGCAAGGATTTGATACTTGCTACTCAATCTATGTCGATGGTTCTGATTGGTCATTTCTGCCTCTTGTTTCCGTTCCCAATTGGAACAGTGTACCTGTGAGTTTGAAATCTGCTTGGCACAAATATTTCTGCCAGTAAAACATAGGTATGGGAATGTTCTTAACAAATTTGAGGGTGAGTGTCATTAAAGAGAATTCAGCTAAAAATATGAGTGAGTAGTTGCAATCACTAATAGAAAAATCCTTATGAAATCAATAGGCATTGTGTAGACATTCAGTACCACTTCGTACATATAATTCAGAGAGAGCAAGAGCACACGCGTATGTGTGTGCACCATCCAATAGAAGTCTGTAGCAGTGCTATGCTTTTCTATTGAATTCTATAGGATAGTACAAAAAGTCTATGGAAGGGTTATTACTTTCTATTAACAATCTATAGAGCTAAACTCATCTGGAGTTACCACAGATTGAAGTGAGAGCGTTCCACCTCCATTACCCATGCTGGACCAACAAAAGATATTATCTCACCCATCTTGTCTCCCTGATATCCTGGGACCGACATAGCAACAACAGCACTCCAAATTACACATTCAGTCCTGTACTTTTCTACTAAACTGCCAACAAGGAGGCAAGTTAAAGATATATCCAGCCCTTCATTTTTATTGTGCTTTTTTGGGGGTATATCTTTTGCAAACTGTCAGGTTTTTCTTCTCACAAACTGAGTGTCACTTAGCTGTTTTTAAAAAGGAGGAAGTTTAGTCAGACCTTTAGAATTATTAAGTAGAGCTGGTCAAAAACTTTCTGTCAAACTACCTTTTTGGACAGAAAATGGCTTTTCTACTAACTGGACATTTTTGTGGGGAAAGAGACGGGGGAATCAGTTTTCATCACATTTTCAGACTGGAAAAACTATTTTGTTTGGGGTTTTGTGTGTGTGTGTGTGTTTTTCTTTCAATTAAAACCAAAATATCTTTAACATTTTGAGTTGTCAATTTTTTCACAAGGGGAAAATTATTTCCTGATTAGTTCTAGTATTAAAGTATTTAATTGAGAACCACTTTCTCCGAAAGGGGACCTAGTGACTGATGGCTCTTATGTGAGAGTGTGGCATCATTGCAGTTAAGTGCCTGATTCTGAACTCAGTTACACTGGAACCTGCAGCTCCCACTGGCTTCAAATTAACTTGGGAGTGTTCAGCACTACTGCAGCTCAAGCTCTCAGTGTCTCAGGTTGGACAACCAAAATAATAGGCCACTCTTCTAAATAATTGCTTTAAATACCTATTGTTCTGCATATGTGGCAGTGTTATGATCTGTATCTTCTTTGTAGTGAGGGTGGTGGCTTGCAAAGTGTACCACTAGTTCCGGATTCCAACATTTCAGGGGTGATGCAGATAGAGGGTTTTGGCTCGTGTATAGATATAAAGGTCAGTCATGAAGTTCAGATTCAAGACCTAGCCTTGGATCTAAACTTTTCCCAAAATTAAGGAGCACATGGCTCTAGGAGTTTGTAATGGGTCCAGTTATATTTTTAAAAAACAAACAGACAAAACCCCTGAGCTTTTTAAAGCTCAAAGGTGGTTTGGAGTCTGGGTTTGGGTAGCGAGATAGTTTCAGGGAACTATCAGGGATAGGTTCGGGGAAGATTAATCAGATTTGTTTCTACTAGTGGAGGTTGAGCATAGCCCTATATGTCATCTTCATTTGAATGGTGTTCCAGTTTTCCTCTGCTATAACTGGAAATACAGCTACAGAGGAGTTGAATGTGGGAATTGCCAGACTGACTCATACCCATGATCCATCTAGTTCAGAGTCCTGTTTCTGACAGTGGCCGGACCAGCTGCTTCAGAGGAAGGTGCAAGTACCCTTGGAGGAAGGGCCGAGTTAAGGAATATCCTGTCCCCAGGAAAAATTAGTGGCTGGATTATATCCTGAAGCATGAGAATTTCTCTTCCAAAACTCTTGTTTATGTTTTTAATATTAACTATTCTAATTCTGGATCCTTTACTTGATGATATAAATGTCTAATCCTCTTCTGAATCCTGCTAAGCTCCTGGTTGGCTTCAGTGATATCTTGTGGCAATAAATTCCATTGTGCATTGTTTGGAAAAGTTTCTGTCATGATGTGGCTGGCCTCTTGAAAGAGACAGTTAATGTGCTTAACTTGCCTCCCTGTATAGAGAATAAAGAATATCACATGACCTACCTGTCACATGACAGGTTTCTGGGATATAGATAAGAGAGGCCTAGGGAAGAGACTCAAGGCAGAGGAGAGTCATAAGGCAGATAGAAGCCTGGGGAAGGCCATGGGAGACAAGAGCTTGGATCCTCCTCCTGGGAGCATCAGTAGACTCCAGGTAGAAAGCCCTGGGAGGTGCTATTGGGATAAAGAGCAGGGAAACGCTCAAGGGAGGTAGCTCTGTGAGCCAACATCCTGAAAAGAGGATGGAAAAGGATCAAGAGAATGGGACTGAAGAGGAGCCCCATGACTAAGAGGAGATGGCAGAGTTAAATATATGGACTTTGTGTTGTGGTGACGGATGTTCTGTGGCACACTGAGGGATCCAGTCGGATGGCCAGGTCACCAAAAAAAGTGTGTTTAAGTGTTGAACTTCATGTTAATAAGTCAGCCCCTTTTGTAGGATTATTGAGGAGCCCAAGAGGGGGAAAGGAAGCAGCAGCAGCAGCAGTCAGCATGAGCACAGAATGGGACAGCCTGGAGATAGTTTCCTTTTCTCAGTTTTGAATTTTCCACCTTTGAGCTTCACTGAAGATCCCCGTGTTTTGTATGATGAGCCAGAGTGAACTGAAGTTTATGATCCAAGTTTTTCTATGGCACCCATTATTTTATATTCATTTATCATGTCCGCTGTCTAAACTAAATTCTCTTTTTAGTTTCTCTTCAGATAAATGCACTTAGTCTGTACATCACAATACACATTTTGCATAGAGATGGGCCCAATCTCTTACGATGCTGATCCAGAACTTCCCCAAAGCTTGAGGTCATTCTGATGCAAGGATGATTTTGTGGTGATTTTTCTGCTAAACACCAGAGGCACAGAAAGTTACATGCTGCTTTGACTTGTGCAACATTTCCAGATACTGAGAGCATCTTTGAGGGCAAAATGTACCCCCAAAGTATTCTGTTTTTAGTTTATTTTCCCAATGTCATGGCCGGAAACTCTGCTTTTTTAAAATCCCTTCCTCCAGACCCCTACCCCCACACCAACTCTTACCAGTATAGCTTATTCTTATAGCCAGAACAGAGTCACTCACCCTGCTGGATTCTGTTCTGTCTAATCCTGTGCATCTCGTATTAATGTCCAATTTACCCTGATGCACATTCCTCCAGGTAAAGTGCATCAATCGATCCTGCTAGCACAATAACATCCGTCTCTGGCCAATTGATCTAGCTGCCAGAAGCAATCAAAGGCTATGGTGTTATTTCTTCATCTCCTTGAGCTCCACTTTCCCTTGACCTGCCAGTTTAACGCATTGACCCTGTATGCTTCCCATACAAGCTGTTAGATCACAAAATAGCAGTTCCTTGAAAAGATGTAATGTTCTGCCATGAGCCACTTCTTTGCTGGGCTTCTCAGGGCCATGGCAATTAGAGCTGGAAAAGGTCATGTTGCTCAACATTACCCTCCGCAAGTGAAGCTTGCCTGTAGGCATTGGCATTGTAATCAGTAATTTGGTGAGCGTGAGAAAAGATGGCAGAGGTTAACAGCCTAAAGGGCAGCCCCTTCCAGCAACAGCAATATGCTGTGCTTCACAGTGGAAGTACAAAAACTCACTTAAGCCATTTATATTAGAGGAAATGGCTCTCTGTTTTAAGTTAGTACTGCAGAGCACAGACAATATACATGCTCTTTACTAACAGGGTGACTGCGTTGCTTGGTAAATGCAGCTTAAATACTATTGTCCTTGCATACTCATCTACACTGATAGCAAGAGAGGGGGTAAGCAACTTTGCAGAGCTATGGCTCCTACAAACCAACAGCTTTTTGTCTGATGCCACCTTTAAAATGATTCTGCGTGCAGGCAGCCCTCTGCTCCTATGAGTGTTTTGCAGACAATGCTTGGTAAATACATTAAGCAAGCTACTGAATGAATTGCATGCTGAAAGAAGGCCTGTAAACCATATAGGGCCTGATGCAGCTAATGTCAGTATCTAGTGGCTGTATATCCAGCAGCCAATACTAATCTGCCATGCAGGTATTTATCATACAATATGTATGGTGACCTATGCCATGGGTCATTTATTTACATGACACAGCCAATGTATGAGGCATTGTGTGATAAGTGATATGTGCCAAACAGATACTGGGTCCCTGCCCTGAGGCACAGCAGATAAGGTGCAGTATAATATAAACTGATTACAAAATATTAGCACTTCTCCAAATTTGCCTCTGTTGCCAAGAAAATGAGTGTATTAGTTGGGATTTCAAAGCTTTTTGAAAGGAGGATCTTGAGTAACAGGCTGTTCAAGGCACATGGTGTAGGGTTACCATATTTCAGGTTCCCAAAAAGAGGACACGGGGGGGCGGTGGGGAGGGAGCTGGAGGGTGTGTGTGGGAGGGGTACCTGGGTGTGCTGGAGGGAGTAACTGCAGTGGGGTTCTCGCTAGAGGTGGGTGCAGTGTCACTCCCTGTCATGGTGGCAGGGCAACAGATGCCAGCCCAGGGCCCAGTGCCAGACATCAGTCAGTGCTTCCCTGTGGGAGCCCCTCCCAGGGCTGGGAACTGGGGTTGCAGGGGAATGGACCAATCAGCTGCGGATGCAGGAGAGGAACTGGGTGTCTGGGGTGCAACCTGGACTTTGGGACTGCTGAGTCCTCCAAACCCATGAGCCTGGGCTGGCCTTCACACTGATGTCCAGCTACAAGCCCCTGCCAGGCACTGCATTTACATAACCATCCACAGGGAGGGACACACCCACTTGAGTTACTTGAATGATCTCTCAGCCACTCATGAACCATCAATAGAAAGGCTCCAGCCAATTCCTTCCAGCTCCCCAACCTTGCACTCCAGAAACATACCATCTTGCTCTGTTCAATGTTTCTATGGACAGTGCAAACTCAGTATAAGTTTGCCACTTCTTCATAGGGACGTGGACATGCACCAGCCTTTGTAATATGATCTGAGATTACCCAAGCACTTCAACCAAAAATACACAGTTTTAGGTAAAATATAAAACAGATTTAGTAACTATAGAGAGGTAGATTTTAAGTGATTAACAGTAGCAGGCATAGAGATCAAAGTTGGTTACCTAAGAAACAAAAATAAATGTGCAATCTAAATTCTAATTTAAACAGACTAAGCTAGATTTTAATGGAATGGTCTCTCATTCTAGCAGATGGTACAAGCAGGTTACAGTTCCTCAGTGCACAAGCTGGACTACCTTCTGGCCTGGGACCAATCTCCCTATGTCAAAGTCTTTGTCTTCCGGATGATCTTCCAGTGTTGAGATGCAGGGGTGGGGAGGAGGCCAAGTTATTATGTCACTGTCCCTCTTTTATACTTTCTTCCAGCTGCTAGAAAGATCCTTGCTATGATGTGGGGGTCATGTAGCCTTCCTTGGTCAGGCAGTCCCCCATTGCATATGTGTCTTCTCTGAGATGCCTCTGGGATAGTGGATTCTTCTTGATGAGATATTAATGCTGTTTGGCTGGTGGAGATGGGTCCTTTGTTCCTACTGAAAGGCCAGCTGTGGGCATCTCCCAACTTCACAA
Source organism: Emydura macquarii macquarii (assembly GCF_026122565.2). Taxonomy (NCBI): domain Eukaryota; kingdom Metazoa; phylum Chordata; order Testudines; family Chelidae; genus Emydura; species Emydura macquarii. The sequence goes on along the minus strand of NW_027132813.1, from coordinate 5,047,337 downwards.
CATATTTCAGTAACACATACAGGAATAATTCATAACTTCACATATCATGGTAGCATATACAATTCAATAGGATATTAATGTTTAATAGATCAAGACTTTTAAAATGATACCTTACAAGGCATACATTGGACCAAACATATCATACTCATGCCATAGTGGTGAATATGGGGGTTCCAGGATGCTACTTTGAGGTACAGAGTGTCACAGGAACCAATCAGGAAGTGGTCCAATCAGAGCTTTTTCTGAGCTGCAATGTTTGCTCTGCAAAAAACCCAGACTTTGACTCTTATTTCAAAAAGCCACCTGGACGGAGAGTAGACAACTGAAAAAGAGGTCATGTCTGGGAAAACCTGGAGGTAATATGGGAAGCCCAAAGGTTGGGAGAAAGGGACAGCTCCTCAGCTGATGGAAATTGGGGAAGCTTCTGTAACTGAATACACCTCTGTATTCACACTCTACACACTATTGTAATCCTTGTACAAGGCATAACTTGTAAGGTATCTTTGAAAACTCAGAATTTAAGTTATAAGATTTCCATGTATGATGTTAACACATGTTCCAAACAGAAGTCGACAAACAGATCTGTCTGAAACAAAGGAAGGAATATGTGCTTGCCTTAATTTGCATATCAGCAGTAAACAGAGTCATCAAGCAGGGAGAGAGGGAAAAAGGAAGTCCAAACAGGAGAAAAAACCAGCAGGGAATATTCTTCCACATAGACTCTTAAGGCTTTTGGTTCTCAGCTGGAAATGTTTTTCAAGAGGGGGAGTGAAACTATAAAAAGGAGGGACAAATATCCCATGACACCTCTCTCTGTCTGTCTGTCTCTCTCCCCCGACTTCTGCCCATCACATTCTCTGCATCTGAAAGGACAAAAGTAAACAGCCATTGGACTTTGGGGGGAAGGGTTCCTGACCTGAAGAGTTTGATCAGTAACTTTGCTGGAAACCTGTGATGAGAAAGTTTTCTTTGCAATTAAGTTAGTTTCTTAATTACAGTAGAATCTCAGAGTTAAAACACCTCGGAAATGGAGGTTATTCATAACTGAAGTGATTGTAATTCTGAACAAAACGCTATAGTTGTTCTTTCAAAAGTTTACAGCTCAACATTACCTCAACACAGCTTTGAAACTTTACTATGCAGAAGACAAATGCTGCTTTGAACCATCTTAATTTAAATGAAACAAGCACAGAACATGTTTCCTTACCTTATCAAATATTTTTTAAAACTTTCCCTTTATATTTTTAGTAGTTTACCTTTAACACAGTACTGTACTGTACAGCATTTGCTTTTTTGTCTCTGCTGCCTGATCGTGTACTTCCAGTTCCAAATGAGGTGTGTGGTTGACTGATCAGTTCATAACCTTGGTGTTTGTAACTCTGAGGTTCTACTGTAGAAACAAGTAAGCATTTTAGCTTTATTTTTCTTGTAACCATTTCTGAGTTTTATGCCTCATTACTCACATTCAAAATCTCTCTCTTTGTAGTTAATAAAATAGTTTTACTGTTTTATCTAATCCAGTGTGTTTAGGTTGAAGGGTCTGGGAAACTATTTAAGGAAATAAACTGTTATATTATTTCCTTAAAGACATAATAGACTTAATATATTTGTATTGTCCAGTAGAGGGCTGGGCAGTAGAGGACATACATTTAGGGCGGCGGGGGTGGGAGGGAATTCAGGACTAGGGCTGTGTTGAGGTCACCCTGCAGTATAACCAAGGCTGGTGAGAGCCAGGGTGTAGCTGACAGGCTGCAGTTACACACAGACACTCAGGGTGTGGCTTTCATACTGGAAGGCTGTATGTTAGTGGACTGGTGAGAGCTATTATGGCAAGGCATTGTAAGGCACCCAAGGTTGCAGGGTGCGGTGACAGAGCTCTCCACTAGTCTGGATTGTGCCCCAGTTTGTTGCAGCTTCATTGCCTTCAACAGAGCAATGCTGATTTACACTATCTGAAGATCTGGCCCATAATAATCTAGAATGGGTGAAGGAGACAAGGAGATTTGGGTGGCATGCATGTAGATCAGTGAGAGCTGTAAGAGTGCTCTAGAAATACACAGAGAAGAGAAATGCCCTGGAGTAAAAACAAGGATTAGAGGTTGGGAGACCCAGGTTACAGTTTTCATCCTCATCATTCTTGTTTACTTCTGCAGTTCTTTCCACTTGGACTGTGAAACTGCACTGGTCATTTTCAGTGTCCCTCTCCTTACTACATGGAGTAGATATTGGCATAAGATGTATTTGCTTATTGTTGATGTGCAGTGAACTCAAGCGTTTACAAAAATCTTGAACTTGCACAGATAAATAAGGGGATTTTATGAAACTGCTGGAAAATCCAAATTGGATGGTTTCATTTTATATTCAAAAGCCTCTTAGCACAACTTCCTTTTTAAGACTCTTTCCTCTTTGGCTAGTAATGGAACAATGGGGAATGTTTAATTCTGGTATGGAATGAATAACTTTTGCCTGACAGATATTTACTATTCCGCTCTAGAACTGGTCAGGAAAAGGCGAGAATTGTTCATGGAAAATCTGCAAGAGAAATGAACTTTTGGCTTTTGTTTTGCTGGAAATTTATACAGGAAACGTGTGTACTACTGGGTTTTTTTAAAGAAAATTTTCAAAACTATTTTTTCTGAAAATTTAACTTCAGTGAGAGAACAGTAGATTATGAGTCTCAAAGACATTTTTCTCAGGGGAAAAAAGTGTCTTTGGGAAACTTTTGACCATATCTGCTCCAGATGGAGCCTTCTTCTAGGCACTACCTTTGGGTGATGGACCATACAACATGATGACAACCACAAGTGGATGACATTTCTTCGAAATAAATGACCACCGGGGGAGTTAACCATAGTTGGTCTGGACTCCTAATGGCCCCCTTGTTGACACTCTCAGGAGAGAGAAACTAAGGATTGAACGAGCCATGACTGAACTTCTCCCTGAAGTAGAGTTGGTTCTGTTTTGCTTGTCATTTCTGAGGCAAATATGTAGGGAGCCTACATGTGCATGGTACTTTGGTCTGCGAAGCTGTCTATCAGCCTCTTCTCTGTAGCATTGAGTTAAAATTCACATTAAAAATTAAACTGAGGGGAAGATAATGGAATATCTGGAAAGATAAACAGAAACAGATTTTGGCCAGAAAGATCAATCGTGCTTGTATTGAAAGAGCAAATGCCTGTAGAGAAGGTCAGAAATGCACTGGAGAAAGCAGCATGAAATAGTTCAACAGCTAGGATTAGCTGTCCATCCCAGAAGTTTAAAAAAATAAAAACCAAAAGGAAGCAGGTGGAGGAAAAAGGAAAGGACACAAGGGCAAAATATGTGCAGTGTAACAGCCCATCGTAGTAGAATATAGGCACAAATGGGCATAAGTAGATTGACATTGAAAAGGGTTCCATTCGTTTCTGTCCTTTTGCAGACCAGCCCTCAAAAGCACCACAACATAAACAGTGCAATGTTCATTAGAGTGTACATCTGTTGTGTATTCACCCTTCTTTCAGCAGTAGCTGCTTGAGTGATCCTGGTTTATCCTTTCAAAGTGTGCAGTTACATCAGAGATTAGCTTTTTAATTCAAGAGAAAAATAAGCGCACATTTTAAGATGATAAGGTCAAGGTCAGTGGGTGCCTAATTTGATTGAAGGTCTAATTCTGCTGTCATTTACATCTGTATGAAACTGGAGTTACTCCACTGAAGGTAGTCTGGATTTGAGCTGGTGTAAATGAGAACAGAATCCGCACCTTAGTTCTGTGTCCAAAATGTGGCCCGGATACTCAGGGCATATGGGTCATTTTGATAGAATATTACATAGTAAAGTTATTTAAGAATGCAAGCCCCTGTGATGTCCTGAAGTTACCTAAGTAGAAAAGAGGTAAGAAGCATCTTCAGTGCTACCAGCACATTCCTCTCTCCTTTTTCGTTGCATGCAACATTTATATTTTGAATTTTTTTATGATCAAAACAGGCTTATCACTTCTGTCCTGGACATGGGAATATACACATTCAGTTCCAGCCAAGTGGTGGCTGGTGTATGCTGCAGTATAGTACTACGGAAACGTGGTGCTAGGTTAAGGAAGCCTGTGTTTGTGCCAATCTTTGGTGGTGGTTTTGCTCCAGCCCCTAGAGATTTCAGCCCCATTGTGCTCGGCCTGTATAGAAACATAACTAAAAAAACCACTGACCTCAAAGTACTTGCAATCTACATATAAGATGAGACAATAGGTGGGCATTGGGCACTTTATCTTTGATTTCTTTCTTTTACATTTTCAGTGGCTGTATTGCTTGTGGATATGAGCAGCTCACAGCATTAACTAGAGCCAAGTACAATGTGACCAGAGCTGTGCATGCTTCCTCCAAACAGCTCTGTTAATGATCCTCAATACTGACCCGCAGAAACCTTTTGCTGTGCCAGCCTTTGCCCACACTGCTCTGCCAATGTGCCTCAGTATGACCTGCAGTACCCCTGCTATCCCAGCGTAGCGTGCATGGCTGTGCAAGTGAGCCTCAATCCTGACTGCAAAGCAACCTTTGCTGTGCCAAGCCTAAATCCCCAACAGCTCTGCCAACACACCTGAGTCACGACCTGCAGCATTTCAGTTCAGCACCTAGTCCTTTCCCCTAATTCCTACACACAACCTGCCAATATCTCAACCCTGAACTACATCATCTTTGGCTCTCCTAGTCCTCCCACACCTCTACCAACTGCACCTCTCAACTATTATTTTCTTAAAGTGAAAATACTTCCATCAACACTACTAACATTGTATTGCATGTCACTTCTTGCTATTGTCACAGCACCAGGCTGGATTTAGGGGCAGGCGACCCATGCGACTGCTTGCCGGGTGCCAGGCTTGGGGTGCTGTTTTGGTTGTTAGTGACAAAAGGGAAAATAGAATGTTTGAAGTAAAATGTTTCAGGTATTCCGTGTGTGAATTCATTTTTCACTAACCTCCTAGAATCAAGCATGCAATTTATGCATCAAAGTTGTGAATTGGGCTACAAATACAATAAAAGATAAGGCATTGAAAAGTTTAACAAATGGGGGTGTGAAGATGCTCTTCATCTGGGGTGCCATTTGGTCTAGGGCTGCACAGCACTGTATTGATGCAAATGCCTACATAAGGTTAAGATGGCACTGTTGCAATCTGGTCCCATCTTGCTCTCTGGACGGACACCAGTCTGTTGTGACAGGGTTCAACCACTGAGTCTTCTGAATCTGGCTAGTGGCTGATCACTGGTCCGGGCTCTAAGTCTCTCAGGTACACTTCTAGGTGCAGACTCTGGGTCTGACCCGCTTGGACAGTGGGACCCTACGGCCTGGCTGCCTTAGACCCCGCAACCAGTGGCACAGACATCCCAGGTTGCTCCATTTCCTTAGCCGTGCCTCTCAGTGGCCACCTGGCTGTGGGAGCTCAGGTTTCCTAGTTTGCACCCGTCAGAAACAATGTGACAGTGAAGCAAGCAACACGCACACACACACACACTTTACTGTTAAAAAACAGAAGTGAGTTACAAATCTCTGGAAAACAACAAACGCTTGAGCACTCCCACCTTAGTCTGATCACATCCCATTGTGTAAATTTTTGGGTTTGGTCAGTGTCCTTAAGAGAGGCAAAATACCTTCTTCCTTCACTCTCACCAGCTGGGTCTTCCGTGTCTGGTGATGAAATGGCCCCTGACTTAGAAAAGCCACCTACTCTTTTAAACAGTCTGTTACCTTTAGGTCAGATGGTTAAGCAAAGAAACTACAGTTTTCAGTGTCTAAACAAGGGAAAGACAAAGTGGATGAGGTAAACTTCCACCTTGGGTTCAGACATGTAGGATGGGTTGAAAACCATGTTTGAGAGAGAGAGAAGCTTTTGTTCTATACAGTGCGAAAACTTGTCTCTCTCACCAACAGAAGTTGGTCCAATAAAAGATATTACCTACCACACCCACCTTGTCTCTCTTTATATCTTGGGTCCAACATGGCTACAACACCTCAGTCAGCGAAGGAGAGTCAATCATATTTGATGGCCCTTGATGGCTCTTTCACTGTTAGCATTCTCATAGTTGTTCCACCTGTTAGCATGAGCATTGTGTTCAGAATAGACTGTCTTTTTCAGCATGTGACTGGTTTTCCACCCCACCTGGATGTCTGAACCCAAGGTGGAAGTTACAATGGCAAGTGAAGTTTACAGGGAAGGTTACAATCAAAATGACATTCACAAAACAAAATTGAGTTTACAATTTGACACAGACATATCGCCCAAACTAAACCCGGCTCTCCTATTATAAATCTTTATTTTCAGTTTTTTGTGATTAGGCTGTTAGTGTGTTTGGTTTCTGTAGGGGAAAATGTTGTATTTTACCATGATTGTAAAAAAATTTGGCTTAGTCAAATTTGGCTTGACAGAGACCTGACTGGGATGATTTAGTTGGAGTTGGTCCTGCTTTGAGCAGGGGGTTGGACTAGATGACCTCCTGAGGTCCCTTCCAACCTTAATCTTCTATGATTCTATGGTCAGGTTTGAACTACAGAAGCACAAAAGTGAGATCTCAGAGTTTGTGTGGAGCTTTTGCCCTGGTACATTTGCCCTCCCTGAGAATTAATCCATGTCTCATTTTGGAAAACACTGGACCTGACTCCCATGCCATTACACTGATTAAATGCCATTCGTTGAAGTTACTCTGATCTAATTCCCCCATGAATTCAGGGTCAGGCTACAATGAATGACAAAGTCCTGGGCACATGCAGCATTTCATGTAAACTTGTTAATATCCTCAGTGAGGATGGTAAATTCAAACAATCCATGAGATTCTTCTGAAATGAAGGAGAGGGGCCCTTGACCAGGGCTTTGGCTACACACACACTTGTACTGTGTTTAATTCAAGATGTGTATTTAAGCCAATTTAAACTAGTGCATTCCAGGTGTAGACAAGGTTTTATAGTCTCCTTTTTCATAAGGCACCTATCGTGTTGATGCCTGGGTGCTAAATATAGTATTCTCTCCCCATCATTTTAGGAAACATGGGAAGTATTAGTCAATTGTACAAGGCTCTGGTGTTACTAATGGATTTCTGCTATGGATTTTTAAAAAACATATAGTTCCACCAAAATATCCCACAATATATTTTGTTTAGTGTGTAATTAACAGGTATGAGTAAATTGTATTGGATGGCATTCTGCAGGACTCCTAAAATGCACATTTTTTTAATCAGTTCTAAGCTTTTGCATTCTATATAATTTTGGGGTAAGGGAGAAGGGAGGAAAATGACTTTTTGGGTATCAAGGAACATCAATATTAGAACTACAGCTATTGATCACTTCTGCTAGTTTCTCTTCTTTCATTCTTAATCTCTCCCTTGCCCCACACCCTTCTCTCCATGTCTTATGTTTAGTCTGGTTGATAAAATGCACCTGATCATACAAACAGATACAAAACTTGCCAAACAGACCAATGATAACTATAATTATAGTCTCTGGATGATCAGTAGGATCCCAGAAATAGCACTTCAAACAGGAAAAGAAGGGCTGCAAAAAGGTAACTGACGGCATCCTAGTCAGTTTCCCTCTGAATGAACATACTTGTGTAAATCCCTTCTGTGCCTGGGATGAATTCCTGACCTTATTGAAATCAGAGTTTTGCCATTGACTTTATTGGGGCTAGGATTTTTCCTTAATGAAGGGGGCAATTGACTAGTATCCATCACCATAAAGCCAGGGAATTTCTGAAATCTATCGAAAATTGCAGTGTAGAAATTGCAGGGGGATTAAGCAATCATTAGGTTAAAAAATATTAGTGTGTAATTCTCACATAATCAAGACTAATTCCTCTTCTTGTTATGCGTGTTACTTTAGTCCTTTAAAGTGGCCATGTTGTTTTAAATCTTGGATCATGGTCAGGACAACGAGAAATCACTTGAGGATTTTTATTATATGCCTAAATATGTATTGACAGGAGACAATTGTAAAGTGCCTCCCAAAAGGCTGCTACAGTCAATTAGGCCTATAATATACATTTAAAAACCTAATTATAAATGCACATTATTCACCCGATTAACCACAGAAGGAAATGCTTTTGTCAAGCAGGTGAATAAAGCCAGCTAGTTGTTAATATTGTTTGGATAAAAAACTGCTCGGCATCCAGGCTGTGCTGTATGTTACTGAAAATTCTGCTGGCTCAGATCATTGTGTGAGACTAGGGGTATGTCTACCCTGCAATTAAAAACCTCAGCTGACTTGGGCTCAGGCCAAGGGGCTGTTTAATTGTCGTGTTGATGTTTGGGCTCGGACTGCAGTGGGAATTCTGGGGACCCTTCTGCCTCGCAGGATCCTAGAGCAGGTCTCTGGCCTGAACATCACATCTTCACTGCAATTAAACAGCCCCTTAACTTGAGCCCCTTGAGTCTGAGTTGGCTGGCACAAGCCACCCGTAAGTTTTTAATTGCAGTGTTGACATACCGTAGGATAGATTTGGGGGGGGTTGTGGGATTTCTAGTTACTGTTTGTTTGTAGTACATCAACAGGGTTTTGTGCTTGACCCCTGAAAAACAACTCCTGGGAGACTGAAAGAAATAGAACAGAGGGCACAGAAGGGGACCTCTGGTGGTAAAATAGAGCCATTGTTTAGCATGTACAGACTGCTTGATCATTAGGCTGTGCTATTGAAGCAATAAATTCAGCTTGCCTTCAAACAGACAGCACAGTGCAGCTTGGTTCCTTTCATGGCCCATAGTTACTGAGCAACTAACAGTGAGACATGTGGGGTTCTTTTTAAGTTTCAGTATGAGCATAGACCAGTGGTTCTCAAACTGTTTGTATTGGTGACCCCTTTTGAACAGCAAGCCTTTGAGTGCGACCATCTGACTCCTGTGGCCAGACCGTCCATTGCCTCTGGCCCCCACAGACTCCCCACTCCCCCTTCTCCCCTAATCCCTGAACTATGCCCTCTTCGCCCCTGACCCCTGTACCCCCACTCCTGCGCCCACCTGGGGAAACTGACCTGCATGCACGGAGCAGTTGGTATTGCTGCTTGCTCCCCCCTCGGATTGCTGCTCTTCTGCACACCCCTAGGGGTCTGCGGGGGGTGGCAAGGAGCAACATCAGGTCGGGGCTCCTTACATCCAGGTCGCTCTCCCCACATGGGCTGCATAAGGGGAGAGCAGAGAGCAACAGCTCCTGATGCTCACCTCAGAGCACAGCCCAGGTGGGGGAAATGACCTGGATGCAGGGAGCCCTGGCATTTTTCCTCACTCCCTCCCCACAGCCCCCAAGGGGGGTGAGGAGGAACATTGTTGGGGGGTGTCATTGCTCCCCCACCGCTCTGCCAGGAGAAAGCAGGGAGGCTCACATCCCTGTGCCTGTCCGGGCTCAGGGCTCACGGCTCGCGACCCCCACATAACCACGTCCAGTTCAAGAACCAATGGCACTGTAGACTATAGTAAAGATCTCATCATTTAAGGCTCTATTACCTGTCTAGCAAACTAGTGCTTGGAAATGGTGTTTGTTTAATTCTGCAGGCTGTTTGCATAGTTCAGTAAAAGAACGGCAAATATTCCCTTATGTCAAAAGGCATTTTCTGACTGTTAGGAAACTAGCTCAGTCAAAGCAGTGATGAGAAGAGATCTGTCATCTGTGGTTTGTTTGTGTGACACTTTCTTGGGGCGTCCAGAACCATAAGTCACCTTGTTGCTCTTCTGCCTCTGTGAGAGAAAGAGAGAGAGAGATTGGCTGCTGCTAAACTGTGAGTGAGCTCCCGGACACTCCAGTCTGTTAGCCAGCCATCTCTTCAGGGCTCTTGGCCTGTCCTTCCCCTGCCTTGCAGCTAACTGTTGGTACCCCTAGTTCCCAACCCCCCTAGAAGAGCATTCCTAGGCAGCATCCAGCCCCTATCACTGGACGCTCACAGAAATGATCACGTCCGCTGTCCCCAGAGACAGAATATACACCAGCCTGCTGGCTCTGCAGAGCCTCACTTCATTATAACAGCTCCGAGATGAATTTATAACACAACAAGAATCTGTTTTTAATAAAGAGCAGAGATTTAAATGATACTGAGCCAAATAAAACAAAAGAATGCTTATGCTTTCTAGTGACCCAGCCCTCAACTCAACAGGTTACAATCCTTGTCTAAGATACATTTCTTACGTAAAGCTACTTCTCAGCATCACCAGCCCTCCTAGCTGGGGATCCACATTCCTAAATGCAAAGAGCTCTGACCCCTTTGTTCCCTCAGTGATGGATAACAAGATGTGCTGTTGCTTCTCCTTATATTCCCCAATATTCATTGGCTTTGTCTAAAGAGTTAAGGTGACCCTTTGGGGTTCAGTCTGCAGGATAATATCCAGTGTGCTCATGTCACGTGTTTCCTCCTCCTCCTGATAACTGGTGTTTATCTCAGGTGCAAATGCACTGTCCATAATCTCTAGCATCATCCAGCTCAGTTTACATTATAGACATAGGCAAAGCAACATTCCTTCATCTGGGGCAAACTTGTTTATCTCATCAGCCCCAAAACTTATTCTAGGAACATATTTCCAGCACACATACATGCCTTTTCTACACCCCATCCATACATATGTCACACAATGATATTAATGACTGTTGAGTCACCAGCTTTCATTTGCCACTACACATGATGCTCTTTACAGATAAATCCTATGACAGCGATAAGTTAGGTGTAGTGAGTGTGGCACTCCTGGTAGGAGGTTACAGAAGAGCGGACCTTCTGCCAGTAGGCATCGAGAGGCTTTTGGGGTCCTAGTACGTACATGTGGATTTTTCACTGGCATTTTTTTAATGCCTTAGTGATCTACAGAGTCAAAATAATGGGAGATCTTGTCATCTTATGGAGAACTGCCACAAAGTCAAATCTTGTGTTTATTCTTGGCCTCATAAATTGATCTCTTTGTTTCCTGACTCCAACTTCACTGCTTTAGCCATAAGACCATCTCTTCTGCCAAATGATCTCCATACAGGCAATGAGTAAAGAAAGGTTCCTTCTCTTTCCCTCTGTAATATATATATAATAAACACACAGACAGACCCAGTTGGCCAGTTCCTAAGCTTCTCTAGAAGTAACTATCAATGGATGTCTAACCCATGGGTTCTGGCACTAGTCTAAACAGAATTAGTGTTGGCAAATGCTCTATATTCCTAAGCTGGAAGACACTTCCAAGTCCTACTTATTTGCCACTTATCCAAAATCCAAAGATTTGAAAATCTTAAAAGACTTGCATCTATCCATGGGCTGAAACTGAATGAGGGGGAAATTTTTAAAGGCACAAATGGAAATTGGGTGCTTAATTCCCATTGAAAGTAAGGTGTATACCTGCCATTGGGCCCTTTGAAAATCTGCCCTTTTGTTTGTGTGGGTAATGTCACTTACTGGAACTCAATTTCAAAGATACATTATCCAGTGTAGAGGAGATGTATTATAAGGAATCATCCTACTTTGGAGGAAGAGAGATGAACAAGATGACTTAATCGGTCCTTTCCTTAATTTCTATGATGCCATGATGATCTGATTGCTGCTGGAGATAGCTGTCCTCAGATAGAAAGTATCACTGATTGTTAGTGAAACATAATTACAATATTTGCATTTCGTGAGTGAATTAGGGAGAAATTCTTTAGAGGTGAGACCTGAATATAGAAATTCTTAATTCAGCCACTCCTGTGCTGTAAATTTACTTACTTTCCATTAGCATTACAGGGTTTTATTGCATAAGTCCCAATCTGACACCCTGTGTATATGTAATAATAAATAACTAGACATCTGCACACACACTCTCATATGTATACCACAAAATAGAAGATGCACATATATGGAAAAATCCACTGTAATCTATGCAAACTTTGGTTGGCAACTCAGACTCCTAGCACTTTTTGTTATCAGACTTGCATGCTGGTCCTAGCTGTAAGAAAACCTGAAACTGTGTCCACTATTGTTCCCGCTCTCTAAACACTGCCATCCAGTGAGTCTATTCTCCCCAGGAAGTGGCTGGCGAAATGCCAAAGGTTAAGCAGAGAAATGCTAAGCCTGTCTAATGTGACAGAGACATGGTAACTTTCTATCTTGATCAATTGGCCATGGATGATTAGCCCAGCAGTAAGGTTGATGTCTGATTAAAAACAAGCTGACAGCTCCCCAGGCCTATTAGGTTTACAACTTTCATTTGTTTTTGTGGGGTTTTTTTTGGTTTACAAACTCTCTGTGAATCTCTTCTCTCCCCTCCAGCATCAATAAGCAGGTGCTCTGTATTTACAGCACTGTGCACAGGCTCACAGATTGTGTTCTGTTGTATATAAAGAAAATCCATGTAATGATTAGAACCATAAAGCAGACCTCAGAGAGACTCACAGTGAAGTTCCCCCTATTCCTGCTGTCAAGATAGGAACCAAAAGCATAAGGGTACATGGCAACATATTGACCATGACATTGGCAAACCAGGTGACAGCTCTGGCCCAGGCTGCAGGAATAAGCTAAGAACTAACAAACTCATTATGGAGACCAGGCCAGTTCACCTGTATATTAGTTTTACTCCAAATAGGTATTAGTCTTATAAGTATGTATTTAGTTTTTAGACTCTCTGAAATGCTTGTAAGTTGCTGCACACATTGATCTCACTTGTAATGTCGGTATTCTATGCTATAAGAAAATATGTAAGTTTTACTTTATAACTTTGAAAATGTTTGCTCTGAACTTGTGAACCGAGGTACAGGAACTGTCCTCTCTGCCCATCCAAAAGGACTATCAATATCAGATGGGCCATCAAGGAATATCACAATATAAAGGATTGGTTAATGGCCCCATTGCCATTAAATGCTACAGAAATTGCTTGGAAATGCTATATGCAAGGAAGCTTCTCCTATGAACTTGGAAGCTTCTCCTGTGAACTTGGAAGCTGAATAAAACGCAGTCACAGGAAAATTTTCCATCTCTTTGGTTGTTTGAACTCTGACAGGGCTAGAGACACCACAATAAAGCCAGAGATCCCCAAGGGCTCCTTCCTGGGTCCATTCTGAAAGACACTTTGAATTGACAGATAACTACAACTCTGTCACTCTAAAGATTTACATGCTAACTCATTTATGTATGTATGTTTGCTTGCTTTAATTTGTAAATAACTTTCTTATTTCTTTAATAAATCTTTAGATAGTTTATTGCAGGATTGGCTATAGGCATTTTGTTTGGTGTAAGATATAGGGTACCTGTTGATCTGGGGTAAGTGGTCTCTTGGGACTGGAGACAACCTGAATGTGGTGTGATTTTTTTGGTGTAACGGACCATTTATCACTAAGTCCAATTTGTCTAGGTGGCAAAATAGACTGGAGAGTCTAAGGGGACTGTCTCTGACTCCATGGTAAGACTGGTATAGTGATCCAGGAGTTCACATTTCTTACTGGCTTGGTGATATCCAGTTATAGAACACACCACCAGTTTGGGATGTCTGCCCTGTTTTTGACAATCTGCCCTGAGGTAGGCACTCGTGGTCATGAGCCACTCCTGACAGCAAGTCATAGACATGCATCACATTGAGGGTCAGATTGTGATTTCCTTACTCATGGTGGATAATGCCTTACTCCACAAGTTATCCTAGTCACTTCAGTGGGGCTGACCAGGGTGTAAAGTACTATACCATGTCAGGCTATTGCAATCTGAGTCATAAGTATTTATGTACCAGATTCTCTTCTGTGCTGTGGTTTATTTATGCTGCATTCACACTGCAAACTGCCCCTAAATCTGGCATAACCAGCAATGAGAAGATCACACCAGTGTTGGGGAATCCTCTGGTGGCATAGAGCTAGCATAGTTCTGTATGAAGACCACACCTGCCTTGGTGCAACAGTCTTGCTTATGAGTGTGTTGCAGGAGTGTTCTGGATGTATTTTATAAGGTTATTGTAAAGTAATTCAGGAAAGGACAGTCTCTTCCTTTGTGTTTGTACAGTGCTTACCATAGTGGATCTTGATCTGAGGCATCCAGGTGCTCCTGTAGTACAATTAATAAATATTAAGGGGATTGACATCTGGAAATAATACATAGGCAAATCTAACACATTCAAACTCTGGGCATTTATTTATTGCCTCTTTTGTTACCTGGGCCTTCAGCACAGGACCTTCAGCAGGGATGAAAGTAGTAAGCCTCCAGAGGTATTCATTTCTTTTTTCAACTGTTCTTCTTTCAAATGTAGGGGACAACTCTGCTTTGGCAGGGAACTGGAACTGATGTCCTATTAGGTCTTTTAAATCTCTGATTTTTAGGATTAAGGTCTCAGTACAAGACTTCTCATCTGTGGTGCAATAATTTTATATTCAGTATTGTGTCTGAATGAATCCCAGTCTTGAATCCAATCCAGAAGAAGGGAAGGTGTAACTAATTCCTTTAGGTGTGCATTTACCCATTTCAAAGACACCTCATTAGGTGCTCTCAGATGGGAGCTAGAATGTGATAAGCACAGGTATTCAGACGGTCAGCTTGCTTTCTCGCTTGAATGTCCCAATAGTTGAGGCAAAAAGAAAAAGCTAAGGAGAATTATTTACACGTGGGTGATGTGTGTGCTTGAAAAGATCTGTTTTTGTTTCCTAGATCCAGCTCTGTGAGAGTCCAAACAGTAAGGGAATGAAGAATTTTCATGTTGGCTATCTTCATTTCTTTCTTCCAGAATTCCAGCTGATGGGATGAATTTCCTTGCATGTAGTCTCTTCACAGGTCTGAGAGGGCCATTAGCCCAGTCTTTGCGTCGGGATGCTTCACAATGGCCTGCTTAATTTTGATAGACCTTGATGGGCAGGGAAACTCACCTCCTGCCTGAGTTCAGAAGTTCAGAGTAGGTATTTTTACAGTTATAAAGCAAAACTTCCATATTACCTTATAGCATGAGATACAGACATTACAAGTAAGATTAATGAATGCAGGAACTTACAAGAATTTTATAGAGACTAAACCCATCTTTACAAGTCTTATCCCCATCTTGAACAATATTAACATACAGGTGAACTGATCTGGTTTCCAGCTATGAATTTGTCAGTACTCAGCTGACACTGCTAGGATGACCAGACATTCCGATATTATTGGGACCATCTCAATATTAGGAGCTTTGTCTTGTGTACACAACTATTACCCCCCCCCTCCACCCCAAAAAAAGTGTCCTGATTTTTCACACTTGCTATCTGGTCACCCTATCTACAGCCTTGGCAAGAGCTGATACCTGGTCTACCAGCATCACAGACTATATATCTTTTTTTTCCCATGGACTTGTATGTTGTTTATGTGTTGAATAACAAATTATAGTCTTTGTTGGACTCGTGGGTTAAAACACTGGTCTGGGACTCAGGAGTTTGCAATTTATTTCTGAACTTTGTCATAGACTTTCTTTGTGACCTTGGGCAAATCCCTTTATCTTTTGCCTGAATTCTCATTCTTCATCTTATGTAATCATTTCCCCTCCATTTGTCTATTTTGTCTATTTGGATTACAAGCTCCCTTGGGCAGGGACTGATTCTTACTATATGTTTGTACAGTGCTTAGAACAGTGGAACCCTGATGTTGGTTGGGACCTTTAGTTGCCCATAGTAATAATAATTGGAAAAAAAATATTTTTGTCCATTCAGAAACCATGCAACACCACGCAAGTTGTATGTGATTTTGACCTCCAATCATAAACCTATTGCCCAAATCCCATTGGAAGGTTTGAAAACTTTAGCCTGTCTATCCTTAGTTTGAAACAAGAATTTTGCATAGTTCTAATGTTCTTAAAGTCCAATCCTTCATTCCTTATGAATTTTAGATACACAAGAAAATTAGGTTATAGTCCTTAGATGATAATAATTGCTGTAGCTTGAAGTCATCTGGCATACCTTGTCCACATGGATTCATAATTTTGGTAGAACTTGAAAACTAAGCATATTTTGAATTAGAGAAGGCCAGAAAAATAGCGTATTGACTCATTCTGCATGCTTTTAATATGCTAACAATCAACAAACCGTTTTGGTTTTATATTTAATAGGGAAACTTTGCAGTTCATTAGTTCCATATAAGTTAGTCTTGTCTGCTTTGACAAATCGTTACCTTAGGCTATGTCTACACTGACGTCGGCAAAGTTCCCGCCATCAGATCGACTTATCTGGATCGACTGAGCTGTCAGTGAAGACCCGCTCAGTCGATCCAGAAGTCGACGTACTATGACTACCTCCTCAAGTGGCATAGCGCTACGTCAATGGGAACAAGGTTCCCATCAGCACAGTGCAGTAAAGACGGAGCTCAGAAGAGACGCACAGAAGTCTACGGGAGTCATGCAAGTTCTTTGCGTACTTTGCGTAACTCCAGTCGACTGCTGCCGAATTGCCGAGGTAAGTGTAGATCAAGCCAGAGAAAAGTAGCTGCTGTGTTTGCACAGAGGTGTCTTGTCAACTGATGGCCAGGTGTTACAGCAGCATTATATGCATTAAGGACTCCATCCTGCAGCCAAGGTCTTACAAGCTATACTTGGATGGGGACAGCCAAGGAGAGTCCAGGTCCTACACAAAGTAGGTTTGGTAGATGGTACACTTCCTTCTGAAGAGAATACAAAGCCATACCTGTTCACAGTTTCTTTTTATAGTCACCTGTGGTGCTCTGTCCAAAGTGCACACAAGTCCACATGTTCACATATGTATTGGCTTGCACACCATAATCAGGCTCATTTGCAATAATCCGGGCCCCTGTTCACTAGTGCAAGATGACCTTTAATTCTGTGCAAGATGTCTGGATATCTTGGTATTCTGTTGTGGCAGATTACAAATTCTGTGGCTGTTTCATTTATGTGTAAAAATGGCGGTTATAAATGAATTAATAGTTATAAAAATCAACAATGCATTCAGCAGAGCAGCCCCAGTTTTATTTGTCCATATTGACTTCAATATTTTAGGGTGTCTCCATGTTTTCAGTTGTTAATATGCCACTGATTTTTGTACTGAGAATTTCTACAGTGCACTTATGTGTAGTCAGGAGAGAAGCTGGAGTTTTCAGCACCTTGCTGGGAGAACTTCTGGCATCTGGGAAGGCAGTTTGGGATTGCTAGATAGGCGCATTTGCAGATGTTTCTGCTAAAAAAAGAGAGAGAATTAATAATCGTGATATTTACATTCAGCATCACAATGCTTCAGGGTTAACACCCATTGAATTGATTGAGGTAGTTCATGCCTCTAAGCATTATTGTTTCATGTCATCCACAGACTCAGCTGGATGATGCTGTGTTTGGTTACACTCAGTTCATGTTGTCAAGGTTTTCTTCACAGCCGTGAAATTAACAGAATAATAAATTGTTTTTGAATGAAAGCTGCAATTTTGAAGCAGATTTTTCTAGGCAAGGGATGGTTTCCTCAGTAAATCCTATGGCTCCAGGATTGCACAATAGAAGGCCATAGTTCCCAGTTTTCTCCTTCTCTATATTTAAAGTGATATAGCCATTACTGCTTAGCAATTGGGTGGCATAATTTCCACATACAGAGAAGATATATTTTTTAAAAAGGCTTAAATAACTGGAATACACATAATGTGGCTTATCTTTTCAAAAAGTCCATGTGAACTGCTGGTATGTAGATAAAGCCAAAAAGTCTTTCAAAGAGCGAATATACCGTATGAGCATAAGTACGCAATTTGTAAAAGAAATTATGCTTGCCCGATGGCTAAGCATTACAAATTATATCATCATGGTAATGTGAGTAGTTTGAGATCTATGGTTATAGGAAAAAAATGCTACAGGAGCAAGAGGATGTAATAAACATAATAATATAACATTATTGCTGGGAGAATCTGCTTGTTTTTTTTGTTTTTTTTAAATTAAACATTTCAGGGCCCAAGGGGCTAAATATGTCTGTGGATCCTTCATTTCTTGTAATAATGTTCACGTTTTAATTTTTATTTGTAACCGATGAGCAATTTTTTAAAATGTAGGTGTGTCTATTTATGTTGTACAGGCATATTTGCTGAGTTTGTGCATAGTGAGACCTGTACAGAAAAGGAATTTGATGCTGGGTAACAGGCTTAAACATACAATGGTCCAGTTCAACTTTAACTAATATTTAGCTTCTTTGGTAAGTGCCTCTGGGCAAGGCCTTGTCATTTGATCCGTAAAGTACCATGCACATGGTACTGATATAATGAAATGTTACGTGACACTGCATTATTGATAAGAGTAAAGACATGAGTAGAAGATTCTAAGTGAGTGAGGGGACATCGATACGCAAGAAGTCTGGGAAACAAGCTGGAAGGATTGGAAGTTCTGGAACAGTCAAGGAACTATGATGTGATTGGAATAACAGAGACTTGGTGGGGTAACTCACATGACTAGAGTACTGTCATGGATGGGTATAAACTGTTCAGGAAGGACAAGCCAGGGAAAAACAGTGGAAGAGTTGCACTGTTTGTAAGAGAGCAATATGACTGCTCAGAGCTCCAGCATGAAACTGGAGAAAAGCCTGCTGAGAGTCTCTGTATTAAGTTTAGAGGAGAAAGCAACACAGGTGATGTCGTAGTGGATGTCTGTTATAGACCACCAGACCAGGAGGATTATGTAGATGAGGCTTTCTTCAGACAATTAACGGAAGTTTCCAGATCACAGGCCCTGGTTCTCATGGGGGACTTCAATCACCCTGACATCTGCTGGCACAGTAATACAGCAGAGCACAGACAATCTAGAAAGTTTTTGGAGAGTGTTGGGGACAACTTCCTGGTGCACGTGCTGGAGGAACCAACTAGAGGCCATGCTTCTCTTCACCTGCTGCTCACAAGCAGGGAAGAATTGGTAGGGGAAATAGAAGTTGATGGCAACCTGGGTAGCAGTGAATGATTCTGACAAAAGGAAGAAAAGAGAGCAGCAGAATAAAGACCCTGGACTTCAGAAAAGCAGACTTTGACTCCTTTGGGGAACTGATGGGCAGGATCCCTTGGGAGGCTAATATGAGGGGGAAAGGAGTCCAAGAAAGCTGGCTGTATTTTAAAGAAACTTTATTGAGGGTGCGGGACAAACCATCCTGATGTGCAGAAAAAATAGCAAATATGGCAGGCTGCCTGCTTGGCTTAACAGAGAAATCTTTGGTGAGCTTAAACACAAAAAAGAAGCTTACAAGAAGTGGATGCTTGGACAGATGACTAGGAAGGAGTATAAAAATACTGCTCAAGCATGCAGGAGTGAAATCAGAAAGGCCAAAGCAGAACTGGAGTTGCAGCTAGCAAGGGACGTAAAGGGTAACAAGAAGGGTTTCTATAGGTATATTAGTAACAAGAAGAAGGTCAGGGAAAGTGTGGGCCCCTTACTGAATGGGGGAGGCGACACAGTGAAAGATGATATGGAAAAAGCTGAAGTACTCAATGCTTTTTTTGCCTTTGTCTTCACAGACAAGGTCAGCTTCCAGACTACTGCACTGGGCAGCACAGAATGGGGAGGAGGTGAGCAGCCCTCAGTGCTGAAAGAGTAGGTTCAGAACTGTTTAGAAAGACTGGACATGCACAAATCCATGGGGCCGGATGCAGCACATTCAAGGGTGCTGAGGGAGTTGGCTGATGTGATTGCAGACACATTGGCCATTATCTTTGAAAACTTGTGGTGATCGGGGGAGGTCCTGGATGATTAGAAAAAGGCATATATAGTCCCCATATTTTAAAAAGGGAAGGAGGAGGATCTGGGGAACTACAGACCAGTCAGTGTCACCTCGACCCATGGAAAAATCCTCAAGGAATCCATTTTGAAACATGTGGAGGAGAGGAAGGTGATCAGGAACAGTCAGCATGGACAAGTCATGTCTGACCAACCTGATTGTCTTCTGTGATGAGATGACTGGCTCTGAGGATGTGGGGAAAGCAGTGAATATCTTGACTTTAGCAAAGCTCTTGAAACAGTCTCCCACAGTATTCTTGCCAGCAAATTAAAGAAGTATGGTTTGGATGAATGGACTATAAGGTGGATAGAAAGCTGGCTAGATCATCATGCTCAATGGGTAGTGATCAATGGCTTGATGTCTAATTTGCAGCTGGCATCAAGCAGAGTGCCCCAGGTGTCAGTCCTGGGGCCGGTTTTGTTCAACATCTTCATTAATGATCTGGATACTGGGGTGGATTGCACCCTCATCAAGTTTGTGGATGACACTAAGCTGGGGGTGGGAGGAGTGGTAGATATGCTGGAGGATAGGGATCGGATACAGAGTGTCCTAGACAAATTGGAGGATTGGGCCAAAAGAAATTTGATGAGCTTCAACAAGGACAAGTGAAGAGTCTTGCACTTAGGATAGAAGAATCCCATACACTGCTACAGACTGGGGACCGACTGGCTAAGCGGCAGTTCCGCAGAAAAGGATCTGGTGGTTAGAGTGGGCAAGAAGCTGGATATGAGTCAACAATGTGCCTTTGTTGCCAAGAAGGCTAATGGCATATTGGGTTACATTAGTGGAAGCATTGCCAGCAGATTGAGAGAAGTGATTATTCCCCTCTATTCAGCATCAGTGAGGCCACATTGGGAGTATTGAGTTCAGTTTTGGGCCCTCCACTACAGGAAGAATGTGGACAAATTGGAGAGAGTCCAGCAGAGAGCAACTAAAATGATTAGGAGGCTGGAACACATGACGTATGAGGAGAGATTGAGGGAACTGGTCTTGTTTAGTCTGCAGAAGAGAAAAGTAAGGGAGGATTTGATAGTAGACTTTAACTATCTGAAAGGGGGTTCCAGAGAAGATGGAACTAGGCTGTTTTCAGTAGTAATAGATGACAGAACAAGGAGCAATAGTCTAAAGTTGCAGTGGAGGAGGTTTAGGCTGGATATTAGGAAAAACTTTTTCACTAGGAGGGTGGTGAAGCACTGGAATGGGTTACCTAGGGAGGTGGTGAAATCTCCATCCGTAGAGATTTTTAAGATTTAGTTGGGGTTGATCCTGCTTTGAGCAGGAGGTTGGACTAGATGACCTCCTGAAGTCCCTTCCATCCCTAATCTTCTAGGATTCTAAGTGCCTTCCAAACGTCTGTTTCCTGTCAGTTCTGAACCAGTGCTCAGCATCTCCATCAATGGCACTGTGATGTTGGAAGCACCTTCTTTCAGAAAGGAAATAAAAAACAAGGTTCTGACCATTTGTGAAAATAGAAGATCCTATGGAACTTTTTGTGCGTGGACAAGTGTTAATCCTGATGATTTGGGTAAATTCAAGTTTGAGAATTATATTGGGATGATTTTCAAAAGTGATCAGCATTGACCTAATTCTGATCCCATTGGAGTCTGTAGTAAAACATTGACTTCAGCAGAAGCAAAATTAAACCAGTTCTGAGTGCTCTGGAAAATTCCATTCCTGGTCATTCCAAATTCCCCCTGCAGTTTCTGTACCTATTGTCCTTCACCTTTTGTTTCAAACTACAGAGTAGGATAGCTATGTGTTGCTGGGTTCCTCCATAAAAAGGTGAGAGAAGTGATATATGTTGGTATACACTGGCACTGGAACAATTTTTATAGGGGGGGTGCTGAAAGCCATTGAACAAACCTGTAAACCCTGTATATGATGGAAACTATTTAAAGCCAGAAGGTGCTGGTGCTAGCACCTCTGTGGGTATGTGTAAACCATACTCTAGATGTCCTTCCTCCATTTTTACTCAGCATTCACTCAGGCAGAACTCCCAACAACAGGAGTTCAGGATTTGTCCCTTTATTGCTGACTCTTCATGTCTCCAGTATGTTGACATAGCAAAAACTCAGAGAGAATCCTAGTGGTCTGTAGATGAGGATGTGTGTGAGACCTCTGTTCATTGTTAGTCATAGCAATTTGGAGAAATTGCTGGATCCTCAAAGCTGCTCAATCATGTAGTAGCAGTTTCTAGGAAAGCCTTTCCTCATCTTTGTCTGCTGAAGAACATGCAGCCATTGCATTGGATTCCAAGTTTACCATCATAGTCCATGCCTTTGTCCATCTTAAAACTAGATTATTGCAACATGCTCTACACAGCTTGAATCAGCCTGGGAACTGAAGTTGGTTCAGAAAGCAGCAGCCAGCTTGCTAAGCAGTGTATCTTGCTTGGCGCACGTCATCAGTGCTCCAGTATCTGCACTGGTGGCTGTTGCTTTCCATGTGGAGTTTTAAGGTGTTGGTTTTGAACTCTAAAGCCCTGAATGGCTTTATCTCTCTCCCCAGGGGATACTGCCATTGCTGTGATCAGCAGAGGTTCTCAGTATGAAAGAGAGGAAGCTACTGACAGAATTATTTCATGTTATTGTCTCAAAGTCATCATTGTGACCTCACTGCTAGAGCATCATATGGTTGCAGTATCTATTCAGTACTATGGATGGGTGGGGCAATAAGAATAACAGACACCTGCTCTGAGGAACTCACAGCTCAAATCAGAGGGGTGCTCAATATCTTGCAGGATCAAACCCTCAATCAGCTAGAACTTGCAAGAAATGCAAAGAACTAAGGGTTAGGTGAGAGGACATGTCGGGGTGATGGCAATGCCAGGAAAGGCTAGGGTAAATATTTGTTCTGTACATGTGTTGTCAGTTCCTTGTTACTGATTGGTGGTGTAAAATTTGGGGTGGTGTAAATAGTTGTGGGAGGCAGAGACAATAGGCAGAGAAGGAGTTTCAATAGTTAACAAACATGGCAAGAAAAAATATGAAAACCAAGTGAAAGTGACATGGAGGACTGAGTATGAAGTTCTTCATCTCTAGGCCACCAGCTCAACGGTGACCGCAAGTCCACACTGATGGCTGGTCAATGCTGTATGTGAAATGAGCTGATGTTTCTCTTGGTTTAGTTTCTAATGGAAAATTGTATCATCCTTCCTAAAACCACTGAACCAACTGGCTCTCCAGAAAAGACTTCTCCCCCATGTAGAGATCAATGGTGAGTGTTTGCATCTTTCCAGTCTGCACTGCAGTTGCTGTGTGGTTAGAGAGAACTGTGGTTTCCCAAGATGTCAGGCACCTTTCACAAGAACCAGACTAACTCACAACATTTCAAAAGGGAAAACAAGTGAAAGTTAAATGGGTTATTCCTTTAGTTCCAATGCATTTAAAAGTTTCCCCCAGTCTTTTAACACACTTCTCTGTTGTCTGCAGATGGGACAGAGTTAATCCCCTGTGGATAAAGGCAGATCCTGTGTATTCTTTCTTCACAAAGAGAGAACATATTTCTCACTGCAACTTAAAGGGAGTGAATTCTTTCCCCTCCTTGGACAGCAGAAGTAATGTAGCAGACTCATTTTCATATCTCAGTCAGAAAGCAGATGAGATGTGAATGAACTTGTTTGACAGATGAACCCCCTAGAGGTATTTCGGTTTGTCTCAGTATGTGAGACTTCTTTACAATTACTGCTGAGCAAAAGAAATGCAAAAAACTGATCTATAAATCCCAGCTATCTTGTGTTCTTTAATTCCCATCATATAAAATATTTTGTTTCCTAATTTTAGGCATGAAAAGCATCAATAGAAACAAAATTCACCACTTGGAAAATAGAAGCTCTTTGCTGCTATTTTGCAGCTGGGCAAAGAGAAGGAGACATTGCAAAATGGAAGAGGTTGAAAAATTAGGTTTTCTCTTCTTCCTCTCAAAGTCTGAATAAGCAGACTTTTAAAAGGAAGTGAAAAAATCCCACATGACAGGAGGGAGCAGATGTCTCAGTGGGCTAAGCAATTCCACACCGATGCTTTCTTTGGAAAACCTGCAAGGGATGGTTTAATGAGGTAAGCATCAAGCCTGAAACACTCAGGGCATGACTACACATAGGGACACTCAGGAAAATTAAGGCAAATTAGGATTCAGTTACAGAAACTAGGGCCACTTTACTCCTGAGTGAGAACATCCACATGGGTATTTAACACATTTTAACTTATGCATGGTGATTTCATACATTTAGTTGATTTGCCTTAGCTTTCCTGCGTGTCCCCATGTAGACAAGTCCTTAGATGTCCTAAAATGTGGGGTCAAATCCTGGTGTGGTCTACTTATCTTTTAATCTTCCTAGTGTACGTGCAACCACTTCTGTATGGTGGTTCTCGGTAGCACACTCCTAAATGTAAGTTCGCTAGCAGAAAGGGTTTGGAGGGAATTCAAGATGGAAAATTTTTACAGAAAGGAACAAAGACTCTGCTCGCTTTCCTTGAGGCCTTATTGTTTTGTTTTCCTCATTCAACAATAAATCATTGGAATGAAAGAGCATGCTTTCCTGTTTCTATGTGGAAAGCATAATAGGAGGGATGATGGGGCATTCCTTCCTCTCTCACACCTCAGAGTTTTCCTTTCCTCTTGCTCTCTCCCTTTAGTGCAGCTAAAGAAGCCATGCCACCCCTATAATAGGAGTTTAACAGGTACTAAATGCTATATTTCACACACCCCCAAAATTGAATTTTTAAAAAATTCCTGCCTTTATTAGGAATTTCCTGAATTTTGTATTTATGAAAAATGAAAACCAAGCATTTTTGGAGTGCAGTTTTTGTTTTCTCCCTTTTCCCTTTGCTAAATGTTGCCAATGAAAAAGGGGGGAAGGAGAAGAGAAAGATATTTGGGGGCAAGGGAGAAGAATAACTGAAAAATCAAAGGTTTCATTTCCTTTGCTAGAAAATTGGAATTTTCCTTTTTCTGAAAGGCCATTTTCACCTAAAAAAACATTTTGAATGAAAATTCTCAACTCACGCTACACAGGAATGTGTGCACCCAGAAATGCGGTGGACAATTTGATATTTATTTCCTTGCCCTGCTCACATGGATGGCTCAGGATTACAAGATTATCTGTCATAGGTCATAGGTTATATTTATAAATCCAGAAGACACCACTGCGCTCATCTGGTCTGATAGCCTGCATAACACAGCTCATAGAGTTTTCTTAATTAATTCCTATTGGAACCAGAGCATTTCTTTTAGTAAAACACTCAGTCTTGATTTTAAAAATTGCCAGCGATGGAGAATCCAACAATCATTGTCACATGGCAGAGGGTCAGGATTTCCAGTTGCTACTGTTATTTCCCCTGCCTTCAGAATATTCTGAGTATGCCTCCAGAAGTAGCTGCTCTGAGTTATAGTCAGTTGATTATGGGTGAAGTTATTTAGTTACAATCTGAGAAATTGAACTCTTGACCATTCTTTGTAGAGACTTACATTCTGTAGCACTGTGGCTATGGCCTTGTCTACACTAGCACTTATATCGGCAAAACTTCTGTCGCTCAGGGGTGTGAAAAAAACACCCCCATGAGCAACATAAGTTTTGCCAGCAAAAGCTCTCATGGGAGAGAGCTCACCTGTTGATATAAGAAAACCAGCTCAGTGAATGGTGGTAGCTATGTTGGTGGGAAAGCATCTCCTGTTGACATAGCACTGTCTACATGAGTGCTTATGCCAGCAAAACGTGTGTCATGCTGGGGTGTTTTTTTCACACTCCTGAGTGACAAAGGTTTTGCTGATATAAGTGCTAGTGCAGATAAGGCCTAAGTCTACACTACCACTTATGTCGGTGTCTGCTCTTCTGCTGTGATGTCACTGGCCTCTTTGGCACTTGTAGAATGTATATTGCTCACTGTATCCCGCTGGGGGAGGGTGGTGTGGGGGGACTGAAGCAGAGCTTCTATTTCCTGTTCTTAATGTAACCGTGTGTGTGTTACAAATACCACCCCCCCACCCCCAAATAGAGGTTTATATTCCTGACTCTCCTGCACTACAATGCTGCTCAGTGCAAGAGATTGAGGTTTATCAGGGAGCCAGTTAAGGTTCCCTTATTCTCAGAACCAGCCTGCGCTGGTCCAGACCTGGCTATACTTGTTGTAGCTGCTGGGCTGCTCTAAATTGTGCCACTCAAATAGAGCCTTTAGTGGGTCTTATGCCAGTAGGTGATTAGGGTAGCAGAGCTCTGCTCTGCCACACCCACTTCTAACCCTCTTACTGGCCACCAGTATGCCCCAGTGTACTTCCTACACTGGGAGTAGTGTGGTGATGGTGCGTATTGGCTGCACAGTTATGCAAGCAGAGAGTTCCTGATAGGAGGAATTCTCTATTCAGCCAACTGTGCTCACGTTATGGCCCCTTGAGAATCTAGTCCTATGAGTCCAACCCTATTAGGTCAACTGTGGGTTTTGAACCCAGGACCTTCATCAATAACTTACTACAGTAAAGGACCAAGTTATCCAGTTAGAAGCAGTAATGGACTCAAACTTCTGTGGAGCAGGTACTAGAGAGGCACATTTAACACCTGCAGAACATTGGGTTACATCCACACTTGCCCCTCAAAGCTAGAGGCACAGTAGGCTTGGAGGCTGGAGGTAAAGACAGAAGTAGGGGTCAGCTATGCATCATGTATCCTTTCCCAATGCTGTGTTGCAATAGTTTTGGATTGTTGATACTGGGGGTTTAGGTAAAACTAACATAGTGGGGATGCAAGGGAGGGACAGATGGACAAATATTTTGGCTGCCTCCTAATGATTGTGTACATTAAGCCTTGCCAGCTGACCTTTCTGAATCTTTCCGTGTCATTTACCAGCCTTCTGATCATCTACCTTCTTTTTCCTCAATCTATTCCATGGAAATGAGTGGTGTGCTGAGGGGAGGGAGGCAAACTGTATTCTTTCCGCATGCTCTTTCTTTAGTGACTTTACCAACTGTCCTTCCATTTTCTGAATGCCATTCACAGAAAGCTCAGCTACTGAAGCCCCATACACTCCGCAGAGCTGTCCAGGCTAGGGTTAGGCCTGGGTCTGGTAGGGCTCTCAGGGCTAGGGTCATGGTTACAAAGGATAGCTCCAAGGACCCTACCCGTAGGAACTCTCAACATACCTCCGGGTACCCTACCTTGTAAGGGAAGCCCTATGCATAGGAACCCTAACCCTGGGTAGGGGAGTCCTAGGCGTACTAACTATAACCCTAATTCAATTTACCCACCCTGTAATAATCTTAATCCTGGGTCCAAATACCCTCTCCATAGGAACACTATATGGTGTCACTAAAACATGTTCCAAGTCTAAGGACTGGCCAAACCAGTTTCTCAGACAAAGGGCAAACTGATGCCTCTGCCAGGCATAAACAAGGTTTAATGGCCTGCCCCTCACTGGCCTGGAAAGGATTAAGAGGGCTCTTGGAGAGGCTGCATGAAAGGTAGCCAATAGGAAGGGGCTGTGTGGCAGCTAATCAGGGCCCAGGAGGCCAGTATAAAAGGGAGCTGCAGAGCCGAGCAAGAGGAGTGACTCCCAGGAGCTCAGAGAGGAAGGATGATTTGTACCCTGGACAAGTAGTGGCTGGTTGCTGGATCTCAGCAGTGCTGAATGCCCTGAAGCAAGGGTGGAGAAGGTAGGAGGGGCGGTGTGGGGAAGCGGCCCAGGGAAATCCACCTAGGAGTTATGGGGAGACACAGCAGGAGGCTGCTGCACACATAAGGTCCCTGGGCTGGGACCTGGAGCAGTGCATGGGCCTGGCTCCCTTCCTGATTGCCATTGGAGTGCTGGCAGGACTGTGGTGGTCACAGTGAGAAGTGGCTAGAATGAACTGCAGAATTCCTTGGAAGGAGGAAAACATGGATTGTGACCATGGATTGGCTGAGTCACAAGAAGGAGGGTCCAGTGGAGACAGGATGGAGGGTGAGGCACTGCAGAGAGGGGCATCTGCCTTGCTGAGAGGTTCCTCAGATAACCAGCAGGAGGTGCCAGAGCAGTGAGTTGACACACGTTACATGGGCCCTTACCTGCTAAGTGGCTATTCATGGCAGGAAAAGGGACCGGGGGGTGGGGGGTGGACTGTGACTGTGCTTTTGCTGCTGCTGGGAACAGGAAGAGCATCATAGATCCCTTCTCCAGTCCATCCACTCCCTCACCACTGCCTCTGAAGACCACCTGTGGATTGTCCTCACTTGCTGCTCTGCCCTCTTGCCTCCAACTTTGGACTGAAGCAAAGACTCAGCTTCACAAGTGCACATGTTCCCTCCACCCATGGATTTACCCCACCCCTTCCTTCATCTTGCTCTAAGATGGTGGTGGGTCTCCTCCCCCTGCCTACCCCTTGCATTTTACCCCCTTTCTCTTTGCTGTCTGCCCCACCCATCCTTCGGGCAAGTTTGTTTGTTTGTTTCTCCTGCCTCATCCTTCTCCCTTGAAGTTTGTTAGCTTCCCTTGCCCTGCCCCAGCCAGAACCCTTTCACAAATTGCGTGACTACCCTAGACCTGCAAAATTCACTTGTCTGCTTTCCTTGCCGCACCTGAGCCTCCCAATGCCTTACTGTTCTGTTCCCCCTTGGTTGTTTGCTCTAGCTCCACTTGCCACATGCACCTGCACACTCCCCTGGGGTTGTGATGCCCACACTTACTGCACCCCCTTCACTGACACAGATGCCCCTCAACCTGTGCAGCCAGAGGAGCTAGTCCTCTTCCCATACACTGTTGTGCCCCTTATCATCCTTGCATCTCTTGGCACCCCCGCCCCAGGTTTTGTTTGCCCCTCTCCCATGTAATTTAGTAGGGTGGAGCAGCTAGTTTTCCCTTTCCCACTCTCCATTCCAATGGGTGTTCCTGCCATCTGTCCATAAAGGCAGACCCTGACTCAGCCACATGCAACTGGAAGGTGGGGAGACTGAGGCAGGGGGCCCTCAGCCACCGTTGTTGCCTCACCTCGGTTTTCTGACCCCATTCCTGCCACTGGACCACCACTGCTGATATTGTTAGCACTTCCAATGGGGCAGTAGCAGCAGGCACAATGGGGAATTCAAGGCTGCCAAACCAACTCCTGCCTCCACCATCGCCAAAGAAGTCCCCTGGTCTGGAGAAAGGGCCGGGGGAAGAAAAAGGGCAGTGGATGCTAATACCTAAATCGTTTCCCCCCCCACATCACCCATGGCTCCTCCTCGCTCTGCCATCCCTTCCACCAGCTGTGGGGGTGTTGGATCCTCAGCCTCCACAGTATACGCCCAGGTGACCATGGCTCCTCTGTCTATCACTGCCACCACCACTGCCCCCGCTGCCTCCTATAGCAACATCCCTGCTGGCTAAGGCTCCTTCCTCACCCTGACTAAAAAGCAGCAGCTGTTGCCTCCTGGTGTCCACCTTGCCCCACATCGAGACCTATGTGCAGGCGTTGGGGGCCGGTGATGGGGTCTTGGTGATCATGGCAGCCTCAAAGATGCCTGGGAAGGTGGTCGTCATCTTGGTATCAGAAGCCACCACCCAGGAGGCAGTGGAGAACAGCCTTTCAGTGGTGAGGGGACCTCTATGTCCCCCTCAGGCCTCTGGAGGAACTGGGTGTGGGATGGTGCTCACTTCTGTCTCACCCTTCCTCCCCAATGCTGCCCTCCTGCTTCCCTTCTCCAAGCTGGGGAAGCTGATTTCCACCACCAGTCTGCTCCCGCTGGGCTGGAAGGACTCTACCCTTCACCACATCCTCTTATTCTGCCAGAGGTCTGTTGCGGGAAAGTCCTGGAGAGGTCTTTCCTGGTACCCTATCAGGGAGCCCTGTAGCAGGACCATTACTCCATGGGGGAGGCTTGGTGTTTCCTCTGACAGACTGCAGGCCATGTCCAGAGGGACTGTCCCTCAGCCCAGCAAGAAGGGATGCTGAGTTCCCTGACACCCAAGAGGATGCTGACCCTGCTGCTGCGGGTGACCCTATCCACCCAGTTTACCCTCCCCCAGCCAGCAATCCAGCTTGGGCGCCACCAGGCATGGCCTCCCAAAGTCTCATTCATCTGTGTGGTGGGCTCCACCACTAATGTCAGCTTTTGGGCGGGGCCCATGCTGAAGGCTGCTGTTGGGATGTTTCAGGGCCTGGGAGACTGTCAGTTAAGGTTACAAAGGGTAGGGATCCCCTGTCTGTTGCTAGGCCTGGGATTGGTAGATATGCCTGGGCTGGGGTTAAAGTTACAAAGAGTAGGGTTCTCTGAGTTTGGATTAGGGTTATAAATAGTAGAGATCTCTTGGCTACAGTTAGTTGTAAATTTGAGGGCTCCCATGGCTTTTTTTAGGTTACAAAGTCCCGAGGCCAGGGTTAGATCTTTGGGCAATGGGGTACCTCAGGCTAGGATTAGGGTTTGAAGAGCATAGGCTCCTCATGGTAGGGTTACTTTTATAGTGGGTATTGCTCTCTGGGGCTAGTATTAGAACTGGGCACTGTAGGGTTCCCCAGGTCATGGTTAGGGTTGAAAAGAGTAAGGTTCCCTGTGCTAGAGTTAGTCCTGGGGTCATTAGGGCTGCATGGCGTAGGGTTAGAGTTACAAAGGGTCATGCTCCTCTGCCTAGTGTTAAAATTTCAAATGGTAGAGCTTCCTGTACTAGGGTTAAAGTTACAAAGGGTTGTATTCCTCTGAGTCAGGTTATGAGTGGGGCCTGTACGTTTCCCCAGATTTGGATTATGAATGATAAGGTTCGCTGGGATAGGATTAGGCTTGGGAGTGGTAGGGCTCCCTGGGCTAGTGTCATGGCTACAAAGGGTAGGGATTCCTGGTCTAGGCTTACATTACATGGTAGATGCTTTGAGAGAAATGACTGGAGAGCAATGGGTGAGCTGACAATGGAGCTAACTCAACCGCATCTTTAAGCACTCTGTATCCCAGCCTCTCCAGCTCATCACCTGTTTCCAAAAGCATTTTATATAGTGGGATCTCTCTCTCTCTCTTCTCAGCTGTGTGGTTGAAACCTCCATTTGGGAACAGAATCAACATGCAAAATATGGGAGCAGATTTCAAACACCCTAAATATTGAGGGAGGGGTGTTTCAAGCTCATCTGTACTGCAGACACTTTCTTTCAGGGCTCATTTCTGTGTGTAGCTTCCTATCGAGGAAAAGCCTGGGAGCAATATTTTTTCGTAAAGCTCCAAATACCATTTTATGACTCTGAGTCACTCATTGGAGATGGTGGGCACCATAAGCTTCCACAGAAGCCAACAGGAGTTGGGAGTGCTCAGCTCTTTGCAGGACTTGGTCTCATGGAGCTTCAGATAAAAGATTTTTTGTAATGAAAGGGTAAATGATCCCTGCTACAATGAAATGGATCCAGCAACAGGAATAAAGCCAGATTAGACAACTATACATTTTTATATTGCCTTGAGTCTGACTTCAATTGGATATACAATATTCTTTGCTTCCTTACCAAACGACTTCTGTAATATTGCTATGCATTATTGAAAAGCCTCTGTATTTCACCCCAGTGGTGAGAGAAATAATTCTTTATATATAAAAGTTTTTATGGAGATAATTCTAGATGAAATGGTCTATAGAATCACAAGATATTTTTATTATCTCACCTGACCTTACTAAAGTTATCCATCACTAATTATGATCTAGACAGAAGAACTTCCAGATAAGTGAAGCTTTCCAAGTGCAATGAGAATTAGAAATATTACTTTTATTCATTAAAAAGCCTACTAGCCTTTTTCTATTTTAATTGATGTTTAAAATCTATTGTCAGTTGTGGTTGCTGAAAATGAGGCCACAAGACAAGTCCAGCTTCTTATCACGTGTGACCATTTCATATTTATTTAATTGACTGCTTATCCATGTCATGAATTATGTCACAGAACATAAGTCCAAGCTATCCAGTTTTGTCTTAAAGATTAATATATAAAAGTTAGACTGGAAGGGTGTGAGCTTTGAGTGACAACTGCATACTTAATTTATCTGTAATTCAAAAGCCTTTCTTGCTGTTATAAATGCTGCAGGGTTAAGTCTATTCTGAAATCTAAGTTCCATGCCAATTGATTCTTTTCCAGTGGAAACTTATCTCCCAGCGTGCTAATGCAAACTCAATGAGTCCACGCATGCAAAGGGGCTCATGATTCACCCACACATGACTTTCTTTGTTTTTTCCAGGTCCATCTTTTCATCACCTGAGCTGCCCCTGGAATTAGAACAATCATGGCTTTCAGCTTCTTGGCTCACAAGTGAGGAAGCAAGAAGACCCAGAAATGGTATGTACCCCTATGTCCACACAGGATCCCTCTGCCCTATTATATGTCTCTTGT
This sequence comes from Emydura macquarii macquarii, assembly GCF_026122565.2. Classification (NCBI taxonomy): domain Eukaryota; kingdom Metazoa; phylum Chordata; order Testudines; family Chelidae; genus Emydura; species Emydura macquarii. The sequence continues at coordinate 5,015,425 of NW_027132813.1, read as the reverse complement.
TCATTGCAACAGAGACTCTGAAGGACCTGGTTATGGGAGCTTTCCTAGTGAGGCTGAGAATTTCAAAGCCATCTAGGGGGACACATCCTCCATTAAAATCCCCCAAATGGCTTTAAAAATCTCAGGTGGAGTGTATTGTGGTTGCGCATATTTTTCTGCTCCCTTCAGCAACATGCAATGCTGAAGAGACCTGTTGGGGCAACATGACAGCAGAAGAACTCACTAGAACCTAGTCCTTTTGCTTCAGATTTTCTGAATATTCGTTCACTGGACCTTTCCCCTGACCCCCTTCAGAGTTTCTTGTTTACAGCTGCTTAGCAAATATATATGGAATGCTCATTCCTCAAGCAGTTAAAACTTCCTTTGGGGGGTTACGGTTATTGCATTGAAAACATTCAGAAAAGGTCTCCCGTTGGAGGAATCGGTTGAAAACACCTTACTGGGTAGGATATGCATCTCCTTGGTGCAGCCTTCAAGATCCTTTAGGGGGAAGGGGCTTGTAAGGAATGCTGGAAATCCATCTTCATGTTAATGCACTAAAATTAGGGACAGTTGGGCTGATGCTGAGGGCCAGATCTCCAATTTGCATAAATCAGCATAACTCCATTGACTTCACTGGGGCTATGCCACTTGAGACCACCCATACAGCTGGCTGTAATTACAGGCTACAGCCAGATGTATCCTAGTTTTCAGACACCAGAGCACCTCTTTCCTCATTTGGGGTTTATAAAATAACATCTTTTTTATCCTTTAATATTTTGTTTGATTTAGTGCTCCTCTGAGTTGAATGGTGTGTAGGCCCAGTTAAAGCCACCTTTATTATGAATAAAACAAGGGAAGGTCACCCAGCTACATAAAGTAGGGAGAATGACATCAGATATTAACTGTAAGTGCCAGAAATTAATGACTGTTTGACAGTCATAAATGAGGACTGGAGTCACTGCTTAGGAGCTGGGCAGAAAATATCTTTATTCTGAAACCTCCTCGACTATAACCAAAACAATCAAATTTGCCTAAGAGAATGCAGTTTCGATGTCAAATCTGAGAATGAGATTTATCTATCAGGTTTTGCAGCGCGCAGTGAAGAGTCTGAGAAGGTAAAATTCCTTTGTTACATAATAGTGATAACTAGGCATTGGAAAGAGCACTTTTTCTTGCCTCTGCAAACAACTCCTCTGGAGTGTGTGCGCGCGCACGCAAGAGTGGTCAAAAAAAGTTTTTGCTCTTTTCCTACTTGCATCAATCACATTTATTAATATTTTTGTTGTATAGGCCATGACTTGCATAATTTACAAGCAGAGATAGCCATAACTGAACAAGGGAAATGGACATTATACATGTGTCAAGTCAGGACCAATATAAAAAAAAACCCACCATTTGGAATGTGAATTTCTTGCATATCAGCAGTTGTGAATTTTTAAGGCAAATTCTGCACTCATATGCATGAAGGGATATAAGTGAACAAAAGAGAATGCTGTATGGGCACAGCCAAGGTAAAGATTTGGTTGATTGCTTTTTAAAAAGCAAATGTAAACAGTGTATTGCAGCCTCAATTTTTCAAAGGGACTAGTGATATTTGGTTGCCACTACATCTGGATGACCAACTTGAGATGTCTAAAGAGATCTGATTATTCAGTGCTCTCTGAAAATCAGGCTTCTTTAAGGCATCTCAAGATGGGCATCCAAAATCACTAGTCATTTTTGAAAACTTAGGCCTCTAAGTTGGTTTATGCTTCAATTCCATCTAAGTATATTGTTAGATAATTAGATTACATTATTAATTGTTTATATTGCAGTAGTACCTAGATGCCCCTGTTGTTGTTGTAGTAGTAATAATAATTCTGTTGCCCCTTTTCAATGCAAGTGACTAGTCAAAATTTGCAGCCTTGCAGGTGTTCCAATTGAGTGTAGAAATTGGTAGAAGTCCAATATTTTCTTTGGTGTGATTTTGTTTATTTACAAAGAATTTACAAAGGCCCTTGTCTCTGTATGTGGAAAGAATCAAATAGCAGGAAACAGCTTCTTTTGCTCACAGCACCAAGAGCACACTTTTACCCTTCAACCCTGATCCAAAAACCCCTTCCTAGATTTCTTCCAGGGTCAGCCACTGTGCTTTCAGTTGCTCTTTCAACCTCTCTCTCTCTCTGTTCTGATCTCTTCTGCCTTCCCCAGCACCACACACTAACCCAAAACAATCCTCAGAAAAAGCTCCTGGGTAGTTTCACACAGGCCTTTTGTTTTAGGTGTGGGCTTATGTTTACAGTTCTGGTAATTGAAATGTGAGTTCACATTTACCAATCTTAATGGTGTTTTAACTCAACCCACAATAAGGTTTCACCTAGTTCACAACAATATCTTGCTCTTAGAGTGCTTTTCATCTGTATATATCAAAGCACTTCACAAAGACAGTACCCTCTAGTGTACCATATTTCTAAAAAACTTACTCCTTTTTATATTGGTTTTTTTGCAGCACCTAGAGATCCTAATTAGGATCAGGACCCCATTGTGCAAGGGACTGTACAAATATTTATGTATATGTAGTCCCTGCTCCAGTGGATTCTCCATCACTGGCAGTATTTAAATAAAGAATGTATGTCTTTCAAAAAATGTGGTCCAGATCAAACAGAGGTGATGGGTTTGATCTGGAAACTATTGGGTGAGGTTCTGTGGCTTGTGCTATGTGGGAGGTCTGATTAGAAGATCAAAATGATCCCTCTAAGCATTAAAAGCGCTCACTTTTGAGATGCAATACATGACCATGAAAAACAGAGGGAAGGAGGGAAAAGAAACAATGACAAAGATGACATCTTGCCCAACTTACTTTAACTTGCTAAGTCCAAGTCATCTGAATTTTTATGTATATATTAGGGCTGGCTGAAAACCTTTTAAATCAAACTTTTTCCCCTAGGAAAATGCAACTTCATCAAAATTGAAAATTTACCATCTGGAAACATCAATTTTGACAATTGTCCATGAGGAAAATCTAAACAAAATGTTTTATTTAGGGTCGACATTAATCTTTGGGACTCCCTGAGCTGCAACGGTGACTAATGGGAGTTGTAGTTCTGGGCTTCTCATATCCTCAGTCTCCATTATAGGTCCTCCTCCCCTGTTGGACTACATCTTCCATGCTGTACCATGGTCTCTCCTTGTGGCTGAGCCATCAGCAAGCACCTTGGGCCTCCCAATAAAACATCATTCTGGTTAAAAAAAACAACCAACCAACTTCTTGTCCAGATTCAGGATAACAAATGTCAAAATATTGGAAATTCCCATAAGATGGAAATTCTGTCTCTTGATGAGCACTAGTATTTGATTTTACAAATCAACTGTCCTTGATTGTCTTGCAAGCTAGCCATCACTGAGTGGCTGATCTCTCCCATGGTACCTAGACTCTGTATACAATTTTAATGCTTAGGATAGTTTGATTTGTAACGAATTCTGTGCTTCACCAGCCTTTGTATCCTGCAGTGGAGAGGGAAAGGAAGAGAACTATAGGCCTCCATCCATGCCCTTTGAATACTAACGGCACGTAATTCAGCTTTAGACTTCTGAAGGTTGAGGTCGTCTTAAAAATATACATGTGCACTGAAAGTATATTTGGCACACCGTCAGCATGGTGGAAACAATCCATGCATATTAACACAGTTTGCATATGAAATCTTAATAAAATACAGGAAGGCAGGGGAAAGGACACAGCATGATTCAACATCACACCGGTATCTTCACTTGAAATAAGTTATAATAGAGGAGCCCATTGCTTTAAATTAATTCAATTGATTTAATGAGCAATTTAATCAACTGAAGTGGAATTACAGTGCATAGCAGTGCAGCTTTACTTACTAAGCTGCCCCACCTGCATGATACATAGCAATATGGTGGTCTCTGTCATCTGCATCTGGGAAGTTCTAATTTCCAATAAGTTTTGTTTTCTTGGAAAGTTTTTGCACCTTCTTCTCCATCTTGAGTGTCTGCTATTCTGGTTAGAGTAGCATAACGAATAAGTCCTGTTTTAGTCATTCTCCAGCACTGTGAGCTGTGAAGGAGGATCCTCAAAAGGTTCAGAGGTCAGACTCCGATGAGATAAGCATCCAAAAGTTCAGCTAAGCTTAAATACCTGAACTTCCATAGTCCGATTCTCAGCTGCTGTAAACTGGCACTACTGCACTGATTTCTGTTTACACCAGCTGAGAATTTTGCCTGTTAAGTCTGCTGACTTGGCATGGAAATCTTACCAAAGCAGACTTCCTCATAGTAATCTGATGCATCCAATTTTGTATAGATGTTGTACAACATATGAAAAACAGTGGAAGGAAAATAGGTTATCTCAGGGACAAAGGAAAATCTTATTTCAAACATGGGTAAACTCTGCTCTGTGCTATTTTGCCAAACTTTTTTGGTCATCACTAATTATAACTAATCTTTGAATCCAAAATTCTGCACTTTCTTTAAGTTACATTAGATATAAACCAACTCTACGATACATTTCTATAGCAGCTTCTGGCTGAGCACCTCACACTGCTTTCCACACACTAACTGGTTAGGTCACACAACAATCCTGTAGGAGAGGGACGTTTTTAATCTTTCTTACAGATGGGGAAAATGAAGCCTGGAGCGCTTAAATAATTCAAACTCAGACAGCAGGTGAAAAACAGGTAAAGCTACAATTAGAATCCAGATTTTCTGACTCATAAACCTGGGCTTTCACCATCTAACCAGCCTTTATGTTAATATGTAGATGTTTCTCTTGGGAACAAATCTGCATTCGCAAAGAGACCTCTATTACAAAATAAATTCTCCTTTCTCTTATTACCAGAATTATACTGGGTTTTTTTTTCCTCTTTGGTTAAATAAAATATTTTCTACAGGAAAGAAGGGGCTCATATTGGAGGAAGTTGCAGCAGAAAAGCATGAGTGGTGCAGGCTATTATAAGTACTTGTATCTGAAAGTTTTGCCTTTTGAACTGAAGAGCTGTTGAACTGCAGACAACAATCTGTTAAAAGACGAAGGACTAGGGCAGAGAGCTTCTGGTGCCTTTTGCCTTTTTATTCCAGGAAGTCAGTTTCTGGATGAACAGTTTAATATTTGAGTTTGGGTGAACTTGGGCGCATGCTTGAACTTAGTCTTAATTTAACTTGCAGGATTCTCTTATTGGGATTTACAGCCCTACACAGTTGTTGAAAGCTACCTGCATTCATGCTGTCTGAGTTTAAGAACCTTTTGATCTGTTCCCTTAGGAAGTCTTGCCAGCATAAAATGAATCGCAATTATTCCATGTTGATGTCCGCTCTTTTAGATGAATGGAATGCCCCGTGCTGTATTAACTGTGCAGTGAAGGCATACACTTAATGTATTTGTAGCTGTTGTTTAATATAATGTAGCTAGTGGAAACAAGCAGGTAGAGCCAGCACCATGTGACTCCCTTCTATTCTCTTATTTTCCCTTGTGGGGTCTGTTTACTTTGAGGCCAGGCAGATATGTGAATAGATTCTATCAAGAGAGCTGCCCAGAGCCAAAGCATCAATGTACAGTGTTTCTTAATTTAGAAATGATTTGTGTTTTGAGTGGCCACCAGGTGATGTCTTTAGCTCTGAATCCCCTTCCCCCACAAATACATAAAGCTTCTCGGTTGACTGTTTCCACAGAACAAGTAAAGGTCACTGCAGCATTGGGGTTTTTATCATACTTCCCTGAGGAGTCTGATGTGGCGGTAATGTGCCTCCTGGAGCTCCCTACCACGCAGTAGTAGGTACCTGCTGATGCCACCTTTAGCATGACAAGCTAGCAATACTGCCAGTGCGTTTGGGCAGATGGGGGCAGGGGCCATGACTCCACTTCCTCCATGACTGTTTTGATGTGGCTGATGCCTCTGGACTGATGGTCCCTACACGCAAGTGATTGTGCAGCCTGTAGTTGTGCCTGGTCCCCACTTAGGGTGCAAGGAGGGGGAAAACGCTCCTTGCATCCTCCATCCACTACACATCTGGGGAGGGGCTGGGTATAGGTTGGCCTTGGACTATCTGACCTGGGCCCTGGTATCAATGACAACTCCTAATAACACTTGTTTGTGTGCTTTTCCTCACCTGGGCAGCTCATTTTCTGTCCCTCAGTTGCACATGATCTTCTGCATTTCATTTTACCTAGGCATTTCCCAGCCTTTCTGCTGCCCTGAGGAGCTCCTGCTATAGATGGAACAATTTAACATTTTTGTGGGGAAGTGGGGCAGGTATTTTTAACTGTTGCACTCCCAGATTTCAGCTGGGACGGGAAGTAGAATTAACAGGCTCGGTATGTTCTGCTGCTTCCTATGGGTGGAATCAGTACTATAATGCTACCGGCTAATGGAGATTTTTCCTCTCCACAGGTGATGGGATCCTGTGTTTGTGGGAGTAGAGATTTCTGACCCTGCTGTTGTCATAAAGGTGTGAGTGGCTACTCCATGCAGTAGAGCAAGAACTATACAATTCAGGGGCTGGGGAGGGAGGGAATGGTTTGTTTCTGTGCCATGAAAGAGGCTGTTCTCATGGTGTTTCTGACTTGGCCAATAAAGGCAGCTCGTGCACATTTGCCACATTTTCAACACTAAATTATCCAATCTGGCAATCTATTTGCCAGTGTGTAGGGATGTGCTTGTAGGGGAGAAAAGGGCACTGGAAATTGTCATTTAAATGAACACACAACACAGCTTTCGAACCCAAGCTGCCTTTAAAACATACTTCAGGTTCTTCATCTTCCAGGTTGCATGGTTTATCAATGAACAGCCAAAAGCAATGTGTAATCATTAGACTGGCCATCAGAGGGAGCCCATATTGTTCTATGAAAGCAAAGGCAACAAACTGCAAAAAAACCAAAACAAGAAATGAAAAACATATTTTGGATACAAATTCCTACAGTGTTCCTTCAGTCATCCTGTGGTGCTGTGTGCCGCAAACATTCAGTTAATGAAGGGTTAAGCGGTGAATTGATGTAGTACAGATTCTGCAGAGGGAAGAAGACCTGAGGGGCATTTACCTGCCTCACTCTGATTTCAAGCTAGTCTGACGGTAACAAGCTTTGTTTTTTAAGACGTCCCACTTAATTCTGTGTATAAAGCAGGCACTTTATCTACTGCAAAACATTTGGCATTAGTTCTGCCAATAGCCTGAGAAAGAGGACATTTTTTCATGAGTGTAATAGAAGTATATTGTGAGTGACAATAAAAATTGAATATAAGGTCTAATAAAGTTCAAATCAAGTGTGTTCCCTGGATCCTACTAAAATCAACAAGCTCAGAAAATTTAGTGAAAATCAGACTTAACATATGTTCTGGTTTTGCTTTTTCAACAATGTGTTAATAAATAAATTTTGGTTTTGTTAATTACATTTTTGGTTACCAATTACTCAGTAAATAGGACACACAAAAATAATTGTAATACACGTTGATGGAATGACTCAGTTGGTTCATAATACAACTGTGGTAGATGTTGGCAAACCCCAGACTCCCTGTCATGTTCATCCTTATAGGATGAAATTCCCCACATGCAGAGAGCCAGCATAGGGCCTATCCACCACTTAAGCCCTCTGTGATGGGGTATACCATCCCTACACTGGGCCAGCAAGGGTTAATGAGTGCTATGGGCCCACTTAGTCCTGCCTTGCTACACCTTTGTGGGCAGGCCTTCTGCTCCTTCTTCCCTGAGGAAAGGCACCCTTTTGCAGAGATTGCTGACTGCTGGACCTCTCTGGGGGAAGGTATTTGTTTTTGTCATAGGACTGAATTTGTTTTCTTGCCTTCTTCATAGGACTCTTTCTTTGCTTTATTATAAAGAGACTATGGGGAGGTCTGTGTTGCCTGGGACAGGCATGAAGGACCTAATAGGACTTTGCAGGGATCCCCTGTTCAAGGAGGCATGGGGAAATGCCTCAATAAACTTTGTGTAGTCTGCCCTGTAGTTTTGTCTTGGACCCTGAAGCATGCACACCTTCAAAACAAGGCTGGAGTAATGCATAGGCCGTGTGCTGATGCTGTGCACAGGGGTGAATTTCACTCATAGTGAGTAAATAGCTGTGCTCTTTGACTTAAACTCAGCTGCAGCTCCCCTTGTACATACAAGTGTGCATGCCCAGACACAGGCAAGCTATCTACCTACAGTACTCAGTCCACATAACTAATTGTACATAAAATACATGTATACATTTGCTAAAATCCTCCAACCAGGGGCTGGCCTAACTACTTGGGCTGTGTTTTGAGTATATGTGCAAGGAGACAGTGGGGAAAAAATCCACTCACCCCTCCTCCCAGCCGATGGAGAGTGGGAGCTGAGCTGCTCCAAGGGCCTCCTCCAGCTCCAAAGCTGTGGTAGGTTGTGCAGCCCCCTTGGTAGGTAGAAGTTGAGACTGATCTTTGCAGTAGTGATCCCCATTAGAGCCCTATGCAGATACAAAATTTGTATCCGCATCAAAACTGCAAAAATGATCTGCGGATATCCACAGCCATGGATGCTGCTATAAAGCAAATATCTGTTGATTTGCAGGGCTCTAGTTCCCCACCATCTGTCCATGACCTGACCTGCCCTTTCCTGCCTCCTTTATGCTGCCCCATAGGTTGTTCCCATACAGTTGGGTTCTCCCCAAGTGTATACCCCATAGGGAAGCTGTCACATGCTGCTTGTACAGGAGAATCACACAAGTTCTGCTATCTGAGAGGGCTGGATTCTAGTCATTCTAAACTCGTGGCTTCTATTGGACTGTACAAACAAAGTGGTGATAGAATGGGGTGTCAGCTGCTCATCTCCCTCCCTCTGCCAAAACAGTTTTGTTCTCTACAGCATATTTTCTAGTGAAGTTTTAAATGACTGAAGCAATGGTGCTTCCACCACGTCCCAGGAGATCTCTGTACAGACGTACTAGGCACATGAATACTGTGCCTATTCATTGAGTCTGCAGGCAGTGAAAATAGTTTTACTGACAGTTTTATCAGAAAGTTTGTTCTTGTGGTTGCCTGCTGAATTTACAAACGTCCCCCTCCGAAGCATACTCTTGGCATTCGGCCTCATTCATTTGACTAGATTTCCCTTTGGACTCCTCTTCTAATTTTAAAAGTAAACCCAAACACAATCTTGTTTTCCTCCAAATTGCCTTTTTCATTCTGATGGCTGCTATGTCGGCTTGTGAAAGAACACTATTACAGCAGAAGATCTGTGACAAGAACACAGAACTGATTGATTTTTAGTATGGAAACAGACACAACAAAGGGTTGTTTGTATTTTTTTTAAAGGGTCGTGCGTGCATTATGCTAGTGCTTATAGAATATAAAAATGAACCATCCCTCTTGCACCAGTTCCTCGTACTGTTGCCAGTAATCAGTCTAGCGTCCCTTAGAGCTCAGGGAGCAATAAAGGGGAAAAATACTCTATCACATCCGTTTATATTGGTTGATGATATGATATTCTGGAGCAGGATTCAAGCTCTGGTACAAGTTAATAGCAGAAGGGATGAGAATATGGAGGTTGAATTTCAATTGTAATGTGGTTATTGGCCTCTTTAAATTTTTTTTTCACCTTGTTTGCTTAATGCCTTCTCACCAAATGCTCTTCCTATGGGTTGTCTTTGACCTCAATTTCAATTTAATTACTTCCCAGGAAAGGGTTTTTCCTTGCTCACACTTCTGATTAGTAAAGAACACATGCGGCACTGATTTTATAATATAATTTACAGTGTTAGGTCTCTGCGTGTTTAGCAATATTGGCTGTATCTGTGATGTGGGCTATTTAATAAACCCTGTGCAATTATCAGTAGCACTTAGTGATCTGAAGAAGGTTGGGGGGGTCCAATTTGTTGTAGATGCTAATATGAAGCTTAATTTAATTTCTGTGGTCTAAAAACCAGCCTTTGCAAAAACATGAAAATAGTTTTGTGAAATTTTTCACAATTTTGCTTTTAAACACATTGACATTTCCCACTAATGTGAAATTTTGACAATTGTAATTTGGCTGCAAAAATATACAAAACTCTGGACTTGCTTTTCACAGTACAAGCAATTCTGCTTGGAAGTAAAAAAAATGCTACCAGTGTGAATTTGCGATTTGAATTTTGAATTTCATTACAAATATTTTGCACTGGATACAAGAAAAATAGTTGGATTGTTATAGATTCTATCTTGATCAGAAATATTACAAGAAAAGTGTTGCTTACATTATTTCTATTTTTAGCTGAAATTAGAAAATGCATGGAAACAACCAAATAGCTTTCCTCACCTCTATCAAAAAATGTAAGCATTCTCTCAAACCTCAAAGGGTTTTCCCCCCCAAATCTCTGGCAGTGTAGGTGGTTCTAACTTTGTTCAAACAAGCTCTTACCATGTAGTTGCCAATTTTCTATATGCATGAATTGTTTTGTAATAACTAAGGGTGGGATCCACGAAAGGATGTAGGCTTTAGGACACTGAGCATCACAGTGCCTAGATAATGACAAGAACAGCACTGTGATCTCCAAAGCTAAGATAGGTGCTGATGAGGTTCCCTATACAATGAATGGGATGAGAAAGGCACTTTAGAAGGTGAGTCACAAAAGTCAGCACACTAGCCACCTAAGTTAACCAATGGGAGATGCTGGTGAGAGGGGTGTGTGATAGGTGCCTCTCTGCAGCTCAGATTTAGGAGCCTATCTTTGCTAGCGATCCATGAATGGGAACCAGCTACTTGGAATCAGGAAGCTTGGGTGTGGGTGTGGGTGGCACCCCTCCCCACCATCTTATAAACTTTAGCTCATTAGTTAAAGCACTCATGTGGGAGACCCAGGTTCAATTTCCTCCCCTCGCCCCCAGGGTGTTCTAATCACTGAGCTATGGGATAGACTCATGTGGGGGCTTCCTCAGTCTCTCCTGTTTAAGCTCTTTCCCTGTGGATAAATAATAAGAGTGATTGTAGCAGGGGGACTGGATCTGGGAACTTCCACCTCTTAGGTGGGTGCCTCAGCCACTGGACTACTGAATCATTTTCTCTTGCTCTCTGGACCAATGATTGTTCCACTGTAGATTAATACTTAATCATTCATTTGTTGTTTATCCTTGAACAGATTGAACAGGAGAGGCTGAGAGACCCATATCAGAACATCTCTTAGCTCAGTGCGCTCTCCTGAGAGGCAGGAGATCTGTTTTCACATTTGTTCAAACAAATCTAGATGCCCTGCAAAGTCATGCAGTTGGGACCCCCCCCAAAGCCCCTCGTTTCAGTGTATGACCTCCTCCCTCCATCTATGCCACACATAACATTAGAGGTTCACTCCAGGGGGGCTGAAGGGTGGTATTGACACTAGCTAGACTGTTGACTTTGGGGCAAACTTGGATTAGAATGCTTCATGGTTTATCAATGACTATTAGCCAGGATGGGCAGGTATTGCTGTTTGCCAGAATCTGGGAATGGGTGATGGGATGGATCACTTGAAGATTACCTGTTCTGTTCATTCCCTCTGAAGCACCTGGCATTGGCCACTGTCAGAAGTCAAGATACTGGGCTAGATGGACCATTGGTCTGACCCAGTGTGGCCATTCTTATATTCTTATGCTTATTAGGCTCAGTAATTGCTTTTTACACTATTGCAGACACTTTTGAATCTCCCTCAAAGCCTAAATAACTTAATCAAAGAACTGATAGAACATTTCAAACGAACTCGTGGTCTCCTATGCAGATAGAAATGGTCTTTGGATAGACTGACTCTGAAACACATCGCTGGTGTCTGCATATGAGCAGTAAAAAATAGATCCAGATCTCAAGCTTTAAGCTGTAGAGATTCAGCCTGAAGGCATCTGTATTTTCTTATTGTTTATTTTATTTGGCCAGCAGCACAACTGATTAATTTACAAATCTGAGCAGATTCTTGAGAGCAACAGCTGAAGTTAAGCATTTTATGTTTCCTCTTTACTAGTGCACCGAAATTCGGCTGGATGTTTACCTGAATGAGATGAACTTTTGAGGGAGGGTCTCCTTAAATCATCTACCCTTACATTCTGAGCCTTCATCCCTGAAATAGGTCTCAGTTCCCCTCACACATACACTCCTGATGGCAAGCCTTCTTGGGGTAGGGTGTGCCTTGTGGCTAGTTGTCCCCATCAGGCAATGGGGCAGCTGGGGCATAAGTACACAGCCACTTTTTTCAACCACAATATCTCTATGCACTCAGCCAGCCGGCAGAACCCAGTCTGCTCTAATCTATCACTGGGGTGACTGGCTTTCCGTCTGTTCTGGAAGAGGCAAGGAGAACACTCTTGCCCTATGTTTCATTTATCTGTTTCTAGTTCTGGATGGAAACTAGAGGGGAAAAAAGATATCTGAATTTCAAGGGGTGGGGGTTTAAAAATGAGGGAATGTTTCTTTTCTTTTTTAGTGGTTCTTACATCTTCAGCTGGGTTAGCTCTGTAGCAAACTGCCTTATCCCCTGAATTGAACCAAAGGAAAGCTATGCCCTGTGTGAATATGCAGGTAAACTAGATTCATATTTAATTGGCTCATTAATTGCTGCTTGAAGAGAAAATACATAGTGGTGCACATAGCTTCTCGCTAAATAGTTAAAATACACATCTTGGATACGTGCGAATTTACCATATAAGAAGTTCAAAATTAATAGAATTCTTTGCTATGGTCTTGACTGAAAAATCCATTGAAGTCAATGGAAAATCTTTCCCTTCAATTCAATGAGCTTTGGATCAGAGCTTAAATGTGCCTGGACAACTTGGTCAGATTTTCAAAGTATTTAGACACTTAAAAATACAAATAAGCACCTAGTAGGATTTTCAAAAGTGCCTAAGCAGGTTACTTAGTTCCTAAGTGCTATTGAAATCACTTAGGCACTTACAGGGATTTATATGGCACCTATATGCATCTTTAGGTGCATAAATATGTTTGAAAATCTTGCCATTGTGCTTGATTTTCAGAGATGCCAAGCACCCTCTGAAAAATCAAGCCCAAGGGATGTCAAGATGGCCACCCAGAAATTCAGACATGCAGATATAGTGACCATTTCTGAAAATGTTGGCCATAGTCAATGAGACTACACTGGACCACAGTGGAAATGAAAATAGTATAAGTACAATATACAAGAGGATGGAGGAAATTACAAAATACTATAGTTATAAATATCTAAGGTTCTGGGAAGCATTTTAAGATATACTTGTATTATAAAAAAAGAAGCACATTCTCATGTAATTAAAGATATGTAGACATTACAATACAGCTAGGGGGCAGATTTGCAACTTCACTTTGTCATGGCATGACTCTAGAGCAGGGGTGGGGAACCTTTTTTATGTCAAGGGCCTAATGGTGGCAGTGCCCGCCGCCGAAAAGGGGCAAACGGCGGCAGGGTTTTGGCGGCGAGCACTGCCCCCCCACGGAACGCCGCCGCCGCCGTGAAACCGCACCGCCGCCGAATTCTCCCCCGCCGCCAGGGCCGGACAAAATCATTTTGCGGGCCGTATACGGCCTGCGGGCCGGACGTTCTCCACCCCTGCTCTAGAGCATTCACTTGTGCAACTGTAGAATAGATTGTACCTTTAGGCCCAGCTCTGCGCATGCATAAGCTGAAACTACTAATTGAATAACCCAGTGAAGTATTTTGCCTCAAACATTCCCTTCCTTGTGTACCTTTTGTCTTTGTAGTAATATTTGCTGCTGGCCTAATTCAGCCACAAATGATGGCATCCCCCTTGGCAGTTTGCTTGTCCTGGCTGGTGCATTGTGGGAGTAAACACAAGGCTCCACCCACTCCCAATTGCCTGGAGGTGAACCCATGTACACACCTGGAAACAAGGTCAAAGTAACCAACACAGCAGGATGAGAGCAGCTCTTATGTTCCTGTGTGGGCACCTAGGTCAGATCACAATGTTGTCCTTCATGTTCTCTAAACAACAATTTTTGGATGGAGTTTCTGTAGGAGTCAGAGCTCCTTCATACATTAGTAGATCTTGGCCCAGCCCTGCAAAGTTCCTGTAGAGTTCTGCAGACCCTTTTCAGTGCCAGTGTTCACTGAGTAAGAACGCCATGCTCTTCAGCCAGTGCCAGTGCATGGCATTGTTGCAGTGCCAAATTCCGTGCATAGGCACGGAGTGCAGGGATGGGATGGCTTACTTATTACACTAAGGGGAGAGATGGGAGTGGAGGGAGGGATCCAGAATTAGAATCTGCCTTTCCAATTTTAGCATTTGTCTCTATTTGTGTTTTCCTCCGGCATATTTAGGAATGACATGTTTGATCAAAAGAAATACATTGTACCAAAAAAAAGAAAAAGAAAAACACTTAAAATCTCTCTTGTGTCTGCATGCATAAGAAAACACACATACACAATGTGCAAATGGGAATAATTTAGAGCTTGATGGTGCATCAGGCCTCCCAATGTACATTCATATCTGACATGCAGGAAACATTCTGGATTTACTACCAAGGGAGGATTTGTGTTTTTAATTTTGTTTTGTAAAGGGAATTGCTTTGAATTCCATTAAATATAATTTCCTCACTAAAGAGACTATTTAGAATGCTGTGGCATGAAAATAAATTAAAATAAAATTTCAGTTTCCCAGCTCTCCCAATTGCAGATTTCCTCTGGTTAGTTCCTGTAGCACAGACTGGCTTTGTTATATTTATTTGTTCAGAAGCACCTATGCTAGTTTCTAGCCACCTGTACCCCACTACACCAAGGAAAAAATCCAAATTGACTGCTTGCTCCGTCTCAGCTCACAGATGGCCTCTCTCATCTGACCTCACCACAGCCATCAGCTCAGCCTCACACATGCAGCCTGGGAAAATAACCAAGGCTTGAGGTGTGCCCGTAAGCTGTTAGACAGTAAAGTCATTCTACCCCCGAAGTTGAGAAGGACAAGAAGTTGGCTCTGTAGATGTTTTTTGGTCCCTGCTGCCTCCTTTCCCTGGCTCCCCTCTTGAGTTCTCCATGCCTCCCTTATTCTGTTTCCCACACTCTGACTCTCTCTCTCTCCCTCCCCTTTCCCTATAAATTCCCCTGTCCCATCTCCCTTTCTTCAACCCTGAGTCCTCCTGCCCTCACCTCAAAATCCAACTTCTGTTTGGCTTCCACCTCCCCTGGAGTTCCCCCTTCATTCAATCTAATTTCCCATACTGCCCTTTGTTCCTACCCTCTGGTGTGTCTTTCTTTCTTTCTTTTCTTTTGTTTCCCATCTTCCACCATCTTGCGTACTCCCTTATCTATAAGCTGATAATAAGACTAAAGGAGGTCTTTGAGAAGTTCAAATGAAAGGCTCTTAAAAATGGCTGAAGATTGCAGACGCCTCCAAAAATGCAAATGGGAATTGACGCTATATAGGTCAACAATAATGGCATTGAAGAGCAAGGATGGAAAAGCAGAAATAGATGGAACAGGGATGGAAGTGGTCTGCAAAGATTTTTACACCGAACTGTTCACATCCCAAATAAATGGCCCA